>NC_060138.1:211484437-212777937 GCF_021461385.2 Schistocerca piceifrons
AAAGAATGGTATCTTCTTTGGTTCCATAATTATGTGAACCATCTACGTTTAGTGAAAACGACGTTGACATTTAATTTCAATCACGACCTAGAATCACCCATAGGGCGTATTTGTACAGGTTTGTTAAAACAGACTGCAATACCGTGGAAGCTTCGCCACTGCCGTTGCACCACAAAAGCGTGTTGACCTTTCAGCACCTAAGCGGAAGGGGATGTATCCCCGTATCGTTTTCCAGAATCTCATTTACCGCTAGACAGGCGCGCAGGGCGAGATACTGGAGTACCCAGAAGGGAGCAACAGGGCGGTATTGTATGAACTTCAAATGAGAATCAAGTTCCCGGAGGGTGAAAAGCAGTGGGTAGCCAACGCTCATCACATGTCGACATACCTGATGCAACGTACAGGAGCACGTGTAAATAATGAAACATGTACACGGTGATTCAGCGGCCTCTATCTATGTCGTTTTATGCAACTCTCAATGTTATATCTGGCCTTCAAAAACCACGTGCGAGATTTTCATATTCTCTCACTCACTACAAGAAAACTGTTAGTTCTACAGAAAAAATGAACAGAATTTTTTGGCATATTTAATGTAGCTAAATTTTGTACTGTGGTACGTTTTCGAAAAAGAGCTTTCGAGTTATTTAAGAAAAACGTACGGAAGTGACCTTTACAACGCTCCCAGACTCAGCCCTCACCGGTAGGATTTTGTTCATGGCACTCCCTTCTACCACTGCACAAAAATTTGCGACTGCACAAATTATTTTCTACATTCGACACCTTTTGGGCTTCATGACGGGCCTTGTTAAGCCACGGGATTAGTTGAGCACTTACAAATTCTAAAAATGACGTTTTTCTAAATTTCATGTAGCAGTTTTGTCAATTTCATCAGTATAAAATACACAATAACATCGTTGTATCTGTCAGGCCTTCTAGCTACGAAACTACTCTGCTTGTAATGAATAAGTCTGGATGGAATTGCCAACGTAATTAGTTTTAGCGTTACATTTACAAAACTTGTTTCTCTTTCATTACCCTCAGAAGCAAGTTTAACTCAATAAGTTAACTAAATAGCCGACTATGCCGGTGGCGTGACGAATATCGGGTATAGTTCGAATAATGCGATTTTTTTTTTTTTTTTGCATACGAACAACGTGATAGAATTCCTGATTGGTGAGGGATGAGTGTGAAGGTGTACGTGCGTTTTATGGTGACTTTTGTACATTTTTCTTGAATAACTCGAAAACCGTGGCCTCCTGAGAAAACTTATCCCAGTACAAATCATAGCCACATTAAATTTACTACGGATATATCCACATCATTTTTTCTGTGGGACTAGTAGTTTACTCGTAGCGGGCAACAGAGTACGTAAATCTCACGTGCGGTTTTTGAAGTCCATATACAACACTGTGGATTACATAAAAAGACTAGGTAGGGACAGTTGAATCACACTGTGCATGTTTTGGGAAAAGTAAAGTTTATGTTTGAACGTACAGTTTACGCGTGCTAAACGAATAAATGTGGGAATAATGTTTTCATGATTTTTGAAAGTGTAAGCCGTTAACATCTAATCTTCTACATCTACATTTACACTCCGCAAGCCACCCAACGGTGTGTGGCGGAGGGCACTTTACGTGCCACTGTCATTACCTCCCTTTCCTGTTCCAGTCGCGTATGGTTCGCGGGAAGAACGACTGTCTGAAAGCCTCCGTGCGCGCTCTAATCTCTCTAATTTTACATTCGTGATCTCCTCGGGAGGTATAAGTAGGGGGAAGCAATATATTCGATACCTCATCCAGAAACGCACCCTCTCGAAACCTGGCGAGCAAGCTACACCGCGATGCAGAGCGCCTCTCTTGCAGAGTCTGCCACTTGAGTTTATTAAACATCTCCGTAACGCTATCACGGTTACCAAATAACCCTGTGACGAAACGCGCCGCTCTTCTTTGGATCTTCTCTATCTCCTCCGTCAAACCGATCTGGTACGGATCCCACACTGATGAGCAATACTCAAGTATAGGTCGAACGAGTGTTTTGTAAGCCACCTCCTTTGTTGATGGACTACATTTTCTAAGGACTCTCCCAATGAATCTCAACCTGGTACCCGCCTTACCAACAATTAATTTTATATGATCATTCCACTTCAAATCGTTCCGCACGCATACTCCCAGATATTTTACAGAAGTAACTGCTACCAGTGTTTGTTCCGCTATCATATAACCATACAATAAAGGATCCTTCTTTCCATGTATTCGCAATACATTACATTTGTCTATGTTAAGGGACAGTTGTCACTCCCTGCACCAAGTGCCTATCCGCCGCAGATCTTCCTGCATTTCGCTACAATTTTCTAATGCTGCAACTTCTCTGTATACTACAGCATCATCCGCGAAAAGCCGCATGGAACTTCCGACACTATCTACTAGGTCATTTATATATATTGTGAAAAGCAATGGTCCCATAACACTCCCCTGTGGCACGCCAGAGGTTACTTTAACGTCTGTAGACGTCTCTCCATTGATAACAACATGCTGTGTTCTGTTTGCTAAAAACTCTTCAATCCAGCCACACAGCTGGTCTGATATTCCGTAGGCTCTTACTTTGTTTATCAGGCGACAGTGCGGAACTGTATCGAACGCCTTCCGGAAGTCAAGAAAAATAGCATCTACCTGGGAGCCTGTATCTAATATTTTCTGGGTTTCATGAACAAATAAAGCGAGTTGGGTCTCACACGATCGCTGTTTCCGGAATCCATGTTGATTCCTACATAGTAGATTCTGGGTTTCCAAAAACGACATGATACTCGAGCAAAAAACATGTTCTAAAATTCTACAACAGATCGACGTCAGAGATATAGGTTTATAGTTTTGCGCATCTGCTCGACGACCCTTCTTGAAGACTGGGACTACCTGTGCTCTTTTCCAATCATTTGGAACCCTCCGTTCCTCTAGAGACTTGCGGTACACGGCTGTTAGAAGGGGGGCAAGTTCTTCCGCGTACTCTGTGTAGAATCGAATTGGTATCCCGTCAGGTCCAGTGGACTTTCCTCTATTGAGTGATTCCAGTTGCTTTTCTTCTTATGTTTGAGGACTTTTTCGTAGTAGATATCAATTAAGCTAAAAATGCGCAACGAAAATACACAAAACTGAATGTGGTCTGTATAGGGTATGTAAATATCACTGCAAATATAACTACACAATTAGAACAGTTCAATAACTTCATAGTATAAAGCTCTCTGAAGTGGCTGGTCAGTCCTTTTCGTTAGATCGGATACGTCGCTTTCTGCTTTAATTGAGCCCAACAATCATGAATATGTTTAACTACAGGTCATGGTTGAATGTACGAAAAAAACAGGAGAGCTGGAGACGACCGCATTTTTGAGTGTCAATTGAATATCACTTCCTGGTGTAGCACGAACGCGCATGTTTACCTTTCGTCAGCGGCGGTAGTAGCTGCTGTCAGCACGAGCTGTAACCTGAGAATCTATTCTGAATCTCTCTCGACTGTTAAATACCAGTATGATATGTTTCCTAAGTCTTTGGTGAAGCCGAGACTTATTTCTAACTGCGAGTAAGTTAATTGGCATGGTACAAGCTATTTGGCTGGAATAGCGTGTATGTCATTGCCCTCAAATCGCTTGCAAGCGTTAACCTCAGTGCTCGGTGCAATTCTCTGTACTAGGAGAATTTGCACTTTAACTCCTTAAGAGTTAAGACGAGCCGGTGAAAAAGTGTTCACATAATTACTCTCGCAACCGTCTCAGTGCGGTGCGAATCGCCTTGCTCAAACACTTGACGATTTTCTGCAGGAGAAGAGCCAATTTTTCTGTCTGTATTTGCCTGTATCAAAGCTGGTGGCCAAGTGTTTTTTCCTGCCAATCAGAGCCTTCGTACTTGTTATAAAAATGTTCAAATGTGTGTAAAATCTTATGGGACTTAACTGCTAAGGTCATCAGTCCCTGAGCTTACGCACTACTTAACCTAAAGTATCCTAAGGACAAACACAAACACCCATGCCCGAGGGAGGACTCGAACCTCCGCCGGGACCAGCCGCACAGTCCATGACTGCAGCGCCTCAGACCGCTCGGCTAATCCCGCGCGGCCTACTTGTTATAACTCCGCCCACTAGAGTTTCTGTAGCCTGTCACCGGTGTCGCTTCTTTCGTAGGGCAGCGGTTCAATCCCGTCTCCGGCCATCCTGATTTAGGTTTTCCGTGATTTCCCTAAATCGTTTCAGGTGAATGCCGAGATGGTTCCTTTGAAAGGGCACGGCCGATTTCCTTCCCAATCCTTCCCTAACCCGAGCTTGCGCTCCGTCTCTAATGACTTCGTTGTCGACGGGACGTTAAACACTAACCACCACCACCACCACCACCATCGTAGGGCAGAATTTAACTTCTGCTACGTAATACTGAGACAAACAGCTTTTTTCCTCATGAGTTTTAATACAGGTGAGTACAGTGAGTCACCAATGTTTTGAGTTGGGTTTCTCGGGACGTTTATCTGCCATCTTGAGCCGTGTACCCGCAGAACGGCTTTCCGTAGTGTCATCGTTAAAAGCATGGGTACAGGGAGGTTAGCCCGCATCTCGTGGTCGTGCGGTAGCGTTCTCGCTTCCCACGCCCGGGTTCCCGGGTTCGATTCCCGGCGGGGTCAGGGATTTTCTCTGCCTCGTGATGGCTGGGTGTTGTGTGATGTCCTTAGGTTAGTTAGGTTTAAATAGTTCTAAGTTCTAGGGGACTGATGACCATAGATGTTAAGTCCCATAGTGCTCAGAGCCACAGGGAGGTTTTTGCTGACAGCCTGCACAGTGGCTCCAGCGTCGCATTCTGTCTGCTGAATGTCCCACTGTGAAGGTTTTGGCCAAACATGGGATGGGCGCTGCCATCGTAAAATTCTCCTTTCCTCAGAAATGCGTCTCGTAGCTCGAGTCTGGGAAATTACCTGCGTGAGTTAACTAGTGTGAATGTTAGTAGTTTGTATTCATGAAATTTCAGCTTGTCTATCAGATTTGAACATAATGAAATTCGCGGATTTTCATGCAACTATGTAGTGTGACATATTGATTTAACTAGAATTGTTCCAGGAATTCAATGTAAGGTCTTCTATTTGTTCGATGAGAGAGAGAGAGAGAGAGAGAGAGAGAGAGAGAAAGTTATTTTAGTGTCAAAGAATGTTTGGTCTTGTTGTGGCATAGTCTTTCCATCTGTGCAGTCTGATAACATTTTTAGTTGAAATGTGGTAGCTAATGGACGTATACGCTAGTGCTGTGATTTCTTGTGATTGTATCTTCTTTTTTGGACAAGTTGTATTCGGACCAGTTACAGTTCAATTCAAATTAGGTTCTGTTTAGTCAAACGTTAGTATATGATATTAGAACAAATAAGACCTCGGTCACAAATATTAAGTCAAAATTGAGCAGGTTTCGACGCTACTATGAGCGTCGTCTTCAGAATGAGACTAACTGTTCTAAAACATATTGGGTATATAGTACATTTATAAAATTAAAGTTTATACTGACTGGAAAAAGATGCAGTACTTACAAGTCACATATTAAAAAAGATCATGAATAGTTGTAAGTGAGATGGCGAGCCGCTAAGGGCTGCTCGTACTGTAAACAAGGGTTGCAACAAGACTGCTAATGTTGGACCAACACCATACTGAATACCAGCATTACCGATGAAGGGCGCCACGTTCTTGTAAGTCATTTTCAGCCGGGTGTCCGGACACGTTTGATCACTCAGCGTGCGTCGGAGCGGTAGAGGTACAGAACCGCTGGAGGTGTGCACTATTGGGCTCCTGTACAACTGCTATCCGCGTCTGGCGGAAACTTAATTACTTTGCCAACACTGGTGGTCGTGGAGTGTATCGTTACGTGATACCACCGTATTCAACCATGCTTTACTGTGGCTCAATCTAGTTAAACGGAAAATAGCAAAACATGTATGGGAACCGGACGTATGTCCTAAACCTCTTATCCCTCCCGCCTGTCTCGGTCCATCTGCTCTTTCTCCTTTCTTTGTCTATCTTCTTCACCTTACCCCTCTCCCTATCACCTCCCCCACCTTCCTCTGCCCATCTTCGTGTCCCCCCTCTCTCCATTTACTTCAACCCCTCTCTCTCCTCCTTCCTCCACCCACCACGTCTCCCACCCTGTATCTGTCCATCCCCTCTCCCTCCCTCCCTCCTCCTTCCCACTCTTTGTGGTCATTTACTCCAACTCCACTGTCCATCTTTTCTTCGTCCCTCTCTCTGCCTTTGACCCTTGTTCGCTCCTACTGCAAATTCATGTTCTGTAGCAGTATTCTAATCATAAACGTAAGTTCCCAGTTCGTAAATAATGTTTCAAATGTTTATAAAATTTTGAGTAAAACTGTCAAGAAAGTTTCGAGATTTTTGGTAACAATGTTTATCTTTTATCTATTACGTATATATTTATATATAATATATACTAAAATAGTGACATAAAACATGCGCGGTTCGAATGCAATGCTGTGCCAAAATTTCAAATCAATCGACCAACTAGTTTTCGAGTTTTGTGGGCACAAACATACGCGAGTAGAAATTTTATACATAAAAAACATCTCGCTTATTCCAACACACAAAAACTATTCTCTTGTTTTGTCACCGTTTTGTCAAGGCACTCGTAACGCCAACTGGTGGGTGTAATGCAAACACTCTGAGTTTGCGATTCATTCATACTTGTAATGCTCTTGAAAATATAGAACTCTCAAAACGAATCATTCTTTTACAGAAGCCCTGCACTTTGGGCACTGTCTTCCGCAGAGCAGCCATCTACGGGGAGGTAGCGGGCGTTCCCCTGAGGAGAGGCGCAGAGCAGAGCGCTCTGGCGGCCTGTCCAGTTGTTACGGGGCGCAGCGGCGGCCGCCGTAATCGCGTTACGGCTGCAAATGGAAATTCATGGACGCGGCGGAGGCTGCCGAACGTTGCAAGTAGCGCATGTGGACCGTGATGTATGCCTCGCGAGAGAATTTATCCCGCGGCCGCCGCCTCAGAAGTATCTCTCCCTTAATCCGCGACGAAGTGATTTATTACGCAAAGCGGGCAATTATTTAGAGAGCTGGGCTGCTCCTCGTTTCTTCCACATCCAAATGCCGCTCCTTCGCGAAAGAAACAAAAAAATTCTGTATCGCGCCTCCGCGTTCCATAGGTGCAACTGGTCGGAACAGCCTGACTCTTCGGAGTCTTGGCAACGACGATACAGCTCGTTACATTAGCTGCCACCGCTATACTCCGTGCGACTACAGTAGAAGAGCAATATGTGAAAGTAGAGATTTGTAGGAAGTATTCTCTTGTAGCCGTGGGAGCTGCGAAATAAATTACAACTGAAATTTTCTCACGACTTTAAATCTGTTTTAATTCTTTAAATGTCGGTTTCATGTAGCATTTCAACCCAGAGT
The DNA here is from genome assembly GCF_021461385.2 of Schistocerca piceifrons. Classification (NCBI taxonomy): domain Eukaryota; kingdom Metazoa; phylum Arthropoda; class Insecta; order Orthoptera; family Acrididae; genus Schistocerca; species Schistocerca piceifrons. Next base: position 211,491,858 of record NC_060138.1, read on the forward strand.
TCCTGTACTTTCTCTCAGTTCTAGGTCAAATCTTGTACTGCTGCAACGTTCTCCTTACGATGGGAACGACTGTACACAGTGTGTTCCAATTCCGTTAGGACTGTGTCAATGAAAAATAGAAAACATGGCTTTTGTTCACAAAATCACTGTGATTATTCAAAACAGCCTCGTCCTAGATCATTACACAGCTGAAATAGCTTTTAAATGTTTTGAAATAGTCACAGTAAAACGGTGTCCTGGGGTGTTATCATGGAGGAGCGACCACATCCTTGCCTCTCGGTATTCGGGTTGAAATCGCTGAATTCCCTCGCTGATGTGCTTAACAGAAAATTCAATGTTGCCTCATTGCTCCAGTGACATTTTCCCAGTGTCAGACACGTACCGCTACATTCGCAGCCAGGTCGCCTGCCGCAGCGATGCTGGCACTTTGACCTTCCACGCAGCTGTTGTTGAAACTTCAAGGATCGTAACGCCGCAAACGCCACAAGATAGCACTGCAGTTTGGAATTTCACGCAAACTGTCCTAACGGAACTGGGACACTTTGTAATTGTGAGAGTTGCCTGTTTGTACTGAATCTAGTTTCCATACTTTAAATGACTACCGCTAATGACACGGAAGTTTATCGTGTAATCTCCATTCCGCTGCTTTACCAACCACAAGCGTCACTTTACACTGCCCGCGATGCGACGCCAAGTAGATCCCACAAAGTGATGCGACTTGATGGAGTGCTCGCACTGCACGCGATGCTATGCTATCTGGCCGTCGGAGACATGTTATTGTTTAGCACTCTTACGAGGTGCATTCAAGTTCTAAGGCCTCTGATTTTTTTTCTCTGGACTGGAAAGAGATAGAAACATGAGCATTTTTTAAAATGAGGCCGCGTTCATTGTCAATACGTCCCAGAGATGGCAGCACCGTACGGCAGATGGAATTTTACCGCCAGCGGGGAGAATGAGAACTGTTTTAAATACTTAAAATGGCGACGTTTTCCTTACTTGAACAGCGTGCAATCATTCGTTTTCTGAATTTGCGTGGTGTGAAATCAATTGAAATTCATCGACAGTTGAAGGAGACATGTGGTGATGGATGTGTCAAAAGTGCGTTCGTGGGTGCGACAGTTTAATGAAGGTAGAACATCATGTGACAACAAACCAAAACCACCTCGGGCTCACACAAGCCGGTCTGACGACATGATCGAGAAAGTGGAGAGAATTGTTTTGGGGGATCGCCGAATGACTGTTGAACAGATCACCTCCAGAGTTGGCATTTCTGTGGGTTCTGTGCACACAATCCTGCATGACGACCTAAAATGCGAAAAGTGTCATCCAGGTGGGTGCCACGAATGCTGACGGACGACCACATGGCTGCCCATGTGGCATGTTGCCAAGCAATTTTGATGCGCAATGACAGCATGAAATGGGACTTTCTTTTCGTCGGTTGTGACAATGGATGCGACGTGGATGCCACTTTTCAATCCAGAAACAAAGCGCCAGTCAGCTCAATGGAAGCACACAGATTCACCGCCACCAAAAAGATTTCGGGTAACTGCCAGTGCTGAAAAAATGATGGTGTCCATGTTCTGGGACAGCGAGGGCGTAATCCTTACCCATTGCGTTCCAAAGGGCACTACGGTAACAGGTGCATCCTACGAAAATGTTTTGAAGAACAAATTCCTTCCTGCACTGCAACAAACACGTCCGGGAAGGGCTGCGCGTGTGCTGTTTCACCAAGACAACGCACCCGCACATCGAGCTAACGTTAGGCAACAGTTTCTTCGTGATAACAACTTTGAAGTGATCCCTCATGCTCCCTACTCACCTGACCTGGCTCCTAGTGACTTTTGGCTTTTTCCAACAATGAAAGACACTCTCCATGGCCGCACATTCACCAGCCGTGCTGCTATTGCCTCAGCGATTTTCCAGTGGTCAAAACAGACTCTTAAAGAAGCCTTCGCCGCTGCCATGGAATCATGGCGTCAGCGTTGTGAAAAATGTGTACGTCTGCAGGGCGATTACGTCGAGAAGTAACGCCAGTTTCATCGATTTCGGGTGAGTAGTTAATTAGAAAAAAATATCGGAGGCCTTAGAACTTGAACGCACCTCGTAGAACCACGTCATTTTTTCTTTTTGGAGTAACTTCGTTTTTAGTGCTACAGTGTTCTGAAAATTCAACACAGTCGTCAATGGGTGCATAAAAGCAACAAGGATACGTTTGTCGTACGAGAAATTCGTCATTTCTCCAGTGACTTGAGAAAAGAGGAAGATATAATTTTAAATTCCCTCAGACTGCATACAGAGACATTTCTAGGACTACAAATGTTGCGACGAATTTCGAGTGGCTGTAGAGGGTTTCTGGAGGAACAAACTGAGTATAGGAACCCATGCCCGGAAACATCTTCCGAGGACGCTACAGAGCGTCAAATTTATACCTGTCGGCACCTGCCACTATGAAACCCCTTCGGCAGCAAATGTGACCTCGTATACATAAAAATATTGTAACTTTAGAAGGTTTCAGGAGAAAAACAAACTTTGGATGGACACCCGTGTCCAAAACTGTCGCCAATGAGGTAACACAGCATCGCATTCATAGAATATAAACCATTTCTACGTAACAGCTGGATCCATCTCCTCCACTGGCGATCGTGGCAATCAGTCGCGATCATTGGATAACAAACAACATTGCGAGACGTTCCGCCTACAGTCCATCAGCGTACAGAGTCACGTTTGATGCCGAACGGGTGGCCGAGTGGCAGGTGCTGGCGCCTATAAATTCGACGCTTTGCAGTTTCAGAAATTCTATGACAGATTTTTGTATCCTGCCTGGAAGGCGGTGCGTGGGTTGGATCAGATACAGGGAAAGGTACTAATCTCTCGGTACTAGAGATACAGTTAAGGCACCTTTACTAGAGGATAACATATGCAAACATATTACATAACTCGCAAGGTGGTGCGAAGTGTCCTGGCGGGCTGCACCTGATGAAACTGGCTGAAGCATTCGCGGAGCTAGTAGACCTCGGCAGCGCCGGCTAGAGGGAGAGGTCGTCGGTGTCTCTCGTAGTGCCAACCTAGCAGAGCGGACTACGTTGTGGCATCGTAGCTATCGATACCACACAGATGAAGGGGAGCTTACGGTCACCAGCAGTTCAGTAACCATTTTTTAATATCATAAATCCACAATCCGTGACATATTAATCATAAACCGCGACGTATAACATCACTCAGTAGGCAGTTACAACAACACTGAAATTATAAAAGTTTCTCTAACTCAGGGGTTTGAAATAACGCTTTCAGATGAGGACTTTCAGGTCTGTAAAGAGACAAGAAGGAATGAGCACTGGAAGAGACTGGACATAGTTGCAATTATTTCAATGGAATTTGAAGCCCTGAACTGAGCACACTCAATAGTAAGTGTTCACTGTCATTTGCTCTGATTTTGACGTTTCTTAATAAGCTCCAACTTCCGTTTTTTCATTTGTCTCATATGGTTGTCTCGGTATAGGGAAAGTAAAGGCGGCGGCCATGGACGCTGCGCTCTGAATTTTCTGAGGACCTTGAAGACCTGGCTTGCAAAGAATATACATTGTCCTCGTCATCTGGAGCTTTTTGTGTATCTGTAAAAACAACTATTCACGATTACTACCTACAGATTAATAGACACTGATGTCTAACGTTACACCTAGCAATCAGATGGCGGAATATTTACAGCTACTGGTTTGTATAGTAATATTTAGAACGTTCCACAACACTGGCCACCATCGAAAGAGTAACCCCGTACATCATGAAGAGCCCGATTACTGTTGATTCCAAATGAAGCCTATCCGCTCATGGAAAATTAAATACGGCCGTTTCCTAAATTATCAATGAGAACAAAGATTATTTAACAAGGATTTATCAAGGGCTGGAAGGGGAAAAGGATGATAGGAATTATATCAAGTTCCGTCATTTTCGGAAGGAAACTTAATACGTAGGGCATTATTATTCAGCGCATTGGCGTCTTTCACAAAATAATAAGTGATAAAAATAGGGCCGATGTTTCTCTTCAGTTCTGTGTTGACCGGAAAATAATCGAAAACAGTGCTTATAAATGCTTTAGAAACGATGGTCAGAGAGGATTTTAAAACTATATCAACAATCACTACTAACGTACAAGAACGGCCTATGTTGTAGAATAAGAGAAAGAAACACTACTGCAGCGTAGCAGGGATATCTTATGTCACGTTTGGAATGAAGTAGCACAAGACTGTAACAGGCAGTAAGTACAGAAAAGTAAATTAAGTGACTTCAAGAAAACTGAAAATATGTAGCACGAAAGTTTTGGTTGTTTCCAATGCTCACTAGTTGAGTATAGAATCTATTTTGGTTGGAGTTACTGTTCAGTTATCCTGGAAATAATTGTAACTTTTACCTCATTAGTCGACAAAATGGAGTTCAGTAACCGTGTTTTCGGTAGCCTCAGTGATCTCTCATGTGTAAAACCAATTCCACATTGTTGCAGTGTGTAGCCCTGGAGAATATCTGCTGCACCAAAGTACTGTAACAGGACAAAACTGCACCGCTACACACCAATATCATTATTACAGCAAAGAACATTGGGTTCATTGTTTTAAGCCTGATAGAAAGCTTTACTGTATCTACAATTACTAGAAGCCTTTAACACGCCGGTGTAGACCTAGAAGCTGTTGTCCAGAGGTAATAATTTCGGGTTAGATTTGAACTTCTTTTTGCTATCTCTGAGCTCCTTTATGTCAGGAGGCAACTGAAGTGGACAAGAACGCTACGTTTTTGTAGAATGGTACAGGAATCGCCTACATTATTTCGAAAGAAATCCTCCTGAAGTAATTTTTCAGAAGCCCGTGAAAAACTACATCTGGAATTTTGGATCAGTATATGAACCCCTTTCCTCGTGTAAGTCAAGCATCTTGTATTTTCGGTAATTCATGACGAGTAATGTTGATACGTTTGGGAAAGAGAATTACTGACCTTACCTTTCAGTACTGTTACTTGTATTGTATCGTATTGTATGTTAACCGGGGACCTAGAAACGACGGAGAGGCTCCGTCCTCGCCGCAGCCGCAGTGGTCCACAACCGCACGACGACTACCGCAGTCCACTTCACCTCTCCGCCGCCCCACACCGAACCCAGGGTTATTGTGCGGTTCGGCCCCCGGTGGACCCCCCGGGGAACGTCTCACACCAGACGAGTGTAACCTCTATGTTTGCGTGGTAGAGTAATGGTGGTGTACGTGTACGTGGAGAACTTGTTTGCGCAGCAATCGCCGACATAGTGTAACTGAGGCGGAATCAGGGGAACCAGCCCGCATTCGCCGAGGCAGATGGAAAACCGCCTAAAAACCATCCACAGACTGGCCGGTTCACCGGACCTCGTCACAAATCTGCTGGGCCAATTCGTGCCGGAGACCAGGCGCTCCTTCCCGCCCGGAAAGCCGTGCGTTAGACCGCACGGCCAACCGGGCGGGCTACTGTTACTTACTAATTTTCGGTAAAGTGAGTACACTGCCATTACACTGCCATTATCTCACATATTACTATTTTAAGTAAAATAGAACGAGATTCTTTCGACGAGGTTTGTTGCAAGCATAAACACACGATCGACACCCAGCACATGGACTGCTATAAGAGCAGGAGACGTGAGTGGGGCAATTTCTGCCTCTACCTGACAGGGCACATACTACACTGGGATCAAGATTGCATTCACAGCGCCTACTGCAATGCTACAGTGAGCTGCACTTAATCATCTCCTACGTGAAGTTGGCAACGGAAGGAAACAGTTCGAAGGGGCCGAAAGTCAAACGTCTTAACACCGCATTACCTACTCCCAAGAAAGTACAAGATTACGAGGGGTGTTCGATAAGTAATGCTACACTTTTTTTTGTGAAAGCAGGTTGGTTTTATTCAGAATCCAATACACCACATTATTCCCAACTCTTTTGACTACAAAATACTATTTTTCATCATGATCATTTCGTGCTGCATTAATACCCTCCTCATCATCCATATACTGCTTCCTGCAGAGTGCATCCATCATTGGGCCAAACAGATGAGATTCGGAAGGTGCGAGATCCAGGCTGCAGAGTGGATGGGGAGAACAGTCTGTAACATTGTTGTCGATAGTACCTATGTTTGTCTTATCTAATAGCACACGGAAAGTTCTGGTTGAGAATCGCGAATTATTTAAGAATAAAGGAGACGACTCACCGATAGGCAGAAGTTCTGCGTCGTCGATAGGTGCACGAACAAAAGGTACAGAGCTTTGTTAGCTTTCGAAATGAAGTTCCTTTTTCAAAGTATGTAGAAGAAACACACACACACACACACACACACACACACACACACACACACACACACACAAACTATTGGGTGGGGGGTTTGTGGACCACGAGTTGCCTTTGGTTTAGGCCAGGGAGGTTAAGGTAACAACTGTTACGATAGTTCCCCATGTGTGCAGCTCAGGAAAGCTGGTGGTTGTAGGGAGGATCTAGATGGCGCAGGCTGTGAAGCATGTCGTGCTTTGCTGCGTGTTGTGCCAGTGAGTGGTTCATCTTGTTTTTGGCAACAGTTTGGCGGTGGCTTTTTATTCTAGTTCACAGCTGGTTGGTTGTCATCCCAACGTAAAATGCTGCACAGTGGTTGCTGCAGAGCTAGTATGTAACAAGGCTGCTTTCACAGGTGGCCTTACCTCTGATGGGGTAGGATAAGCCTGAGATGAGACTAGAGTAGGTGACCTGGGTGAGTGGATTGGGCAGGTCTTGCATCTCAGTCTTTCTCAAGGGATGATCCCTGTAGCAAGGGATTTGTGAAGGCAGTGGTATAGGGATGGACTAGGATGTTGTGGAGGTTGGATGGGCAGTGGAACACCACTTTGGGAGGGGAATGAATTATCTTGGGTAGGATGTCCCCCATTTCAGAGCATGATGATAGACAATAAAAGCCCTGATGAAGGATATGGTTCAGTCATTCCAGTCCCAGTAGGTACTGGGTGAGAAGTGGGTCGCTTCTTTGCGGTTAGTTCTTGCGATGGATGTGACGATCAGGTGTATGTGTGGAGATATGTCATGGGATATCTGTTTGTGAATTAGGTCTGGAGGATATTGCCTGCTGCCAAAGGCCTTTCTGAGGCCTTCATCATTCACGGCAAGGAAGTTCTCCTCGCTGAAGATTGGCCTGCCACAAGTGGAGGAATTTTTTGGTGTGGGAGGGTCTGTAGCTCACAAAGTGCAGGCACTGTTGATGATTGGTGGGTCTTATGTGGACTGAGGGGTGGATGGAGTTATCTAAGAAGAGGAGATCGACATTTAGGAAGGTGATACGATGGGAAGGAGGAGGATCAGCTAGTATGTGAGGGAAGGTGTGAGGTTGTGGAGGAATGAGGATAAGGTGTCCCTGCCTCGGGTCCAGATTATGAAGAGGTCGTCATTGAACCTGAAACAGACCAGGGATTTGTGTTTTTGGGACTCGAGGAACATATCCTCTAGGTGGCCCACGAAAAGGTTGGCATAGAATGGTGGCATGTGGGTACCCAAGGCCGTGCCACGAATTTGTTTGTATTCCTTCCCTCGATAGTGAAGTAGTTACACGCTAGGATGTAGTTAATTAGGTATATGAACAATGGACTGGTCGGTTTCGAATCTGCAGGGTGTTGGGAGAGGTAGTGTTCAATTGTGGCAAGGCCATAGGCATGAGGGATGTTAGTGTAAAACGATGTTCCATCAACAGAGACGAGTACAGACCCAGATGGTAAGTGTGTGGAGATGCTGGAGAGCCAATGCAGGAAGTGGTTGGTATCTTTAACATGGGAGGCTAGGTTTTGGACAACTGGTTGCAGATGTTGCTCAACAAGGTCCAAGAATCTTTTTGTGGTGCCACTGAAGCGATGCACAATGGAGTGCCCAGAATTTTTCGGTTTGCGGATTTTGGGGAGCATGTAGAAGATGGGTGTGTGGGCTGCTGTTAGGGTGAGTAAGGAGATGGATTCAGAAGAGAGGCTCTGGGAAAGTCCTAAGGATTTCAACAGGGATTGGAGGTTATGTTTGACTTCTGGGATGGGGTCAGTATGGCAGAGCTTCTAGGTAGGGGCGTTGGACAACTGACAGAGGCCTTCTGCCAGATAAACACGCCAGTTCATCAAGCTCCACAACATCCTAGTCCATCCCTATACCACTCCCACCACCAATCCCTTGTTACAGGGAAGACATTGGTGCATGACCTGCCCAATCCAACCACCAACCATCTACTCCAGTCCCATAGGCTTATCTTACTCTATCAGAGGCTAGGTCACCTGCGAAAGCAGCCATATTATATACCAGCTCTTCTGCAACCACAGCGCAGCATCTTTCATTGGGATGACAAGCAACCAACTGTCAAATACTCGTAGAATGAACGGCAACTGTCGAGGTGTTGTCAAAAACAAGGTGGACCACCCAGTGGCACAACAAGCAGCAAAGGACAACATGCGAGATTTCAATGCCTGCTTCACAACCCATAGCATCTAGATCCTTCCCACCACCACCTGTTTTTCTAAGCTGTCCTTACAGCTATCCTTGCTCTCATAACCTCTCTCGCCAAATCCTGAAAGTAACTCATTACCTACACAAAATTCAAGCCAGCTAGTTGCGTGCTGCTATCTCATGCCCTAGTCTGTGAAATCGCATCCCCAGCCATCTGCCACCTTCTCCTCTCCCTCTACCTGCACCCTGGCTAGCCCACATATGGCTTCTCACTCTCCCATGAGCCGCTAGATGCTTCACCCCAACCCTCTCCCTGCCTCCCGCCTTTCTTCATCCGTCACTCCGCCTCAACCTGCACCCCCACCTCATTCCAGTATACTCACTGTGGGCCAGGAAGGAGCTGGCAGTCTACCGAGCACAATGTAGGGAGGAGGGTCTGTGCGAGTGCGAGTGCGTGTGTATGTGTGTGTGTGTGTGTGTGTGTGTGTGTGTGTGTGTGAAAGGGGGGAGGGGGTTTCTGCTACAAGCTCGAAAATGGATGTTCATTCCGAAAGCTAGCAAAGCTCCGTACCTTTCGTTCGTGAACCTATCGACGACACAGAAATTCTGCCTTTTGGTGGTGGGGGCGTCTCCTTTGTTCCTAAATAATTCGTATTTGTCTTATCTAACACCTTTCTTTTTATTTAATGTGACTTCTGTATAACCATGCACCTTCCTGTAGCATACATGTCGAAATTTTATCCCTTCTTTTTGTCCCTTTATTTCAATGTAAATAATCTATGGATGCAATTTTTAAAGTAAAATACTATGAAAGAATGGATATGTTAAAACTTTACTTGTAATATTGGTTGATGGATAGGGCATGTAGGTTTATAATCATGTAAAACATGTAGGGTAGCCCTCTGCAATGAAACTGGCTTGGCAGGAAAAGAAAGGTAGATCCGGCGGTCGAACTGCAAACCTCTATTGTGGGAAGGATCAGTCGGTGGCCAGCAGCCAAGATGTTCGCATCTTGTGAACTTAACAAGGCAAAAATAACGGGAGGATTATATAACTTTGCTTCGGATGTGGAAATTTGGCTTCTTATTCATAGCATATTTTGGCTGGCTCTGTACTACGAAATTCCGACGCTGAGAAGATAATTTTCAGATCTACTTACACAGCAAAAGCCGTGGATACTTTTGCCTCTTTTTTGAACAGCCACAGCAGATCGACACTGCCAGCACCTTCATCTCAGATTATCAGCTGAGTACTATAAAACTGCGTGGACTAGTTACCTGGTTTCTGTTTCAATACTAAGTTTGTGATCTGGAAACTTTGTGTTGAGCACCCGTATTTTTCCTTAGTCATTTACCGAAACAGGGTCCTATCCGATTATCCTATTATCTTGAGCTGAAAAGCCACTTCACTACAGTTTATAAACTTCGTGTAGTAAAAAATTTCACAATTGTTCACTATGCCCAAGTTTTGATGCACACCACGTACTTTTCATAAAAGGATACTTAAAGGTTCAACGAAGCACAATTATCAAGAAAATATTTTAAGTATTCAGGTTAAAGATCGTTTTTATTGGATTCTCAGGACAGTATTACACTTACCTGCAAAAACCTAAATGATTCATAATAGTTATTGGCTAGTAGATGATGAAGGGCCAGCATAAAGTGATTACTTCGCAGGCTTGGAAGTAACAGTGTTTATAATTTCAAGTGCATATAGCTAAAAGTGTTTCTCATATTTTGTTGCAACATAAATATTCTGTGTTGATCTGGGCCTAGTGATAGATTAGTTTCTGGGTCCCATACCAATTGTTGAGTCACATTTAAGTTCCATACAAGAACTGCGGCATAAATTAAGTGCACTTGCAAGTTCTCTTAACATCTCTTTCCTATAATAAGCAACTAGCTACAATTGTTCTAACTATACTAGATCCAAAAGATCCAAGTACTACTTGTGCCAGCTGAGCTAAATAGTGTAAGGCAGTGAATGCTCCTTGAGAATACAAGTAATAATAGGAATAGAGAATATAATTACCTGACAGACATTTTAAGGACAATATTTTCCAATAATTGAAGTGATAAAAGAACCTCTTGTGAAAGTTATTATTGCTCTACTATTAATGACTATTTACTTACAATAGTTATTAGCTTTCTGCTCTAATATGCAGACAGTAAGTTGTTGCAAAAACGGTGAATATTCCTTCTGTGTTATTCATGCCAAACCAATGTTACACCGCCTAAAAAATTGCGCTACTGCTTGGTATCTTATTTGTGAAACATAATTTCAGTATCAGGTGAAGTCAATCCCAACAGTTAATTTCCGTTATGAATCGTGTTACTATCTAGTACAACGTTGCCAAATTAGACTGGCGACTGTTTCTTTCACTTAATTATGTTTTACTTGATTACTAATAGAACCTTGGTTATATTTCTGTTTGTTCTGCTACTTCTTTCTTTTAATAGAAATCTTCAGCGGAAAAAAAATAGTCCGATACCTCTCCATTACGCACGTTCACCGAATGTAAGTATCTTTCTGCAGAAGTAACGTTTTCTGTGCGTTGCTGATTTAATAGTAGTCGGTAGCGTTGTGAGTCCAATGAGGTTTTGTGAGCTTCTGTGGGGTGCGCTTATTTGTGTGAGGCCCTGCATTGTCACGGAGAATGAGAATTTCTTTCGCATTTTTGTGGTAACGAACGCGCTGAAGTCGTTTCTTCAGTTTCCTCGGGATACGACAATACAGTTCCGATGTGATCGTTGCACCATGAGGGAGGACATCAATCAGGGCAATAACACCTTCACAGTCCCAGAAGACCGTCGCCCTGACTTTGCCGGCTGAGTCTTGGGCTTTGAACTTTCTCTTCGGCGGAGAGGTGGTGTGGCGCCACTATGAAATGCAGTCTCGTTCCCAGTTCGAGGTGATGAACTCATGTTTCATCGCCTGAGATGATGTTCGACAAAAAATTTTCACGATCAGCTTCGTAACGCGCAAGCCGTTCCGCACAGATGGCCCTCGTTGTTCTCTTATGTTCTTCTGTTATGCGGCGACAAACCCTTAGAGTAACCCAACCGGTGGACGAGTGTGTCAGCACTCAGCACTACCAGCAGAGACGTCCAGTTGCGCAGCATGGTTTTTGATTACGATCCATTGGTCACCTCGAATGAGAGTGTCCACACGTTCGATCACTGCAGGAGTCACAGCTGTTTACGGACAACTGGTGGGGGGGGGGGGGGAGGGGGGGGAATAAGATCGGTCCATTAGTTATTAACATGTTCCATAGCTCATTTGAAAGATTCTTTTGTCGAAATGATGTGGTATGAGTCAGTTTACAGGATATAAAGCTGAAATAATATACATTTTTAGCAGTTTTTAAGTAGAAATTCGTCCATGGAATTGAAGTAATTGGCCAGGAGAAATGATTTTAAATAGCATTAAAAGCTTGCTTCACTACCTGTCAAGCATTTTGTGTTATTGGGCAAATGATTAAAAATTTTCATTACTGCTTACTGAACTCTCTGAACCACTGACAACTTTAACACTGGGTGATAAAGGTCGTTTTTCCCTCTGGGTAAGTATGTACATCTCAAATTGTGATATATTATTTATGACAATCTTCATTAGAAAATATATGTATTGTGACGGCGCAGTTCAAATGCTCACCTCCTTAAAGAGGTACCTGCATTACGTTCGTGGGTGAACACATATTTTTACTGCTCACCTTTATAGAATCGCTACTATCTTTGTAAGTGATGAGTTACCCCGAAAATTATTCCGAACGACATTATCGAGTAGAAATATGCTGAATATGTCAGGAGGATGCCGGCTGCTGTAGCCGAGCGGTTCTAGGCGCTTCAGTCCGGAACCACGCTGCTGCTACGGTCGCAGGTTCGAATCCTGCCTCGGGCATCGATGTGTGTGATGTCCTTAGGTTAGTTAAGTAGTTCGAAGTCTAAGGGACTGATAACTTCAGATGTTAAGTCCCATAGAGCTTAGAGCCATTTGAAACATTTTTGTCAGGAGGTTGATTCGTTTGTTTCCAAGATTAGAAGTTATACAAAGAGCAAAAGTATTTGAACTTAATTGTTTGAGAAGCTCAATGATATGATTCTTCATCATCATGTAAGCCCAAAAATTTGGAGCATTGTACCCAACTTACTTACCCCTGCTCATGTGCTATATCAGTTGTTGGTATGACTTATATAGAAACGAATTGACATCTTTCTTTAAAAAAAAAAAAAAAAAAAAAAGTTAGGGCGAGTCAGTGTCAGAGAACCACTTTATAATTCTTTGGACATCATTTAGTAGCTCTTCCGTTGCTTCCTCTCTAATGGGATTTATAAGGATAGTATTGTCTGCAGAGGGTACGAATTTTGCTTGTTGAATATTAAGTGGAAGGTCAAGGTCATTCACATATGTAATGAATAGGAGTGGACCTAAAATTGAGCCCTGCGAGACTCCCTTTGTGAGCTTACCTCAGTCATAAAATTTTCTGCCTTGCCCAAGCTGCCTGACTCATTCAGCACAACCTTTTCCATTGTGTTTGTCAAGTACGATGACAGGTTCGCGCTACCTTGTTCGACAATGACAGATGCCTTGCCCAATGACTCACCGTGCTTTTGTTCGCTGTCATGTCTCCGTAGACATTCCCCAAGCGCCTATGAATATCTGCGATGCTCTGGTTTTCCGTCAAAAGAAACTCAGTTTCGAACGCTCTTCTAGTACAGACGTCAGTTTGTAGGATACGTATAGCGCGCCACCTATCGGAACTTCGGAACTTTATGACACTACAGGGGCTGAATAGGTAGTATTTTACGATGTCCCCCGACAATGCCTTTTTTTTCTTTTTTTTTGTCAATCGAAATTTGTGCGGGAAAAAATGGGTTTCATTACTTATTGTACACCCCTCGTCTATTACGCATATAGTATTTTTTTTTGGGGGGGGGGGGAGGGGGGTAATAATGAAATGTCCCAAGGCAAGGGCATAATATACGAAGCACAAAAGCCGCACCGTCACTTATCCCCTGAACAGCAGTTCCGAGTGGCTTTTGCTAAATGCGGATTACTCAGGCCGTAGAGATCAAAGCGGGAGCCATTGCCGTAGCTCTGCGAGATACGAATGTGCGACCATTTGCCGAAACGCTCGTTGGCGTCGCATTCGGCTACGCGTGGCGCGGCCGTGCGGATCGGGGCCAGCTAGAGCCGCACCGCGCACAGCGTTTTCACAACACGCGCCGCTCCCGCGGAAGGACAACATGCGGGAATAAACAGGCGGCCAAGTCAGTAAACAACGATACGGCGCGCGCCGTCCACCGACTTTTGTTTCCCGGCTGGCTCTGCTGCACGGCCACTGCCCTTTCCGCCCCGATTCGTAAATTGGCCGCCGCGCGGCGCCACTGCCGCCGGCTCTCAGAGGTTCCGACGGCCTTCCCTGTGCTTCCATTCCACGCGCAGCTCCAAGTTTAAAGCAATATTTGGCTTCACGGTAACTTCCCTGCGTCAACAACCATGTTCCCCAGGTCATGGCTTAGTGCATACTGGAGGCAACTTAGCACGAGAATTTGTATTTTATTTCACGCTTCCTTTCTCTATCCCACTGTCCGTCAAATTTCTGTTAACTGCTTCGCAAAACTTATGGTGCGGCGCATAAAATTATTTAATCGTCTACTATTTTAAAATAGGGTAAATTGGATCTCTTATCAAATCAGTTTCAAAGTGATGAAAATAAATTTTCATCTTTAATTAAGCCTGCATGTATTGCCACGTCTGCTTCTCAGTTATTTCCGATTCACATTTGCTATTAACATGCAGCCTGTTCATTTGTCTCTTCCTACGCAATTCGGCATACACCCGTCGTTACAATCCAACTTATGAGGAAATGAAAGATTTAAAATCAGTACCTAAGGGGATCCTGTTTATAATGAATTAAGGATGGTTGCGCCTATTAGCAAGTACACAATTATTCTTTTAGTTTAATACCCAAATATGTTTTACCACAGTTATGTCATCCTCACTGGGCGTTTTCGTTTTACTTTTCTGGAACAGATACATACTGATGATATTTAAAAATGGCTCTGAGCACTATGCGACTTAACTTCTAAGGTCATCAGTCGCCTAGAACTTAGAACTAATTAAACCTAACTAACCTAAAGACATCACACACATCCATGCCCGAGGCAGGATTCGAACCTGCGACCGTAGCGGTCACGCGGTTCCAGACTGAAGCGCCTTTAACCGCACGGCCACACCGGCCGGCGATGATATTTAGGTACAGAAATGCGTTACATCAGATTCTGTTATTTAAACTACGAATGTACCTTACCTTTTATTTTACATTATGTGTGTTCTGTGGTTGCCAACCGAAATCAGCCACAGGTCTAAATTACCGTAGCATACCGTGTCATCTGCAAGTGCAAGGGAAGTTACGATGTCGTCAAAATGCTCAGAATTGCTTGTGAACTGGATTAGTACAGATAGCCAATCGATATGCACAGGGCGGACTTGTATCGTGCGCAAAGCAAAGACACTTTTAATGTCAAATAAGTAACAGTAAATTGCCAAGGTATCCTTCGCAAAGTTCCTAAATTTACCGCCCTCCGGGAAAGCGGGAGAACTCAAATCGTACTCGGTATTCAGAGATGAATGAAACGAAGCTCGAAATATTTGGTGACGCACAGAAGGTATAACGAAAACGAAGTTAGACGTCATAAGAGAGTAAGTTTTCATTGCAATCAACGAGAATATTGTGTCCATTGAGGTTGTAATTGAGTCTGACGGTGAAATTATCTCGACGCGAGTAACTCAGCATAACCACTGGATGTTTTTTTTTTTACTGATCATCCTATTCATCCGAGTCACTCGAAGGAAGTCTACTCCAGGAGCGTCCAAGATTCGGCTCGTAGGCCGACAGTTGTGCAAAGAGTGCAACCGAGTTCAGCCTCGGTACGTGTTTCCCTACCGCCGGGCTGCCCTGTCTGAGCCTGAGGAGGGGCGAGGGGAGGAAACTGCAAACGCGACGTATTTGAATGGCAGTGCAGTCGCACTGCACACGACTTTGTTTTATATTTGTTTTATTTCTCAACAACATAGATTACAAAAAATAATTTTTAATATTATTTAATTACTTTTGGCTCGCTGAATTTTTATTTGGTAGAAACTGTTGGCATACGGATAGAGAACACAATTTCAAGTATCTTCACTCCCAAGTTGCCACATAATCGCGACTTATTTACTTTAATGACCGAAAAAAGGTCTGTCACACAAATATTTCGATCGAAACGTTGTAGCAATTCTGCATTCTCATTATGGAGACGTGGAAAAACTACCTGAGGAAAGCAGTGTAGACGTCCAGTACAGTTTTAACGTAAAAGGCTTTGTCATTGAAACTTAAGACCCGTTGCAGGCCAGTCAGTCAGATCTACACATTCACAGGGACGCTTTCAGCTGAAATGGCAATCGATCTCGAAAAGAACGCGAAAGCAAATGTAAGATTGGCAGTGTGCTCAAAATGCTTTGGAAAATATCATTGTGTTTCAAGGCCAGAATGAATTCTTGAAGCCTCGCATTTCCTTTCACGGCAGTGAGTGGAGGGAACTGGACTGTGTTTGTTCAGAATGGTTCAAATGGCTCTGAGGACTATGGGACTTAACATCTGACGTCATCAGTTTCCTAGAACTCAGAACTACTTAAACTCATCAGTTCCCTAGAACTCAGAACTACTTAAACCTAACTAGCCTAAGGGCATCACACACATCCATGCCCGAGGCAGGATTCGAACCTGCGACTGTAGCGGTCGCGCGGTTCCAGAGTTAAGCGCCTAGAACCGCTCGGTCACGACGGCTGGCTAAGTTAGTCAAAATGTGTCCGTTCTATAACGCTATTTTCTTTTTAAATGCATCTCTATGAAATCAATAAGAAGTTGATCCGCACATTGCAGTGTCTTACTGTGGGCAGTGTGCAATGAAGTCCACCTAAAACGCCAGGTCTACAATTCATTCCAGATGTTCTAATTTTAGTTCCTACCCGCCTTTTGCTTCATAAATTCAACGGCAGCGAGTTTTAAAGCGAGAAATCTTTCCAGGGTTGCTCCTTGAATTAACTAACGTGCTTTGCGTAAATATATAAAATCTCGATACTCTCTGCTTTGTTCCACGGAAAACTTCCAACTAACAGTGGAATAACACATCCGACTTCATAAATTTTAGTATTCATACCACCAATATCTTCACATGCTTGTTCCCTACAAACTTAGCACGAAGTGCTTCTTGATGTACTTAACAGTGAATCTCCTCTGACACTCATTAAAGCCGGCCGGTGTGGCCAAGGGGTTAAAGGCGCTACAGTCTGGAACCGCGTGACCGCTACGGTCACAGGGTCGAATCCTGCCTCGGGCATGGATGTGTGTGATGTCCTTAGGTTAGTTAGGTTTAAGTAGTACTAAGTTCTAAGGGACTGATGACCTTAGAAGTTAAGTCCCATAGTGCTCAGAGCCATTTGAACCCAACACTCATTAAATTATTTCTGCTTAATATTGTAATTCGTATTCGAGCAAACTTACAGAATCCATCGCTTATGGGACTGCATAATATGCGGTGGGAGTTCTCATCCCTCTCTTCTGTCATATCCACTCGTTTTTCAAGGCTTGTAACGATAGATCGCTAGACTGCCTCTTCTTGTGCGAACATACACTGGTCCCTATGAACGTCCATCATACCACAAACAAATAGCTAAGAGTAAACAGAGCTGACACCGTGCTGAAGAGAGTCATGTCGACCCGAAAACGCCACACCCCAGTACTAAATAAATGTCGCGTTGTGACGAGTAGTTCCGGGAAGCAGTGGGCAAAGCTGAGACGGGCTGCGTCTTGGCTTGCCTATGGCTGGCGCAATCGACCCGTGTTTTGTTTGGCACACCATGGCTGGCCCTCGTATACGCTCAGTACCGTTCAAGTACCTCCTCGATCACGCAGTACTAGTTGGAGGCTGCTTTAACCCAACGAATATAAACTTAGCTATATAGGTTGTCCTGGGAAGTAGTTCTGAACATGTTTTGCAAATTCTGTCCTCAGCAGCTAATTCGACAATACACATGCAATGGAAATATTTTAGACATATTTACAAACAGGCCTGACCATATTGACGGTGTCAGTAGAGAGACAAGGATTAGCGATCATAATGTCACTGTAGCGGCAATGGCCAATGAAGTTAATAACTACATTAAGAGAGCTGCACAGAGCAGGTCAACAGTTCTTAGCAATCCTCTTAAACAATAAATGGATATTTACTTCCAATATGATGGCTGTAGAGTTATTATGGGCAAAGATCAAAGTAACTGTAAATCGCTCACTCGAAGATTGTTTACCAAGTAAGTGGATTAAATACCACAATGGTTTAAAAATATGCGAAAAAACTGAGGCAACGGAAAACATTGTATTTTTGATTTAAAAATGGACGTGGAAATGTTGACAGGCAAAACTTAATAAAATACGTACGTATAAAAAGCTGAATGTGTCAACCACACGACTTCTACCACATAGCTCAGCAAAAGATCTTGCCGAGAAATCTAGAAAATCAGTAACATCAATAAGAGGGTCGAAGGCTTGTACGTCACACATCGACACGTCTGGTGTGGCAGTAGAAACAGCAAATGGGAAGCTCAAATTCTAAATTTTGCATTTAAAAAATCATTCACGCTGGAGGATCGTAGACCCATACCTTCGTTTGATCGTCGCACAGACTCCCGTGTGGAGAACATAGAAATAGGTTCAAAAATGGCTCTGAGCACTATGGGACTTAACAGCTGTGGTCATCAGTCCCCTAGAACTTAGAACTACTTAAACCTAACTAACCTAAGGACATCACACACATCCATGCCCGAGGCAGGATTCGAACCTGCGACAGTAGCAGTCGCACGGTTCCGGACTGCGCGCCTAGAACCGCGAGACCACCGCGGCCGGCATAGAAATAGGCATCGCTGGCAAAGAGAGCTAGATGACACAGTTCAAAACAAGTAAGTCGCCAGGTCCAGATGGAATCCCAGTTCTCTACGGCAGCGGCATTAGTAAAAAACCGTAGCTGACTGGTAAGGGATCTGATATACAAAATTACATACCTATTTCCTTAAGACTGCTCGGGCGCAGAATTCTTAATTTCGAATATAGAAGTAATTATTATATAATTAATTTCCCTGATACAGAATCAACCCGGATTTAGGAAGCATTGGTCGTGCAAACCTCAGCTTGCCCTTTTCTCGCGCGATTAACAAAGGGCAGAGCATAGGGAAAACGTTTTCAAATATGTGAGTGGCTCGAAGACTTCTTAAGTAACACAACGCAGTACATTTTCTATGGACGGCACGTGTTCATCAGAGATAAGAGTATAGTCAGGTTAGTCCCAAGGAAGTGTTATAGGACCGCTCTTGTTCCCTATATTATACATAAATGATCTGAGAAAGATAGCGTGAGCAGCAAACTTGCGACTGCTTGCTGATGATGCTGTAGTATAAGCGAAAGTGTCGTCCTTCAGTAACTATATGAGAATATAGAATTACTTAGACGGCTTGTTTAAATGTACAAAATGTAGATAAATGCAGATGCGTAGGAAAAACAATCGTGTAGCGTTCGAATACAGTATTAGTGGTGTGCTGCCTGACACAATCAAATGGCTCTGAGCACTATGCGACTTAACTTCTGAGGTCATCAGTCGCCTAGAACTTAGAACTAATTAAACCTAACTAACCTAAGGACGTCACACACATCCATGCCCGAGGCAGGATTCGAACCTGCGACCGTAGCGGCCACGCGGTTCCAGACTGAAGCGCCTGACAAAATCACCTTGATTAAATATGTGGGTGTAACGTCGCAAAGCGATACCAAATGGAATGAGCACGTAAGGTTTGTAGTAGGGAAAATGAAACGTCGATTTCGATTAACTAAGAATACTTTAGGGAAGTATAGCTCATCTGTAAATTAGACCGTGAATACAACACTAGTACAGCCCCTCTTGAGTGCTCCTCGAATGTTCTAGATCCCCAACAAGTTGAATTAAAGGAAGATATCGAAGCGACTCAGAGGCGTGCTGCTAGGTTTTGCACCGGTAGTTTCGATCAACACGCAAGTATTGTGGAGGTGTTACGTGAACTCAAATGGAAATCCCTGGAGAACAGGCAGCCTCCTCCTCGCGAAACACAGCTGATAAAATTATAGAACCCGGATCTGTAATTGACCACAGAAAGATTCTACTGCCGCTAACGCACACTTCGCGTAAGGACCGCGAAGACAAGAAAAGAGACATTTGCGCTTGTACAGAGGCACATAGACAGTTGTTTCCCCTCGCTTTATTTTCGACTGGAAAAGGAAGCGAAACGACTAGTTGTGATGCGAGGTACCTTCCGCCATGCACCACATGGTGGCTTGCAGTGTGTATATTCGGATATAGAAGCAGGTGTAGACAATGGCTGCTGGTGAATAAACTGAACTGTAACGTACAACTGAACAGATATTCAACTTCGTAGTTACTATAGACTGGCGTTCGCATTTGAAACATAACGGCATTGATATGAACAGCACTACTACTGAACTGTAGGTATCCTGTAAAATATATGTTGTAACTAAGGGTGCCGGCCGGAGTGGCCGAGCGGTTCTAGGCGCTTCAGTCTGGAACTGCGCGACCGCTACGGTCGCAGGTTCGAATCGTGCCTTGGGCATGGATGTGTGTGATGTCCTTAGGTTAGTTAGGTTTAAGTAGTTCTAAGTTCTAGGGTACTGATGACCTCAGATGTTAAGTCCCATAGTCCTCAGATTTTTTTTTTTTTGTAACTAAGGGTAATTTTTTACTTTAAATGCGAACATTTTAGGTTAGGCTTTACCGTGACAGTTATTGACTTTAACTGAAACAACAAGTTTACTGTTACTGTTACTGTAATTTCATTCACTGATTTGTGAAATCATTATGACTAGTGATCAACGTAAGATTAAATGCCGTCTGATGGAATTGCAGGCACGTCACGCGATAAGGTAACTACACTGGTGTGCAAAACTTAAGGACTGTATTAACTTTCTCGTCACGTTTCACTGCCAACTAATGTAGCTCATACGTAGAAAGAACTACTACACTATTGTTCAGAATATAACTATAAGAAATACGCAATGAGACTAACAGAAATGAAAGTTTTATTCGAAGACAGTTGTCACACTCTAGTCACCGCGATTTCTGGTGGTCTCCTGGACATTACAGAGGACAGGGTATGGTTCGTAACAGGGTGTGTAATAACGACAGACGGCAGTGCACGCTCTACATCGTGCTCCCAGGCTGGCCACAAAGTTGGTTGGTTGATTTTTTGGAGGGGACCAAACAGCGAGGTCATCAGTTCCATAGTATTAGTGAAGGGTGGGGAAGGAAGTCGGCCGAGCCCTTTCAAAGGAACCATCCCAGCATTTGCTTGAAGCGATTTAGGGAAATCACAGAAAACCTAAGTCAGTATGGGTGGACGCGGGTTTGAACCATCGTCCTCCCGCATGCGATTCCAGAGTGCTAACCACAGCGCACGTGGCTCGATACAATGTTGGTAAGAATTTCTTCTGGCAGGGCGTTACATTCTCCCAACAGCGTGCTTTACAAATGCTGGATGGTCGTTGGTGCGTGTGGACGTGCTGCAGTACTTCTTGCAAACACATCCCACACGTGCGAGACTGGATTTAAGCCGGGAAGACAGGCAGGTCAGTCCATTAGATCCTCCAGGAGCTGCTTCACCTACGCTGTTCGAAGCGGTCGTCCTTAAGATTTGCACACCAGCATATATAAGCAGAGTAGACTGTAATGGGGAATCATTCTAGGGATGACGCCGGAGGTAAAAGGGGAAACCCGAAACGGTCGTTCTTAAAATTTGCACACCAGCATATATAAGCAGAGTAGACTCTAATAGGGAAACATTCTAGGGATGACGCCGGAGGTAAAAGGGGAAAACTAGAGAGCATTATGGCCGAAGACCTGGGAAAGGTCAGACATTGGCTAGCTCCTCTCGATTGAAGGACGCTGAAACGACGAGAAGGCGAGAAATTATTGGACGTACCAACGTAATGGCAGCACGTGGAAGCTGGAGATTTGCTGGTCTGTAAAGCTCGGTTCCCGAGCACGGGGTCCCGGGTTCGATTCCCGGGGGGGTCAGGGATTTTTCCTGCCTCGAGATGAATGGGTGTTGTTGTGTCGTCATCATCATTCATCCCCATTACGGTCGGAGGAAGGCAACGGCAAACCACCTCCACTAGGACTAGGCGGCGCGGGTCACCCGCGTCGTTCCCCTACGCTCTGAATTGTCCTGGCATGCTAGGTATGGAACTGACAAATCTCGTGAAATTTTTTATTTGTAAATTATCATTTTCATTAAGTTTATTGGTTTAAAACTAATTTTTTATTTATAAGTATTTGCCACGTCATTTTTATCATCGTACTGACTTTTTATATGCACTTATCTTTCTACCTTTCATTCTTTTTTCGTCTGGAATCTGTCTGTATCGTCTGCAACCAAGTTCCAATGAGGATTGCTCATGAGTTCGTAATGCGGCAGTTTGTGTAGCAAGTGAGATGATAATTTCAGGCAACCGATGATAGCAAGACATCACATCACAAAGTATAATGAGCGGTGATCTGAGATAGATCTGACAAAGTACAGCGCTAGCGCGGAGAGGTCTGCTTGGCACAGATTTTGAATGTGGAGCACTACGGCACAAGACCGCTACGTATTCCCATCTTGACCCAACGACGTCGCCACTTAAGATTGCGGTGAGCACGGAATCATCGAGAATGGTCCTTGAATCAATCGAGACCTTTTGTTTGGTAGGAATAACCGTGTTTTTTGTTACATTAGTTCGACGGTCGAGTTCGGATCGTTTGGTATTCAGGCCAAAAGCTGCTCGAAATTCGAAACATGCACCGCGCCATGGATGCAGGGCAGTGGCGGCAGATTTATGCTGTGGGGGACATTCGTCTGGGATTCCACGAAATTCGAAAGCACGGTAACAGCTGCTGACTGCGTAACATCCTTGTAGCCCACCTTCATGCTTGGTGTCTGACGACGGCGGCTTCGGGAACTCCCGCATGTCCTCATGTTCCGGCTGCAAGGGGTCTTACCGCCTAGCGTAACAGCTTCCGATGTGGACAAAAAAAATGACTTCTTATTGGCAAAATAGTAAGGAATAAAACGGTATCATTAGATGTAGTATTACTTTTCATTGTGCTGGAAAGAAAGAGCTATAATTCATGTGTTCTAGAAAGACTATCTTCTTAAGGTTGCCGCGAGGAGTAGCCGCGCGTTTTGAGGCGCCATGTCGCGGACTGCTTGGCCCCTTGCGCCGGAGGTTCGAGTCTTCCCTCGGGCATGGGTGTCTGTGTTGTTGTTAGCATAAGTTTAAGTAGTGTTTTAGTCTAGGGACCCTTAGGAATTCACATACACACCTGTTAAGATTATTTCCGTGATTTTTAGTTTTAACCGATACGCTATTAAGCGTGGCAGGTTGAGTAAGTACGATAGCGTGCTGAAAATTAATGTATCCGAATTTAGCTCTTAAAGCTATCTCAATAAATTAAACGTTGTTAACATTCTACACCTCATTCTTCACGTCTAAATATTTTCAGCGGTCTGCTCACAGCGTTATGGGACCTTCAAGATGTGGTACATTTGGAACTTATGCCTAAAGGCACCAATAGAAACTCTGAAAGGTACTGCGAGACTCCCAGAAAACAAAGTGCAAATTCAAAGAGTTCGTCCACACATGAAGCACCCTCTTCTTCAGCAGGACAATGCCAGACCACATACGAGCACTGCGACATCTACAACAGTGAGACGTCTTGTGTTCAGTCTTGTGAACGAGTATTCCCTGAATGGGTTTGCAAGTCCTATAATGGATCGAAGGATGACCTGTGCCATATCACATCTATAATCTAGGTTTAAATTAAGTTTCATAAAAGAGAAAACTATCAAAAATGGTCTACAGAGACTCTCAATTACCTTTAATTTCTTATTTAACTTGTCGTAAATTACAGTGGCTGATGTGGCTTCTCAATAGTTATATAACAGAAAAATCATCGCGTTTCAGATTTTAACTTCAAGTAGCAGATGTGAATACCATGGGCTTTAATTGACGATTGACACTAGTATTACGCAAAAAGGGGATGTAACAGATGAGACTTCTGCAGTTCTGAGTGAAGCCTTATGCGCTTTTATGCGGCATTGCATGCGTTCATTACCTTGTCGTTGGTTAGGCAGCGTCAGGGAGTGGTGGACAGAGCAGCTCCACATACCTCGCCGTCTAGGAAGCAACTCTCTCTAACTTCTCTTTACTACAATTTACCGAAGTTGGTTTAAGAAAAGCTATCTGGCTGTTTTCAGCTGACCAATCAGGGTCTCAATGTTAACCTTAAGCTCCGCCTATAAAAATTCTGTCTATCCAATGAGAATGTTATACTTTTCGTGGTAGGGCAATGTTTTTAATGTTTGCTACGTAACAGAGACGCATATAGTCTCACACTAAAACTTGCAACTGGTGTGGCCCTTTTAGTGTTATCGTAAGATCCATACTGTTCTTCTAGAGGGCTCCATCTTCTAACATGGGCTGGTGGTGATCTTGGCGGTCGGCTGGCATCGTGGGTGTCTGCCCATTATCATAGGGCCTCCTAGCCTACACGACTCTGCTCTCGGCTTCTGTTCTCGTTTCTCCCCTCGGAACTGCGTCTGTTTCACGGTGGGAAGGTAGGACATGCATTTAGTCTGTGGTATTCCATTTGCTCACTCGTTGATCGTATTATTTTGATTAATTTAATGTCAGGATTTATTCAGAGCTATGTGACATACTGCCGGATTTGCTATCATGTCAGGGTTTTCATGGAAGGTGTTGGATTTGTCTGACACCTTACAAAGCAGCAATTAAATTTGTATTCATAGATTGAGAGAGAGAATTAATTTCAAAGGGAAGATTTCATTTGTTAATATTAAGCAAGAGATAGAAATCCTTAGGGAAGGTTTCATAGGTTATTGTAGAAGGGAAGGTTGCGTAACAAAATAGATATAGGGGAGACGGGAAGGTTTCAATGGTGAGTGAAGGTGCGTGAAGATTCAACCTGAGAACTTTATTCTGTAGGCGCTGGAGCGTCAGCATCCGGGACTTAACTAATAGTGGCCAACGCAGAGGAACCATACGGTAGTGAGGGTAAGACAATGGAGTGATACAGCCGTAGCTAGGTATCTAAATTCAGCTCTCGGCCGGAGAAGAGCTGCCACAAGGCCTTTGTCAACTTTAACCCTTTATGGGTGACATATTCTGCGTGGCGGTGGAAGAAAAGTTTCTTATCCAACCAGACCCCGAGATACTCGGTAGCCCCTGGGGCCCACGGGACCCGGACGCCCACGATTGAGATGATGTTTCGGAGTATAGGGCGCCGTTTAGTGAAATACTCACCCCGAGAGCCGCGGCCGTCCTAAATAGAGGGCGCTAACCAACCAGGGCGCCGCAAATCGTGTAACTTCGACTGAGAAACTATGACGCCAAGAGCATCGCAGGAATTCACGGCTCATACGTGTTCGCATCACGTTGATTACGTTGAGAAATAAATATGTAGAAATCAAGAATAAAGATACTGAATGTTAATAACGTTTGTTTTATTGAAAAAGCGTCGAGAGATTTCATATAAATTCTGAGGCGTTACTTTCCAACACGCCCTCGTCGTTTCTCTTAAGACGCTACAGGAAAGACAGCCCCGCTGTGTGGGTCGGGGTCTGGCGCTGAAGTGAGTGCTTCCTCCGCAGCAAAACGGGCAGTTAAGAGGAGCGGAGAGCGCCGGGCCCGGGGCAGGGCGGGCCACAAAAGCGGCGCGCCGCTGATCACTTGCAGGCGCCGGCTGGTGGCTGGCGGAGGGTGCTTGGCGCTCGAGTGCCGCCGCGGGCGTCCGGCACCCCTACCCCGCCCCACCGGCTGTGGCTGCGGCTGCAGCCGTGCCGTGGCGCCACACAAATGCAGCGGCGCTAATGAATGCCGCCGAGCGGAGCTGCTGCCTCATTGTTCAGAGCACAGAGGCGCCCGCCGTGCTCACCTCGCTGTGCTATTCTCGGAAATCGCGCGGGGGGTGTGGGGGAGGGGGCACCTCTTTTAAACCGCAGCAAGACTTCAAGCACGGCACCACCGAATGTGTTATCTGTTAGACACTACTTCGCGTAAAATGATTTCGGAATGAAACTCAAGAACTTTTCGCGTTAATGAGACCAGATCTTCGGAACGTTTTTCATTGCCATCGCTATCAACTATAACAATCATGAGCCAATCGAAATGCTCCAGATACTTCCGTACATTACAATCTTCAACCATACCAGTCTATTAAACATTTGAGTCTTCTGTGTTCTGAGCCACGTCATATTGCAAAAAAATTGTCAGTGGCTGATTGCAACGGGCGTTTGGGTCACAGCTGTAGAGGACTTTGCTATGTTTAGCATGGGCAGTGTGTTATCAATAGTCATAGAAACTCAGTTTCCCTTTTCAATCTGTGGGTGTGACTGGAAAGTTATAAGAATGGATCGCCGGCCGTGGTGGCCGAGCGGTTCTAGGCCCTATAGTCTGGAACCGCGCGACCGCTACGGTCGCAGGTTCGAATCCTGCCTCGGGCATGGATGTGTGTAATGTCCTTAGGTTACTTAGGTTTAAGTAGTTCTAAGTTCTAGGGGACTGGTGACCTTAGAAGTTAAGTCCCATAGTGCTCAGAGCCATTTTACTGGTTTGGCGGGCAGGTACATGGAGGGTGGGGAGTGAGTGATCGCCTTGTCTTTGAACGCCCTCTGACAGGAAACTGCGTTTCCATTGTTCAGTTCGTTGCGGCAGCTGGTTGAGTGCGGGTCTGTTAGGCCTTGTTGACAGATTGTGTCTGTATGAAAATGGACGTAAAAACGGAGCAACGAGTTTGTGTGAAATTTTGTTTTAAAACCGGGAAATCAGCTTCTGACACTTGCGAACTAATAAAAACAGCTTTTGGAGATAATTGTATGAGCCAGTCAAATGTTTTTGTCTGGTTCAACAGATTTGAAAATGGCCACGAATCATTTGAAGATGAACCACGGTCCGGCCGTCCTACCAAAACGAACGAAAATGTTGTGAAACTTCGCAACTTAGTGCGCTCTGATCGTAGACTTTCAATTTGGGAGATGGCTGATGAACATAATTTAAGATTCCATGCCTGAACATGCATCGAGTGTCTGGAAAGTTCATTTCAAAAGTGTTTTCAAGTGACCAGAGGTAATACCGAACTGAAGTGTGCCAAGAACTGATTAATCGGACTAAAAATGACCCAGTTTTGTTAAATAGGGTAATTACATGTGACGAATCGTGGGTATATGGATATAGTTCTGAAACCAAAGTGCAGTCTTCGTAGTGGAAGACTCCAGGATCAACACGACCGAAAAAAGCACGGAAAAGTCGGTCGAAGGTGAAGACAATGTTTGTGATTTTTTTTTATTCTACCGGTATTGTGCATCATGAATTTATCCCTGAAGGACAGACAGTTAAACAGGAATACTACAAATGTGTCCTTGAGCGTTTGCGCGAAAAGGTGCCCAAGAGAAGACCTGCATTGTGGAAAGACAGGAGTTGGGTGCTACACTGTGACAATGCTCCGGCTCATCGAGCAATCTCCATCGTTGAATTTTTAACCAAATTCAAAGTTCCTATGCTTCCACAACCCCCATATTCCCCTGATTTGGTCCCTGTGGACTTCTACCTGTTTCATGAACTGAAATTTTCACTGAAAGGGAAGCGATTTGTCTCGATTGAAGACATCCAGGCAAATACGAAGTGTGTCCTTAACACACTTCACGAAAAAAATCTCCAGGTATGTTTCCAAAAATGGAAACACCGTTAGAGTCGGTGTGCTCAGTCAGAAGGGGACTATTTTGAAGGAAATGCATCACAGTACCACGTAAGTACCAACATTGTATAATTACAAGCCCATTCTTAAAACTTTCAAATCGCACCTCGTATAAGGAATATATCCGGCAAGAAGGGTAGAGTGTTTCTCTTACATCATCAATATGAAACCCGGACAGCATGGCTGTACCGAGATAAAGCAGCATGTGTAAGTCCAAGCAGTATGAGCAATTTAATGAAACGTTAATTAGTTTCAGAGTTCTTAGAAGGTTAATGGTAAATTAACGCTTACAGCACCAAAATATTTTCTATGACGCATGTTACCAGACGCAGCGGAAGCCTACTTTATATCAATCCTAAAAAGACTTAAAAAATAAAATTTGTTAGTGGTTGTTGATTTATATTAACAATATACTTTTGAATATATAATAAAGTGTAAGTAGTGTCCAGAACTTGAAGGTACGTTTTAGCACAAACTTGGAAACACCAACGCCCTTTAGCCGGCCGAAGTGGCCGTGCGGTTAAAGGCGCTGCAGTCTGGAACCGCAAGACCGCTACGGTCGCAGGTTCGAATCCTGCCTCGGGCATGGATGTTTGTGATGTCCTTAGGTTAGTTAGGTTTAACTAGTTCTAAGTTCTAGGGGGCTAATGACCTCAGCAGTTGAGTCCCATAGTGCTCAGAGCCATTTGAACCATTTTGAACCAGCGCCCTTTCAGTACCGAGTACTACCGATAAGGTGAGGGAGAGATCTACTTTGTGACCACCACAAAAAATTTAAGAACACAAATTTCACTAATTTTTATTTTTACTCACATACACTTTTTAAAAACATTCTGATGTGTAATAATCCTGAACCCGAAAAATATTTAATATGACATTCATTGTGGATAGTCATCACAAGTCATGCTCATCGCTCAGCGTCGTGACACCATGAACCAAGCGTCTCCATCCTGGACGACTACTAGCTTCGTTTAGAGCCTGCTAAAGAAGTAGACCAAAGATCATCTTGATTTGATCAATTCACCTGCTCGCTGCTCTTCCTCTCGGTTTCTTGCCCTCGATCTTCCCTTCCATGATTATTTTCTCTTGGCTTTCTCAATCTCTTCTCACAATATGGCCAAAGAATGGAGAATTTTTGTTTGTCACAAGAAGAAAGGGGCGTGGAGATACTGAGTCGCTCAGGAATGGATCCGTTTGTTTTTCTTTCAATCCATTTCATTAGCAGCACCCTGCGCCAACATCAAATCTCAAATCCATAGACGCGCTGCTTGTCTCTGGCTGTAAGGGTTCATGTCTCGCAAACAAAAGAAGATGGAAAACACGAATGTTTCAACAAGCCAGACCTTTGTGGTTCGTTATTGCTCTGTTCTGTCATATCTTGGTGAGCTTCTTCATAACAACTCACCCTAGCGTGATCTGTTTTCTTATTTTAACAGCTACCCGCGTCACAAACGATAAACGCAAGATAGATAAAAGAACGCAAGACTTTCAGTTCCTTTAATCGACCTGTGAGTTGAACTGATACTCCATCAGTTGCCATGAGATGGATTATTGAGATCGAGGTCTATATGATAGAGCAATGCCCTTCGGTATTGTTAACAGCACAGCAAGACCATCTTCCCTGCTGGCCAAAAGCACTAAATCCTCAGGAAATTGGAGGTTGTTAATAGTTCTATCAACAACTGAGATGCCTTTAGTCAGTCATCAAGAGCATTCTTACTGACATGTTCTGCATAGATGTTGTACAGCTGCGGGGATAAAACTACAAACCTGTCTGACATCTTTTGATAAACTGAAGGAATCAGACGTGCCACCGCATGTCTTCACACCTTCGAGGTGATTAATGTATACACTTGTGATCAGTACTGTCAAATGTGGTGGGGTACGGAACTCTGCAAACACCTGCCACAGCTTTTCCCAGACAATACAGTCAAAGGCTTTCCTATAGTGAAGGAAGTAGATGGAGACAGAAACACATAATTCTCGAGATTTCTTGATTATTTGTCGTCTGTTAGGAATATGTCCCATCTCCTGGTAAAAAACAAGGAAACAGTGGTTGCTGGTGATTTTAATGCGGATTTATTGAAAAACTCTGTCAGTAAACAGTTATTTCAGTCAGTAACACTATCAAAATGGTTCAAATGGCTCTGAGCACTATGGGACTTAACATCTGAGGTCATCAGTCCCCTAGAACTTAGAACTACTTAAACCTAACTAACCTAAGGACATCACAAACATCCATGCCCGAGGCAGGATTCGAACCTGCGACCGTGGCAGTCGCGCGGTTCCAGACTGAAGCGCCTAGAACCGCTTGGCCACAACGGCCGGCAGTAACACTATCATTAAATTTAGTTCCTAATGTGAACTTTGCTACTAGCATATGTAAATGCTCTGTGACTACTATTCATTATATCTTTGTAGACTAATCTAGGGTAAAAAGTCATATCACAAAACCAGTAGTAAATGGGCTATCTGACCATGACATGCAGCATCTTGTGTTAAATGTTCAAACTCGTCAGGATTAAAAAATCTATTAAATCTGAGTACAGGAGGATAATAAATAATTCAAAAATTGAGAAATTCAGGAAACTGCTCAAAGACATAAACTGGGTAGATGTTTACAATACTTCTGACTCAAATGGAAAATACAAAGCATTCGTTAATAAAGTTACTTTTACTTTCGAAAATTGTTTTCCCGTGAAGGAAATTCAAATCACACAGAACTAAAAAATAAACTGTGGATTACACAGGAAATAAAGATATCCATGTGGGACAAAAAGAAGATTATCTAGGAACAGCTCTGATGTTAGAATTGTAATGCATTACAAAGAATACAGCTAAATTTTGAAGCAAGTAATCCAGAGATCGAAGCAGCTTTATTATCAGAAAAAGATAATTACATCAGGCAACAAAATAAAAACTGTATGGGATATAGTGAAGTCAGAGACAGGTGGGGCCAAAAAGGAAGAGGAACAGATAGCTCTAACAATAAATGAGACTTTGGTAGATGTAGTGTTGCAAACCTCTTAAACAAGTACTTTATTTCTGTTACTGACAGCTTGGGGTTATCTGGTTTGGTGAACAGTGCAATGGAATATCAGACACAACTCTAAAGTAACTCCAGTAAAATGTAAATGACACTCACGTCTTCCAAAGAAGTATCATCAATCATAAAACCCTTAAAATCTAAGTATTCCAGGGGGTATAATAACATATCAACGAAGTTAATCAAAGAGTGCTCATGTGAGTTGAGTTCTATCTTAAGTTACTTGTGTAATCTATCTCTTATCAGCGGAAAATTTCCAGACTGGATAAATTATGCTGAAGTTAAGCCTCTTTACAAGAAGGGGGATAAAGAGATACCATTAAACTATGCCGGCTTTCTCAAAAGTATTTGGAAAGGTTGTGTTCAAGTGCCTCCTAAATCATCTGGCTGCAAGTAATATATTGTCCAAGTCACAGTCGGATTTTTAAAGGGTTCCGATATAGAGAGAGCTATTTACACTTACAGTGGTAGGTGGTGTAGGGTAGATGCGTGAAGGAAGGCAAGCCGCTGGATTGTGGTCATGCATTTCCCTCCTTCACAGACATGTAAAATGAAGAGCGACCAGGCGATTCCTCGGTGTTGCTACCATGATACGTCACAAGGAGCAACTACATGGACGTTGGTCAAGCGATAAGTGTGCATATGCACTTTATCTAACATGTGTTGCCAAGAATGTATGTATTATTTTGTTCAGCTGTGTTTTCAGTCAAATTAGGAATAGTATTACTCAAATATTATTTCAGTTTGTTTGTTATTTATTCGTTACTGAACTAAATTAACGTAACTGGCATTCCTCTCCCATTATCCGTCAGTACCATGCAATACACAGTCCTTGCCTGAGTATCTTTATCCATTGTAATGTACGTAGACGAATTTTCACATCACAGTGATGCCCCAATATTCTGAATATTACTTATATCATTCTGTGTATACATTTTTCTGTAAAGACGGTAAGTGGAACACTGTGTCAGCTTGCAGATGCACTGTATTTGTTTCACGAAACCATGTAGCAGATGTTACGCGTTAATTGTGATAATCACAATTAGGTTCTACATTTCCTGGGACCGTGATCGACAATAATTCTAGTTGTTGCAACACATTCACTATTGCTGGAATCTTCGAAATTATTTTTATGTCCAATTTTCATGAATTTCACACCGATATGCCCGCTATTTGCCATTGCGCTGTTTAAGTAACTGCGTTTTGCTCTTACAGTGTGTATCGTATTCAGTATTCTGATTACAGGTGGATGGCTATAGGAGGAAAAAAGGGATACGAAGGCAAAAAATTAAAAGTGGACCATTGTATGTCACGAAATACCATAAAATTGAGAAGCATGTAAATTTGTTAATACTGCCGATTGAAGAAACAGAAATTTTCCATTTTTTTTTTTTTTTTTTTTTTTTTAAAAACAATGTGTGACTAGCACGGAACAGCATTACTGCTTACCCACATTCAACTTAGATACGTGTGTGTAATTAATGCTGTTTCCCTTCGAAAGAGAAGCTGACTGCATATTTAGGTGATTGTTCACTATTGAAACTTGCCAGTTTCCTCGTGCCAAATGCAGAGAAGCAGTTCCTAAAATTCGACCAGTACAGCAAGCAATTAAAGCTGCCATTTGTCATATATGTAGATATCGAATACTTGCTGCAACCAGGTGTTAGTAACAACGCGCATAAACTATACACAGTAATACTGCTTTCTACGTAAACTGTAGTTACAATGAGGAATATTCGGAGTATCAGTTCTGCCGATTTGCTGCAGTGATTTAGCAAACGGCTGTATCTGATTTCTGAGCATATAAAAAATTACTTGTGGCAAATGAAGATGCGATTTTTATTATGAGGAAGAAGAATTCCGAAAAAGAGACGTCTGCCACATATACAAGGAACGTTTCAAGAAAATTGATTTGGAACGCAAAGGTCATTGCCATTTTATAGGTGGACCTCGTGGACCTGCATATGTTAAATGCAATTTAAATTATAGACCTAGTTATGTGGTGCATCTTGAACTCACAATCTGACAAATTACGATGCTCATTTTATAGTTATGAACATCTTCCTGAAGTGGAAGAACTGAGCGTAATAAAACAGTGAAAATAAATCTACCACGATTCTATTATAGCGAGCCACGCGGAGTACCCGCGAGGCTTAAGGCGCCTTGTCACGGTTCGTGCTGTTCCCCCCGTCGGAGGTTCGAGTCCTCCCTCGGGCATGGGTGCGTGTGTGTATTGTCCTTACTGTAAGTTACTTTACGTTAGTTTAAGTTATATTAAGTACTATGTAAGCTTAAGGACCGATGACCTTAGCAGATTGCTCCCATAAGACCTTACCGCAAAAAATTAGCATAGCGATAAACACGGAAGTACGAGTATAAAACATTAACTAAATCTACCTCAACCGAAAATCAGCGAAACATTTAGGTTTTTCCTGTTGCGTTTTCTAGAAAAGTACCTACCGTATTTAAGAGTACAACGTGAAAAGTTGAAAATACCAAGAAAGTATTTTCTCGACTGTGAACAGTTTAATTTGATAAATAAGAAGGGCGTGTTTTCCTGTCAGTGGGTAACTGATGAATCCGTTCTGTTGGATGAATCGTTGCCATGAACTGAAGCGTTCAGAGGCTTGCTGATTAGTAAAGCCACCATTAGAGAATATGAATACTCTATATTACGCACAGTTGGGTGTTTATTCGAACGTAAGACATTCGGAGGTAACTCCGACTTACATTCAAAAACTATTACGTTCCCATGGGGCGATGTCTATCAAAATACGCCACACTGGCTCTTGCGTATTATGTGACTTCCCCTGGTTTAGGATGGGACGGTTTGCTGAAAATTACGAACGTAAAATTGCAACTTATTACAGACATAAAACAATTATAAACTGTTGAGTCTATTGTCGGAGGCAGCACTCTTCAGTGTTCGCATATATACGCTGCTGCAAGCAATAGCTTCGTGGCTGATTTTAATGAAAGTTACTATGAATCACATATTATGTACCTCAGTGTCAATAACCTTTTCAACTCGGCAGTGATGCACTCCCCGGTTTTGCAAGATTTTGATGTAATGATAATACTAGGTGCTTCACACATAGGATGTTCAAAATGGCTCAAATGGCTCTGAGCACTATGCGACTTAACTTCTGAGGTCATCAGTCGCCTAGAACTTAGAACTAATTAAACCTAACTAACCTAAGGACATCACACACATCCATGCCCGAGGCAGGATTCTAACCTGCGACCGTAGCGGTCGCTCGGCTCCAGACTGTAGCGCCTAGAACCGCACGGCCACTCCGGCTGGCACACATAGGATGTATTTTAGAAGTAAATCAAAAGTATCTAGAAAAAATATATGAATTTCACTCTGATCTACCGTTGTGCCCAGAGAACATGATTCCACAAACATTTATCAACAATCAAGGAGTTCCTACGAAGCTAATTTCCTCGTAATATAATTAAAAATTATGTGGTTCAGTGTGAAAATTTAAAGGAGTTGCAGAATAATAATCTTACTCTAAGCCAGATTCACTGTATATTATCATTACGTCACGCTACCTGAATGGAATCGTATATTGGTATTAATGCTGAGAAACTTACAAGTACAAAAAAGAAAAAAATGAAAATATTCTTTTAAAACTAAGGGATAACAGATTTTTGATACAACTATGCAGAATGTGTGAAAAATGAGTGATCTGAGATAGTAACACTTTTTAATGGTAGATAAGAAGCTGCTGCTCTGATTAGAAGACCAAATTTTAAGCGCAGTGTGGTATTTCAGAAAATTTTTATTACTATTGAGTTAAATCCCCCCCCATGAACCATGGACCTTGCCGTTGGTGGGGAGGCTTGCGTGCCTCAGTGTTACAGATAGCCGTACCGTAGGTACAACCACAACGGAGGGGTATCTGTTGAGAGGCCAGACAAACGTGTGGTTCCTGAAGAGGGGCAGCAGCCTTTTCAGTAGTTGCAAGGGCAACAGTCTGGATGATTGACTGATCTGGCCTTGTGACAATAACCAAAACGGCCTTGCTGTGCTGGTACTGCGAACGGCTGAAAGCAAGGGGAAACTACAGCCGTAATTTTTCCCGAGGGCATGCAGCTTTACTGTATGATTACATGATGATGGCGTCCTCTTGGGTAAAATATTCCGGAGGTAAAATAGTCCCCCATTCGGATCTCCGGGCGGGGACTACTCAAGAGGATGTCGTTATCAGGAGAAAGAAAACTGGCGTTCTACGGATCGGAGCGTGGAATGTCAGATCCCTTAATCGGGCAGGTAGGTTAGAAAATTTAAAAAGGGAAATGGATAGGTTGAAGTTAGATATAGTGGGAATTAGTGAAGTTCGGTGGCAGGAGGAACAAGACTTCTGGTCAGGTGACTACAGGGTTATAAACACAAAATCAAATAGGGGTAATGCAGGAGTAGGTTTAATAATGAATAGGAAAATAGGAATGCGGGTAAGCTACTACAAACAGCATAGTGAACGCATTATTGTGGCCAAGATAGATACGAAGCCCACACCTACTACAGTGGTACAAGTTTATATGCCAACTAGCTCTGCAGATGACGAAGAAATTGAAGAAATGTATGAGGAAATAAAAGAAATTATTCAGATTGTGAAGGGAGACGAAAATTTAAGTCATGGGTGACTGGAATTCGAGTGTAGGAAAAGGGAGAGAAGGAAACATAGTAGGTGAATATGGATTGGGGGACAGAAATGAAAGAGGAAGCCGCCTAGTAGAATTTTGCACAGAGCACAACATAATCATAACTAACACTTGGTTTAACAATCATGAAAGAAGGTTGTATACATGGAAGAACCCTGGAGATACTAAAAGGTATCAGATAGATTATATAATGGTAAGACAGAGATTTAGGAACCAGGTTTTAAATTGTAAGACATTTCCAGGGGCAGATGTGGACTCTGACCACAATCTATTGGTTATGACCTGTAGATTAAAACTGAAGAAACTGCAAAAAGGTGGGAATTTAAGGAGATGGGTCCTGGATAAACTAAAAGAACCAGAGGTTGTACAGAGATTCAGGGAGGGCATAAGGGAGCAATTGACAGGAATGGGGGAAATAAATACAGTAGAAGAAGAATGGGTAGCTTTGAGGAATGAAATAGTGAAGGCAGCAGAGGACCAAGTAGGTAAAAAGACGAGGGCTAGTAGAAATCCTTGGGTAACAGAAGAAATATTGAATTTAATTGATGAAAGGAGAAAATATAAAAATGCAGTAAGTGAAACAGGGAAAAAGGAATACAAACGTCTCAAAAATGAGATCGACAGGAAATGCAAAATGGCTAAGCAGGGATGGCTAGAGGACAAATGTAAGGATGTAGAGGCCTATCTCACTAGGGGTAAGATAGATACCGCCTACAGGAAAATTAAAAAGACCTTTGGAGATAAGAGAACGACATGTATGAATATCAAGAGCTCAGATGGAAACCCAGTTCTAAGCAAAGAAGGGAAAGCAGAAAGGTGGAAGGAGTATATAGAGGGTCTATACAAAGGCGATGTACTTGAGGACAATATTATGGAAATGGAAGAGGATGTAGATGAAGATGAAATGGGAGATATGATACTGCGTGAAGAGTTTGACAGAGCACTGAAAGACCTGAGTCGAAACAAGGCCCCCGGAGTAGACAATATTCCATTGGAACTACTGACGGCCGTGGGAGAGCCAGTCCTGACAAAAGTCTACCATCTGGTGAGCAAGATGTATGAAACAGGCGAAATACCCTCAGACTTCAAGAAGAATATAATAATTCCAATCCCAAAGAAAGCAGGTGTTGACAGATGTGAAAATTACCGAACTATCAGTTTAATAAGCCACGGCTGCAAAATACTAACACGAATTCTTTACAGACGAATGGAAAAACTAGTAGAAGCCGACCTCGGGGAAGATCAGTTTGGATTCCGTAGAAATATCGGAACACGTGAGGCAATCTGACCCTACGACTTATCTTGGAAGCTAGATTAAGGAAAGGCAAACCTACGTTTCTAGCATTTGTAGACTTAGAGAAAGCTTTTGATAATGTTGACTCGAATACTCTCTTTCAGATTCTGAAGGTGGCAGGAGCAAAATACAGGGAGCGAAAGGCTATTTACAATTTGTACAGAAACCAGATGGCAGTTATAAGAGTTGAGAGGCATGAAAGGGAAGCAGTGGTTGGGAAGGGAGTAAGACAGGGTTGTAGCCTCTCCCCGATGTTGTTCAATCTGTATATTGAGCAAACAGTAAAGGAAACAAAAGAAAAATTCGGAGTAGGTATTAAAATTCATGGAGAAGAAATAAAAACTTTGAGGTTTGCCGATGACATTGTAATTCTGTCAGAGACAGCAAAGGACTTGGAAGAGCAGTTGAATGGAATGGACAGTGTCTTGAAAGGAGGATATAAGATGAACATCAACAAAAGCAAAACAAGGATAATGGAATGTAGTCTAATTAAGTCGGGTGATGCTGATGGAATTAGGTTAGGAAACGAGGCACTTAAAGTAGTAAAGGAGTTTTGCTATTTGGGGAGCAAAATAACTGATGATGGTCGAAGTAGAGAGGATATAAAATGTAGGCTGGCAATGGCAAGGAAAGCTTTTCTGAAGAAGAGAAATTTGTTAACATCCAGTATTGATTTAAGTGTCAGGAAGTCATTTCTGAAAGTATTCGTATGGAGTGTAGCCATGTACGGAAGTGAAACATGGACGATAAATAGTTTGGACAAGAAGAGAATAGAAGCTTTCGAAATGTGGTGCTACAGAAGAATGCTGAAGATTAGATGGGTAGATCACATAACTAATGAGGAAGTATTGAATAGGATTGGGGAGAAGAGAAGTTTGTGGCACAACTTGACCAGAAGAAGGGATCGGTTGGTAGGACATGTTCTGAGGCATCAAGGGATCACCAATTTAGTATTGGAGGGCAGCGTGGAGGGTAAAAATCGTAGAGGGAGACCAAGAGATGAATACACTAAGCAGATTCAGAAGGATGTAGGTTGCAGTAGGTACTGGGAGATGAAAAAGCTTGCACAGGATAGAGTAGCATGGAGAGCTGCATCAAACCAGTCTCAGGACTGAAGACCACAACAACAACAACATTGAGTTAAATAAACTAACACTGTGTTTGAATAATGTATAGCTATAGAACTAGCTGTTTAAATTTTACGAAGCCAGTAGATTTCCATTATGGGTACACATTTAAGAAATTTTAGTCAAAAAAGTTAAAATACGAGTATGTTATACACACACAGATGCCCTATGTTATCAATAGTATCCGAACACTTGCCTGAAAATTACTTAAAAGTTCGTGGCGCCCTCCACAGATAATGCTGGAATTCAACATGGTGTTGCCCCAGCCTTAGCCTTGATGACAGCTTCCACTCTCGCAGGCATATGTTCAATTAGGTGCTGGAAGCTTTCTTGGGGAATGGCAGCCCATTCTTGACGGAGTGCTGCACTGAGGAGAGGTATCGATGTCGGTCGGTGACGCCTGGCACAAAGTCAGCGTTCCAAAACACTCCAAAGGTGTTCTGTAGGATTCTGGTCAGGACTCTGTGCAGGCCAGTCCATTAAAGAGATGTTATTGACGTGTGAGCACTTGGCCACAGGCCGTGTATTTTGAACAGCTGCTCGATGCTTGAAAGATGCAATCACCATCCCCGAATTGCTCTTCAACTGTGGGAACCAAGAAGGTGCTTAAAATATCAATGTAGGCATGTTCTGTAATAGTGACACGCAAAACAACAAGGGGTGCAAGCCCCCTCCATGAAAAACATGAGCAAACCATCACACAACCGTCTCCGAATTTTACTGTTGGCACTACACACGCTGGCAGATGACGTTCACCGGGCATTCGCCATACCCACAATCTGCCATCGGATCGCCACATTGTGTACAGTGATTCGTCACTCCACACAACGTTTCTCCACTCTTTAATCGTCCAATGATTACGCTCCTTACACCAAGTGAGGCATAATTTGTCATTTACCAGCGTGATGTGTGGCTCATGAGCAGCCGCTCGACCATGAAATCCAAGTTTTCTCACCTTCTTCCTAGCTGCCATAGTAGTTGCAGTGGATCCTGATGCAGTATGGAATTCCTGTGTGATGGTCTGGATAGATGTCTGCTTATTACACACTACGACCCTCTTCAACTGTCGGTGGTCTCTGTCAGTCGACAGACGAGGTCGGCCTGTACGCCTTTGTGCTGTACGTGTCCCTTCACGTTTCCACTTCACTATCACACCGGAAACAGTGGGCCCAGGGATGTTTAGGAGCGTGGAAATCTCGGGTACAGGCGTATGACACAACTGACACACTATTACCTGGACATGTTCGAAGTCCGTGAGTTCCACGTAGCATCTCATTCTGCTCTCTCACGATGCCTAATGACTACTGAGGTCGCTGATACGGAGTACCTGCCAGCAGGGGGCAGTGCAATGCACCTAATATGAAAAACGTTTGTTTTTGAGGTTTTCCGGACACTTTTGATCACATAGTATAGCTTAATATGTTGTGTAACTATCTCAAATATTTATAACGCTGTGACATTACGAAAAACCGGTTCACCTCACGGGAAACAGTGTTGAGCATTCGGTGGCCAGGGCAGCCAGTTGGCCAAAATGAACAAGCCGGGGAGACACACGGGTAACTGCGTTAGAACTGATGACGGAGAGCCCGGATGACTATTTTACACGAGGCAATGACGTGCACGTTGGTTGAAGGTGGTGGAGACGATTCTGTGGCAGCTAACATGGACTGTATGAAACGAGAATAATATACATTTTCAACGAAACTACATTGCAGATCCTACAAACATGAAATATCACACAGGGAAACCACGTATTCACAAAAAATCATAGTGATCAAATGAGCTAACTGAAATTTTGAGCATAATCTTAAGATAATTATTACGAAAGTTCTATTAATTTCAGTTGATAGGCCATAAATATTACTAACAAATCAACCGCAAGAGTATTCTGATTATGTGATGCATCCAATAAAAGCCGACTACGTAAATAAACACTACCACAGGCATGTGTATAACGAATATACGGCGAGTTTATGAACGTAGATGTCGAAATATGTCAGTGTCGATTATCCCCACAAGCTATAGGTACGAGGGAATTCTGAAAAGTAATGCCTCTGACGGCTGGTCCCGGCGGAGGTTCGAGTCCTCCCTCGGGCACAGGTGTGTGTGTGTGTGTGTGTGTGTGTGTGTGTGTGTGTGTGTGTTTGTCTTAGGATAATTTAGGTTAAGTAGTGTGTAAGCTTAGAGACTGATGACCTTAACAGTTAAGTCCCATAAGATTTCACACACATTTGAACATTTTAATGCCTCTGAATTTAGTATTCTGTTCGCCATATCTGTTGAGGTATTATAACACATGCATATTACTCGCTCGATTCATTGATGCAGTTTGCAGCGCTCGAGCTCTAGAGGGCTCCGAATTATGGGATGTAGCATGGCGGTGTGTAACGTAACTATCTCGGTGTGTGAGAAACAGCGTGCTGTAATCCATTTTCTAACCTCTAAAACGTGCCTCCAACTAAAAAAGAGGACTGTTCACATCTCTCATCAACTTCTTTTACCTTTGAGCGTGAGGGTGATGAGTTCCTTAACAATATTGTGATAGGTGTTGAAAGCTGGGTTCACCACTCTGATCCCGAAGACAAGTGAGCATCAATGGAGTTCCACTACATAAAATCACCGATGCCAAAGAGGTTTAAGACCATGCTATCAGCAGGCAGAGTTTTGCTCACAGCGTTATGGGACCTTCAAGATGCGGTACATTTGGAATTTATGCCTAAAGGCACCAATAGAAACTCTGAAAGGTACTGCGAGACTCCCAGAAAACAAAGTGCAAATTCAAAGAGTTCGTCCACACATGAAGCACCCTCTTCTTCAGCAGGACAATGCCAGACCACATACGAGCACTGCGACATCTACAACAGTAAGACGTCTTGTGTTCAGTCTCATCGATAATCCTGCATACAGTCCCGACTTCACCCCATCCGATTTCCATTTGTTTTTCAAAAGTGAAAGAACACCTTCGAAGAGTTCACTTTGATAGTGACGAAGCGGCGTAATTAGAAATGTGGTTGTGGCTGCGCCAAAGGAATCAAATATCGTACAGTGACTGTACCAACAAACTGGTCTCTCGTTGGGAGAAATATGTTCGTCGCCAGGGTGTCTATGTTGAGAAATAACTATGTAGACACGAATAATAAAGCGGTAGAATGTTGATGAAGTTAGTTTTATTTATCAAGCTTTAATGATTTTTCACATAAAATAATCGGAGAGATTACTTTTTGTAACACCTTCGTAATATGAAGATAGTATGCGTTGCCTCGATCCTTGTGGAATACTCTTAGTGAATGACTGACCTCACTCTGTCATTTGGTAAGTATTTATAATGTTTTGTCACGTTGCAAAACCGAAGGCATGGATATGTTATGAACCTTATGAACTTTTTGAATACTGTGTTAATATTTTGATGTGAGATCATAAAATAACAGGAATAATTTTCTCGGTCCCCCATTGTGATATGTACGAGTATATATATCAAGTCAGCTTTAAAATTGAATGGTGGTCGTTATTTAAGTATCTATCTTTGATTTAGTAGAGTGTGACGTCACAAACTGCATTTAAGGGCGTGCTGTGAGACAAGCGGAATCTTTTGGTGGTCTATGGGTTCCTTGAGCATAGTTTCTCTTAGGTGGTTGGCATCTGTGAGTTTTCCTTGGAGTATGTACAGACGAGCATCCATGCGCAAGTTAAATACTCTTAACTTTTCAGTGGACCTGGAATGGTTTCAGCAGTGCGATTTACGGAAACCATCTTTTGACTGTGCTTAGAGTATCTGACTTATTTGGCGAATGATTTTTGCGTGACTACAAAGAATTTTATTTAGTTCACGGGATTTCAAGCCACTGAAAACTAATTACGTGCTGCTTTTGTTATTTAGATTAGCTGCGAATGGACTTTGTTGCATGTTTCGTGCTCTGGTTCAAGATAACACACCTTGGTTTACGTCACAGCTGATATTAGAAAACTGATCTTTGGATATTTGAATGTTTGCTGTTGACTTCCGTGAATTTACGTGCCGTTACACAAACTTTGTTCGACATCTTTTTCTGGATGCTTGCCCTACATAATGACATAATTGTTATTTTTGATTGTTTTTATTTTGAATCTGCCGTCGGTGTGAGGCCGCTGTTCCAGTATGTGTGAACTTTATTAATAAATATTTATTTCACTTAAGCTATTGCTGTCTGGTTTCGTTTACTTCATTTTTCCTACAGGATTTATCCAGAATTTTTTCAATATATAATTTTGTCCCATTAATTTGGTTATTAACAAAAGGGTTTAAGAATTTGTTCTGTGTTAAGTGTATAGCCTTTAAAGCGACGTTGTACTACCTATCGCTCTGATTTCCACGTCAAGCCAAAAGGTAATTATATCATGCAATGCCCACGACGTTAACAGCATATAAAAACCACCGGTCCGGTAGTAATATTATTAAAGGCGATGTGCATATGTGGTTTAACACTACGGGTTACCTTGATAAAAATGTATAACCTTCCATGTGCCAATGAAGAGAGATTAGGTTTAATGAAAGAGTTATCGGAGTACATTATTACAGAATTCAAAGAACTAAGAGAAAAAATTTTCACTCCTGGAACTGAAACAAATTGCATAATGCACAGAGGTGTGGAACATTCATCGGAAAAGGAATTAAGCATTAACGATTACCAGGAATGTGTACTGAATGACATTAATAAATCGATTGTTCTATGTATAATTCTATCCAAGCTGCATACAGTTTCTACAGTAAGGCAATGTAAATTGTATCACCGGAAAAAGACGATAAAAGCTTCATATTTTTATGATAATTTGATCATCGAAGCTTAGGATCATTTTCAAGGAGGAAGGGGTAGTCAGCTCTTCTGTCCGAAGGACATGGTAATAAAATTTGATTTTCCTGTAGCCTACTGGCCGGCCGGAGTGGCCGAGCGGTTCTAGGCGCTTCAGTCTGGAACCGCGCGACCGCTACGGTCGCAGGTTCGAATCCCGCATTGGGCATGGATGTGTGTGATGTCCTTAGGTTAGTTAGGTTTAAGGAGTTCTAAGTTCTAAGGGACTGATGACCTCAGATGTTAAGTCCCATAGTGCTCAGAGCCATTTGAACCATTTTTTGTAGCCTACTGGCTGTAAATGTAATGTACTGAAATTATAACCTATGTGTTCCGATGTAGAAAAATTGTAAATGTCACTTACTGAAAATAAAACAGTGATTATAGAAATGTTATGGAAACGTAATCGTAGTTTGAACCCGCATTACAAACAAACCTTCAATATTTTTAAATATTATTTATTGTGCAGAAGTGGTACAAAGCTGTATCACTTATCAAAATAATCTCCCCCACGCTGAATGCAGAGTCCTCCAGCGCTTACAAAGTGCATAAATCCCTTTAGAAAAAAATTCTTTTCGTAGTCCGCGCAACCACTCATACACCGCGTGGCGTACCTCTTCATCAGAATGGAACTTCTTTTCCCTTGTCTTTGAATGGTCCAAACATATGGAAATCACTTGTGGCGAGGTCTGGTGGGTATGGTGGATGAGGAAGACACTCAAAATGCAGGTCTGTGATTGTTGGAACAGTTGTACGGGCAGTGCGAGGCCTTGCATTGTCATGCTGCAAAATGACACCTGCTGACACCAATCCACGTCGCTCTGATTTGATTTCAGGCCGCAGATGATTTTTTAGGAGATCTATGCATGATGCACTGGTTAAAGTGGTCCCTCTAGGCATGTAATGCTCCAAAATGACGCTTTTTTCGTCCCAAAAGAGAGTCAGCATAACTTTCACTGCTGATGGTTCTGTTCGAAACTTCTTTGGTTTTGGTGATGAGGAATGGAGCCATTCCTTGCTCGCTCTCTTCGCTTCCGGTTCGTGGAAGTGAACCCAGGTTTCGTCCCTAGTAACGATGCTTGCAAGGAAGCCATCACCTTCTCGTTCAAAGCGCGGAAGAAGCTCTTCATAAGCATCAACACGTCGTCCTCTCACTGCAAGAGTCAGCTGCCGTGGCACCCATCTTGCAGACACTTTGTGAAACTGGAGCACATCATGCACAATGTGGTGTGCTGACCCATGACTAATCTGTCAACATATTGCAGTGTCATTCAGTGTCATTCGGCGGTTTTCCTTGACTATGGCTTCAACTACTGCAATGTTCTGTGGAGTCACAACTCGTTGTGCCTGACCTGGACGAGGAGCATCTTCCACTGAAGTCTCTCCATTTGCGAACTTCCTACTCCGTTCGCAGACTTTCTGTTGTGACAAACATGCATCACCGTTCATTCATCGAACAATTTCAATAGGTTTCACACCTTCACTACGCAAAAACCGAATAACAGAATGCTGTTCTTCCCCGGTGCAAGTCGCAAGTGGGGCGGCCATCTTTATATTGATACTGCGACGGTATGTGTGCATCTGCACTATGCTGCCACCTACAGGCCATTCCGCACGCTGTTTGTAGCACGCTTATCAATTTCCAGGATAATCCCGCGAAATCGTGATATGTTATTACAAATTTCAGGTTTTCATTTGACTCACCCTCGTAATTACCAGCATGTCCAAAGGTTGAGCATGTAGTGGCAATATAGCGAGTCCTCGATTTTACTTGTGTACGCGGGTGCACGTTCTTCCGTCTGTGCTGGTACAGTTCATGTGTACGTGACAACAGACTAAGGTTACGTGTGTTCCGTTAAACGGCTAACGCCGGAGACTCTTGAGTCGAATCTCCGAGCTTACGGAGACGGCTAGTTTGTAGATGATGTCATAGCACCTGCCACGAATACATAGAGATCATTTATTATTTCTAATATCTAACAGAAAATCGTACGGAGCAACGACAGATCATCTGCGCAGAACTGCTTGCGGTTACGAGGCTGATCGTGATAACTG
The DNA here is from genome assembly GCF_021461385.2 of Schistocerca piceifrons. Classification (NCBI taxonomy): domain Eukaryota; kingdom Metazoa; phylum Arthropoda; class Insecta; order Orthoptera; family Acrididae; genus Schistocerca; species Schistocerca piceifrons. The sequence goes on from NC_060138.1 coordinate 211,536,232, forward strand.
TTTGTCGAACATCGTCACAGACAATGAATCTCGAGTTGACTAAATCGAACCGGACACCAAACGTCCACCTATGGACTGGCGCTAAATAACCTCTACCCCGAAGAAAAAATTCAAAGGCGTACCCTTAGAGGATGAAGTCTTGGCTACCGCGTTATGGGATTCTGAAGGGGTTATTCTGCATGACGTCCTCCCTCATAGTGCAACGATCAGTTCTGCTGTGTATTGTGCTAAGCATTCCGTCTTCAGGCCACGAGTGGCCTACGGGGACAATCCGACCGCCGCGTCATCCTCAGTGGAGAATGCGGATAGGAGGGGCGTGGGGTGAGCACACCGCTCTCAGGGTCGTTATGATGGTATTCTTGACAGAAGCCGCTACCATTCGATCGAGTAGCTCCTCAATTGGCATCACGAGGCTGAATGCACCCCGAAAAATGGCAACAGCGCATGGCGGCCTGGATGGTCACCCATCCAAGTGCCACTGACGCCCGACAGTGCTTAACTTCGGTGACCTCACGGGAACCGGTGTATCCACTGCGGTGTGTATTGTGCTAGCCTCAGGAAATTGAAGAAGCGACTTCAGCGTGTTCGGTGCCACAAAAATGCAAACAAACTACTTCTTCATGACAACGCAAGGCCTCGCACAAGCCAGCGCACGCAAGAGGACCTCACAAAACTTCATTGGACTGCTGTTCCTCACCTACCATACAGCCTGGATCTCGCAGCTTACGACTTACATCTGTTTTGCCCACTGCCGGATTGCTGGATGCAGTACGGGAAGCACTATGTGGATTATGGGGAGGTAACTGAGGCAGCAAGACGCTGGCTTCGACGTCGACCACTAGGATGGTACCACGCGCGCATACAGGCCCACCAAGCAAGGTAGCGTAAGGCCGTCGCGTCGAAAGGAGCTTATGTTGGAAAAACAGATGTTTGCAGCCAAAAGAAAAAAAATGGTTCAAATGGCTGTGAGCACTATGGGACTTAACTTCTGAGGTCATCAGTCCCCTGGAACTTAGAACTACCTAAGCCTAACTAACGTAAGGACATCACACACATCCATTCCCGAGGCAGGACTCGAACCTGCGATCATGGCAGTCGCGCGATTCCAGACTGTAGTGCCTAGAACCGCTCGACGACTTGTAATATTTTTGGCTTATTCAGCCATCATATTAGACTCCAGGAAGCTATTCCCAGGGCAGTGTGGATGCAAGAAGCATAGAGATGATGCAGTGTGGGATGCTGTATCGGTGACAGATGTTAGATTCGGTACCATTCCCGTGAGAAAGACTGCCTGCATGATGCTGCTGCTCTGTGATTGGCTGCTGTATTCGGCGGTAGGGCGCCAAAGCGTTAAACTTTAGTTGCTATTATTAATTAAACCTGTCATCGAAATTACTTCACTTTTTTAAATAAACATCTCTCAACAGCCAGCTATCAATCAGTTATTTGAAAATTATTAAAATCAAAGTATTACTAAAACAAAAGACTGACGGTATTACTGCCGATGCACTTCGGTGGCGTTCGGGTCCTGGCTTGGCGCGCGAAGTGTCTCGGGCAGTCCGGCTCTCCAGTTCTGACCGTTCCAGTAGACAGACATGTCTGTTATAGCAGTGTTTGTTTCATGCAATTTTATTTACTACAGTTCCGACCGTCGCTAGGTACAGACATGTTGTCTGTAATAGTAGTATTTGATTCATGTAATTTTATTCTCCAGTTCTGACGGTTCCAGTAGACAGACATGTTGTCTGTGGCAGGATGTATTTCATGTCATTTTAGCCAGATATAATGACTGCGGAAAGATATGTTCAGTACGTTGTGATCAAGAATAGTTTCTCGTGTCTATATCAATAAAAACGCGAGTGACATCCCAAATGAGTTATAGTTTATTCGTAGCAGCAGTTCCTTGCGAAGTTGATTTCAGCCTCAAGAAAAAGAATCCACGACGTGCGTGCTGTTTTCTGCGCTGGGGACATCATCATCATGAAGACAGCAGGTTAGTGAAGTGTAGAAGAACTTGTGTATTCCACAGTGGAAACAACTAGGCACCTCACGTGTACTGCATGCACAGTACAAATGTGTTCAGTGACACGTCATCTGCAGTAATGCAGAGAGGGTAAAGAAGGATGAAAGCATTAACACTATCTCACTTTTATTCCTTTTTCTTGCCGTACCCTGCGGACGGCTGTAGCCAAAACAGTGGGGAATAATGTGGTGTATTGGAATCCTGAATAAAAGCAAAGAAAAGTTCAGAGAAACATCTGTTGCACTACTTACTAATCGCCCCTTGTAAGAACTTCATGCTAAATATGGAGGGAGGATGGAACTAATGTGTGTATGACTGCCTCTGGGTGTCTGTATGCATCGTAGTAATTTATCACGAAAGGGAGATCCATAATTCTACCAACTGTCTCGCCTTTTTGTGTCCAGTGTCGTACAGCGGAACCGCCCAATAGCTTGTTCTTGCCGTCAGTCGGGCTCTCCTTGCTTCCTAGAAGTACAGGCGTGGTGGCAGGAGACGCAGCGCCAGCTCGGCAGACGCCGCCCTGACACGGCGGCGCTGCCCCCGGCGTCGCGACGCTGCTACCGCGGCCGTGTCTCCGCCCCCGCGCTGCTGGCGGCCTGCGTTCGTCACAAAGGGCGCGGCGTGCTGTGATTGTGCACGCTCTTAATTAGGAGCGCCGCCGTCCCGTGAAGACGCAGAGACTTGTGTACTAATTAGCAATACTCCGCGACGCGGCGGCAGCCGAGTTGGCGGAAAGGAAATGCCAACCCGCAAGCTACGGCAGCGACAGCACCAGCGCTGCGTCCAAGCCGCAGACGCAGACGTAGACGTCTCGCAGTCGCGACAAACTACCGCCAAGTAGTTGGTGAATGCACTAGCATGTATAGGAACGGAGTCTTCCTAAGAGAGAATGGCACTTATGGGATATTACACTAACGGTCTTTCTAGTCATGCCGTGACGATGTCAGTTAAAGGTGGCGACGGTATCGTGGAAATCAAAGTAGTCTGAACGACGACATACTCGTCAAAACGGATGATGAATCATTGTTCCACTAATGGTCCAATTTCGGCGTTACACCATTTTCCAGTGGTCCTGCAATGCACCTTACACTGGTGCGCGAAACTTATGTGTGTGTGAAATCTTATTGGACTTGACTGCTAAGGTTATCAGTCCCTAAGCTTACACACTACTTAACCTAAATTATCCTAAGGACAAACACACACACCCATGCCCGAGGGAGGACTCGAACCTCCGCCGGGACCAGTCACACAGTCCATGACTGCAGCGCCTAAGACCGCTCGACTAGTTCCGCGCGGCGCGAAACATATGGACGAAAGTAAATTTCGCATTGTGTATCACTGCGAAGTAACATACACTACTGGCCATTAAAATTGATACACCACGAAGATGACGTACTTCAGACGCGAAATTTAACTGACAGGAAGAAGACGCTGAGATATGCATATGATTAGCTTTTCAGAGCATTCACACAACGTTGGCACCGGTGACGACAAATACAACGTGCTGACATGATTAAAGTTTCCAACCGATTTATCATACACAAACAGCAGTTTACCGGCGTTGCCTGGTGAAATGTTGTTGTGATGTCTCGTATGAGGAGGAGAATTGCGTACCATGACGTTTCCGACTTTGATAAAGGTCGGATTGTAGCCGATCGCGATTGCGGTTTATCGTATCACGACATTGCTGCTCGCGGTGGTCGAGATCCAATGACTGTTAGCAGAATATGGAATAGGTGGGTTCAGGAGGGTAATACGGAACGCCGTGCTGGATCCCAACGGCCTCGTATCAGTAGCAGTCGAGATGACAGGCATCTTATCCGCATGACTGTAACGGCTCGTGCAGCCACGTCTAGAAACCTGAGTCAATGGGTGGGGACGTTTGCAAGACAAAAACCATCTGCACGAACTGTTCGACGACGTTTGCAGCAGCATGGACTATCAGCTAGGAGACCATGGCTGCGGTTACCCTTGATGCTGCATCACATACATGAGCGCCTGCGATGGTTTACTCAACGGCGAACCTAGGTGCACGAATGGCAAAACGTCATTTTTTCGGATGAATCCAGGTTCTGTTTACAGCATCATGATGGTCGCATCCGTGTTTGTCGACATCGCGGTGAACGCACATTGGAAGAGTGTATTCGTCATCACCACACTGGCGTATCACCCGGCGTGATGGCATGGGGTGCCGTTGGTTACACGTCTCGGTCACCTCTTGTTCGCATTGGCGGCACTTTGAACAGTGGACGTTACATTTTAGATGTGTTACGACCCGTGGCTCTACCCTTCAAATCGATCCCTGCGAAACCCTACATTTCAGCAGGATAGTGCACGACCGCATGTTGCAGGTCCTGTACGGACCTTTCTGGATACAGAAAATGTTCGACTGCTGCCCGGGCCAGCATATTCTCCAGATCTCTCACCAATTGAAAACATCTGGTCAATGTTAGCCGAGCAACTGGTTCGTCACAATACGCCAGTCACTACTCTTGATGAACTGTGATATCCATTTGAAGCTGCATGGGCAGCTGTACTTGTACACGCCATCCAAGCTCTGTTTGAGTCAATGCCCAGGCGTATCAAGGTCGTTATTATGGCCAGAGGTGGTTGTTCTGGATACTGATTTCTCAGGATCTATGCACCGAGATTGCGTGAAAATGTAATCACATGTCAGTTCTAGTATATTTGTCCAATGAATACCCGTTTATCATCTGCATTTCTTCTTGGTGTAGCAATTTTAATGGCCAGTAGTGTAGCTCGACGAAACTTGGACCACACATAGAAGGATCTGGTACAGAGCAGTACAGTACAGAATAACTGGAAGAATTACGCAATGAGACGAACATGTAAGGCACTTTTGTTCGAAGACAGTGATTCCACTGACGTCACCACGGTTTATGATGCCCTGGACACTTCAGAAGGCGGGACATGGTTTAGAATAAGTGTGCAATTACCACAGAAGGAAATCCATGCTCTGCAATATATTCCCCTGCTGGTTACAAGGTTAGTATGGAGCTCTTGTAATGGGGCGTTACATTCCTACATCAGCGCGCTTGACATCGTTGGTTCATGCAGTCGTGCTGCAACAGGTCTACCTGCCACATCCTACACGTGTACAGTGACATTTAAGATGGGGAAAGTGCAGGCCAGTCCAGTCGCCGAACATCCTCTTGTTCCAAGAGCTGCTCATCCTGCGATGTTCGATTGTTTCCCGCATTGCCATCCACACAAATGCAGTCAGGGGTGAATGCACACCTAAAAGGAGGCAGATGGGACGGACTACAGTGTCAAAACAACGCTGACTGGTGATTGCCTCCCCACAGTATAATATCAGCACTAATTAAAGGATCATGTTATACAATGTTAGTGGCTGCAATACCTGTTCCATCTTGCCATATGAAGGCATATCCAGCATTTTCTAACATAATCGTTTCAGTAGTACAGGTGCTATGGTGTCGGCAATGAGAAATGCAAGCCAACTTTGTGGCGAGCATGGCAGCACGTTCCAGAGCCGTCACACACCCTACTGAAAACTGTGTCCCGCCTTGTGTAATGTTCAGGGCAGCATCAGGAATCGCCTTAGCTTCAGCGTAAATATTGCCTTTGAATAAAATTGTATTCTGTCCGTCTTATTGCATATTTCTTTCAGTTATGTCCTGCACTATACTTTAGCAGTTCATATACATCTACGTACACACTCTGCAAGCCACCGTACCGTACGTAGCGGAGGGTACCCTGTGCCACTACTTCTCGTTTCCTGTTCCACTCAGAGATAGAGCGACGGAAAAACGACTGTCTGCACATGACTCCTAATTTTTCGTATCCTGTCTCCACGATCCTTCCAAGAAATGTACGTTGGCGTTAGGATCGCTCTGTAATCAGCTTCAATTGCCGGTTCTCTAAATTTTGTCAATTGTGTTTCCCTAAAAGAACCTCGCCTTCCCTGCAGTGAGTGCCATTTGAGCTCCTGAAGCAACTCCGTAACACTTACATGTTGTTGGAACCAACTTCTGAATTGATCGACGTCTTCCTTTAACCCGAGCTGGTGCGGCTACGAAACAGTTGAATAGGTCACACCAGTGTCCTACGTACTGTCTCCTTTACGGATGAACCATTTGAACCTAAAATTCTGCCGAAAAACCGAAATCGACCATATGCATTCCCTACCACAGTCCCCACTTGCTCGTTCCATTCCATAGCGCTTTGTACCGTTACACCCAGACATTTAAACGACATGACTGTGCTAAGCAGAGCATTACTAATGCTGCATCCAAACATTACGGGTTTATTTTTCCTACTCAGTCGCATTAACTTAGATTTGTGTGGATCTAGAGCCAGCTGCCGTTCATCACACCAATTAAAAATTTTGTCTATGTCATCTTGTATCCTGCTTCATTCAGGGATCTCCGATATCTTCCCGTAAACCACTGCACATCAGCAGACAAGCGCAATTTGTACCCCCCCTGACCGCCTTATCATTTATATACATAGAAAATAACAGACGTTCTATCACACATCCCTGACACACTCCTGACGATACCCTTGTCTCCGACGAACAAACGCCGTCGAGGACAACATACTGGATTCTATAACTTAAGTCGTCGCACCGTTCACGTATCTGGCAACCTATCCCGTATGCTCGTACTTTCGTTAAAAATCTGTAGTGCGATACCGTATCAAATGCTTTACGGAAATCTAGGAATATGGAATCTGTTCGTTGTCCTTCCTCCATAGCTTGCAGCGTATTATGTGAGAAAAGCGGAAGCTGAGTTTCCCACGAGCGATGCTTTCTAAACCGTGCTGATTAATAGACATAAGCTTTTCGTTCTATAGGAAATTTATTATATTCGAGCTCAGAATACGTTCTATAATTGTGCAGCAAACCGATATTAAGGATATAGGTCTGTAATTTTGTGGTTTCTTTCTTTTACCATTCTAATATGAAGGAGCCATCTACGCTTTTCCCCAGTCGCTTGGGACACTATGTATGGTCCAAGTTTACCGGCCTATGGTACTTGGTAGTGATAGCTCATGCGAAAGTTACTTTCGTCCTTAAGTTTTGAGCACTCTGCAAATCACATACAAGTGCCTGGAAGAGGGTTCATCGAGTCACCTTCACATTTCTCTATTATTCCAATCTCATATAGCGCGCGGAAAGAATGAACACCTATATCTTTCCGTACGAGCTCTGATTTCCCTTACTTTATCTTGGTGATCGATCCTCCCTATGTAGGTCGGTGCCAACAAAAAATTTTCGCATTCGGAGGAGAAAGTTAGTGATTGGAATTTCGTGAGAAGATTCCGTCGCAACGAAAAACGCCTAATTGTAATGATGTCCAGCACAAATATTGTGTCAAATGGTTCAAATGGCTATGAGCACTATGGGACTCAACTTCTGAGGTCATCAGTCCCCTAGAACTTAGAACTACTTAAACTTAACTAACCTAAGGACATCACACAGATCCATGCCCGAGGCAGGATTCGAACCTGCGACCGTAGCGGTCTCGCGGTTCCAGACTGTAGCGCCTAAAACCGCTCGGCCACTTCGGCCGGCTACTGTATCATTTCAGTGACACTCTCTCCCATATTTCACGATAAGACAAAACGCGCTGCCCTTCTTTGAACTTTTTCGATGTATTCCGTCAGTCTTACCTGGTAAGGATCCCACACCGCGAAGCAGTATTCTAAAAGAGGACGGACAAGCGTAGTGTAGGCCGTCTCCACAGTAGGTCTTACATTTTCTAAGTGTCCTACCAATAAAACGCAATTTTTGGTTAGCCTTCCCCACAACATTTTCTATGTGTTCCTTCCAATTTAAGTTGTTCGTAATTGTAATACCTAGGTATTTAGTTGAATTTACGGCTTTTAGATTAGACTGAGTTATCGTGTAACCTAAGTTTAACGAGTTCCTTTTTTCGCACCTTTCCGATTTTTCTTCCGAATCGTTTTGCAGTTTATGTTGATCTTCTGATGACTTTATTAGTCGATAAACGACAGCGTCCTCTGCAAACAACCGAAGACGGCTGCTCAGATTGTCTCCAGAATCGTTTATATAGATAAGGAACGGCAAAGGGCCTATAACACTACCTTGGGGAACGCCAGAAATCACTTCTGTTTTACTCGAAGACTTTCCGTCATTTACTACGAACTGTGACCTCTCTGACAGTAAATCACAAATGCAGTCACATAACTGAGACGATATTCCATAAACACGCAATTTCACTACCAGCCGCTTGCGTGGTACAGTGTCGAAAGCCTTCCGGAAATCCAGAAATACGGAATCTATCTGAAATCCCTTGTCAATAGCACTCAACACTTCATATGAATAAAGAGCTAGTTGTGTTTCACAGGAAGGATGTTTTCTAAACGCATAGACAGTTTCCTTAGAGGAAATTCATAATGTTCGAACATAATATATGTTCTAAACTCCTGGTGCATATCGTTGTTAACGATATGGGCCTGTAATTTAATGGATTACTTCTACTAGCTTTTTTGGATATGGGTGTGACCTGTGCAACTTTCCAGTCTTTGGGTACGGATCTTAGGTCGAGCGAACGTTTGTATATGATTGTTAAGTATACATCAGCATACTCCGAAAGGAACCTAATTGGTATACAGCCTGGACCAGTAGTCTAGCCTTTATTAAGTGAATTAAGTTGCTTCACTACTCCGAGGATATTTACTTCTATGTTACTAATGTTGGCAGCTGTTCTCGATTAGAATTCTGGAATATTTACTTCGTCTTCTTTTGTGAAGACATTTCGGAAGGCTGTGTTTAGTAACTCTGCTTTGGCAACACCTAATCAGACACGAAGTTCTGCCACGAGATCTGAAAACATGAAATATGTGATGGTTGCGCAACTAAATTGCAATGTGCTGTATGAGACAAATTATCTCATGTCTTTGGAACAAAGTGTTTCATCACGCGAATAGCCGCCACTGCGTAACTTATTAAAAGTATACAAGAATCCGGTTTAGCTGCCATTAATATCTTATTATACTACCGGTTGCGAAGCCTAAAGCCTCATTTTCAGGTGCCTCATTCTACCTGAGGCTATTCTCCACTTAATTCTGGCAGGGGTAGATACCTGTTTTTGGTGTTGATTATAAAACTGTCAGATCGCGTTCTCTTTCTTCTTATCCTCCTACCAGCTGCCAGTTCCCAGCCGCCCTCCTCCCCCCTATCTTCCTTGATCCCTATCAGTTTCTTCCTTGCTTCATCCAACTGTGCCTGAAGGACACAGATTTTCCTTTCCTGTTTACGAATGAAAATGTTTCTATTGCATATTCTGCAGTTCCAAGAGAGAGCCTCTTCTTTTCTCTCACCGTTCTCCCCGCTGCATCCACCCCCCACTGATAATATTTCCAACCAGTTTGGCAACAAATCCTTCTATTCAGCATGCTGTAAAATTTCCTACATTTCTCACTCATGATCAGTTTCGAAAGAATAATTAAGTTGAAAGAATGTTTCAAATTTGTCAAAGATACGATATTGGTTGTATGTAAACAAAGAACGACACAAAGGTCTTATGTGCGGTTGTTGTTGTTTCTGTACTGATTTAGAGATACAACGACACAAGAATGAATCAGTAATTACTGTGCTAGAGAATTTACGTATCAAGCGTGTTTGGTCAGATTTTTAAACGTTTGTAACTTGGAAAATTTAGGCCAAGATCGCGTGTATTTAACTAGTAATCAATATGAAATGTCTTAGATACGATTTAGAAACGTTTAATTACACTTTCATTAAGACAATAGGCACTGATGAAACTAGTATCTATCTTTTTTTAACGAATTTTGCACTATCCAGAGAACTTTAATAGAATTTTTTGTGTTTATGTCACGCAAAATTTCGGGTTATGTCGCGATCATCGGGACTTCAGATAACAAGAAGTTTATTCAAGAACAATCCTTGCTGGGACGCTAATACTCAGTTGTGCGACAAGAACAGACACTACAGCAAGTACACGGAAGAAAGTAAATTTAAATTTGACGCTATTTCTCTTAAATAAATTCTCTTTGCGGACAAAGAATGTACCTGTGATCTTACTCGGCGGCCATCTTGAAACACCATGAGAAATGCAGGTTCCAACATAAATGAAGATGCTAGACAATCCCGTAGGTTGTGCTGTTGTATTAGACCATAGTCAGCACTTGTGCAATGTTCACAATAAGCTGCAAATATCAGTTGTGTGTTGTGTGTAATTGTGAGTGCAACATGCTAGTGCTATGTGGATTCGAATTTGGGTGCTTCTCTAACTGAGGTAGCCAAAGTGTTTGATTTTTCAGGAAACTATTGAGGACCTGTATCACATACAAGGAAATCAGAACACCACCATTCACTAGATCCCAACACGGATGAAAGTGAGTGTTGTGTGATAATCACATGTGGTCACTGAAGAGCATTTTGAGGGAAATGAAAGGATGACAGCTGCAGAAGTCATTTCACAACTAAATATCACATTCATGGACCCATTCAACACCAAAACAATGTGAAGGAATCTCCATAAGCATGGAACTGAAGGAGGAGCAAAAATTCCAAAGCAATTCGTTAGTGTGTCAAATGCTCGTAACTGTACAACATGGTGCTGAAGCCATAAAAGGTGGACTATGGACCAATGGAAGGAAGTCTTGCAGCACGTTGTTTCCAGCTTCACTCCGAGATTAAAAATGGTTCTAAGCACTATGGGACTTAACATCTGAGGTCATCGATCCCCTATACTTAGACTACTTAAAACTAACCAACCTAAGGACATCACACACATCCTTCCCCGACGCAGGATTCGAACCTACGACCGTAGCAGCCACGTGGTTTCGGACTGAAGCGCCTAGAACCACTCGGCCACAAGGCCGGCCGACATTAAGTCCCAAGAGTGAAACATAGTGTGGGTTCGGTTATTTGTGCAGCTGTATCGTACAATTCCACACGTCCCATCGGTACTATGCAAGAGCGCATTACTGCCAAAGGTTGAGAGAGAATTTTTTCAGCTCAGGTCTTTCCCATTGTACAGCGATAGTGTGCCAATGGTTACGTGTTCAGTAACGACTGGGTGCCAACTCGTGTCGTCCAGGACTGGTTTCGTGAGTATGAGGATGAATAATTATCACACCTTCACTGTCCCTTGTAGCTACCTCTCACTATTACTAGAGCTTTGTGATCAACTTTAGAAAGTAGAGTGTGTGATCGCTGTCCACCTCCACAGTCCTTACCTCAACTTGCCACTGTTTTGCAAAAAGAATGGTACAAGATTCCCCTGAAACCATACAGGACCTCCATTTATCCATTCTGAGACGACTGGAAGCTGTTTTGAATTCCAGCGGTTTCCCTACATGGCAGTAGGCCTGGTAATGTGTTATGTTTTTGGTGTTCCCACATTTTTCCCCACTCCCTGTAAACATCACCTCGAAAAAATAAAGTTATGCATTTAATTTTTTATCTATTTACGGGTAAATATGTATAATCTTGGTGCGAACTGAAATCATCGCATTATAATATCAAGGCACATCACTATAGGAAAGAAAAAAAGATGCATTGCCAATTCATAAAGTGGTGGTGAACTGCAGCATATTCGTTTGGCTGCTCTATCGGCGTTCTGTGGCACTGTGGCGCGAGGACTTCAGTGTGTGCCAGAACTGCAGCCATAAAAAATGATTCAGATGCCCTACTCCTGGATTTTATGCAACTCACAAAAACTTCAAAAACTAAGAGCGAAGTTTTTGTTCTCTCGTTCGCTACGGTCGAACTATTAGTTCTATAAAAAACAAACATGACCATTTTGTAGGAAATTTAACGTAGTTAAATTTTGTATTGAAATACGTTTTCCCTGGAGGTCACGGTTTTCGAATTATTCAAGAAAGTGTGTCTGAAGATAACTTTCGCACGTTTTTGTTGAGTAATTCGAAAATAAAGGCCTTTATCAGAAACGTATCTCAGTACAAAAGTTAACTACATTACACTTGCGACAAAAAGGTCCTGCTCATTTTTTATGTAGAAGTAATAGTTTGCATATAGCGAGTGAGAGAATACGAAAATCTTGCGTGTGGTATTTGAAGGCCTTGTGGGTTGCATAAAAATCAGTGGTAGGGCAACTGAACCATCCTGTATATCTCTCAACAAACAAAAAAGGAAATTACGTAACACTTTTTCCGAGGTGGTAATTAAATCTTTATGACTACTCTTTGTGGAGACAAATGTAGGGGTAAAACGAGACGCGTAGGAGAACGGAGGCTAATAAAAACAACTCAATCCGAACACAATATAAAACTTATGTTGTTGTTTTGAAATAAGGTATAACTGCACCAAACCTTTGTTGATTGAACATTTGTTTTGGCATATGATAAAGAATTGTAATCAAAGCAACATATAGAAAGAAAGGATTTTCTAAGACTTACAGTTCAAGATGTTAAGAAAAGTGCCAGGTAGTGTGGGTCATACAACCAAATATAGATTTTCAAATAAAAGTGTTTTTTTTGTTCACAAACAAATTAATCAGTATGTACATAAAAACCGAAAAATAATAAGCTGTTAGAAACCTTTTGACTTGCAGAGTACGTTATCTGTAACACGGTTTTGTGTGTTTATTCATAAAGTTTTGATAGGAATCTTCACCTGCCAGTTTCTTTTCTCTGCTACAATTTGTATCAAATAGCAAGCCAGGTTTTGAAATTCCATCTTAGCTAGCGGCGTTGACCTGAAATCTAAATCTCGGACGTGTGCTGTAAACATTTCTTCCTAATGTTGTTCAAATTTTGCATTGAAAGACTAAAACTGAAGTGTCGTAGATGTGCGATGAGTCCCTGGAATATCAGTTTCCCCTGCAGTGTGCCCCGGGAATATTTAAAGGATCGGCAGAAGTCCTTTCGGTCATTTAGCCTTCCAAAACACTTGAGACCGGTTGCTTTCATTCAGTCTCGAACCATTCCCCGTCGACACTAGAAGGCTCTCTTCATCCTCAATCTTGGTATGGAGCAAAAGTTAAATACACACAGCCGTTGCACATTAAAACATGGTGGAAACAGAGACCGTCTACAGGGTGACAATTATTGAAGTAAATGAGATAAAATCGTTGTAACTTCTGAACTGTCTGACTGTTTGCTTTAGGACTTTCAAACTGCACGGTTGGCCGCGGGGCATGATGGGAATCAGTATGCTCATGCATGGTTTGATTTAGCGACAAAGCCCAATTTCATTTGGATGGGTTCGTCAGTAAGCAACATTGGCGCATCTGCAGGAAAATAATCCTTTCGCGATCGATGAGTTTCTTCACCCATAACGGGTGACTCTGTGGTATGCAATGTCCAGCCTCGGATTAATCGGTGTGATATTCCTTGATGACACGATGACTACTGAAGGGACGTAAAAGTTTTGGAAGATGATTTCATCCCCATTATCCAAAGCGACCCTGATTTCGACAAGATGTGCTTCATGCAAGACGGATCTCGACCCCGTCGAAGTAAGACAGTGTTTGATGTCCTATAAGAGCACTTTGGGGACCGCTTTCTGGCTCTGAGGTTCCCAGAGGACACTGGAAAGGGTCCCGATTGGCCACCGTATTCTCTGGATCTGAACACATTTTGTGGGGCTATATTAAAGACAAAGTCTACAGCAGTAACCCCATTGATGAGCTGAACACAGCCATTCAGATTGTCATCGACATCATTGATGTTCCGATGCTTCAGCGGGCGATGCACAATTTTGCTATTCGCCTGCGCCACATCAACACCAATGATGGCAGGCATATTGAGCGCGTCTTAACCGGCATCCGAGTATCTGTAGTGGCCAAAATGAGATTTTCACTCCGCATCGGAGTGTACGCTGATATGAAACTTCCTGGCAGATTAAAACTGTGTGCCGGACCGAGGCTCGAACTCGGGACCTTTGCCTTTCGCGGGCAAGTGCTCTACCATCTGAGCTACCCAAGCATGACTCACGCACACAGTTTAAATCTGCCAGGAAGTTTCATATCAGCGCACACTCCGCTGCAGAGTGAAAATCTCATTCTGGAAACATCCCCCAGGCTGTGGCTAAGCCATGTCTCTGCAATATCCTTTCCTTCAGGAGTTCTAGTTCTGCATGGTTCGCAGGACAGCTTCTGTACAGTTTGGAAGGTATAAGACGAGGTATTGGCAGAATTAAAGCTGCGAGGACAGGGCGTGAGTCCTGCTTAGGTAGCTCAGATGGTAGAGCACTTGCCCACGAAAGGCAAAGGTCCCGAGTTCGAGTCTCGGTCCGGCACACAGTTTTAATCTGCAAGGAAGTTTCATCTGTAGTGGCTTTTAGATGTTAAATGTCGTGCGTAGTTTTTAACTAATTTGTGTTTTTTCATGTAGTTCAATAATTGTCACCCTGTACATTATACTTCTTAAATGTTAATACTAGTATGATAATATTACTTCGTATCTTTAAACGTATAAACGGGTATTATATGTCATAGGATAGCGGGTGAGACGAGTGGTAAGGTACTGGCCCATAAATAGCATCAAAATATTCCCCATTATGATACAATAAAAATTAAAATAGGTGCGTACCATTTACCCATGTCCATCGAAGTCTAGCATATATGAATATTTCAAAGTTCAGACGTGACCTGTGTCACTTTAAATTAAACGGTCATTACTCCAATAACCTTAATGCTAGAATTTAGCAAAACATTACGTATGTCGCCTTGGAAAAAGAGAGGACTTCACTTAGACTGAATCAAAGATATAACACAGGTAAACGCGACTATGCCACCTTTAAGAAACAGAACCGAAGCATATAATGTAGGCTAGATGTAACGTATGTCACATTTAAGGAAACAGAAGTGTACTTAAGAGGGTTCAAAAATGTAATTTAGCTTAGACGTGACGTATGTCACACAGGAATTAGAGAGAACAACTCCTTTAATTAAAGCAACCCCACATTATTTACTAGCTGGGCGTGAGGTGCGGCAAGTATCCTTAGTTTAAACAATTTACAGCCGTGTCTAGCGTGGAAAACCATATAAAACTGATCGCGCCTCAGTGGGTTGGGACAAGAAATTCTGAACAGCGAAGGCTAGCTACGAAACAAACAACTTCAAGTCGCGCCAAGAATAACCGCACAATGCAAGATATACATAAAAGCCACCTATCAAAATTTTACATTAACCACCGCTCCGCACTAGAGCCGTAGTAAGAGAGGTTTAATGTCAATTACTTCGATAAGCGTAATCAAATAACAGATTTCGAATAAGGCGTAAGTTTAAAACTGCAACGGTAACAACACATACTGCTGAGATGATATTAGCTAGCCACAAAACAAGATATTACAACTGCAGGACAATGCTATTCAAAGAAACTAAATTACTCACCAGGTCTACTAGACCTCGACGCTTAACAGCCGGATAGGTAAGCACATTAATTACAGTTATCACTACCAGCGACGAGACAACACGGCAGAATGATACGGGCAGCAGGCAGATTTAAACTGAGCCAACGGCCAACCGTCGCCTGGCCTCAACTGCCTCCCGTTAACTCACAAGTGGCCTTCCGCGCATAAACTGGAGTACACGGCGAAATACAGCAATTAAGTAAAATACAACGAACAGAATACAGCGACCAAAACAAAGGAGTATCGACATCAGGAGAGATAGTCCTGCGTGAATTTACGGTCACTGCAGTTACTTCTAAGCATTAAGAGACTTCATGCGGGTGACAGTTATGAAAGTATTGTGCAGATCAGAGACTCTGGCACTTTCGGACAAAATTAAACAAACGTCACTTGACATCACGGTCACCAAATATCTTAACTACTTTCGAATACATTATGGGAGTGGCCGTGATCAATGTGTTAGAAATATTTACTTCTGAAAACAGTCTTGATCACAGTTTATTTATTTATTACGGTGACCGGTTTTGACCACTGCTGTGGTCATCTTCCGACTAGTGATTTTCCAGCAGAAGGAGGTTCTTACTCATTGGTCTGAAGATGACCACAGTAGTGGTGTAAACCGGCCACCGTAATAAATAAATAAATAAATTCTGATCAAGACTGTTTTCAATAGTACGTATCTTAACATTATAAAAAGATGATGAAGAAACACCGCCTAGGTGAAAATTAACGTCAAACATTTCTGGTGGATTGGTGCTTCACACGAGCTACTGCAGAAACCTTGGAGTTTTTCCTGAACGCGGAGAGTCACCAACGTCAGAACGATCCTCCTCAAAACGAGAAAACTGTTTTCTTGCAGTGCTCTGCCGGCCGGTGTGGCCGAGCGGTTCTAGGCGCTTCAGTATGGAACCGCGCGACCGCTACGGTCGCAGGTTCGAATCCTGCCCGGGCATGGGTGTGTGTGATGTCCGTAGGTCAGTTAGGTTTAAGTAGTTCTAAGTTCCAGGGGACTGATGACCTCAGAAGTTAAGTCCCATAGTGCTCAGAGCCATTTGAACCATTTTTTTGCAGTGCTCTGTCCAATGGCATTAACCCCACACAGGGAGAAACGTTTCTTGCTGCATCCGCTGCTGTCAACGCTCTGTTAAACTCAAACAGAAGAATATGCGGGAAATGTCTCCCCTTGGCACTCCATCTTCTAGCGTCCACAGCCCGTCTTACTATCTACAAATAGCAAAATGGCAATATGTGAATTCCCACAGCAATACTGAACAACAAATAAAAAATGGAAACCGTTGAGCAAACTCATAGCAACAGGAATACCAACATGCAAAACAAATACTCTAGGAATTTATGCACCAACCTAATAGGTTAATGAGCTCTACATTCACATAAATCATGTGTCACAGAATATCTGGCATCTTACGTACACCCAAGCAATATGAATCACAGGGTACAATAATACCTGCACTGGCAGATGCACTTACGTTAGGCTGCTGAGCCTCCGCTAGTGAACTTAATGTCACGGGCTTTATAACTACTTATTTCTAAAGACGAACTTCTCGCATGGCTTTCAATTCCTCAAGTGCGGTTAACCTGAGCCAGAGGTTCTGTGAATACTAACAGAATTGCACGTACCTCAACTCCGTGCCTTAGAAACATCGGCTGCCGCCACCAGCACTCGCAGACCAAGTCGACTACAACAGCACAGCAGAGCTACTGGGCACACGCCCTGCTCGATAGACAATGCCTCTACACGCTGCTCCTGCAGCCCCTTCCAGTCTTTATCTTCGCGACCAGCACGACATCAAGCCGTCAGCCCGTCCCCAGAAGCACTGTGGCATTTATATCGCAACACACGAATAAACAGTCGATATAGCCTCCGTCCGGCACAGGATGCTGAAAATTACACGATTTGCCAGCTCCTACATCTTCATAACTGTTTTGCAATTTTCACATAAGTGCCTAGCAAAAGGTTGATGGAACCATCCTCACCATTTCTCTGCCGTTCCACTCTCGAACAGCGGACGGAAAAAGAAGAGCACTATAATTTTTCAGTGTGAGTTTAATCTCTCTTACTTTGTTTCGATAATAATTTCTGGCCTTGTAGCTTAGCGTAAAGAATATACTCTTATATTTGCATTCAGGAGAGTAAGTTGGTGATTGGAATTTCCTGAAAAGATCTCGCTGCAACGAAAACGAGTGGGTTTTAATCACTGCCTCCATCCCGCCAACGTATCATACCCGTGACACACTCTCTCCTAATAGGCGACAGTACAAAACGAGCTGCCGATGTAGAACTTTTACTATGTCCTCCGTCATTCTAACTGGATACGTGTCCCACATCTCCCGAAGAGGAAGACAAGTGTAGCGTAAGCAGTCTCTTCAGTAGATCTGTTGCATCTTCTAAGTGTTCTTCCAATAAAACGAGGTCTTTGGTTCGCCATCTCCACAACATTATGTACGTGATTATTCATTTTTTTCGTAATTGTAATTCATAGATGTGTAGTTGAATTGACAGCCATTAGACATGCGTGATTTATCGTGCATGTCGAAATTTAACGAAATCTCTTTAGTACTCATTTGAATGACCCCACACTTTCCATTATTTGGAGTAGATGGCCAGTTCAGCACTCAAAAACAAAATTTACGCGTCGAATGGAATTTACTCCTGACAAACTCAACAACTACAACACTCAAGTTCTGGCATATGGTAGCGGAGTGTCTGTATTTTAGTAGGGGTGTTTAGTAACTAATGCAACACTTTTTCATGAAAGCAGGTCGGTTTTATTGAAGATTACAGTGCACCATATTATTCCCCATAATATTTAGCTACAGTACTCTATTTTGCAAAGTAATCTCCGTTCAATGCGTCGGCTTTGCGCCCCCTTACTGGTAGGAACTGGATGTCCACATGGAAACACTCTACCAGTCGACGTCGGAGCCAACGTGTTGCCGCATCAGTAACCTCCCCATCATCCTCATACCACTCTCCGCAGAGTGCATCGTTCATTGAGCAAAACAGGTGCAAGTCGGAAGGGTGCGACACATGGATGTAGGTCGGATATGGAAGAACAGTTCAATGAAGATTCGTAGGATCACCTAGGGTGCATAGGCGTGTGTGAGGCCTTGCTTAGTTATGGAGAAGAAGCCGCTCGTTCGTATCAGCTCTAATGAGAGTGTCCGCACGTTCTAAGATAGCAGGAGTTACGACTGTATTCTGACCGCCGGTACGCGAGAGATCAGACTCGTTTGCGCGACCTCTTTGCGATGATAAATGCCTCGCCCACCGATCTACCGTCCTTTTGTACACTGCAAGGTCTCCGCAGACATTCTGCAAGAGTGAATGAATATCTTGGAGGCTCTGGTTTTCCCCCAAAAGAATCTCAATGAGGGGTCTCGGCTTGGAACACACCTCTGTTACAGACACCATTTTGAAAGCAAGGTATAGTACCGAAACCTATTGGAACTTAATAGGGGCTGAAGTGATGATATTCCACGATGCTCCACAACAAGTTCCGCATATTTTCAACCGACATTGGACTAGAAAAAAATGAGTCATACATGTTGAACGACCCTCGTATTCCAGGCACTGCATGCGTCCGTCGTTCTGCGGCAAATCCGAAAATCGCTAAGTGGCCCATACTGCCCGCAGGCCAATACATACCGCTGTTTACGAGTATCGAAGAAGTATTCGAGGACGTTGTGTGTAAGAGCTGCTCTTGTGATGAAGAGGTCGGACAGGAGAGGCAGTCGTGACAAGCCACGCCTAACGAGTCTCTCTCCCCACGCCACCCCCTTTCAAAAAATGAGATCTCTACACGTTAGGAGTGATCTGTGGCGAGTGTTTCAGCACCAGAGACGTTCCCTTTTCCTCGACTACAGTGTATGGCGCGAGTTCCGCGGTGTGGGCCAGACGCTGGCGAAGGGGTGGCTGTGGGTAGCCGGTGCGGCAGTGACCGCGGTTAATCAATTAGCTAATTACAAGACAGGTGGCCGAGGAAGCGCGCCCCGTCGGCCGCACTTCTTAATTAATGGCCGCCGCCGGTCCCGCCTGATGGGCTGCCAATTAATTACGGGGCACCGCGGCGACAGGATGTGCGCTCGTCCACACACATCGCCGTGCCTTCGCCGCCGCCGCTGCCGCCGCACTCCCCAAAGCCCCCACCCCATAGGAGGCGACACTAGCTGCTTCACCCAGATTCAGTATCTCAGCGCGATGCAACTGCGATGTGCAACGCGGTTTGCGGTACACGCCACTAATTTCGGTGTATTTGAAAGAATTGAAATGTCTCCTTAGAAAAATGATGAATGACTGTGCTGATAAACCCCTTACGTTATTTGGTTTTCAAACAGCTGAGAAAATTGAACGTACTCAGACATTTCTCTCTTTACTTATTCTGATCACCACTAAACTGACACACAATATTTTTAGCGCATCGCAGTCTGACTTTCAATAATCCCTACAAAAGAATGACCCTGACTAACAATAACCTATACCTTTCATGAATCACTTACCTCAGAAAAATCTTAGTTACTCGATCTACTGCAATACAGCCAGTGTCAATACTGCCAGCTAAATAAAAGATTCTAACTACTGAAGTCACTAACTACTGAAAAGCATAGTTATCAAATGAAAGATTTGGATAGAGAACAAACAATATATTTACCTTAATAGTGTTCAAAAGTCATTATATATATATATCAGTTCATGACATCCAGTCTTACAAATTTACTATCTCTGATGGACACACGTCCAGATCATCCACTCTCAAAAGTCCACCATCTCACTCCCCACACCCACCACTGCTGGCGGCTCACCTCCAACTGCACAACGTTACGTGTTGTTCACATCCAACTGCCCAACACTACAATAGCGAATATTACAACAATGCCAACTAGCCACAGACTGCAGCCAGTGGTTTTCATACAGAGCACTACGTGGCGTTACCAATATAAAATCCTAAACAGCCTACTTACGGTATGATAACTTAAACCACAAATCTCTAGTAAATTATTGTGGTGCTAATTCATTATTGATAATTCGCCGCTGGCCGCTGTGGCCGAGTGGTTCTAGGTGCTTCAGCCCGGAACCGCGCTGCTGCTACGGTCGGAGGTTCGAGTCCTGCCTCGGGCATGGATGTGTGTGATGTCCTTAGGTTAGTTAGGTTTAAGCAGTTCTAAGTCCAGGGGACTGATGACCTCAGACGTTAAGTCCCATAGTGCTCAGAGCCATTTGAACCATTTGATAACTCTCCCTAATATTTGACACAGAATGATGTGAGTGAAATAGGGAATACTAAATACTACTGTTATACGCACATAAGCAACTAAATTGGATGTAACTGCTGTGTTGGAAAGGAAGCGGAAGGGACAGAGGGATGAAGAAACCCAGAAGGAAGGTGATGAGGGTGGGATTTGGGGGGGGGGAGGGAGTGACAGAGAGATAGATAAAGAGAGAGAGAGAGAAACAATCACCGTAGAAAATCGCGTAAACGTGCAGCTAGGAAAAGACATGCCAGAGAGCGCCGGCATCAGAGTGACAATCGAGTACAGGGTGGGCGAGATAGAACCCGATCGTTAGTATTCAGTGCAGGGAACCTTCAAAGGCTCTGGCCTGTTAATGTGCATCCGTGTCACATATGTACACTTTGCGATCAAAAGTGCTTTGACACCCCTATGTAATGAAGAACTGTGCACAAGTTGTTCGTGACTCCGGTAAAACAACACGAAAAATGTTTGTTCTGTAAGCCACTCACCCTACTGTCCGCCCCGATATCTGAGTGGGTAGCGCGGCGGTCTGTCACGCCAAGGGGCCCGGGTTCGATTCGAGGCTGGGTCGGAGATTTTCTCCGCTCAGGAACTGGGTGTTGTGTTGTCCTCATTATCAATTCATCATCATCAGTAGAAGGTAACGGGAAACCACCATTGCGATCACTTACCTAGACGCTCATGTGGTGAGCCTCTCTGACGAGGCTTCCCCCATGACAAGACCTGCCGTAAGGCAGAACACAAAGTTAAAAAAGTTCACCCTACTTCTCGATACAGTCTCCTTTGAGGGGTAGACACTTGGTCCGGCGATCCTCCAGATTTTTCAAGCTCAACTCGGATGATTCAAGTGATAACGTCTCCGTCGTGATGGTGGCCGCACGACGGGATTTAGCAGACTTTGAACCCGGAATGGTAGTTGGAGATAAACGCATGGAACATTCTACTTCAGAAGTCGTTAGGGAACTCAATATTCCGAGATCCGCGGTGTCAGTAGTGTGCAGAGATTTTCAAATCTCAGGCGTTACCTCTCACCACGGACAATGCAGTGGCCGACAGTCTTCACTTAACAGCTGAGAGAAGCGGCGTTTGCGTAGAGTTGTCAGTGCTAACAGACAAGTAACTCTGAGTAAAATAACTGCAGAAATCAAAGTGGAACGTATTCGTTAGGATAGTGCGACGAAATCTGACGTTAATGGGCTATGAGCAAACCATCGGAGCGAGTGCTTTTGCTAACAGCGCGACGTCGTCTGCAACGTCTCTCCTGGGCTCATGACCATATCACTTGGAAACTAGACCACTGTGGAAGCATGGCCTGGTCAGATGAGTGCTGATTTCAGTTAGTAAGAGCTGATGGTAAGGGTCGAGTGTAGCTCAGACTCACTAATCCATGGACGCAAGTTGTCAGCAAGATACTGTGCAAGCTGGTTGTGGCTCCATAATCGTCTTTCTGTGTTTACATGGAATACACTGGGTATCCTGTTCCAACTGAACCAGCCATTGACTAGAAATGTTTATGAAATGAAAATTAAATAAAGACACTAAGCTGCCGATAGGCGTTGATACACATCAACGGGGACAGTTGAAAATGCGTGCCCCGACCGGGACTCGAACCTGGGATCTCCTGCTTACATGGCAGACGCTCTATCCATCTGAGCCACGGAGGGCACAGAGGATAGTGCGACTGCAGGGATTTATCCTTTACACGCTTCCCGTGAGACCCACATGTCTATGTTCTGCTACTTGGAGACTATTGGCCGCCTTTAATGGACTTCGTGTTCTCAAACAACGATTGGAGTTTTATGGGTTATCGTTCGCCATGTCAACAGGCCACAACAGTTCGCGATTGATCTGAAGAACATTCTGGATGGTTAGAGAGAATGATTTTACCACCCACATCCCCAGCACGAATCCCACCGAACATTTATCGGACGTGTTGGTCGTTGTGGCCGAGCGGTTCTAGGCGCTTCAGTCCGGAATGGCGCTGCTGGTACGGTCGCAGGTTCGAATCCTGCCTCGGGCATGGATGTGTTTGATGTCCTTAGGTTAGTTAGGTTTAAGTAGTTCTAAGTGTAGGGGACTGATGGCCTCAGATGTTGAGTCCCATAGTGCTTAGAGGCATTTGAACTTTTTTTGTATCGGACTTAATCGAGAGATCAGTTCGTACACAAAATCCTTCACTGGCAACACTTTCGCTATTGTGGACAGCTATAGAGGCAGCATGGCTCAATATTTCTGAAGGGAACTACCAGCGACTTGAGCACACGCCACATGGAGCTGCTGCACTACGCCGGGAAAAATGAGGTCTGACAGGAAATTAGGAGGTATCCCATGGCTTGTCACCTCAGTGTACTAAATAAGAAGGACCGCCGAGGTTTGCGGAGGGTGGTTATAAAAAAATGGCGTGAAATGAGCGGAAATTATAACTATTGAGCTCGTAAGCACTACCAGCAGTCCAAGTAGCATAATCTGTGCACAGGGGAGCGTACATTTGTCCTGCAGCTCTTCACAAACTCCACCTTTCTGTAGACGGTGCTAAGTGGCACCTGAGGTGGTGTAAACAGCGATGCAACGGGGTTGAACGTAACTGGTGACAAATGATTTGTAGTAAAATGTATCACACTTCAATCCGAATGAAGAAGTGGAGTCTGACAAATGCCTGGAGAATATCATATTTAGTGCCAACAGTGAAGTACAGGTGAGGCGTTGCGCCGTATACCGATCCTGCCTTGGAGGTGGTTAAGTGGGAGATGTGTCTCAGAGCTGAATAGTGACAGATGGTGACGCGAGACTGTTTTTATGTATCAGCCGATAGAGGACAATATTCGATAGGGGACTGATTTAGTTTCGATTATGCCCACTAGAGTGCACTAAAGTAATGGAATGTTTTTCATAAACTGTTATAGTATTTTCATAAAGTGTTATTATGTCTTTTTGTGTAGGTAAAATATTATAAATATGTTTTGGCAGTATGAATGATGCGTGAGTGTGGTTTAAGGTTAATATGAAGATAATTGTTTAACGAGTTATGTAGTGGGATTTAGTGTGGGAACATTTCGAAGAAGTATGGATTTGGACAAAGGGGGTTTTTGTAGAATAGATTTGTAAAGTAAGTTTATGGTAAAGGGAAAGTTAATTCAGGTATAAATAACAATAGTAAATAACTTCATGCATAAACAAAACTTCAGCATATTAGATAATAACGTCGGTAAAAAGTGCAGTCGTTAGGTTTACTATTTTGCGATTGGTTATTGATGAAAAGCGCGGACTGACGCGGGAGAATGTTATTTTGCTATTGGCTCTTGAGTAAACTGACCAATGGTAAAGCAATTTTCTTCGCGCGCCTTTCTCTGCTGGTAGAGAAGACAGAGTATTCTAGAGAGGAGTGGGAGTCTAGCCATGAAACAGTTCGGAGTGTGTAGTAGTAGTTCCGATGGAAACGATAAGTTGCCCGATCTAACAGTGTTTCATACATCAAACGTGTGGTAAAGTGATGGCATAATCATTCCGATAAGTGTGTAGAAATTTCGGAATTTTTAAGTGAATTTTGTGACGAGAAAAGGCATATATTCTGCGTGGCGTATTGAGCAGGTCGGTGGCTAAAAACTGTGACTGGATTAGGTACCGACAGACTTAATATTTGGCGAGCATTCTCAACCAAAAACAATACGTATTTATTAGCTATGACGTTTTCGGGAAATGCAACACCATAAATTTTCTAACGTGAGTGAAAGGGATTGTGAGTGATTGGGTTAAGATTAGCACGGGCTTGGCAGTGACACTTGTTCACCTAAGTTTCAGAATATATTAATTAAGGACAAATTTTAAACTTTCATTTCGTGTGAAAACTTTCTCCCGAAACGTAGATTAATGACTTTAATTGCAACCTTGTTCACGTCGGAGTACAGTAGGGTTCGCTCATCTTCTCTACTGATGATCTGCTGAGACAATGTTCACAGGTAGGTACAGGTTCGTCGAACAGGGACGGAAAGAACCGCGCCGCCGCACAGGGGAGACGCTATTACACTAAGGGGATCTTTTGCGTGGTTGTGTGGTTTTCTTATTGCGATGAAGAATACCATAAAAGAGTATGTGTACACTTTTTATAACACTGAATACCTTGCATAGTAAAGGAACAATTCGGTGACTATGATTATATTAGAATAACAACGCATCTAGCAAAAAGCGACATCTGTGAGTCAATGGTTTGTGAATAATAACAGTTCTGAAATGGACTGGCCAGCTTCCGACCTGAACCCCATAGAACAGCTTTGCGATGAGATGGGACGTCGACTTTGCTCCAGACCTCAGGGTCTGACGTCATTACCTTCTCTGGTTTCGGCTCCTGTAGAAGAAAGTACTGCCACCGTTTTACAGACATTCATACACCTCGTTGAAAGTATTCCAAGCAGAGCACAAGCCGTCAGAATGGCGAAGGGTAGACACACCCCATATTAACGTCCACTAACAAGTGCCCCCGCTCAGACGGTGCACATTTTTGTTGTGGTCTTCTGTCGTAACACTGGCTCATTGCAGCTCACCACGGAAGTGAAGTCTGTCATGTGCTAAGCGTCTTCGCCTTTCATAACTACTGCAGTCTCCAAACTAACGATTCCTTGACGACTCCAGATACGTCCTATTAACCGCTCTCTTCTTTTATTCAGTCCACTGCGATAGCTGAGTGGCCAGCGCGGTGGCCCTTCACGCCAATGGGCCTGCGTTCGATTCCCGGCTGGGTCGGTGATTTTCTCCGCTCAAGCACTAGGTGTCACGTTGTCCTCATTATCATTTCATCATCATCAGTGGAAGGCAACAGGAAACCACCACTGGAATCACTTTCCTCGACGGTCATGAGGTGGAACTCTCTAACAAGGCTTCACCCATGACGAGACCTGCCGTAAGGCAGAACACAGTTTTTTCTTTTACTTAAATTGTACCGTAAATTATTTCTCTCCCACAAGAAAATCGACTTGGTACATCGTCATTAGTTAGCGGATCTATGCATCTAAACTTCACCTACCTCCTGGACCACCGAATTACAAAAACTTTTATTCTCTTCCTCTTTGAACTGATCGTCGTCCACGTTCCATTTATGTACAAAGCTTCACTCCTGTCGTGTACTATTAGAGAAGATTTCGATACAATTAAAGTTTTTTGCTGTCTTGAGGATTCCTCTTGTTCAGAAATTTTCGTGTTAGTATTGGCTATCTGCATTTTACATCGTCTGTATTTCAGACATCGTTAGTGGTTTTTGTACACGAATAAAAAGGTTCAGCTATTACATTCAGTGCTTTATTATCTTATGCAATTCGTTTGTCTGATTTAATGCTATTACATTCAGCTGCCCTTATTTTACACTGAAGCGCCAAAGAAACTGGTATAGGCACGCGTATTCAAATATGGAGACATGTAAACAGGCGGAATACGGCGCTGTGGTCGGCAATGCCTATATAAGACAAGTGTCTGGCGCAGTTCTTAGATCGGTTATTGCGCTACAATCGTAGGTTATCAAGATTTAAATGAGTTTTAACGTGATGTTACAGTCGGCGCACGAGCGATGGGACACAGCATCCCCGAGGTAGCGATGAAGTGGGCATTTTCCCGTATGATATTTCAGCAGTGTACCGTGAATATCAGGAATCCGGGAAAACATCGAATCTCCGACATCGCTGCTGCCGGAAAAAGATCACGCAAGAAAGGGACCAAAGACAACTGAAAAGAATCGTTCAACGTGACAGATGTGCAACCCTTCCGCAAATTGCTGCAGATTTCAATGCTTGGCCATCAACAAGTGTCAGCGTGCGAAACATTCAACAAAATACCATCGATACGGGCTGTCGGAGCCAAAGGCCTACCCGTGTACACTTGATGACTGCACGACACAAACCTTTACGCCTCGCTTGGGCCCGTGAACTCAGACATTGGACTGTTGATGACTGGAAACATCTTGTCTGGCCGCACGAGTCTCGTTTCAAAGCGTATCGAGCAGGTGGACGTGTACGGGCATGGAGACAACTTCAAGGATGCATGGACCGTGCATGTCAGCAGTGTGCAGTTGGAGTGATATGGGACCCCTGATACGTCTCTGACAGGTGACATGAACGTGAATATCTTGTCTGATCACCTGCATCCATTCATCTCCATTGTGAATTGTGCATTCCGACGGACTTGAGCAAATACAGCAGGACAGTGCAACACCCCACATGTCCAGAATTGCTACAGAGTGCTCCAGTAATACTCTTCTGAGTTTAAACACTTCCGCTGGCCATCAAACTTCTCTGACATGAACATTATCGAGATAACCTGGGATGCTTTGCAACGTGGTGTTCAGAAGACTCGTACACCCCCTCGTACTCTTACGGATCTATGAATAGCCGTGCAAGATTCATGGTGTCATTTCGCTCCAGCACTACTTCAGACACCAGTCGAGTCCATGCCACGTCGTGTTGCGGCACTTCTGCATGCTTGCGGGGGCATACATGATATTAGGCAGGTGTACCAGTTTTTTTCTTTATTTTACTCTTCAGTGTACTTTTGTTGATTGTCGTTATATAACCTCCTATTTATTCCTTTTAACTGGTCTATGAAGTCCTTTACCGTCTCCGGCAGAATTGTAATCTCATTTACAAACTTCAAAATTTTTATATCTTTCCTTTGGAACTCCATTCCCAAATTTCTCATTGACTTAGTTTACTGTTTCATCAACGCATTGATTGAATAACATGGAGAACAGGCTCACACTTGTGTCACTCATTTGTCAATCACTGCTTCCCTCTCACGTCCTTCGAGTTTTTAAGTGCAGTTGGCTTTCTATACAATTTGTGCTCGAAGATAGTTTTCCACTCCCTGTATTTTATCCTTCATAACTTCAGAAAATGAAACACCGTTTTTCACTCAACATTGTCATAAGATTCTCTGAACATAGGAAAACTGTGAATGTAGTTTCCCGTTTCATCAGTATTTTCAAAGACAAGCTATACGGTCAGTGTTGCATCTCGTATTCTTAAATTACTCTTTAACCAAAACTGATCTTGCCCGATTCGGATTCTACCAGTATTTCCATTCTTCTGTAAATATTTCATGGCAGTATTTTGAAACTGCGACTTAAGAAACTGATAGCTCCGTGATGTTCACACCAGTCATCGCTGCCTTCTTTCAAATTTGAATTATTACATTCTTGTGTAAGTCTGAAAGTATTTTACCAGTCTCATACATCTTGCATGGCACCTGTGTAATGCTACAGCATGACGGAAATTCATTGAAGTATTGTCCCATGTCCATCGGCCACCACTCTTCACTTTGGCTAATGGGTTAGATGGGAGTGTCCCGTGAGTTATACGTCACACCGTGTTGCCTGCCGGTGTAACGGACGAGTGCAGATTGGATGAGACGGTGCACATACTGGCACTTAATCGCTGCCATGGTGTGTACCTGAAACGTGGGAAACTTCGTCATCTAGACGTACCGTTGAATGGTGTGTGTATACATAGTCTATATGACATACAGCGCATACACACAGTAGCAATGAATCTCTGAGGATCACCACTCATGCCTGAGCTAACGACAACGTGCTTTTAGCAGTCGCTACCTTCGATGCCTTCGCAGACAGTGTCCCCAATAATTCCTCCAACATAAGGCAATTCATTCAGTTTGGCTATTAAATCTTTGACTGAAACTAAGTCATACACGTCTACAAAATAATTTAATCAGCTTGGCTACTGAATTTTCTGCTTAAAACAAGGTCACCCTCGGCAGTATCGATAGTGATGGCGGTGACGGACGCATCTGACGTGTGCTTCGGACAACTACTCCCCTGTGTGCGTGTCCTTGGGTGTGACGACAGGATTTCCAGCAGAGAAAGATAGTATCCATCTTTTGGTGAGAGTGGGCATGCCCACATGTTTCCAAGGTTGTTTCGACCACGCTACAGAAGTTTCGCTGGAAAGCCCTCACACATTTTCCATCCCATCCCTATCTCTCCTAATACGGTTTGCGTATTTTTCGAGCCCTGAAGAAAGACAATTGCGGCCCGTCGTTTGCTTCAGACGAAAAGGTGGACGCCTGGGTACAATCGTTGTTCCATAGCCAATCGCAAATATTTTGACACGAAAAGAATGACCGTCTTGTCTCACAGTGGAATATACGGATTCACAATTATGACGATTACTTTCGTAATAAACAGTTTAGCGATTTTTTTTTTTTTTGCATCAATCTCGTTTTCGTTGTACCTAAGGTTGAAAAGTTCCAACATGGACAATGAAGGCAAAGATGGTTTGATCAAAATAATACAAGTTCCAATACCTAGGTGAGATTGTCAGCTACTTATCTCAACGCTAAGGAAGCAGGCTAAGAAAGAGCCGAACAATACTACACTAGAGTACTCACAAATCTGTTCACTTCAAATTCAGACACTACAGTACGGCAGTTACACCTGAATCTCTATATGCAGTGCCAGTAAGGAACTCTAAGAAATATAGAAAAAGGAATGGAAAATTTTAAGTAAGATCCTGGTGTTGAAAAAAGTTATACCTATTGAATTGAGAAAATGGTTCAAATGGCTCTGAGCACTATGGGATTTACATCTGTGGTCATCAGTTCCCTAGAACTTAGAACTACTTAAACCTAACTAACCTAAGGACGTCACACACATCGATGCCCGTGGCAGGATTCGAACCTGTGACCGTAGCGGTCACGCGGTTCCAGACTGAAGCGCCTAGAACCGCACGGCGACACAGGCCGGCTTTGAAATGAAACTAACCCGACAAAATATACTCCCTAGAGAAATTATTACACACACCATTTAACACCTTCTAATTCCACTACTGGACTTGATATCCACCGGGATTCGTTTAGGAAGTGAATCCATAAGGTTTTGTAGATATACGGCACCTCAGGTTAAGCCACTCGCTAAGGATTTGATCGCGCAGTTCCACCAAATTGTGGGGATGCCGGTGTTTGCGTTTTATCTGCTGTTCCAACACGTCCCACAGATTTCCTGTGTGGTTGAGGTCTGGTGATTTTGCAGGTCAGTTGAGATGTAATTGGGTGGGTGAGTGTTTCGAAAGCCAGTTACATATTCTTCCAGGCCGATGAACTCCGATGTTTAGAAAAATAGGGATATCAAAAGCATACTCACCATGCAGATGTTGACAAAGGCAACATCTAATAATTAAAAATATTTAAATAAATATTTTAGTTCATTTAATCCTCACCTCAGTGAGTGAGCCCAGTCTATCATAAGAAAAGCAGCCCCGAAACGCTACAGACCCACCTAGGAGTGAAACAGATTTTTAACGCATTTAGGATGAAGTGTTTCATTTGGCCTTCGGTGCATTCAACGACGTCCTTCATTTGAATGCAGCAAAATCGTGCTTCGTCAGACCACATTACGTACCATCACGAAGCTAATGCCCACGTTTGACGATTTCGAGCTCACTGAAGAGGCGCAATTTTATGTGCCTGTGTGATCAATGCCGTTTTGCGAGGTGACCGTCTGAAAGTGTTCATTGCACCCATTTCCCGTCGCTATATTTTCCCTCTAACAGGTGGATGTGGATCTTAATTCACTGTCCGCAGCAATTCCTCTCGGGGTTGGAAGCGCTTTTGATTCACAGTCCGTGAAATGCGTCTCCGGTCCCTCAGTCTGGATCGTTTGCAATCACGTCGTGTTTCGTGGACATGTGTGTTACACAGCTGCTTATAGACAAAATGAACTGTTCGCCGCAAAACACCAAAAAATCCATCAACTTCACATATCGTATGGCCATGGGCACTGCCAGACATAATTACCCATTTTTGCCACTCATTCACGTCCTTATATTTATCCATGTTCACGTACAATGCCCGATTGAAACATAATGGCCAGCCGGTGTGGCCGATCGGTTCTAGGCGCTTCAGTCTGGAACCGGGTGACCGCTACGGCCGCAGGTTCGAATCATGCCTCGGGCATGGATGTGTGTGATGCCTTTAGGGTAGTTAGGTTTAAGTAGTTCTAAGTTCTAGGGGACTGATGACCTTAGAAGTTAAGTCCCATAGTGCTCAGAGCCATTGGAACCATTGTTTTGAAACATAATGTCTCACTAGTCTCTACTTCCTTATGGTCATGTAGAGGCAGTGCGCACGCTGCACAATTCGCAAACTCTTAACTATTCATCTGTGTGCGCGCACTGGGGTGACTAAATGTTTGTCTGATGAACTTAAATTTCACTCAAAATCGAACAAAAAATTATATGAAAAGGTTGAAAAATCTCAAAAACTATGAAGGAATGAATGTAATATTTAAACGGATACATTAATAGAATGAAACTATAAATGATTGCAAATAAAAAATTATGTAATATTAAAAAGGATACATTAATAAATGAAGCTAGAAATGACTGCAAATAAGATTATGAGAAGTCTCATGGGAGGAAGACGTACAATGGTATTCATAACGCTTCGAGTATCGCCTTGAGAAATTACAATTAGGTAATTTAAGTTTTAATTGTTTGCAACTTCATGTTTGCAGCCCTGGTACGCATTCATATCCCTGAGCCACAGTACAGTAGCAGGCCGCTAGATGAGCCAAAAAAAAATAAAAAATTACAGCCTACTGCTGAAGTGGAGTATCGCGATGAGATTCAGTTTCTACTTTTGAAGAGGTCGTGAAGGCGAAGCCACGCTGTAAGCTTTCCAAAGGGGTGTTTTTGTTGCACGACTAAGTTCCTAATCGTACACAGGTCATGGTCACACATGCTGCTATCAGTTATCAAATTTTTGTCCCCACGTATTCTCCCGACAGAACACCATTTCCTTTGATGAAGAAACAACAGGATGGCAGCAATTCTCAGATTGATAATGAAGTGATATGAAAGATGGAGAGATTCCTGAACAACCAAAATGTAGACTTCTGAAACGGAATTTGCACCAAATTATCTATCATTCCGAAAATGTGTAGAACTGAAAAGTGAATATTCAGGAAGAGACGATCAATATACCTAATTTAATTTCCGCAGTATTATTGAGAGAGATCTGTCAGAGCGCCCCTCACACCCTTCTGCTTTTCTAAAATTTTCATTAGCTTCTGCCAAGTTTGCGAATATAACCAACCACTCGGAAAGAAGAGAGCCATCGTATTCTTTATGTCTGCATGTTAATAAGTGATAATCTGGGTCTGCTATCCTGACTCCTTTTATAATCCAACTAGTTTAAAAATCCAACAGACGACAAAGAGTTTGATTAATAAAAACGTAGGAAGATGCTTTTGTGTCTCGCTACTTGCACTTTGAACAACACATTTGCATGCTGTGATTATAAGTTGGTCTAGATTGGTTTCCACTGGCAATTTCAGTGTGGGTATATACAAAGCAGAAACAGTTGTAACCACCCTCGTAATTAGCTGCTCTTAACAGAGTCTGGATTGACGATTTGATGCTCCTCTGGACGGGTCAAATGACTATTAAAGTCAGATCTTAATGAAACAATAGTTTTTTGTTCTTATGAGGTTATGTTCGGATGGCCGCGTTTCACATGTGAGTCGTGCACCACTTCAGTCGAAGTAGCCCACGTGCCCCGTGGACAAAAGAGAACAGTGGAGGGAAAATTCTGTTCTGAGAGTGCTAGAATACACAAGTTTTCTGGTTCTGAGATTGTTGAAGAGCGGTTGGTGTTCGTTCGAGATCCGAGATGGATGCCAGATTGCTGAGTATTCTCACTGCAGTGTCAGTATTTGATTGAGATCGACACTGCGAAGTTTGAGTAGCTTGCGACGAAACTAGAGAAGTTTCGCAGTTGTTGTCATGATTCTTAACTTTTCATTTCACTTGTTTTGTGATTCAGGACTGTTTGTTACAGCCAATCTTTAGTTATCATGATTTGCTCATTAACTTGCAAAGTTCACATATTAATTCTGGTGCATGTCTAAACTTTCCTCAATCTCTTGAGTAATCCAGTAATTTCCTAACATCTTTTAAAGCCGTTTCAGTCGTGACCTGCGGACGTAATTCCTCTCTGATGCTGTGTTCCCCAGTGCCTTGCAGACCCACTATATATATATAATTTTTTGTTTTCGAACAAAGATGCTAACCATATGTAGTTTTTCCCTTATCTGTAAATTTTGGTAAAATAAATTTACAGTAATCGAATTCCTGTGGATCATTTCAGTAGTTAGCTGATATGGATTAACCAAGGCCACCAGCGGTACTTGAAGGACAATGTTTCTTATGACAGTTTCATGGTGTTAATCATCTTTTAAATAACAGATGGCTTTCGAAATGGATCAAATGGCTCTGAGCACCATGGGACTTAGCTTCTGAGGTCATCAGTCCCTTAGAACTTACAACTACTTAAACCTAACTAACCTAAGGACATCACACACACCCATGCCCGAGGCAGGATTCGAACCTGCGACTGTAGCGGTCGTGTGGTTCCGGACTGCAGCGCCTAGAACCGCTCGGCCACCCCAGCCGGCAGATGGCTTTCGATCGATCTCTAGGACATGAGATACATTCCTTTGTTTTATATTAATCATTGATGCTCAGGCATCTGGACACGTTTGTATTGAACTGTAAGTAGGAAAAAAAGCAGCAGCTTGTGTAGCTCGCCTATACTAAACATCTTACATTTAGCTTATTCAGCTAGGGTGCTTAGTTTCTCTTGACATATTACGTGACAATAGCCCACCGTGATTTGGCTCTTCCTGCCGGGGTTGTTTGTTACTAATACACTAGTTTAATTTGGCAACCCTGCCAGAATCTTACAACTTATTGTTAATAACATTATTCAAGTTTTCTTTCGAACTGATAATTTGAACTTTATGAATACCCTCCTTACATCAGGATTTAAGGAGTAGATCTACCCAAGCAGTGAGGAAGGAGAGCTTGATGAGTATTTCCAGAAAAAAGCGAGCAAGAGTAAGTCAGAGAATACTGGTGAAACAAAAAAGAAGTTACAAATTATAGGCAACTGTGTAATCGTAGCCCACGGCTGACAAACTATTAAATTTATTAAAATTAAATACTTGGTGCCCATCGAGTACTTAATGAAAACCCGGAAACAGATGTTCTTAGATCATTCTCTCTTACTCTCACAGAATAAAACGTAATGTCACATTTAGCGTGTAGATAAATACTTATATATAAAGGGGAGTGACGGAACAAGATATCGGGCTGCCCAGGACGGCGAGGTGATTCTGCAGCCGCATAATGCACGTCGCAGCTTTCCAAATCGGGTTTTAATCTGCTCAGCGTGGCGGAAGTTATCGTCCCGGCCAGAATACTTGGGAGATTTACAGAACTGCGCCCCGCCAAATCCAATAATGAGCCGGCCCACCGGCAAACTAAATCGCTTTCAGCTGCCTCATTGCATTTAAATAGCCACTTGTGTTCTTAAATGCCCCTCGAGCCGCTGGCGAAGGAAGGCTTTCCGTTCGAGAACTCCAGATCTACGCGCACTGCCGCGCCAACGACGCACGGAGGCGGCTAATCAGCTGTAACTAACGCCCGCCGAACTACACGGGTACGGCTACTCGAGGCAGAGCCCAGGAACTATAAATAAGCTGGGACAGAAATTTGTTCGGTGCAACATGGAGACGCCAAAAACAGAACGAGGAAGTCATGTTGTTACAAACCACTGGACCAAACACTTGTGACGCGCGGGGTAGCCGCGCAGTCTATGGCGTCATGTCATGGTCCGCGCGGCTCCCCCCGTCGGAGGTTCGAGTCCTCCCTCAGGCATGGGTATTTGTGTTGTCCTTAGTGTAAGTTAGTTTAAGTTAGATTAAGTAGTGCGTAAGCTTAGGGACCGATGACCTCAGCAGTTTGGTCCCATAAGACCTTACCACAAATTTTCAAACACTTGCAACATATTTGGTACAGTTTGCAAATAGTGAATCCACCGAACTCAGATGCACTGCTCTCGAGTACAGTAAAGTTCACAAGGATAAGTGCCATTTCTGTTAGTTCGTCTGATGGGGGTGGAAAGGTGTGGGGATAATGAGACCCAAGTTTCTGTAACGTCCCCTTAGAAAAAATATAAATGACTGTGCTGATAAACCTCTTACGTTATTTGATTTTCAAAGAGCTGAGCAAAACTCAACGTACCCAGACATTTCTCTCTTTACTTACTCTGATCATCACTAAACTGACACACAATATTTTTTTAGAGCAACGCAATCTGACTTCCAAAAATCCCTACAAAAGAATGGCCCTGACTAACAATAACCTATACCTTTCATGAATGACTTACCTCACAAAAATCTTAGTTACTCGAACTACTGCAATACAGCGAGCGCCAATACTGCTAGCTAAATGAAAGATTCTAACTACTGAAGGCACTAACTACCGATAGGCATAGTTAGCAAATGAAGGATATTGATAGAGAGAAAACAATGTATTTACCTTAATAGTGTTCAAAAGTCATAACATATATATATATATCAGTTCATGACATCTAGTCCTACAAATTACCATTTTCTAACGGACACACGTCCAGACCGTCCGCTCTTAAAATTCTGCCATCTCTCCCCCCACATCCACCACTGCTGGCGGCCCACCTCCAACTGCGCAACGCTACGCGCTGTTCACATCCAACTGCCCAACACAACAATAGTCAATATTCGAACAATGCCAACCAGCCAGAGACTGCACACAGCAGTGAGTCAGTGATTTTCATACAGAGCGCTACGTGGTGTTACCAACATAAAAACCTGAACAGCCTACTTACATTTCCTCTAGCACAGTTGCCTGTCTACAGCAGTGATATGTGCTTCCTCGAATGCAGAGCTGACGCATGGTCACACGGATGACGAATTCCTTCGAGAAGAGGAGGAGGAGGAGGAGGAGATTAGTGTTTAATGTCCCGTCGACAACGAGGTAATTACATCAGAGACGAAGCACAAGCTCGAATTAGGGAAAAATGGGGAAGGAAATCAGCCCTGACCTTTCGAAGGAACCATTCCAGTATTTGCCAGAAACGATCACAGAAAACCTAAATCAAGATGTCTGGACGTTGGTTTGAGCCTTCGTCCTTCCGGATGTGAGAGAAGTGTGCTAACCACCGAGTCACCTAACTCGGTGATCCCTTCTAGTGTTTTAAGATGTGTACTCTGACGCCTTCAGGGATCAGGATTAGTCTCTTCACTCATTTCAAAATAAGGAAGGACTACAGCGAGCAACACACAACTCAAATTAAAGCAGAAGTCACAAAGAATTTGGGCATCGGCTACCATGTAGTTGCTTGCTATGATCGACACTGGCTTACAATATGAAGAGACAACAACGATCAACGCACAACTCAAAACAACGCGGATTACAGAAAGCATTTGGAAACAGGTACCGCGCAGAAGTTGCTGGGACTGATAATGCCGTAAAGTTCGTCATTCAGGACGACCTCTATCGGTATCTTAATCAACTGTAATTCAAAACACTCTTACCCAAACCTCTCACATTAAAGTGTGTTCATAACAACTGCGTGAGTTGTGCTTTTATTTGTATTTAATCACTGAACAGCCGAATTCGCATCCATCTGCATGGTACCATTTTTTCCTCATGTTTCGACAGCTTCCCCAAATTTCTTCACAAGGCATGAGGATAAAGATGTCATTTGCTTTCTGACTACGTTCCAAAAATTATGGAATCAATAAGCATTCATTTCTTTTTTAGCTACTTTGTTTTACCTTTGTTTCCCTAAGATAAGGCGGGATATTTTTAAGAAGGAGCACCGGACCGATGCACAAAAATGTATGTTTACATCAACTTGTTGATAGAGTTATCCAACATGTTTTATGCTAATTTACTGTAACTATTTTTGGGATACAAAAATATCTTTGTACGAATAAACATGGATCCTGCAGTCAATGATCTTGCGACGCTTGGATAGCTCTCTTCCTACAGAAAATACAGAACGAAATACCTTACGACACCAAAGTATGCCGTGTTCCGTAAATTCCGGAAGGCTTTCGATACAGTTCCACCCTATCGCTAAGTGAACTAAATGTGAGACTGCCAAATATCGGAGCAGACTGTCTTGGACATAGGACCTAATCTCCTGTTAATGAGATGAAATCGAAAGGTGTAAAATTAACTTCTGCAGCACCCCAAAACAGTGTTACAGCGACGTTACTTTTTAAAGTATACAAGGTGAGCGAAGACTCCACCGACAAACCTTCACCGCTTATTGAGATATACAGTACCTTCTGAGTATTTTGGTACAAAGGACCCACGGTCTTGAGGGCCTTGTTACAAAGTTTATACATGTAGTGAATACTCAGCTCTATCCGTGCGAAACTGTGGCAGTCTGTAGGTATTTCTAACAATACAAAACTGAATGATTGATTAGTTTGAAGGAAGTCCATTTCTGCAATATCAGGCGAAGAACGTCTCCTAAAATTGTTTTCACTAAATTTTACCTACTAATTTCTTTCCAACTGCTGCTGTCTAACATCTCTCACATTTTGACAGCAACATGCTATCTCTAAAAGTAACTTCACTGCACGTCCACACCCTAAATAAATTTTTGTTACTTCCACGATGTATCGTTCGACAGGGTCATGATTATTTTATTCCCCACCATGTCATCGGTCTGACCACTGGTCTACTCTACGAACGTTTATCATATGTAAGGCATGGTTTGGAATCTTGATCCCGACATACGAAGAACGTATTACTTTTGTTTATTTTCGTTCTGTGAATCTCTCTTACAGATTTTCATCTCATTGTGGCATATGTAGTTGGAAGAGTTGTAAACTTTGTGATCAAATGTGACAGAAGGTGTAGATAAAATTCTTTCGGAATTTTTAAAATCATCGGGAGAAGTGGCCGCCAAATGACTACGTTCGTGGAGACTTACGGGAAACATCAACCACGCAATCAGAATAATAGCTCATGCGTCAGCGCTGCTGACAAGAACAATGTGCAAAAGAATGGAAAAGACGACTGAGGTTGTGTTGAGGTGATGGCAATCTGGGCTTAAGAAATGTAAAGGGGCCAGACAGACAGCTTTGACGGTACACTTGGTGACGGAAACAACAGGTGAGAAAAATCGAGACACCTTCATAGAATCTATCAACCTTGAAAAATTGTGCGACAGTGTAAAATGGTGCAAGATTTACAAAATTCTCAGGAAAATAGATATAAGCTGTATGTGAAAGGCAATGTCCTGCCTGACTGACTGACATCATCGCCCAGCCCAAACATCTAAGGATAGAAACTTGAAGTTTGGCCAGGGTATGGCTCGCAGTATAGGTATCGATTAACAATGGAGTGTCCAA
This sequence comes from Schistocerca piceifrons, assembly GCF_021461385.2. Classification (NCBI taxonomy): domain Eukaryota; kingdom Metazoa; phylum Arthropoda; class Insecta; order Orthoptera; family Acrididae; genus Schistocerca; species Schistocerca piceifrons. The sequence goes on from NC_060138.1 coordinate 211,574,122, forward strand.
AATTCTACTCTTTACTGGGTGAAATATGGGATGAAAGTCTTTAAGAAAGTATGCCACTATTAAGGGAATTTTGAAGTTAGAGCTATGAAAACTGCCGTTTGGTTTCTCAGCCAGAAAATAAAAAAGACGTGTTTCAGCATTTTTGGGAATTCAACCACTAAGTGTGTAAAATAGTGGATGAAAGTTTTTCTTGAAAATAAAGAAGAACTACTAAAGGATTCTGAAGGCTGCATGTATGGCAATTTATCGGTTAGAAATTAAAAAATACCTGTTTCATTCTTTCTGGAAATTCGGCCGCTAAGGGAGTGCAATAGGCTATGAAAATGTTTAGTTACATTAAAAAAATTTACAATAATTTATCAATATTGCTGTTTCACTTCTCGGTTAGATATAAAGAAACATTTGTTAGGGGATGACAGTTGCTATGGAAATATCTCCTTAAGAACGCAAAAGGCATGATTAACAAAAACTTTGGACTGCAGCTACCAGAATCGTTTTTGGGTCAGAAGTACATTAGGAGAAGACCATGCTTATATGGCCTTATTAGAGTGAAAAGCTTAGTTCGATTAAAGAGAAACAAGAAAGTCTCTAAAAGCTATACAGTCTACGTGAGCGAAGTAGCAGTTGCAAAGCTAGTATGCAGTAAGTACAAGAGCCAAGAGAGTGAAATAAGAACCCAAGACCAAAAACGGAATGCTGTGATTGCAAAGGTATAATCCAAATATGTATTCTTTCACTCCTACCGATCAATTTATGCATTGAAGAAGCAATAACGGAAGTGAAAGGGCGATTCTGGAGCGGGATTAAAATTCAGGATAAAAAGGTATCATTGATAAAATTTGCTGATGATATTGCTTTTGTCAGTGAAACTGAAGAAGAATTGCAGGATCTCTTGAGTGCAATGAACAGTCTAATGAAAAAACTCTGTGGATTTAAAGTAAATCTAAGAAAGACGAAAGTAATGAAGAGTAGCAGAAGAGAGCATAGTGGTAATCTTGACGTCGAAATTGGTGACTACGAAGTAAACGAATTGAATCAATATTTCATCCATAACGGACGGCATTATGAGGCCTGTAACTGTTGATCAGTACAAATGAAAGTTTCTGCGTCAGTCACTTGTTTATTTTGCCACTCTGCCTTTTGTGGTTCACACCATCATCTTCAGGCGGAGAATGGTTTATTTACACTTTTGGTGTTGGTGAAGAGTACAGACGTCTTTTTAAAGCCGCAGACCAAAGGCAGTGTAGCTTATTTGCGTCTTTTGAGGGGCAGTAGTGCTGTAAAAGGAATTCAGTTACATTGGTAGCAAAATAAGACATGATCGAAGCAAGAACAACATAAAAAGCGTACTATCACAAGCAAACAATGCATTCCTGGCCAAATGAAGTCTACTAAGGTCAAAATCAGCCTTCCTGAGGACTGTAAATTTGGAGCACAGTACTGTATGTGAGTGAATCATGGAATGCGTGAAAACCAGAAGAGAAACGAAGCATTTGGTATGAGGTACTACAGAAAGCTCTTGAAAATTAAGTGGACTGGTAAGATAAAAACTGAGATGGGTCTGTGTAGAATCAGTGAGAAGAGGAGCGTGTGGAAAATACTTACAAGAAGAAGAGACAGGATAATACGACATGTGTTGACGTTAATAAAAAACGTCAGTGGCACTTAAATGAGCGGTAGAGGATGAAGAGAGATTGGAGTATTTCCAACAGATAATTGAGGATGTAGGGTTAAAGGCCTAGTTTGAGATGAAGAAGTTGGCACAGGAGAGGAATTTGGAGTGTGCCCCATAAAAATATTCAGGAGACTGATAATCTAAGAAAATCAGTGACTGTTCCAAACTTTTTCTTCTCTGCTGCAACCTTTTACAGGCCAGAAAAATTAATTTACGATATCTCCAAGTGCCTAAAATCTTTCTTTCAGCAATGTCGGAACTGCCATTACTTTATAGAATTTCATTTGCCTTTCTTCCCTCAGTTTTCCTTTGAAAAATAATGCAGTTCTCCTACATTTTCTCTAACGGGATTTGCTTTTTAAAAACTCATTTTATTCCGGACCTCTTCGTAAGTTATGTCACAGACCAAATACAGGAAATGACAATTTTCTTCAGTGTTTCGACGTCGACACTAATTTTTATATCTCACTGGTTACTTTCCTATGAAAGCTGTTCAGTAGTTTTCGTATTAGTTGCATCATCAATGGGTGACATGTAAGTTTCTTGCGATTCTTTTCTAACTGGTTATATGCTGCCATCTGTCAAATCTGAAAGATGTTTGTTTGTCGAGACACAGTTATTTCACCCAACTAATGTAGTATAATGAAACAGCTATGTTGTGCGATATGGGGCAAATTTAACTGGACGACAGGCAGTACGTCGTGATGAGAGACAGGGTGTGAGGTCGATGACGGGAAACGACTGAAGCGTACGTTTCCCCGTCTCCCACTGGCTGTCCAGCGCACGCCCTAAAAGAAGCGTTGTCTTTTCTGGCTTTTGATTGGCTAGCATACGATACTCCAGAACAGCCTGATAGGAAAACGAGTGCATGAAGGAAAACAGATGTTGTCCGTGAAGTAAGGTAAGTAGAGATTTTGTTCTATTTCATTCCTGTGAAATTATTAGACTACAGCAAAGTGATTGCCTGGAATGTTCACGTGCACCAGAAACTCCCAAGTGAAATGCCTGGCTCTTATAACTAGCCCACATTATCACGTTTTCGAGAGGTGTACGAGAGCTATTCGCATATTAAGATCCGAGCGGTAGAGAAATGGCAACCACAGTGGAATTCGGATGAAGGTTTGCATAGCATGTTTGGCGGTGCCTCTAGTAAGCCCTTCGATCGGGTCACGTCGCTCTTTTCATTTCTGAGCACACAGTGAGCACGTACGAGGATAGCCTCAGAAGTTTCCCACCTCAACATGAAGATAGCAGCAGTTGCCAACAAAGTTGAGTAATTTGTTTGTGCATGCGCAGTAAGGCACTCAAAATTTCAACTGTTTTAGACGCTCTGCTGATGTGAGACACTCGCTTTAGTGAGCCGATGCGAGTGTTTTTGTGATAATGGATAAAATCTAATATCGAGCTGCCATTAGCTTTTTTGTTTGTGAAAGACAATAGACTTATCCATTTTAACAACGGCTTGAATGTCGCTACGGTGTCTCTGTACCATCACTTAGCAACGTGAAATTTTGGACAGCTGAATTTAAACGTACCAGCTTTTGTGACGAAGAACTTTCGGGAAGGCCAAAAACTGCAACCATTGATGATTATATACTCATCTTTAACAAATAGGGCTCAAGAAAAAGGAAAAACTATTACAGGAGCATACTAAGCGACATTTCTTGACAAGCTGCAAGCAGAAATTGAGGGAAAGCGGTCACATTTGCGGAAGTAAAAATGATTGTTTCAGCAAGAGAATGCGCCATCTCACACTTCAGTCAGTGGTTTTCATGGCGAAATCAACGACTTACTGTTTAAACTATTTGAACATCCTCCTCACTCACCAGATCCTGCCTCCATGCCACTTTGTTTTTGTTTCCTCGGCTAAAAGTTGAGCTCAGAGAACGGAAATTGTCGTCGACTCAAAAGGCCATAACCTTTGTCGATGACTATATTACAGAGAAAAACACTATTATTTGGACGAATTAAACAGATGGGAGCATCTTTTGGAGACGTGCATAGCTCTACAAGGAGATTATGTTGAAAAACAAAAATATTTTTTTTGAAACACTGCCAGAGAAAGTCAGTGATCAGAACGTAATAGTTGAAATTGATTATAAACGAGAGTAGATCACAAGGCTCGTTTATCAAAAAGTGAACGGTTTCGATCATCACACGATCATCCTCAGGCCTTCAACCATATTCATGGACAATGGTTGTGCATGGAGCAGAAACCAGGGAATGAGGATAGTTGCTCTATGCACAGTCATTGTCCATCAGTATGGTTGAAGACCTGAAGATGATCATGTGATGATCGAAACCTTTTAATAAACGAGCCATCAGATCTAGACTGTTTTATAATTAAAAAATGAATTTGAAGAAAACATGTCTTATCTCTCTGCTAGAGCAGGAATTTTTCAGCTATCCTAGTGAAGATGCCTAGAAAATAGTGTCTCCATCCAAGTGTAAATGCTGCTGAGAGACTTCGCCTGATTTCTTGCAGCCCACATAACATAACTGTCTTGCATTTACACCTTCATGACAACTCTCGTCCTCTCACTGGAGTGGCAAAGAAGACGCTTCTGTGACATCTTCGATGGGAAGTGTTTGAACACCCACCATACAGCCCAGACTTCATTAGCTTTCAGTTTTATCTCTGCTCACATAAACTACTGGCTATAAAGAAAACATTTTGGCACTGACAACGAGCTGCAGGCCAGCGTAGACAATTGGCGGGAACATCACAGGCGGCTGCCTTCTGTTCAAAAATGTTCAAATGTGTGTGAAATCTTATGGGACTTAACTGCTAAGCTCATCAGTCCCTAATCTTACACACTACTTAACCTAAATTATCGTAAGGACAAGTACACACATCTATGCCCGAGGGAGGACTCGAACCTCCGCCGGGACCAGCCGCACAGTCCATGACTGCAGCGCCTTAGACAGCTCGGGTTGCCTTCTGTGTCGAAGTTACTGGAAAGTTGGCACAACGCTACGACAAATGCCTAAGTCGGAGAGGTGACAATGTAAACAGGTAGCTGGAAGGTGTAGCTAACGGTGGTTTCCATTTCGCGACCGATCGGGCCTTAATAAACAAATAGATCTCTTAGATTCTCGTTGGGACTTCACGGTAGATAGGAGCTCAGCCTCCAGTTGTGTCAGCGGCTGGTTGTTAGGACGGTCTTCCTTCTTCACACTTCAGGTCGGAGCTCCCTGGAAGGAGCGCTTAGGAATAGCATGCGGACGGAGTGACCAGCGGCATCAGCCGTCCCAGTAAGGCAGGAGTGAGTGCTATCTCTGCTAACGCCGGGCCCCGTCGACCGACAAAAAGCACTGCCAGCGCTCTGTGGTCACGCTTATTCAAAACTAACGGCCCTCGCTGCCCATATAAACTGCCATAAAACACTCGTGCGGTCTCGCAAACGGCCCGGCCGCCGCCATGCGTTTCCCGTGAAATACGGGCCATACATTTGTGCAAAACCGGCGGCGCGGCCTGGTGTGCTGTGGCGCGCTGGCGCTCGCAGGCTTTTGTGCGGGGCGGACACGACCCTTTGGGATCCCATTCGTTCCGACAGCAGCACGCCACACTAGGCCGCATTGTGTACCACCTCTCTGTCTGTTCCTCTGATACAGTGTGAAGTCGCCAGGCGCTTTCAGATTCGCAGCACAAAACAGTAGTTGAAATTCGTATGCCGTTAATGACAGGGACCCAAAGGGTTCATCTCACACCGAAATGAAATACTTCTCTTACTCCCGAACATTTGTTCCTTTGCTAGAATGCCGGTGTATGAAACTGTGTAAATGTATCTGTAGGAGTTAACGAATGCAAAGAGGTACTGTACGAAGGACAGTCATTAAGTGTTAACGATCAGTCAGAAATAATGAAGCTGTGACAGATCTGTTGACGATGTTAGCACTTTTCTACATATTCACTCTTCATTGCGACACTTTTTTTCCAATCATGGATGTTTAGGGGGAGACCTTGGTTGTTAAAGTATGTGTCATGGCTGATCAGAAAATGTTTCAACTCCAAAACCCCGAGGAAAGAAGAAGTTACAGGATGCTACATCAGGAGTGTTGACGCCACTTGCAGGTATAAGTAGCTTGGTGTGGGTGGACGGACGACTGACGGCGCCAGACAAAGTCTTCAAGTATTGTAAACGTAGGCTTCTGCGGCCGTTGTCACAGTCTATAAAATTCTTCTGGGTTTGAGGCCGCATTGTTGTCTGTAAAATTCCGACGTTTCGGCGACTGTTGCAAGGCGCTTTCCTCAGGCTGTATTGTTAGCAATACACCCTGAGGAAGGCGCCTTGCAACAGTCACCGAAACGTCGGAATTTTACAGATGACCAAAAAAAAAATGGTTCAAATGGCTCTGAGAACTATGGGGCTCAACAGCTGAGGTCATAAGTCCCCTAGAACTACTTAAACCTAGCTAACCTAAGGACATCACACACATCCATGCCCGAGGCAGGATTCGAACCTGCGACCGTAGCAGTCGCGCAGTTCCGGACTGAAGCGCCTAGAACCGCTCGGCCACCGTGGCCAGCTACAGATGACAATGCGGCCTCAAACCCAGAAGAATTTTATTGACTTTTCAAGAATTCATTGTTCTTTATTATTGTACCTAGCCACGGCTCAGTGCAAGATGGCGGTGACATGGCCTAGGAATTCCACTCCCTCTGGTACTGTTGACGCCCTGGATTGCCGGTAGAGTGCAGCCTCACACGGCCGCCGCCGTCGTGGTGCAGCCTCCTCCGTCAGCAGCGTTCCTTCGTGCTCCGTAGCCTCTGCAAGGCGCTTGTGCGCCAGCGGCATGTTCCACGCCCTGCCTCCGTGCCCTGTCAGAAAGAAGTAGAACAGTGACGTAGCAGACAGTGACCCACTACCCACGTGCCGTTGGTCGCTGTGCTGCTACCCTGGGCCAGCGTTTGCCTGCTGTTGCAGGAGCTACAAGCTGAAGAGCATCAGTGTGGGCTGCCCAGATGCAGGTGTGACCTGTGTCAGCAGTCCACCTGTTGGCCCCATAGCCGCGAGGGGTAGCCGTGGGTCTATTACGCCTAGCCACGGTTCGCGCGGTTCCCCGCGTCGTAGGTTCGAGTTTTCCCTAGGGCGTGTGTGTGTGTGTGTGTGTGTGTGTGTGTGTGTGTGTGTGTGTGTTGTCCTTAGCGTAACTTAGTTTAAGTTAGATTAAGTACCGTGTAAGCCTAAAGACCGATGACCTTAGCAGTTTGGTACCATAGAACTTAACACAGATTTCCAATTTTTGGCCCCATAAGGTGGCCAGGTGACACAGCCCCATTGGAGGCAGAGCTGTGATGCTGACAAAAGTGATTTTAGTATATATGGTTCGGGTATATAGACTCTTTCAAGCTGTGGTGTTTGACCTGTACCGCGCATTTGGCCCACACATTAAACACTTCGCTGACCATCGGTATGGAAGGCTTCTGACACTTTACTGCGTCTGTGCTGTTACAAAGAATTAGTACAGTATTTTACACGTTTTCAATTCACTCAAGATTAGTTCTGCAACAGTGCATATGGAGTACTTGAAATAATTTCATTTACAGATCAGTACCACAATCGGTTGTGAGGTACCGGGTGTCAACCTGTTCTGAAATACGCATGCTAGTGCGTGCTGTAGCCTACGCAGGAGGCAATGTAGGCGCTCACTGTAGCAACCAATCGATCGTACAGATGGCGAATATTGTCCTGGAATACGATATTCCACGTGTGCTCGACACGTTGTTCTGTAAGTGTTGACGGTTGACGAGTCACACAAGTCACTTCTCGCCGAATTATATCCCACACATGCTCGATTGGAGACAAATCTGGAGATCGTGCTGACCAGACAAGTTACTCAACGTCTTACAGAGCACTCAGTTTCATGTGCAGTGTGTGTGAGCATCACCCTGTTGGAACATTACCTTACTGTTGCAATTAAGGCAAAGGAAGTGGCCTAAAAACACTCTGCACACACCGAACGCTGGTTGGCATCCCCTCCAGAAACACCGAAGGTGAACGAGGGTTGTAGCTCATCGCACCCCAGACCATGAGGCCTGGGATGGGACCAGTGTCTCTGGGACGAATGCATTACACGACACAGCGCTCATCAGGTCGACGTCGTATGTGCAAATGACCATCAGCTGCGTGCAGGCGGAATCTGCGGTCATCGTTGAAGGCCACGGTGCTCCATTCAATCTTCATGTTTGCTCTGATGGTACCAGTCGAGCTGTGCACGTTGATTCTGCGGCGTTGGTGGGGGGAGGGGGGGAGAGGAAGAAGCGGCAAAGGTGTGTGTGTGTGTGTGTGTGTGTGTGTGTGTGTGTGTGTGTGTGAGCGTGTGTGTGTGTGTGTGTGTGTGTGTGTGTGTGTGTGTGTGTCCGTAGTCACATTTGCAACAGTTCGTGTTGACACATCTGTACTCGCAAGCCTCTTAACTGTGTTCTGCTGCCCCTGCCTGCAGTGGCCACTGATACCAGCATTGTTGCACAACTGACGCATCACGTTCAACTTTTGTGGCAATTTTCCGAAATGACCATCCCGCTACTCTGAAGATCACAATTTGACCCCTTTCGAAATCGCTGCGTTGGTAGTAGAAAGCACGCCTGCTCGTTTCACACGTTTGCAGCACACTGAACATTCTGGCTGTGAACCTTCCCTATTAAAGGGTAGGCACAGATGGCGCGCTGGTAGCAAAGCCACTGGCGTTGAAACCATCATCGGTGCATATATCCCCCATGTGGCACAAGCCGTCGTAGGATCCAAATCGACGTCGCCTTTCCGGGTGTCCTTTTTTTTTTTTTTTTTTTCGGGCAGTGTATTTCCACACAATACCAGGCTGGCCCACCTCACAACCTTACGTCAGCTGTGTCACATTTCGCAAAGCACAACACCTGCTCTCGCCTTCGGCTAGCACTGTTGAAATTCTCTTTTTAATAGTGTGCGTTTATGATAAAATATGCTACCGAAGAATAAGGGGGTGGTGGGGGAGGCAGACACTCTACTGCCCCACCACGGCGCTCTGAAGAAGCAGCATAACCTCTCCGTACGATATGAGCTGTTGTGAAATCCCGGGGAGAAGCTACTTCTGTCGTAAAAAATCCGTGTAAGAAATTGAAAACTGATTCATGACTGATTTTCACTTTTTGCACTCTTTGGCCGATTGTGATACGCCAGTAATCCAGTTCTACGCGGAGCAATATTCTGACACCGCGTTCTTCATCAATGAAACTTGTTTTACCAAAGTGGAAGTATCTGCAACACACGACCATTGTGCCATATGACGAAGCGTTATTGTTATTCACATCCACAAACTCCATACGAACTGCTGCAACGTTGTTTCACTTCGAATACAGAAAATAAATTACCGCACGATACTCCATTGTATGAATAGACTGTGCCACTTTATTTTCACCCCTACAGCGGCCTTCTATAGAACTATGACGTGGGGTTCAATGCGTACTGCATCTGCAGTCATGTTCAGCAAACCAATACGAAGTTAAGTGAGTTTATTGTCTCAGACTGTCGGAACTTACTGTTTCCTAACAAAAGAACATGGTTGTACTGACAGTAGAAATGATCAAAAACTGCCTGATCTTTGATTCTTAAATAACTGGCACACTTCGCGGTACCTGTTAATTTTCTCATGTTTGGTCTGCGGCCAGCGTCTCACTCCTAATCATTTAGCAGGGCATTCTGTTTGTTAAATGAAAGAGTTTTAGGAGGCAACAGGGGAACTTAACAGATGTCCCACAAATCTGATTAAAAACTGTCATATGTGGAACTGTCATATGTTACGCGTTAATTACGACTTACCCACGCACAACTGATCAACCTAGCCTGAAAGGTCTTGCTAAAGAACAAGATAAAAGAAGTAAGTAGTTGCAAATTGTGTTTTGATAACTCGTCCAGCCTCTGATTACAGAGACAGAGACAGAGAGAGAATACTGACGAGGAATCTCTTTAGTGCGAGGTCGCAAAATGCCAATGATGTTTACGACATTCGTCGCTTGACATATTGTCTACCTTGCAGCCACAATGTTGGCTGCTAATGGTAATAGGGGATGGGACTGGAGTTATCCAACTGTAAGTATCGCATGAGGATATAGAGCGCAGATGAACTGCTTAGTGGACGAGTAACTTACAACAGTGCTATAGTGATAGTGTTGTTGAGTACAAGGCGGAGCAATGGCAAACATAAACAAAGCAAACAAAGCGTTATATCAACAGCAACAGTTGCGAAGTTGACATTTCGTTAGAAATAACCACAAGGAATTTCGCAGAATGAGAAAGTAGAAGCAGACAAAATATTAGCGTTTCTATAAGATGAGTAGGTGACATGAGTCGGCTCGGCTGTGCAGACAGTGTACATCAGGAATACAACGACGACAATACGCGTTTAAGAAGTGAAAATTATACTGAAACAGGTGTCGAGCCACGTACTTCATTATTCTTGTCGGACAGGGAGCCGCAAATCCCGTCTCCCGTGATACGTAGTAAAGGACAATCGTTGTCTGAGGAGTGAGTACTTAACATAATTACGTGCATGGAAGATCATCCACAGAACAATAAGAAACAATTGTGAACAGATTTCGCGTAAGTCCGCAACAAAACGATCGCGCAGAGCGTAAGAAAGACTACGGATATTCAAAAGAGGACAAGGCGCATTTGTTACAAACGCTGTTTGTGAGTTTCAAGGATGCTCGATACATTTACAGGATGTGCATGACAGTGACCTACTTCGTTACCCACGTCAAATTGCGTGCGATACAGATTACAGTGATTTCAAGGATGCAGTGGATGGTTGCGTAATGTCAATCAGTGCTATAGAATTGGAAGGCGTAAGATAGCTAAATTTCACACAAAGCGACAACAACACAACCCACTGCAAACTGCAGAATCGCACGAGAAATTTGTAGATGAGACTCGCAAACTTATCCCTTCCTTCAGTAAGGAATTTCTTTTCATATCCGACCAATCGCAATTTCAAGAGGAAATGCTTATGAAAGGAACCCATGAAATTAAAGTTACTAAGAGAGCTATATCAAGGTCAACTAACATCAAATGGCTCTGAGCACTATGGGACTCAACTGCTGAGGTCATTAGTCCCCTAGAACTTAGAACTAGTTAAACCTAACTAACCTAAGGACAACACAAACATCCATGCCCGAGGCAGGATTCGAACCTGCGACCGTAGCGGTCTTGCGGTTCCAGACTGCAGCGCCTTTAACCGCACGGCCACTTCGGTCGGCAACTAACATCAAAGTCTTAACGCATTCGTATACAATTATGGTCATTGCACCCGTGATATAGGGGTGGCGTGATTATTTATTAATCAAAACGTTACGGTGCCAGGTTTGAAGTCCGCCTTAAATTCGAATAATCATCAGTTTCGGCGGCCGAAGACTTCCGGCATCAGAAGCCACCGTAATTTTCCAACGACCTTGAAAAAGAGAACGGAGGAGCGGACAGAGATTTACGGCACTCTCTTGCCCTTGGGGTGGGAAACTGCCCCTAAAGGCGGACAATCAGAAATGATCAACCGCATGACGATGCAGAAAGCAATGGAAACCACTTCATTAGAGACGCACAGTACGTGTCCACAGGACATGGGGCCCGTAGCTGAAAAAGTGTCATGATGATCTTTCCATTGCCAAAAGATTCCGGAATGGTCCAATTCCGGTCTCCGGGAGGGCACTGCCAAAGGGGAGGTGACCACGAGAAAAAGATTAAATAACCAACGTAAAGATACTGTTCTACGAGTCGGGGCGTGGAATGTCAGAAGCCTGAACTTGGTATGGAAGCTAGAAAACCTGAAAAGTAAAATGCAAAGGCTCAATCCAGATATAGTAAGCGTCAAAGAAGTGAAATGGAAACAAGAAAAGGATTTCTGGTCAGATGAGTATAGGACGATATTAACAGCAGCTGAAAATGGTGTAACGGGAGTAGGATTCGTTATGAATAGGAAGGTAGAGCAGGGAGTATGTTACTGTGAACAGTTCAGTGATAGGCAAGCTAAAGGTGAGGAGACAGAGAAGGTATACGAGGATATTGAACTGGTAATTCAGTACGTAAAGCGAGTTGAAAATCTAATACTCATGGGGAACTGAATGCGCTTGTAGGAAAAGGGGAAAGAAAAGGGTTACGGGAGAATATGGGCTTGGTATTAGGTATGGGAGAGGAGAAAGACTAATTGAGTTCTGCAATAAATTTCAGAGACTAATAGAGAAATGTCTGTCCAAGAATCACACGAGGAGGCGGTATGCTTGGAGAAGGCAGGAAGATACAAAAAGATTTCCGGTAAATTACCTCCGAAATCAGATACTAGATTCTAACGGCCACCCCGGAGTAGATACAGACTCAGATCACAATTTAGTAGTGATGAAGAGCAGTCCAAAGTTTAAGACATTAGAGGGAAAGAATCTATGCGCAAAGAAGTGGGATACTGAAGTAATGAGGGATGAAGAGAAATGCTTAAAGTTCTCTAAGCTACAAATACTACGATAAAGAACAACTCAGAAAAATGGTTCAAATGGCTCTGAGCACTATGTGACATAACATCTGATGTCATCAGTCCCCTCGAACTTAGAACTACTTAAACCTAACTATCCTAAGGGTTTCACACACGTCCATGTCCGAGGCAGGATTCGAACCTGCGACCGTAGCGGTCGCGCGGTTCCAGACTGAAGCGTCCAGAACCGCTCGACCACACTGGCCGGCAACATCTTGGAAGCCAGTTCAGTTGATGAGGAATGGAAATCTGTAAAAATGTAATCACAGAAGTTGGGGAGAAAAATGTAGGCACGAGAAAGCTAACTGCGAAGAAACCTCATGTAACAGAATAAATACTTCAGTTGTCGATGAAGGAAGGAAGTAAAAAATGTTTCCGAAAATTCGGGAATATACAAATGTAAGTCACTTAGGAATGAAATAGATGAATGTGAAAGGAAAAGGTGAAATGGCTACAGGAAGAACGTGAAGAAATCGAAAGAGAAATGATTTTAGAAAGGACTGACTCAGTGTATGGGAAATTCAAAATAACCTTCCGTGAAATTAAAAGCAAGGGTGATAACGTTAAAAGAGAGCAACGAGAGTTTCACTGCTATATGCAGAGGAATGAGAGAATAGGTGGAAAGAGTCCACTGAAGGCCTCTATGAGGGAGAAGATTTGTCTGGTGTGACAGAAAAAGAAACAGGAGGCGATACGGAAGTGATAGGGGATCCAGCATTACTATCAGAATATAAAAGTGCTTTAGAGTACTTAAGATCAAATAAGGCAGAAGAGAGAGATAATATTCAATCATAATTTCTAAAATCATGGGAGATGTGGCAACGAAACACTATTGACGTTGGTCTGTAGAAAGTATGAGACTGGCGACATACCATCTGACTTTCTGAAAAACATCATCCACACAATTCGGAAGACTGCAAGAGCTGACAAGAGCGAGAATTATCGCACAATCAGCTTAACAGCTTATGCATCCAATTTTCTGACAAGAGCAATATACAAAAGAATGGATGAGAAAATTGAGAATGTGTTAGCTGACGACCATTTTAGCTTTATGGAAGCTAAAGGCATCAGAGAGGCTGTTGATAATGGAAACAAGACTAAAAAAAGTCAAACACGTTCATAGGAGTTGTCGACCTGGTGAAAGCGTTCGACAGTGTCAAATGTTGCAAGGTTTTCGAAATTCTGAGGAAAGTAGGGATAAACGCTATGGAAAGACAGATAATACACAAGTCGTGGAAGAGTCGAGAGGAAACAATAAGAATGAAAGACCAAGAACGAAGTGTTCGTATTAAGAAGGGTATAAGACAGGGGTGCAGTCTTTCGCCCTACTGTTCAGTCTATACATAGAAGGGCAATAATGGAATTAAAAGGAAGGTTCATGAGTGAAATAAAATTCAAGGTGAAATGATATCAATCACACGATTCGCTTATGAGATTGCTATCCTGAGTGAAAGTGTAGAAGAATTACATGATGTGCTGAATGGGAATGGATAGTCTGATGTGTATAGAATATGGACTGAGAGCAAATCGAAGTAAGGCTAAAGTAATTAGGAGTAACAGAAGAAAGAACAGAGAGAATGTTATCTGGATTGATGAGCACGAAGTGGATGAAGCACAGGAATTCCACCACCTAGTCAATAATCAATGACAGACGAATCAAGGAGAACATCAAAAACGGACTACCACTTGCAAAAAGGGCACTCCTGACCAAGGGACATGTACTAGTATCGAACATATGCCTTAATTTGAGAAAGAAATTTAGGAGAATGTGCGTTTGGAGGACAGAATTGTATGGAAGTGAAACATAGACTGTGAGGCAAACGAAACAGAAGAGAATCTAAGCATTTAAGATTTCGTGCCGTCGACGAATGTTGATAATTAAGTGGACTGACAAGTAATGAATGAGGAGGTTCTGCTCAGACTCGGAGAGGAAAGGAAGGTATGGGAAACACTAACAAGAAGGAGTGACAGAATGAGAGGACATCTATTACAACATCAGTGAATAACTTCCATGGAACTAGAGGGAGTTGTAAAAGGTTAAATTTGTATTGGAAGACAGAGATTGGAATACGTCCAGCAAATAATTGAGGACGTAGGTTGCAAGTGATACTCTAAGGTGAGGTTGACGCATTAGAAGAATTCGTGGCGGGCCGCATCAAACTAGTTAGACGACTGATGACTCAAAAAAGTTCATGCCGACTGTTAATCTTGATGATAAATTGACTGGAAAGTTGTTTATCGTGTTGCGAGATGTTGGAGGTGCTCTGTCCCCGCCCATTCTTCCCCGTGTGCGTGATCTTGCAACGGCATCAGGGAATATTTATGTCACAGCTAACAAGAGTGGGAAAATGGGCATAAGAGAATCACAACCATGATATCAGCACTGCTTTTGACCAATAGCTCTTCAAAATAATTTACTTTTGCTTGATTCCTGGTCAGCGTATAGAAGTCATACTCCTTCAGAGTAAGCTCTCCCTCATGAAAAGTGCGTGGCATTGCAGTTCATACCTTCTGGAATCACTGGACAAATTCCGCCTCTGGATGGTAACTTTTTCCGTACCTATAGAACATATTATCGCACTATCTGCAGCTATACCTTTAAGAATAGCCAGTTTCACGAAAAGCGCCAGGAGAGACTGTCTCCCATTCGGTTACATGCCATCACATTCCATCAGTTCTTATCACCCCATTAAACCGATACGATTCTATATGCATTCTTGAAGAGTGGATACCTAGTGGACGTCCTGCACGGTTTGTAACTCCCAAGTAATTCGCCTTCGATCTTGATGGAACGTCTGACCACTGCGGCGCGTCATTTTTCATTCGGTGTTCATGTTACAAGTTGTCAAATGTTGACAATGTCCATTTTGTGAGCTGTAACACACACACTCCGTAGAAGCTTGAGCACTGCATCTCCCGGACACTCATTTTCTGGTGAATCATTAGCATCTAATACTTTTTCCTGTCATGAGCCTTACCAAAGATTGAACTTGCGACGCCGCACTCAAGCGGTTCCTTGTGGAGGATTCGTGAAACTGATGAAAAGTCACAAGAACTGAATAGTCGGAAACCCAGGCAGGGGCAGTACAAAGTACTATCACGAAAGCACAGCTAGCTGTATCGTCTCTTGAATGGGATGGAAGCCACTGCACTTCTACCAATTCATGGCCGAAATATTCTTAGTTGAATTTCAGTGAATACGAAACAGCACTAGCCCGAGCTATGAGGTCCATGGCTGCTGCCGAGAACAGTAATCATGCATAAGGGCATATAAATGGCGGCAGCGTTTGCTACTGAGGACCACGAACCGACACCAGCCAAGAACTACAGACAACTGAGGACGAGAGCCGATCTCGTCAAGTGTGGTAGCGAGGTCACTGTACGCAGTCTGTGCCCGCCAGCAGAAACAACCACTGTGGCCAACCTAAACGGTGTGAATGTTTGGATTTGTTCCATCCAGTAAGGTCTGGTCCTACGGATCAGAGTAGTGGCAGTCCAGCGAAAGGGCGGTACGGACACGTGTCCCTAGGCCCCAAAGAAACCGCGACAAGATCCAAAGAAGAGCGGCGCGTTTCGTCACAGGGTTATTTGGTAACCGTGATAGCGTTACGGAGATGTTTAGCAAACTCAAGTGGCAGACTCTGCAAGAGAGGCGCTCTGCATCGCGGTGTAACTTGCTCGCCAGGTTTCGAGAGGGTGCGTTTCTGGATGAGGTACCGAATATATTGCTTCCCCCTACTTAAACCTCCCGAAGAGATCACGAATGTAAAATTAGAGAGATTCGAGCGCGCACGGATGCTTGCCGACAGTCTTTCTTCCCGCGAAACTTACGCGACTGGAACAGAAAAGGGAGGTAATGACAGTAGCACGTAAAGTGCTCTCCGCCACACACCGTTGGGTGGCTTGCGGAGTATAAATGTAGATGTAGATGTAGAAGAAATCATAGCTAACGGGTCGAGTAACCTTATGGCTAGTCGCCATGTTGCAAACTATTATGAATAATTAAACAATGGCTCGGACAATTACTCCGCCAAAGCGAGACGACAATACTGGGTTTAGGCAAGCCTACGGTGATCTCTACATGCCAGCGAAAATTCGTCTGATATCGTTTAGTTAATGACTAATTTCATCGAATTTCGGAATATTATTCGCAGCGAACAATGCCATGTGTCAAGCCTATCTTAAATTTGGCATACAACCTGAATCTACCACCAGAAATGCATTTTTTTTATTGGGACCCTCTCTCTTTCTCAGGAAGGCTGGACAATGCAGCAGTCGTTTCTACTGCACACCTTGTGGTAAGTCAAAGAGTCTCTGCTCGACGAGGTGAAGTTAGAACTTTGTCTTGATAATATACTTTGCAAGCCATTACATGGTGCATGACGGAGGGTGCTTTCTAACACTGATAGTCATTCGATTTCCTGTACCACTCGCAAATGGAACGAGGAAAAAAATATTGCCTCTGTACAAGCCGTAGTCTTTCTTTTCTTTCCTTTAGGACGTTACGCGATATCTGCACTGGAAATCGTAGAATCGTTTTACGCACTATCTCTAAATTTTTCAGTAGCTTCCCGTGAAAAGAATGCCTTCCTTCCTCCAATAGTTCCCTTTTAAATTGACGTAGCATTTCCCTTATACTTCATTCGTCAGTAACGAATCTACCAGGACGCCTCAGAATTTCTTCGTATTTCTTTAAGGCCCGCCCACATAGTTGCTGAACTGTACAGTAACACTCAAGAATCGTCGCGCAAGTATTTTGTAAGCGTTCATCTTTGAAGCGTTATAGGTGCAGTACGCTTTCCTACAATTCTGCAAATAAACCGAAGTCGACCATTCGTAATCCCGACAACTAACATTATGTGATCGTTTCACTTCATATTGTCCCACAGAGCTACACCTAGATATTTAACCTCCATAAAAGAGTCAGAATTTCATCAACACATTCAAAAACATGGAAACTGCATGGGGAGAAATGTACTACGCTGCAGAAGTTTCGCTGGGAAGCCCTTATTATTTTCCATCTGTATCGTTTTTACTTGACTACCTTTTAAACGTATACAAAGTTTTAGAGTACACTCCTGGAAATTGAAATAAGAACACCGTGAATTCATTGTCCCAGGAAGGGGAAACTGAATCAGAGGCTGAGACGGTTCTGCGACCGTGTGGGCTGCAGATTCCTTGACTTGCGCCATAGGGTGGTGGGGTTTCGGGTTCCGCTGGATAGGTCAGGAGTCCACTACACGCAACAAGCGGCTACACGGGTAGCAGGGGTTGTGTGGCGTGGGCTGGGCGGTTTTTTAGGTTAGATGGCCTTGGGCAAGTACAGAAAGGGCAACAGCCTCAACGGGTGCGGGGCAAAGTCAGGACATGCGGGGACCAAGCAGCAATCGGTATTGTAATTGTCAACTGTCGAAGCTGCGTTGGTAAAGTACCGGAACTTCAAGCGCTGATAGAAAGCACCGGAGCTGAAATCGTTATAGGTACAGAAAGCTGGCTTAAGCCAGAGATAAATTCTGCCGAAATTTTTACAAAGGTACACACGGTGTTTAGAAAAGATAGATTGCATGCAACCGGTGGTGGAGTGTTCATCGCTGTTAGTAGTAGTTTATCCTGTAGTGAAGTAGAAGTGGATAGTTCCTGTGAATTATTATGGGTGGAGGTTACACTAAACAACCGAATTAGGTTAATAATTGGCTCCTTTTACCGACCTCCCGACTCAGCAGCATTAGTGGCAGAACAACTGAGAGAAAATGTGGAATACATTTCACATAAATTTTCTCAGCATGTTATAGTCTTAGGTGGAGATTACAATTTACCAGATATAGACTGGGACACTCAGATGTTTAGGACGGGTGGTAGGGACAGAGCATCGAGTGACATTATACTGAGTGCACTATCCGAAAATTACCTCGAGCAATTAAACAGAGAACCGACTCGTGGAGATAACATCTTGGACCTACTGATAACAAACAGACCCGAACTTTTCGAATCTGTATGTACAGAACAGGGAATCAGTGATCATAAGGCCGTTGCAGCAGCCCTGAATATGGAAGTTAATAGGAATATAAAAAAAGGGAGGAAGGTTTATCTGTTTAGCAAGAGTAATAGAAGGCAGATTTCAGACTACCTAACAGATCAAAACGAAAATTTCTGTTCCGACACTGACAATGTTGAGTGTTTATGGAAAAAGTTCAAGGCAATCGTAAAATGCGTTTTAGACAGGTACGTGCCGAGTAAAACTGTGAGGGACGGGAAAAACCCACCGTGGTACAACAACAAAGTTAGGAAACTACTGCGAAAGCAAAGAGAGCTCCACTCCAAGTTTAAACGCAGCCAAAACCTCTCAGACAAACTGAAGCTAAACGATGTCAAAGTTAGCGTAAGGAGGGCTATGCGTGAAGCGTTCATTGAATTCGAAAGTAAAATTCTATGTACCGACTTGACATAAAATCCTAGGAAGTTCTGGTCTTACGTTAAATCAGTAAGTGGCTCGAAACAGCATATCCAGACACTACGGGATGATGATGGCATTGAAACAGAGGATGACACGCGTAAAGCTGAAATACTAAACACCTTTCTCCAAAGCTGTTTCACAGAGGAAGACCGCACTGCAGTTCCTTCTCTAAATCCTCGCACAAACGAAAAAATGGCTGACATCGAAATAAGTGTCCAAGGAATAGAAAAGCAACTGGAATCACTCAATAGAGGAAAGTCCACTGGACCTGACGGGATACCAATTCGATTCTACACAGAGTACGCGAAAGAACTTGCCCCCCTTCTAACAGCCGTGTACCGCAAGTCTCTAGAGGAACGGAGGGTTCCAAATGATTGGAAAAGAGCACAGATAGTCCCAGTCTTCAAGAAGGGTCGTCGAGCAGATGCGCAAAACTATAGACCTATATCTCTTACGTCGATCTCTTGTAGAATTTTAGAACATGTTTTTTGCTCGCGTATCATGTCATTTCTGGAAACCCAGAATCTACTATGTAGGAATCAACATGGATTCCGGAAACAGCGATCGTGTGAGACCCAACTCGCCTTATTTGTTCATGAGACCCAGAAAATATTAGATACAGGCTCCCAGGTAGATGCTATTTTTCTTGACTTCCGGAAGGCGTTCGATACAGTTCCGCACTGTCGCCTGATAAACAAAGTAAGAGCCTACGGAATATCAGACCAGCTGTGTGGCTGGATTGAAGAGTTTTTAGCAAACAGAACACAGCATGTTGTTATCAATGGAGAGACGTCTACAGACGTTAAAGTAACTTCTGGCGTCCCACAGGGGAGTGTTATGGGACCATTGCTTTTCACAATATATATAAATGACTTAGTAGATAGTGTCGGAAGTTCCATGCGGCTTTTCGCGGATGATGCTGTAGTATACAGAGAAGTTGCTGCATTAGAAAATTGTAGCGAAATACAGGAAGATCTGCAGCGGATAGGCACTTGGTGCAGGGAGTGGCAACTGACCCTTAACATAGACAAATGTAATGTATTGCGAATACATAGAAAGAAGGATCCTTTATTGTATGATTATATGATAGCTGAACAAACACTGGTAGCAGTTACTTCTGTAAAATATCTGGGAGTATGCGTGCGGAACGATTTGAAGTGGAATGATCATATAAAATTAATTGTTGGTAAGGCGGGTACCAGGTTGAGATTCATTGGGAGAGTGCTTAGAAAATGTAGTCCATCAACAAAGGAGGTGGCTTACAAAACACTCGTTCGACCTATACTTGAGTATTGCTCATCAGTGTGGGATCCGTACCAGGTCGGGTTGACGGAGGAGATAGAGAAGATCCAAAGAAGAGCGGCGCGTTTCGTCGCTGGGTTATTTGGTAACCGTGATAGCGTTACGGAGATGTTTAATAAACTCAAGTGGCAGACTCTGCAAGAGAGGCGCTCTGCATCGCGGTGTAGCTTGCTCGCCAGGTTTCGAGAGGGTGCGTTTCTGGATGAGGTATCGAATATATTGCTTCCCCCTACTTATACTTCCCGAGGAGATCACGAATGTAAAATTAGAGAGATTAGAGCGCGCACGGAGGCTTTCAGACAGTCGTTCTTCCCGCGAACCATACGCGACTGGAACAGGAAAGGGAGGTAATGACAGTGGCACGTAAAGTGCCCTCCGCCACACACCGTTGGGTGGCTTGCGGAGTATCAATGTAGATGTAGATGTAGATGTAGATTCCTGGGGTCAGATACATCACATGATCACACTGACAGAACCACAGGCACATAGACACAGGCGACAGAGCATGCACAATGTCGGCACTAGTACAGTGTATATCCACCTTTCGCAGCAATGCAGGCTGCTATTCTCCCATGGAGACGATCGTAGAGATGCTGGATGTAGTCCTGTGGAACGGCTTGCCATGCCATTTCCACCTGGCGCCTCAGTTGGACCAGCGTTCGTGCTGGACGTGCAGACCGCGTGAGACTACGCTTCATCCAGTCCCAAACATGCTCAATGGGGGACAGATCCGGAGATCTTGCTGGCCAGGGTAGTTGACTTACACCTTCTAGAGCACGTTGGGTGGCACGAGATACATGCGGATGTGCATTGTCCTGTTGGAAAGGCAAGTTCCCTTGCCGGTCTAGGAATGGTAGAACGATGGGTTCGATGACGGTTTGGATGTACTGTGCACTATTCAGTGTCCCCTCGACGATCACCAGTGCTGTTCGGTCAGTGTAGGAGATCACTCCCCACACCATGATGCCGGGTGTTGGCCCTGTGTGCCTCGGTCGTATGCAGTCCTGATTGTGGCACTCACCTGCACGGCGCCAAACACGCATAAGACCATCATTGGCACCAAGGCAGAAGCGACTCTCATCGCTGAAGACGACACGTCTCCATTCGTCCCTCCATTCATGCCTGTCGCGACACCACTGGAGGCGGGCTGCACGATGTTGGGGCGTGAGCGGAAGACGGCCTAACGGTGTGCGGGACCGTAGCCCAGCTTCATGGAGACGGTTGCGAATGGTCCTCGCCGATACCCCAGGAGCAACAGTGTCCCTAATTTGCTGGGAAGTGGCGGTGCGGTCCCCTACGGCACTGCGTAGGATCCTACGGTCTTGGCGTGCATCCGTGCGTCGCTGCGGTCCGGTCCCAGGTCGACGGGCACGTGCACCTTCCGCCGACCACTGGCGACAACATTGATGTACTGTGGAGACCTCACGCCCCACGTGTTGAGCAATTCGGCGGTACGTCCACCCGGCCTCCCGCATGCCCACTATACGCCCTCGCTCAAAGTCCGTCAACTGCACATACGGTTCACGTCCACGCTGTCACGGCATGCTACCAGTGTTAAAGACTGCGATGGAGCTCCGTATGCCACTGCAAACTGGCTGACACTGACGGCGGCGGTGCACAAATGCTGCGCAGCTAGCGCCATTCGACAGCCAACACCGCGGTTCCTGGTGTGTCCGCTGTGCCGTGCGTGTGATCATTGCTTGTACAGCCCTCTCGCAGTGTCCGGAGCAAGTATGGTTGGTCTGACACACCGGTGTCAATGTGTTCTTTTTTCCATTTCCAGGAGTGTATTTGGAGGACATACAAAGAAACTTTTACGTGACACAAATTTCACATGTGCGTCGTTTCCCCGCGAGTGATGTTCATAGACCATGTTCTAAATGCCGTGTGATGAACATTGTTTTAGAGGAGTCGCTGGAAGTGTCGTCCATTTACATTAATGGAAAACTGGCATCTGTGTGCTAATGAGCTACTAAAATACTCAAAACACCCAGGTGTTTAACGAATAATGGCTGCAGCTTCAGCCACAACGGTGAACCATCTCTTCTGGAATGTGTGTTGGTTTCTCGTATACCAAACGTTTTATCTCCTCCACAAATAAATTCCATAGGAGACCATCAACATCTCTGAAACAATGTTCACCACCATGTAGCATTCTGAAAACCGTCTCTCATCACTGGCGTCGAAACCTGCACTCACCCCTAGCGGGAAATGGATACCCATTTACTCATTTTTATCACACAAATAGTGTTTATTTTTATCTTTCCCAAATACTCAAATTTGATATATATCGATATTACGCCCTGTATGTGCGCTTGTCTAGTTTCCTGAACAACTTTGTCTTCATCAAGTATCGCGACTAACGTGTTTTCAGAGCAGCTGAGCTTGCCTTTGGGTGAATGGCCGAACAATGCTGAGTTTATTTTGTCCAATGCACAAGAATTAACACAAAATATTTCAATACGGTTTATTAATCTGCCATCCTCATTGCAATTAATTTTTTTATATTGTCTATTACGGCGGAATGTCAGCGCCGGCACGCTAGTCGGGAACGACAGAGAAGAGAAGGCTGTGAGAAGAAGTCAGCCAATCGCACGCTGACCGACCTCCCTCCAGGACGACAACGCAACAGCAGCGGCCCTTGGGTGAAGAGGACATAAGCACCGCGGCCGACTAGTGGCAGCCCACTTCGATAACAGCTTCAACGTAAACCATTTCGTTAGCCGACGCATCGTAGCCTCTACCATTAGGAATCTTTACAAAGCGCAGACTTATGTTCGTCTATTCTGAAGAAGACTGATTATTTTGTATGTCGTCCTTTGGTTGACACACATCTATCGAATTAGCTTTGTGTTTGTCTTTTTAAAAAAAAAATGGCTCTGAGCACTATGGGACTCAGCATCTGAGATCATCAGTCCCCTAGAACTTACAACTACTTAAACCAAAGGACATCACACACATCCATTCCCGAGGCAGGACTCGAACCTGCGACTGTAGCAGTCGCATGGTTCCAGACTGAATGCCTTTTTACAGTTTTTGTCTTTTTTTATTGTTTATATAGCGCACCGAGTAGGCATGATTCCTAGACACAACATTGTCCACTACGTTTTAAAGCAGATCTTCACGTTTGTAGAACTGAATCCGTTCTATCTTTTTCGCCGACTCCAATGAACTCAATGTTGACGAGACTAAACCCCCAATTTCTGTTCTCTAGTTTTTACAGCTGGCAGAGGCAGCTGTATGCACGCCGTTGTTCTGTTTGCGTGCGGGTGTTGTTCAGCATTGGTGGCAGATTGCATGTCGCGACTTACTGTCTAGGACCGCACGCGAGGCCTGACCCCCTCTACACGGCGGAGCACACCTGTGGCACGCGAACGTCACTTCCAGGTTGAGCAACCCCCGCCTCTGCCACTACTTCTGAACAAGGAATAGTGGTGCACGCACAGCGGCGATCTATGTTTGCTAGGATACTGTGTGTGTGTGTGTGTGTGTGTGTGTGTTCGGTGCTTACGGGCGTTCAACGGCGAGATTATAAGCGCCTAACATACATTAGAAGAAACGAATGTGAAAAAAATTATTAAAATGTGATCATACACCTTTTCAGTACAATCAGCACTCAATCTTCAACAGTTGAACAAGTTGCTGTACAAAGGTGGGCGTGTAGCGCCGTGGGTGTTGCCCAACTGCGTAATCGGGTGGAAATCGTTTGCCATTTTATTGACGCGTGTGTCAATGTTGCACTCCTCGGTGGCTGCGCCACAGGGGAATGCGAAACAGGATGGCTGAGAAAGTATACGCACCCTTTGACGATTCGGATTGCGTTCACATTTCGCCGAATTGGTCTGCTCTGTCCCAGTGGTTGCACTGTCCCTAGTGGTTCCACCCCCCACGCCAGATCAAAAACTGCAATCGCACTGCACTCCAAAGACGTGCGATCAAGTTCATTGCAGTTTCTGGCCTGCAACGTCCTTAGAGAAGGGTAGAACCGCTTGCAGGGTGTCAGCAGTGACAACGTTGTCAAAAACGGCGTCCTATTGCTCATCACACTGCGGACTGCTTTCGACCAAGAATTGTATGGTAATCAACGTCCTGAGGGAAGGGGCGGTTTCTTTGAAGTCCTTTCTACCACCCTCTACCACCTTTTTATGTCAGGTCTTAGCGGCGGTGCCTCTGAAAGTCGGCCGGAGTGGCCAAGCGGTTCTATGCACCACAGTCTGGAAACCAGCGAGCGCTACGGTCGCAGGTTCGAATCCTGCCTCGGGCATGGATGTGTGTGATGTCCTTAGGTTAGTTAGGTTTAAGTAGTTCTAAGTTCTAGGGCACTGATGACCTCACTCAGCAGTTAAGTTCAAATCTTTCAAATGGCTCTGAGCATTATGGGACTTAACATCTGAAGTATAAGTCCCCTAGAACTTGGAACTACTGAAACCTAACTAACCTAAGGACATCACACACATCCATGCCCGAGGCTAGATTCGAACCTGCGACCGTAGCGGTCGCGCGGCTCCAGACTGTAGTGCCTAGAACCGCTCGTCCACTCCGGCCGGCAGCAGTTAAGTCCCATATTTTTTGCCTCTGAAATATTTTACTCGGTCACCCAGAACAAAACCACCTAATTTGAGTGTTGAACGTCGTGGTACTGACCTCAATTGCAAAGGAGTCCAAATGAGGGTTGAAATGTGGGTAAGAGGGGGGACTGACGACCTTACGACATTCCCATCACGTGACACGTCCACGGTGGCGATGGGTATGATGGTTATGAAATGTAGTGCCAAAGTGACATCACATGAACTTCTGAGCTATGGCCATTTTCTTGCGTATGTCGACACCTTACTCTCTGAAGCAACGCCGAGCCCGAGGATGACATTGCAGGATGCCACGTTTTTGTATCAGGAATTTTGTAATCACCTTCGACCCAAATTTCAAACTTACGTGTCGCAATAAGAGAGAATTAGGCCGTTTAGAAAAAGTGGACCTTTAATATTGAGCTACACAGTGTGGTTTCTGGGAGGATGGTGACACCATGCGTCCTTGAAGGTTGTGAGGAAGGTACTTTAAAAGTATCCCTCTTATATACCAGTGTGGAAATCACAGTACTCAGATACGATGTGGAGCATCTTTCGATGAATATGAAATGGCCGGAAAAATTATTTAAGGAATACATAAAAAGAAGAAAAGAATGTTTTAGTGTATATGTGCACTTCTATTTTGTCTAGTGGCGCCAACAACCATAATCAGACCGTATCCTGTCGCATAGTTGTCAAGCTCGCTTTCCAATTAAGTTCAAAAATGGCTCTGAGTACTATGGGACTTAACATCTGTGGCCATCAGTCCCCTAGACTTAGAACTACTGAAACCTAACTAACCCAAGGACATCACACACATCCATGCCCGAGGCAGGATTCGAACCTGCGACCGTAGCGGTCACGGGGTTCCATGCTGAAGCGCCTGGAACCGCACGGCCACACCTGCCGGCTCTAATTAAGTGGTTTCCAACATGCCCGTTGGTTCGTTTTACATAACTGGACTGAATTTGTCTCATGCACGCCACGTTTGTTGCGCCGTTATGTGGTCTGCAAAGCTGAATCTTTACCCTGACAAGACGCCACTAAAACCTCTAGGGCGAAGATAGACCAAGCTAGGCTTTTTATTTCCTTGATTTCCATGGATTGTATTTTTAATTTCTTTTGTTCTGAGTTCCATGAGTGAGTGTCGAACGATTGTCCCAACTTCAGGGGAACAGGTCTTGGAGGCCCAACGGTACCGATCGATGTCGGTATCACCCTCAGCCAATAAGGGCCACTGGGTGCGGATATGAAGGGGCCTGTGTACAGTAGACCTGTCTCCTGGCCGTTGTTCGTGACCGGAGCAGCTACTTCTCAGCTAAGTAGCTCTCCAATTCATCTCACAAGTGATGAGTGCACCCCGCTTGCCAACAGTGCTCGGCAGACGCCGACTGTCACCCATCCAAGCGTTAGCAAAGCACGACAGCGTGAAACTTCGGTGATCCGACGATAACCGGTGTTACTACCGCAAGAAGACCGTTTCCTGAACGATCGGCTCGGTATCTGAAAATTAATATCGCATATAGACACTAAAGGGAGGCCAAAACAGACACCGAGAGAAAAAAAATGGTTGTTAGTGTCAAACCTTTTCACACTTACTTAAACGGAGGAATTATCCTATGACACCATTGTTTTAAATACGACTGCGTATGTAACAGACCTTGAGGTAGAGAAAACGAAGGCTGAAACGAGTGGTTCGTCGCTTCAGAATGAACAAACCTCATACGCTTATTTCTCTTTAAATGGAGCGACTGTTCTCTGCTTAGAACGGTTGTAGATACGACGGAGTAGACACACCCAGGCAAGGTTAAGAACATTAAAATGGTAATGATTACATTTGGTCATTTTTTATCTCAACGAATTTTTCCCCGCCGCTCTTAAAGGCAGAAGGAGTTTTCGCTAGCAGTGGTATTTTCGAATCACTTCTGGCAGAACAGGGTAAGTATGTCAACGTGATCGTCAGAGCACTTCTGTCATGTTAAAACGTCCCTTTAGAAAAATTATGAATTACTGTGCTGGTAAACTTCTACGTTATTTGATACAAAGACAGCTGAGTAAAACTGAACGTTCTCAGACATTTCTCTCTTTACTTATTCTGATCAACAGTAAACTAACACACAATATTTTTTTTTAGCGTTACGCAATCTCACTTTCAATAACCCCCACAAAAGAATGGCCCTGACTAACATTAACCTATACCTTTACGTCACAAAAATCTTCGTTGCTGGAACTACTGCAATACAGCGAGCGCCAATACTGCCAGCTAAATGAAAGATTCTAACTACAGAAGGCACTAACTACTAATAGGCATAGTTAGCAAATGAAAGATTTTGATAGAGAAGAAGCAATGTATTTACCTTAATAATGTCCGAAAGTCATCATATATATCACTTCATGACATCCATCTTTACAAATTTCCTTTTTCTGACGGACACACGTCCAGATCGACCGCTTATAGTGACCTCTCAAAACTCCGGCATCTCTCTCTCCACATCCACCACTGCTGGCGGCTCACCTCCAACTGCGCAACACTACGTGCTGTTCACATCCAAGTGCCCAACACTACACAAGCGAATATTCCAACAATGAGTCCAACCATCCACAGACTGCACACAGCACAGTCAGCGATTTTCATACAGAGCGCTATGTGGCGTTACTAACATAAAAACCTAAACAGCCTACTTACATTGTCTTGTGAGAAATGTATGAGTAAGGTATCTGCCAAGATAATAAACAGAAGAAATAGGTAATACTGAATTTTATGACACTCCTGCAATGTCTGATAAGCATCTGGACATCACTATGAAATGTGGACTTTACCACTAGACGTTACGAGAGGAGACCCACCAGTCTAAAGGTAGGCTGTGAGCAGTGTGTTTTCAGCACAGAAGCGTTTACAGCCCAGTGGGTCTGTCCCTAGAGCTCACTAGCTTTGAATGTGGATCAGTCACTGGATATAACGCCAGTAACAGATCCATCAGTGACATTTCGAACCTTCTAAAGCTACCCCAGTCGCCTGTCGGTGATGAGGCTGAAGTGGAAACGCAACTGAGTAAGCACAGCTAAATCAAAATCAGGAAGACTTTATAAACTGGCGGACAAGAACCATCGAGCACTGCGTAGGGTGAATGCAAAAAGCGACACAAAATCAGCTTTACGAACTACTCTTGAGTTCCAGAGTGTTGCTAGCAGTCCACCTAGAACAATGACTGTGCGTCGGGAATTAAAAAGAATCGGGTACAATGGTGGAGCAGCTCCTCAAATGTCACACATTTCGGTAGTCAATGCTAAGCGATGCTTGAATTGGCGTAAAGAGCAACGCTACTGGAAAGGAGTGGTTTTGGCTAATGAATCACGCTGTACCCTGTGGCAATTTGATGGAAGGGTTTAGGTTCGGCAAAGGCCTCGAGAACGTTCCCTACGATGTTACGGTATGGGAGTGTTTTTCGTGGTTAGGATGTGGTCCCTTCACCGCACTTAAGAAAACGCCAGATGGAGAAGGACATGAACACATTTTACGGAATAGTGTACTGCGTACAATAGAGGAATAGTTCAGGGACGATGATTCTTTGAATCAGCATGTCATTGCCCCCCCCCCCCCCCCCCCGCCACAGTCATAAAGCAGCAGCTGTGAGGCAACGGCTTGTGGGCAATAACAACAACCTTGAAATGGACCAGCCTTTCCAGGGTTCTGACCTGAAACCAATGGAACACCTCTGGGCAGAGTTAGATCGTCCACCTTCTGTAGTTACGGCTGTTGAGGAAGAACGGGCTGCCATTGGCCTACAGACACTTCATTGAAAATAACTCCAGGAGACTCCAGCCCTACATTCGGACGCAACCCTTCTTAGTGTCCAGTAACAGGTGTCCAGATTCTTTTGATGAGACGGCATACTCGTGGAACGAGCTTGACGAATGTGCGCCCAAAGTGGTAACGAGTAGGCAAAATACAAGTGCGACGACAGATAAATGCAAATAATTCTTTCTCTGACTGTTTTGCTTACTGTTCCTACCGACAGTAAGTCGGGAATATGTGACAATTAAAATGTTTAAAAACTTAATGAAGTAAATGACGCGCATTCACACATTCGCATTGTTCAGCATTGTGATGTAACTCACTAGTTCAGCATTACAGACCATCAAATGGTATTAAGATACTGTCATGCTCCTCGATCATTCTTAAATGGTCCGCCCCCGGTAGTTGAGTGGTCAGTGCGACAGAATGTCCATCCTAAGGGCCCAGGTTCGATTCCCAGATGGGTCGGAGATTTTCCCCGCTCAGGGACTGAGTGTTGTCCTAATCATCATCGTTTCATCCCCATCGACGCACAAGTCGCCGACGTGGCGTCAAATCGAAAGACTTGTACCCGGCGAACGGTCTACCCGACGGGAGGCCCTAGTCACACAAAATTTATTTATTCTTAAATGAGTGTGCCTCTGATAATCAAATCCAGTTTTCAAAAACATTGTTCAAATGGCTCTAAGCACTATGGGACTTAACATCTGAGGTAATCAGTCCCCTAGACTTGGAACTACTTAAACCTAACTAACCTACGGACGTCACACACATCCATGCGCAAGGCAGGATTCGAACCTGTAACCGTAGCAGCCGCGTGATTCGGGACTGAAGCGCCTAGAACCGCTCAGCTATAGCGGCCGGCAATCCAGTTTTCTCTCAATATAGTTTACAGGAGTACATGTTTAAATTGCACCTATCTGTGAGTAGTCCCTTACTTCCTTTTACGTTTCTTAGTTGGAAACATGATTTTCAGAGGAAAAGATGTCGTGGGTAAACAGCTTACTCGCAGCCGAGCGGTTGCACATGTAACACCCCCCATATCGAAAGAGCAGCGATGAACTGCGTTTAAGAATCTTCTATTACGCTCTCTGATGTATTTTGTTGAACTAAATGATTTTTTTTTTTTTTTTTTTTTTTTACATCTCCCTCGTTGCCGCGAAAAAGTGACACTTCTGTTTTACCTCTAGTTACTACTAGATTCCATGTTTTCATTATAGATGCGGTTACAGTTTTGTAAAGCGTAACTTTTACGTAAATATCGTAAAATATAATTGCGTAGGCTTCCGCGGCCAGAGTCAGTCGACATAAAAGTTTTCTGGGTTTGATACCGCGTCATAATGTAAAAAACTACTGCTGCTATAGAAAAGCTTTTCTATAGCAGCAGTAGTAACAAAGGGAGGCGTTTCGCCAGCAGAATTTGTCCGAGGTGTTACTGCAAAATGCACGGCCAAAATATCTAAGAACCTCGTCTTCTCGAACGTTTACGATGCCACCAAATTATTTCAGTTTCGGATAACGCGGTCATAGCAATCCTTTTTAAACAGGCACTGGCATAATTGTTAATATTTTTTAATAATATTACGTGTCTTCCAGCCAGTCTTACGCGCATAACGGTGATACATAAGTAAGATGCTTCTTTATAACTGATCCTCCCATTTGAGCTAAATTTTATTGCAATCACTAATTCCGGAATCCAATATCTAGCCACCAAACCTTTCACGGGATCGTCGGGTAAAAATCACTTCCCTCTTTTCTTTCCATGCCTTCTTGGTAAAAAAACTGACGGAATACGCGAGGAAGGAAGAAACAGGTGTAACCAGAATGAGTAGCTGACGCTACATCTGTTTCGAAACTTGAAATGTTCCGGCTGAGACCTTTCGTAAGTCGAGATACATTAAGCTTCCCTATACCATAAAGAAATAAATACGAGATATAAGTGGAGAATTGACTGAAGTTTCTCGCACTGAAGGTATGTTTCCCCACTTCCATTCTATTACTCCTAACATCAGTTAATGCACTCAGTTAGCAACCTTCCGTAATCCCGACAATTTTTAAAGGTTCTATGCACTAGACCTTTGGCCCAGTGGATACACTGTGGGATCACTGACCGGACAAGTCAACAAGTTCTCGAGCCGATGGGGGGCAACGTAGTTTGCTAAGTCGGCTTGCTTGCTGGGAAAGTACGCGTGGGAGGGGGCATCTCGTGCAGGGACACGAAAGCTCTGGCTTTCTGGGAGCCGATTTGGTCCTCTTGGGTTAGCTGCTGGCGGACAGTGTGACCGCTGTGTCTCCGGTTGTTTGTGTTTTGAGACTAGTTAATTATTTTGCCGATTATTGCTTGCAGTTATTTCTTTCTGATATCTCACCAGATTAATCAATGTAGTTTAGCCAGTGTTTTCGTTGTCCAATTTAACGCTTGGTGGTCAGTGTGCCCCGTCTTCCCTAATAGGGAAGTATTTTATTCCTCTTCGATGATATTCTTTCAGATGTATCACTAGCTTAATTAATTGCTATTTAGTCAGTGTTTCCATTTTTGTTTTATACTTGGGGCGACTTGCAAAGTGTGCTCTTTGTTCATAACTAAGAGTATATCGTGATTGTTTTGCATTAAATAAGTGAGCAGAGTGTTTTAAATTTCTTTCAGGTGTATCGCATGATTAACTAGCTGTAGTTAATCATTGTTTTCTTTGCCTGCTAGCACACATAATGGTACGTGGTTATAGTGGAACATGTGTAACAATAGGAACTAGCTGTGGGCTGTCGGGTGAGTGTTCGTAGTCCGTCAGTTCTTTCCGGCATGTTTCCGTATCCATGTAGGAATGGGATGGCCAAGAATTCTGCACACATGCTGTGCTCTCGCCCTGGTGTGGAGTTCCGTTGATTGGCTGCACCTTACCCCCACTATCACACCACACTGTCTGCACGTGAAGAGGGGGAAACAGCGAACGCATCGCAGTTAAGTGACAATGAAATCGCTTGGTTTCGTATTTCATAACATAGATCACAAAAATTAAATTTCAGTAATATTTATTTTTTGCGCGTTTAAACATAACAGAACGTATATTTGTTACAATCTATCGGTATACAGCCTGATACAGACAATGTCTGTTGAAAACCACCGCTGTGGAATGGAACGCCAAGTTCTGTGCTAGTCACGGTTGTACACAAAACTGTGGTCTATCTGTGAGGCCAGCCTCATCCATTTCAAGAAACATGATGTCTCCATGACAGGCAAACGGTAATGCGCAACGATGGAAAAACTACGGCGTACAATTAAAGCGAAACACCAGGGGAAACTGCGACAAAGATTGCCATTGCTTCATTAGAAAGCGCAGCCCCATGTCGCCAATGTCATAATGCAGAAATTACGGCAGCGCAAGTGGGAGACACTACAGCATCCACCCTACGGTTCTGGTCTCTCCCGGTCGGCCGGAGTGGCCGTCCGGTTCTAGGCGCTACAGTCTGGAACCGGGCGACCGCTACGGCCGCAGGTTCGAATCCTGCCTCGGGCATGGATGTGTGTGATGTCCTTAGGTTAGTTAGGTTTAATTAGTTCTAAGTTCTAGGCGACTGATGAACTCAGAAGTTAAGTCGCATAGAGCTCAGAGCCATTTGAGCCATTTGGTCTCTCCCTATCAGATTATCAGGCCGTGAAGGATCGACGATCTCTGTCGGAGGAGGAAGTGCAGCAGAAAGTTATTGCTTTCTTTATGCAGCATGAAATAGTGTTTCACCAAACGAGTATCTTAAGCGGGTGCGTCGAAGGGATGAATGCCTCAATGCTCATGGCGATTTTGCCAGAATGGCATCACGATTATGGGACTGTGCGGCCTTCGAACGGAAAGTCTTATCACTCGTTACAGTACGAATTCACTGCTTTACTCTTCCTCCCAATTGTGTAATCGAGCGGGTCCCACCTCCTCTAAATAAAAAATAATTACTGCCGCTGCTAAAGGCAGTATAGACTCAGATTTTTTATGGGGAGTCGTGCTGCAAACCTTGCTGTGTGAGCACGTATTTCCTTGGGAATATCAGGTGAAATGAGTTTAGTTAGTTATCCCTTTGTTAAACATGGTGGTCTCGTTCAGGCTTTTTTCATTATCACTGCCCATGTGATAGTGTCGCATTTACTTGTGATAATCACTGTGCAAAGTCCGCCCCCGGTAGCTGAGTGGTCAGTGCGACAGAATGTCAATCCTAAGGGCACGGGTTCGATTCCCAGCTGGGTCGGGGATTTCCCCCCCTCAGGGTGGGTGTTGTCCTAATCATCATCATTTCATCCCCATCGACGCGCAAGTCGCCGAAGGGTCGTCAGATCGAAAGAAGGACGGGGAGGCCCAGTCACATGACTGTGCAACAACGAAAACGTAAATCGAATGAAAATAGCCAATTCCTATCAGTTCTAATGTGCTGCTCGCGAATTTCACAAAGACAATTCAAAATTAGCTCTAGCTTTCATTTTACACTGTTTTATTACCGTGAGATAATTATATACGGATTTTTATGTTAAGTTAAAAATCAAATATTATAATGGTTTGTGAAAGTCATAATAACTAGTAACAATGGATTATATTATTGCCCCTTGTCTTACTTTTGTGCAATATTTTGGATATAAACATTTTGATACCAATTATAATCACTCTCAATGGCAGATTTGTCGTGACTTGAAAGTGTTTGCACTGCTATTAGGTATGCAGTTAGGTTATACTAAATATTGCTGGTTTATCTGTGAATGCGATAGCCGAGCTCGTGTATCTCATTACAGTAAACATGAATGGCCCACCAGAGAGAGAACCTCATCAACCACGTGTAAAGAACATTAAGAGAGCACCTCTAGTACAACCTAAAGGGATTCTCCTCCCGCTCTCGCACATCAAGTTGGGTCTCATGAAAAATTTTATTAAGGGAATGAACAGAGATTGTGACGCGTTTAAGTACGAGGGCAGTTCAATAAGTAATGCAACACATTTTTTTTATGAAACAGGGGTTGTTTTATTCAGCATTGAAGTACACCAGGTTATTCCCAAATCTTTTAGCTACACAACACTATTTTTCAACGTAATCTCCATTCAATGCTATAGCCTTACGCCACCTTGAAATGAGGGCCTGTATGCCTGCACGGTACCATTCCACTGGTCGATGTCGGAGCCAACGTCGTACTGCATCAATAACTTCTTCATCATCCGCGTAGTGCCTCCCACGGATTGCGTCCTTCATTGGGCCAAACATATGGAAATCCGACGGTGAGAGATCGGGGCTGTAGGGTGCATGAGGAAGAAAAGTCCACTGAAGTTTTGTGAGCTCCTCTCGGGTGCGAAGACTTGTGTGAGGTCTTGCGTTGTCATGAAGAAGGAGAAGTTCGTTCAGATTTTTGTGCCTACGAACACGCTGAAGTCGTTTCTTCAATTTCTGAAGAGTAGCACAATACACTTCAGAGTTGATCGTTTGACCATGGGGGAGGACATCGAACAGAATAACCCCTTCAGCGTCCCAGAAGACTGTAACCATGACTTTACCGGCTGAGGGTATGGCTTTAAACTTTTTCTTGGTAGGGGAGTGGGTGTGGCGCCACTCCATTGATTGCCGTTTTGTTTCAGGTTCGAAGTGATGAACCCATGTTTCATCGCCTGTAACAATCTTTGACAAGAAATTGTCACCCTCAGCCAGATGACGAGCAAGCAATTCCGCACAGATGGTTCTCCTTTGCTCTTTATGGTGTTCGGTTAGAAACGAGGGACCCAGCGGTAACAAACCTTTGAATATCCCAACTGGTGAACAATTGTGACAGCACTACCAACAGAGATGTCAAGTAGAGCACTGAGTTGTTTGATGGTGATCCGTCGATCATCTCGAACGAGTGTGTTCGCACGCTCCGCCATTGCAGGAGTCACAGCTGTGCACGGCCGGCCCGCACGCGGGAGATCAGACAGTCTTGCTTGACCTTGCGGCGATGATGACACACGCTTTGCCCAACGACTCACCGTGCTTTTGTCCACTGACAGATCACCGTAGACATTCTGCAAGCGCCTATGAATATCTGAGATGCCCTGGTTTTCCGCCAAAAGAAACTCGATCACTGCCCGGTGTTTGCAACGCACATCCGTTACAGACGCCATTTTAACAGCTCCGTACAGCGCTGCCACCTGTCGGAAGTCAATGAAACTATACGAGACGAAGCGGGAATGTTTGAAAATATTCCACAAGAAATTTCCGGTTTTTTCAACCAAAATTGGCCGAGAAAAAAAATTTGTTGCATTACTTATTGAACTGCCCTCGTACTTAAGGCAAAAATTCTCTTACTTAAGTGATGCCAAAGGTAAAGGAGGACATCTTTGTAGGCCCACAGAGTCGAGAGCTTTTTGGAGACCATATTTTTGATGGAATCATACTAGGTGATAAGAAGTAGACATGGGAATGTTTTAAGACAGTCTGTTTACAGTTTTTAGGGAAGAAACGAGCAATAAATTACAAGGAGATTGTAGATAACATGTCATCTTATGAAAAACTTGGTTGCAAAGTGCCATTGAAAATGAATTTCTTATATAGTCATCTTGTCTCCTTCCCCAAAGATTGTGGCGCAGTAAGACATGAACATGTGGAGCGATTTCATGAAGATATTGCCACATTTGAGAAGAGGTATGCCGGAAAGAGGAGCCCTATTATTTTAGCAGATTACTGTTGGACTGTCATAAGGGATGTTCCCTAGTATGTGTATGAACGTCAAGCCAAGCGTTAACGGCCATCTTCTGAATTTATCTCTGAACAATCCTTTTTATACATATGTGACCAGTTAATTTAAATATTTTCTTTTGTGCTTTACATAGTTCTGGTACAAAGTAGACTTAAACAGTATTTTCATTCATGTAATATCTTCATTTTTTCTTTTGTACTTCCAGAATGGCACTGAAATTTATCACTGCATAACACATAACATAATTCAAGTAATTATTCACTCAAAATTTGTTATACTGAATCTTGGAACATGAATTCATATTTAGTTATTGAGTTAGTTCTACAAAAATGTAGATTACTTTTTTGTAAAAAAACTACAGCTAAATATTTATGAAGACGATTTTGTGTCGTTTTATACTAAAATAAATATGACTAACTCAAAATCATGCAATTTAAACGCTTTCACTTCAAATTTGTTATTTAGTGTAACTTTCCTGTGTCGGGCCTTGCATGCGTGGTGTTTCATTTAGTGGAGCGTAATCTAAACGACGTCTTGAGAAATTTTAGCAGTACTTGGAAGCTTTCATGGCTGTTAGACCCAAGTGTGTCCTTTGCAATCTTGGTTAGTGTCCGTTTATTCTATACTTTCTTGTCTTCAGCGAATTGTTGTCACAATAAGTCTAGAATGAGTAGTAAGTCACTTGTTCCCAATAACGTGACTTTTACTACGACCATGTCATCTCTTTGTGTGGTGTTGAAAAGCACGTGGCGACAAAATTGTGCTAACTGATTTAAGAAATGTTTCACTAGATAGAATTCGATCCTTCGAATGTCTGCTTGGTACGTGAACGCCTACTTTGAAGTCTCCACATTTCATGATGCGCTTCGTTAAATTTAACGTACTTTGCAATCGGAAGAAGATCTCTCCGTTAGCCTTCAGCAATTTTCAATTACATCGGTTAGCTGCAATAGGTGTCATGTACTAGGAAGTAAATCGTACAGGAGACACGAACTGCTTTACCAAATGACAGGTTTGAGCCATCTTGTCGTGGTGTTGGTACGTACAAACTGGCCGCAGAATGAAGTTGTATACACAATTGAGACATACTTTAGCCATCGAGTATGGCCAGTAAACCAGTTTGAATGAACAGGAGATGATACTTTTTCGAACTTGATGATGTTGATGAGGAATTCTTTTTGCAGCGGAAAGATTGTCTTATGCAAGTTTACATGCATCACCTTGATTATAGCAATAAAAGAGTGTTATAAGCATACACGTTTATTCATTAAGTACCCGAAAACCACGATCAAAATACTGGAAAGAAGGCAATGGTGGCATACTTCATCTTCACCTTGTCCATCGTTCACTGGCCACTGGCAGATACTGTTATAAATGGTTTCTGCTCGTGAGGTAATAGAAATTTCTTTACATCATATAGTTCCTTCTTTTTTTATTGAAAAACGTCCACCGTACGCTGTTTTATCTGGACATGCCCCTTCTCTAACTCAATAGCCATCAAACAAGCACGTATGAAGCGCTCTTTTGATGGGAATGGGATATGACATCTTTTTATACGAAATGATGAGTACAAATATAAAGATCAGTTATCGCTGGTAGATGTAACTTGGAAAAAAATGGACTTGGCCCATTTTACAACAAACCGTTTCAAATGAACTGCGTGATCCCATCTGTTGATAGTAGCACTTTGGTGTTTATGGATGATCTTCTCTGTCTTGGTGTGACTGTTGGCTACATAACTAAATTTTTACGATCATGTTGGACTTCTACTATTTTTCTTCCGATATAATTGATTATTTCTTCCCCTATGCTTCTGACAGGCTGCTTTTCTGGTTCCTCATCTGATTTTGTTTCACTACCAATGTATTTACGGAACCACAGTTTGTTTGAATATTATTTCTGTTGCTGGATAATTGTCTTCTACGATGAATGGAGCTTTAAGTAACAGTTGATTGTCCCTGTGCAATTTAGTTCTCCATTTTGAATTCTTCCCCAATATTGTGACACATACGATTTGGAAAAAGATGAATAACAAAAAGCTCACTAATGTTATTCTGCCTCGTGTGATAGCACGGGACCATTGGCGTTTTAGCTGTGTTTGCTTTGTCATTCAGGGGAGGTCAGATTGTGGCTTAAATTTCGTCATTTATTTAAGATTCGGCTCAACACTTTCGCGTGCACTGAGCAACTTTGACACATAAAGAAAGCAGGATAACAAATAAATTTTCTATTAGCGAAGTAAATTGTTTTCGTCAACATGTCCGAAATGTAAATCCGCTCACTGTGGTGAAAGGAATAAGAAAGGTAAGAGTCACTCGTTGTATCATTCCATGTAGGCTTTCACGGCCGGCGTCTTTATCAGTAAACTCTTCCGGGCTAAGTTGCCGTGGCCGATCTGTAGAACTTCTTCTCCCTGACGTTTCGTTCTCAACTAAGGAGAACATCTTCCGAGGTGAGTCGACTCAGCCCAGAAGAGTTTACTGATAAAGTCACTCGTTGTGTTTGCGATATCTAACGTGAACGTACTTCCGCATACAGTGATTATCTAATCAGATCTGAATAGAGTTATCAGCTACTCTCTTTTATCGGGCCAGGGTTTCATGCATACAGTATCTTATTTACATCACAGTTACATAAGAAATAATTTTAATACGATAAATATTATTGAAATTATTTGAGTGCCTATAGAGAATGTGAGTAAATAACACTGACTGTGAACTATGAACTAATGAAGTTAATACAGACAGTACTTCTACTGCTGCCACTGTTACTACTACTACTACTACTACTACTACTACTACTACAACTAATAATAACAATAATAATAATAATAACAATAATAATAATAATAACCGAGAAGAACGCGGAGTAGACACCAAAACTCTAAAACAGATCGAACAAACACTATCAGAAACGAAATCCAAAATTAAATTGATGGATTAAATTTCCGAACCATTCATAGTTGAAACAGGTGCAAGACAAGGGAATGGGATCTCGCCACTATTATTCAAAATTGTCAAAAACTAAGTAATGAAAGAATTGGAAATGGAACTAAGAAAACAGAACTTTTGGAAGCCAATCGAACTAGGAAGAGGTCAAGGAAAATTGAACGGCCCATACTTAGCGTTTGCAAATGACTTGGCGATTCTAATCGACAGTGAAGGAATAGCAGTAAAACAATTGCGGACCCTCAAAGAATGTGCAGGAAAGGCTGACCTACAAATCTCCTTTGAGAAGACTGAATTCATGTGCTCCAAGTTAAATTATGATGAAACCAACAGAGTGAAACACTATAAGTACCACGGTGAAATTATTGAACCAACAGGACTTGAAAAAATAACACAAAAAACAGATTCGAGAAAATCAAGAAAGCATCCGGACTTGGTTCAAATTTGTGTAACAAAAAATGCCTGTCTAAAGGCATTAAAATCAAACACTACAACACAGTAATTAAACCGACAGTTGCATATCCAAGTGAAACACTCTCATTGAATCGAGAACTATATTTACAAGAAATTAAGAAAGTAGAGAGAAAGACAATTAGAAAAATTCTGGGACCACGATACACACAAGATGGATAAAGACTGCAAACCATCGCGACAACAGAAAAAGTATCAAACATCGAAACTGACATAAGAAAGAGACGAATGAAATTCAATGGACGCCTAGACGGATTACCTGGGAACACACTAACTAAACGTCTATTGGACGATGTGACATCCCTTAAAACATCAATACCTTGGGTAACTTAAGAAAAATTTGACAGGGATACAGACAGTGATACATTGAGAAACCATATTGATAAGTGGAAGTTTATTCCAGAGATGGAACCAAAGCCGTACTGACAAAAGTGGACCGAGAAAAATGAAGAAATATTGGGGAAATAAGAAAAAACGTAAGAAAGATTGAAAATCACCTACTTATCGTTCTCCTGCGGGGACTTTTGCTAATAATAATAATAATAATAATAATAATAATAATGGGAGTTGCAGATCGAAAAGGAATTTATAGGTGTTAAAATATATTTTTTCTGAGACAGCGAATACTGGGGAAATTTAAGAAGACTGCACTGGGTAAGAATACTGGGAAACGAGGAAGATCTGATTGGAGAGAAGGAAGTACGAGGGCAATGAGTGCTTAGGGATAACGGTAATCGTTATTGTTGCTTTAGTAGACACATCATTAACTGTCTTCTGAAGCTGGGGATGTTATTGAGTACTGTAATCTAAGGCGGGAGGTTATTCCAGAGTCGGGTTCCTGCTACTGAGAAGGACTTAGAGGACGTGGCTGAACGAAGGGATCGAGTATCTCAGCCATGTTGTCCAGACAAGAGCGTTAAGGTCGAGGAGAGAGTTGAACCGTTTACATTGATGAGGCAGTAGAGAACACAGAGGGTATGGGGAAACCTTTGCGCATGTCTGCATGCGGCCAGGATAGTTGTTCATGTGATCGTCAAATATGATCAAGCTTCTTTTTCAGATCAAGAGGAAGAGCTTTTGATATATTTGTAAGATAGGAATCACGTTTTGGCATCGCTACTGTTAGGGGTTAGGTTTAAGGAGTGCACAGTCCCGTTCCACAATACGAATAATGACCTCTTTTACTCTTACCGCTTAAGCTATCACCTCATGATTTATTTTCGTTGCTACGCTTCTCCTACTGCTCGTTCCCACTGCAGAGTGAAAGATTCATTCCGTATAGGCCCTGGCTGTTACTCAGCCATTTCTCACAAGGGAAGCACCACATCGCGCACCCCCCCCCCCCCCCCCCCGCCTTGCCGCCCCTCAGGTTTACTGGTGGAATGACACAGTGGATAGCCCATTAGAAAAGAGTGAAAACACGAACCAGGTGTACTGAACTGTGAAAAGAAGCTAAATGGAAACTTTACGGTGCAAGCTCAAGACGTCCAACATCGCGTGATTTTCCAGCATTTCAGCATCGTGGTTATGTTGCCACGGTGTTGGACTCCATTGTGGGAGATCCGTGTTCAAATGTCCCTCGTTACCCCTTTTTTCTTCACAAAATTATGAACCGTCCCTCCGGTCATTGACGTGTCTGTTCTCTTTCCGCAGTCTTGGCAATTATGATACTTTCCGTTGGTTATATAATATGAGTCACGTGGTAATAATTATCGTCGCAAGTAAATGTGATGGGTGCATAGTGAGAGCGGGCGAGATGCCACATAGACCTCTCCCATAAATTAAAACGACAAATAAATGTGTGTGAACTATGTTATAACAAAGGAATTCAGGACTCAAATTTCCCATATCGAACGCAAGTTTCCTTACATCTGGTACCTGTGTAGAACAAACAGGAGATACGTCCGTCTGGAAGTCCCTTCCTCAGACCTCGCTGTTCAAACGGAAGTTACACCACGACACGGAGACAAATTTGAGTACACCGATCGCACACATCAATGACAGGACGGACAGTTCAAAATTTTGTGGAAAAATAATGGGGCACGAGAGAGATTTGAACACAGATCTCCCTTCTTTTTTTCTTTGTTTTTTTATTTTTTTTATTTTCTGTCTTCTTGCTTTTTTGTGTAAAAAACAGAGTAGAGTGGTCAGTTACGAGCAGGTGGAGACAAGGCGGGCAGGGGTCGGAACCCGAGGCCCGGCCGCGATGCCTCCCTTCTCTCATCCCTGAATCACTGTCTCAAAATAGCTTTTTGATTTATTAATTTTTTTATTTTATTTTACCAGGAACAGGGTAAATGAACAAAATATCTTTATTGGTACAAGCTTAAATACAACGGAAATGCCATCCTTCCGGAGGAAATAACACGAGACATTACACTCGTACAACGCGAGCAATTTTTTTAAAGTTCACAACGTGTAGGGTTTGTCGGGGCCCAACACGATGACCACATAACCACGACATCGTGACTATACACAACCGCTCGATGATGCACATCTTATGCTTGGACCGTTCACTGTTTCCATTTTGCTTCTTTTTTCACAGTTCAGTACACTTTCTTCCTGTTTTCGTGCGTGACCATGTTCAGTTTTTGATGGACTATCCACTAGGGCATCTTACACTAAATCTGAGGATGGTGCGATGGA
Organism: Schistocerca piceifrons; assembly: GCF_021461385.2. NCBI lineage: Eukaryota > Metazoa > Arthropoda > Insecta > Orthoptera > Acrididae > Schistocerca > Schistocerca piceifrons. The sequence continues at coordinate 211,615,167 of NC_060138.1, forward strand.
AACTTTCCCTTGTCAGCGATATCCTTTCATCTAGGAGTGATAGTATCGTTAAGTATAGTTGAGAAAGCAGGAGAGAGCGGTACGTGCACAAGTGAAGCTGTGACGACGGATCACTCGTCGTTCGGATATCTTACACAGTAAGAGCATTGCTTGCGAAATGCACGGTTCCGAGTTCGTATCCTGTTCCGGCACACAGATTTATTCTGCCAGTATGTTTCAGAACAGCAGACACACCGCCACACAGCACTGGACTCGCATTCGGAAGGACGACGGTTCAATCCCGCGTCCGGCCATCCTGATTTAGGTTTTCCGTGATTTCCCTAAATCGCTCCAGGCAAATGCCGGATGGTTCCTTTCAAAGGGCACGGCCGATTTCCTTCCCTAATCCGATGAGACCGATGACCTCGCTGTCTGTTCTCCTTCCCCCCAAAAACAACAACAACAACAACCGCCACACAGTGAAAGATTCATTCTGGAAATAAGAAGAATACGTTCTGAAAGACGACAGTTCGTGTACAGATGTGCAGGTATTTTATCCTCATTTGAGATTAGGGATTAGACAGCCACAGCAATACACGCCGGTGTGGGGGAACACTGATGAAGGAGCTCGCCGCGCCTCGCCTGCCCCCCCTCCCCCACCCCTTCCCTCCCCGCAAGGCATGCTTGCGGAGCTACTTAACGGGCTAATGCGCTCTGCTTTACGCGATACCCGCCGCTATTAAAGGCTGCAATATTTAGGGCGACAGCTGTTGAGTCGGCCGTGCGGACGCCTTACTAATTCAGGACTGCCAGACGGGGCTCCGACAAAGCAGCCCTTCCTCCCACTACTGCAGCATAAATGCCACGGTGGCCAGGACGCTGCCTCTTCACGTGCAGCCATTCTACAGGAATCGCGGCGTGCAGTGAGGATGCACTGAACATGCCGGTCACAAACGACAGTAGTTGAGATCCATATAAAAAATATGTATAAGGGGCTGTCAGGTGGAAACGTCAGAAATGGAAAAAGGTAATCGAACTGTTTATTAATTCAAACTAATCGCCATAACAGTACACTTATCTCACAGTGTGGCATGACTGTCAATGCCTTCTTGGAAAAATTGTTGTGGTTGTCTGCTCAAACAACCCCGTTCCTTACGTCTAACAATCACAAAGATAATGAAGAACTGATAGTTGATTTTTTGACATTTCTGTCAGCATCAAACGACGTATAAACGTATAATTATAGCTGGGCTGTTCATAAGTTGACCACAGCAGTAATTAACAGTTAATAAAAACTCTCATCCTTATTTTTAGTAGGTACTGTTGACTCAGGCGTCATCCAGTAAAGTTTGGAGTGACTCCTCCAGAAGATTACGGTAAAATATTAACTTGTTGACGATGGATTATCGTACATGCTTGGACGCAACTGTCAATAATATGGTTCCCATTTACACTGGTTGAAAAGTATCACTTTCATGTGAAATGCTGTTTTTATGACTGACTGAATTTATATTTCTTCTCATACTGATGCATTACAAATCAATGCATTCTTCATATAAACATGTTTGACCGTAGTCAGCTCAGAATACAAATTTAAAATCAACTAACGTGAAAGCAAGCAGTACACTTGGCTTCCTATGTCTGTACTCCACCAACACTTAAACGGATACTCTTCATCCAGAGCTACATAGAAGAGCCAAAGAAGCTGGTAAACCTGCCTAATATCATGTAGGCCGCCCTACAAGAACGCAGACGTGCAGCAACTTGACGTGGTACGGATTCGACGAATGTCTGAAGTAGTGCTGAAGGGAGTTGACACCATGAATCCCTCAGGGCCGTCCGTAAATCCGTAGGAGTACGAGAGGGTACAAATCTCTTCTGCTCAAGCACGTTTTCCTGAAGCCACTCTGTAACAATTCTGGACGTGTGGGATGTCGCATTGTCCTGTTGGAATTGCCCGAGTCCATCGGAATGCACAATGGGCACGAATGGATGCAGCTGATCAGACAGGATTATTGTACATGCGACACTTGTCAGAGTCGTTTCTAGACGTATCATGGGTCTCATATCACTCAAACTGCACACGCCCCACACCATTACAGACCCTCCACAAGTTTTAATGGTCTCCTGCTGACATGCAGGGTCCATGGATTCATGAGGTTGTCTCCATAACCGTACACGTCCATCCGCTCGAGACAATTTGAAATGAGACTCGTCCGATCAGGCAACAACAGTCCAGTGTCGGCGTTGACGGGCCCAGGCGAGGCGTAATGATTGTGTCGTGCAGTCATCAAGAGTACACGAGTGGGCCTTCGGTCGGAAGACCCATATCGATGATGTTTGGTTGAATGGTTCGCACGATGACACTTTTTGGTGGTCCAGCATTGAAATCTGCCGCAATTTGTGGAAGGGTTGCACTTCTGTCATGTTGAACGATTCTCTTCAGTCGTCGTTGGTCCTGTTCTTGCAGGATCTTTTTCCGGTCGCAGCGATGTAGGACATTTGACATTTTACGGAACTCTTGATATTCGCGTTACACTCGTGAAATTGTCGTACGGGAAAATCCCCATTTCATCGCTATCTTGCAAATGCTGTGTCCCATCGCTCGTACACCGACCATAACATCACGTTCAAACTCTCTTAAATCTTGATAACCTGCCATTGTAGCAGCAGTAACCGATCTAACAACTGCGCCAGACACGTGTTGCCTTGTATAGCCGTTGCCGACCGGAGCGCCGAATTCTGCCTGTTTACATATCTGTGTATTTGAATACGCAAGCCTGTATCAGTTTCTTTGGCACTTCAGTGTATATTACAGAAAACTAAGATGGTAGATTTCGTCTGTGCAAGAAGTTTATAAGGTAACATCAATACAGCAACTCTGAGTTAATATTGATAAAGGCAGTAAGAATCTGAACACATACGTATTTTATAAAGAAAAAATGTATATAGTTTTAAGCATAATTTTTGGTAATAAGTTATAATTACCTAACTGTTCCTGACGAAAGAAACAATTTTGGTTTCATAGGACAGTTAACGTTTTCATAAGCAACACGAAAATGAAAGAAATGGGCTATTAAAATGTACTAGAAAAAATGTGAAGTAGGCTAATGTTTCAAATAATAGTCGCCAAACAACACATAAATCCCGAAAGCTTACATAATAAGATATGCAATTTTCAAAGGAACGTCTTCAAAATATGAATATATCGAACAGTTTATTAAACTGAGATTTATCCTCACCTACTACTGAATAAAATTAGAATTATTATTAATATCTTCAGCTGCTGACGGGCGTTGATATATATTAACGGGGACAAGTGAAAATGTGTGTCCGAACTGTCTATGAGGATAGGTGTACCTCTAGCAGCAGTGTAACATGGTCTAAGGACAGTGATCGCAAAGAGGATTTCTGTTTCGAACCCGACAGGTGTTGTTGCTATCAGTGAATGCAGGTACAGTACATCTCAGATGTACATTGCGAAGGGAACATTACACAATATCTATCTCTGCACACACACTACAAATCACCATATGGTGCATGAAGGAGGGTACCTTTGTACCTCTGCTTTTCATTCCCTTTTCTGTTCCACTAACAAATGGACAGAGCAAAAACTGACTATATATATGTTTTGTATCAGCCCTAATTTCTCTTGTCTTCGTAGTTCTTATCACGATGTCCGTTGGTGGCAGCGGAATATTTCTCAACACTGAGATTTCTCAAAAGTGTTTTGCCGAGAAGTTGTCTTGTCCCTTCAGCGATTCCTCTTTAAGTTTAAAGATCATTTCTGTATAACTGGCACGTTGTTCAAACTTGTTGCTGTTGTTGTTGTGATCCTCAGTCCTGAGACTGTTTTGATGCAGCTCTCCATGCTACTCTATCCTGTGCAACCTTCTTCATCTCCCAGTACCTGCTGCAACCTACATCCTTCTGAATCTGCTTGGTGTATTCATCTCTTGGTCTCTCTCTACGATTTTAGCCTCCACGCTGCCCTCCAATGCTAAATTGGTGATCCCTTGATGCCTCAGAACATGTCCTAGCAATCGCTCCCTTCTTCTAGTAAAGTTGTGCCACAAACTTCTCTTCTTCCCAATCCTATTCAATACCTCCTCATTAGTTATGTGATCTATCCATCTAATCTTCAGCATTCTTCTGTAGCACCACATTTCGAAAGCTTCTATTCTCTTCTTGTCTAAACTATTTATCGTGGCATTTTTCACTTCCATACATGGCTACACTCCATACAAATACTTTCAGAAACGACTTCGTGACACTTAAATCTATACTCGATGTTAACAAATTTCTCTTCTTCAGAAACGCTTTCCTTGCCATTTCCAGTCTACATTTTATATCCTCTCTACTTCGACCATCATCAGTTATTTTACTCCCTAAATAGCAAAACTCCTTTACTACTTTAAGTGCCTCATTTCCTAATCTAATTCCCTCAGCATCACCCGATTTAATTTGACTACATTCCATTATCCTCGTTTTGCTTTTGTTGATGTTCATCTTATATCCTCCTTTCAAGACGCTCTCCATTCCGTTCAACTGCTCTTCCAAGTCCTTTGCTGTCTCTGACAGAATTACAATGTCATCGGTGAACCTCAAGGTTTTTATTTCTTCTCCATGGATTTTAATACCTACTCTGAATTTTTCTTTCGTTTCCTTCACTGCTTGCTCAATATACAGATTGAATAACATCGGGGACAGGCTACAACCCTGTCTCACTCCCTTCCCAACCACTGCTTCCCTTTCATGCCTCTCAACTCTTATAACTGCCATTTGGTTTCTGTACAAATTGTAAATAGTCTTTCGCTCCCTGTATTTTACTCCTGCCACCTTCAGAATCTGAAAGAGAGTATTCGAGTCAACATTATCAAAAGCTTTCTCTAAGTCTACAAATGCTAGAAACGTAGGTTTGCCTTTCCTTAATCTAGCTTCCAAGATAAGTCGTAGGGTCAGATTGCCTCACGTGTTCCGATATTTCTACGGAATCCAAACTGATCTTCCCCGAGGTCGGCTTCTACTAGTTTTTCCATTCGTCTGTAAAGAATTCGCGCTAGTATTTTGCAGCTGTGACTTATTAAACTGATAGTTCGGTAATTTTCACATCTGTCAACACCTGCTTTCTTTGGGATTGGAATTATTATATTCTTCTTGAAGTCTGAGGGTATTTCGCCTGTCTCATACATCTTGCTCACCAGATGGTAGAGTTTTGTCAGGACTGGCTCTCCCAAGGCTGTCAGTAGTTCTAATGGAATGTTATCTACTCCCGGGGCCTTGTTTTGACTCAGGTCTTTCAGTGCTCCGGCAAACTCGTCACGCAGTATAATATCTCCCATTTCATCTTCATCTACATCCTCTTCCATTTCCATAATATTGTCCTCAAGTACATCGCCCTTGTATAGACCCTCTATATACTCCTTCAACCTTTCTGCTTTCCCTTCTTTGCTTAGAACTGGGTTTCCATCTCAGCTCTTGATATTCATACAAGTGGTTCTCTTTTCTCCAAAGGTGTCTCTAATTTTCCTGTAGGCAATATCTATCTTACCCCTAGTGAGATAAGCCTCTACATCCTTACAACTTACATCAAACTTACTGGTAACAAATCTAACTGTACGATTCTGAGATGCTTCCAAGTCTTTCTTTAATCCAAACTGATAGCGATCAAAACACTCTAGCAGTACTCAAAAATGGGTTGCACAAGTGTTCTGTACATTGTCTTCTTTTAAATCTGCGGCAGGTCCCGGCGGAGGTTCAAGTCCTCCCTCGGGCATGGGTGTGTGTGTTTGTCCTTAGAATAATTTAAGCTAAGTAATGCGTAAGCTTAGGGACTGATGACCTTCGCAGTTAAGTCCCGTAAGATTTCACACACATTTTAACATTTTTTTAAATCTGAGCCACACATTCCCATAATTCTAAAAATAAAAAAAGGAATCGACTTTTCGCCTTCGCTACAACAAATTTTACGGGATCTAACCATCTGATGTTTCTCTGTAATGGCACATCTAGTTATCCACTTAACATGACTACGGCAAACAGTACACCGCCAGTACAGTACAGGCGTTTTGCATGATTGTTTTTCTTACTCACCTGCGCTACCTAAATGGTCAATTGTAATCTGGGTGCGTAACGAAAAAACAGTGGTAAGTGATGATACACGTCTCCAGTGGACCAAAGGATTCAAAAATTGGAAGGCGGAAGAATCGACAATGGTCAACGGCATGAGGATGCAGAAGGCATTGGAAACCACTGCATTAAATATACATAACGTGTCTCCACAGGACATAGAGAATGTAGTTGAAAAATTGTCGTAATGATCTCTCCACTGGCAAAAAATCCCGGACTAGTTCCACATTCGGATCTCTGGGAGAGGACTGCCAAGGGAGGGGTGACCATGTCACTAAGATTGAATAACTAACGTAAAGATAACGTCCAACGAGTTGCGGGATGGAATGTCGGAAGTCTAAAGGCGTAGGGAAGACAGAAAATCGAAGAAGGGAAGTGCAAACGATCAGTTTAGATATCCAGGCGATCAGATGAGTGAAATGGAAAAAAAGACAGGAATTTGTTGTCAGATGATTATAGGTTAATACGAACAGCAGCAGAAAACGGTTTAACTGGAGTAGGATTCTTTATTAATAAGAAGATACCGCAGTGAGTTAGTTACATCCAACAGTTCAGTAATAGCGTTGTTATCACAATGGACAGCAAATCTATTCCGGAAAATTTTGGTTCAGTTGTACATACCGACGTCGCAGATTGAAGATTAGTAGGTCGAGGAACTATGTAAGAATACTGGATGGGTAATTCAGTACGTAAACGGAGACAAAAATCTAGAAGCCATGGGGGACTGGAATGCGGTTGTAGGAGAAGAAGAACGGCGTTACTGAAGACTATGGGCTTGGTACTAGGAATGAGAGAGGAGAAAGAATAACTGAGTTCTTGTTGTGTACATAGTTCCACGTAGTCAGCGCGTACACAACTTTCCCACTAGAGCGCACCCCGCTAAGCACAGCAGCGCAGGCGCAGCGCTCGTCCGTCTCCGCACTACGAGATGGCGCTGTCTTAGAGACGAACCAAATTCTGCTTCCGCCGATCCGCGTATTAATATGTAACGCAGCCAATGAGATTGCTGCTAACGTAGAACCTTTTCTCCTCACTGATCACACTCGCGCAGTGATACCTGAACGCGCGAGGTATTATAACGAGTGTACAGACCTCCGATTAGTCAGTCTGCATTTGTCTGCACCAGTCTGTACCAGTCTGCATTAATCTGTAGTCAAGTTTCAGTCGGCGCCTAATAAGATTATCATATTCCTGTACATAGCCGTGAAGATAAATGATTAGATACTTTGTCAAGTATCAGAGACATGTGAGAATAATATTAACGTACCGAGACCAAATGAACTTCAGATTGTCAATTGTAAACAGCATCCAGAATCAAGTTACGTAATATCTATGATTTTTATTATTTTAATAGATGTGTGTGAAAATTAATCAAGTTCTGTTTAAATTTGGTCACCGTAAATCTGCTACTCTAAGCGTGCAAGTGGCATTTCTATCGTCTGACCTAACGGCAGAAGATAAACACGCCACGATAAGACCACGAGACATATTGCTGACACTCGCCTACTTCGCTAGAGCGACAAGTCAAATAATCTGATCGTGTGTGTACCGAAGGTCTTACAGCACGCACACCACAGTTCTGTAATAAATTTCAGCTAGTTTATTAGCGAATACTCTGGTCAAGAACCAGAAGAAGAGGAAGGATACCTGGTCAAAGGCCAGGAGAAACAGGAAGATTTCAGTTAGATACATCGTAGATGGGCAGAGATTCCGAAATCGAGTACTTCATTGTAAGCCATACCCGGGAACAGATATAGACTCAGATCATGGTGTAGTAGTGATGATGACTAGGCTGAAGTTTGGGAGACAGGAAAAGCGAATGCGCAAAGAAATTGGATAAGGAAGCACTAAGGAATGAAGTTCTTTGAGCTTATAGATGTTGCAATAAGCAATAGCTCAGTAGGCAAATCAGCTGAAGAAGGATAGAGATATCTAAAAAGGGCAATAGCAGTAGTAGGAAAGGAAAACATGGGTACAAAGAAGGTAACAGCAAAGGAACCATCGGTAACAGAAGAAATGCTCTGGATGATCGATGAAAGAAAGAAGTACACAAATGTTCAGGGAAATTCAGGAATACAGAAGCACGGGTCACCTAGGAATGAAACAAATAGAAAGTGCAGGGAAGATTAGATGAAATGGTTGCAGAAAAATGTGAAGAAATCGAAAAAGAAATGTTTGTCGGAAGAATTGACTCAGCATACAAGAATATCAAATCAACTTTCGGTGAAATTAAAAGCAAGGGTGGTAATATTAAGAACTGAATGGGAAGGACACTGTTAAATGCAGGGGAGAGAGCGGATAGGTGGAAAGAGTACATTGAAGGCCTCTATGATGGGGAAGATTTTTCTGATGACGTGATAGAAGAAGAAACACGAGTCGATATAGAAGAGATAGGGGGTTCAGTAAAAGCATTGGAAGACTTTAGATGGAAAAAGACAGAAGGTATAGAAAACACTCCATCAGAATTTCTAAAATCGTTGAGTGAGTTGCAACAAAGCGTCTATTCACGCTGGTGTGTAGAATATATGAGTCTGGTGATATACCATCTAATTTCAGGAAAAACGTCCACACAATTCCGAAGACAGCAATAGCCATCAAGTGCGAGAATTGTCGCACAATCAGCGTAAGCGTTCATTCATGCAAGTTTATGGCGAGATAATACATAGAGGAATGAAAAAGAAAAATTGAGGATGTATCATATGACGATCAGTTTGGCTTCAGGAAAGGTAAAGACACCAATGAGGCAGTTCTGACGTTGCAGTTGATAATAAAAGCAAGCCTGAAGAAAAATAAAGATACGTTCATAAGGCTTGTCGATCTCAAAAAAAAAAAAAAAAAAAAAAAAAAAAAAAAAAAAAAAAAAAAAGAGGAAACGGCAGAGTTCAACGGTGGAAGATGTTCCAAATTCTGAGAAAAAGGCAAGAGGGAACCGTAAGACTGGAAGACGAAGAATGAAGTATTCGGTTTAAAAAAGATTTTTTGACAGGAATACAGTCTTTTGTCCTACTGTTAAGTCTATTCATTGAAGAAGCGATGATGGAAACAAAAAGAAAGTTTCAGAACTGGAACTGAAATTCAGGGTGGAAGGATATCAGTGACAAAATTCGTTAATGAAATTACAGGATCCGCTGAATGGAATGAACAGTATAATGAATACAGAATATGGATTGAGAGTAAATCGGAAAGAGACTAAAGTATGAGAAGTAGCAGAAATCAGAACTTCGAGAAACTTATTACAATCTCTCTCTCTTTCCTAAGCATGTATCTCGCTGCGTGGTCTCCCGGCTAATCGGATTTGGCATGTTAATGTTTAAGGGGTGGCCATATGCCCTTCCTGTCGCCGCCCCGTACCCCCGGGAACGAATTAGTGTACCCCAATTGTCTGCATCTAGTGTAAACCATGGAATAGTGCGAATGTGTTGAGGTGTCTGCGTTCCGTGTAACTGAGGTGGAACGTGGGGACCAGCCTGGTATTCATCTATGGGATGTAAAAAACCGCCTAAAAACCACATCCAGGCAGGCAGGCACACCGGCCCCCGTCGTTAATCCTCCGGGCGGATCCGATCTGAGGCTGGTGCGCCTACTCGAGTCCAGGAAGCAGCGCGTCCGCGCTCTCGGCTATCCTGACGGGTGAGAAACTTATCACAATGAAGTTGGGGAATTCTGCTAGCAAGACAGAAACATAATCCACAACGGACAGTTCAAGCACATAAAAACCAGACTAACACCGGAAAAAGGCATTCCTCCTCAAGAGAAGTCTACTGTGATCAACCACAGGCTTTAATACGAGGAAGACATTTATGAGAATCTACGTTTGGATCACAGCATTGCATGTAATGAAACATGGACTATAGGAAAACAGGAAAAGAAGAGAATCGAAGCATTTGGGATGTTGTGCAACAGAAGACGGTTAAAAATAATATAGACTGACAAGGTAACGAATGAAGAGGTTCTCCGCAAAACTGGCGAGGAAAGAAGTACAAGATATGGAAGGCACACACAAGAAGAAGGGTCTGGATGGTAGGCCGTCTGATAAGACGACACGGAATAACTTCCGTTGTACTAGAGGGAGCTGTAGATGGTAAAAATTGTAGAGGATGACAGACTGGAATCCATCCGCCAAATAATTGCTACTCTGTGATGAAGAGATTGGCACTGGTGAGAAATTCGTGGCGGGCCGAATCAACCTATTTAGAACACTGGTAACTCAAAGAATAATGGAATCTCAGCAGCAGTTACTAGCTTTACATTGAATTGCAGAAACTTTTTAATTCTCTCCCTTGCTGAATTGACTTCATTATAATGGCCGGGGGCGATATTCACGACACTAGCGTGATATCATCTTTGGAAGAAGTTGTTTTCCTTAGATTGTGCTTATCTACACTCCTGGAAATGGAAAAAAGAACACATTGACACCGGTGTGTCAGACTCACCATACTTGCTCCGGACACTGCGAGAGGGCTGTACAAGCAATGATCACACGCACGGCACAGCAGACACACCAGGAACCGCGGTGTTGGCCGTCGAATGGCGCTAGCTGCGCAGCATTTGTGCACCGCCGCCGTCAGTGTCAGCCAGTTTGCCGTGGCATACGGAGCTCCATCGCAGTCTTTAACACTGGTAGCATGCCGCGACAGCGTGGACGTGAACCGTATGTGCAGTTGACGGACTTTGAGCGAGGGCGTATAGTGGGCATGCGGGAGGCCGGGTGGACGTACCGCCGAATTGCTCAACACGTGGGGCGTGAGGTCTCCACAGTACATCGATGTTGTCGCCAGTGGTCGGCGGAAGGTGCACGTGCCCGTCGACCTGGGACCGGACCGCAGCGACGCACGGATGCACGCCAAGACCGTAGGATCCTACGCAGTGCCGTAGGGGACCGCACCGCCACTTCCCAGCAAATTAGGGACACTGTTGCTCCTGGGGTATCGGCGAGGACCATTCGCAACCGTCTCCATGAAGCTGGGCTACGGTCCCGCACACCGTTAGGCCGTCTTCCGCTCACGCCCCAACATCGTGCAGCCCGCCTCCAGTGGTGTCGCGACAGGCGTGAATGGAGGGACGAATGGAGACGTGTCGTCTTCAGCGATGAGAGTCGCTTCTGCCTTGGTGCCAATGATGGTCGTATGCGTGTTTGGCGCCGTGCAGGTGAGCGCCACAATCAGGACTGCACACGACCGAGGCACACAGGGCCAACACCCGGCATCATGGTGTGGGGAGCGATCTCCTACACTGGCCGTACACCACTGGTGATCGTCGAGGGGACACTGAATAGTGCACGGTACATCCAAACCGTCATCGAACCCATCGTTCTACCATTCCTAGACCGGCAAGGGAACTTGCTGTTCCAACAGGACAATGCACGTCCGCATGTATCCCGTGCCACCCAACGTGCTCTAGAAGGTGTAAGTCAACTACCCTGGCCAGCAAGATCTCCGGATCTGTCCCCCATCGAGCATGTTTGGGAGTGGATGAAGCGTCGTCTCACGCGGTCTGCACGTCCAGCACGAACGCTGGTCCAACTGAGGCGCCAGGTGGAAATGGCATGGCAAGCCGCTCCACAGGACTACATCCAGCATCTCTACGATCGTCTCCATGGGAGAATAGCAGCCTGCATTGCTGCGAAAGGTGGATATACACTGTACTAGTGCCGACATTGTGCATGCTCTGTTGCCTGTGTCTATGTGCCTGTGGTTCTGTCAGTGTGATCATGTGATGTATCTGACCCCAGGAATGTGTCAATAAAGTTTCCCCTTCCTGGGACAATGAATTCACGGTGTTCTTATTTCAATTTCCAGGAGTGTATGTAGTCCTGCCTGTTACGAGGATATGCTACGCTGGCAATTATGAATCAATACAGATATGCAGTGCCATTTAGACGTCAGCGTGCCCCTTATATTCATTTTCGCTGACGAATACAAAATGCAATTAACGTATTTTCCTCTTTACCTACATTACTTTAGTGTATTTAATTATTGTCCCTACCCAATAATTACTTGTTTAATACGCCCACATCATAATGTGCCTATATACCACTCCCGCTACCCCCTCCTCCCCTCTTTACAACACTGAAATATTCCAGACCTTGTTGAAAATAAATGCCTCCGATCTTTTCATGTGAAAACTCCAAAAGAATTTAGACAAAATAAAATTTGTTATCATTCTTAATCTTTATTCTTGATGTCTAGATTTGTCAACACAGTCACTCTGGTGACGAATACATTTCTCATAACGAGAGAACAGTTTGTTGATATAGCCACTGTGGAATGTTTGTTGACGGAGCTACAACCTCCCTTCTGCCTGCGCCGCTTTATCACTACCAAAGTGAAGTTCTTCAAGACGCGCTCTAAGTTTTGGAAACAGATGAAAATCGGATGGGGCCAAGCCGGCACTGTACAGAGGACGATAAATGACAATGGTTGTTGCAGATGTCGTCGAGCTCTTGTGTGGTCTGGAATTGTTATGCTGAAGGAGTGGGTGCTTCACGTGTGGACGAACTCTTCGAACTCTTGTTTTATTTTCTCTGAGAGTCTCTCACACGCTATCATAGTTCTGTTATGAGCCGCCATGTTACACACTACAGCTCGGAGTCCAGCGAAGCGGGAAATTGGAGCAAGTCAGATGGATGGCCGGCCGGGGTGGCCGAGCGATTCTAGGCGCTACAGTCTGGAACCGTGCGACCGCTACGGTCGCATGTTTGAACCTGCCTCGGGCATGGATGGGTGTGATGTCCTTAGGTTAGTTAGGTCTAAGTAGTTCTAAGTTCTAGGGGACTGATGACCTTAGAAGTTAAGTCCCATAGTGCTCAGAGCCATTTGAACCATTTTTTCAGATGGATGACATACTACTACAACAAATATTGAGAACTGAATAAAACGTTCGGAGGAATTACTTCCCAGTACGCCCTCGTGTAAACTAGTGTGAAATTTAATTTTCTAATGCAGCTGTAAAGTCTTTTCAAGTAGTTGTTCCTTTCGTAAATGTAGACTTATATGAACTGACAGGAAATACTGCAATCCGCCTATAAAACCCAGAGCTCTGCACACTGTTGCCTACATTTCTGGAGACAACGCAACGGGATCCTAACCTTACATCATCAGTTTCAGCACGTGCATTTAGAGGAATCTTTATTCTCGTTTTATCTTTACGTAGAAATTGTACAGACAGGTAAGGGAGACACAAATTTTTGTGGTATTTAAAAATCAAGAGAACGAAAAATAGGAGAACGTGAGCTGAGGGAAAGGAAGATTTAGTAGATGACATTTCCTCAGAATTGCTGAGATCCTACAGAGAAACCGCCATAACAAAATTATTCCACATGCTGTGCAAGATACACGAGACAGGGCAAATACGTTCATATTTCATGAAGAATGTAATAATTGAAAACCTATGAAGGCAGTTCCTGCCATGTGTTTTTATTACCGAACCATAAAAACACTGCAATTGCAAAATACTGGCACTTACTGTTTACAGAGGAACGGGAAAACTGGTAGAGGCTAACGGTGAAGGAATATAAGTTTGGCTTTCGAAGAAACGTAGCAACACCTGAAGCAACAATGACCCAACAAATTGTCTTATATGTTGAAGAAAGGCGATGCAAACCAACCATTGTAGCATTTGTAGGATTAGAAAAAGCTTTGAGGAATGTGTATTGGACTACACTTTTTGAAATTCTTAAGGTAGCAGAGATAAAGTACTGGAACCGAAAAGTGTAAGAGGCAAACAAACAGTTCCAGTTTGAAGTCGCTGCTGCGGCGTATATACTACGTAACACGACTCCGATACAGATATGTAAGCACCGACTTGTTGGAAAGGGATTGGTTTTGCATTCGTGTCTTCCTGAGGTGCATGCAGTGAATGCGGAAACGTGAATTTTTGGCGAAGTTATTACCTAATGCGTCCAAACAGGCCCAACGCGATACTGTTCTTTTCTTGGCTGCCGAAGAGAAAACATCGACAGACATCCATCAGAGAATGAGGTATGTGTGTGGGGCAGCAAATCTGTCGAAAATCACCACTGTGGAATGGTGCGCCAAGTTCTGTCCTGGTCACGGTCCGACGCAGTACATCGGTCGATCTGGTTGGCCAGCCTCATCCATTACGGACGAGTAGGAGACATGCGAGCACCCGCCCCATAGTCCTCATCTATCCTCATGCAACCATCACGTTGCGGATCCTTAAAAAATGAAGTTTCGACGATTCCTGTCAGGCGCGGATGTGCAGCAGGAAGTTACAGACTTCTTCACGCAACACGATGGTGCTTCGGTGGGATGATTGTTCAGTCCTCACGGCGCTTTTGTCTGATTGACACACCGGTTCTGGACAGTAAGGCCTCCGAACAGAAAGGTTTTGATGGGTCCTTATAATTTACATCTTTTACAGAAACGAGACTGTACCTGAGTGAGTCGAAAGGCATGAAAGGAAAACAGTAGTCAGGAAGAGAAAGGGATTTTTATACGGTACTAGCCAGTCCCTGGCGTGATTCAGTCTGCACACTGAGAAATCAATGAAGGGAACCAAGGAGAAATTTGAAAAGGGAATTATATTTCAGGGATAATGAAAATTTCGTGGTTTTCCGGTGACATTAGAAGTCTCTCAGAGGCGGCTGTGGAGTTGGAAGAGCAGTTGTATAGATTGGATAACGTCCTGGAAAGAGGTTACATAATGAAGATCAATAATAGCAAAACAAGGGCAATGGATTGCAATCGAAGTAAATTGGGCGATGACGAGGGAATTAGATTAGGAAATGGGACGCTAAAAGGTACAGTTGAGTTTTGTTAGTTGAGCAAAAAGATTCTCTATTTTGGCCCAAGTAGCGAGAATATAAAATGCAGACTGGCAATAGGAAGAAGAGAATTTCTGAAAGAGAGGAATTCGTAATAATGTAATATAAATTTAACAGTCTCTATCGGATTGAAACGTTGAAATTACGCAATTCAGACAAGGAGGAGACAGTATCTTTTGAAATGTGATGCTGTAGAATAATGGTGAGGATTTGATGGGTAGATTGGACAAATGTAGAGGTAATGACTGAATTAGGGGAAAACGAAACTTGTGGCACAACTTCACAAAAAGAAGGGATCGATTGATGGGACACATCCTGAGCCATCAACGATTGTAATTGATACTGCAAGTGCGTTTGTCAGTGGGGAGGGGGGGGTGTAGGAGAGTGTAGGAGATAAAAATTGTGTAGTGACCCGAAGACTTGATTACAAGTATGCTGATATGAGGAGGCCCGCATGGGACAGACTAGCATGGAGAGCTACGTCAAACTGGTCTTCAGGCTGAGAACCAGAACAACAAAATTACTTCGCAGACTTTGCAGATGTTGCAGTGATTCTTGGCTACTTCTTTTTATCGACAGACAGTCTGACGCCGGCCGCTGATTGGTACAATTTACAAACGATTTTATGTTTGTTGTCACAAGAGAAAAAGAAGGATAATCAGCCGCTCAATGTTCACTGACTATGCTTTATTTTCTTAAATTAACATTCATCGAATTATTCGCTTTTAATTGCGAACTATTGGAAGTCCTCGTTAATGCTCCACTCTAGAGTTCCAGTATACACAACCAACGGTTGTAGACACACAGCGTGTATTTATCTCAATCTCAGTCTCTTCTAGCCTTGTGTGCTAATCATCTCGAGCAGACGAGGTCTTAGATGCAATGTAGATTGTAGTGTTCAGAATTACAGCTATGCAGATTAATAAACAAGGTTACATAGGTTATTCATAGTTTTTGTACGCAGGAACTTGAATGTCTTGGTAAGGTCGGTGGAAATCACGAGAGGTGAGGTGGTGGCGCAGAGTTCAGACTTACCGGTCACCGGCGGCAGCCAAGATGAGCGTCCCCTGCAACAGCAACAACAGGAAAATCTCGTAAACGTTACGTCCATTATGAGGCAAACTCCAACATCACTGTAGTCCAGCACTAGCTGTATGACAATCAAGAAGCAATCACTATTTTTCCCATGAAAAAGAATCAATCTACGTGTTTTTTAGGGTTCCGTACCTCAGTCGCTAAAAGCGGACCTTGTTAGGATCGCTTTGTTGTCGGTCTCTCTCTCTCTCTCTCTCACACTCTCTCTCTCTCTTTCTGTATGTCTGTCTGTCAAAAACCATTTTTCTCGAGAATTTTATCTCACATACTAAGGTCTAAGGTCCCATGGCGTCGTAAAAAATTAAAGCTTCTAAGTCAGTCTAATCAAAAGATACGGCTAACAGGGTGTTACAAAAAGGTACGGCCAAACTTTCAGGAAACATTCCTCACACACAAAGAAAGAAAATATGTTATGTGGACACGTGTCCGGAAACGCTTACTTTCCATGTTAGAGCTCATTTCATTACTTCTCTTCAAATCACATTAATCATGGATTGGAAACACACAGCAACAGAACGTACCAGCGTGACTTCAAACACTTTGTTACAGGAAATGTTCAAAATGTCCTTCGTTAGCGAGGATACATGCATCCACCCTCCGTCGCATGGAATCCCTGATGCGCTGATGCAGCCCTGGAGAATGGCGTATTATATCACAGCCGTCCACAATACGAGCACGAAGAGTCTCTACATTTGGTACCGGGTTGCGTAGACAAGAACTTTCAAATGCCCCCATAAATGAAAGTCAAGAGGGTTGAGGTCAGGAGGCGTGGAGGCCATGGAACTGGTCCGCCTCTACCAATCCATCGGTCACCGAATCTGTTGTTGAGAAACGTACGAACACTTCGACTGAAATGTGCAGGAGCTACACCGTGCATGAACCACATGCTGTGTCGTACTTGTAAAGGCGCATGTTCTAGCAGCACAGGTAGAGTATCCCGTATGAAATCATGATAACGTGCTCCATTGAGCGTAGGTGGAAGAACATGGGGCCCAATCAAGACATCACCAACAATGCCTGCCCAAACGTTCACAGAAATTCTGTGTTGATGACGTGATTGCACAATTGCGTGCGGATTCTCGTCAGCCCACACATATTGATTGTGAAAATTTACAATTTGATCACGTTGGAATGAAGCCTCATCCGTAAAGAGAACATTTTCACTGAAATGAGGATTGACACATTGTTGGATGAACCATTCGCAGAAGTGTACCCGTGGAGGCCAGTCAGCTGCTGATAGTGCCTGCACATGCTGTACATGGTACGGAAACAACTGGTTCTCCCGTAGCACTCTCCATACAGTGACGTGGTCAACGTTTCCTTGTACAGCAGTAACTTCTCTGACGCTGACATTAGGGTTATCGTCAACTGCACGAAGAATTGCCTCGTCCATTGCCGGTGTCCTCGTCGTTCTAGGGCTTCCCCAGTCGCGAGTCATAGGCTGGAATGTCCTGTGCTCCCTAAGACGCCGATCAATTGCTTCGAACGTCTTCCTGTCGGGACACCTTCGTTCTGGAAATCTGTCTGGATACAAACGTACCGCGCCACTGTTATTGCCCCGTGCTAATCCATACATCAAATGGGCATCTGCCAACTCCGTATTTGTAAACATTGCACTGACTGCAAAACCATGTTCGTGATGAACACTAACCTGTTGATGCTACGTACTGATGTGCTTGATGCTAGTACTATAGAGCAATGAGTCGCATGTCAACACAAGCACCGAAGTCAGCATTACCTTCCTTCAATTGGGCCAACTGGCGGTGAATCGAGGAAGTACAGTACATACTGACGAAACTAAAATGAGCTCTAACATGGAAATTAAGCGTTTCCGGACACATGTCCACATAATATCTTTTCTTTATTTGTGTGTGAGGAATGTTTCCTGAAAGTTTGGCCGGACCTTTTTGTAACACCCTGTATATGTCACATACTTTGATACTGATAAACTCCCTCATCAAAACTGTAGGGTACTTGTCGTTGAAAGAGATCGTTGAAATTTGACGAAAAGCAAGGTTTCACAGTAAAAGTGAACGAAAAAATTCGAAAATTGTGAATTTGTTATTATATAGCTCAGAAAAAATCTTCTTTCGTAATTTGTTGTTCAACTGTCTGTCCGTCTGTTAAGACCCCTTTCTCTCAAGAACAGGTAGTCGTACTAAGTTGAGAAGTATGTCACGTGCTATGGTCTATAGCCCCCGCCGGTGTAAAAAAATAAGTTTATACGTCGGGATACCAATTCGATTCTACACAGAGTACGCGAAAGAACTTGTCTCCCTTCCAACAGCCGTGTACCCAAAGTCTCTAGAGGAACGGAAGGTTCCAAATGATTGGAAAAGAGCACAGGTAGTTCCAGTTTTCAAGATGGGTCGTCGAGCAGATGCGCTAAACTAATGGGTCTATATCTCTGACGTCGATCTGCTGTAGAATTTTAGAACATGTTTTTTGCTCGCGAATCCTGTCATTTCTGGAAACCGAATATCTACTCTGTAGGAATCAACATGCATTCCAGAAACAGCGATCGTGTGAGACCCAAATCGCATTATTTGTTTATGAGTCCTAGAAAATATTAGATACAGGCTCGCTGGTAGATGCCATTTTCCTTGACTTCCGGAAGGCGTTCGGTACAGTTCCGCCCTGTTGCCTGATAAAGTAAGAGCCTACGGAATATCAGACCAGCTGTGTGGCTGGATTGAAGAGTTTTTAACAAACAGAACACAGCATGTTGTTCTCAATGGAGAGACGTCTACAGACGTTAAAGTAATCTCTGGCGTGCCACAGGGGAGTGTTATGGGCCCATAGCTTCTCACAATATATACAAATGACCTAGTAGGCAGTGTCGGAAGTTCCATGCGGCTATTCGTGGATGGTGCTGTAGTATACAGAGAAGTTTCAGCATTAGAAAATTGCAGTGAAATGCAGGAAGGTCTGCAGCGGATAGACACTTGGTGCAGGGAGTGGAAACTAACGCTTAACATAAACAAATGTAGTATACTGCGAATACATAGAAACAATGATCCTTTACTGTATGATTATATGATAGCGGAACAAACACTTGTAGCAGTTACTTCTGTAAAATATCTGGGAGTATGCGTACGGAACGATTTGAAGTGGAATGATCATATAAAATTAATTGTTGGTAAGGGGGGGGGGGGGTGCCAGGTTGAGATTCATTGGGAGAGTCCTTAGAAAACGTAGTCCATCAACAAAGGAGGTGGCTTACAAAACACTCGTTCGACCTATACTTGAGTATTGCTCATCAGTGTGGGATCCGTACCAGGTCGGGTTGACAGAGGAGATAGAGAAAATCCAAAGAAGAGTGGCGCGTTTCGTCACAGGGTTATCTAGTAAGCGTGATAGCGTTACGGAGATGTTTAGCATAATCAAGTGGCAGACTCTGCAAGAGAGGCGCTCTGCATCGCGGTGTATCTTGCTGTCCAGGTTTCGACAGGGTGCGTTTCTGGATGAGGTATCAAATATATTGCTTCCCCCTACATATACCTCCCGAGGAGATCACGAATGTAAAGTTAGAGAGATTCGAACGCACACAGAGGCTTTGCGGCAGTCGTTCTTCCCGCGAACCACACGCGACTGGAACAGGAAAGGGAGGTAATGCAGTGGCATGTAAAGTGCCCTCCGCCACACACCGTTGGGTGGCTTGCGGAGTATAAATGTAGATGTAGATGCAATAAAAAGATACGATCATTATGTCACCCAATTTGACTTTCACAATCTCACACAATAAAACCTTTAGGGTACTTCCTATTGACCTAAATAATGTCATTTCTCAAGACTCAGTGTTTCATAGTACAAGTAAAGCGAAAAAACGCAAAACTGTTAATTTGTAGTTATATCACACGAAAAAAAATTTCCTATCTTCGTTATTAGTCATTAAACTTAAGAAATTCTCGAAAGCCTTGCAGTTCTCGGCTCAGATAGCCTACCTGTAAAAGACAAAAATCATCGAGATTCTCTGTTTCAGCGATGGATGAACTGTCTCCTTAAGTAAGGAAGTTTCTACGGAACACAGTGTGCACGGGTTCAACGCGCAACCAACCAATACTTACTACATACATTGAGGTGACAGAACTCATGGGATAACTCCCAAAATAGTGCCGGACCTCCGTTTGCCCGGAGTAGTGCAGCAACGTGATGTGGCATGGACTCAACAGGTCGTTGGAAGTCCCCTGCAGAAATTTTGAGGCATGATGACTCTACAGCCGTCCATAATTACGGAAGTGACGCCGGTGCAAGATTTTGGGGGCGGACTGACCTCTCTACCATGTCCCATAAATTTTCCAAGGAATTCAGTCGGGAAATCTGAGTGACCAAATCATTCACTCGAATTGTCCAGAATGTTCTTCAAACCGCGTACGATTGTGGTCCGGTGACGTGCCGCTTTGTCAACCATAAAAATTCCATCGTTGTTTGGGAACACGAAGTCCATGAATGGCTGCCAACGGTCTCCAAGTATGAAAATATATCCATTTCCAGTCAATGTTCGGTTGACTTGGATCAGAGGACACAGTTCCTTCAGTGTAAGCAAAGCCTACACACAAAGCCACCAGCAGCTTGCACAATACCTTGTAAAAGTGCTGGGTCCGTGAGTTCTGCGCCACAGTCAAACCCTACCATCAACTCTTACCAACTGAAATCTGGATTCATCTGACTATGCCACGGTTTTTCAATTGTCTAGGGTGAAGCCAATTGCTGTTGGTCGTTAAGTGAACACCGTTGGCCACTGCGTTGTTCTAGGTGAAAGGTAATGACTGAAATTTGGTATTCTGGGCACACTCTTCACATTGCGAATATGTAATATTGAAGTCCCTAACGATTTCCGAAATCTAATGTTCCATGCGTCAAGCTCCAACTACCATTCCGTGTTCGAAGTCTTAATTTTTCGTCGTGCGGCCATAATCACGTTGGACAACTTTTCACATGAATCACCTGAGTACAAATGACAGCCCACCAATGCACTATCCTTTGAAACTTTATGTACGTAATACTACCGCCATCTGTATGTATGTATATCAGAGCCCCATGAATTTGTCACGGCATTGTGTACTCTAAGAAAGATAGTGGGAAAAAAAAAGAATTATCCGAATGAGACGGACACCTGTAGATGTGATGTACAGACCAAAAAAAAAAGGATTAAAGTTTCAGATAATTCGCTGATAAATTCAAGAGAAACAGCTTGACAAATTGAGAAAGTAAATTGAGTGATTTCTTGTCAAATTCTGTCAAGATGAGGCGTTAGAGCTGATTCTAAGGCCTTGAGGACAATGCTCCAAACGTTGTCGACTGGGGAGAGATCAGGCGACGTGGCTGGCCTAGGTAGAGTTTGGCAGGCATGAAGACAAGCAGCAGAAACTCTCGCTGTGTCTGTGTGGCGTTATGAAACTGAAACGTAAGTTATGAATAATGGAACAAAAAGGGGCATAGATTATCATCGACATAACCCTGTGCCGTAATACTGCTGCAGATGATAGCCACAGAGGTCCTACACTGCAGACTATCAATCCTGGTTGTTACAACATATGGTGGGTGACAGTCGGGTTGGTATCGCACTATTGTCCAGGGCGTCTCCAGACACGTCGTCGTTGGTCATCGGGGCTAAATTTTATATGGGACTCATCACTGAAAATTCTACTCCTGTCATGGACATTCCAAGTCTGAGACGTGTCTGGAGATGCTCCGGAAAGTGCAGGGATACCAATCTGACCATCGCTCGCCATATCACCCGACAACCAGTGATGGTCTGGGGTGTCTTCTTTTTCCAGTAGGACCTCTTTGCTTGCCATCCACGGCACCCTGATAGCACAGCGGAGCGTCGACGATATTCTATGCCCCATTTTGTTGCCGTCCATGGCAAACCATCCTGGGCTTGTATTTCAGAAAGATAATGCTCGCCCGCACACGGCGCGAATTTCTATCTTGAGTGCTTGTCTTCGTACTTGCCATATCCTCTCTTGGCCAGCAAGACCGCCAGATCTCTCTCCAGTTGAGAAGATTCGGAGTATTTTGGGTAGGACCCTCCCACCAGCTCGAGATTCTATCGATCTACGCGTCAATTGGCCAGGGTTTCTCGCATAATCACTCAGAAGGAAGTCAAGTGTCTATCAATCAATTCTAAGCTGGATAATTTCTTGCCTAGGGGCCAGAGGTGAACAAACGTTTTATTGATATGCTCAATTTCTGAAGCTCTCTCCATTGAATAAATCATCTAATTTTTTGTAACTGTAATCACTTGGCTGTCCCATTTGGTTAATTCCTCTGTGGTGCACTTAAAAAAAATCCTTAGAATTTGCAAAGGGGAATGCTGTTTCCATCAGTCTCGAAAAGTTCTTGACCAATTTGCTACAGATTTTTACATGACAATCTGACAAGCATTCAGACACACATTGGCTTTTCCCCTGCACTTTCGTCTACATACACTTCCGACATAAACATTGCACAAAACTCCTCCTAATCCATCTGTATCCTCCACTTCCTGCACTCCCAGACCTCTGTCTCGCTGTCCATCTCATCCTCTCGCATTTATATGTCCATCTCTATCTAGCCACTCTGTCTCTTCAGCTCCTGCTCTCCCTATCTTTTACCCATCTCCTCTATCCTCTCCCCTTGACCATATATTCCTCCCAAAAACACTGAAAATACTCTCCAACCACTCTCTGGAAGTGTCCTCCGACCCCTCTCTGTACATTTGCTCCTCCCCTCTCTGTTCTCTTCCCCTCTCTGCTTGTCTATCTGCTACTCCCCTCTCTCTGTCTGTCTCTTTCTCCCCCTTCCTGCTATCTCTCTTCTCCTTCCCCTGTCTGCCTTTGTCCGTCTCCCCTGCTCCAACCTCATCCTATGTTGATATTCCCTTGCTACCTCTTGGTCCATCTCTTCCTGCCTTGTTTCTTTATCCATCTCCTCTGCCAGTCTTCGTATGCATCTCTTCCTCGCCACGTTTCTTTATCCATCTCCTATCGAGTGAGATGGCACAATGGTTAGCGCAGTGGACTCGCATTTGGAAGGAAAACGCTTCAAACCTGCGTCAAGCGAACCAAATTTAGGTTTTCTGTGATTTCCCTGTAAAATTCTAGGAAAATTCTGAAATGCCTCCTTTGAAAGGTTATGGCTGATTTCCTTCCCCATCCTTGATGCAATTTGAGCTTGTGCTCTGTCTCTAATGACCTCAATGTTGATGGGATGTTAAACCCAATCTTCCTTCCTTCCTTTTCATCTCCTTACCTCTGTCTCTGCCTCGCCTTCTTCCCCCTTTCTCCTCCTGCATCCAATCTGTCCTTCCATCCCCCTTTTGCCCCTCAACATTCGCATAACAATGCCCATCCACAGTCCCGTTGCCACCTTTCTCGATTTGTTTCCTTCTACCCCCCCCCCCCCCCCATTTTCCTATCCAAGCCTATTGCTCTGGACAGCCTACATGTCATGGACTTGAATATCAGCCCCTGACATGTAGGTTGCCCTGCAAAGCATGTTAATAATGGAACATGCCTGTAGTGCAAGACCAGCCTACACATCAGGGGCTGGGAAAACTGTCTTTGCCCAACCTTCGCTCTTATGATAGCTATGAGGCTCTAACCCCACAATGATGATACTCCTTAAGGTTGCTGCTTGTGAGGCAGATTTGGTTAAAATTGATGGAGGGTTTTAGAGGAGATCGTGTACATATATATGCACTTCCACATTAACAAATATGTAGAGAAGTTCTTTACTTATTTACTTCAAATTTTTATACGATGTTCTGGTAAACATTCAAATTTAATATTCATTTGAGAACAACGTACAGATCTTCTGTTAAAACTGGTGACAAGAAATGAAATGCTGTTCTGTGCTGTGCTATGAAATTGTACAGTTACGAGTATCGTTTTCTTTCTCACAGTCGGTTTTAGCGGAAAACGTATTTATTAGCGAAGTTGAATTGATGTATTATCGGCTTATTACTGACATACTCCGCTGCAATCCGAATAGTCCGAAACTTTATTGCGCTATCGATTTCCCGTTTAAAGTTATTTATCTATGCAAAATGATATCACTGAACCTACGATACTCACAAATTCAGCAACTGCAGAGGCTTCTGTCATACACCTTACCCAACGATCCCTTTGAATATGAGGGAATCAACATTCAATTTCTAGAAACAACAAAGAATGATCAAGGTCAAACATCCACGTAAGTCGGAACTGAGTTACGATCAAGCTATTTTTACTATGATGGGTCATATTACTACCACACAATGTCCAAACAACAAAAATGTTTCATATTCTGCAGTTTGTAATTGAATTGCATGCAAAAAATTAAAAAACTCAAAAACAATAAAACCGGAAGCGATAGCAAAGGGGCCCTTTCCTTCATATTCTATATGATTCATTATAATTTCAAGTTCCGTATCTTACAATGGGTGAAGTCGCAGCGAGGAGCTGTAGTTTGTGTCCAGAAACAGTGAGGAGAGACACGACAGATTAATATGAATATCCGATTCCCATACATGTTTAGCAGTTCAAAAGGATTGCCGGTACTCATATTAAGACATGAGTTTTCTGCTTGTTTCACCACGCGGATGTTTACCAAAGTGGCAATATTGCACACTCTAAAGAACTCTTGCTAATAACCAGCTGGTTGGCGCTTGAAAGAAACAAATATCTTAAAAGGACTAGCGACCGATTTCAAGTTTAGTAGACTTACTGATGGAGTTCCACTAGGCGAATTGTACTGGTTGCTGTCTCAGTTGCTGGCACTACAGTTCTGAACAGAAAAGCATCCAACTGACTAGTTAGACAGGTAAGCACCGAAAATAAGTGTTGAATTACTTCGGGAACTGATATCTAATTACGTATTAGATTATTCTGAATTACGATAGCATTGAAAGTACACTACTGGCCATTAAAATTGCTACACCAAGAAGAAACGCAGGTGATAAATGGGTATTCGTTGGATAAATATATTACACTAGAACTGACATGTGATTACATTTTCACGCAGTTTGGGTGCGTAGATCCTGAGAAATCAGTACCCAGAACAACCACCCCTAGCCGTAATAACGGCCTTGACAGGCCTGGGCATCGTGTCAAACAGAGCTTGTATGGCGTGTACAGGTACAGCTGCCCATGCCCCTTCAACACGATACCACAGTTCATCAAGAGTAGTGACTGGCGTATTGTGACGAGCCAGCTGCTCGGCCACCATTGACCAGACGTTTTCAATTGATGAGACATCTGGAGAATTTGCTGGCCAGGGCAGTAGTCGAACATTTTCTGTATCCAGAAAGACCCGTACAGGACCTGCAACATGCGGTCGTGCATTATCCTGCTGAAATGTAGGGTTTCGCAGGGATCGAATGAAGGGTAGAGGCACGGGTCGTAACGTCCACCGTTCAAAGTGCCGTCAATGCGAACAAGAGGTGACCGAGACGTGTAACCAATGGCACCGTATACCATCACGCCGAGTGATACGCCAGTATGGCGATGAGGAATACACTCTTCCAATGTGCGTTCACCGCGATGTCGCCAAACACGGATGCGACCATCATGATGCTGTTAACAGAACCTGAATTCATCTGTAAAAATGGAGTTTTGCCATTCGTGCAGCCAGGTTCGTCGTTGAGTACACCATCGCAGGCGCTCCTGTCTGTGATGCAGCGTCAAGGGTAACCGCAGCCATGGTCTCAGAACTGATAGTCCATGCTGCTGCAAACGTTGTCAAACTGTTCGTGCAGATGGTTGTTGTCTTGCAAACGTCCCCATCTGTTAACTCAGGGATCGAGACGTGGCTGAACGATCCGTTACAGCAATGCGGATAAGATGCCTGTCATCTCGACTGCTAGTGATACGAGGCCGCTGGGATCCAGCACGGTGTTCCGTATTACCCTTCTGAACCCACTGATTCCATATTCTGCTAATTGTCATTGGATCTTGACCAACGCGAGCAGCAATGTCGCGATACGATAAACCGCAATCGCGACAGGCCACAATCCGACCTTTGTCAAAGTCGTGATGGTACACATTTCTCCTCCTTACACGAGGCATCACAACAACGTAGTTGATGTGTGTACTGCTGTGACCCGGAAACTTTCCTCATGCCAGCAGGCTGTAGATGTCGCCACCGGCGCCAACCTTGAGTGAATGCTTTGAGAATTTAATCATTTGCATATCACAACATCTTCCTGTCGGTTAAATTTCGCGTCTGTAGCGTGTCATCTTCTTAGTGTAGCAATTTTAATGGCCAGTAGTATAATAGTTCTGCAGGCTACAGTTAGTTAATTAAAAACTTGCTTAAATAGAACTTTATTGTCAATATCCGTACTGCAAGTTACTGCACTGAAATTCACTTTGTCATTTTACATTGCGATGTGTCTTTGCTCAGTTATATCTAACCATATTTTAAGACTTCAAAGTACAATTTAATGAACAATTAGTTACTTTAACTATGGATTGGACGTATGGATCTCCCATTTTCACAGCCTTCCACGTACTGTGATAACAATTGTATCTGATTTTATTGTGGGATTCCGTGAAAGGTCATTCCGTGTACTTTAAATATGCGATTGGGTAATACAAAATAATTTGCACAGATATCCCTGATTTTCGCAATTCGAAAGAACAAAGAAATCTGCTACGGGTAACGTCTATGGTTTCGTGACCTGTTATGAAGTGCTAAGGCGTCGTGGTGCGGACTCGTGAGGAGACGATGCGACGCTGCTTGCAGCAACGTTGAATAGGAAGATGTAGACGCGCCGGTAATTCCGTACACAGCACGCATCCGGCTTGAACTGAAGTGCGGATCGTACAAACAAGCCTCCGTCCGATGCTCGGCTAAATCAAACATCTGCTGGGCACGTTGCTATAACGAAGTGCAAATAAAATTAAACAGACCACTTTTGTCTGCGTGTGTACGGCTCCATTCGGCCTGAATCTAATTATCAAGCTTTAACACGTGGTAACCTCAAAAATATACAGATGTCTGTGACATGCAACGACACAATTTCACTGAAGTACTGTGACAAACTAAAAATGTTTCTCATAGACCAGGCGCACAACGTAACGGGAAATTAGTTACCTTCTTGTTAATAAATTGTTTTATTGTACTTTTTTGCGTCGGGTCACAGCAGTACACACATCAACAATAATTTTGCATCACCCCTTTATTTCGAAATGTACGGCACAGAAAATAAAAATGATATCTGATGCATGCATATATACTCATTTGCAGTGTGTTCAAATCACCAAATAAAAATAGCACCGACAAAATCGTTTCTCTCTCTCTCTCTCTCTCTCTCCGTTTTCTTCACACCACACTTGAGAAACGTCAATATATGTTGGAACGTCCCCTTGGTTAGTTCCTATTCTGAACCCGTTGTGACGTATCATCGATGAGATCATCAACGAACCAAACTGCCCCACTCTTTCATGGTAATCCTGTGAAAGTCACGCACAGTTTGTGGTTACTGTCGACGTCCAAAATCAGCTCTTTTCGATCGCAGACATGTTGGACTGGATAAAAATGTCTGGGGAACAGGCAGTCAACTCCATTCTGGTGATCCGGAAGGAACATGTGCGCGAGAACAGCACGATGGTCACAGATCTACGAAGATGAAATGGCTACCCAACTGTTGGCGATGTTGCCGTTGTGGTCTTCAGTCCAGAGACTGGTTTGATGCAGCTCTCTATGCTACTCTATCCTGTGCAAGCTTCTTCATCTCCCAGTACCTACTGCAACCTACATCCTTCTGAATCTGTTTAGTGTATTCATCTCTTGGTCTCCCTCTACGATTTTTACCCTCTACGCTGCCCTCTAGTACTAAATTGGTGATCCTTGATGACTCAGAATATGTCCTACCAACAGATCCCTTCTTCTAGTCAAGTTGTGCCACAAATTTCTCTTCTCCCCAATTCTATTCAATACCTCCTCATTAGTTATGTGATCTACCCATCTAATCTTCAGCATTCTTCTGTAGCACCACATTTCGAAAACTTCTATTCTCTTTTATTCCAAACTATTTATCGTCCACGTTTCACTTCCATACATGGCTGTACTCCATACAAATACTTCCAGAAACGACTTCCTGACATTTAAATCTATACTCGATGTCAACAAAATTCTCTTCTTCAGAAACGCTTTCCTTGCCATTGCCAGTCTACATTTTATATCCTGTCTTCTTCGACCATCATCAGTTATTTTTCTCCCCAAATAGCAAAACTCATTTCATACTTTAAGCGTCTCATTTCCTAATCTAATTCCCTCAGCATCACCCGATTTAATTCGACTACATTCCATTATCCTCGTTTTGATTTTGTTGATGTTCATCTTATATCATCCTTTTATGACACTGACCATTCCGTTCAGCTGCTCTTCCAGGTCCTTTGCTGTCTCTGACAGAATTACAATGTCATCGATAAACCTCAAAAACTTTATTTCCTCTCCATGGATTTTAATTCCTACTCCGAATTTTTCTTTTGTTTCCTTTACTGCTTGCTCTGTTGGCGATAAGGTCGCACTGTTTGTTACAGAATCTCGACCCAGTACCGTAGAGCAGTGAGACTGCCCTCAGCAGCCTTGAGAGGTGCAAAACCTTGCACGTTAACGACGTAATGACACTCCACAATATCACTCTACCAACACGTTGTTGTACATGTGACACACAGTGCGCGGCGTTAGGTATTACCGCACTGCCTCCGTACACGTTGTCTGCGATTATCAGGGTACAAACAGATCAGCATTTCTACCATAAAGAAAACCCCACGCCAATCCTAAGGCGTGTTTTGTGCATTACATCTTGTCATTTGCAACGGACCCCATAGTGTTGTGGCGTATCATGTGTTGGTGGCCATGATCTTTGGAAATGCAGCTTCCCATCATGCAATCGTCTGCTGACAGTCTGATGTGAAACATTGCATCATGAAATTTCGTCGAACGCTGAATTAAGCTGGAGCACTTAGCCCATGGTTCCTTGGTCTCAAAAGTCGTAGATATCGATCATCTTGTGCATCTGTCGAATGTGGACGGTTTGTGCGGCGAGCGTCCTTTATGTTACCTGTCAATTAGTACCGAATCCAGGCCCGCACTACTTCACTTTGACTGCAGTGCACACGTCGAGAAACTTTACTGGTTCCGTGACGATGCGGCTCCTACCATCGACTGTCCTTCGTGGCATGACGGATTTTCATCCTTCTGTTCCACAGACGACTCTTGTAACTCTTTCCTACAGGTGCTTTACTTTCAACCGAAACGGTGCACTCCATTCGACTGGAGCTTTCTACCCATAATTAGCGTTCATGGTAGCTGGGTAAATGGTTGCAAACAATAGCAGGGGAGACCTTCATATCGGTGCAGTAGGAGCCACAGTAGCAACACATCTGCACTACACATCGGGGTGATGCAACACGTTTGTTTGTACAGGGCGATCAAAAAGTCAGTATAAATTTGAAAACTTAATAAACCACGGAATAATGTAGATAGAGAGGTAAAAATTGACACACATGCTTGGAATGAGATGGGGTTTTATTAGAACCAAAAAAAAAGTTCACAAAATGTCCGACAGATGGCGCGTGAAAGATCTCTTGCGCGCGTCGGTTGTTGATGATCGTGTGCTCAGCTGCCACTTTCGTCATGCTTGGCCTCCCAGGACCCTAGACCTCAGTCCGTGCGATTATTGGCTTTGGGGTTATCTGAAGTCGCAAGTGTATCGTGATCAACCGACATCTCTAGGGATGCTGAAAGACAACATCCGACGCCAATGCCTCACCATAACTCCGGCCATGCTTTACAGTGCTGTTCACAACATTATTCCTCGACTACAGGTATTGTTGAGGAATGATGCTGGACACATTGAGCATTCCCTGTAAAGAACGTCATCTTTGCTTTGTCTTACTTTGTTATGCTAATTATTGCTATTCTGATCAGATGAAGAGTCATCTGTCGGACATTTTTTGAACGTTTGTATTTTTTTGGTTCTTATAAAACCCCATGTCATTCCAAGCATGTGTGTCAATGTGTACCTCTCTATCTTCATTATTTCATGATTTATTCAGTTTTCAAATTTATACTGACTTTTTGATCACCCGGTATATGTACAACCACAACATCACGCTCTCTGCCATTACTAGCGGTACAAAACTATCTCTCTCTTCCCAAAAAACCACAATACTGATGTAATTCTTCGTGATTTTCCGGCGATCTGTTGACATCTTGGATATTCAGTCTCAGGTAGCACCTGAAGAAGACAGCGAGGCACACTCTCGAAATATCGTGCGAGAACGACACGAACATCCGGCTGGATTCCCGAATATCCAATATGTCAACCATAATGCTGTCTATGATAAAGATGCAATTACCTTCAAAAGCCCCTAGCGTTTCTTTTACTTGAGGTGGTCTGCTTTTATTCATTCAGGAGGTGGATGCTCTTTCTCTGACGCAGGGGTAAAGAAGCAGGACCCTAGACACTTGCTCTGTTTATATGGTGTCAGCACTCCGTTACGCCGCGTGCTCTGCGCAGGGAAATTCGGTGGCTGCGCTCTGCTTCCAGTTCCCGGCGCGGCTATTCTAGTACGCAGACACACCGCTGTGCTCGGGTCTTCGTTCTTTTGTTTGTTATTTTATCGATCAGCCGGAGGAGGAAGCCCTCACAGGGGACAGATGAACAGGAGCGTCTTCTTTTCTGCCGGCCTCCTCCCTTCGCTGCGGGAGCAGAACGGATAGGGGCAGGTGAAGGACGATCGAGGTCTTCCAGCGGCGAAATCCCAGAGCAGTAACGATTTCCCCGGAATCCCTTAATTTCCAGCGGCTGGGCCATCCCTAGAGCAAGCAGGGCACTGCGTGGCGGCGGTCGGAAGGCTTCTCTCTCTCTCTCTCTCTCTCTCTCTCTCTCTCCCTGTCTCTCTCTTCCCC
The DNA here is from genome assembly GCF_021461385.2 of Schistocerca piceifrons. NCBI lineage: Eukaryota > Metazoa > Arthropoda > Insecta > Orthoptera > Acrididae > Schistocerca > Schistocerca piceifrons. The sequence goes on from NC_060138.1 coordinate 211,646,044, forward strand.
TCCCTACTACTACTAGCGTGTCCTTCATGCACCCCTCTCTCGTGTGTCTTTCAGAAAAGAAAGAAACTGCTGAGTTTCTTAGTACTTTCACATGCTGTCTTGCTACACCAGATCTTGCAAATACACTATTCAAGGAATTAGGAAAACACGCTTATCGACGTCGCCATGTTAAATCTTCTTCGATACAGACGGTACCCGTGGTCTTACTACATGACTTGAGATCTTTCCTTTCAATGTAGACAAATAAAAATCACTCGCAATTTTTCGGCAGTGTTATGCATTACAGTGTCAGATGACACCTCAGAAAGAAGTAAATACCGGTATCCCAGTGTTTCTTGCTAAGGTACACATGGCAGTTGCCATTTTGCACGCTGTGTTCAACCAACGTGGCATCATAATGCAGTGCAAGTTGCAAGGACGGTCTGTTTCGTCCAAAAAGAATGGACTTTCGGTAACACTGCTGCACATGACAATGTCTCTCCATGCGTCATCCGTAGATTGTGGGCACGCTACAAAGAGACAGGTCAGTATACAAGGCTAATTAGGGAAGGACGCCGACGCATTAGAACTTCACGTGAAGTCCCATATGCGATCTTTTCTGCCATCTGGCGTCGCACGGATACCACCAGAGCACTGAAAGTCGATCTCAGAAGATCCACTAGAGAGACTGTCCGATCACACTATAATGAACAGGTACGAGAATGGAATTTTACGACCCAGACGTCTTGTTCTGCCTGACAACACCTCGCAGATCGCCTTCAGTTCTGCCGATCCCAAGTCTACTGGCAACTCCATCACTGGCGAAACGTGTTATTCACGGACAAGTCCAGATATCTTCTGACTCAAGGTGATGGCTGTGTTCGTGTGCGAAGATCCGTTGTGAGCGGTACCTGCCAAATGTGATTCAGGAAGTCGACCAATTCCAAGGATCTGTGTTGTTGCGGGGAGCTTCGGTGTTGACAGCCATACGGATCTGGTCGTCGTTCGTGATTGAGTTATCGCTAGGCAGTACATCGAAAAGATCCTGTTGTACCATGTTGTTATTGCTGAATAGGGTGGTGACCTTGTATTCAGCCTATGTGGCGCGTGTCAGCAGGGATGTCTTGTGAAGCCTAGACACTGAGATAATTGATTGACCGGCGGTAATTCCCGACCTAAAGCCCATCACGCATTTGTGGTACGTGGTAGACAAACGTGTTCATCAGCATTCTGTCCCACCAAAACTCACCAAGAAGTCTCATGAGCGCTCATTGAAGAATGGGGACGCATACCATTGGGTGACTTCTATAGACTTATACAGAACATGTCACGTAGGTGTCAGACAGTGATAAACGCTCACAGAGCGCATACACGTTACGGAAGCTCTGTAAAAGTCCAATGAAAAGCAGTCAGAATGATGGGATGAATGATTTTCCCACGTTGTTTTCGACACCTGTAGGACGTTTCAGTTGTTTTTATGTAAAAGATCGAGGGAGTAGTGATGTTTTGTTGTGTACTTAATTTGTGGAAGATTAAGGTGTAATTTGGTAACATAACCAGTACTCAATTATTCAGAGGAGTATGGCAGACGTCCAGAGTCATGTTCCACTGAACTCTTTGAGCAGTGTATTCTTATTCTTCTGTGAGCTGGCCTTCAAACCATTGCAGTCTCATTAGACGACTGCATTCACGGAATTATTAGTTCGTGAACCGTTCGAAGATTTTAGATTAAGTTACGGTGTTGTCGTAGGAGCCAGAAAGCTCAGACATTTTATGATCTCTAAGGAAAATGCACTATTCACAGGCGTGAATGAGATTCTCTGCGAACAAAGTCGTGTATATTGCTAAACATATTTTCCATGTTTACTACGATTCAGCTACTGCCATCGACATACACTACTGGAAATTGAAATACGAACACCGTGAATTCATTGTCCCAGGAAGGGGAAACTTTATTGACACATCCCTGGGGTCAGATACATCACATGATCACACTGACAGAACCACAGGCACATAGACACAGGCAACAGAGCATGCACAATGTCGGCACTAGTACAGTGTATATCCACCTTTCGCAGCAATGCAGGCTGCTATTCTCCCATGGAGACGATCGTAGAGATGCTGGATGTAGTCCTGTGGAACGGCTTGCCATGCCATTTCCACCTGGCGCCTCAGTTGGACCAGCGTTCGTGCTGGACGTGCAGACCGCGTGAGACGACGCTTCATCCAGTCCCAAACATGCTCAATGGGGGACAGATCCGGAGATCTTGCTGGCCAGGGTAGTTGACGTACACCTTCTAGAGCACATTGGGTGGCACGGGATACATGCGGACGTGCATTGTCCTGTTGGAACAGCAAGTTCCCTTGCCGGTCTAGGAATGGTAGAACGATGGGTTCGATGACGGTTTGGATGTACCGTGCACTATTCAGTGTCCCCTCGACGATCACCAGTGGTGTACGGCCAGTGTAGGAGATCGCTCCCCACACCATGATGCCGGGTGTTGGCCCTGTGTGCCTCGGTCATATGCAGTCCTGATTGTGGCGCTCACCTGCACGGCGCCAAACACGCATACGACCATCATTGGCACCAAGGCAGAAGCGACTCTCATCGCTGAAGACGACACGTCTCCATTCGTCCCTCCATTCACGCCTGTCGCGACACCACTGGAGGCGGGCTGCACGATGTTGGGGCGTGAGCGGAAGACGGCCTAACGGTGTGCGGGACCGTAGCCCAGCTTCATGGAGACGGTTGCGAATGGTCCTCGCCGATACCCCAGGAGCAACAGTGTCCCTAATTTGCTGGGAAGTGGCGGTGCGGTCCCCTACGGCACTGCGTAGGATCCTACGGTCTTGGCGTGCATCCGTGCGTCGCTGCGGTCCGGTCCCAGGTCGACGGGCACGTGCACCTTCCGCCGACCACTGGCGACAACATCGATGTACTGTGGAGACCTCACGCCCCACGTGTTGAGCAATTCGGCGGTACGTCCACCCGGCCTCCCACATGCCCACTATACGCCCTCGCTCAAAGTCCGTCAACTGCACATACGGTTCACGTCCACGCTGTCGCGGCATGCTACCAGTGTTAAAGACTGCGATGGAGCTCCGTATGCCACGGCAAACTGGCTGACACTGACGGCGGCGGAGTACAAATGCTGCGCAGCTAGCGCCATTCGACGGCCAACACCGCGGTTCCTGGTGTGTCCGCTGTGCCGTGCGTGTGATCATTGCTTGTACAGCCCTCTCGCAGTGTCCGGAGCAAGTATGGTGGGTCTGACACACCGGTGTCAATGTGTTCTTTTTTCCATTTCTAGGAGTGTATTAAATAAAGTGAAACAGTGTTCTGGGTCAGTTGCAATAAAAGCTGTGTTCAAGTGGGTCGACAACTAACAAACGCTTAGCTTTTATTGCAACTGACGCTGAACAAAATTTTACTAGATGTAAGCTCTGATATGATGATGACCGTACTTCAAACGTCGTAAAAAGGGGAAACACATTTGGTCTTCCAGGCGGCTTTATTCGCAAAAATTCAGAATCACTGCATCCCCATTTAGGGAATTTATTTTCTTTGCTAATTAAGTAATATTTTTAGTTCTTTGTGCACATTACACTTTCGTTCGAGAACACAAACTCCAATACATGCTTTTGCTTTCTACGACGTTTGTACAACGTCACATCCTCGATCAGCAAGTCTCCCAAAAATTAAGGTTTCTTTAATCACCGCCATTTTATAAACATGCAGTAACTTCTGTGACAACTGTAGGCAAAATAAATGTTTCGAGGTAGCAAAAGTCACCAAATCATCCTCTGTTTTCACACCAGTAACTGATTTAAATGACATTTAAGTTGGACAAAATGAACGAGAAGTGTCTACAAGGTTTAAATTAGTAGTATAGGACTCATTGTGTAAGCAAATAGCAAATTAAGTGTTCGAATTAAATTGCTCGTTGAGGACTAGAAAGCACTGTTTCGACGGCGAACATGCTTATCTTATTTACAAACTTTGTTTTCATGTCTTCTTATTTCTCTGTTTGTCTACTACAAAGGGCAAAATACAAAAGCGATTCGCACTTCTAATTCATCTGAATTCATTTTGTAGCCTTAACGTGCATTAATCAGCATCGTTATGCGTTATAAATAGGTGTATTCTCTGCCGAGGCAAGCAACTGAACTCCATGTGTACAATGTATGTGCTCCATTGACGTGTTGCCGACTTGAAATGTCGCCGTCGCTTCTTGTTGAGAACTCTGCTAGTGCTTGATTTCTAATTGCAGGAGACAGTGCTGAGTGATATGCTTAGCATATTCTGAAACTGGCAGTATAGCGTCCTTTTATCTCGAACCTACTTTCAACCATTTAATTTAATTGATTTCTGAAGACCATATTTGGAGTATTCCTACTCCTTACCAAAATGGTTCAAATGGCTCTGAGCACTATGGGACTTGACATCTATGGTCATCAGTCCCCTAGAACTTCGAACTACTTAAACCTAACTAACCTAAGGACATCACACAACACCCAGTCATCACTACTCCTTATCCAATTCATCGATGATACACAGAGGAGGAATTACACCTGGAGGTAAGGGATGATGTCTGGTGTGATGACTTTTCTCCTCTAACGTTCTAGTGGAATCGATCAGTCCAGCGCGTTCTCTGACGCAGGAAGCCGACTTTGAAACTACGCCTACTCATAGGTGAGCTGTGTGCGGCTCGCGTTGATGCCGTTCATAGCTTGGCATCTTGTAACAACGATAGTGGCGTATCGTTTTCTTAGTTTGTTCACTGACGCCACTACGTTTGTTCGTCTTGTCTGTCCGTGAGTGGCAGCAGCAGCGCTTATCGATAGCACGTACTGTGGTACCATCTTTGGAGCGGCCCCTAGTACTTCCGGGTCGTCGTGTGTCCAGGGAGTTGAGTTGGGACAGAGCAGCAGTGATGTCCGGACACCAGTACTCGCCCGACCGCTGGCGACACACATCTACTGTCCGACGGAAGGATGTGGTCGCGAGAGTGCACGACCCCGTCAAGTATCGGATTCAGCGAGTTTTAGTCGTGTGGACCGTGATATTCAAGTAGTGCAACTTTCACGTTTGTGTGTGTGTGTCCGCCCTTCGAATACCTCATGGCAATAAGTTGTCAGTCGACGATTTATATTGAGATCTTTCCCGTGCCTGACTTGAGTGGGGACGACCGTTGGTTGGTTGGTTGGTCATTCGGTCGGTCGTCGCAGCAGACAACCACTTCTGGCATCTCTGTGTTTGTGCCGACTTATAATTCGTCGGTGTTGTTTCACAGTGACTGCTTTTAGTATCGTGAGTTATTGGTGAAATTGTTTCCACAGATCTGTGTGTATCTTGTGGTTTTGAATGGGCAGTTATTTTAATGCTGTCTGCGTACTGGATTTGGTGGGGAGTTGCGTACGGACATCATCAGTTCGGCTTCAGACAGAGCAGCGAGGACAGGCAGGCCGGGACCGCTGGCGGCGTGCAGGCACTGCTGGATCGAGGGGCTGAACCCAGGACGTTTGAAGGTGAGTGAATCGTGTCCAGTACTGAAACCTCCTCTGTTTGAGATCTCACTGTTGTTTGCGTGTTTCTGCTCCCAGGGCCGGTGAGACCAACCGCAAGTGGAGTCAGCCTTCTACTCCTTGATATTAGTTGGATTTAGTATTATTCTTATTAGTGAAGTGCAACCAGCGGTATTTTCTACCTTGTGACCGCTAACGCCCCAGTTACCTGGAATTTATAAGTTTATTGTAGTAAGTTTACTGCTTTACATTGAGTTCATGATCTTTCTCCAGCTGACATAGTCAGGTATTTTTAATTCTTAGCAACGTTGAAGAAAGAGAAGAAAAATGAGTTTGTTGAGGAATTTATTAGTTACTGTTCCTACAGACGGATCGCCAGTTACGTTGGGAAAAAAATTAAGATCCGTTACGAAATTGAATGGAAAACGGTAAAAGCTTCCAGTAACCAATTAGCGCTAATCTGCAACTTGGATTAGTGGTTAAGCACACTGGATTCGCATTCGGGAGGACAACGGTTCAAACCCTCGTCCAGCATCATGATATAGGTTTGCCCTGATATCCCAGAATTGCTTAAGACTGATGGCTTAGAAAAGGCACGGCCGATTTCCTTCACCATCCTTCACTGATCCGACCCTGTGTTCCGTCTCTAATGACTTCGTTGTCAACGGGACGTCAAACACTGATCTCCGCCTTGCTCCTCCTCCGCCTTCTCCCAGGAACTTGATGAACCATGGTACTACTCAATTCTTTAGAGAATCAAAATTACAATCTCACCGCAGTTATTTAAAGAAAATAGGAAGCCCGGGATCACTGGTGATGGACAAGCTTGTGATTGTTTTACAATTTTAATTTGACTCAAACAGACTTTATTATAAACTTCAATTCCAACATTTGCCCTCTTACTGATGCAGCATACCAATGTTTACTTTAACTGAATTACTTAAACACGAATAAGAATCATATTTTGCATCTGCAATCAAAAACATAGATAGTAGGCACGGCGAATAATCAGTCATAAACAATCATTCTTGTTTAAAAGGCTAGTAACACTATACACTTCCAACCCAACGTTACACAGCCACATAACACCACAAGTTCATTAAAAAGCAAAGATATTAAAGATTAATAAAACTGACTTGCCCACATAAAGGCCCACAGCGAAACATGCTTTTACTAAAAACGCAAAGCGGGCCAACCAAGGTCGCAAAACCGGCATACAGGAAAAATAAGTTGCACATTCATTAAAGGTACACAGATGATTAACGTAAGTGTTGAATAAGAATGGCTATTAATAACCAGTAAAATAACTTACAGAAACGCTAATATGAACAAAGTAGCCTAACTTAACTTTAGAGAACAGCGTTAAGGCCCACAGCAGTATTTGGAAGCAATAACGCTACGGCCGGCAGGCAATACGAGCGTTCACTCCCCACGGCTTGTGCACAGGCTCACAAGCCGGCGATATATATTTGTATATAGTCCGACCGGCCTCACAATGTGCGGCCCTAACAAGAATCCATAATCGCACCGACACCAGTAAACGAGCAGACTTAACAAATGGCCTGCAGCACAAATAGATAGCAATGAAAACAAGGCCAAATCACAGCCACACCGGAATATGTAATAAGCATGCCCCCAAATCCTTATGGAGCCCTACTCTAACATTACACGTCTCCCAGTAAATTAGCAAGAAACTTAGAGATCACTTTCAGTTGCCTTAAGGCACTTTCAACATTAAATAAGCATACCAAATCCTGCCGTGACAAATGATTAACCCATTAACTCTACGGCTGCCGGGCGCGTACACAACGGCAACCAGTTCCCAAGCGGTCAATACGTCCTAAAACAAGTTAAAACGCGCGTGAAAACCACTTAAAACACACACTCCACAAATCATGCGAAACGAAATGAGGAACATCAGCCTCCTTAAAATATCCACTGTGGAACCAAGTTCAGAACCACCTCCGGCGGCTACCCGTGCCACAATAGGTTTCAACGATCATCTTAGTTAAACACAAATAACTTGGAGCTTGCAAATTACGAGCTGGGAAGCTGTCCAGCGCGAGACGACGAAACCATCACAATTTTGCACGTCAAGGCGCCCAATGATCGACACCGTACATAAGGAGCGACCAAAGACAAGGACGGAGAGCACGGCGAGGCCCATGCACCACGGTTAGGGTGCTCGATGAACGCCGACCGGAGACTAAAAATGGTTCAAATGGCTCTGAGGACTACGGGACTTAACATCTGTGGTCATCAGTCCCCTAGAACTTAGAACTACTTAAACATAACTAACCCAAAGACATCACACACATCCATGCCCGAGGCAGGATTCGAACCTGCGACCGTAGCGGTCACGCGGTTCCACACTGAAGCGCCTAGAACCGCACGGCCACACCGGCCGGCGACCGGAGACTCACCCGGAAAACACCCCAGGCCCCCGGGAGGGGGGGGGGGGAGCAGTCAAAGATAGCAAGACAGCTGCATATCGATATCACCGATGCAAGTAGAACACCCTAGCCCCAGCCTCCGCGGCTCACTTGAATTAATTGGTCTGCGATGCGACAGGGAATCTAAAGGAAGTCTAGGTTCCTCGAAGCTTTTTCTTCAGGATCGGTTTATCGGTTTCCTCGTTTACACAAGTCTTCACACGGCTCCCCACCCTATTCCCTGTGACGATGTAGGGGGCACAGTACTCGCGGCTCCCAGAACTGCCCTCACAGTATGCTCACAGAGGACGTTGGCTAGGAAACCTTGGTTTGGACTGTCTCACCAATGTAGAACGCTGCACCGAAGCCACCACTTAATTGTGTGTCCAGCACGTTCCACATGGAGGTACAAAGTCGATATGGACAGCCATCGAAGATGAACTGGTGGTATACACTAGCTGCGCATTCAGTACCCGGCCCGTTCCGACAAGAGCGTCGCATGCTGAGTCATTACTACGCTCCAGTAAGCGCGCGGGGCGATATTAGCTAACAGTAGGGTAAGGTATTAACCCTTCGCCGCAGTACGTTTACGGTCGTCGTAATGGCCGGCGCACAGAGTATCAGCAGCAGCTGTCCGCGTCTTTGGGGCGGCGCAAAGTAGCGGCGAACCGGCGGCGGCTGCTGCGCCGGCAGTGGCGGGCATTCGGCGCACGTAGAGAGCGCGGCCGCCGGACGCCGCTGCCAATATCCAGCGCCGGCCCGCTGAATGCTAACACCGGCGCTCGCCAAACAGCGGGCACTTGCCGCTACCGTGACGTCTCCCTCAGACAGCCAGCGCACCAAGTCATCTGGAAGAGCCCAGAGAATCCTAATCCTTCGAGTTTAACGCACCGCTGCCAACTCGATAACTCGTTAATGGCGCACCGCCGGCCGCGGTGGCCGTGCGGTTCTAGGCGCTCAGTCCGGAACCGCGTGACTGCTACGGTCGCAGGTTCTAATCCTGCCTCGGGCATGGATGTGTGTGATGTCCTTAGGTTAGTTAGATTTAAGTAGTTCTAAGTTCTAGGGGACAGATGACCACAGATGTTAAGTTCCATAGTGCTCTTCATTTCATTTCGCAGGAGAGCTTCTGTTAAGTTTGGAGGGTAGGAGACGAGGTACTGGCAGAAGTAAAGCTGTGAGGACGGGGTGCGAGTCGTGCTTGGGTAGCTCAGTTGGTAGAGCACTTGCCCGCGAAAGGCAAAGGTCGCGAGTTCGAGTCTCGGTCCGGCACACAGTTTTAAATTGCCAGGAAGTTTCATTTCAGCGCACGCTCCGCTGCAGAGTGAAAATGTCATTCCCCAAGTGGTAGGTAAGTCAGCTGGCGATAACGAAATAGCCAGTGAAGAGTCTCTATGTAAATCGCTTCATCGACTTTCGGGGTTTGTGGTGGTGGTGGTGGTGGGGTGGTGGTGGTGGTGGTGGTGGAGGAGGAGGATTAGGGGGAGGGGACCAAACAGCGAGGTCATCGGTCCCATAGGATTAGCGAAGGATGGGGGAAGTAAGTCGACGGTGCACTTTGAAAATGACCATCCCGGTATTTGCCTGAAGCAATTTATGGAAATCACGGTAAACCTAAATCAGGGGAAGGGGGAAGGGGGTGGAGCGGTTTTGAAGAATCGTCCTCCCGAATCCGAGTCCAAGTCTGCTAACAACTGCACCATCTCTCTCGGTGATTTTCAGGGTAGATATCCAGATTTACATGTCTGAACAACACCATTTAGGAGTCGGTGATCCTATAAATTCAGACTAAGAGAAATATGGTTATATGGGTGCTCTATCTGGCAGCCATAGTGGCATTTCAATATTAAATTACTATATCTAAATTGTGTCACATATCTAGAATCATTTTCCTTAAAAAATGGTTCAAATGGCTCTGAGCACTATGGGACTTAACTTCTGAGGTCATCAGTCTCCTAGAACTTCGAACTACTTAAACCTAACTAACCTAAGGACATCACACATATCCATGCTCGAGGCAGGATTCGAACCTGCGACCGTAACGGTCGCGCAGTTCCAGACTGTAGCGCCTAGAACCGCTCGGCCAATCCGGCCGGCATCATTTTACACATTAGTTGGATACATACTAAGAGTTTGATTTGATACACAAAAGAACTCATCATGTATCTGCGTTGTCAGCCTATGTGTTCGTTCTTCCACACCTCTGGTTGGTTGCTTGGAAGCTTGTTTGGTGTCTGCTGGAGGTCTCTATGTTTCTGGGCTCCGTGAAAGATTCTCTGAATGTAGGAACAGTTTGGCCAACTTCTGTATGCTTTTCTGGGTCAGAGAGACACCGGCGAGCGATGATCCGTCGCTTTTGGTATGTTAGCAAAGGCAGAAAGTACATGTTGTCTGTGCGCCGACTTCCGGTCAGCGCTAGGGTCTGTGGGTGAGTAGCGAACTGCCTCACCGAACAGGAAATCGTCGAAGATGTGACATCTGGTTTTAGTCGTTAATGTTTCGTTTTGTGAACGTGTAAGTTTCAGCTTAACTGAGTCCTTAATTCAGTTCTTAGTAGGTTTCAGCTCTTAAAGAATGACTGAGTACCTTACGTAGGTAGGAATGGGAACAATTTCGCGATTTTTTGGAATTTATAGCAGTGTTTTCTTTATGATCTGTAATTTTGGAATTGTGGAGCATGAGGCCACGTGATTCTAAGAGTGTAATTCAATTCCTGAATAAACTGTTTACCTGAGTAGCGCGTATTATTTTGACATTTCGTAGTCCTATTAATAAAGGCCAAAGTGTTTTGTGCAGATTTTAGCGAGTTTCCTTCGTGCTTGGTTGGTAGTTGTTAACACGTGCTTTGTTCGTGAAATTGTGGTTTACATTGTGCGCTTGAAAATTAATCAGTTTCCTTTCTTAAATAAATTTTCATATTTTATTTTTTGACTTCGTGAGCTTTCCTCTAGTGAATTTTTTTATATTTTATCGATTTTTCTTTGTGTAGGGTAGCCAAGTGATTACTAGCAACTTTCGGTAGCCGCTGTCTTTCGGAAGAATTGTTGACGGAACTTAGTTCCCGTTCATTGTTCGCAATTTCAGTCTCGCCTAATTTTTTTTTATAAATTTTGTGAATAATTTTCTGTTAAACTGTGTAAACATCTAAGCTAGTCTCCCTCAAACACAATTTAGATTTTGTTTGCTTTACTGAGTTACTGAACAACTTTCTTTGCTATACGGGGTGTTACAAAAAGGTACGGCCAAACTTTCAGGAAACATTCCTCACACACAAAGAAAGAACGTATGTTATGTAAACATGTGTCCGGAAACGCTAACTTTCCATGTTAGAGCTCATTTTATTATTTCTCTTCAAATCACATTAATCATGGAATGGAAACACACGACAACAGAACGTACCAGCGTGACTACAAACACTTTGTTACAGGAAATGTTCAAAATGTCCTCCGTTAGCGAGGATACATGCATCCACCCTCCGTCGCATGGAATCCCTGATGCGCTGATGCAGCCCTGGAGAATGGCGTATTGTATCACAGCCGTCCACAATACGAGCACGAAGAGTCTCTACATTTGATACAGGGGTTGCGTAGACAAGAGCTTTCAAATGCCCCCAAAAATGAAAGTCAAGAGGGTTGAGGTCAGGAGAGCGTGGAGGCCATGGAATTGGTCCGCCTCTACCAATCCATCGGTCACCGAATCTGTTGTTGAGAAGCGTACACACTTCGACTGAAATGTGCAGGAGCTATAGCGTGCATGAACCACATGTTGTGTCGTACTTGTAAATGCACATGTTCTAGCAGCACAGGTAGAGTATCCCGTATGAAATCATGATAACGTGCTCCACTGAGCGTAGGTGGAAGAACATGGGACCCAATCAAGACATCACCAACAATGCCTGCTCAAACGTTCACAGAAAATCTGTGTTGATGACATGATTGCACAATTGCGTGCGGATTCTCGTCAGCCCACACATGTTGATTGTGAAAATTTACAATTTGATCACGTTGGAGTGAAGCCTCATCCGTAAAGAGAACATTTTCACTGAAATGAGGATTGACACATTGTTGGATGAACCATTCGCAGAAGTGTACCCGTGGAGGCCAATCAGCTGCTGATAGTGGCTGCACACGCTGTTACATGGCACGGAAACAGTACATACTGACGAAACTAAAATGAGCTCTAACACGGAAATTTAGCGTTTCCGGACACATGTCCACATAACATTTTTTCTTTATTTGTGTGTGAGCAATATTTCCTGAAAGTTTGGCCGTACCTTTTTGTAACACCCTGTATATGTGTGCGTGTGTAATCTATCATCCCACAGAACATCTGATTTCAAATTATCCTGTTATTCATATAGGCATTTCAGCTCGTTTTACCAGCAACATTCAGCATCATTACTCCATCGTAGGTTAAGGTTTTTCTGTTAAATTTACGTGTACACGTTTGTTCATGCGCTTCCCTTTTTAAGTAATTAACTGTGAAATAAATGTGTAGTACAAGGCATTCTTGATATTCAGTAACTAACACATTATTTATCCAATTTCCTATTGAAACTCTTCCAGGCCATTTCACACGTTATGATTAGTACCATATTTAAGAGCATCTTCCAAGCTGATTCTCCCACAGAATCAATCTAGAATTATCAAGATACAGCAGGCTTTCATTACCTTTTTCCTGGATTGAAGCCCATTCACTAATTTCTTTTTAAGCAAATGTTCTGGATAATTAAGTGGTAATCCAGTGCAGTTGGTGATCCGAGATAGCTTCCGTAATACAGTCCCCATTTAAATTCACATAAAAATGCACCAGCCTACGTAACAGAATAATTTTCCATCAGCCAAGCTAATTACATAATTAAACAGATACGTTACACCGAAACTATCAACATTGTCCTCTAAAGCTCCACTTAATTGGATCCATAATCCTCCCGACCCGATATCGGGCACTGTAGACGACAACGGAAGAAAAACCAACAGCTTATTTGGCAATATTTCTAAACTACCCTCACCATGTACGCAATGCCTCTAACAGAACTAAAATTCCGGCTGTATCCAGCAGCTTTGATTCTTAGTCTCCTGTCACACAATCTATGCGAAGTTCATCGACTTTTCTTTTATCTGAACATGATCCAGACACAGCTAGATAGCAGATTCCATTCTACTTATAATACAACAAGCTCGTTGAAATAACGTAAACTGCAGATTTAATGGTCTCGTTGAAGCTCAGTGTCCTGCTTGAATCTATATAAACTAAGATGACAAAAGTCACGGGATGCTTCCTAACACAGTGTCTGACTTTTTTTTTTTTTTTTTTTTGCCTGGTGCAGTACTGTTGACGTGCCATGGACTCCAGTCGTTGTTAAGTCCCCCGCAGAAATATTTAGCCAAGATGCCTCTATAGACGTCCATGTTTGCGGAAGTGTTGCCGGTGCAGGATTTTCTGCACAAACGGACTTCTTGATTATGCCCCATAAATGGTCGATGGGATTCATGTCAGGCGATCTGAATATCCAAATCATTGGCTCAAATGCCCATATGACAACAGTAGCAAACAATTGTGGCCCGGTAACGTGGCCCATTATCAATGCTAAGAATTCCGTCGTTGTACGGGAACATAAGTGAATGAATGGCTGCAAATGGTCTCCAAGTAGCGACCGAGCAAGGTGGCGCAGTGGTTAGCACACTGGACTCACACTCTGAAGGACAATGGTTCAAACCCGCGACCGATTATCCTTATTTACCTTTTCCTTGATTTCCCTAAGTTACTTCAGGTCAATGCCGGGATAATTCCTTTGAAAGGGCACGGCCGACTTCCTTCCCCACCCTTCCCTAATCTGATGGGGCCGATGACCTCGCTGTTTGACCACCTTCCCCGAATCAACCAGAAATTGAAGTATCTTAACATAACCGTTTCCAGCTAATGATAGGTATAGCTGGAGAACAGTCCATAAAACATGCCACATCATTATGGAGCCACCACCAGATTGTCCAGTACCTTTTTTGGCAACTCGCGTCCATGGCTTTGTGGGGTCTGCATCACACTCGATCCCTGCCATCACCTTTTATCGACTAAAATCGTGACTCATATGATCAAGCTACAGTTTTCCAGTCGTCTAGGGTCCAATCGATATGGTCACGACCCTAGGAGAGGCGTTGCAGGAGATGTGATGTTAGCAAAGGCACACGCGTCTGTCGTCTGATTCCACAGCTCATTAACGCTAAATTTCGCCGCACTGTCCTAACAGATGCATTCTCGTACGTCCCACATTGATTTCACACGATGTGCTTGTCTGTTAGTACTGACAATCTACAAAAACGCCGCTGCTCCCGATCGTTAAGTAAATGTCAGTAAATGTCATCGCGCATTTCTTTGTTCTTGCTGAGAGGTAATGCCCAAAATTTGGCATTCTCGTCGCACTATTGATACTATGGATCTCGAAATATTAGATTCTGTAACGATTTCCGAAATTGAATGTCCCATGCGTCAAGCTCCAACTATCATTCGCATTCAGAATCTGTTAATCCCCGTTGTGCGGGTCTAATCACGTCGGAAACATTTTCAGATGAATCACCTGAGTGCAAATGACAGCTCCTCAATGGGTTGCTCTGTTGTACCTTGTGTACGCTGTCCTACCGCCATGTGTATATGTGCATATCGCTTTCCTATAAACTCAGAGTATAAGACATTAGAATTAAAATTCCAGAAGAGTTTGCTAGATGTGCTTTTCTATGGTCTCACTGTCAAGTCAGTGAAGCGTAAAAACTGCCGGTAAGTTGGTTGGTTGGATTAAAAGAGGGGCAAAGGGACCAAACTACGAGGTCATCTGTCCCTTGTTCCGAATAAAACAATGTCACAAGTGTGAGAATAAAACAAACAAGACTGACAACTCAAAACGGAATGAAACGAAAAGTCATAAGAACGATGGAGGGCAAAAAACATGTAAATAGATAAAAGGGGACAAGAAAACCACAGAAACGCAAGGAACGGGATGAAGTGATTAAAACAACAAAGCAGATTACCATGAATAGCAGACTGAGGATAAAAAAAAGAAAAGCCTGCCACTCTGCAACACATTAAAAGCTCTACCCTAGAAGCACTAGGCTAAAGGACACAGAGGGACAAAGGACATTCGCTAAAACTTAGAGCAAATGATAAAACCCACCCGCACGAATAAAACGTGAAACTAAATCAGACGATGAGGCGTTGTCAGATAAAATTAGCGGCAACGAGTCCGATAACCCAAGATTTCATCATTGGGAAGTCGAAGTGGGACAGTGCACCAGAATATGGGCCACTGTCAATCGGGCGCCAAAGCATGGCCAATGCGGAGCCGGCCGAGGACAATTTATTCCTTGAGAGAGTCCAGCATGGAAGACTTTCACACATTCGTAATCTCTTTAATGACACCCAGTTTGTTGTGTGTCCTGCTATGTCATTCCTTCTCCCGAAGCCGAAAAACCCTACAGCGTAAATCAGACCGCAGGTCAGGTTCAGAGATGCCCATCTCCAGAAGCGGTCTCCGCGTGGCCTGTTTGGCAAGCCTGTCGACAAGCTCGTTGCCTGGGATGCAGACGCGTCCTGGGGTCCACACAAACACCACTGAATGACAGGACCGGTCCAGGGAATAGATTAACTCCTGGATGGACGCCACCAAAGAATGGCGACGGTAGCACTGGTCGATAGCTTGTAGGCTGCTCAAGGAGTCAGTACACAGAAGAAACGACTCCCCAGGACATGAACGTATTTGCTGAAGAGCATGAGATATAGCCACCAGCTCTGCAGTGAAAACACTGCAGGCATCGGGCAAGGAATGCTGTTCAAAATGGCCTCTGTGGACGTAGGCGAAGCCGACATGACCAGTCATCGAGCCGCCCGTGTAAAACTCTTCAGAGCCCCGGAACATGTCAAGAATCGAGAAGAAGTGACAGAGAACGGCAGGAGTAACTGAGTCCTTAGGTTTATGCGAAAGTTCCAGACGAATCTGCGGCCTAGGTGTACACCATGGAGGTGCATGCGGACGGACCTGGATGAGAGGTGGTAAAGGGAAGGACTCCAGTTCAGACAGAAGGGATCGCACACGAGCCGCAATCGTTAGCCCTGACCTGGGCCGCCGATGCGGGAGATGAAATGCCATGGGTGGGAAAAGGAGACTGTAATTCGGATACTCAGAAATACGAATATGTCCAACGTAACCGACGAGCAGTTGTGCATGTCGGATCTGCAGTGGAGGGACTCCGGCCTCCACCAGGCCACTGGTCACCGGACTCGTTCTAAAAGCTCTCGTCGGTAGGCGAACGCCACAGTGCTGCACTAGGTCGAGTACACGCAACGCCGAGGGCGCCGCCGAACCATAAACCAGACTCCCATAGTTAAGGCGGGATTGAAGAAAGGATTTGAAGAGCTGCAGCAGAGTAGGGCGATCTGCAACCCAGTTGGTGTTGCTCACGCAGCTGAGGGGAGCGAGGTGCTGCCAGTACTTCCTCTTCAGCTGACGAAGGTGAGGTAGGCTAGTCAACCAGGCGTCGAAAACCAGTCCTAAGAATCGATGTGACTCTACTACAGTGAGCAGATCGTCATGTAGGTAAAGTTCGGGTTCTGGGTGAACGGTACGGCGCCGACAAAATTAAATGACACACAACTTAGCGGCCGAAAACTGGAAGCCGTGTGGAGCCACTCAGCAACACGAGTACTGATCGACAAGTATGAAATGCAGGAGCCGTTTGCATACAGAGAGGGTAAGATGGACGGCCCTACACCTGCTGCTAGACCGTTAATGGCCACTAGAAAGAGTCATACACTCAATACAGAGCCCTGCGGAACCCCACTCTCCTGGATATGGAGGGAACTATGGGAGGCACCAACTTGGACAAGGAAAGTACAGAGCGAAAGGAAATTCTGGATAAAAATCTGGAGCGGGATTCGGAGACTCCACCCGTATAGTGTGGCAAGGATATAATGTTGCCAGGTGGTGTCACACGCTTTGCGTGGATCAAAAATACGGCAACCAGGTGTTGGCGTCTGGAAAAGGCTGTTTGGATGGCAGACTCGAGGGTCACAAGATTATCAGTGGTAGAGCAACCGTGGAGGAAGCCGCCCTGACATGGAGCCACTGGGCCACGTGACTCCAGGACCCAACCCAACCGTTGACATACCATACATTCCAGCAGCTTACAAAGAACGTTGGTGAGGCTGAGGGGCGGATAGCTATAAACATGAATCGGGTTTTTATCGGTTTTTAGCACTGTAACGATGGTGCTATCCAGCCATTGTGATGGAAAGACGCCATCGCACCAGATCCAGTTGGATATGACGAGGAGTTTGCGCTTGTAGTAAGACGATAGACGTTTAATCATCTGACTGTGGATCCGATCTGGCCCAGGAGCTGTGTCGGGGCAATTTGCAAGTGAGCTGAGGAGCTCCCACTCCATAAATTGTGCGTTATAGGGTTCACTGTGGTGTGTAGTGAACGAGAGGACTTTCCTTTTCATCCGCTCGTTGAGGGTGCAAAAGGCTGGGTGGTAGTTCTCCAATGCAGAGGTTCAAGCATAGAGCTCAGCAAAGTGCTCGGCGATTGTTATTGGTCGGTACATAGCACGCCATTTATGGTAACACCAATTACACCTGTTGGGGTCTGGTACCCAAAAAGACGTCTGATCTTCGTCCAGACTTGGGAAGGTGATGTATGGCACCCAATGGTTGACACATACCTCTCTCAACACTCCTGGATCCGTCGTTTTATAAGCTGGTGTACACGGGGGTATGGAGCCACTTAAAGGCTATCAGATGCTCTAGGAAAGGGTGCTGCTTATGTCGCTGTAGAGCTCGCCGACGCTCTGTAATTGCCTCAGCGACTTCCGGCGACCAGGGGCACCCTAAAGAGCAAGGGATTGCGTTTTCTGTCGCAAAAACGATTGTTGTAGTCACCTGCTTAACCATCACAGCGATGTAACAGTGTGGGGGAGAGTCAATGGTGACATCAGAGGTGAAAGTTTCCCAATGTGCCTTGTTTAAAGCCCATTTGTGCAGTTGTCTCTGGGCGTGCGCCGGGGCAGTGACAGGAAGATGGGGAAGTGGTCACTACCACACAGGTCGTCATGTCCTTTCCAGTGGATAGATGGGAGAAGTACTGGGCTGCAAATTGATAAATCAGTGGCCGAGTAACAACTTCGAGCCACACTGAAATGTGTGGTGGCTCCAGGCAGAGGTAGAAATCTCTGAATCGGCCAGTAAGCATGGTGTCACCCCACAAGGGGTTATGGGTGTTAAAATCTCCCAAAAGTAGGAAAGCTTTAGGGAGTTGATCAATTAGTGCAACTAATATATCCAGGGGTACTGCACCATCTGGAGGAAGATATACATTGCAGACAGTTACTTCCTGCATCATCCATATCTTAACAGCCACAGCTTCAAGAGGGGTTTGTAGATGCACAGTGCCACTACATACTGAGTTTAGGGCATAATCGCAAACTCCACCTCAGACTCGATTATAGTCACTATAGTTCCTGTAATATCCCTTGTAGCCACCAGAGAGGGCAGGGGTCCTCATTGCCGGGAACCAGGCTTCCTGGCGGACAATGAAGAAAGCAGATGTAAAGTTTAACAGTTGCCGTAGCTGAGCCAGACAGTGGAAAAAAACCGCCACAATTCCACTGCAGGATGGCATCAGCGTGAGACTGGGAAACCGTGGAACATTCAATGAGACAGATCACGCCTCAGGGTCACATGCTGCCACCGATTTTTTGCCTGAGTAGTCTATATCCATTGTGTCTGAGGGGTCTGGGATATTCAGGTCCTCAGCGGATGCCTGAATCGTCACCCGTCACCCCATCCTCAGACACAGAGCTGGTAGGTAGCGGTGGTGTAGGTGCCACCGCAAGTTCCTTGTTCTTAGGGGTCTTCTTTTTCGATTTCTCATGTTGTTCCTTGGTTTTCCATGGCTGGAAGGCCTTAACTGATTCAGTCTCCAGGACTGAGGATGAGCATGTAGCCTTACGACCAGCTGCTTTTGGGCTCTTCAGCTTCTGCCGGGTGTCATCTTTCCCACTAGCAGAAACCTGCGAAGGGAGTGAGCCAAGGGCCACTTCCTAGTGAGAGGAGCTGAAGAAGCCATAAGCTTCTCTGGATCAGAAGTGGGGACTGAAACCCTGATGGTTGGGGGGGGGGGGGAGGGGGTGTTGCTCCTGAAGTAAGTGGGAAGTGGTGTGGGAGCAACAGGGAGAGAAGTGCCCCCCCCCCCCCAATCAAGGGGACAGGTGTGTAGTCTTCCAGATCTGAGAGGCGATAGGAATTTGAGGAACTGATGGGGTGACAACTGTTCTCGAAGTGGCGGCATATGAGGAGGTCATAGCCACAGAATGAAGGTGCTCAAATTTCCTTTTAGCCTCAGTGTAGGTCTCCTAGGAGAATTTCATATAAACTGCATTACGTTATCCACGAAAATCACCAGAGAATTTATCAATGAAGGAAAGGATTTTTCGATTCCGACCATCACCTATTCCAAATTAAAGCGAAATTTATACCCAGTAGACAAGAAAAGGAACAGAAGTTTCAGAACAGACCCAAAGTACATACATTTAAACAAAAAAGAAATAACAGAAAAATTAAGAATTTCGACAGTAACCACTGGACAGAACTGTCAGAAAAAAATAAGAAACTGATAAAATTGGGCCAACCAGCGAGAAAAAGAAAACAAAGATGGTGGAATATGACATATGAGAGCCGTGGAAGACAGAATACATGACTGTAAAAAATTTACCAGTCATAGAAAATCCGAAAAATAGCAAGAAATCAACAGGATACAGGAGACCACATCGAAAATAATTCAAAAAGGAAAAACAGGTTACGAAAACAGACTGAAAGAGATAGAAGAGTTAACAAAAACACCATACGAAATTTTTACAGACCATTCAGAGAAAATATGGCAGGATACCAACCACCAAGCTTGTGCTTCCAAAGACGGAACACTGGAGACAAACCCGAAAAAGAACTGTGAAATATTAGCACAATATTTTGACACACTACTAAACTGTCGTAAGCCGATGCAGGTCCTACAGTTCGAGAAGCCAGAATCCAAACTCCATTTCAAACCGCCAGCAAAGGAGGAGATCGTGAAAATAAGAAAATTATTAAAAAAATGATAGGCCACCAGAGAAGATGGACTGATTGTGGAAATCTGGAAATTGGATCACGAACACATCACACCCGAAATACACAAAACCATCAGAAACATCCGAGAAACAGAAAAGGTACGAGAGGAATGGAAGTCAGCGCTAATACACCCCATCCGCAGAAAAGAGACAAAACAGACCCTAGTAACTGCAGAAGAACTTCACTACTGCTTGTGACATACGAAATTGTATAAAAAGCCCTCTTAAATCTGCTAGAGCCTCATACCCACAGGTAGAACACCAACGAGTGTTCATAAACTTTAGATCATGCAGTGAACATCTGGTGCCTGAGTATAATATTAACAACAAGGAAGTCCAGGAGCACCACAATAACATTCGTCGACTTCAAGAAGGCCTACGACGCCACAGACAGATAAACACTCTTCAGCACACTGGACAAGAAGATCAAAAGCTAATCCAGTAAACATTAACGAATACACCATCCAAAGTTAAGTTTATGAGAGAAATCACGGATCCATTCGAAATCCAGACAGGAGTGAGGGAGGAAGATAGCCTGTCACTCATTCCATTTAACTTGTCGCCGGCCAGAGTGGCCGAGCGGTTCAAGGCGCTACAGTCTGGAACCGCACGACTGCTACGGTCGCAGGTTCGAATCCTGCCTCGGGCATGGCTGTGTGTTATGTCCTTAGGTTAGTTAGGTTTAAGTAGTTCTAAGTTCTAGGGGACTTATGACCACTGCAGTTGAGTCCCATAGTGCTCAGAGCCATTTAACTTGTCTTTGGAGAATGTGATAAGGATATGGGACAAAGGAGTCAGTGTAATGAAGTTAGGGAGGTACTAGAATAGGCCACCAGTATAAAATATCTGCTCTTTGCCAGTGTTATACCTTTCGTACCAAGTAAGAAAAAAGAAGCCAAGGAAACTCTAGAGACACTACACGAATTGTCAACCAAAACAAGACTACAAATTTCATAAAAAAACAATATATGGACACAAATCCAGACCGACACCCACTGGTAACGAAATATGGAAAAATTAGTAGAAAGTTTCGAATACCTGCACTCTACTGTCCAAAGAAGAAAGCACAAAATTAAAAAAAGCATACAAACGCACATGGAACTACTACATCAAAAGAAGTTTTCTATCAATGCCAAATTAAAACACTTCTGTACAATATTCTTACCAGAGGCCTTTTGTGTCTCAGAAACAAAAGTAATCAAGGGAAGAAGGCAAATCAAGGAGATGGAAAAGAGAAGAGGAAAATACTGAGAAAGATACACGATCAAGTTCAGAATGAGGGTATCTGGATGAAGAGACCGACAAAAGAACTGTACGTAGAGAGAGAGAGAGAGAGAGAGAGAGAGAGAGAGAGAGAGAGAGAGACGGGATTACAAACATCAGGAAAAGAAGGGTAAACTTCTACGGAGGCATACATAGGATGAATGAAACTAAATTGACCAAGAACATTTTTCGCATATTGACAACTTACACAGTGAAAACCAGATGTGTAAAGGAAACCATGGAAGACCTCAAGAAACTGAACATCTCCACGGAATACATTACAGACAGGGAAAAATAAAGAGCGAAAAATCAGAAAACTGAAATTCCAGCAAACTCTCAAAGAGGAGAAAAGAGGATAGAAGTGGACAGAAGAGAGGAAGGAAAAACACAGTCAATATATGAGAGCCTTTGGGATGAGAAAAAAAGATAAAGAAAAATATCGTGAAACTGTGTTTTCGCGTCCTCCTTAAAGAGCCATTAACGATATTTGTATGTACTGTATATGTAATATATAAAGGGGAAGCGTAGTTATCGCAAATCTCGTGAAGTTCTTGCCCGACTTGCATCAAATTTTAACACGACACTACTGAACATTTAAACGGACGTAGAGAGGGGGAGATGGAGATTGGGGAGGGGGGGGGGAGGGGGGGAGGGGGGATATAGATATATATATATATATATATATATATATAGAGAGAGAGAGAGAGAGAGAGGGGGGGGGGGGAGGGATGGAGGGGGGATATGAGAAGATGGGCAGAGAGAGGGGAGGAGGCAAAGAAAAGTGAAAAGTGGGGATGTATATGTAATACCCATCCATATTTCACAATTGCAAACCCTTATGGGGTAGTTAGACTAACAGTAATCGCTTGGCTGCTCCTGTAAATCATTTATTTAATGGCCAGTTTCGACTACTATAAGCCACATCATCGTAATAGATATGTTAAGTCATAAGAAACATGACATGACATGACATGACGGACCCGAGCATTCTTTGTTTATGAACAGATGACGCAATTAGTGAATGGTCAGGTAAGCAGAAAATACGTGCTCACTGTTCCTGAAGCGTGCCATGAATCCTGAGCGGACGGAAGTAGGCCGAATGTAGCCGGTTGACCATTAGATCCAGGATCACAGTCCATCCATGGGGCCATAAATATAGCAGACTGCGAAGCAAGGTGATGCAGGTGGGAAAGTGCCCAGAAGAAAGTGCTCTCTAATTTTTAACATATCGCATTTTCAAATCACACTTAAAATTAAATAACAGTTGATGTATATATGCAGACTGGAGCGATGAATGAAAATTTCTTCCATGGTCGGTGCTCTAACCCGGGTCTTCTGCTCAGTAGGCAGATGTGCTAACGACTACGAAACCACGGCTCAGTGGACCGGCCCTTACAGATTTTCATTCGTAACTTCACCCAATACACATACGTCAAAAATGTTTGACAGTTGGAAACGTCTCTGGAACAAAATAGTTTCATCTGATTAAAAAACAATTTTTCCTGACACTATCCATATTCCCAATGCCATGCACATAGCTGCGAAAATTTGTGATAGTGAATTTTTAATGGCTATGAAAGTACTTTTAAGATTCAAAACCAAAAAACGTTCGTCACATGCAACACCTACAGTGACTGGTGCATGAATAGTTCGCGTCCTTACTGTTACACTACTTGCTAACTGATAAATGAAAATCTTACTATTACATATTGGATGTACCTGATATTTTGCGTTCAAAATTTTAGAAGTACTTTTATAGCTATATATCTATAGCTATTAAATATTTACAACCACATTTTCAAAAGTGTCTGTATAGATGTATGAATCTGTATGGCGCGAAGAGAAATTATTTTATTGATTAAAAAACGGTCGTTCCTTATCAACTGAAGAACGACGCGTTTCGCCCGGATAGGGCGTCATCAGGTTATCTGAAAATATAAAGAGATGACAACACTACAATAATTTCGATGTGATCCTATTCAGGATTACTACGAACGCAAAATACGTTTCAAAAACAGATCGAATTAAAATTATACAGAAAAAAGTAACTCACGTGTCTACTGCCAAAACGCATCCTCCAAGAAGGCACGATACCGCATAAAACGTACTAAAACGTAACCGACAGGGATTTTTTTTAAATGGATGAAACAAAATAACCTGGATCATTCATGATAAGATAGCGAAGGAGAAACCGTAAAATGCGTGTTACCTCATGGAGACGAAGGCTGTCATAGCTAGGCAGAACGGGACCGCGCACGCAAACCGTAAACACATCCGTACATTACTACGGCCCCCACACCACCGACCGTATTCACATAGTGCATACATATGAATAAACTCATGGAAAGTATTGAGCTAGTAGTAATGACAGTCGCCATGCGGCGCTGCCGTCGAGTGTACAGTGTGCTAAAGGAGTGCGTAATGGACAAATTAAGAAATAAATAAAATTTAATAGAGCATATGGTCATATACACAATGCAAGACATCCTAGTTCGAATGTTGTGCACAGAAACACAAAAAAACCCATCTCACATGCAGTGTGAAAAAATGGCGAAGTAAAATACGTAGAGCAATAAAATAAAGATTAGACAACAAATATATAGCTGAAAGGTAACAATGCTAAACAATTATATCCACATGACAAGCGACGAAAGTTCTGACAACAGAAAGCTAAAAACTAATAGATCGTTTAAAAAAAGGAAATGTGCTATCACTTCGAATTCTTCACGGTTTTCATTGTCATACGTCCATGATGTGTTCGGAGAACGTAGTGTTTCCACACGTATATAGCCTCGCAGATCACCCGACCTGTCTACCCATGGTTTTGTTTTCTTTTTTTTTTCTTTTTTTTGTGGTGTAATTTAAATGGTGAAGTAAAACTCAGATACAAATGAAGAGCTGAAGGCAAGCATTCGCAATTCGATTGCGGGAAACATGTTGAGACGTGCTGAGTGGTGTATCAAAGCTTATGGTGAACATTTCCAGCGCTTCCTGTGATCTACTGGTCAACTGGATGTTCAGTATGTTGCTTTTTATAATAGTAATTTGCTACTCTGTGTCTGTATTTACGTTAAACAAGTGAATTATCTGTATGTTTAAGACCCGGGGTCTCTCATATTTTGGGCACACAAGTTACTTACAGTGAATCTCAGCTTGCCTTCTACTTTTCCCACAGTTTCTTTTATGTGGTCCTTCCTGGTGAGATCACAAAATACTTGAGTAGCGCTCAAGAATGGTTCAAATGGCTCGGAGCACTGTGGGACTTAACTTCTGAGGTCATCAGTCCCCTAGAACTTAGAACTACTTAAACCTAACTAACATAAGGACATCACACACATCCATGCCCGAGGCAGGATTCGAACCTGCGACCGTAGCGGTCGCGCGGTTCCAGACTGTAGCGCCTAGAACCGCTCGGCCGCCCAGGCCGGCGAAGATAGCGTCCGACCTCTGGAGGTCTCCCTGCAATTCCCTACAATTTTTTACCTTTGTGACTTCTTTATACATAAGAGAAACATCCGTGAACAGCCGCACAGACCTTCCATTGTTACTAGGTCATTTATAAATATTGTGAACAGAGCTGGTTCTATAACATTCCCATGCAGTATGAGCGAAGTATGTTTATTTCCAAGACCTCTCTTTGTTATGAATCATTAAAATCATGTATTTTAGTAGTATCAGTTGTTGTAATTCATACATTTGGTAACAAATACACGTTATTTAAAAAAAATTACACGTATGAAGATGATAAACTTTATGCAGTCAGCCCTATACCTGTTGGAATGTGGAAACACAGTTAAAGAAATAGCACATTTGGTCTCACCGTTGAAGTGATGTAGTGATTTGGACACTAGAATTGTGTTCGATATAGAAACTCACCCGACAGACGATATCTAAGATTCTTCGTTATTTGTTTTCACCAGGTGGCACACACGGTTAACTTTATCCATCGCCGATTTCCTCTGATACTCCCAGCAAGTTGGCGATCCATGGAACCCGGTTTCTTTCCATAGTTCACTGGAGCAAGAGGTGGCGAAGGGGTTCTCACGTGGCGCTAACCGTTCCACTAGACGCCGGTCGGCAATCCCCCACCCCCATCTCAGTTTGTGTATTATTTTTTTCGCAGTTTCTAGGTGTCAATGAGGTGGCACTTGCTCGCGAGTGGTGGGCACATATACGGGGATGTGCTGCACAGCCGAAGTTTGATCATAACTCACAGGTCTGTCTGTAGTCTCACAGTGGCTTCCACAAGAGTCGTGATGCTGGGTCGACAGTGATACAAATATTCTCGTAGAAAGCAAGCAGCTGACTGCATTGTTGCCAGGTACGTGCGACTTGTTTTTTTCCACCTTTCATTATGTGTATGTTATTCGCCTTTTTGAATCACGTTGATAATTGGTCTTTGGAGTATTTTTAAATGTACCTCTAAATAAGTATTCTTTTAATTACTTTCTTCGATTATCTCTACGTCTGAATGCATCAACGACCTCTAGGATAGCTTGTGTGTGCTGTGTACACTGCATGAAGCATGCAAGGCAACTTAGACTCGTATTATTTTTACATGTTTATGACGTGTTGCAGTGCAGCAGATGAGAGGTATATTGTGTTTAAGTTATAATTTCTGCTTTCTTTTTAAACCTCCTAATGTGATATACAGTACCGATTTCTTCTTTTACTTTCATTGTAGATTCTGCAGATGGCTGTTGTGTACCTGAAACTGATACTCATGTTCAAGAAACGTGATTGAAACAGTTAAATGAAAAATTATATCAACCACATGGTCACTTTCTATATGGTCATTTTATGTCAAATTGTGTCCGCAACTCGTCGTCTTGCGGTAGCGATCTCGCTTTCGGCGCACGGGGTCCCGGGCTCGATTCTCAATGGGGTCAGGGATTTTCTCTGCCTCGTGATGAGTGGGTGTTGTATGTTCTTCATCATCAGTTCATCATCATTGACTCGCAAGTCGCCGAAGTGGCGTCAACTAAAAAGGACTTGCAATACGGCGGCCGAACTTCCCCCGCATGGGGCCTCCCGGCCGACAATGCCATACGATCTTTTTTTTTTTTTTTGGTCAAATTGTATTATAGGGGAAGACAGAAACTGAAATACATCCAATAATTAGTTGAAAACATAGGATGCACGTCCTACGTTGAAAAGGAGTCCGCCCCCTTAGCGGAGTGGTCGTGTCTGACTACCAAGCAGCGGGCCGGGTTTGATTCCCGGCCGGGGTGGAGATTTTCCCCAGTCGGGAGGTGGGTGTTATATCATCTTCATCATCATTTCATCATCCTCGAGACCCAAGGCATCCAATGTGGGATCAACTGAGGAAGACTTGCAACTCGGCAGTCGAACTACCGCAGGTGCGAACTCCCAGCCATCAATGCCATACGATCGTTTCATTTCATTTTGAGAAGAAGTGTTTTGTACAAGATACTCTCGTAAATAAGTGGAAGGCTCCATCAAACCAGTCAGAAGTTTGATGACTCAAATTAACAAATATATAAATGAAACTACATGGTTCCACAGACCTCTTCAGGTCTCAAACATCTATGATGTATAAATGCAGAGAGAAAGAAAGAATGAAAATTTGTATCAAGGCTTAGATTCGACCCAGGCCTCCCATTCGCTAGACAGATGATTTAACTAGTATGCCACCTAGCACAGTGGCTGTTTACAACTGCACCGACTACTCTAGCACGTGTTCCTCGTCGACTCAGATTTCCATTCACGCATCAGCCCACTTGCTATTCCGTCTAAACTCGAGCAGCTTATAGGAACAGCACCTGAACATCGTACGAAACAGGAGATACTGCCTGAAACTGAAGCCATATGACATAAGGACGTAGGCTTCCGCGGCCGGTGTCATAGTGATTAAAATTCTTCTGGGTATTATGATGCGTCATTGCTAAAAACTAACAACAATGACAAACTAAAACCGACGTTTTGGCCGAATTGCAACGGCCTTCCTCAGGCCGAAACGTCGGTTTCAGTTTATTATTGTTGTTAGTTTTTAGCAATGACGCGGCATAATACCCACAAGAATTTTAATCACTATAAAGCCATATGGTTCCAGAGACCTTTTCAAGTTTGTGCCAGGGTGGCGTAGTGGTTAGCCCATCTTCCTAGTGAGCAGGAGACCCGGATTCGAATCCTGGCCATGGTAAAAGTTTTCCTTCGTTGCTTCACAGATTCGTCTCTGGAACCATACAATTTCATTTAATTAAACCACCCATTTCATTCGATGCTGAGGTGCTGTTCCATATATAGGGAGAGCCTCTGCTATTCTGTTCGAGCTTACAGAGAATACTAAGTTGGCTAAGGCGTGAGTGGGAATTTCGATCGAGGAGCGAGGAGAGAGGCACGCGAAGGTAGTCCGCGCAGTTGTGCAAAGCTACTGTGCCCGGCTGGCGTAGTGGTTAGCGCATATGCGTAGTGAGCGGGAGACCTGGCTTCGAATGCCTGCCTTGGTGAAAATTTTCATTCGTCGTTTCCGTCTGCATACACACATCACAAAACACTAAAATTAAAGGGTGGTTTTCTCAGAATTCAGTTCATGAATTACTGAAGCGTCCAAATGATGCTGAAGAGTTTCGCCATTTGACCATGAGACAGGAAGGTGGACGCAGAGGCAGAGTGACAGTGCTACCGCAGTCGCGCTGCGCCCCTAGGTTGGACACGTGGCGCTCCGGTCCGGAGATTACTGCGATCCTCAGAGGAAGGAAGCCTCTTAGCCGAGCCTCTCTCAGGTGGACGCAGGCCGCCGCCAGATTAACCCTTTCAGCTCGGCGGCGCCAAACCGTGGGACAGGGATTTGTGCGGCTGCGCCAATAATCCCCAGGGCTCTAGATGCCCGCCAATCGCAGCCGCCGCTATGACGAAGTTGCTTTGCTTTGGTCAGCGTCAGTTGACACCTGTGCAGGTCGTTCACTCTACCGGATAGCCTCCCTCCATCGGGCTCCAAGTGAAATGCGACGCGCGAAACGTATTAATGGTACAGTTGTAGAGGTACTGTAGGTTGCTGTACACCGTCGTAAGTAAGCGTAGACTATGGGTGTTCACCTAGCAGCTTTAGGCGGTTTAAGTCGTATTCGCGTTACCTGTACATTAAGTGTGCTGCATACATATCGAGCTTTTCCTCATAATGATCGCTTCGTTTACTGATGTGATCAGTGTCTTAATAGATTCCCCTGAAAAAAGGAAGTGATGAACCGCCTAGGATGTATAAAGAGCTGGGTAACTTACGGAACATTTTTGTTCCTCTAGTTATCCTCCTGTCTGTTACTTAAAAGTAAACATTTTTTGCCGGCCGCGGTGGCCGAGCGGTTCTAGGCGCTCCAGTTTGGAATCGCGAGACCGCTACGGTCGCAGGTTCGAATCCTGCCTCGGGCAACGATGTTTGTGATGTCCTTAGGTTAGTTAGGTTTAAGTAGTTCTGAGTTTTAGGGGACTGATGACTTCAGAAGTTAAGTCCCACAGTGCTCAGAGCCATTTGAACCATTTTTTAAGCATTTTTTATAGCAAAATCAAGATTGTCAACGATTAATTCAGATTTTACGTAAAATTTGTTGATCTGTAATGTAATACGGAGCTATATTATTATCTAGCTCTGGAAAACATAATTTTCGGACCAAGAAGGTAAAATGAAAGAACTCAAACAAAAATATATCAAACGACTTTTCAACAAATTATCGAAATTATGTAAAACACGTTTCTGTAGGACCCCGCCAGCACGGAGAAGTGCTGAAACACAACGTGGCATGAACTCGACTAATGTCTAAAGTAGTGCTGGAGGGAATTGAAACCATGAATCGTGCAGGGCTGTCCATAAATCCGAAAGAATACGAGGGGATGGAGATCTCTTCTGAACAGCACATTGCAAGGCATCCCAGATAAGCTCAGTAAGGTTCATGTCTGGGGACTTTGGTGGCCAGCGGAAGTGTTTAAACTGAGAAGAGTCTTCCTGGAGCACTCTGTAGCAATTCTGGACGTGTGGGGTGTTGCATTGTCCTGCTGGAGTTGCTCATGTATGTCGGAGTGCACAAGGAACATGAATGGATGGAGGTGATCAGACAGGATGCTCACGTACGTGTCACCTGTCAGAGTCGAATCTAGGCGTATCAGGGGTCCCATATCACTCCAAATGCACAAGCCCCATCCCATTACAGAGCCTCCACCAGCTTGAACAGTGCGCATGCAGGTTCCTTGAATTCATGAGGTTGTCTCCATACCCGTACATGTCCATCCGCACGAAAAAAATTGAAACAAAACTCGTCCTATCAGGCAACATGTTTCCAGTCATCAACAGTCCAATGTCGGTTTTTACGTGCCCAGGCGAGGCGTAAATCTTTGTGTCATCAAGGGTACACGAGTGGGTCTTCGGCTCCGAAAACCCATACCTATGTTTTGTTGAGCGGTTTCCACACTGACACTAGTTGATGGCCCAGCACTGAAATCTGCAGCAGTTCGCAGAAGGGTTGCGCTTCTCTCACGTTGAACGATCCTCTACAGTCGTCGTTGGTCCCGTTCTTGCAGGATCTTTTTCCGGCCGCAGTAATGTCGGAGTTTTGATGTTTTACCGGATTCCTGATATTCACGGCGGAGGTTCGGGTCGCTCCTCGGGCATGGGTGTGTGTGTTTGTCTTTAGGATAATTTAGGTTAAGTAGTGTGTAAGCTTAACGACTGATGACCTTAGCAGTTAAGTCCCATAAGATTTCACACACATTGATATTCACGCTACACTCGTGAAATGACCGTCCGGGAAAACCGCCACTTCACCGCTACGTCGGAGATGCTGTGTCCCCTCGCTTGTGCGCTGCCTATAACATCACGTTCAGACTCACTTAAATCTTGATAACCTGCCACTTGTAGCAGCAGTAATTGATGTAATCACTGCGCCATACACTTGATGTGTTACATAGGCGATGCCGACCGCAGAGCCGTATTGTCCCCTTTTATGTATCTCTGTGCTTGAATACGCATATATATATATATATATATATATATATATATATATATATATATACACACACACACCACACACACACACACACACACACACACACACACACACACACACACACACACACACACACACATATATATATATATATATATTCACAGTCCCCCAAATGCGCCAAATTTGCTTATTGAAGAACCCATCGAAACGAAAGTGTGCTTCGTCGCTAAACCAAAGTATACAAATCCCATCATGCCTGCGCGGCCAAGCATGCTGTTTGAGCGTCCTAATGCAAATCGTTCAGAAGTTAAGACGATTTTATTTCATATAGTTCAATAATTAATACCACACACACACACACACCACACACACACACACACACACACACACATATATATATATATATATATATATATATATATATATGTGTGTGTGTGTGTGTGTGTGTGTGTGTGTGGTGTGTGTGTGTGTGTGGTATTAATTATTGAACTATATGAAATAAAATCGTCTTAACTTCTGAACGATTTGCATTAGGACGCTCAAACAGCATGCTTGGCCGCGCAGGCATGATGGGATTTGTATACTTTGGTTTAGCGACGAAGCACACTTTCGTTTCGATGGGTTCTTCAATAAGCAAATTTGGCGCATTTGGGGGACTGTGAATCCTCATTTCGCGATCGAGAAGTCTCTTCCTTCTCAACGAGTGTTTGTGGTGTGCAATGTCCAGTCACGAGATAATCGGTGCGATATTCCTTGGCGGTACGGTGATTACCGAACGGCACGTGAGGGTTTTTTTGGATTTCATCCCCATTATCCAAAGGGACCCTAATATTGTTAAGATGTGGTTCATTGGTGTCAGACTCTAAGTGTATAAAGCCTGAATATTTATATCTTCAGTATCATTTTCGTCGAATCGTTTTGATTGTGATTATTGCGTCTAAGGAGTTCAGCTCCATTAAAGCAGGAGAATGTTATGTCCTGGAGGAGCACTTTTGGGGACCGCATTCTGATTCTGGGGTATCCAGGGGCCACTGGCATGGGCGTGGATTGGCTGCCATATTTTCCTGATCTGAACACATGTGAGTCATTTTTCTGAAGCTATATTAAAGACAAGGTGTACAGCAACAACCCCAAAACCGATGCTGAGCTGAAAACAGCTATTCAGGAGGTCATCTACTAAATCGACATTCCTACACTTCAGCGGATAATGTGTAATTTCGCTATTCGTCTGCGCCACATCATCGCCAATGATGGCAGGCATATCGAACATGTCGTAACCTAAATCTGAATATCTGTAACGACATTTGAACAAAGTGCGTGTATCCCGTTGTTTATGAGTGTTTTTTATTTTTTTCTTATAGTCACTAATTGTCACTGTGTATATATATTTTTGCATGTGAATTGTACTTGCATAAAAAGTAATTGCGTTGGTTATACAAAAGCGTAGAAGTAACTAATATTTATATCTGATAAAATGCAATTTATATTCTGTAATAATTTAAGTAGTGTCACAAATTAACAGTAGTTTTGATAGAGCACATCTCTAACTGCTGTCCATTAAAAGTGTAACACAATCACGACGGCGTGTAGCAAACGTCAGATTATCATGAAGTGTGCTGTGTGCTTGGATAAACAGCATTTTCAGTGCAGTATCGCTAACTGGTCAGCGGCAATGTCATCTACGAGGGCTATTGTTTTATTAAAGTTCGATCGGTCACGGAATTGAAACCAAAGCGAAAATCAAAACTGTTTTATTTGCAACAGTTAGCTACACCTTCCAGCTACTTCTCTACAAAGTCGCCACTCCGACTTAGATATTTGTCGCAGCGTTCTACCAACTTTCCGATACCCTCGTTATAGAAGACGTCCGCCTGTCCTTTCTGTCAATTCTACGGTGGCCTGCAGCTCGTTGTCTGTGCCAAAATGTTGTCTTCAAAGCCAGCGTTTCACGAGAGCAGAGATGAAACTCATAGGGCTATCAAAGATTTCTCATCGAAAAGCTACAATGTTGTCTTTGTTGCAGCTGCAGTGTCCGTTAGAGCATTGTCAAGAAGAACGAAATGCATGACAGATACGTTATGACATCTGGATGGAATAAGGCGAAGTATATTCACTTATTTATTTGCTATTTTCTTTTAGGCTGTTTTCTACAAAAAAGAACAGATCGGATGTTTAGCATGAAATGGCATGAATATAGCAATAACATTTTAACGTAATTTCAGATGTGTTAGTAATAACTAAGCATTATGCTATTTAAGGGGGGAGAGAAATATACATAGAATATCCACATAATAATAATAATAATAATAATAACTAAAAGAAAGTCTACATAATACCATTTGGCCATCTGGAGCACAGATATCTGTTCATCCACAATCCAGAAGGTACACGCTGCTGGTCTGTTACGCTACGCAGCATTGGTAGACCATAAATTTTGCAATTTATAATTCTGAACTACAGTACTATACAACACTACACTACACTACCTTACTTGGTATCAGAACCAATCTGTATTCCTCATTTGTCTAAATGCTTAGCCCTAATGCACTGAGGTCCAACTCAGGATTCACAAGGGCTGTGCCGCTGTGCCACTCGAGACGCGGAGACAGAGATGGCTATCAGGATTTCAGGAAATCTTAACCGGTCCTCACCGAGGCTCATCTCCTCACTTCTTCCAGACAGACGTTGTAGGTGGATATTCCGCCACGGTTTGTCTCGTTGTCATGGTGTACTGCCTCTTCTTTGCTGTCTCTCAGCCATGTGGGCTTGTGGGTCACAAGCTGCTGTTTTAGCTATCAGCGAGTTGCCACGGTTCCTCGTTCCTTATCACACAGCAGACCGTGCATTTTCAAATGCTCAAAATGGTTCAAATGGCTCTGAGCACTATGGGGCTTACCATCTGTGGTCATCAGTCCCCTAGAACTTAGAACTATGCACTTAAACCTAAATAACCTAAGGACATCACACACACCCAAGCCCGAGGCAGGATTCGAACCTGCGACCGTAGCAGTCGCGCGGTTCCGGACTGCGCGCCTAGAACCGCTAGACCACCGCGGCTGGCTTTTCAAATGCATTCCTGTCCTGGTCAATAACATCTTACCTAGTGGCAAGTTCCCAGATGATGTGGTTCGAGATGCCGATTGCACCACATTCACAAGCGTCTGTGATACTCTGTTGTATTTTTATTAAGTAGGTGGGATATGGACCACGTCCTGACACTCAGCGCACAGCTCCCTCGGTCGGAAGGAAGTTAGTCATTCTGTCTCTGTTGATCCATTGTGGACAAGGGACAGCGGCTGGTCAAGTATTCAACAATGAAATTCGTAATAGCCGTGCAATTGGGATTTTATTTTATACTATTTTGACTGCCAGTTTCAGCATTCCATTATGCCATCTTCAGGCACCTGCATGATAAAAAGAGTATACTCGTAGTGTGTATCACTGTGAACTACAGTAAGCTTTACAGAAAGTGACGGGTAATAATAATCGTACTTAAAACTACAAAATGAAAATAGCGCCGTTAAGATAAATCTCTGTGTACATCCAGCGCAACAGAATAAAATGTGTACATTCTTGTTAGTCATGAAACTATTTAACATCATGAATTTATAAGAGAACGTGCCAAACATTAAAAAGACCAGAACTAGACTATATACAATCAGAAGCTCCGCTGAACAAAGCTTGCCAACTTTTTAAAATAAGAATCCTATATAATTTTTATAGATGAGAAAATCCCTAGTAGCCTATATATGAGGACCTATCCTCACGTAAGGTAAAATGTGACACTGCAATATATGAAATACACAATAATGCACATATCTACGGCCTAAGTACTATCACAACTGATGGTATTATAAGTCGTCACAGCACCAAAAATGCAACCGGACGCAAAACCCTACGGTAGACAACATATTAAGAGGAAAATGGAATTCAAAGAGCATGCGAAAAATACAAATTTCTTGAGAGCGTACAATCCACACCAAATTGAAGTAAAACGTAAAGTGAATCAAACAAGGATCTCAAATGCAATCCAATTTAACTAAGGGGACTCCTCCACATCCTCAGCCGACAGCTTTATTATACTTCCTTAAAAGTGTAAGATAACAGCGTTACGATCTGTCTATGAAATGACGAACCCATCTAAATAGGAACTGACACATCGTAAGCTATATCGCGATAGTAATGCGGGCTAAATAATAAAGCGAAACGATAGGTAATTAAGTGAAGACCAATGCAGCACCAAATTTTAAGTACACTAATTAAGTAACATGCTTGCGCACCAATGGGCGTCAACGACACTGCACGAGAAAGAATTTACTAACTGGAATCATATTATAAAGTACTTATGGAGTAAACAGTACTACTCAAAACATCGCAAATAAAGGAAAAATCCAAACCGATTAAATAAAGTGTTGATACCAGGTTACGTTTTTGGACCCGAATTGACAATATCCTCAGCTCATTTGTGGGATATTCGGTACTATATCATGAGTAGGACTCCGCTAGTTTATCAGAGTTTCTGCGTCGTTCTTTACTTCTCCATACAGCTTGCTTGCGTGGAATAACATGATATTCTTATCAGATACACGCTTTTGATGTTTATGGAGTTCTGACTGATGTCGATCTGACGTAAATTATAATGTTGAGTTTATGGGTTACTGTTATGGGTCATAAGCGGCTTGACACTCTATGCGTATTTAGACTGGTGGAGCTGATGGTAGGATTCGAATGTGGCGCAGACTGCACGACGCCACGGACCCAAGGTGTCAACAAGGCACTGTGCAGGCTGTTGATGGCTCCACAATGGTGTGGCCAGTGTTTAAATGAAATTTTCTGGGTTCACTGATCCAACTCAAGCGATGTTATGTTAGGTTTCTTGGAGACCACCTGCCGACATTCATGGACTTCATATTCCCTAACAACGACGAAAATCCTATTGATCACAACGTGCTATGTCCTCGGGTCAGAACTGATCGCGACTGGTTTGAACAACATTCTGAACAACTCGAACGAATGATTTGGCCACCCAGATCACCAGAGATGAATCCGATCGATCATTTTTGGACGTAATCGAGAGGTCAGTTGGTGCTCAAAATACTGCACCGGCAACACTTTCGCAATTATGGACGGCTATAGAGGCCATATGGCTCAATATTTCTGCAGGGATGCCACTTTTTGAGTCCATGCCACGTCGACTTGATGCACCAGACCGGGCAAAAGATGGTTGGACACCATATTAGGAGGCATCGCATGAATTTTGTCAACTCAGTGTGTGTTGCATTCAAGCAAACATACGCACGCTATGTAGCCGGCGTCCACACGTAATGGATGTTGTTATATGATTTATGTATATGATTTGAAAATGGACTGAAGAGGTCCGAAACTAGTCTTTAGTTAACAAAAACAAATTTCTGAGCAACTTTGATACCTCTATACAGTTTTTTTAAGTCTTAGAACTGTCTTGAATTTTCGGTACACTGAAAATTTTTTTACAGATCTACCGGTTTTCATTTATATCTTCCCACTGACATACGAGGGTTGGAACTTCAATAGCGGTAACTATTTATTTACAGCTCGTACAAAATAGATACGTGTTTCAAAGTTTTTCTGACCTACAAAGTAGCCACCAGCGTTGTGTATAACCGTTGCCAACTATTTGGAAGTCGTAGGATACTCTTAGCAGTGCCAGTTGTGTTGACAGTTCGAGCGGCGCGGTCTATTTCCCGACGAATTTGTAGCAGTTCTGAAGCGAATGACGTGAAGTGTTTCCGTCAGCTTAGAAATCGAGTTTAACTTACGAGGGCTTAAGTCAGGGCAGTCCAGTAGATGGTATAGCACGTAGCAGCCCCATCAGTCAAACAAATCGGTAACAGCTTGCACTGTGCGTGCTTGAGCATTATCCTGCAAAATGATGGTCAGGTCCTCCAGAACGTGTCATCACTTCTGCCTCTATGCTGTTCATTTTTGGAACACAACCTACGACCAGCTTAGAGACAGAAGTGATCAAACTTTCTGCAGGACCTGACCATCATTTTGCAGGACAATACTCAAGCACGTACAGTGCAAGCTGTTACCGATTTGTTTGACTGATGGGGCTGCTAAGTGCCATGCCACCTACTACACTCCACTGACTTAAGCCTTCGTAAGTTGAACTGGATTTCTAAGCTGAAGGAAACACTTCACGGCTTTCGCTTCAGAACTGCTACAAAATCGTCGGGCAATAGACCGCGCCTCTCGAACTGTCACAACACAAATGGCACTGCTAAGAGTATCCTACGACTTCCACATAGCTGGCAACGGGTTATACACAACGCTGGTGACTACTTTGTAGGTCAGGAAAACTTTTAAACACGTATCTATTTTGTACGAGCTGTAAATAAATAGTAGCCACTATTAAAGTTCCAACCCATGTACTTTAGTCGTGCCCCAAAACTTTTTTGAGCTACATGTGCATTCCTGTATCTCTCACAGATCGCTCCTAGTTATTTTTTGGCATTGTAGTGTTCTTGCCATGTTCTAGTTCAAATTTCAGTTTATTCAGTAGCATGATATGGTGTTCGACGTTTATTAAATTGACCTGATATACTGATGAATATTCGATGCAATAGACAACATCGAAAGAGGAATAACTTTTATTGAACTTAGGTCTCTTCGCTTTTGAAAAACTGAGGAACAGGTTTGGCACCATCTCTGTGTAGATAACACGTATCAGAACTCCAAACTATGAGCGGTTGTATCAGCTTGCTTGTGAGAAAAAACGATTTTCCAAAGCTGAGGAATGGATTTCTGCCCCCCATGTGTGGAGATAACGTGTAACAAAA
The DNA here is from genome assembly GCF_021461385.2 of Schistocerca piceifrons. Taxonomy (NCBI): domain Eukaryota; kingdom Metazoa; phylum Arthropoda; class Insecta; order Orthoptera; family Acrididae; genus Schistocerca; species Schistocerca piceifrons. The sequence continues at coordinate 211,683,171 of NC_060138.1, forward strand.
CATCAAACTGTGAGAGGCTATATCAGCCTGAGTTGTCAGAAAGAATTTCTAAAGAAAATTCAAGCAATCTAGGCAACTTAATCAATTGAGACTACATTTGAATTTGAGATGCATTACTGTTGGGCTGTTCTTGAATGTACTGTTCCCTTAAAATCTCGCAACAAATCTACTATATCTCCATGAGAGTCTTGTGACTGAAATAGTACAAGAAATTTAACCGGTACACAAAAACATTTTGTTCGAGAGATGTAATGATTCACGTAAGACGTAGCACGTCCGCCTTTTTTACGTGAACATTTCAAGATACTGAGATGGGGTTTTGGTAATTTCCAGTACGCATAGAGGAGCGCAGTTTTGCTTTGCGGCTAACAGTTTTACGAGCGACCGAAATAATGGAGCAAGTTCATATTTTTAATGATAAGGATATAATCTTTAACAGCATTCGAAAACTATTCGAAGGACAGTTATAGAGGTGCAATGCTTGCCAGTTGTATCAGTGAAACCTATCGCAAAAGTGTGAGGCAAATAGGCTAAAACTGAAAGGCAATAAGGCGGGAATCGGCTATGGAGTGTATATACCGCCTAACGGAGCGTTCATGCCAGGCTCCGTCGTCATATGCAGCCGAAAGATAGGCCTGGGCTACTACAACAAAACGTATTTCCTGCGGTTATACCTTATACAATGTATGTTCAGGTGCGTTATAGTTTTTGTAAATAGAGCTATTTATTAACTTGTAGCATATCAGAAAGTATTTAGGATAACTATTTCAAACGCAAGACGCAAGTATGTAGGCCTACACTTGTGTAACCGTACAGATCTTGTACAAACAAGTAAAAAATTGGAGAGCTTGGCAAAACAAGGGATTCTGTCATGAGAGACAGACTTTGCCGTGTTTACACCGCAGTAGTCAACGATAGCCTGTTTGCCTTCGAATTTTAGCACATTTTCTGCCATTTTCGCGGGATATTTCAATATTAACCACCGTTACATCACTGAACTCCTGTTTTCAAGTGGTTTCGAATGACACAAACAGTATACACCTTGTTTGAATACTACAGGCATAAACAAAAGAAGTGAATAGAGAACAGTGAAACAAGTAAATAACCCTACAAAACTTATGCCCAAAAACCGACGGTTTCCCCGATACGATTTATTGCGACAGCGTACAGGAACATCTTACAACGGAGATCCCGATGATCCAAACAGCACGTATGTACTTTTTTCGTGTTTTTTGTCAAATAAAATACTACCTAATGCTAAAACCATGGATATTAGTTTATTCCTCACATTTTTTTAATTTAAGAGATCACCCCACATCGATCGCTCCCCGTAATAGCTGATCGAGGTGGAAGGACCCGTTTCTACAGGAACACTGGTCATCGGCGGGAATTCCCGAAGACTGTTTACTTTTGGTATTCAAGAAATATGATGTCAGTTCTGTATTTTCGTTCCATGTGTCAACTTCATATTTGTAATCCCGACATTCTTCAAACATTAGTCTCCGATAGTCGATATGTTGCTCCACAGAGTTTCTGAGTGTAAGCGCTGTGATCTTTGGTAGCTAGTAACACTGTCGTTGGTGGTAGCATTGTGTGAGAAGTAAGTGAGTGAGTTGGGTGTTGGTCACACTTCTGAGTGGTCTGGAAAGAGCTTGCGAGAAAGATGCAAGGGATTTTCAAATTTGGAGATATGATTCAGTACAGATGAGAAGTGTGAAGATTTCGACGTAATGTTTTTGCTGCATTGCTCACCTGCACATAATTTATGATGTATATCGAAAAAAGGAAAGTTCTAGTAGTATTTTTCTTTATGGTTCAGGTCAGTCAGCTCGATAATTGAGACATGATTAAGTAAAGTTATCAGTTCACATGGCTTGGGCTCAGAAGTTACAGATTCACCACTCGTTTACCAGTCAATTAGTTTCACAGCAAAGTTATATTTTTAATAACAAGTAATGATTCTACGTTCACAGTATAGTTTTCGAATGCTAGTCTCTTGTCTCTTTTCAGTTATTTAGTAAAAGGAACATTTTCCACCATCTCATCAGCAAAACTTCGGATTTTCTTTTGCGCGTCGTCGCTTTACACTGAGCGGAACAAAGTTGCACAAAAGTAAAACTTCAGCTGAATGAGTGTACAGTAGTTGCATGTCCTCGCAGTGCACTGCGCAAGGCTTTCTTTCCTTTAACTAGTTTCCTGCTGGTCTACCTTTTTGTTTTTAAATGTTCATCACTTTGAGCAGTACCGAGTTTCAGTTGCACAAGAAAGCCATGAAAATTAGTTAGGGCCAGTTAACATCACAGTCAAAAGAGCAAACTTTGCTTTTCAAAATTATCAGGTTCAGTTTAGGTAAATTTCATTTCAGGTTTCATTTCAGGTTTCATTTCATATACAGACCGTCTTATTTTTGCAGTGCAGTGTAACAGTCGTGTGTGCATCGCTTAGTGTTCGGAATATTATTTAGTCAGTTTGATAACATGGAATCACAGTGCTTTTTCACAGAAATTTTTTTTATTTATTCTTTCAGTATTCAATTTTTAATTTTATATATCATTTTTATTCTGTTACTTTTGTGTGCTGGAATTACTAGTCACGTATTGTGACACCACGCACTGTTGCACAGTTCACTGCGCTGAACAACAAACAATATCACAGATCTGTTTCTTTAGTTTACAGCATTAGATTTTCTGTTTAATTTGGTTGAAGTTAATTGCAACATAGTTATATAACCATACAGTTGCATTTAGTTCGTCGACTCACTTCATCAGATACTCTTTCATAATTATAACACTTGCATTGTCCAAGATTACAACACAGACACACACGAAGTTAAAGATATGAAACTATTTCAGCCCAGTTTAGCTGTAGTTCGTAATACCAAACATGAAAGCGTTCCAAGTCCTTCTATTGGGCCTGTAACAAAATAATTTTGTATAAGTTGTTTTCGATGCATATATCAGCGTACATAGAATACAAGATACAAAGAAATGAAAGACATTAGCTGCCACGGGACATTGATTTATATCAACGGGTCAAGTAGAGAATTTGTGCCGGACTGGGATACGAACCCCAGTCTCCTGCTCACTAGGTAGACGCGCTGACCATTACAACCGCAATTATGCAACACACTATTGATGTAGTGACCCTACTCATGACCCTCATTACTCGCGGCATCTAGCCGACTCCTGTAAAAGTTCGAGCGTAGTGTGCATCTGCACTGGAGGGAACGTTGGCCTCCCATCGCCTTAATTATATAAGTGGTGTCTGTTATTTCGGCCATCTTGAAAAAAATGTCATTATCTTTGCCCACAAAATCGACACAAACGCATGCACCGAAAACAGACTTCAGAAGATATCGTAGAGCGACTACGTACGGGGGTAGAGAACCCAACATAGAATGCTGGCATCAAAATCGTATGTACTCTTCTGACGCTATGATTCCCGGAATTATGAAAAATGTGGTTTCGAGGAAAACGTGTTTTGGGTTACTTTATCTTTTTTTAGTTAAATTAAACGTATCTCTTGTCGGCGAACCCTGGATCATACAGCTACCCTTCCATGTCCAAAAGGAGGTGCACCTCCATTTTCTTCGTAGCCGTGGTTGTTCCGCGAGCCTCTTCGGCAGCTCCTATCATCCGCTGCTCCGTTCGCTCGATAAGCTATTCGTGCAGAAGTTGTAACAGGCTGCTCCGACCACAATTTGGAGCACTTAATAATTTCCATAATGTTTGTTAGGCCGTCGTTGAAGTTACATGTCGACTGTTTTTTTTTCCCCACAGCGAATGGTTTTCGGAGACGCTTTTCACAAATCGCCTTGTAACTCGATAACGGAGTTTCTGGGGAACTTGCGATGAAAATTACAGGAAAGTAAACAGCCCAGAGAATTGGTCAAACAAAAAACGAAGATTTTTTTGAAATATTACAAGAGGACAAGTCTCGTAATGAAAACAGGATTATAAAAAGTGTTCCAGGTGACTAGTTAATGTGAAAACAGAGTTGAACGTGTCTCTCCATCGACGCCAGTAGTCGCTGAGAAACCTGAGGGTTTCTAAAGGCACTGAAATCCATCGATAATGCGTTACCGCGTTCTCGGACTCCATACACACTATCAAAGGGTACTACAGGAAATCCTTTCACCATTACGAACGTCATCCAGATATTTGGACATAAACAGGATCGTAACGCAGCAATGATTGCACTTGTGAAAAGGTCTTATTCGGGGAGCCATTGGTTTTCAGACCTACACTACCCTCCATAAGTTTGGAAACACCTAGTAATTATAGACAATGTAAAGGAAATACAATATAAAAGTGCATTTTGTTGTTTTCCAAATGTTTATTAAGCTCAAATAATACACAGGAAGATGCAACAATTAAATTTTCGATTCCTCAAAATAGCCACCCTTTGCTTTCATCACTGCCTTGCACCCTCTCGGCATGAGCCGCGTCAGTTTTTCCAAGGTTTCAGCTGGAATTAATCTCCATTCTTGCTGCAGGACCTCCCACAACTGTGACCCTCTCATGATTTCCCATTTTCGGATCCTCTTGTCCAGTTCATCCCATAGCAGCTCGATTGGGTTACAATCGGGGGATTGGAGCGGCCATTCCATGTTTTTCAATATTTTACGAACCTCTAGAGACTTCACATAGTTCTGACACAAGCGAGACGTATGTTTCGGGTCGTTGTCTTGCTGCAAGACAAACCCTTTCCCCAATCAGACGCAAACCAGATGTGTTAGCATGTCGCTGGTGAATGGCATGATAATCTTTTTGGTTCATTTTCCCATCTATTTTCACCAAATCTCTGAATTTATTCCCTCCAAAGGACCCCATCCCATCACAGAACCCCCTCCATGCTTTACAGTTGGAATTACGCACTGAGAATTCAAGCGTTCATGGGGTAAACGGCACAAACTGACGGCGTTTACTTCCAAATATTTCGAACTTGGATTCATCAGTAAATAAGACTCTTTCCCAATCCCAAACTGCCCAATGTTGGTGAGTCTTAGCCCACTGAAGCCTTTTCTTCTTGTTAACAGAGCGCAACAGCGGTTTCCTTGTTGCTACATAACCGCGGAGGTTGTTGTCTGCCAGGCGCCGTCTCACAGTTGACTCACTCACCGGTGTATCCCTCGTTGCGCTTAGTTCAGCAGTCAATTCACGGACAGTTTTTAATCTGTTGAGTTTACTGGTCACCACCAAATACTTTCCCTGGCGTTCTGCTATTTTCCTGGGTGCTCCTGCGCGAGGACGATCTCCATAGGAGCCTGTTTTTCGATGCCCTTGTTTTGTTTTGACAACTCCGCTGGTATATATCATCAGTTTCTTTGCTATTTGTCGAACACTATTGCCTTCTTCGTGCAAAGCGATTATCGGTACCCGTGATTCATAAGGATTATGACACTTCGGGACCATTTTCAATTACTTTCGCGACGTGTTATACCTTTATGCAAACGCAACTACAAGTGAACATAAATGTAAACAAAGTACCTCTACATAGTCATGCAGCCTAGGCGCCCCACCTGGGGTGTTTAGTAGAACTGCTTGGACAGGTATCGTCGGTTTACGTAAAACGGAGCAATACTAGCATGTTGCATTATGTATGTATACGTACAATAATTAAATGTACAACACTGTGCATTTCATTATTAACCGTTATTTGAGCTTGCTATTTCGTCTTCTAACAAATAACTCACACAGATCACTTCCATCTTGCTCCGTTGTAATGCGCAGCATGGTGTTTCCAAACTTATGGAGGGCAGTGTATCTTTCCTAGAATTACTTCTTTGTTTCATTGTCCTCTATTTGCATCTTTCGTTTCTACCTGAAATAGTCGAATTCCCCGTATAGTTGCATTAAAATTGACCAATGCTTAAATATCTCGATCACTACAGAAGTCAAGAAGATTAAATACGTTAGAGAATTACGTTCTCTTCATCGTACCATGATATCAGATACCTTGCACCGTTTACAAAATAAAAGTGGTGTTAACGTCTTAAGGGACTCGCTCCATATGTACATTTCTATTTCTTGCATCTGGCAGTCTTAATCACTTTTTAGTTTTCAGCTGATTTTTCTGTGTTCGGTTTCACTCTTTAATTAACACACTAGACGACATAGTGCTCAGTGGTGGTCGTGGTAAGTTTCTATGAGAGCAAACTATTGAGGTCATCGGTGCCTAGGCTTACACACTACTTAATCTAACGCTAAGGAGAACACACACACCCATGCCCGAGGGAGGACTCTAACCTCCGACGGGGGCAGCCGCGCGAACCGTGGCAAGACGCCTGAGACCACGTGACTACCCCGCGCGGCTAGTGCTCGGTTCGCATTGATATAGTTACCGTACAGTACTCATAGACGGAGATTACGTCAAGGGAGAAAAAAGTAAATTTTATTGATTTGGGACTTTGCGGTTTCCCAAATTTCAGGAGGGGATTTCCGGTCTCCCTGTGGAGGTAACGCACCCCGGAACACCGTCTTCTCGACTCGTCAGAAGACTTTCCGCGAGGCGGTAGGACGCTCGCCTGACTTTGGCAGACTTCCGGCCCGTCGGCAGAGACCGCTGGCAAGCGAGCCGAGTGTGCGTCATTGTGCCCGCAGCGCCCAACTTGCGCAGCCACTTGCGGCGCATTTCTCGTGCGCTGCTGGCGCCAGCAATCAGGCGCAGCGCCAGCGCCAGATGCTGACAATGGCGGCGTGTTTACGCCGGGCGGGCGGGCAGGTATGCGATGCGCCCCGGAATGAATTCCATCGCACAATGAGGGCTTGTCGCCATGGAGACGGCTGCCGCCAGTGATTTGTCAGCGTGGCTGAAAGCTGCCGCCAGCGCCGCGTCGTGAAGGCTCATTTGCGATGCCACCTCCTGCGAGACGTCTCTCCGCACACACGACAAGCCGAAGTCCCAGGCGGGCCGCTTTGTGAACGCATTTCACTCCCGGCAAATAAAACGAGACAAGATGCGTTGCTGCGACGTTTCCTGTCACATGAAATACTTCGGAAAAACTTCAGCAGGAGTCCGAAAGAGATTACAGAACACAGGCATACAACTTTAGATACATATACAGGATCTGGGAGGTGTAATGCAAATGTTTGTATGTGCTGCCTTAATATGTACACACATCAGTGAGTTGGTCGTTTTTCGCTGCATCGAACAGTCTTCCCAAAACATGTCACAAACTGTATTACCAGACGTTTTCTGCATGGTCATAACAGCACCACTAAGCGGCATACGAGTGTCAGAATAGACTAACAAATTCGCATCCATACATCCACACTTCAATGCCTGACCTGCTGCCCAGGGAGAATAAGCATTAGTGGCTTGCTCTTGTCACATGTACTTGGAGTTATTAACCAACCTAAAACATACTATTCTTAACAGCTATGATTATTAGTCTGCAGATGAAGTAAATACTCATGTAAAATCCTTCAGTACATCGTCCTCAGTCGCACAGAAATGTCTGCATTTACACATTCTAAACCCTGTGTATAACACTACACTATAACTAAGAAGCATATGTATTATTTGATATCGTAGAGCTTGCCATACCACACAATAAAAATCAATTTGTTTGAGAAACAATAGCATTTATGGGGCAGCAGCTGGCAAGGGGTAATACTGATTATATAACATAGTGGAATCAATGAGAGAATGGTTTTGGATAAATTTCGCCATGGTGTTACCTCCACTAATTGAATATACCAGTCACGGCATGGTGCATAGGACTTGTTGGGATTACAATAGGCCATGATGGTGAAGATACTAACTCTGCTTGCGGAAAAACGGCAAGAAAATAGTTCTCATACTGCAAAAGGTGCTCCTGCTGAACGCCGGAAAAAGAATATAATGAATGCGCGTCCTCTATAAATATAAATTTTCGTAATGGAGAACGACGAGAGAACAAGAAAAGTAATTAACCGAAAGTAATCACTTATCACATAACAAGTTGTCTATGGCAGAGCGCAATAAATGTTCTGGACGGTATTTTAACACACTGCATAACCTTTGTTGCATGAAGTGTATGCAGTTATTGTGTAACAAGTTCAGATGAAGATCAACTTTGTTAAGGAAAAACTAAAACATGGTAATAAACTAGGTAGAGTCACCTTAGGTGGATGCCTGAACGATAGTTTACAGAACTCGGACTATAAAAATCCCATCTATCCTGCAAATATAAACACAAGTCATGCTTTTGAGTAACTATGTTCACAGCGTGGTGCACTAAATATCGATACATTTCGATACCACTGACTCAAACAAATTTGTACTCCCTACTGAGGTACTCAGCTCTGAGTACTGCGGCAAACCCCGTCATTTCACGTCAAACTGATGAATCACAAGACGTTTCTGCGGCAGCTAATTTATAGTAATTCAGTGCTACCGAAGGCGAACTGGAAATAATGACAATGTTACATTTAGTTGAAGCAAGAGCCTCTCATTTATCGTATCCGGAGGACGTAACTGACGCCAAATGTTTTACAGCTGGTAGCTTAACATTGCCCTGCATCACTATTCCCTGTCCCTTCTGGCATTGCAGAGATTTCCATAACACGTAACTCTTGTTTATAAAGAGAAGGCTATGAAAATAATTTCATCCCTCAACTACTTGTCAGTTAAGACTGACAAAACATCGTCAATCACCCATGTCGTTCCGAGACTGAATTTATTCCTGGCATACAAGCGACGTCAGCGCAGCTTCCACGGTGGAAGCTTAAGCCAATAACTGTACACAACAGACAGGCATTCGACCTGTCAGTTGTAAGCAAGCAGTGTTGTTAAATAAGTGACGTGCTGACGCAGTGGGTCACAAATCGCAGTGCAGCAACGAACTGAATATCTCTCGAACAAGTATATAAGATAGTCTCCAGAATCTGAAGAGGAGATTCGTCTCACACACGTTGACTTCCGAACAAAAATAGCGATGTCTGGACGCCTGCCGCAAAAGTCAAAAGTTTTTTTCTGAAAAAATTATCACTGCTGACGAGATCAGTATGAAGCTACCACAAAACTGACAAATTGCAGAGAACTGTGCCGAGACCAAAGGGTAGTCAGTATGATGAGAGTTGAACAACCTCACAAAGAAAGGCTTTTCTGACAGTTTTACGTGATTATATGAACATTCTGTGCGTACTACTCAAGAGCGCGCGAAGCTATGTGGTAGACCCGAGCATTAACAGGAACTTATGAAGTTTTCTGTATTTTTTATTAATCCAGCATTGAATTTTTTTTTTTTTTTGGTACGACGGGGTACAATCAGATTAGTAACAGAAATTTGAAAGACAAACCACAAAAGTAAAGTATGTAAGTTTGGAAATACGTTAACGTCGCGTGACTGACGAGAAGAAAGAAAACAGAACCCAGCATCTTAGTCTTAACTCAAATCTTCAAACGAAAACGTCACATCCGCTCTGAAAAGAATTACTGAGTCTATTTGTTATACAGCACGTTGCGTAAGCATTGGAGACACATCAAATTCTAGGCAAGTAGTCTTGACAGCTATGTAGAATGAACTTGTTTCTCACACACATTTTTCATAGTGATTTGTCCTACGCCTATGATCACGCTGCCGTTCGTCGTGCGATAAAGCAACCAAAGATTTGAGCTCTATTTCGGAAACATATTTATCAACCACAGATATCTTACTTGTAGCCATAGCACCGTGCGTATCTGGAAGATAGTCGAAACACTCCTATCCTCGTTGGCTTTAGTTCAGCTAGAGGTCTGTTCTAACACCACAGAATCATTCGAAGTTATATCACTTCTTTTCGAGAAGCGACGTTTCCAAAAACTTTGACAATGAGCGGGTTCTATAAAGGGGGCGCTTTATGTGGTGCACGCTAAACTGAAGCAGGTTTGTGTTTGTAATAAACACACAAGATGTGTGTTACATATTATGGTTCAAATGGCTCTGAGCACTATGGGACTTAACATCTGAGGTCATCAGTCCCATAGAACTTAGAACTACTTAAACCTAACTAAACTAAGGACATCACACGCATCCATGCCCGAGGCAGGATTGGAACCTGCGACCGTAGCGGTCGCGCGGTTCCAGACTGAAGCGCCTAGAACCGCTCGGTCACGTCGGCCTGCTACATGTTATGATGCACAAGCTCTTTACACGTTATCTAACAGAGAATAATGAGTTTGTGTTTGTAATAAACACAAAATACGAGTGTTATGTATTATAATGCATAAACTCTTTACATGTTATTTAACAGAGAGCAATTAATTGTGTACATCTTTCTACCGAGCTAATACAGGCAGTCCTTATTATATCTAACACAAAAAATCATGATCCATGAAAATTAAGTCTCAAAAATTAAGATATTTCTTCTTCGCACTAGTAAGTCAAAGATTTAAGTCAAGGATTCCTTAACAGCGATTTCGCTTAATTGTTGATGAATGGTTTTTTCTTGGAAAGTTTCATTGCCAGCGTTCTCGTTTGAACTAAGGAAAAACCTCTGTGTCGTACTTCTTTTCGTTCTTTGCACTCCTGAAATAGAGCTTTAAACATTTACCACGTAGAAACGACAAATAAGAATGGGTTGAATTATTCACCTTTCAATATAGCTTACCCTCACTTTAATTTGCTGTCGCTACTGAATAATTCTTCAGAGTAAACGTATTGCCTGATTAATTAATTAAACACGAGAATAATTTATAGCATATTCAGGGGCAGTTGCCTGTAATTTGTATGGCGAAGCGAAAGTCGGGTGATGAACTGTTGAAGAGACTGAAATATAAAGAGAAGAAGACTGTCAGGTCAGGCGTGCGGTACTTTGTACATTGCTCCAGAATTTCTCAGTTATTTCTTGCAGAACTATCTTGTGTTTTTTCGCTGTGTCTTTCAAAATAGTGTATTGGTATTATTAGTAAATGACTAGGTACATCTCCGGTAGTAGAGAAACAGCTTTAATGCATTGCATCCGTTCAGTTTTTAGGTTAGGCCGCGTAAGTAATGAATTCGTGAAATTATATGGCTGCATGAACTGAATACTATTTATTTGTAAGCGAATTGTGATTCCAGACCAAATATCACAGATTCATCATAATAATATCGCTGGCGTTTGATTATTTAGAGAAAGAGGGTGACGGGTCATTCCTAGTCTACACATTTCGCGTCACTGTTCCAAACAGCATCACAGTTCGCTGTTGATTGAATAAAGAGCGAGTTATGATCCATGTGTCTGAGGAAGACGTTCATCGAGAATTGTAAATGATATAAAAATGGCACGATGCGAACATATGACCCTCCATCGCAGATGTAGCAATGAAGTGTGTATGTGCTAGTCGGTTGTATGGTCTCAGAGCAGTGAGATCGGTCGACTAAGAGACTTAACACAGTGGCAAGACGCTTCTGTAACCACACCGTGTCACCGTGGAGCGTGAGAATGTGTGTTTGGCAGTCGTGATTGACGACGATATCTTCTTGTCTGTTGCACAATGTGGAAGTCATCTGCTGTTTTAACTCACCTTCTCTACTTCGGGCAGTAGTGCATATGACTCAGAACGCTCCCCATGCACTTGAAACAATGTTGTGCGTAATACCAAATTCTTGGGCTACACTTATCACAGTTCATCCTTCTTCTAGTTTCCCGATGTTTCTTACAAGTATCAAGTTATCAAAATGTTGTCCCCGGGCCTTGTTGTAATGAGAAATACCACTGTAGTGCACCGTAACTGCTCGGTGCGAGTTGTTAATGTGTGATTTTACTTTATATACCGCGTCCTTAAGTTTTACAGGGGAGTGTATCACATGTCATACCAATCTGACATTTCTTGCCTGTGATCTTCATGATGGTGTAATTATAAAGGCCAGCACTAATAACTGACGAAAACGTCGAAAAATCGAGATTAAGATAATAAAAGGGAATACAGTCTCCATACTACTGAGTGCTTAAAAACAGCGCAGTGGTGTTCGCCTAATACTGAATGTACAATACTGTTTTATTTACACCTTCTTCCAGACAATTATCCTCTAGAGACCAGGAAACCAACTTTTAAGGAAATAACTGAAAAAATTGCTAATATTTCACTTCTTAGTGTCACTAAAAGCCAACAATTTGTAAACAAATTATATATAAAATGCATATCTATTGCGTTTATTGGAATTTTAAGGAATTTTGGGCTACGAAGCATTAAATAATGGAAATCAGAGCTTGTATACACTATTTACTTTTGTTTCAAGGGTTTTTATGAAACTAAAATGTAAAAGATACAATCATTTCAGGTACTTAATTTTGCAAAACAGTGTTCATTAGATATTCTTACATAATAACATACTTGATTACATATATATGAAAATCACTGAACACAGCATTTTTGCTTTCACATTCTAAGCTGTTTCACACTGTGTGGAAAGTTTTGAAGCAATCGCTTTTTGAAGTGTAACACAGGAACTCATCACAAGTCTGGCATTTATTTTACGAACTTATGACTGGACCAACCTTACATTCCTCATCTAGATCTATATTTTTGCCTCCCAGCAAATACAATGCATTTCTAGATCTTTTGTACGCTAGTGGGATGACTTGTATTGATTTACGGTTCTTTGTTTCATAATTTCCCTTTTCGTCCGAAATATTTGGCTGGATGGACTTCGGAAGCACTTGCAGATTTTCTGAATCCGTCAAACTTATACATCCGATCTATAGCCTACGAAATTATTTATTTTCTTATTTACAGCAAATAAAATGTAGCAGAAAAACTACATTTGTTTTATCACACATACGTAAGCATATCTGGCCTGATAATGTGCAAAATGTAGTCATACAGTCTGATTGTATCAAATTTGATACGGTACGTTTACACGTGTGCTGAAACTTGTAAACACGTGCACAAACTTAACGCGTGACGTAAGTGAGGTACACTATGTGATCAAAAGTATTCGGACACCTGGTTGAAAATGACGAATTCGTGGCGCCCTCCATCGATAATGTTAGAATTCAATATGGTGTTGGGCCACCCTTAGCCTTGATGACAGCTTCCACTCTCGCAGGCATACGTTCAATCAGGTGCTGGGAGGTTTCTTGGAGAATGGTAGCCCATTCTTCACGGAGTGGTGCACCGAGGAGAAGTATCGATGCCGATTGGTGAGGCCTGGCACGATGTTGGCGTTCCAAAACATCCCAAAGGTGTTCTATAGGATTCTGGTCAGGACTATGTGCAGGTCAGTCCATTACTGTCGTGTAACTAGTCCACCACAGATCGTGCATTATGAACAGGTGCTCGATCGTGTTGAAAGATGCAATCGCCATCCCCAAATTGCTTTTCGACAGTGAGAAGCAAGAAGGTGCTTAAAACATCAATGTTGGCCTGCGCTGTGATAGTGCCACGCAGAACAACAAGGGTGCAAGCCCCCTCCAAAAAACACGACCACATCATAAAATCACCGCCTCCGATTTTGCTGTTGGTACTACACACGCTGGCAGATGAAGTTTATCCGGCATTCGCCATACCCACACCCTGCCATTGGATTGCCACATTGTGTAACGTGATTCGTCACTCCACACAACGTCTTTCCTCTGTTCATTCGTCCAGTATTTACGCTCCTTTCACCAGGGGAGGCGTCGTTTGGCACTTACCGGCGTGATGTGTGGCTTGTACGCAGTCGCTCTACCAAGAAATCCAAGTTTTCTCACATCCCGCTTAACTGTCATAGTACTTGCAGTGGATCTTGATGCAGTTTGAAATTCCTGTGTGATGGCCTGGTTATATGTCTGTCTATTACGCATTATGACCTTCTTCAACTGTCAGCGGTCTCTGGCAGGTGAAGTGGGCCTGTACGCTTTTGTGCTGTGCGTGTCCCTTCACGTTTCCACTTCACTGTCACATCAGAAACAGTGGACCTATGGATGTTTATGAGTGCGGAAATATCGCGTACAGACGTATGGCACAAGTGACAGCCAATCACCCAACCACATTCGAAGTCTGTCAGTTCCGCGGAACGCCCCATTCTGCTCTCTCACGATGTCGAATGACTACTGAGGTCGCTGATATGGTGTACCTCGCAGTAGGTGGGAGCACAATGCACCTAATATGAAAAAGGTATATTTTGGGAGTGTCCGGATACTTTTGATCACGTAGTGTATTTCCACTTATTTGCTCATAGTTCTCATGATTATTCCTCGTAAGTAATACTATTTATGTTTCTTAACTTTTCTGTCACGTGACATCTTTCGTACGCAAAAACTGTGCTTTTCGAAAGTGCAGCCACCTTCTTGTGACTGCGAAAAACTTGAAAGAAATGACGAGCATGAACCGTAAACTATATGGTACATGATACATACGTTTGCGGTGACTGTCAAGGGCTTGTTGCGATATTCGTCGTCTACCAAGCATTTAGGATTAAGGAATGCTTCTTTTAGTCGCTCGAAAGCAAATGACATTCACAGTACTATTTCAGCGTTCACCATTATCCAATACTTTGTGAAGGGGCTCCAAAATGGTGGCACCACTGGCGTGAATTTCCGGAAATGTGCGATTTGCCCTTAGACAGACTGAAGTGGTTTCACGGTAGTTGCCGCTGGGAGTCAGGTGATTATCTGGAGGTGTTTCATTCTGGGATGGAGGCCGTCTACGGAGAGAATATGACCCAAGTACCCTTACCTAACTAAAGGGGGGGACCCGCATGGTTTAAGGTGTGCTACAGTGAATCAAGGTGCTCATCGATCTGGTTGCTGGTGATAACGATATCATCGAGATAATTACCTGTACCCAGGACGTTGAGGATCAGCTATTCAAGACATAGCTGAAACAGTGCTGGTCCAAGTTAATATCAAAAAAGTACCGCTTGTATTTGTAGACCCCAAAATGTCTATTAATCTCAACCCTTGTTGACTCTTTTTGTAGTGAGACAGCTGTTGATATGCACCAGTCAAATCGATCTGGGAGAAGACTCGACCACGCCTCAATTTGGTCACGATTTCTTCAGCTCATGGAATGGGATACGTGTCAACAATGGCTTGGGTATTCATAGTTGCTTTGAAGTTTTCGCAGTATCGACGACTGGCGGGTGGCTCACAGACTGTTGAACGCAGATCTTATAGTACCAGCCAGTCCAACTCTTGTTTAAACTTGTCCCACAAAGCCAAAGGAAAAGAGTGTGCCATACAGAGCTTGGGTACCGCTTCAGAGCGCAAGGTGATGAGTGGTTCATCATCGTCTTTGACGGACCCATGTGGGCCTGAAAATATATGCTTGTACCTTGCTTATAGATGCAGCCAAGCCATTCCAAAATCCCTGGCCTAGATGTGATTTATGTAATCCCAGGCCATGAAACGCAGAAGATCTAATGAATCTAGACCGAAGATACTTGCTACCGTATTCAGTTTCATCACGAAATGCATCGCTTGCACCTGCTTTCTCTTATATCTAACATGCACTTCAGAACCACGTGTGATGTGAATAGAATTGTACACTGTAACTTGTCAATATTCCATGGAATTTGAAGAAATGTGGGGTCCCAGTTAAAGCATAGGTGTCACTGTTGACGATGGTTTTCTATGAACCAATGCCCAAGTGGAGCTCAACAATTTTACTATCAATGTCAACACACACCAAAACAGCTTTACCATTGTGTGAACTAATATTTTGATTTTTTATCAACATTAGGGTCAAGCAACGCCAACGGCCTTGCCGCAGTGGTAACACCGGTTCCTGTCGGGCTGGCTAGCACTTGGATGGGTGACCATCCTGTCTGCCGAGCGCTGTTGGCAAGCGGGCTGCACTCAGCCCTTGTGAGGCAAACTAAGGAGCTACTCGACTGGGAAGTAGCGGCTCCGGTCTCGTAAACTGACATACTGCCAGGAGTGCGGTATGCTGACCACATGCCCCTCCATATCCGCATCCAGTGACGCCTGTGAGCTGAGGATGACACGGTGGCCGGTTGATACCTTTGTGCCTCCCAAGGCCTGTTCGTACAGAGAGGAGGGTCGAGCACATTATGCGAGAGAATACTGGGGGTATCCTTTACAAATCCAGCACCAGGAAAATAATCACGTGACGTATCACTACACCTGTGCTCTCAAAATCATCCGTATTAGAATCAATTGAATGCACTGGATCTTCTGAGTCACCCATTCAAGTGAAGCACTCGATGGTGTGACGTAATTTATTCAAACAAACTTCAGCCTTATAATCACAAGCTTTCGACAAAATGAGCATTATTTACAATCAATTGCCACTTTTCGCACCAAATGGATATCTTGTCCAAATCATTTTGAAATTGGTTTTGATCATCTGATGTCTTTACAGGATTGTAAGTGACAGACCATCTGCAGAAAACAACGTGGGCTGCTCAAATTGGCTTCTAAATCGCTTATGTAAATCGTTAGCAGCATAGCACCTATAAAACTTTTTTTGGGAACGTCAGATATCACATCTGTTTTGCCGGACTACTTACCGTCACTTACTACAAATTCTGACATTTCTGGCAGGAAATCAAGAATACGGTAGCACACCAGAGACGGTATCCTAGGCACCCAATTTAATTAGAAGCTGCTTGTGAGAAACAGTGTGAAAAGCCTTTTGGAAATCTAAAAATATGGAACAAATTTGATATCTCGTGTCGATAGCAATCATCACTTGGTGTGAATACAGAACCAGTTGTGTTTCCTATGAATGATATTTTCTGTATCCGTGCTGGCTATTTGACAATAAATCATATTCTTCTAGATATGTTCCAAAATCCTACTGCAAATCGACGTTAGTGACATGGGCGATCTTTAGACTAACGAGTGGTTGTACAAGATTTCTAGGTACATGGCTATTGTATCAGCATACTCTGAAATCAACGTAACTGCTATACAAAATTAACCGGAGGCCTTTCCTTTATTAACTGATTTAAGCTGCTTCGCTACACCGAGGATATGTACGTCTAAGTTACTCATATTGGCAGTTATTCTTCATTCAAATTCTGGACTATTTACTTCTTCTTTGTAACTCTGTTTTAGTGGCACTTTCATTAACAAGATCACCATTGCTATAATTATACAACAAATTTTCCCTCACTCAGTACGCAATTTAAATAGGGAAAAGAATCGAAAACATTGGTGCGATGTACACTCCGTCACGCACTATTCCGTGACTTGTGTGTGCGTTGATGTTGATGCAGAGCCGTCACTGCATATGATATTGTAATTCTCCGTTACTTTCAGTGGTCTGTCTTCAACGGGACTTCCAAAGAAAGTAGCACTGCGCCAGTAGTTGACGAAGCAGCTGCTGCTGACAGGAGGGTAGAAATCCTGGCAAGCAGAAGCGCTGTTCCTTGAAGCGTCCTCAGTGTGGTGAGATGGACGGCGAGCTGCGGCGGAAGTGCGTGTCGAGGACTTCCGGCGGCGCCGGCGCCAGCACTCGCGACGCCGCCTCCGGCCGGCGCACAAAGCCCGCCTCCACCGCCTCCGCCGTCCATCTTTACAACTAATTTCCCGCCCATTGTGGGAGGCCGTTATCTGTCAGCGGGCGCGCAACAAAGCGCTACACACGCCGAGCTGCTGAGCTTCCGGCAGCTGCCGCCAGGGCATCCTTCAGCGCCCGCGCAGGAGGCGGCCTACCTGCTGTGGAAGCGGCGCCCCACAGACTCCGTGAGCGGTGCCGCCCAAGGAAACCGTCCTACTGTTATGATCGTCTTTAGTCCGGCAACTACACTCAAAGACAAAAAACAAAGACGGACCGTGAAAGAAATATCCAAATGTGATGGAAATCTTTATATAAGATGGTAATGTACAGACGAACTAATGATTAAGATTTCAGAAAAATTGAATGTTTTATTCAAGAAAAGATGTTCACAAGTTTAGCAAGTCAGTAAAGCGTTAGTGCACCGCTGGACTTTATGTAAGCACTTATTCGGTTTGGCACTGATTGATAGAGAAGTCGGATGTGCAAAATTCTGCCCAAATGGCGTGATATATCGCAAAAATCCTGAACTGGTTCCCGCCCCTACCCCCCCCCCCCCCCCCCCGACCAGAATGCTTCAAACTTCCTCAACTAGGGGGAGGCCCAGCGATCTTCTTGGACAAGAAAACCATTTCACCAGGCCGAAGACGTGTCTGGAAACGCCTCGGATTCTGGTGGAATACCAACCTGACTGTCACTTGGCAAACCCTATCTCGGCCAGCAAGGTAGCCCGATCTCTCCCCAGTTAACATTTGGAGCATTATGGGCAGAGCCCTGCAAACAGCACGGGATTCTTACCTTCTAAAGAGTCAATTGAACAGAATTTGGCACGCCATCCGTTAGAAAGACGTCCAACAACTCGATCAACCCATAACAAGCCGAATAACTGCTTGCATAGGGGCGAGAGATGGACCAACGTCTTACTGACCTTCTCAATTTGTGGAGCTCTGTGTGAGCTGTCTGTCAATCTCTTTTTAGGTGCCTGAAATTTCTTTTCCCTACTTCATTCCCTTTTCGTCAGTTCAAGTCATTTCTCAGGTGTTATGGAAGGTTCTCTTCTGGACATCATGTTTCTGCATATTTAATACTTTGATATCACTGATACCCACTGGTCTTCTGTTGACTCCTTTCTTGTGTTCCAACCAATAATTGCCGAAAGCTCCCTTTGAAATTCCCTCCAACCTGTGGTTCTCTCAATTCATAAATTTTTAATGCTGCTATGTTTTTTTTAAAATCTTTGAACTTGTATACCAGACCATCAAAAAATTATGAATGGATTTTTTACAGCTGAAATTCATAACAGTATGGGACAGATTTGTAAGTAGTCTGTTCCTTGAAACTTCCTGCCATATCAAGACTTCCTACCGGTTTGGGAATCGAAAACTAGACATCGCTTTCGCTATCAATTGTTTCACTGTCTGAAGTATTCAGTTTCGAGAAATGATTCACTCTCATTCGTGTACTTCTGCTAATACCCCTTCTACGTCCCAAAATTTACGGAAGTTCTCCTCCATACCTTGCTGGATTGGTTGGTTAGTCTAGAAGGAGGGGGGGGGGGGGGGGAAGGGACCAAACTGCTTGGGTATCGGTCTCTCCTTGCTGGACTTACATTGCTGAAAGAAAGAGTGATGCAGCGAAATGGCGTTGCCGCAGCATAGTGATGAGTCATGTGTCGCATTTGGAGCGCTCAGTCGGTAGAAGAAATGACTGCGAAAAGCAAGGTAGCAGCTTCGGTTTCCTATCCGGCACACAGTCTCATTGCATCAGAAACTTTCATAACACCACTCACTCCGCTACAGGGCGAAAGATTATAGAATCTGAGAGTGCTGGTGACATTACCTCATAGATCGCTTAAGCATTATAAGTCAATTAGAGGTACTGTTACAATTATTTGGGTCACGCCCGATATTCTCTTCGTTCCTATTGAGCATTCGCAAACAATAATAAATCGCATTGGGTCGTGAAAAATTCATTTGTCCAGTTGCATATCTTTGAGGGTACTCCGTACCATCGGGTATTGAGTATTTGTTGTTGATGTGGCGCAGTCTTTTGAAGTTCTACGCTACCGGTGATCAAAACCGAAACACCAGAAGGAGAGTTAACACTAAAATTATACTTATTTTGTGTATACAGGAACGTACTCGAAATAAAAACCAAAGTGAAAATAGAAAATATTTTGTTTTTAACAGTTAGCTGCACCTTAAAGCTATTTCTGTACGTAGTCACACCTTCGACTTAATGAACATTCAACTCGTCTCGTTGTACGAGCTTTCCAATACTCTCGACATGCAAGGCAGTCGCCCGTGCTTTCTGCCAAATTCTCGACGCTGCTCTGCAGCTCTGTATCTACGACAAAATGTTGGCTTCACAGCCTGCGGTTCATGTGAGCACGAATGAAACTCAAAGGTGGCCAAGTCTGGGCTGTACGGTGGGCGATCGAACACCTCCCATCTAAAATGCTACTGGAGAGTCTTCATTTCCCCTGCAGTGTGCGGCCGAGAATTGTCAAGATTGAAACGCATGACAGTTACGTTATATGAGCTGAATGAAACAAGGCGAAATCACTCTGCAGCGACTCATACTCTGTGGGAGACACTATTTTCTGGGCATCTTTAAGCTCTCACTGAGGGCTCAGAACTGGAAACGAGATCGACGGGGATACTAGAGACACTGATCGATACATCTACGCAAAGATTCATCGGATTTTCACTGTGGTTTTCGTTTCGCGACCAAACGGACCTTAATAAACGAATAGCCCTCGTAGACGAGTTGAATGTTTAAAAGATGTGAGTTTAGCACCCAGAGCTATCACCTTTGTTGGAGTGGCTCTGTAATTTACCGTGTCAGAGGAAGGATCAACAATAGTCGCCATGCTTTGACGGAGGTATTGGAAAGTTGGTACCATGCCACGACCAACGTGCACGTCAGAGCGGCGACAATGTAAAGAAGTAGCAATAATGTGTAGCTAAATTCTGCAAATGAAACACGTTTGATTTTCACTGCGGTTTCCATTTCGCGAGCAGTCAGACCTTGAGAAAAAAATTAGCCCTTGTACAACTGGCCAAGAAAGTACTTCATGTACGTTAATATAGAAAACCGGGGTGGATGAAGTAATTTGGGTTGCCTATCTTAAGGTGCATGAAACATTTTCTGGGCGAGTTTCATTTTACCCACCCTGTACATTCTCTATAGAGGGTGTGTCTTATTAACGTTTGAAAAAACCACCGAAGCGACGTAGATGAAACCGAGAAAAGTAATTGAATATAAGAGACATGCAGCTGGGAAATACCGCAAAAGTGGATGACAAATGTTGAAAATGTGACGTCACTAGCAGACATACCTCGCTGTACGTGCAGCGCGGTTGTTACTTGTAGATCTTACCCATCGCTGGTAGGGGCAGTGCAAGACATCGCTCCTTTAGGCTACTGTTTTCGTAAATGTAAGTCGATTCATTGTAGTCTTCTATTACCACTTTCGCAAGCACTACCGTATCACATCTCATAGCGCAAGAACTAAAACAGAGTAGCCTAGAGGAGCGATGTGTAGCACTGCCCTCCACCGGTGAGGTTTGATCGACAAGTCTAACCACTGAACATCCAGCGAAGTACATCTGGTGACGTCACATTTTCAACATTTGTCTTCCATTTTTGGGGAATTTGCCGACATTTTCGGTCCCATGTGCCGTGAATTAAATTAAATGTCTGAGCGTTATCTACATTGTTTCGGTGATTTTTAAACGTTAATAAAAACCATCTACATCTACAAACATACTCCGCAATCCACCATACGGTGCGTGGCGGAGAGTACCTCGTACCACAACTAGCATCTTCTCTCCCTGTTCCACTCCCAAACAGAACGAGGCCTATATGCCTCTGTACGAGCCCTAATCTCTCTTATCTTGTGGTCTTTCCGCGAAATGTAAGTTGGTGGCAGTAAAATGGTACTGCAGTCAGCCTCAAATGCTGGTTCTCCAAATTTCTTCAGTAGCGATTCACGAAAAGAACGCCTCCTTTCCTCTAGAGACTCCCACCCCAGTCCCTGAAGCATTTCCGTAACACTCGCGTGCTGATTAAACCTACCAGTAACAAATCTAGCAGCCCGCCTCTGAATTGCTTCTATGTCCTTCTTCAATCCGACCAGATAGGGATCCCAAACGCTCGAGCAGTATTCAAGAATAGGTCGTATTAGTGTTTTATAAGCGGTCTCCTTTACAGATGAACCACATCTTCCCAAAATTCTACCAATGAACCGAAGACGACTATCCGCCTTCCCCACAACTGTCATTACATGCTTGTCCCACCTCATATCACTCTGCAATGTTACGCCCAAATATTTAATCGACGTGACTGTGTCAAGCGCTACACTACTAATGGAGTATTCAAACATTACAGGACTCTTTTTC
The DNA here is from genome assembly GCF_021461385.2 of Schistocerca piceifrons. Taxonomy (NCBI): domain Eukaryota; kingdom Metazoa; phylum Arthropoda; class Insecta; order Orthoptera; family Acrididae; genus Schistocerca; species Schistocerca piceifrons. The sequence goes on from NC_060138.1 coordinate 211,704,967, forward strand.
CTACTCATCTGCATTAATTTACATTTATCTATATTTAGAGTTAGCTGCCATTCTTTACACCAATCACAAATCCTGTCCAAGTCATCTTGTATCCTCCTACAGTCACTCAACGACGACACTTTCCCGTACACCACAGCATCATCAGCAAACAGCCGCACATTGCTATCCACCCTATCCAAAAGAACATTTACGTAGATAGGAAACAACAGCGGACCTACCACACTTCCCTGGGACACTCCAGATGATACCCTCACCTCCGATGAACACTCACCATCGAGGACAACGTACTGGGTTCTATTACTTAAGAAGTCTTCGAGCGACTCACATACTTGGGAACCAATCCCATATGCTCCTATCTTAGTTAGGAGTCTGCAGTGGGGCACCGAGTCAAACGCTTTCCGGAAGTCATGGAATATGGCATCCGTCTGATACCCTTCATCCATGGTTCGCAAGATATCATGTGAAAAGAGGGCGAGTTGCGTTTCGCAGGAGCGATGCTTTCTAAAACCGTGCTGATGCATGGACAGTAACTTCTCTGTCTCAAGGGAATTCATTATATTCGAACTGAGAATATGTTCGAGAATCCTGCAACCACCCTGTATAATGAAAGATCATGCAGCGAATTTCTCGTTCTGTTGTTTGCGAGGAAATCGTTTCGCCTTGCTTTAAAAAGAAAAACACCAAACAGCGCATGTTGGAACTCGGCAGCGACAGGATCATGACCTATCGACGCTGTGCTTCCTCCTTCCACTGTATTGCTGTTGCCATTGGTTGAGTTCCCACGACTACCAGCGGAATATGTAATTGTTGTGTACAGGAGGGTCACACTCGGTTTCATACAGGATCACAATTGTCCCACGCAACTTGTGCCCGAGAGGCTGTCCTCTCCGCCAGTTATTTACGCTTGTCTGCAGCTCACTTTTTCTGTACCAAAATGCTGTCCTACTGGCCAGTAGTTTATGTCAGCAAGGAGATGAAAATCACAGCCAAGTTTGGGCGTTTTGGAGGGTGACTAAACACTTTCCATCTATAACGCTGCAGGAGTATCTCTGTTGCAACTGCAGTGTGCGGCGGAGCATTTTCGTGCGGAAGGACAGTTCCTGACGACAACTTCGCTCTTCGCATGTTCTGAATTGCCTTTTGTGATGTCTTCAGTTATACTACCACACCGCCGCCTGAGAGATCGATCCACCGGATGGCATTCTCTCGATAAACAGAACAGAAGAACGGCTGTGCTACCCAAAGAGTACACAGCCAGCCGCAGTACTTATCCTCGCCGCGAGGCGCCGTTAGGCCACTTCATGTTTAGCAGGATTGAAGTGCAGTTGTGTCAGTCTACAGTTCGTAGCCGCGCTCACTAGTCAGCCAGCGCCAATGATAATCATCTCATCGTCTGCAGCTCAGTCATTGCTGCCGTCAAGTCTTTGCAGCCCATTCCAAGTTAGTCTTCAAATTCACCGGATTCAACATTCATGATTACGAGAGATTAATCTGTCACTGCAAGACTTGTGACTTGTAAATTATGTCATTCTACAAATGCTTAGTCTAGTCACGTCTTCTATAATTGTCAACCAACAGATCATGCACTACAACAAAGTTAAGCAATAAATATTTTCTTATTTTTTACTCCTGATAATTAAGTGTGTTTTCCTGTTGTAGCTACCAAGCAGTCTTGGCATGGTAGAACCCACATTTCCACCTCCTTGGCTACCTCATCTTTGCTACCTCATGTTGACGGTCTCGGTTATGGTGGAAGATCGAGAGCCATCACCTTTCGCAGACAATTTTCTCGAACTGTCTGAAACACTCGCTGATCAAGATCATCGTGTGACACTCGCTTCCTTCTCTGACCGCCTGCATCATGAATGTCAGTATGTGCTGCTTCGAAGTTCCTACACCAGTGCCACACTTTGCTGTTACACATAGCAGTTGCGTTAAGTGGGCTGCGTGCAATCATGCGGTACCCCTCAGCATGAAGAAACCGAATGACAGCACACACTTCACACATGGTGGGAGACTATATTGTTCTAAGGATCTTCACGTGCTCACTGTGCGCTCTGAACTGGAAAGAGAGATGTGATGCGGTCGACGGTAATACTAGAGACACTTCGGAATACATCTGTGCAAAGCTTTTTTGTATTTCCATTGTGGTTTTAATTTCGCGAACGATATGACCGTGGAAAAAGATAGCCCTCGTATTTTACTCACCCTGCAGACAGCTTTATTCGTACTTAATTGGCGTGGTTGTACTGAAATGTGTGGCTACATCACTATATTTGACTTGTATTGCATCCCGCCTTCAGGATGTCAAATGTTTTAACAGCCATCACCGTAGATAAACCTATATTCTATGTGTGGTATCGCATACGAATAATACAACCTACATTTTCACACGAGTGGCTTCCCCTATCCCATGTTTATATTGTGACTAAAAATGACGCAGTCTCCTTTCTTGAGGTTGTGTATTTGTATGTTTGGACTTATCACCCACGCCGACCGTTTAGAAAGAATAGAGAGATATCCCCTCAATATTAAAGTCAAACAGTTTTCTGTAGTTGTCAGAAAATACAATACATAATCAATTAAAATGTGATCACACACAGAATGAAGTTTACACAATTTATTGACTGATGGCGAACACGATTTCCGTCTCTTAAGCTGTCGTCAAACGGATCGTTCATTCGAATGTCACTATTGAGTGTGCCACGTTCCTGACGTCATAGCATTGAAAAATCACGTTGGCGAGTCCTTCCAAACGTGTGGAACAATATCAAGCATGACAGATATTCTGAACGAGCCTCTGAATACAGACCAGTGGATGAAAAAGCGGTACCTAGTACGTCACGTGCAGACCGTCTCTTTTCAACGCGCTGTCGAGAGACGTCATATTGGCTTTCAGTTGAAGTCCATATTTGGTGGGTTTTATATGATGCGTCCTATGAATATATGCTATTAAGCAACGGCGAATTTATGATGTCTGAAAAACCCGACGTTTATTGGTACGATTTGTTACAATAAAATGATGGGAAATGTCATCTTGGTGCTTTAATGATTTTCGAATTGTAAAAGTATGCTCTTAGAGGACAAAGGCACATTTAAAAGACCAAAAACACACTTTTATCGGTACCATTTGTCATAATTAAATGTCAGTAAATAACATGTATGTGATTAAAACCTTCAGAACATAGTAAGGTATAAGACAATTCTTACAATACAGAGGTTAGATCAGCGTAGCTTAAAGTACGGGGCGCAGAATTACGAAGTCACGTGTGCTGTCTGGGTGGCTCACATCTCATTATATCCAACTTTTTTCACCAGACTTCGCATTTCCTAATATGTTTTGAGACTTTCTTATTAATAGAAGTGTATTCTATAATGTTAAATGTTATGTAAATATAAGTGTACTGTGAAGTAAAGCTGTGAGTACGGGGCGTGAGCCGTGCTTGGGTAGCTCAGTTTGTAGAGCACTTGCCCGCAAAAGGCAAAGGTCCCTAGTTCGAGTCTCGGTCCAGCACACAGTCTTAATCTGCCAGGAAGTTTCATATCAGAGCACACTCCGCTGCAAAGTGAAAATCTCCTTCTCAATAAGTGTACTGTGTTCGTTCCATTTGTTTTATCTACAAGAGAGCATAACTCGCAGTAAGATGTTTTGCAATTTCTTGTTCAAATTCAAATGTTCAAATGGCACCAAGCACAATGGGACTCAAAATGTGAGGTCGTCAGTCCCCTAGACTTAGAACTACTTAAGCCTAACTAACCTAAGGACATCACACACATCCATGCCCGAGGCAGGATTCGAACCTGTGACCATAGCAGCAGCGCGATTCCCGACTGAAGCGCCTAGAACCGCTCGGCCACAGGGGCCGTCCTTGTCCAAATTCCTTGCTTTTCAGATGGTCTAGTGATCAGATAAAAGTGATCTTAGGGTTTTACTAAAAGAGTGAGAACAATGGAATTATTTTTATGTCAGATGGAAGACCTGCAAATTTGTATCTCACTATTTGTAATGGATCTTCTATAAACTAATGACCGAACATGAAACTTCACTATTTGCCTTATAACACGTTCAACGGATACTGGTGTTTTTATGTGTATTACAGGCAGAACAACAAGACTTGTGTGTGAAAATGGAGGATGTGTGCATCTTAATAGAACCTGCCCATTTCGTAAGCAAACTGTTTGATTTGTGAGCCAGATACTGCCGACAACTGCCTCTGGAGCGCGCTGTGACCACGTATACCACGCCGAGGCACACGTACCGTATGCACAAGCCGCGTCATTTCTCAGCGTTCAGTAGCACAGTGCAGAGGAAGTGAGTGCGTTGCCCGGTTCGTGTCAGGACGGCTGCAGGGAAGACATCCAGCCACAAAATAAAGTTCCCAAAACTCGAGTACAGCGGACCCCGCAATAAAAACCGGGATTTAAGCAAAGTAAAAGAAAGAAAGATTTCGCTCTGTGAAGGACAGGGAGTAGAGTGAAGGCCAACTATTCGAGGCGGCTGCCGGCTTCTAATTTGGGCTGCAAGTTTGGGCGCGACGTGTAGGGCGCTGGGATTACGGCGCAGGTAGGGCTAGGGCGGACAAGCGGCGTTTAGCGCCGACGTGTCAAGAGGTCGCCCTCCGGCCGCCCCCGCGCCTCGCCCAGCGCCCTGCGCACCTCGCCGCCCAATTACCCGGCACGTCCGAAAAACCCAAAGAAAACTTTCCCAATTTAGAACTTGGCGGGCACACACAAAGGCGCGCCGCCCCAATCTAACGGCCGGCCCGCAAAACGCCATTTCCTATCACCGTTCCCCGCCTCCCCCTCCTCCCCTATCCCCTCCCCCCTTTTATTTCTCACGGCCGCAGGTAGGACGCCCCACCGCCGCTGATAAAGCTCTGCCATAGAACACAACTACCGCGTAAAACGCCCGTGCCTCCAGTGCGTGTGAGGCTAGTGCTCTCCATTGCTGCTGTTCGCATCCAAGTACAAAACTAGTAGTTTTCAGGAAATCACTGCTTGGCACAGAGAATTTCTCAGACCGTTCTGAAGCAACGTTCGCCTATAAGCATCATCAAAGCACCGATGTCAATACGACAAAGAATGCTGAAGTTCTTTTATAAGTGTGAATGCACGGAGAGGTTACTAGAGAAGCGTCATAGAAACACGAAGTTCAAGAATTGCTTACTTTCTACGCTGGGCGTCTGGTACAGCAACTTGCTATGAATTCTTTGAACGCAGTCTTGGTTGCAACGTGTTTTATCTATTCACTAGCAACGATGCGTTTCGCCCTTGTGGGGCATCTTCAGATTAACGTAAGAAGTAATGTTACGAGGCAACGACCATCCGTTAGTGCCAACATATGGCATTGGGAAGAAAATTATATGTACGATGTTTCCTTATAAATTTTATCTTAATGCCATATGTTGGTATTACAAGGACGAAAGCTGTCATTACCAATAGATAGGTGAAACAAGTTGCAACCAGGACCGTCTTATTTCAAGAAGTTCAAGTCCATTGTCAGTTGAACACAAAATGTGTATCAGCTCTTCTGCTCTATATACTATACATAAACTACCTGAGTACCCAGAGTTGCCCAGGTATGTATTTATCTGTCTCCTCCTGGCGCCTCTCTCTCTCTGTCCATTCCCTTCTCTTGCTCTCCCTGTCCATCTCCTCCTCTTTCCTTTCTCTGTGCATCTCTTCCTCTTCTCTTTCTCTGTCTTATTTTCTTTTTCCCCAATCTCTCTGTCTGCCTCTTCCTCCTCACTTCCTCTATCAATCTCCTTCTTCCCCTTCTCTGTACATGTCCTCACCCTTTCTTCCCCTGTCCATCCAGTCGTCCCCCTCTGTCCATCTGATCCGTCTAAATCTATCTCCTCCTCCACCTCAAGTCCATCTGCTCCTCTCCCCACTATCTTCGTAAATCCATGTCCTCCTTCATCTAAATTTCCTCCTCATCCCCTCTACATACATCTCCTCCTCCCCCTCTCTCTGGGCAGCCATTGCCTTTCTGCTCTCTGTTCATCTCCCTCTCCTCCTCTGTCTGTTTATCCTTCCTCATTCCGTTCTCTGTCTATCTCCTCCTCTCCCCTCTGTCCATATTCACCTCTCCTCTTTCTCCTGTTTTCTTCCTGTTCTTGTCTCTTCCGCTTCACTCTGTCCATCTCCTTCTCCCACCTTTCTGCGCCCAACTCCTCCTATCCCCTTCTCTGTCCACATGATCACCCCTAATCTAGTAGTTGGTTGCTGGCTCTTACCCCCACAGTACTTCTTTCCAGATAGTAATTAGTCTGTGAACCAAGTTTGATTGAAATCTCCAGACCGGGTTTGGGAGGGGCATTTCACTCATGTCATTCCCTGAATATGCCCACATTACACAGACAAGTAACATATTTCATACATATCTGTAAACACAGTTCACCAGTATATCTATCGAATTTCACCCTGCAGTTTCATTTTCACGCAGCTCCATTCTTATGACTTCATATCACCTGAACTATGTTCTTCTAGGTACATCCAGCGGCATATGTGTTTTTGTGTGGGGAATGTGTTGCAAACAGAGTACAATTTTATAAACATATTTTTTGTGGAAATTGATTGAACTTGATTAATTAAAGTCCACCGCCACAGTGAAAACAATGAAATTGCCCCCTAGCAGTACAGCCGCATCTTGCAGTCAATATCAAATCTTGAGAAGAATTTGAGCCTACAAATAAATCGTATGCGTGGAAAATATATATATATTATTCACTCTCTTTTAACCGTTCATTCACTTTTAAATCCTGTGGACATTCGTCAGAAGCAGATCGTGGTTCAAATTCCACGTTAAACTGTAGATGCTGAAACCTACAATTATGGATAGAGGGATGTAAGGCGAAAGTTTAGGACCCATGTGCATCATTTGTCATTTCCTGATACTATCTTTCAGACATAAATACCTATGAAACAGGCAGAAGTTTGACAATCACAATTTCAGCTAATTATAACACAGACTGATTAAGATATCGCGTCTCAATAATAGGCAATAAGAACGGGTAGGCCTAGATGAATAAGATTGTCACCTAACCCAAATCACGAAATAGCTCATAATTTAATTAAAAAGGAACTGGCATTCCATCAATAACAACAGCTTCAATTACGTAAAATTTCCAAATAGAAAACACGCAGGCCTTCAGTGATAACAGGGGGGGTCCGGCCACACCGTAGAAGAAACACGTTATCGCTCTGGCTCAGGAAACATCATCGGCTCACACAGTTTACGATACCCTGTTAACAAACAACCATGGCCAATGTCGACTCAGGAAAAGCAAACAACAGACACATTTCAAGGAACCACATGATGGTGAAATAGATCAGCTAAGAAATCGAAATGATCGCACCATATCTAGAGGTATCAATAAGAAAATGACGGCTAAGACCTCAAAATCCAAAACCTTACTGAAGTTCACGAATCGAAGCTGAAGCTTGCCGGTTCCAAAGGGAGCCCAGATTTCAGGAAATCGAAACTATCTTCAACTCTCTCATCACTCTGCCACGTCCCTAAGCTGGCTGGCCAGGCTACACACGAAGATACCACTCGAAGGTAGCCACGGATTCAAATCGGCCCACATATATTCCCAGCAACCACTCGCCGGACTCCGTGCCCAATACGCTTGCGCAAGTTCTCATCTTAGTCGTCGGGAGGACCTCTCACACCGACTTCCTTGTTCCGTTACCACTCCCCAATTCTCCATGCCCCAACACTCCCCGTCCCCATCAAAAGCCGGTCGGTGTGGCCGAGAGGTTCTAGGCGCTACAGTCTGGAACTGCGCGACCGCTACGGTCGCAGGTTCGAATCCTGCCTCGGGCAAGGATGTGTGTGATGTCCTTAGGTTAGTTAGGTTTAAGTAGTTCTAAGTTCTAGGGGACTGATGACCTCAGAAGTTGTCCCATAGTGCTCAGAGCCATTTGAACCCCATCAAAATCCTCGAGCAAAGATCTTAGTGGCCTCAAACCAGAGGAACATCACACGACAGATCGAGGTACTGGCGCCAGGAATTCGAAGGACGATGCCAGCCACCCCTACCATGGCTGAGGTGTCACCTGAACTGCAGTAAGTCTTGTTGATCAAGAAGCAATGTGCATGCTCGGTGTTGAGAACTTCGTGGTATCTAAACCTGGCTAGACCAAGATTTTTTTTTTTTTTCTTTTTCAAACTAGCAATCATCTATCAATGAAATGGAGATTCGCCATTCACCACAAACGACATCTGTTCCAGATTAGACGCTAAACTATAGGTCACGTTTTTCCCAGTTGGATAACTGGCAAGAGAGAAGCAATTTGCGAAAGTGACGTCTCATTGAAACACGACAAGACACTGAGAGACTTGAATGAAACTATACATACATGGTGTTAGGGGAATAAGTGCAGATATTTTTGTTGATGAGTGTGGACAATGTACTGAACAACATTACATCAGATTTACTTCATTTGCAGACTAATAGTTATAGTCATAGGTAGTGCCTGACTTGTGACGGTCCACACTGGTACTCCGTACAGGTAACTTTGACGAGAAAGAATCAGAACCGCAGCTTTTGAGGTATGGTACGATAGAACTTTTGCTGCGGTTGAAGTGATGCACAACTATGCCTACCTGTTGAGAGACTACACTGCGCTTTATCTAGACGTACACATTGGCGGGATCTAGGAGATGGCTGTGGCCAGTTCAGCCTGTGTAGGCGTATAGTTGAAACAAACCCTTGACCCAAAGCCATCAAAGACAAAACTTTTCCGGAAAAAGATGTTGAATCACTAGTAGTTCGCTTTCACCTGCACAAGCAAGATACGATTAAAGCATTTCGTGGGGAATAATTTTTACAATTGTGAGAACTTCAATGAAAATTGTGAAAACGAAACAAAGTAACCAGCAAATTTGCTTCCATTGGCAGTAACCATCAAGACAATTCTAGTGTAATCTAATGAATGCTAATGAGGGTTTTCCCAAATGAACCTGATCTGTACTGAGGGTAGAGCATTTCTGTTAACAAAAAATTTTTCTTCATTACGTTTTATGAAGCTGACCCTTCAAAGTATGTAGAACTCTGATTGCTTCACGAACGGCACTACGATATGGACACAAACAGCAAGGAAAGAGAGAAGAGGGACACACAACAAAAACCTTTCGAGGCATTGTAAGTTAAAACATTTTCCCCTTTTCAGTATATTTTAATTCGAATTTACACTAGGTCACCTTATTGCAATTTCCTTCTAGTAAAAAATCGTAAACTGAAAACAATTATAACTTAATTAACAAAATAAAGATTTTTGGCGCAAATGGAAGTTTCATTTTTTACCAGTAGAGATACTGTATTAACACTTTTAAAATTCTCTAAATGCGTTTAAATGACGTTTGAAGAAGTCTAAATTTCAGAAACACACCCTGGGTGGGCCTAGTACTAGAATGTTTTTTTTTTTTAAAAAAATCAAGTACTGCTTAAGGTATTACGAGTAGTACGTTTTTTGGTTGGTTAGCACCTCAAGGTACGGATGGCACAGGCAAGCCAATAACGTTTATTTTCCTGTGGGCACCAGATCAGGTACCGAAGTGTGGACACAAAGAAGCAAAATGGATAGCTTGTACTGACAGGTGAAGATAAGACCGTGAAGAAAACATCAGGTAGTAAATTATGTGTTGTTTTCAGAAGACTGTTAGCTGCAGAGAACAAACAGCTAACCCACTGAAGTACGTACCTATTAAGTTACCAGTTATCTGAATATCTGCACTTATAGTACCAATTATTACAGTATCTGCACTTACGCCAGCAACACCTGTATATACATACCGCAGGGATTTTCTCTGCCTCGTGATGACTGGGTGTTGTGTGATGTCCTTAGGTTAGTTAGGTTTAAGTAGTTCTAAGTTCTATGGGACTGATGACCATAGCTGTTAAGTCCCATAGTGCTCAGAGCCATATACATACCGGATGTCTTTAATTACACTGCAGATACTGACCGAGGTCTAGTGTGGGCTATAATTATCCTGTAGCAGCGAAACTTGGTAGATATTCTAATGCATTGACGCAGACCCAATCGTCTCTGGAGAAAAATTAGTTCCAGCTTTGTCCACTAGGGTCAAATCTGGCGCTGTGATTGCAAGAAAGACGTGCATAAATGTTTCATCAGGTAATGGATTAGAAATAGGACATGAACAGAAAGCGAGCGAGGTGGCGCGGTGTTTAGACACTGGACTCACATTCGGGAGGACGACGGTTCAATCCCGCGTCCGGCCATCCTGATTTAGGTTTTCCGTGATTTCCCTAAATCGCTCCAGGTAAATGCCGGGATGGTTCCTTTGAAAGGGCATGGCCGACCTCCTTCCCCGTCCTTCCCTAATCCGATGAGACCGATGACCTCGCTGTCTGGTCTCCTTCCTCAAAACAACCCATGAACAGAAAAAGTCAAACAAGAGAGAAAGGCATAATTTTGGTTTTGTTATTAACTGCTGCTTACACAATTTTTTTAAATATGAGAACCAGAGACGTCGACGAGATGCTGCACAGAGCTAAATTTGAAGATGGAGACCAAAATTGGAACTAATTTTCTTCCATCGTAAATCGGTCTCATATCAGCATATCTACCAAGTTTCGCTGCAATAAGATAATTACAGCCCACACTGGACCTCCGCAACTAGCAGCAATTTTATTATAACCGCCTGGTACATTCTCCTTTTACACGTGTTATAAATGAAAATCTACCGCCGCCTTTTTTCTCTGTATATGAAGGCTAATCCCAGGAACTACTGTTATATTGTGATGAGGTTTTCACTAATAGATACATTGGTTCACGAGGAAGGTCTGTGTAAGTAATTTATAAATATTTTGGCGAAAATTGGCTGAAATATGATCGATTACTGCCTCCCACAGTGTTTATTTTGCCTGTATGTGAAGGCTACTCTTAGGATTTGCTGTACGGATTTTGATAATTGTGGAGGACTACCACGACAGCCCCGTCGACAAACGAGCGATCGCGGAGCCTCTGACGCAAGGCTTGCGTTATTAGCTGGTTCCGATCGGGCTGTCCGCTCGTGACTTTAGGTGCTGCTGTGCAGCAGTTACTGGCATATGCTGCCAACACTTACAACGGAACATCAGTCTGGCAGACGGATATGGTTTGCGTTTGGTGAGCTAGAGTCGCTGAAAGACGCCTACGGTTCCAGATGGCTGCGGGAGTCTTATTTGGTATGTAGCCTTAGTGCAGCGAAGGTCACGTGCCTCGACATGCCTATTTACCCAACAAAACTTGCTATCATTCCAGACCCACAACCCCTCACAGACGGATGTTCCAGCAGAGGGATCAGTTCGTTTTAGTCTGGTTCTCTTTCTATATTAACTGCGATTCTACTCGTTAATATTTCTCGTACTTAGGTATGTGTTCTGGCGTAAACACAAGCGCTGGAACGAAGATGGAGAACGCAAGAGAAGGCGGTGAAACGACGTTGGCCAATGGTGAACTAATTAGCACCGCACCAGAGCAGGCCGTGTTAAATAGTTGAACGCCGAACTAAATTACCCAAATTCTTTACCAATTGATGCTGTTTCCCTCACTCTTCAACCACTTTAAACATATCTGTATATCCTATGCATCCTACGAACTTACCTCCTACACCGCTATCATTTCCTCCTAACCACATACCCTATTTCCTTTAGAGTCAATATCGACCTCACACCTACACACCCTCCATATCCTTTCCCGTTACAATTTCCTCAGCCTTATTCTCAGAGACAAGGAAATCCACTGTGATGCTTATCAGATCTACGTCATTCTTTGCTTGCCTTTCTCACTTTAGGATTCCCTTCTTCTTTCCCATCCCTTCATTTCCCTCTCCATCACCACGGCTTGCCTTCCATCCTTGTTACCCCCATTCCAATTTCCATATCCGCTGCACTTACGCTCTGACACTACACATATTTACATACCAACACATCAAATAAATTACCATTCTGTTCCCTATACCATCACGTAACCTGCCTCCTCCTAACTTATCCTTCGCAATAAAGGTCCTATATACATTCAAGAACATTGTAAATAGCACCACAACAATGTCAGATCGAAATGAAATTTATTAGACATTATGATATAGATGATTCTTTTTATCCTAAAATCAAGACTTTTGAACAAATACAGTGAATACAAGTAGAAAAATACAGAAAAACATCAGTAGCACGTTGGACCACCTTTTGCTGCAATACACACCGCAACACGGTCCGGCATCGATTTGGTTACACGTTGTTCTGAGGAAGAACGGCCCACAAACTATGAACAGGCACCTCCATATGATGTAAAGAGTGGCACAGCTGCATTTGGCATTTCAACTGGTTCTATACATGCTCTCTAGAGGCAACTCCTGGGAGCACGCCAGCCGTGGAACTCTTGAGAACTCGAGCTGAATGCGGACGTGCGTTATTGTGCTGGAAAAGTGCCCCTGGGAGGCAATGGAGGGAAGGTCTTCCATGAGGTTGAAGAATGTCATCAGCATAACGGTGGCCCGTCAAGTTTCCATCTTCCAAATCATTATGTTGGCTGGGATGTCATAACTCGCACATAAATGTTCAGACAGACATTAATTAAATACCACCGACAATCCAATAAAACTTACGACATTGTAAATAGTATCACAACAATGTCAGATCGAAATGAAATTTATTAGACATTATGATATAGATGATTCTTTTTATCCTTTCACAAGGAATGTGGCAGAAATCGGAGAGTAAGGGCAGAGATCACGTAATTATTCGCAGATAACCTCATAAGTAAAAGATCTTACAATTTACACCGCACATGCTGACACGTGGGTGGAAACTGGAAGAGACTACACCGAAAAGTATGACCCAAGTATATCTCCCGTGCAAACTTTCATCACAGGGAAAGAGAACGGCTACTATCAGTTCTTTTTAGAGAAAAGTGGACAACAGACATAGTCGTAGTTAGCAGCCGTCTGCATTGCATTTCGTTTGACATCCGCACGAACGGCAGGCATGAACGCGACAATCGATTACAAATTAACTCTTCATTGACAACTGCATCTACATATATAATCCGCAAGCCACTTAGCACGTGGCGTAGGGCACTTCGTACCAATATCAGCGAATTTTCTGTCTAGTTCCATATGTGAATTGAGTGAGGGAGAAATGACTGTCAGTATGTCGCCACTCATAACCTCTAGAGATTCGTGAAATGAACGATTATCATTTAAGTTCGCACAGCATCACTGTTATACCTGTTTTCAATTTAATTTTATTCGTTTTTTGCATTACAAATGCATTTGCTATACTTCCGTATATGCTGCAGCATCCTGCTATGATTTTACCAACACCTCTCAGATTCTGTGTTTACTTGCACACCGACTTTTTAAAAAAGGCGAACAATGGATCGGCAATCTTAAACTGCCCACACTAGCGTCGTGTGTGATTTCCTTTACAAAAAAATGGTCCAAATGTCTCTGAGTACTATGGGACTTAACATCTGAGCTCATCAGTCCCCTAGAACTTAGAACTACTTAAACCTAACTAACCTAAGGACATCACACACATCCATGCCCGAGGCAGGATTCGAACCTGCGACCGTAGCGGTCACGTGGTTCCAGACTGAAGCGCCTAGAACCGCTCGGCCACACCAGCCGGCGATTTCCTTTACAGATGTACTGCACTTACGATAAACTTCCTTTTTTCCATTTGACTTTCCTACACATTTTCTCCATATACAATATTGTTTTTTTAGGTTATCCCTAAATACTGGAACTATTTGTGTGGCACCAAAAGTTTCCTACCAATCTTGTAATCGGTCTCTTTGTTATAGAGCATTATTTTATACAATGTGTTTCCGTAAGAGCGGGCAAAAATTTAACAGGACATAGAGGATGCTCCATTGAACAATTTGAGGTAGGGAACCTGGAGTCGGGGAAGCCAGCTTAAGAAGATAATAGGAATAAAATCACATTACTCTGTACTTTTTTATTTACATTAATTTACAGTTAACTACAAATATCATCACTGACACAATGACGGACCATCTGTACTGTCATCTTATAAAATGTGCTGAAACTGACGGCCATCAATGTCAATGCAAGCACGATATTGGCGAACAAGATTCTGACGCACCCTGACAAATATCCGTGTTGTGTTTCGAATCAGATCACAGGCAGCTACAATTCTGGCAAGTAATTCCATCTGCGTATCCACTGGAGCCTCATACACAAGTGACTTTGGATATACCCACAGGAAATAATCAAGAGCATTTAGGTCAGGTAATCTGGTAGGCCACTGAATACGACCTCCCCTTCGAATCCAGCAACCAGTAAATACAGTATTGAGATGGCTGTGGACATCGACACTGAAGTGAGGCGGTGCACTGCCATGTTGCACCCACATCCTCACACGAACAGCCAAGGGCACGTTCTCCAACAACTCAGAAATCCTTGCAAGAACGACAAGTTCAGAAGACCATTCAGACGAGTAGGTAGAAGATATGGTCCAGTGAGATCGTCGTCTACAACACTGGCCCAGATATTCACAGCCAGACGAACTTGATAGCGTGACTACTAAAGCGTGAGGGTTTTCCTCGTACAACAAATGGCTATTCCTGCTGTTCGAAATACCATCAGGATCAAATCGCACCTCGTCAGTAAACAGCACGATTTGCAGGAAATCTGCTCGATCAATCCATTGTTGGAGCAACCACTAGCACAATGCGATCCTTGGTGCAAAGCCAGTCACAAGCATTGCTAGGATTGGTTGTAGGTGGTATGGGTGTAATTATTTTTCATGGAATACTCGCCACATGCTAATACGTGCAGTGCAATAGGACGAGTACTTGTAATGGGCTGCGCTGGTACACTTTCCAGCACCTCCTCTTTAAAATTGAGTGTGCGAGTGATCCTTATATTGCCAGGACCCTCGTTTCTTCTTTCCAGTGACCCAATCTCTCGCATTCGTCAATCGATAGAAATAAACACTTCTCGTAAGAGATTATGCCTGTTAGCAAATCGTTCCCTGTACAGCCTTTCAGCAGCGAGAGCATTGCAACGTACTTCCACATACACAAAGCGCATGTCAGTGAGTTCTGCACCTGTATTGCTCCATCGTATTGCACTGTACATCTCCGAATAACACTGAGTAATGAATGGGTCTGTCGTTGATTGGTAGCACGTTCTGTCATGGGACAGTGTGAATACGATACAGCAAAGCCACCTTCTGGACAAGTAAAGTGAAAAAAACCTGCATGGTGACATCCTAGTAAACGGGCAAAAATCTCCTTGTTTCCTTGCAAGAAATAAGGAATGCACATGTAAATAAACAGCACAGTACGTGTAAACTTGTACGCAAGTTAGCTATAAATAAGGTGGAAAACAATAATGGTAGACATATCGATAGACAAGTTTACTTCCGTGTCTCCTTAAGCTGGTTTCGCTGACCCCAGGTTGCATACCTCAAACTGTTCAGTGGAGTATCCTCTATGTCCTGTTAGATGTTTGCACGGTCTTACGGAAACACCCTTTATTTGCATTTTACCCAAGTCGTTCTGCATTTCCATATGCTCCTCCATCGAACAATCTGGAAGCATTGCTTGTCGTGTATGATAAACTGTGTACACTGTCTGGTGAAAACTATCAGGACACCCCTATGTAATGTGGTAATGACCACTGTGTGTCAAGAGAAGCAGACCCACTGGTATCAAAGGAGGCAGGAAGTATTTTATTTTCAGCAGAGAAGCAGTAATAACAGAATGGGTCGGCCAGGAGAGCTGAGTTACTTCGAAAGAGGACGAATCACAAGATGACACCTGAATAACAAATCCGTCAGGCGCATTTCAACCATTCTAAAGCTGCTCAATCTAACTGTTGATAATATTGTTCTGAACTGGCGTAAGTTGGCGCCAGCACACCATGCAGCAAAGAGGTTGTGAGACGATAGATAGAGGCCAAGAACAGGCTTGCAGGAAACGCGCCGACAACGCCCTCTTCGCCACCAGTATTTAGGATCCCCGCTGTGAACCGGAGGGCGAGTCTGTCGCACCAAGTAAGCTCCAGTGTCATCAGTCGCAGCCCAGCGGGAATCGAACTAGCAGTTAGCTCCGCTCTAACTCAGAGACAGGCAGCACATAGAAATCATAATATTGAATATAGCGCACTTTGTACTTTAAGAGCAGTGGGACTAACGTGGACTATACAAAAGAGCTTGTACCACAACGACCGTCTTGAGATAAGTAACTTTCTATTCTTATAAATAAGGAACCCAGTTAGTCTATGTGTGCAGGTTGTGTTATAGAAAGAGAATACCGGCCACCAAACGGTATTCTCTCCTTGTTTCCCATGGCTCTACAAAGACAACGAGACGACATAAAACAACTATAGGTAAACCAAGACCAGGCACAGTTCACCTACGCACACACAGTGACCGTCTAGGATTGGGGAAGGTGGTTGTAAAAATCGTTTGAAATCGCTGGAAGGTATCCATCGAGAGTTCCAAAGTGCTATCAGCAGTCCAGCTAGCACAGTGACAATGCGTAGGCGCTTAAAAGGATTGGAGTTCTACGGTCGAACAGCTCCTCATAAGACACACATTCCTTGCTCAGTGCTAAGCGACGCTAGAGGTGGTGTCAAGAATGACGCTAGTGGGCAGTGAATAACTGGAAACGAGTGATTTGCAATGATGAATCACAAAATGTACTGTGACAATCCGATGGAGGGTGACAATTATTGAACTATATGAAATGAAATCTTCATAACTTCTGAACAGTTTGTGTTAGGACGTTCAAACCGCACCGTTGCCCACGGGGCATGGTGGAAATTAGTATGCGCGTGTGGTTCGGTTTAGCGACAAAGCCCGTTATCATTTGGATAGGTTCGTTAATAAGCGAAACTGGCGCTTTTGGGGGACTGAGAATCAGCATTTCGCGAAGTCTCATCACTCTCAAACGGTAACTGTGTTGTGTGCAATGTCCAGTCATAGAATATCAGTGCGATAGTCCTTGACGGCATGGTGTGTACTGTATGGTACGTGAAGGTTTTGGAAGCTGATTTCGACAACATTATGCAAAATGACCCACATTTTGACAATACGTGGTTCGTGCAAGACGGAGCTCGACGCTATCGAAGCAGGAGAGTGATGTCGTGGAGGAGCCTCATGTTGCCAAATTTTCGGTGTCATGGATGTGGGAAATGCTAAACCACCCTCGCATATACACTCATGCTCATAAATTAAGGATAATGCTGATACATGGTGAAACAACGTTCTGGTGGGCGGTTTGCGGGCTTAAATCACTTCGGGATATGACCATGAGGTGCATTTGACCTTGCGGTCGTCGCACGGTGGCGCTGCAAGCAGTCCACATACGCAGAGGTGTGTTCGTGCATATCAGAATACGGTGCAGCGAGAAAGTGTGCAGACGTTTTCAGACGTGGTAATGATGACTATGTTGAAAATGCCTCAAATAACACATATTGATGGCGTTATGAGGGGTAGAACACTAGCGCGACTGGAGACTGGTCAAACACAGCAAGTCGTAGCACGGTCCTTCCATGTGCCACAAAGTGGTGTCATCTCAAGATTATGATTCCAGCAGATAGGAAACGTGTCCAGGCGCAACCGTACGGGACGTCCACAGTGTACAACACCACAAGAAAACCAATCTGTCACCATCAGTACCCGTAGACGGCCACGGAGTACTGCAGGTGGTTTTGCTCGGGACGTTACCGCAGCCACTGGAACAGTTGTCTCCAGACACACAGTCTACAGACGACTGAACAGACATGATTTATTCGCCCAGAGACCCGCAAGGTGCATTCCACTGACCCCTGGTCACAGAAGGACCAGTAAAGCCTGGTGTCAAGAACACAATACATGGTCATTGGAACAGTGGTCTCAGGTTATGTACATAGACGAGTACAGGTATAGTCTGAACAGTGATCCTCGCCGGGTTTTCATCTGGCGTGAACCAGGAACCAGGTACCAATCCCTTAATGTACTTGAAAGGGACCTGTATGGAGGGACGGCCGTTATGGCCGAGCGGTTCTAGACACTTCAGTCCGGAACCGCACGACTTCTGCGGTCGCACGTTCGAATCCTGGATGTGTGTGATGTCCTTAGGTTCGTTAGGTTTAAGTAGTTCTATGTTCTAGAGGACTGATGACCCCAGATGTTAAGTCCCATAGTGCTCAAAGCCACTTGAACCTGTATGGACGTCGTGGTTTGATGCTGTGGCGTGGGATTATGATTGGTGCACTTACACACCTGCATGTCTTTCACAGAGGTACTGTAACAGGTCAGATGGATCGGGACGTCAATTTGCATCAGTATGTCCGCTTTTTCAGGGTTGCAGTGGGTCCCACCTTCCTCCTGATGGATGATAACGCATGGCCCCAACGAGTTGCCATCGGGGTACCTTGAAACAGAAGATATCAGGCGAATGGAGTGGCCTGCCTGTTCTCCAGACCTAAACCCCATCAAGCACGTCTGGGATGCTCTCGGTCGACGTATCGCTGCACGTCTTCAAACCCCTACGATACTTCAGGAGTTCCGATAGGCACTAGTGCAAGAATGGGAGGCTATACCCCAGCAGCTGCTCGACCACCTGATCCAGAGTATGCCAACCCGTTGTGCGGCCTGTGTACGTGTGCATGGTGATCATATACCATACTGATGTCGGGGTAAATGCGCAGGAAACAGTGGCGTTTTGTAGCACATGTGTTTCTGGGGGGTTTTCTCAACTTACTACCAATACCGCGACTTACAGATTTGTGTCGTGTGTGTTCCCTATGTGCCTACACTATTAACGCCAGTTTTGTGTCGTCCCACGTTGTGTGGCACCACAGTTTGCAATTATCCATAATTTTTGAGCATTAGTGTAGTTCTGACTTGAGTCCCTGTGATTTCCACAATTCTGGGCCACTCAAGAAACACCTGCGGCGGCACTACTGTGGATCGGATGGAGAAATGCAACAAGCAGGAACATAGAGTTTCCATACTCAACCCAAGGAGTTCTTCTCCAGGACATTCATCATCTCGGTTCAAGGTGAGATAAGTGGCCCAACAGCCATGGTCATTAAATACAGATCTATCCACTAATAATGCCTGTACGTGGAAACGGTCAGTTTCATTTGACTCCACGCTATAGATTATTGATGCCACCAGTGAAATGTTTTTAGGACACTCATTTAAAACGTAGCTCATTTTCTTAATGTCATCACAGCACGCGTACTGCTAGTGCAAAAGCCCCACTTGTACATGTTGTATTTGCACATAATTTGTTCAGTCCGGTGTCTGCTGTCTGCTAAGCTGTACCCACACCACCATCAACAGATGAAAAACTGGAACTTTAACGGCTGTTTTCTCAACAAGTTCGTGGTTTCAGGTGTTAGCTGTTAGCCACTCATTTCCCTCTCAGCGTAGCGACTGAGCCCAGTGCAGAGCATTTGGACTCCTTTTTCATACGCTAGTCTTCTGGACTTGAGGCGTTTCGTAGAGTGCGAGAGTAAATTTTCGTGAGGGGGAACTGAGTAACATTTTAGGAACTTGCCGGCAAAGGCTGTAGAGAGCCGCCTTTCGACAATGGTGAGCTGGTGAGGTGTTCGATAGTACTGGCAGCCACCATGTACTCTCATAGCTATGTTCAAGCGAATGCCAATTTACTTTAAATGAGTGCTGCGAAGCCAAACAATTATTCTGATGCAGAGTACAACAAAGCAAGGGATGCTAGACAGAGAACTGATTATTTGTTCCCAATGTGCAACCAGCCAGCTTCCTCAAATAGTTCACTCGTGTTTGTACCTTCTTAGATGGATGCGAAAGATGTTAATGATATGTCCGCATTCTGTCTAATGTGATACCAAGGTATTTTGATTTCTCGATGCATTTGGTTACGCCAAGAGGACCGAAGTATGGGCTGCTCTTCACTGATGCTAGAAGGCTAGAGCTGTGGAAAAGACATACTTCTGTTTCAGAGAAAATCGGTCTGTGTCACTATGTCTGAAGAAATGCATAGAATTAAATGAGGTTGGTTGTCAGGTATTCTTCACGTTCAGAAAGATCTCTATACTCATAAGAAATTGTATGGTCATCTTCGTATTGGAACTTTCGATAGGTCAAGTTCGGTAGGTCTGGTGTATAGAGATTGAACAACACTGGGGAAAGAGCACAGTCTTGAGGGAACCCATTACTGGGTAAATGCCGTCTGCTCTTCTCTTCACCTTGGTATACTTTAAACCGCCGATCGCTCAACATGTTGCTTGAGACGTTTTCTAGAGTTTTGCAGTGTACTGATTTAATTTGCTATGTGAGTAGCCAAGGAGGGCACTTGCTCACAGCAGGTTCTGTGAAGTCTATATCCAGCTTGTTCAGATGCTGCCACAGAATTAATTTGGTCTTGCATTCGGTTTAAGATCATTCTTTCCAACTGTTTTTAACCACAGCTACGTAGAGTTATTGGGCGAGAGTGTTCTGTAGGTTCCTTGTTTCCCTATTATTTTGGTGGCAATAATTGTAGATCTCTTAAACTTTTCTGATAACGTTCCTCTGCGAAGAATTTCGTTGAAAAGACAATCAAGTCTCTCTCTTTCGAGCACTAAAAATTCAATGTGGAACCGGTCTGCACCTGCAGTGTTCCTGCATTTCGTCTCCAGTTCAATGACCGTAAATGGAGGGTTGTAGGTTGTAGGTATATTGTAAAGATATCTTGACTTCAGTAAGTTCTTTCTTTATTTGCCAAACATTTGTTTTATCTGTTGGATTCCTGGAAATCTCGGCTTTCTTTGTGCCATTTTTCTCTCCTTTGTTCATTCAGGGAAGTCATCAAATTAGTAGCCGTTTCTGTGTCTCCACTTCCCTTGAATTTATTAAATAGCTGGTTTATCTCTTGATTCCAACAGGAAAGTACACTTTATGGCATTCTCTGGGTGTTCTGCTTTTTGCAGTAAATATGACAGTCCTTAGAAACTACGAGTTTAGTAGGGCAGAAATTTCTTGTACTGACTCATCCAATGCTTCTGAGAATTTATCCCAATCTGCTTCTTGAAATTTCCAGCAGGATCCAAGAGCAGACCACAAGGGAGGAATATACGAGCAGCAGGAGGCGAGTGTATGGTGATGGTGACTTCTGTGAGCAGATACTGCGTGTCACAGATTTCTGCGCGATGAATTCCCAGCGATTTTGCCGAACATTACCTTTGCAGAAAGACAACGGCTGTGATTTACGTGCAACGGGGCACCTCCCAGGTTTCTACAGTGCGGCAGTACCATATCACAACGTTTCGTAGGCGATGGATTGATGGTACAGATCCGGTAGCATGTGCACCCCGTTCACCAGACGTGAATCCGTTGGAATTCTGGTTATGAGTCATTTAAAGATATTGGTACACGCCCAACTCTTTTACAGCGTGTAGATGTTACAAGAGCGTGTGAACAATGCGTGTGATGCAATCTGAATTGAATAAGATGAATTGAAAAGGGTGTGTGATTCACTGTGTGCAAGTTCTGAAGGACATTCATTTTGTTTTTCATTTCATCCCATTTACTGCATTCTCAAAGGCCTGTTACTTAATATTTTAAAATAGGTCGGACATTTTGGTTTTCATCATGCAACAATGTAAATTACTCCATTATAGAAGCAAATATTGTCTTCAGCAAAGATAAATCGTTATAATAATAATGAGTTGAAATGGAACTTACACAAGACAGAATCTGCAAATTAGTTAAAGGAAACGTAGGGTGTTAAGTATGAATGTTAGTTATGTAGAAAAAAATAAAAAAGATAGGACAGCTTTGATATCGAGGTTGTCCGCCACCGCCAGTGAAAAGAAGGGAAAGCCTCAAAATCGGATCGTGGCTACTTATTACTATTTGACATTACCAGTTTCATGTACAAGTTGTTGAAAATATGCTTAAAATAGTTTTAATGATGGCAGACTCACCAAAACGACAAAAAAACCCAGTAAAACTGAGCTCTGAAATATATATCTTAATACCTATGATTACTTCTTCAACAGAATAGATAAGTTCCACTGTAGCGAAGACGAACAACTTTTCATAGTTCTTAAGGTATGCAGTTTAGATCCTGTGTTTATCGGACTTCTTTTCTTGTTTTGGTCGATAATTAAAGCTCCTCTCAAAGTATAGAAAGCAAAGAGCTTGCAGTAGAAGAGATATTTTCACTGTGTCGAAGAAGTACAACTGGTCATAGTTCCTAAAAGTATGTATTTTAAGGCCTATGTTTGTCGGACATTTGTTCTTATTTTAGTGGACAATACCACTTCTCAAATACTAGACACATTATTTTAAACACCCTGTACAATTTGTTTGTATATTACATTTTCGTTTCCTAAATTAATTACCGTTTTTTTAAGAGACCCTTAGGCAAAAAAAGCCCATCACTCTTTAAAGACTATTGTGAACTGTACTTCAAAAACGTAGTGGTACTTATTGTCAGTACGTTATGACCCTTGAAAGAAAGCAGATCGCGGAATGGAGTCATCGAGTTACGCACTGTTGGCCAGTATTTCCTTTATTTGTAAGTCTCTATGTAGCTGCATTTTTAAGAGTTTCTCATGTTATTCTACATATTTATCTAGTTTTGCAGCTACGTTTGTGTCCTGTGTTACCTAGTATGAGTGTGTTTCTGCTTCATCTTCTGTTTCTCTATCACTGTATGTTGTTTCATTTTCTCTATCTTCATGTTGTCATTTAGTGTTGTGATTACGTTTGGTCTGGGTGCGGGTCTAAACGGCCTCTCTTCCTTGTGTATTCTTCCTGTAACGTTCCTGAAACAGTGTCCCCTGTTCTGTTTAGTTCTGCCCATTTGTCTGGATTCTTGGAGAAGTTGTCTATGTTGCCGTGTGCCTTTCATCGATGTCTGGCCTGTTATACGAGGCCCAGTGTAGCATTACATGTTCGGGTCAGCCAATTTACTCACATGTGCATTCTTGGTTCGCACGCCGATATATGTATATGGACCATATCCGTTCAGAAAATGTATCATTCCACGGCTGGAGGTGTCGTGTTTTAATCCCAATCTTTTCCTTTTTTTTAGGAAGAAGGATGTGTGGCAATCACCAGCACCACCAGTACCTTGTCTCCTACCATCCAGACTTCACAGAAGCTCTCCCGCAGACTTCTGAGGGATGTTCACAGAATGAAATTTTCATTCTGCAGCGGGGAGTGAGCTGATAGGTAGAGCATTTCTCCGCGAAAGGCAAAGTTCCCGAGTTCGAGTCTCGATCGAGCACACAGCTTTAATCTGATAGTAAGTTTCGTATCAGCGTACGTTACGCAGCTACGCAGCAGAGTGCAAAATTCCATTCTGGAACCATTAAAGTTCCTATTTGTATTACAAACGTTGCTGAAAAATGTAACGTGTGCGAATTAAAACAAATTTCAAGGCAAAACACGATGTTTGATTGTCCTTCAGTTTTGTTTTATGATCGTGTGCGGTTCTACTTACCTTTCTGTCTTCAAATACTACGGGTTGTATTTTTATTTTTCTGATAGTCGGATGAAGAGTGGTATCAAGAGCCTGCAGTCCTAGACTAAGGTCAGAGAACTCCTACAGAGCATCATACATTAAATCTAGTTCCATGATAAAATCAGTAATAACAATTTTCTTTAGAAAACCCTACTTTTAATAATTTGTGCTTCAAATCCTTATGCACATCTTCTTAGTTCTCTGGCATTTTTGGGCGACTGATGACGGATGTGTACAGCTTACCCAGAAAATATTTAAGATGACTGATTTTTTTCGGAAAATCTGTTCTTGTAACATCACCAACAGATGGTCCTAGGGTATGGCTGGCACAGAGCCAACTTTAAATTTGTGGAAAATGTTTTTTTCCGCAATGGAACTGCCACTTTTTGTTTACCTAGAATGAGTGCCCTGCCGTCAATGACAACAGAAATCAAATTTTCATTCAAAAACAATTGATCAAAACCCTTTAAATTATTCATTACAGTAATAAATATACCTTCATCTCTAGTACGTTCGGTTTCAATCCATGATACAAGATATCTTTGTTCGTATATTAATTATCAATTAAGAGAATTGGGTGATTGTTGAGCTTTCATCACGTTATGAAGGAAATTCTGCTAAGCGATTCAGTTATGTTTTTAATGAGCCTAGGTATAGTTTCTCCGTCAGTGTGACTTACTTTGTTGACAAATGCAAACATGGAATGAAGACTACCACCTAGGTTCACTCCATCTAATTTCTGGACGTTAATTTCCGTCACAAAATCATTTAATGGCTGACTTCTTTAGGAATCTTTGTAGGTAGTGCTGATAACGTTTGGTGTTACTGACTTGTCGTTCTCCAGTGCTTTAAAACAGACAGATTTCAAAGACCTTTCACTTGTTGATGACAATATTTTCAAACCAGCTTTATCGGCTGAAATTTCTTCATGTTTAAGGATTGCCGTTCGGAAAGATGTCATATGGTCTGTTTTCCTTTCTCCGAAACATATCACTGAAATTGTTTACCAAAGTTGCGAAATATTTATTCCTCGTTAACTTTTCTGGCCCCAGTGTCCCAACTTTCTTACAAGTTCTTCACTCCTGTTTCTTGTCTTTCACCATCAGCCACTGGTTTTGCTGATAATGTCATTGATGTATTATTTTATGCCTTTTAGTGTTGCTAAGATGTAACTTTTGGTCCTTTCTGAGGATTCAAACAGTTAAACGTTGCGCATCCTCGAACGTACTGCCGGAAACACAACACTGGTGTTCATAGAACGTTATACAGGACAGTCAGAAAACAGTCTGGAAAACTTGAAAGTGTGTTGTAGGGTAGCTTGTGCTGAGAAATAAACGTTAAGAAAAAAATTCAGTACTTCGATACATTGCTCTGTTCCCGCGTTAATTATCATTGAAGTTAGCCAGTCAGGCCGTTGTGCATGCATATTCAAGCGGCCCGCCAGAGACGGTGTGCCCCAAAGTGTCCTTCTGTAAGTTTCGTAAAATAGAACAAGTGCGGCGCAACGTATCGAATTTTTTAACAATTATTTCTCAACACTGCCTACAGTTCAACACGATTAGAAGCTTTCAAATTACGTAAATGTGGGTCATTATACGACCTGACAACGATATCGGTATATCTTTAGGAAAGTAAAGCACTCTTTTTTTATTACGTCTCAGGGCAGGCTTGCAATCTACTCCTCAATAATTATTTGCTTGATATATGTCAATCTCTGTCTTCCTCTACAGGTTTTATCCCGTACAGCTCTCTCTGGTATCTTAACAGACGTCCTATCACCCTCCTCCTCCTGCTTGTCAATGTTTTACATATATTTCTTTGCACGTCGAATCTGCGGAGAACTTCCTTATCAGTTCACCTATTATTCAACGTTCTTCTCTACCCCTACATCTCAAATGCTTCCATTCTCTTCTGCTCCGACTTTCACATAGCCCCTTCTTCACTGCCGTACATTGCTGTGCCTCAAACACATTCTCCGAAACTTGAGGCCTACGTTTGATACTAGCAGACTTCTCTTGTCCAGGAATACTCTCTTTACCAGTTCTATACTGCTTTATTTGTCCTGCTTGCTCCGTCCATCACGGGTTATTTTGCTACCTATGTAGCAGGATTCCTTAACTTCGTCTACTTTGTGTTTGATGTTAAGTTCGTCGCTGTTTCCTTTTCTGCTATTTCTCATTACTTTCGTCTTTCTTTGATTTACTATCATTCCACATTCTGTATTCATTAGGTTGGTAATTCACTCAACACATCTTGTAATTCTTCTTCACTTTGTCTGAGGATAGCAATGTCATAAGCAAATCTTGTTACTGACGTCCTTTCACCTCGAATCTTAATCGCACTCTTGAAACTTTCTGTTATTTCCGCCATTGCTTCTTCGATGTACAGACTGAACAGCAGAGGCGGAAGACTGCATCCCTGCTTTACATCCTTTTTAAGCCGAGCACTTCGTTTTGTTCTTCCAATTTTCTCTCATAGTTCTTGTACATATCATGTATTACTGGTATTAGCTATGGCTTACCCATATCTTTCTCAGAATTTCGAACATTTTCATTCTCGAACGCTATTTTTTCAGATCGACAGAACGTGTCTTGATTTTTGTTCAGTGTTGCTTCTATTACCAATCGCAATGTCAGAACTGCCTCTCTAGTGCCATTACCCTCTACATTAGTATACACGGTGTTCGTAAATTCCCGTTACAAACTTGTAGAGGCGACCGAGTTGAATGGAAACGGATGTACGAAAACGTTTCCACGCTACAACCATTTGAAAACATGCCCATAACGCGACCACTTTTAAAAGTAATTTATTAGGCTGAACTGAGTACATTACATGTCTTACAACTTCATTCACTAACAACAGCCGGCCGCGCTGGTCTCGCGGTTCTAGGCGCTCAGTCCGGAGCCGCGCGACTGCTACGGTCGCAGGTTCGAATCCTGCCTCGGGTATGGATGTGTGTGATGTCCTTAGGTTAGTTAGGTTTAAGTAGTTCTAAGTTCTATGGGACTGATGACCACAGATGTTAAGTCCCATAGTGCTCAGAGCCATTTGAACCATTTGAGCCACTAACAACAAAATAAACGAAGAGGAAACTTAATGAATTTTCACAAACTGTAGTTTACACTCCCCTCCTTACAGCTCCACAGTCACGCGTGCTGACGGTGAAGGTACCTCTTTCTCGAAGGCGTCGCATAATTCTGGCAAAAAGTGTATACGAAGTAGTCAAACGTTGAGCATAATCATCTTGATACATCTACATCTACATTTATACTCCGCAAGCCACCCAACGGTGTGTGGCGGAGGGCACTTTACGTGCCACTGTCATTACCTCCCTTTCCTGTTCCAGTCGCGTATGGTTCGCGGGAAGAATGACTGTCTGAAAGCCTCCGTGCGCGCTCTAATCTCTCTAATTTTACATTCGTGATCTCCTCGGGAGGTATAAGTAGGGGGAAGCAATATATTCGATACCTCATCCAGAAACGCACCCTCTCGAAACCTGGCGAGCAAGCTACACCGCGATGCAGAGCGCCTCTCTTGCAGAGTCTGCCACTTGAGTTTGCTAAACATCTCAGTAACGCTATCACGGTTACCAAATAACCCTGTGACGAAACGCGCCGCTCTTCTTTGGATCTTCTCTATCTCCTCCGTCAACCCGGTCTGGTACGGATCCCATACTGATGAGCAATACTCAAGTATAGGTCGAACGAGTGTTTTGTAAGCCACCTCCTTTGTTGATGGACTACATTTTCTAAGGACTCTCCCAATGAATCTCAACCTGGTACCCGCTTTACCAACAATTAATTTTATATGATCGTTCCACCTCAAATCGATCCGCACGCATAGCAACTGCTACCAGTGTTTGGTGTTTGTTCCGCTATCATATAATCATACAATAAAGGATCCTTCTTTCTATGTATTCGCAATATATTACATTTGTCTATGTTAAGGGTCAGTTGCCACTCCCTGCACCAAGTGCCCATCCGCTGCAGATCCTCCTGCATTTCGCTACAATTTTCCAATGGTGCAACTTCTCTGTATACTACATCATCATCCGCGAAAAGCCGCATGGGACCTCCGACACTATCCACTAGGTCATTCATATATATTGTGAAAAGCAATGGTCCCATAACACTCCCCTGTGGCACGCCAGAGGTCACTTTAACGTCTGTAGACGTCTCTCCATTGATAACAACATGCTGTGTTCTGCCTGCCAAAAACTCTTCAATCCAGCCACACAGCTGGTCTGATATTCCGTAGGCTCTTACTTTGTTTATCAGGCGACAGTGCGGAACTGTATCGAACGCCTTCCGGAAGTCAAGAAAAATAGCATCCACCTGGGAGCCTGTATCTAATATTTTCTGGGTCTCATGAACAAATAAAGCGAGTTGGGTCTCACACGATCGCTGTTTCCGGAATCCATGTTGATTCCTACATAGTAGATTCTGGGTTTCCAAAAACGACATGATACTCGAGCAAAAAACATGTTCTAAAATTCTACAACAGATCGACGTCAGAGATATAGGTCTATAGTTTTGCGCATCTGCTCGACGACCCTTCTTGAAGACTGGGACTATCTGTGCTCTTTTCCAATCATTTGGAACCCTCCGTTCCTCTAGAGACTTGCGGTACACGGCTGTTAGAAGGGGGGCAAGTTCTTTCGCGTACTGTGTGTAGAATCGAATTGGTATCCCGTCAGGTCCAGTGGACTTTCCTCTGTTGAGTGATTCCAGTTGCTTTTCTATTCCTTGGACACTTATTTCGATGTCAGCCATTTTTTCGTTTGTGCGAGGATTTAGAGAAGGAACTGCAGTGCGGTCTTCCTCTGTGAAACAGCTTTGGAAAAAGGTGTTTAGTATTTCAGCTTTACGCGTGTCATCCTCTGTTTCAATGCCATCATCATCCCGGAGTGTCTGGATATGCTGTTTCGAGCCACTTACTGATTTAACGTAAGACCACAACTTCCTAGGATTTTCTGTCAAGTCGGTACATAGAATTTTACTTTCGAATTCACTGAACGCTTCACGCATAGCCCTCCTTACGCTAACTTTGACATCGTTTAGCTTCTGTTTGTCTGAGAGGTTTTCGCTGCATTTGAACTTAGAGTGAAGCTCTCTTTGCTTTCGCAGTAGTTTCCTAACGTTGTTGTTGAAACACGGTGGGTTTTTCCCGTCCCTCACAGTTTTACTCGGCACGTACCTGTCTAAAACGCATTTTACGATTGCCTTGAACTTTTTCGATTTGATACAGGCGACGAGCAGCTCTTCCATTAACAGAGTGAGATTTTCACTCTGCAGCGGAGTGTGTGCTGGTATTAAACTTCCTGGCAGATTAAAACTGTGTGCCGGACGGAGACTCGAACCCGGGACCTTTGCCTTTCGCGGGCAAGTGTTCTACCAACTGAGCTACACCCACTCACGACTCACGACCCGTTCTCAGGAGAGCTTCTGTGAAGTTTGGAAAGTAGGAGACGAGGTACTGGCGGAAGTACAGCTGTGAGGACGGGGTGTGAGTCGTGCTTGGGTAGCTCAGTTGGTAGAGCACTTGCCGGCGAAAGGCAAAGATCCTGAGTTCGAGTCTCGGTCCGGCACACAGTTTTAATCTGTCAGGAAGTTTCGGCTCTCACATTACTTTGAATTTCGCCGTACGGAAGTATTATGTTCGTGTATTCTACAAACGTGTACTCAACCACGTTGCTCTAAGACAGACACATTGAATGAGGCTCGAACCATGTCAAATGGCGCTGAGCGCTATGGGACTTAACGTCTAAGGTCATCAGTCCCTTAGAACTTAGAACTACTTAAACCTAACTAACCTAAGGACATCACACACATCCATGCCATAGGCAGGATTCGAACCAGCGACTGTAGTGATCGCGCGGTTCCAGACTGAAGCGCCTAGAACCGCTCGGCCACCAGCGGCCGCCCTACCCTCTACAAGTCCTACAAGTTTGTAACGGGAAGCTCCGAACACCCTGTATATTAGTACCGACACTCAGGTGACGTACTGACGAACGAGTGGGATATCCTACAGAATTTTATTGCAGGGTACAGTAGCAGTAGCAACGCTGCCGGCGCGTAAGCCGGGTAAAAACCGGCGACGCGCGGGCAGCGGCGTGCACAGATAGCGTCACTGAAATACGACCGGGCCAAGATTAGCGCCGGGGCTGCAACTGCCCCCGCAGTTAGGGGCGCGGCGCTCCTATTAAAATAATTCCTATATCCGGATGCGGGCCCTAAAACCTGGCAGCGCACCAGCATTCATTATTTTGACTCAATTAAATTTAACTATATTATAAATCTAGACGCGCGCGCGGCGTTGCGAAAGGGAGCGAAGCGACGCGGCAGCGGAGCAGCGAGGAAAAAAGTTCCATAACAATTTAGCGGATTTTCGATACAAGCGGCGGGCAGTGCGAGCCGAGCGCGGTGGTGTGGAGGGTGGAGGGGGGGGGGGGTCGGGTGCGTGGTGTAGCCGTAGTTGTAGCGGCCGGCCGGTTATATTTATGGATTTTCGATATTGAAAAGGGGAGGGGAGGTGTGGCATTGGGGGTGGGGTTCCGGGTGCGGGTGCAGAATTGGGCCATTTACAGGGCGCGCCGGCGCCGGTGGCGGGGCGCAGGCAGTAACGCGGGCGTGCAACTGGAATGTGTAATGCGGCGGGCAGGGCCGCGGCCCCGAGTGTGATTCAGGCGCGCCGCGGCCCACCATTACGGCGCCGGCCTCCGCTGGCTTTCCGAACAGTTCATCAGCGCTGCGCCACCGCCGGCACACGCCGCCCTGCCGGCTACGCACGTAGAAAACACGTCCAGGTCGCCTGTAGCGGAACTGCCGACGAACAGTTTCTTAGCACCACACTGCCAACATATTTTATAAAGTGATGGATTTGCAATCCTGGCCTATACACTGACTTGACAAAAGTCATGCGACACCTCCTAATACGCTTTTTTATTCCAGTCTCTGATCACAAATGAATTCTTTACACGATGACCGGTTTCAGTCTGTAATGACCATCTTCAGATCTAAGATATATAAATATATAAATCTAGCGAGCAGTGTGACTAATGTCTCTTGCAGCGATCTCTCCGCGATATTTTCAGAATTTTTTTTATAAATTATATAACTCAGTACATATCTCGAAATATCTCTTCTTATCTTACCGATTCCTAAACTTTAATATACGATGATTATCAATGCAAAGTAGTTTCAAGCCCTATTAATCCTTGGAGCGTGCATTTACTCCATGGAATAGCTTCTCTGCTATCTATGTTTTCTCTTGTGAAAAGAAAGATTCAGATCTTGCCGATTAGCCGTGAAAGAACGAAGATGTATATGTATGTATTGTTGAGCTACTCGCCATCTTGATGAG
This sequence comes from Schistocerca piceifrons, assembly GCF_021461385.2. Classification (NCBI taxonomy): domain Eukaryota; kingdom Metazoa; phylum Arthropoda; class Insecta; order Orthoptera; family Acrididae; genus Schistocerca; species Schistocerca piceifrons. The sequence continues at coordinate 211,735,798 of NC_060138.1, forward strand.
ATTCTGTATGAGAAGGAATTTAATACATGAACTAAACTAAAGTAAGTGTGTTCGCGTATTATTTAACTGATTATTATTGACAGTGTCTGCTTACTACGCTGTGTTGTACGGGATCAGTGGGGAACGTCTGATTTTCACTGGACGAACCTGCCGTCTTGTATGCTCAAGATATCCAGTTTATTACTTCTAATAAATAGGCTAACACGGTCTTGCCAGCAGACCTCCGCTCTTCCCCATGTGATCACCGAAAGTTAATAATTATTACAAATGTTTTCAGGAGATCGACTGACAATTTTCGTCGCACCGAGACTTCGAAATTGCTTCACTGCCTTATGGAATTTAAGTTAAGCTCAATTAATCAGGATAGAACATTACTGAACTATGTGATAAGCGTGCTTTGTGAATGAAAATTCCCTTAATATACGCATGATTTTTACAATCCTGATCAGTGAAGCCAAATCAGGCCGATGTGAGAGACGATTTTAAATTTCAGATCCCACAAAAAAAATTAAGTGTGTCTTTTAACTTTTTTTTCCTTTATTGTTATTTAAACACCTTTACATAAGGTGGGCTGGCAGCAGCATACTACGCTGCTCTTCATCCTCAAGGTTGACAATGAAAATACAAAGAAGACACATAAGATACTGAACAAAGTGGCAGGCAAAACACAGTAGACACAGAAACAAATAACAATGAACCGTTCACACTCGACTAAAAACACACTTAAAAAACTGTCGGCGCTGCGCACAAACACTGACAACGTAGACGGTACAGGTGAATGAGGGATCCTGACGTCGAAGAACACTAAACAACAAGCACGATGGCACACACACGAGAAACTAATGGCGATGGTCTCCGGCGCGCGAATGTCCACTTAACGCGTGCAAGTCCGAGGACCTGCCGAGAGGGGAAGAAGGGGAGGGGGGGGGAGAGGGGAGAACAAAGATGCCAATGGCAGAGGAGATGGTAGGAGGAATGGAGGTATGGGGGTATGGGGGTAGGGGGATCCCTGGGGAGGAGTGGGGAGAAAGGGAGGGGTGAGGGAAGGGGGAGAGAAGGGAGAGAGGGTGCCCTAAGGGAAAAAAAAACACAGGAAGTGGGAGGGGAGGATCAAAGTTGATAGGAGGGGTAGATGGAGGGGAGGAGGGCATCATCAGGGAGGGGGAGCTGGCGGAAGCCACCTCGGGAGAGGGTAAGGAGGGTGGCGAGATGGAGAGCAGGTGGGACATGGAAATACAGGCACGGCAGTGGATGTGGGTGGGAGAGGATGTGAGATACAAGCAGATGAGGGGCATTTAGTTTACGGGAGGTGTATAGGATCCGTATCCGTTCGAGGAAGAAGAGGAGGTGGGGGAATGGAATAAGATCATACAGGATCCGCGAGGGGGAGGGGAGACGGATATGATAGGCAAGGCGGAGAGCATGGTGTTCGAGGATTTGAAGGGAATTGTAAAAGGTAGGAGGGGCGGAGATCCAGGCAGGATGGGCATAGCAAAGGATAGGGCGGATGAGGGATTTATAGGTGTGGAGGATAGTGGAGGGGTCCAGACCCCATGTACGGCCAGAAAGGAGCTTGAGGAGACGGAGCCAGGAGCGTGCCTTGGCTTGGATTGTCCGGAGATGGGGGGGTCCAGGAGAGGCGACGGTCGAGGGTGACGGCAAGGTACTTAAGGGTGGGGGTGAGGGGAATAGGAAGGCCATAGATGGGGATATAGAAATCGAGGGGGTGGAAGGAAGGGGTGGTTTGCCTATAATGATCGCCTGGGTTTTGGAAGTATGTCTTTTAACATAAAACAGCAATATGTATCACAATATACTGTCATACACCAGGGAAATTTACAGATAAAATATGGTATGAGTACCTTTCTTACACCATGTCCTAAAGTGATACAGCCATAATGGCATCGTCAAAACATATAAATATAATCAGCATAGCATCGTCACATATTTTTAAAATATGGTGTAGAATAGGCCACATCGTACACATAGTGATTATTGCCAACTAGCTACTGAGGTACAGTAGCATCCAGAAACCTGTTTGCCTACACCCTCCCTAGATGTCGCTACTGTGGGCTTGCTTATATGTAGTCATCATTTACGCAAAAACACAATCTGATAAAAGCACTTTAGATAAAATGCATGTAGCAGACTTATTAAAATTGGTGACTATCATAGAAACCAACTGTGATACATTAAAAGATGAATGCAGTTACCCATGTAAAATTATTAAAAGAAAATATGTGAAGAGTATAGGTCTGACCCTTTTTTATGGTGAATGTATGGTCAACAATTAATATAGCGTAATTCATTGCCTGTGGCAACCTATAAATTACTTATGACAGATAGTGTCTATATGACAGCTGAAAAAAGAGACAGATCAATGAAACAGCGCTCTCTGTTGGGTCGGCGTCTAGGATCTTATGTAGGCGCGCACCGATCGTAAGAACTAAACCAATAGGGGGCTTTGCATACATCGTGACATGTCTCCCACAGAAAACTTTTTAACAACATATAAGCATTCAATAAATAAATTTATATAGTTTGGCTATACATTCCATGAGTAGCTAGGAGATAATCAGTTTAGAGCGACTATTGTGCGGAAGTAAGTCAAATGCCTTCTTTTCTCAACAAAACTCATCAAGTAAGGCTAGGTATAAATACGCGAGGCATTATTTGGTTTTGGTGGTATGTTATCAAACAAAGCAAAGTAGGCATTGGGCACAAAATCGCTTCGTCCATTGAGTACCCTAGTGGGCTCGTGCCTTTTGGCTTTGTAAATTTCTAACTCCTCCAACAAGTCGAGAGCGCGACCCTTCTCCGCCCTGTGTAAAATACGCATACAGCTCTCGATATTGTCTACAGTACGGCCGGTTTCTGCTAAATGCATTCCTGAAGATGTTCACTACAGACTGAAACCAGACATCATCTAAAGAATTCATTTGTGATCAGAGACTGGAATAAAAAAGCATTTTACAGTATTGGATCACTGTTTGTACACGCGATTATGTCGCAGTTAGTGAAACCTCCTAATATCGTGTCGGACCTCCCTTTGCCCGGCGAAGTGCAGCAACTCGACGTGTCATGGACTCCACAAGTCTTTGGAAGTCCCCTGCAAAAACATTGAGCCATGCTGCCTCTATAGCCGTCGATAATCGCGATGCATTACCTCGTGCACAAACTGACCTCTCAATTATGTAACAAAATTTTTCGATGGAATTCATGTCGGGCGATCGCTCAAACTGTCCAGTACGTCCTTAAAACCAATTGTGAACAACTGTGGCCAGCTAACATGGTTCATTGTCCTCTACAAATTTTCCTTTGTTGCTTGGGAATATGAATCTCTGAATGGCTGTAAAGGTTCTACAAGTATCCGAAAATAGCCAGGATCCAATCCATTCCAAGTACATCCGCAAAAAAATCACATTATCTGTAGTGAATCTGAGAGTCGTTGAGTCTCTATAGCAGTCTAGTATCAGTCATCCACTTAACCACCAAACGTCACACTAAAGAGCTTTGTCTGAAAACTCTTAAAAAACTTAAAATATGACATAATTGAAGAACTATACGACAATATATACTATGCCGCTTGAAACATTTGTATGAAAGTGACATTTAAATGTAAAACGTGGCATAGACTCTATACAGCGTCACGTTTAGAGCTAGTGGAAATGATCGTATGGCGTCAGAGGCCGGGAGTTCCCAGGCGGAAAGTTCGGCCGCCGAGTGCAAGTCTTATTGCGCGTCGACAATGGGGATGAAATGATGAGGACAGCACAACACCCAGTCCGTGAGGGGAGAAAATCTACCTCCCCAACCGGGAATCGAACCCGCGCACCGGTGTGTGGCATTCCAACGCGCTGACCGTTCAGTTGTTGGGGCGGGCTTTAGAGCTAGTGACACGTGCCGACCGGCTGAAGGGTAGGGACACTAGCCTTAAGTCACCTCTGGTAGGTGGCGCTCCTGCGCGTCCTATAACCATGTAGCTACAATGAGCAGAATGCGTAATTTCACTGGTACGCATTGTTGACAGAATTAAAATATTTCCGGGGTGACCAAGCGGTTCTAGGCGCGACAGTCTGGAACCGGGCGACCGCTACGGTTGCAGGTTCGAATCCTGCCTCGGGCATGGATGTGTCTGATGTCCTTAGGTTAGTTAGTTCTAGGCGACTGATGACCTCAGAAGTTAAGTCTCATAGTGCTCAGAGCCATTTGAACCATTTTGAACCAATTAAAATATTATCTAAGTAATTAAAAGTAGGGAGAGGAGAAGTGAGTAAAAAGAGCTCCATTAAAATCGTATAGCTTATAACGAGCCCGTAGGCTTGGGTAAACAGAGCAGACTATTTACAAAATATGCAAACCGCACGAGAAGCGCTTGAGCGTGAATACGCAACCATGCCATGCATGGGTATCAAAGCAAAACCGCTTCAAAGAAATCTGTCACTGCATAAGAGACCCAACACTAGAAGCATCCAGTTGACCACGACTATTGTAAAAGGACACACTGTGACGGAGAAACCGCATATACTGAAAGAGAAATGCAAGTTAGGAAGAGAATGGCGGGTGGAAGTAGGAGGATAGATCATCAAATGTACAAATATACTAGGAGGGGTGTGTGATAAAATAACCAGTAAAATAGTAAACGAAGCGTCACTAACAAGAATATAACCTAGAAATCCCGATGTTATAGGTAGGGTAAAAACACCCTAAAAAATAAGAAAAGGGCGGGGCCAATAGGTCTAAGGTGGTACATTGCAAAAATATTGAACAGCAACCAACTGCGGAAGACAAAGTACTTGGTAAAATAAAAATAGACGTATTCGTATTGAATATAGAATTTTGAGGAATACAAACATTACGCGGAGGCTTCCACCGGGCGGTCAGCTTAGCTGCACGGCCAGGAGCAGAGGCGTAAAGCCTTCCACGAAACTTCTGCTTGTAGGTTGAAGCTGGTACTTTAGAATGTAGCTATTGTTTTTCTCTAACTGTTAGAAAATTTCAAGCTCTTCCCATACATCTCATCTACGCCTTTTTACTTCTTTGTATAACATTACGATATCCTCTAAAGCTTTCGTAGTATGATCAGCAATAAATAAACGTTCTGCAAAGGCGGAACTTTATATATTATTACCTTTCTTTCCCAATAGATATTTTTTACATCTCACCTTGATTGCTCTACCAGTTCCACCTATTTACTAACTGGTACAATTACTGCAGATCATTCTGTAAAGTCCAGAATTTGAGAACGGGTCCTCAACATTTTTGATAGTATGTACAAGATGGTTCTTTATGTTATTATTAGCAGAAAACGTTATCTTTCATTTATATTTATTCACCAAAGGCGTTTAATCCTATAGGACACAATATCTTGTTCTGCTTGTTAGGGTTGCGTATTCACGCACAAGCGCTTCTCGAGTGGATTGCACAGTTTGCAAAGAATCTCCTCTGTTTACATGCTTGAGCCTGCGGGCTCTTTGTAAGCCATATGACTTTAATGACGAGTGTGTGTGTGTGTGTGTGTGTGTGTGTGTGTGTGTGTGTGTGTCTGTCTGTCTTTTAAACCCCTCCCCTCGCCCTATTTTCAACTATTTAGTTAATATGTTAATTCTATTAATAATATTAATTCTGTTCATAATATGTACTAGTGAAATCACACACGCCGCACATTGCACCTACGCGCATATAGGACGCGTAGCAGCGCCACATGCCAGAGATGACTTCAGACTGGTGCTTCTTACTCTTCAGCCAGTTAGCGCATGTCACTAGCTCAGAAAGCGAAAATTTACGCTCTATAGGATCTGACAACAGGTTTTATAATTAAATGTCAGTTTTAGATAAATATTTCAAGTGCCATAGTGTATCTTGTTGTATCCTGCTTCAAATGTGTGATACCTTAAAAAAATTAAAAGTTGTAGGACGAAGCCCTACAGTAGAAGGATACTACTTTTATATAATGTGTTTTAAATGGTGATTAAGTGGATGACATGTACTATACAGAGTCAACGACTCCCACATTGACCATAGATAATATTATTTTACGTGAGTATGCTTCTCTAAAAATTTTTGGTCACATTTCCTGCAATTTTGCTTATTGTAATGCCAGCATCTCTGTTCCATACACAATGTTGTAATCTTGTTAATAGCTACTACATATTCTGAAGATAGTTTTAAAGCCGTCGACACAATGGTAAATGTTCAATAAACCTGTATTTTGCCACTGATTGGCTGTTATTTCCAATTCATCGAAGCTCTTGCATGTACAGTTGCTGAAGCGCAGTAACGTACAAAATCTTGAAATTTTGAATATTTAGATGGCCAAGACCTTGGAGTGGAAGTGTCAAACCCAAAAAAATATTCAGCTCAGAAAACAGTTACATTATTTGACTCTAGCGCTACATCAAAACGATAGTCTCCACAATGTCATCCTGGTGACGTTTCAATGACAAATAAAAGGGCACCTGATAGAACGCTGGACTTAAAAGTGTAGCCCACAAAGTTATTTTCATAAAATAGGGGAGAGAGTCCCATGGATATGACACACGAATTGGGTTGGCAATCATTAAAGTAAAGCGTTTTTTTTTATTACGGTAGGATTTTCTCATGAACTTTGAATCTCCAACTTTCTCCTCAGAGTGTGAAAACAATTTTTTGGAGCCCATCTACAAAGGGAGATATGATCATCATAATAAAGAAACCAGCGCTCGCTCGGAAAGATTTAAGTGTTCGTCTATCCCGCGCGCTGTTTGAGACCGGAACGGCAGAGAAATAACCTGAAGGTGGCTCGATGAATCCTCTGTCAGGCACTTAATTGTGAACTGCAGAGTAATCATGTAGATTGAGGTGTAGATGAATACAGATAAAATTAATTTATCTTGTAGTCGTACGTGCTTTCATAAAATCGTTATACTTCATTTCAAGAGAAATCATATTCGATGGAATATTACTTTACATACGAAGAAATGCGCGGAAAAACGGGCTAACCCTCAAATGTAAAAGCTTAAAGATGAGTGTTGCTCTTCGTTGCTGGGGACGGGAACTATCACAATTGACTATGGCCTCACACCTAAATATCTTTTAGGGGTGAGACCAATGTCAATACTGCTAGTTCCCGTACCAAGCAACAGATGGCAACACTTGTCTATGAGTTTGACGGTTAGTCAGTTTTTCCGCGCATGTTTTCATATGCTGAAGAGGGTCTGTGTTATATTTTATAATGAACTACGCCTTCCCTACAACCTTGTGGAAATAATTTTGAGATTAATTTGCAATTATTAGTCTTCCTTAAAACGTCGAACCTGCACTTTGGAGACGAAGTCTAATTTTCAACTATTAAATTTACTAGCTATATCTTTTTTTTTCCTTTTTTTGTTTATTGTGACTTTCAATCCATTACATAAAAGTAGGCCGGCAACGGTCTATCTATGCCGCTCTTTGGTCATAGAAAAACATACATTGTAAGTAGCATGAACAAAAGAACGCTATGTGCAAGAAGCATGAAGTGCCCTTTGAATGTATCCTGATAGCTAAAAGAGCCACGCGCACTTTGAATAAGAAAATGCTATTTGACACTGAAATCAATATAAAAGATAGGGTCGCCACCAACTCTAGCCACACGACAAAGAAGAGGTAGCACTGAGTCGGAAAATTACTTAATTTATTAATAAGAAAAACTCACAAAAGAACATTCATTGTAAAGTCATTGATAAAGAATGGGATGTAGTTATTAATATGATCCAGGCATTCTTCCCGTGAATCAAATATTGAGTAAAGTAAAGAGGGCGTGAACACCATGCGTAAGTGCAGCCTGCAGCAAGATTCGTGAAAACACGATCTATTCCAGAGCATTTGTTTCAGATAAAAAAAGGGACACTAATCACTACACCTGTGCACATGGAAACGCTATAGGTGGGCCAACAAGGAAAACTACAAGGTAAATGGCGAAGGTAACGGCGACGTAACATCGGTACACAAGATAAGATTGAAGGCAAAATTATTTATTCCTTAAAACATTGATGTAGTGCATCTATAGACTGCTGTTGCATGCTAACTGTGTACAATTGCTTGTGAAATGCTACACGTTTCATAACAGACTCGCGTGCCCACTCGGTCCGCGGAGACAATTTCTATGGACCGTGGCCAAATTTTAATCACATGAGACAAAGAAAATTCACAAATACACAAAAATTACCAAGATCCGGACAAGATTAGAAGCATACACACACAGTTGTAGGCACATAAACATTCACACTGAACCGAGGGCACTTCAACATATGCAACTCCTTTGTGCTGCGTTCCTCTCACGGATCAAAGTCAAGACTGCTTTGGGAATCAAACTGAAAGTCTACAAAAGCCTTGCATTCCCTGCTGCAACCCAGCAAATAAATCTTTATAAGACGAAATTCGAGACCAAAAGCTAAAGCTCCCCTCTCTATGCGACAACGCGCCACGCGGTCAGTCCAACTCACCCTTCTTCGACTGGAGCACAGCTGTGTACGCTTCCCGTACCGGCGGCAGACTGCTCCCGCTTCTCCAGCCTCTTCCACGCTCCGCGTGGACCGGAAAACCCCAGGATGCCATTTCCGCCACCAACCTAACGCAGGTGGATTTCTCACAAGTAGAGGAAACCTCTTTGCCGACTTGACCACTACGAGAGTTGGCAATGAAAGGTGGCTACAGGACCCTTTCATCACCCCAAACGTCCCGGAGAAGACTGTGCCGCGAATTTTTTCGCCATGCTAGGAGATTCGCCAACAGTCTTCGAAACAAACATACCCTAACGAGTAACAATTGCAACAGTAAACAGCAGCACAAAGGAGTTGATTAATCTCTTATATCCAAGTGAGCTTTATCCGACCTTAGTCAATAATTGTGACCTCATGCGGTCCGCAAAGCAAACAGAACAAATTAAATTAAGAGTGATATACTACGCTAACATCATGTCATCTGACCTACTACGACCACAACCATGAGATATTATTTTAAAATTGCTTTAACCAACTATCAAAAGTTAACATAGAGACATAGGTGAACAGGTACATAATATATATAAATATATAAACAAATACAATGATGCAAAATCATTATCACGAACCAAAGCAGTATCATCTGGTGCTGACATATATAAAAACATGTAAGTGAAAGTGCAAAATACAATATTCACAACAAATACAGTGATACAAAATCATTAATGAACTCAATGGTATGACAGCTGGTAAATAATCACCTATGGAAAATAAGACATGAGTACAAAAACACATCCAGAAATCAACTCGTTGACACGCTGTCATTTTTCAGTTTCGCCACATGGTTGTTTCACTGGGTATTCTCTTTAGGTGCTGGGGTGGGCGTCTCTTCTAAAGGTGACTTGGAGGATAAGCTACTAGGGGACCACAACACTGAACTGGGGAGTTCGCAGCGGCGTTGATTGTAACGTCCGTTGTAACCCAGGTTGTTCATCCTAGACAGCACCCCGCGACGTTGCCTCGTGCCCGTTTCCACCCTCTGCGTCCATACTGTGGGATGGTTCGGCGTTGCAGATTTGCAGGACATCGCCACTTGTGGGCCCTGCCTCATCATCGAGAAGGCGGCTTGGCAGTCGTCGTCCGTGTGTTGTGGAAGAATGTGTTTTACCGACACACGCCCCCGTCTCCTGTCGTGTCAATGGGGAGACACGCGCTCTTCTGCGTCGCATCGAGGTCGACGTAAACTCGTGCGGGTGTCGGGCTTCAGACCCGCTTATCACCTCTTTGCACCGTCTCAGCTGATGCGTCAGTGGTGGGACCCGCGTCCCTCCGGGCAGTGGGCGTTACCTCACCGCAGCAGCCGTCTGGACTAGCGGCGCTCAGGGATCGGCGGCCTCGCCTGGTGTGCGTCATACTTTCCCTTTCGCTTGTCAGATGACTAGCGCATGGGGTGGAACGCCGGCCATCAGCTGGCGCTGCCGTGGTGACACGCCTGCGGGCTCCGGTGTGAGCCTGCGCCTGGGGGAAGACCAGCATCTCCTCCCCTCTGACGGGGAAACAGCTGTGACCGCTCGCCGCATCACTGCTTCGCCATTGATACCAGGGTTCGGCAACGCCTGCCGGTGGACCAAGCCCTATGCTTTCTGATGCGGAGGCTCCCTAGACGGCCTTGCACCCACTTAAGAACTGCGCTCACAGGGATCGTTACAAAATATCATGTGTACAGATTACCACAAAATCTTCGGAGTTTCTCACTCCTGATCAATACATGGAATAGTGCCCAAAATTAACTTGACAAAAAGGGCCTTCTTAACATTACTAATAAAAAAACAATGAAGAAAATTAAATAACCAATATTCAAACAAACAAAAAGTCCTTTTTTATAAAATATAGTTCCAGCATTACATCTGCTGTCAATCATTCAGGGTAGATCTTGTACAAGGTTTGGTCAGGATTTGGATAGGATTTGGCGCCGCTGCTAGCTACAGACACAAAACTCTACCTGCTCCTAACTACGCTCTCACACACAATCTACACAGCTCGTACTAGTCACCATCACCATATAGCCCGACTACAATTCCCACATATAAACAAAATATTCCTTTCGACACCAATACCCATATCGTTGTTCATTGACTGCTCCTCCAAGGTTTGCAGAACATGTTTGCTGATCTGTGAAAAATTTCCGAGACTTCTTTTCTATGGACATTGCATAATAAAAGTTATGATTAATGAGACACAGAAGGTTCATTCACGTCACATCTGGAATGGTAAATGTTTCAACATCTATTCATCAGACTAATGCAAAAGGTCAGTGGGCATAAAAATGAAAATAAAAATCATCCTATCCTATTAGCAAACACATAAACACTTCGTCCTATAAGTACATAAAAAAATACTGTCAAAAGAAATCCATTGTCCAGGGTCATGAGTACCCAAATTACTGCTATCATAAGATACTCATAATGATTACACACTTACTCACCACATGTCCCCAGGGGTCCTCACCTACCGTCATGTTATTTTAGCTTGGAGGTAGTCGCATTGATTCTCTATTAAATATCAAGCTGCTTGAGTTTATAAGCTGTTTCCATATGCATCTTCTGGGGTTTCACACCCTTGTGTCCTCAACCGTACCTAGTAGTATGTGACGGCAAGTTACACTTTCCAAATATCTTATAAGATCGCAACTCTGAAAATCAAACACTATTAATCTCCCTTCATACACAAGTCCTTCACCTACAAGTCACCAAGTTGCTTCATTAACATCGCAGTACATTTGAAAAATCTCACTGAATCATGCTCACCTAAGGGGAATAAGAACACTAAAACTGTAATTTATGATCAAGAATTACCTTACGACCATTGACTCGCCACGCCAACACACCCGATACCTTTTTAGTCATCAAAGAACGAAAGCCATCTTACTGTAATAGGAAACGCTTCATATGAGCCTCATAATCATTCACATTCAGATGTTTTGAAACTGCACAACACTACTCCTTTCTGCTGACAAGAAGAAATAACTACACACATATTGGGGAACCCTTTACAATTCATAGAAAATATACACGTTAATTTTAATCATACCAGAGTGAATCAAAACATTGGAAAATACGCACTGTAATTTTACGAAACAGATGCGACTGGGTTTACCGCAGCCACACCAATACTGTGGCCCTCCCTCAACAAATCTTCCCTAATATCGTCTTCCTTTATTCAAATGCACATCAATATCATCAATAGCACCGGTCCTCATTAAGTTTGACGCCAACCGAGTCAGCCAACAGTCATTGATCCCTTTGATTAGAGGCATTTGTCGGATTGTGCCGCGGGTTTGCGGGACAAATTTCAACACCCACTGGCGGACCACCCGTACTGTTTACGGCACCCCTGTTGTTGCTTATTCGATAATTATTCTGGGGTCGATCACGACTACCGTTCCTAGGTCCACTATAATTGCGCCTAAATCTCTGCCCATTACCGTATCTTCTAAACTCCCCAGGGTGTCTCTGATTTACTCTCGGCGAATGATGACCATTGGCATCGTTTGTTCTGCCCGAGTTCCGTGAGGAGTCGCGACGCTGCCACCGCTAGCGCGCTCTGTAACTCTCAGGCGACCCGTTACGTCTGTATTGCCACCTGTCTCTACGGCTGCGGCTTCGCTTGCGCGGCCGCTGCTCGTAGGCGCTCTGACCGTAATTCTGCGTGGTACCATTCGCATCGCACTCAAGCTCTAAAAGGAAATTGCGAAACCCCTCTACGTCATCCTTACATCGCCCTGCAAGGATAACGTGCCGCAACTGCATTGGAAACTTTTCCAGGCAAATACGAATAATTTCTGCAGGTCCATAAGGATCGTCAAGACGTTCATTCGCCTGCAGCATGTGCTCGAACATCTGCACAGGGCTGGAGAATTTTGACCTGTTTAACTCTGGTAGCATAATGAGTCCGTGTTTTACACGACTTTGCGCTGCCACTGACCAATATATCGACAGGAAGTGTTGACGAAACTCCCCAACACTGTAGCAATTGCGTGCAATTGACCTCATCCGCGCCGCTGGCTCACCTTCGAGGTAGCCGCACATATACTCTATTTTGTGCGCACTGGGCCACGTAGGAGGGAGGGAGAACTCGAACTGCTGTAACCAGGCCCGCGGGTGAATCCCCGTAGCCGAGTTACGGAAGACTTCAAACTTCCTCACGGTCAGAAAATGTTTAAAGTCAAATTCGTGAGTTTCCCTTGGCGAACGTTCCTGAGGGGATCCGCGCCGTTCCCACCTGGTACGAGATCCGTGATCATGACGATGATCAAATTCGCCATTGTTCCCGGAATCATCGTCGGAATAATGGCCCTTTCGTTCATTTCTTTGAACTTCATGGGCCTTTAACCCTTTTAGGTGAAGTTCTAAACGGGCCATGCGCTCACATATTCCCTCGGTAACCCCTCTTTGTTGTATTTTTATTTCACACTGTCCATGCGGACATTTCGTTATCGACCGTATTTCGTCTGCATCCGCTGATGACGAGGTAATCGTTTCCCTATTATTGTCAGACTTACGCGCCACTGCGTCTGAGATCCTGGCTATTTCTTCTCGCATCTCTTGGTGGGCCGTGTCTTGTTTTGTTTGCGTAAGCCCTTGCTCTCGCTCGAGAGCTATTATCGCCTGGCTGAGGGTTTCTACCTGCGCGCTAAGGTGGACCGGGCACTTAGCCGCAGTGTCCTCTATTCGGCACACAAGAGCCGCGTGGTCACTCTGGCATTTTTCTGCTAACGCGCGGAGATCCCTGGCGGAATTTCGTCCTACTCGGGACTCAAGAGCCGTTTGTTCACTCTGGCATTTTTCTGCTAGTATACGTATATTCCCAGCGAACCTTTCTTCTTGCTCCATCACCTGCTTGCTAATGACTTGGTGCCCCTCTTCTAAGGCGGAGATGCGTTGGTCAATGATGGCCAGTTTCTCCCCAACACCCTGTACTATTTCACTAGTCAATCTTTTATTCGCTTCCTCGATATGCCTCCTATTTTCTTCTGCTTGTTTTTTATTCACTTCCTCGATATGTCTCCTATTACTGTCTAGTAATTGTCATAGCATAGCCTGTAATGAATTTGCATCTATCGAATGATTCGAAATCACTACGGCGGGCTCAGGATGGACAACACTTGTACTTGCGTTTTCCGCGTTCCGTTCCTGGTCGGACTCGACGTTTTGCCCTCGTCCTTGTTCAGGGTTATTGTCTGGCAGGATTTTCCGATCGCGGCTCCCTGAACAGCAACGCGCCTCCATCATAAGGATAGTTACTCCGTGCTCCAAAATATAACAAGAATAATGCCAAAGTCTCCTAATGGACTCACAGTCCCCACAAAGCACCCAAGATTTACTATATGACACCAATACACGCCACAGGACAAGAGTCAACCCACACTTGTAACACAATTGAATACTAAATCACAATATCTATACAGTAATACATATACAAGATAAAACATGTAAGAAAATGCACACCTATATCATAAATTCACGTAAATTCTGTATCATAGAAAGACAATATACCAATTAGCACATCCAACCGAAAATAACTAATCCTCACTGCGCATCAAAAGATCTCTGGTTTACCGAAATCCGTGAGCAGGGTAAGCCATGTGTAAGTAGCGTGAATAAAAGGACGCTATGTGCAAGAAGCATGAAGTGCCCTTTGAATGTATCCTGATAGCTAAAAGAGCCACGCGCACTTTGAATAAGAAAATGCTATTTGACACTGAAATCAATATAAAAGATAGGGTCGCCACCAACTCTAGCCACACGACAAAGAAGAGGTAGCACTGAGTCGGAAAATTACTTAATTTATTAATAAGAAAAACTCACAAAAGAACATTCATTGTAAAGTCATTGATAAAGAATGGGATGTAGTTATTAATATGATCCAGGCATTCTTCCCGTGAATCAAATATTGAGTAAAGTAAAGAGGGCGTGAACACCATGCGTAAGTGCAGCCTGCAGCAAGATTCGTGAAAACACGATCTATTCCAGAGCATTTGTTTCAGATAAAAAAAGGGACACTAATCACTACACCTGTGCACATGGAAACGCTATAGGTGGGCCAACAAGGAAAACTACAAGGTAAATGGCGAAGGTAACGGCGACGTAACATCGGTACACAAGATAAGATTGAAGGCAAAATTATTTATTCCTTAAAACATTGATGTAGTGCATCTATAGACTGCTGTTGCATGCTAACTGTGTACAATTGCTTGTGAAATGCTACACGTTTCATAACAGACTCGCGTGCCCACTCGGTCCGCGGAGACAATTTCTATGGACCGTGGCCAAATTTTAATCACATGAGACAAAGAAAATTCACAAATACACAAAAATTACCAAGATCCGGACAAGATTAGAAGCATACACACACAGTTGTAGGCACATAAACATTCACACTGAACCGAGGGCACTTCAACATATGCAACTCCTTTGTGCTGCGTTCCTCTCACGGATCAAAGTCAAGACTGCTTTGGGAATCAAACTGAAAGTCTACAAAAGCCTTGCATTCCCTGCTGCAACCCAGCAAATAAATCTTTATAAGACGAAATTCGAGACCAAAAGCTAAAGCTCCCCTCTCTATGTGACAACGCGCCACGCGGTCAGTCCAACTCACCCTTCTTCGACTGGAGCACAGCTGTGTACGCTTCCCGTACCGGCGGCAGACTGCTCCCGCTTCTCCAGCCTCTTCCACGCTCCGCGTGGACCGGAAAACCCCAGGATGCCATTTCTGCCACCAACCTAACGCAGGTGGATTTCTCACAAGTAGCGGAAACCTCTTTGCCGACTTGACCTCTACGAGAGTTGGCAATGAAAGGTGGCTACAGGACCCTTTCAACATTACACAGGAAGACACAAAAACAAACATACACGGAGGGTAAAAACAGGAGACATACAGGGTGATCAAAAAGTCAGCATAAATTTGAAAACTTATTACAGTAATACAGTTAATAATGTACATACAGAGGTGAAAATTGACACACATGTTTGGAATGACATGGGGTTTTATTAGAACAAAAAAAAAAAAAAACGAAGTTCACAAAATGTCCGACGGATGGCGCTGGACAGCAAAACTGCTATCGTGACGGGTGAGAGGTACGTCGATATGTTACAGAATCGCATCATCCCCAGCCTGGCTGATAAACACCTGCTGGAACGTACGATGTTTATGCAGGATGGCGCTCCACCCTATATTGCTAGAAGCGTGAAAGATCTCTTGCGCGCGTCGGTTGTTCATGATCGTGTGCTCAGCCGCCACTTTCGTCATGCTTGCAATTATTGGCTTTGGGGTTACCTGAATTCGCAAGTGTATCGTGATCGACCGACATCTCTAGGGATGCTGAAAGACAACATCCGACGCCAATGCCTCACCATAACTCCGGTCATGCTTTACAGTGCTGTTCACAACATTATTCCTCGACTATAGCTATTGTTGAGGAATGATGCTGGACATATTGAGCATTTCCTGTAAAGAACATCATCTTCGCTTTGTCTTACTTTGTTATGCTAATTATTGCTATTCTGATCAGATGAAGAGCCATCTGTCGGACATTTTTTGAACGTTTGTATTTTTTTGGTTCTAATAAAACCCCATGTCATTCCAAGCATGTGTGTCAATGCGTACCTCTCTATCTTCATTATTTCATGATTTATTCAGTTTTCAAATTTATACTGACTTTTTGATCACCCGGTACATATTAGAATAAAAGTAGGCGTTCACGGACGCACTGGTTGTATGAAAAAGTTCATTACTATACACAAACGGAGACACAGAGTTGCATACGTGAACGTAAGAGCACTGAAGGAGAGACACCGATCAACTGACTGGAAGAGGAGTAGCTATATCGGTATAATTCATTTATTTAAGACATTACCACCATGTAGTTTGAGTAGTGATAATCGGACTGGATGTCCTGCTAGACAAATGTATAATCCATTATCACCTCCTCGTGTAGAAAACGAGGTCTCTTTGTAATCGTACGCTATCGAGCCAACGAACAGAGCTGTCAAACTTCAAAACGCAGGTGGGAGGCCTCTGCACCTGCTGATCAACCATGTTGGCAGACAGCCCTCGGTTATGAGATCACCTGTTAGCCGTTCCCAGCACGGGGCGCGATGCATTTCACATGAATCGCCGCTCAGCACTCCGGTACCTCCGTTCGGGGAAGCAGGGCTGCAAGTTCCTCTCGCGGTCCGACGGAGTATCATCCTACAACAGCAGAACTCCAACAGCCCGCATTCCAGATAGATCTCACTTGATTACTCCGCTGATTACACGCAACTAACCCGACGCGGCGCTAACGTCTTCGACCGCAGCGCGTGCAAGATTTAGCGCGGATCCTGTGGAGGACTGCTTGCCCGAGTCTGTGCTTAAAGGAGCCGACCGCTGGCTGGCTGAATTATTCACCGCGGCTGACCCGCTGAAATTACGGCGGGAAGAGGCCCTGCCGGCCGGCGTATCCGATGATCCGCTCGGGCAGAACACAATGCACAAGGCGCTAGTTGCCGTCTGCACATACATCAGACATACAAAAGCAATTCTTTCATTACAGTGCTTCTGCCCAGCAATACCTATATTTTCGCTGAGATGCACTCTCTTGTTTAAACCTCCCCATTGGAAGAGGAGTGCAGTTAGCACGTACAACGTCTTCATCAGGTGGATAAAACCATAGATCATGTACATCACCAATAAAACTGTGCTAAGACAGTGATGATCTAGATAAACTATGGTTTTATGCACCTGACAGAGACGTGGTAACTGCACTCCTCTTTCAATGGGAACTGCATTTTAGGACCACGTCCACGTTCAATAAGGAGTCAAATTTTTACTGATTAGATTAGATTAATACTAGTTCCATGGATCATGAATACGATATTTCGTAATGATGTGGAACGAGTCAAATTTTCCAATACATGACATAATTAAGTTAATTT
This sequence comes from Schistocerca piceifrons, assembly GCF_021461385.2. NCBI lineage: Eukaryota > Metazoa > Arthropoda > Insecta > Orthoptera > Acrididae > Schistocerca > Schistocerca piceifrons. Next base: position 211,753,235 of record NC_060138.1, read on the forward strand.
ATCAACATACTTAAGTTAATATAACAAACTTTTTTAATAATTTTTTTTGTTTTTTTCTTAATTTATATCTAAAAATTCCTCTATGGAGTAGAAGGAGTTATCATTCAGAAATTCTTTTAATTTCTTCTTAAATACTTGTTGGTTATCTGCCAGACTTTTGATACTACGTATTTGGAAAGTGACCAAAGACTTTAGTGGCAGTATAATTCACTCCTTTCTATGTCAAAGTTGGATTTAATCTTGAATAGTGAAGATCATCCTTTCTCCTAGTATTGTAGTTATGCACACTGTTATTACTTTTGAATTGGGTTTGGTTGTTAATAACAAATTTCATAAGAGAGTATATATACTGAGAAGCTACTGTGAATATCCGTAGATCCTTAAATAAATGTCTGCAGGATGATCTTGGGTGGACTCTAGCTATTATTCTGATTACACGCTTTTGTGCAATAAATACTTTATTTCTCAGCGATGAATTACCCCAAAATATGCTACCATATGAAAGCAATGAGTGAAAATAGGCGTAGTAAGCTAATTTACTAAGATGTTTATCACCAAAATTTGCAATGACCCTTATTGCATAAGTAGCTGAACTCAAACGTTTCAGCAGATCATCAATGTGTTTCTTCCCATTTAATCTCTCATCAATGGACACACCTAAAAGTTTGGAATATTCTACCTTAGCTATATGCTTCTGATTAAGGTCTATATTTATTAATGGTGTAATACTATTTACTGTACAGAACTGTATGTACTGTGTCTTATCAAAATTCAGTGAGAGTTCGTTTACAAGGAACCACTTAATAATTTTCTGAAAGACATTATTGACCATTTCATCAGTTAATTCTTGTTTGTCAGGTGTGATTACTATACTTGTATCATCAGCAAAGAGAACTAACTTTGCCTCTTCATGAATATAGAATGGCAAGTCATTAATATATATTAAGAACAACAAAGGACCCAAGACTGACCCTTGTGGAACCCCATTCTTGATAGTTCCCCAGTTTAAGGAATGTGCTGATCTGAGCCTACTGAAACACAGCTTTGGTTTTTTACTGGAGCATGAGTTTTGACGGTTCCGACGTCCACCTCATGGCGTATAATTTCAAATTTAGCCATTTGATGAACCCTTTAAGAGGTTACGTGACTAATCGGTTCTTAACTGGAATGTTTGGACGTCATACATTCTCTCTAGCCTTATGAAGTGAAATCTCCGGGGTGTACGTAACTTTGTTTTCAACTAAGTAATAAAGGACCGCATGTTGGCCATAGTGTCCTGACATGTCTCGATATAGACTATTTCCGCCTGTCGCCCTAGCCAGCACCAACTAAAGATGCTCCTAAGTGAGCCACATGTCATTGTGTTCTGTACCCAGTGGCACACCAAAACATCACGCCTGGTTTTCAGCCGTATGAGGATGCGTTTGCGGTCTGGCAATGGTAGTCAACGAAAGGCAAAGGTCCCGAGTTCGAGTCTCGGTCTGGCACACAGTTTTAATCTGCGAAGGGGTTTCATTTAAGTTCTGCTGTCTGATGCCATGGCGGGTGATTCGTCTATTTGTTCACCAGAGTCAACTTAATCCGAGTGATAACACGTACTGATATTCCTGTGATATAACCTAGGTGTGGAAATCTATTTTAACACAACTATTGTTTTTGTTTTTAAGGTATATTGATTTTGGAGTGCAAAAACAGAGTAGAGTTTACAACACTTAACCATATCTATCTCATTTCTGGTGTGTATACGCAGAATGAAGCGATGAATGAAAATTTGTACCAAGACCAGGTTCCGAACTCGGGTCTCCTTACGAAGGAGGTGCGGTAACTACTACGTTATCTTCGCACAGATGCTTTTCACACCTCCCTCCTCGATACAAATTTCCAGTCACGTCAAATTCCAGTTGGTATTCTCCTTAAATTCGAATACCACTGTAGACGCTCTCCAACTTTACTGGAAAAGCAACTCAGCAACGAACGAAAGGAGAATCTTGCGCGAAACCCAAGCACAGGCAACTTAAAAAAGGTACTAAATGGTTTCAGAGACCTTTCCAACTCTCAGACATCTAAGATGAATCAAAATTAGTGGCACGGCTGGGATTCGAACCCAGGTCTCCTGCTCACTAGGCCATACCGTTCAGAGACTTTGCAATGCTCTTAGAGCTAAGGGGGAATACGAAGTGGGTTGAGGCATGAATGGGACGATGTAACCATGCTAGGGTAGTCCTTGGAGTCGTGCAAAGCCACTATGACTCGGTGGTGAAGTGTTTAGTCCATTTTCCGTGTGAGTAGGAGACCCACGTTCGAATCACGGCGTTGGCGCAAATTTTCATTCGTCATATCAGTCGGCATACATACATCATAGTTGTTTGAGACTTGGAAAGGTTTGTGAAACTATACAGTTTAATTTTACTATCTGGTTTATACTCTGCTGTAATTTTTAATTTTTTAAAGTTTTAGCGAGGTATGTTTATGCCTTTCCAGCGCCTTTAGTGACCAGATTTGATTTGTATTTACATTGAAGTTTTACAGATCTCAGTAGGCACTGTTTTCAATTTTGTTGCTTCCATTATTTGCAACCCTGTCCATTTGTTATTACCGTGTAAGGCGCCAGTCGACTGTTTATGCCAACACCAGTGAACCAAAGGTACAATTCATTTATTATTTCAAAACAAGAGTGATTGATTTATAAGCTATTAAGCGTTTTTATTGTTTAATTATTGCACTGATATTTTCAAGAAATGTCTGGTTGTCAATTCAGCTAATGGTTCAAATGACTCTAAGCACTATGGGACTTAACATCTGAGGTCATCAGTCCCCTACACTTAGAACTACTTAAACCTAACTAACCTAAGAACATCACACACATCCATGCCCGAGGTAGGATTCGAATCTGCGACCGCAGCAGAAGCGTGGTTCCGGACTGAAGCGCCTAGAACCGCTCGGCCACAGCTATCTGAAGTTTGTACCTGTTGTTAGTATTACGGATGTTTGTTTTTATTACTGAATTTAGTAAATGCTTTTATGATGAAATGTATAAATATCTTGTTACGTTAACAGTTGCAGTACTTACAGTAGACGACTAGTTTCAAATCTTACAGCTTCGTTTTCAATCCTGGCCTACTGAGGCGGAATTGACAATGCTTGATCTTAATAATAAATATCAAAGTGGGAACGCATGCTTTCTGAATGTCTGCAGAATGAATGTTACAATCCACGCGCGCCACTTAGCAAGTCGAAAGACAAGTTTGGTTTGTGGCATTCATTCTGCAAAGATTTATGAAACTTGTGTTGCCACTTTGATATTTATTATTAACATTAGGCACTGTTAGCGAATCTCAATAGGCCAGGCTTGATAATTAACCTGTAAGTTTTGAAACTAGTCGCCAGTTGTGTGTACTGCAACTGTTGACAGAATTGTTAGTAAAAACTTTAAGAAATTTTAGAAAGTTGCTCGTTCTCTCTCAGCAAAATGCTGAAACTGAAACATGCGTAAATATGTTTGCAAAAGAATTTTGTATTTTTCCTTTAGTGACAATAGAAACATTGTGGTAATATTCTGATTAAAATTTTTCCGCGGCACCTTACCACTTCCAATTCCCCCCCCCCCCTTTTTTTTCTCTGCCAGAAAGGAGGTCGTTTTAAGCAAAAAAGTCTAGGAAACGTGGGTTCTAAGGGCTACGAACGCTTCAGCTTCGATACTGTGAAACAAATCACTTCTACTGCAAGTTCTTTGGTTTCCTTATTTTGGGAGGAGGAAGTATGAAACTAAACAAGAAAAAATTGTCTAGTTACCACGGTCTCAAAAAAGGATTTCGTAAGCGCTATGACCACTTGTTCAGTAGATGTGTTTCACAGAAGTGAAGATGAACAAGTGGTCATAGCTCTTAAGGTATGCGCTTTAGAACCCTTTTTTCTTTCTTCGTACTACCACAATCAACATATGGAAAGCAAAGAGCTTATGATAGGAGAGATCGGTTTCACCGTATCGAAGCTCCTCAGGTATGCATTTTTGTGCCCACGCTTGCTAGACATTTTTATTCCGCATGATCGTTCCTCTCATATCCCTGGATATTGACCATTCCTCTTGGGATACCCTGTAGATCCGCTTAGGAAATTATTCACTCGTCGTATTATGTTCCGCAGCTAAGGATCTCGCGCGGGGAGCGGCTGCGCGTGGGCTGGACACAAGACGGCCATCTTTCAGGGGGGGGCGGCGCAGACAACTTGGCCTGCGGGTCCCGACCCGGTCCGGCGCGGCGGTGCTGTAAGCTGTTAGCAGCAGTTGCCAACTCTAACGACCCGCCGCGCCGGGAAGTCGGCTGCTTCTTCGGGAACCATTTATATTGTATATACTGGGCGCCCGGCGGCCGCCCGCTCCGGAGTCTATACCCCAAGTTTTACGGGGGACGACTCTGTTATAAGTTGAGAGACAAACCGTCACATGGGGGCCCCGGCTCCAAGAAAAACTGCCACTCACTGGCAGATCAATAAGAGACGGGCCGGCCCGCACCCCCCGCCGCTGTTCGACACACACACTGGGCGCTGCCACTCGGCTCCCACGCGGACCGACAACTTCCCGCCACCGCCTGCCGACGGCCTCAACTTATGTCGCACAACTTTGCCGTACACAGTATTAAAATTTTATCGCTATATGTTCCCCGCGTCGAATGTTATTACGATTTCATCCGCGTGCTTACTCACAGCAGCGCAAGTACTTACGACAAATCGCATGTGTGACTGCTATTTCAACGCCAGTAGCTTATCTTCGTCTTGTAAAACTCCAATGACCTTAACTGTAGAACGCGTTTTACTACAGTTTACTGTCACCTTTGTCTTTACAATCATTACCAGTTTCGTGCATATTCTAAATATTTTCATTTCTGCTAAAACAAGTAAGGCACTCTAAGTTTGATTTAAAATAACTAATACGAAAAACACCAATCGTAAATATAATATGTATACAATATCCACAGTAGTTGCAGAGTAGCCTATCAGTTTTATTTGTTGTGCGCAGTCTAAGTAAGTCAGTAATGTACACATATTATCGTAGCAGCAATTATAAGAGACTATGGGCAAGCATGTTAGGAGATGTCGGCCTGCATATGTGGCACGCCTAGATGACAGACTCACTGTGTTAAAACAAATGAATGAATTGCGAAGAAAGAATAAATTAAAATGGCGTATATTAATTTTGGTAACTCTGTAAGAAAATAATGCCTCAGTGGTAACACCAGTTTCCGTCGGATCACAGAAGCCAAGTGTTGTCGGACGCCGGACGCACTGGCCGAGCGGTTCTAGGCGCTACAGTCTGGAACCGCGCGACCGCTACGGACAATTGAAAAGAAACTATTTGACTGAGAAGTAACGGCTCTGGTCACGAAAACTGACAACAGCCGGGAGAGCGATATGCTGGCCACATTCCACTCCAACCAGTGACGCTTATTGGTTAAGGATGACAAAGTAGTCAGTCGGTAGTCTTCTGTTGGGCCTTCCGTGGCCTGTTCGGACGGAGAGAGAGCGAAGTATTCGACTGCGGGGTTATGAGATTATTGATTGTTACAACCATCCTTTCTCCTAGGGGACAAGTTGCTTTTGCTCAGAAAACATTCAAAATGTAATTGCCGAAAGCAACTAAAGGATTTACTAATGCAATTAGGAAACTGAACTCAAAACCATTTACAATATATATATCGCCAGTTTTCTGAGTCAGCTATTTGTTTATTGCACCATTACCCGCTTCGGTGGTTCACACCACCATTTTCACGAAGTGGAGAATGACGTAGTTAAATTCTTGGTAACTATGCAGAGCACTGACGGCTTTTATTAGCAGCAAACCAGCTACAAAACATTCTCTATTTGGCTTTTATAGGTGATTTTTCGCAGGTAGTGCACTGGTAAAATTGAAAATTTAAGCTATGCAAGAGTAATGTGTACGTACAGGTACCTATCAGGTGGAATTAGCATTTTTGTGCATCTACTATTCATGCATAACGTACTTTATTTCTTCACATTATGCAAAGATATTCTACATATCAGAGGGATGGAGTTATTCATCGATCGGCGGTGTTTCTGAAGCTTTGGTGTTAAATTTATAAACATCTCAATTAAGTTAGTATATTCAATTTTATAGTATTTTCTTTCTCTTCCGTTAATAAAGTGTGCGTAGATTACGACGAAATATGCACCTGTGTATCAGCAGGAGGGACAGTAAGCATTTACAAGAGCAAAATTACATTTCTTTTACATTTTATCGGTAATACATTTATAGTTTCTGATCAGTTTCAATCCACTGGTATCTTAAAAACAGTAAAAAAATGTGAATGTCGTGTGACTAGGGCCTCCCGTCGGGTAGACCGTTCGCCGGGTGCACGTATTTCGATTTGAAGCAACTTCGGCGACTTGCGCGTCAATGGGGATGAAATGATGATGATTAGGACAACACAACACCCAGTCCCGGAGCGGAGAAAATCTTCTACGGAGCCGGGAATCGAGCCCGGGCCTTTAGGATTGACATTCTGTCGCATTGACCACTCAGCTACTGGAGCGGACCTTAAAAGCACTATGGTCCTATCACTTATTCTTGCACTTAATGTAAACGTAGGACAATTCTTATATGTATGCTATCTTTGTATAAAGTAAGAGCGTTACTACACCTCTCACACAAAGCAAAGATCACATACAACAAATAACAGCATTATGAAAATGAAAGGTCCACACTAGCCAGGCCAGCTGCAGTGACTTCAATATTCTTTGCGACAGCTGTCTCGATTTTATTGCTTTTCTCAAGTAATCTGCGATTACAACATTGGTGAGACTATTTTCATATGTGTGTTGTCCACGTGAAGAACTATACATTTTAATTTTACGTTGGTTCTTAGTTTGATTTGACGCCAATATTGCATGTACAGTGTACTGTCTAAGTCGTAATGATTACGTGATATATGGAAATTATAAATGTACGGAATACCTTTCGACAAATATTTGTCACTTCGTTTAGTGTAATGTACGATTTGACATTTATTTGACAGTTCGTTTACTAAGATTCTCTATTTTTATAAAGTATAAATAGATAAGTAAAAATAATATTATATTTCACTTACTGCATTTTGCTGTGAATTACATCTTTGGTCTGATCATCTGTCGGTGTCAAATGTACTATGCATTCCAGTATGTCAATAAAGTTTTCCAGATAACATTCATTTTTAAAGTATTTGAGTTTAAAGTCTGTGTGGATAGTTTCTCGTATGTATATACGAGGGTTATTCGGAAAGTAAGGAACGATCGGTCGCGAAATGGAAACCACAGCGAAAATCCGATGAAGTTTTGCACAGGTGTGTTGGGCAGTGTTTCTAGTATGCCAGTCGATCGCGTTACGGCGTTCTTTTTAGTTCTGAGCACACAGGAAGCACATAAAGATACCTAGAACCATAGTGTCTTCCACCAAGTACGAAAGTCTGGTGAGAAATGTCGCCTGAAGCTATGCAGCCAACATTACATAACTGTCGTCCGGTTTCTTCTTCAAGACAATTCTCAGCCGCATTCTGCAGGGGCAATGAAGATGCTCCTGCATCGTCTTCAACTGGAAATGTTTGATTACCCACAATACAGTCCGCAATTATCTCCCTCTGAGTTTCATCTCTGCTCACATGAACCGCTGGCTATGAAGACAACATTTTGGCACAGACAGTGAGCTGTAGGCCAGCGTAGAGAATTGGCGGAAAGCACTGGCGGCTGCCTTCTATAACGAGGGTATTGGAAAGTTGGTACAACGCAACGACAAACGTCGAAGTCCGATCGGTGATTATGGAGATAAGTAGCTGGAAGTTGTAGCTAATTGTTGCAAACAAAACAGCTTTGATTTTCACTGTGATTTCCATTTCGCGACCTGTCATTCCTTACTTTCCGAATAGCCCTCGTATATCTTTATTTCTTCAAATACACTCCTGGAAATTGAAATAAGAACACCGTGAATTCATTGTCCCAGGAAGGGGAAACTTTATTGACACATTCCTGGGGTCAGATACATCACATGATCACACTGACAGAACCACAGGCACATAGACACAGGCAACAGAGCATGCACAATGTCGGCTCTAGTACAGTGTATATCCACCTTTCGCAGCAATGCAGGCTGCTATTCTCCCATGGAGACGATCGTAGAGATGCTGGATGTAGTCCTGTGGAACGGCTTGCCATGCCATTTCCACCTGGCGCCTCAGTTGGACCAGCGTTCGTGCTGGACGTGCAGACCGCGTGAGACGACGCTTCATCCAGTCCCAAACATGCTCAATGGGGGACAGATCCGGAGATCTTGCTGGCCAGGGTAGTTGACTTACACCTTCTAGAGCACGTTGGGTGGCACGGGATACATGCGGACGTGCATTGTCCTGTTGGTACAGCAAGTTCCCTTGCCGGTCTAGGAATGGTAGAACGATGGGTTCGATGACGGTTTGGATGTACCGTGCACTATTCAGTGTCCCCTCGACGATCACCAGTGGTGTACGGCCAGTGTAGGAGATCGCTCCCCACACCATGATGCCGGGTGTTGGCCCTGTGTGCCTCGGTCGTATGCAGTCCTGATTGTGGCGCTCACCTGCACGGCGCCAAACACGCATACGACCATCATTGGCACCAAGGCAGAAGCGACTCTCATCGCTGAAGACGACACGTCTCCATTCGTTGCGGGCTGCACGATGTTGGGGCGTGAGCGGAAGACGGCCTAACGGTGTGCGGGACCGTAGCCCAGCTTCATGGAGACGGTTGCGAATGGTCCTCGCCGATACCCCAGGAGCAACAGTGTCCCTAATTTGCTGGGAAGTGGCGGTGCGGTCCCCTACGGCACTGCGTAGGATCCTACGGTCTTGGCGTGCATCCGTGCGTCGCTGCGGTCCGGTCCCAGGTCGACGGGCACGTGCACCTTCCGCCGACCACTGGCGACAACATCGATGTACTGTGGAGACCTCACGCCCCACGTGTTGAGCAATTCGGCGGTACGTCCACCCGGCCTCCCGCATGCCCACTATACGCCCTCGCTCAAAGTCCGTCAACTGCACATACGGTTCACGTCCACGCTGTCGCGGCATGCTACCAGTGTTAAAGACTGCGATGGAGCTCCGTATGCCACGGCAAACTGGCTGACACTGACGGCGGCGGTGCACAAATGCTGCGCAGCTAGCGCCATTCGACGGCCAACACCGCGGTTCCTGGTGTGTCCGCTGTGCCGTGCGTGTGATCATTGCTTGTACAGCCCTCTCGCAGTGTCCGGAGCAAGTATGGTGGGTCTGACACACCGGTGTCAATGTGTTCTTTTTTTCCATTTCCAGGAGTGTATATTCTTACTAAGTCCTTACCATACTGTGGAACTTCCTTTTTTTACTCACCTGATTGGCTTGATGCGGCTCACCACTAATTCCTCTTCTGTGCCAACCTCTTAGCCTCAGAGTAGTACTTGCACCTACGTCCTTAATAATTTGATGGACATATTCCAGTCTCTGACTTCCCCTACAGTTCTTACCCTCTACAATTTACTACAATAGCATGGGAGTTTCTGTCTGATATATCAACAGATCTCCTATTGTCATGTACCTTCTTCTTGTTAGTGTTTTCCACATATTTCTTTCCTTAGTGATACTGCGGAGAATCTCCTCATTCATCAGCTAATCACTCCACCTAATTTTCAACATCATTCTGTAGCGCCGCGTCTCAAATGCTTCGATTTCCTTTTATACCGATTTTCCCAAAGTCCAAGTTTCATTGCCATCGACTTCTGTGCTCTGAACGAACATTCCCAGAAAGTTCTTTCTAAAATTAATTTTGTCAGATACTAGCAGACTTCTCTTCACCAGGAATGCCTTTTCTCCAGTGCTAGTATGGTTTCTATGTCCTCCTTGCTTCGTCCATCATGAGTTATTTTGCTGTCTATGTAGCAGAATTCCTTAACATCGTCAGTTCCGTGATCCCCAATGCCGATGTTAAGTTTCTCGCTGCTATTGTCTCTGCAAATCCTCATTACTTCCGTCTTTCAATAAATTTGCTCTCAATCCATATTCTGTACTTATTACGCTGTTGATTCCGTTTAACAGATCCTGTAATTCTTCTCCTGTAACCACCTTCAAGCCTGTCACGCTGCTTTTGAGCTCCCTTCGTGATACATAATAACTGGCGGATTCATTTAGGTCTTGCATGTGACTTCATCTGCCAAAAGCTACCTTGCCCCAACTGTCACCCGACGTCTCCCCCTGGCCTTCCTTACTCTTGACGTTACGTACTCGTTACGTTTCATGTCGTTTCATGGTACTGTTAGTAAACATTTAAATCAAGTTTGCCGCTAAGGCTAAGTTCTGATGTTAGGAGTACAGGTGGGAGCAAATAGTCGAATTTTGCAATATATACGCAACCTTTCGGGAAATTGTTGGTGATACCACCCACGTCGCCTACCATGTGATTGATTAGCTGTTACGTTATTTACTTACTTCCTTTTACTGAATGTATCAACTCCATACCTCTATAAATTACTTAAGACACTGAGCGAAAATTGACGAAGTAAGTAGTATGACAGAACATCACTTCTTCTGAAAAAGTTGTGTTACTACATATTTTGTGACTCAACAAGCGGTCACCTGCAACTGACTGAAGTTTAAATAACAACCACAGAAACCCTGCTAAGAAGCGTTCAGCCGTACTTAAAAAAGTTCGCCACATTTTATACGATCTAAGACACATTTAAAGGAGGCCTAGAGTGCAATTTTACGAGTGAACTGACTCAGTAGATACCTAACTATAAACGTCAGACTTCAAAAAAAGTTGCGTAAGAACGAATGAAATATTCGCATGACGTGTCACCGCCAAGTAAATAGTCCCATGTGACTTGTGCCACACATAGTACGAAGTTCAGCAGTACAATACAGTACAGTACAGAAGGTAACGCAATTATATGAAGAGCAGTAACACACTTGTTCAAAGATAATACGTATACTGAAGCCACAGCGATTTATGATAGCCCCTTCGACATTACGTAAGGCGTGTCACGGTTATCTATAGAGTGTGCTCTGCAATGTACTAAAGATCGGTAAGGAGTTGTTGTGGAACGGCTTTTCATTTCTCCACCAGCACGGTTGACAACTGCTGGACGGACGCTGGTGGATGTGGACGTGCTGCTGTACGTATACCAAACGCATATTTCACGTGCGCGATGGAACTTCAGTCGAATACACTCTCGTTCCTCCATCTGCGCTGTTTGATGTGGTCGTGCATTGTCATCCATAAAAATGTCGTCACATTCATATGCAAACCAGAAAAGGCGCACATTCGGTAAGAGTACAGTATCACAATAACGTTTGTGATTTTACTGTGTTCAAAGATATGTACTGCGCCGGAGAGCACAATGGCTGGACCAGGAGGAGTGCGGTCGCGCGCTCTTTCAGTTGAGAGGAGATTCAGTGACTCTGGATATACCTTCATATGGCCAGAGGTGGGAATATGCAATGCACCCACGAACATTGTGAAGCATAATCGGTTTCGTGATCCATGTGTTATGGCGTGAAGAGGTATAATGTTGACCGGCGTGCTCTCCTCCAAATGTCCGAACACCGTGTACTGACCTGCAGTGCCATTGTCACACTGCTTCTGCCCCATGCGCGTCTTTTCAGGAGTACATTCGGTCCTGACTTCATTTTATGTATGACAATGTGTGGCCGCATCGAACAGCGCAGATGGAAGAGCTCTTGAAACGAGAGGGCCGGCCGCTGGGGCCGAGCGGTTCTAGGCGCTTCAGTCCGGAACCGCGCTGCTGCTACGGTCGCAGGTTCGAGTCCTGCCTTGGGCATGGATGTGTGTAATGTCCTTAGGTTAGTTAGGTCTAAGTACTTCTAAGTCTAGGGGACTGATGACCTCAGATGTGAAGCTCCATAGTGCTTAGAGCCATTTGAACCATTTTTTTTCTTGAAACGAGAGGATATTCGGTGAACCGACCTGCCTCCGCGTTTCCCCTACTTAACTGCCATCGAACAAATGTGGAATGCGTTGTTGATACGTATTGGAGCACATCCACACTTACCAGAGATCATCAAGCAAGAGCTGGTGGAGGATTGCAACACCCTTCTCACCAACCATGTGGTGAGCATAGGAGCAAGTTGCAGAGCATGCTCTGCCATTTGTGTGCCCACACACTCTAGTGAAAACCATGCCTCGCCTTTAGTAATGTCCAGCGATCACCATGAATTGCGATGACATCATTAGTAATGTCTTTGATTAGAAGTGTCATTTCTGTTCGTGTCACTGCATATTTCCCTCGGTTACAGCATTTCTTTTTATGTTTGGTCCAAGTTTCATCGAGCTATGTTACTTGGCAGTGACACATGATACAAAAGTTGCTTTCGACTTATATTTTGCTCACCAGTACAATTCCTGTTCCCAAAAAAGTATGTGGTGAGAGGTGTGACTATTACCGTAGTATTAGTTTAATAAGTCATAGTTGCAACATACTCACATGAATTATTTGCAATAGAATGGAAAGACTAGTAGAAGTCGATCTTGGGGAAGATCATTCTGGGAACTGGGGAAGAGTAAGAACAAGCTATTCTTACCCTAAGACTTGGATAGACTGAAGAAAGACAAACCTACGTTTATAGCTTTTGTAGATTTAGAGAAAGCTTTGAAAACGTTGACTGGAATGCAGTATTTCAAACTCTGAAGGTATCAGGCGTAAAATGCACGTAACGCGAAGTTATCTCCGTCCTGTACAGAAACGAGATGGCAGTTATAATATCTGTCAGTCGTGGGACATGAAAGGGAAGCAGTAGTTGAGAAAGGAATGAGTCAGCGTTATAACCTCTGCTCAGTGTTATCAGATCTGTACACAGAGCAAGTTATAAAACAAGTCGAAGAGAAATTAGGAAGGAGAATTTGTGTTTGGGAAGAACAAAATAAAAATTGTGCGTTTTTCCGACGACATTTTATTCTTTCAAAGACAGCAAAGCATTTTCAAGAGCAGTTGAACGCAATGGAGTCTTGAAAAGAGATTATATATCAACGAAATTAAAATACGGGTGATAGGATGCAGTCGAATTAGATGAAGCGATACTAGGGAAACTAGATTAGGAAATGAGACATAAAAAGTAGTAGATGAGTTTTGCTGTTTGTGCCGCAAGTAGATAGGATGTAAAAAGAAAAATGGCAGTTGCAGTGAAAGCGTTTCTGAGGATGATAAATATTTTAACATGAAACATATATTTAGGCGTTATGAAGTCTTTTCTAATGGTATAGGTATGGAATGTAGTCTTCCATGGAAGTGAAACGTGGTTAATAAGCAGTTAAGACAAGAAGAGAATTGAAGCTTTTAAATTTGGTGCTAAGTATTAGATGGGCAGATCGAATAATTAATAAGGAAGTACTGAAACAAATTGGGGAAAAATTGTGGCAAAAATTGATTGAAAGACGGAGTCGGTTTATAGGGCACCTCCTGATTCGTCAAGGAAATGTCAGTTTCGTAAAGGAGGGGATTGTAGGGGTGAAAAATGTAGAGGGAAAATAAGCCTTGAATACCGTAACTTAAAGGCGCTGCAGTCTAGAACCGCAAGACCGCTACGGTCGCAGGCTCGAATCCTGCCTCGGGCATGGATGTTTGTGATGTCCTTAGGTTAGTTAGGTTCAACTAGTTCTAAGTTCTAGGGGACTAACGACCTCAGCAGTTGAGTCCCATAGTGCTCAGAGCCATTTTTGAATACCGTAACTGGGGTCAAACGAATGTAAGTTGCAGTCATTATGGGGAGCTGACCAGCATGAAGAGCTACATCAGACCAGTCATCAGACGATGACAAAAAAGTGGATGTGATCTTTCGTCCACCAGCCAAGAGAGATGATCTTCTGGTATTTGTGAAAGGTGAACTGATTTGATGAAATGCAGGTAATTGTGAAATTCCTTTTCGGAGTGGTAAAAGTTGTACATGTTAAACACCATCAACTGTAAAAGAACGGTATATTGGACAGCAATAACAATTAATCATTCATTTCGTGAGCACTGTGACTTTTTTGACTCTGTGTCATATAGTTAGCGAGCCGCCTTGAGGATGGCTATGCGGCTAACACAGAAGTATCGGAAAATGAAGTATCTCTGTCTCGTATGCATGCCAGAAACATGACGGAATACGTAATCAAGTTTGTTCAATAATGTTTTTAAAGTAATGAGGCAAAAAATAATAACGGCTATTTTCAGTGAAACCTTAAGTTTAATTTAAACTGCTGCTGCAATCAATGTCTGCAGGTCTCGGCAAGCTGGGACTGTAGAACCCCTGATTTTAAATTAGTCTACCACAGATAAACTAGCAGTCATTCTCGTTCTTTCTAACATCGATTATTCCTCACACTACTATTCATTGGACAGCTCTTTACTAAAAAGTATTCAAAATACTTTCTTAGAGACAATACCACTACAATAGCTCTTGTAGCTTCCAGAAAAATACTTGTCGTCCAAAATGTCTAGCAAACTAAGATATTACACAATGATCTTAAGTACTGCTTCTTTATAGTTACTATAAATGACCATTTCTTTACAAATACTTTAAATGTTTTCTTCCACAGTTGAACAATTTCTTGTATTAACTCAAACACATTGTTCGAACTTTTTTTCTGTTTGAGTGATTGTGGTTCCGTCTGTTGCCCAAGGCCAGAATTAACATTCCCACCAAGCACAAGATGTCGTTCTAGCACATCGTCACCGAGTGTGATTCCCAGGTAAAAGAGAACAACAAAATGTTTTTAATTAATTTATGGGTCCCTGAACATAACCCATAAACCATTACCACCCGTTTTATTCAAGTAAACATTCAGCAAAACAAAACAGACCTTTTTTTAAATTAATTTATAGGCTTTCCAACATAGCCCATACCGCCAGTACCATACGTTTTATTCAAGTATACACTCAATATACCTCTGGCGGCTCATGACATGTAATAATACAGAACAGCTTCACATGGTATAATTATATATTAAGCAATTAGGCGGTATTATGTAACAGTGTCAGATTTTAGTTCTATTGACTTGTTACATATTAATCACTTGGCAATTAATGTGGCTGAAACTTTACATAAACCTTTGTTTGACTCGATAGTATATACTTGTAGCCTATAGATTTCTGTATCTGGTTACATTTTTATCGTTAATAAGTTTTTAACATTATTTGGCCATTCATTAACTGACTACACTACTTCCTGTAATCATGTCCCCATCTTGGCCTATAAACAGGGTAAGCCGAAAAAAATCAAAGGTCTGGGGAGAAAGTAAAGTATGTCGCTTTTGTCTTGAAGCACAGAAAACAATTTTTTACTTCAAAGTGTAATAAGCGCTTCTCACATAACGCAATTATTTCAAAGAAAGTGAAATATTGAAATGTTATGTGTTCTGGACCAAATGAGATGGTATTTGATGTCGTTAATACAAATAATATGGAACAAAACCAAAAATTTCACTCAAACACCAAATTCCTCTGGGAAAAGGTGGTAATTCTGTTGTAACTTAAAGCGAACGAGACATATAAGCTACTGTCAATATTTTCTGCATAACTAAAAAAAATTATTAATATAATTTATAATATCATTCGTTCTAATTACAACGATAAATAACTCACAGTAACCTCACACCTTATCAGTCATGTACCAACCATGAAAAAACTGAACTGCTGATTGGCCGTAGAACATTACGAGACTCATAATATTATCATAAGACCCCTAACATATTGATATTTTGCTCTGGAAATGCCTAGCACACCTGAAGGCAACAGATTTATTTGTAGGTTGAAACAGGTAGCTCCAGCTATCCTGTTTTTTTTTTTTTTATGTCTAAGCACCTTCGTCTGGCTTTCTTATGATGGCTCTACTGTGTGTGTTTCTTCCCAGTTCAGTACACGAGGTTGGACGGGTTACACCTCGATTTTCATCACGAGCTACGTCTCAAACTCACATTTCAGTACATATTTCTGATTCAAAAGTCTTTACAACTATACTGACATACTATCTCCACAATAAAAGGCGATATTAGATTCTCGACTTTATCAAATTTTGGCCACCTATTGTAGTTCAGGTAATTTGCCCGGGCTTTTCATTGGAAAAGTTGTCTTACCTACTTCTTTCCCTGTATGCTAAAATTTTAATGTCAAATAAACCCACGACTAACTCGTTTCTGCTTCTGTTTTATTCCTGTAAATGTATTTTCAGTTGAGGATTAAATGGTAGGCATTTCGAAACGGAAATTAACTTACCTGTTTTTTCTCCATCTACTCTTTATACGACTGAGGCTTTTTCGGAGTCGCAGTCACTGTGAGAAATATGTGTAACATACACGTAAGTGGGTGAAGCCGCCCACAGAAATCTAGTTTACCATATTTTTTTAACAACCCGTCATTCAACAGTCAACAACGCTTCTTCTCATAGCTTCTTATCGAACAAAATGCGTTTCTGAGACGACACTTTCACTTACAGAGCTCATTTAAGGTAATATTCCCTAACAACACGCACTGTATCACATCTGAACTACACAAAACAGATTGTCGCCAACAACTACAAAAAGAAGTGTTAGTACAGAAAAGTTCACTCTACGTAGTTCACAATCATTCAGTCAATGGTAAAAATTTAGTCCAAGATGTTATTGAATCGACTGTTTGCATAAGTAACGTCACTACGCGAAGGCCCAGTATATTCAGTAGAGAGATATGCTGGTATATTCGGTAGCATCAGGCTCCGAATTCACCCGCAAAATTCCCCTTTACACTGACGGGAGTCGTTAACGAACGCGGCGCGGTAACGAGATCGCAACCGACGTGGCGGCGCACGTAATATTTAGTTACAGGCGCGCTGGCGCGATCGCCTTTCAAAGGCTGTCACGTGGGGAGAGTGAAACTAGGCTCTTGCGCTTAAACAGGGCAAGGCGGTGCGCGGGTTGCCTGCGCGCTCGGCGCTACAGCCAAGCGCGTCCCAGCTGATGACACTCGAAGTTCGGCCAGTCCCACAAAGCACAACATGCGCAGCCCTGGTTACAATAGAACTATGAAATCCTAAAGTGAAGTGACAAAAGTCATGGAATACCTCCTAATATCGTGTCGCCACTCCTTTTGCTCGGCGTAGTGCTGCAAATCAATGTGCTTTGGACTGAACAAGCCGTTGGAAGTCCCACACAGAAATATTGTATTCAGTCATGCTGCTTCCATAATAGCGAAAGTGTTGCTGGTGCAAGATTTTGTGCACAAACTCACCTCTCGATTGCGTTCCATAAATTTTCGATGTGATTACTGACGGACGATCCGCGTGATCAAATCGTTCACTCGAATAGACCAGGGAACATGAAGTCAATTAATGGCTGCAAATGGGCGCAAAGTAGCCCAGCATTTTGATATACCTTTAAAGATCGGTTCAGTTGGACTAGACGATCCATTCCATTCCATGTAAACACAGCCCACGCCCTTATGGAACCACCACCAGCTTACACAGTGCCTTGTTGACAATTTGCGTCCATGGCTTCGTGGAGACTACGCCACACTCGAACCCTACCATCAGCCCTTACATGAACCACCTGAATTAAAATGACAGCTCCGCACATGCGCTGTCCTATATCGTGTAGGCGATACTACAGCCATCTGTTTGTGGCATGTCGCTATCCCATGGTTTTTGTCAGTGTATATTACAACGGCGCAGCGCATAACTCGAAAGGCGTCATGGTGGACCAAGATATCCCGAAACACACGCAGATAAGCACAGCAGACGTAAGCTTTGGCAGCAGCCACGAGACATCACACTAATACTGCGTGGCACAACTTCCAGTCTTTATAGTGCCGTCTCGCTGAGGGAAAAAGTCCACAGCTTTCTTCATATACACCAAATCCAGTTAAGGGAAGTTATTACGTTATAACATAACATTTTTTCACTTTTTCGAATTTTTATCTCATTATAAAATTTGCAATTTTCCCCGGATAAAATGATGTGATGAAGAGTCCCATACTTCTTTACAGAGCGTAGGGGAACGACGCGGGAGACCCGCGCCGTCTTACTAGGCAGGGTCCTAGTGGAGGTGGTTTGCCGTTGCCTTCCTCCGACCGTGATGGGGATGAACGATGATGATGAAGACGACACAACAACACCCAGTTATCTCGAGGCAGGGAAAATCCCTGACCCCGCCGGGAATCGAAACCGGGACCTCGTGCTCGTGAATCGAGGACGTTACCACGAGACCACATATGATGTATATGTCGCTTGTAAACTCGTATGGGAAGTATTTTATTTTATTTTATTTTATTTTATTTTTTAAATATAATCTACACCAGTTAAAATGTTAAAAATTTTACGCGCATTACTTCTAGATTTAATAAAATCGGTAATTTTTATATAGAAGACTGTCGATTGCTGTTTTATAAACCGAAATGTCTTGGCCATGTCCAGAACCGGATGGGCACCAGGTTGAGGAAATTCAAACAAAGTCTGAGAGGCAAGAAACTTTCTGATGGTAAAACCATAAGACGCAGGCTGATAGGCAAAATAATTGATGAACTACAGCAGTATTATGGGATAGCCATTAGAAATAATACTGAGGATTTGTTGAAAATGAAGCAGGCAGTATGGGCTACCTTCTTCCACAGACTGTCAACTGATGAAAAACCAGTACACCATCTTTCCCTCCTGGACCTGATGGCGCAATTACCGCAATGCCCAGTTCATAAAGCCATCAACATTCCATTCCAGCAGCAGTCATGGATATCATAAAACCTATTTACAGTGACCTGGCAAATCCTGGATTACTGAAGAAGTGTCTGCATGATCAGACTCAAAATCCCAATGAGTCGTTCAGCGATCTTATATGGACGCGCTTGCCAAAAAATGTTTTTGTTGGAATGAAGACACTAAAGCGGGAGGTCAGTGATGCTGTTGTTGCTTCTAATGATGACAACATTGGTAGGGAGAAAGTGTTACAGAATATGGCAATTAATCCTGGAGAATAACTGCAACAGAGAACTTGAACGGAAGGACAAGGTTCGCATTGATAAAGTAGAGTATGCAGCGCAATTGGCCACTGAGGAGTCCAGAAAGAAGAAAAGAATAAAAACTTGGAAAAATATCAAGAGGATGACATACAGTATGGTGTAAAGTGCTTCTTAGTGACTAAAAAGAAAAAGTTAAGCGTATATTAAATGAGTTATATACAGTCTTTTGAAACTTAAGAAGCCGTTCCAGAAAATTTACATTTTGTGTTGCATCTTTCCCTAAATCTCAGAAACCACTTCGAGTAGAGTATTCAAATTTTCAGGAAGTAAAACATACATATCCTGAGTCTACTGAACTAGAAGAAGAACATAATGTTACGTACAATTAAAATTATTTAGGATAACGTACAAAAAAGTACACAAAATTTTAACTGTGTAATTAAAAATAGTATTTCCGAAAGCAATGGCTAAAATGCAATTATTGTAGCTCAATAGAGTCAAAAATACAGTATAATGTGCTGTAAAAGTTTCACGACAATGGCTACAGTGGGTCCTGAAATACAGGGAAGCTAAGTCACTAAATTTAACATTGTTGGAATAGGGCGTTCCAAATCCCCTTACAGCCACACACTGAGGATTACGAGGACCTTGATACTACTTTCCACACATTGTCCAGATAGTCCAAGAAATTTCGGAGATCTGATGTTTTACCGGATTCTTGATATTCACGGTACATTCTTGAAATGGTCGTATGAGAAAATTCCCACTTCGTCGCTACCTCGAGGATGCTCGTTCGTCGACTATAACACCATGTTCAAACTCACTTAAATCTTGATAACCCACCATTGTAGCAGCAGTAACCAGACACTTGTTGTCTTATATAGGCGTTGCCGACCGCAGCGCCGTGTTCTGCCTATTCACATATATCTGTATTTGAATACACATGCCTATACCAGTTTCTTTGGCCCTTCAGTGTATGTATACTTGTATTTTTTCTATTACGTATTTAGCTAATAGCAGTAATGTTATTCTGTTAACGATAACACAAATCACTTGCAGTTCAAATTCACTGGCGCCGTAGGCTGCAATGACGCATAATAGGCTAGACAATGATGCACTCCTGCTACCAGCTTAAACCAATGTTGCCAGATGGAGGCAAGTCTTCTGCGATATCGAATATATGGTCATTTTAGGACTGTCGGGAATTTTAATCAAACACTGGACATTTTTACATTAATTTAGAGTATAAGACGAACAGGAATTTTGAATACAATTTTTCGAAGATAAAAGTGCGTCTTATAATTCGTAAGAAGCGATACATGCTCTGCTGCCAGTATTGTATCTTGACAATTAGAATTTGTATAATCCAATCTGCATATATATTGTGCTCATGTAAACAATTCCGGTCGCTTGATCAAATATTATCGTTATATATTAATCCTTATTGTCATGGACATGCTCCAACGTTCATATTTATACAGGATGTGTAAAATACGTGTATTTTGCAATTTCTTCTTGAGATCAAACTATCACAAAAGATCCATAGGAACATGGATCCGAAAATCTTTCGTTGATGATGATAAAGTCCTATGCTCCTTCGGAGAGCGTAGGGGAGCGATGCGGGAGACCTGCGCCGCCGTACTAGGCAAGGTCCTAGTGGAGGTGGTTTGCCATTGCCTTCCTCTGACCGTAATGGGGATGAATGATGATGATGACGCCGACACAACGACATCCAGTCATCTCGAGGCAGGTGAAAATCCCTGACGCCGCAGGGAATCGAACCCAGGACCCCGTGCTCGGGAAGCGAGAACGCTACCGCGAGACCACAAGCGGCGGCGAACAATCCTTCCTCAGGGAGGTATGAAAGAATTTATTATTCATAGCAAAAAACGATGCATTTACAAAACACTTTCATATGTATGACAGAATTTATTATTCATGCTACAGAAACGAACGTTTATTGAACATATTATCATTTATATAAACTGTTCGCAGTGACCACCATCTGTTTCCGTGCATACTTTCTCGTATTCTGTGGAAAGCTCCTTGCGTGTTCCCTGTTTGGTTAAATGCCACTTGGATATGCTCGCTCAGAACATCGACGTTAAGTACGGTAGCTGAATATACCAAGGATTTCAAATGTCCCAAATGGGAAAAAAATTACTGGTTTCAAAGCTGGCATCTAAGAGGGCTGCCAGCGGATCCCCCTCGATCGTGCCCCCTGTTCTGAAACTACGTAACTGTCGAGATAATGACGAATTGTCCGTGTGAAGCGAGATGGAGCACCATAGCACATAAACCATATTAACTGTGTGGTGTCACCGCCAGACACCACACTTGCTAGGTGGTAGCCTTTAAATCGGCCGCGGTCCGGTCGTATACGTCGGACCCGCGTGTCGCCACTGTCAGTGATTGCAGACCGAGCGCCACCACAAGGCAGGTCCAGAGAGACTTCCTAGCACTCGCCCCAGTTGTACAGCCGACTTTGCTAGGAAAGGTTCACTGACAAATACGCTCTCATTTGCCGAGACGATAGTTAGCGTAGCCTTCAGCTACGTCATTTGCTACGACCTAGCAAGGTGCCATTATCAATAGATATTTAACTTGTGATGCCTGTACCGTCAGACCGATGTACACCAATTATGGATTGAAGTTAAGTATTCCAGCAACAGCGTGTCTTAATGGCAATATTAATTACAGTTAACTGTTCCAGACCTCACGCCAGTCTGCGTGTAGTTAAACGCGTGCATTTCGGCCTCCTCTAGCAACATGGTGTTGGCTCTTCTGCCAACACTTCATATGGCGACGAGTATAAAAACGTTCTTCTTCTTTGTATTGCACTCATTTACTTGTGATGGCTTCGCCACGACCTCCAGATGTACTGTCCGAATTTTATCGCTTGCAGAATCAGCAGACGCAGGCCTTATTGGATGCCCTTGGACAGCTTGTCCAGGGTCAACGTGCGATGCAAAACGATGCGGCAGCCGCCGCTCCACCGCTACCACAGCCACAACACACAGTTGCACCACCTTTTCGTCCTTTTGATGCGGCACTGGAAACCTGGACGGAGTGGTCACGCCAATTTGGATTCCATCTTGCCGCCTACAGAATTCAAGGTACTGAGCGGCAGCCTTTTTTTGCTTGCTTGCGTGCGTCGGCGTATCCACGTACCGAGTGATAGTGAAATTATTTCCCCGACGCGACGTAGCAACTCTGTCCTACGACGAAATTTTTCGGCATTAGATGCATATTTCAAAGAAACAGTCAATGTAGTTGCGAAAAGGTATACCTTCTTTCGTACAAAACGTACGGCCGGTCAAACTAATAGGGAGTGGGTTGCCACTTTGCAAGGCCTTACTAGGGATTGTGCTTTTGAGTGTGACTGTGGACTGTCTTATTCAGATACTATGGTACGTGATGCAATTGCACAGAACGTTTCTGATGTTCGTATAAGGGAACAGATTTTCAAACTAGTCAATCCCTCCCTTCAACAAGTGATGGACATATTGGATAGGCAAGACACTCTTGACTTTGCTCAGGAATCATTTGAAACTTCGCCAGCTGTGTGTCACATTAACCGGCCTGCCGGGCGAGCTGCACGGAACAGTAAACAGCCCTCGCGCCCGTCCGCACAGCTGCCGCCAAGCTCTCTGCTACGTCTGCCGCGCAAGCAAGCAAATGCAGTGCTAAAATCATGCCCGCGGTGTGCTACTAGACTTTCGCATGAGAACTGCCCTTCACGCCAAGCTATTTGCTTTTTCTGTAATAAAAAAGGACATGTTCAGATCGTTTGCCAGAAAAAGCTCAGATTGGACAACCACTCCAGGCCCTTTGCTTCACGCCGGAATCGGAATCGAACCAAGAATACTCAGGCTCGTGAACCTTCGCCCATGGATATTCATGTAGCTCAATCCACTCCACCCAGTGCCACTCTCTCTAACAGTGACTGTGTTCATCCCACAAATAGTGTGCGTCGACATCGACGGAAATCCCGTCAGTCGCCAGTGATTCTGTACCAGTGTCAGTTCCCGTTGCACGAGACAGTCGCTCTTGTCGTCAGCAGGACAATAAACTTTTTGTAGATTTGGACATTCATGGCCACGTGATACCATTCCAGATCGATACCGGAGCTGCAGTTTGACTAATCAATAAAGACACGTACAAACAACTGGGCACACCACCGTTGCGTGCCGCAAATGTTATGTTAAATAGTTATTCCGGTCAGGATATCCCTGTGTTAGGACAGTGCAGCCTTCTTGCAACATACAAGGGACAAACAAAACTTGTGTCATTTTACGTACTTCGTTCTTCTTCTGCAGTGAACTTGTTTGGTTTAGATTTATTTCAGTTGTTTAACTCGTCTATAGTAAATCAGGTCCTCTCAGTGAACCAGACAGTGCCTTCAGCCAGTGTTTCTCGTCTATGTGAAGAATTTGTAGACATTTTTGCACCGGGCCTCGGTTTCACTAAGAACTATAAAGCACATTTGGACCTGAAAGTGAACGCGCAACCGAAATTTTTCAGAGTGCGCAATGTTCCCCACGCATTGCGTGATGAGGTCGCAAGAACATTACACGATTTGGAATCACCAGGTGTGATTGAACGTGTGCAGGCTTCTCTCTGGGCATCACCCTTAGTAATTTTGCCAAAACCTTCCGGAAAATTGAGACTTTGTGTGGACTTCAAAGCTACAGTGAATCCACAACTAGTGATTGCAACTTTTCCTTTACCCCGCCCGGAAGATCTTTTTGACAAACTGTACCCGGGTAAATATTTTTCGAAGTTGGACCTAGCAGATGCGTACTTGTAAATACCGGTGGATCAAGACTCCCAGCGCGTTTTGGTGGTTAACACGCATCTTGGTTTGTATCGATTCAAAAGACGGCCATTCGGGTGTGCATCCGCCCCTGCATTGTTTCAGCAATATCTGCAAACTGTGTGTGCCTCGGTCCCTACTGCAGCGAACTATCTGGACGATATTGTGATCTCCGGAAAGACAGAAGAAGAACATTTAGCCAATCTCCGAACATTATTTCAGGTCTTGCGACAAAATGGTCTTCGCTTGCGGAAGGACAAATGTGTGTTTTTTGCTCGCGACTTACCCTATTTGGGCCATGTAATCAATGCCCAAGGCATACATCCCAGTCCAGAACACCTCCGTGCCATACAAGACTTGCCTTCGCCGCAGAATTTGAAGCAGCTACAGAGTGTGCTGGGAAAAATTAATTATTACCACAGATATGTGCCACATGCCTCTTCCATTTCAGCTCCACTTCATCGCTTACGCCGTAAAGGTGTTCCGTTCGTGTGGACGACGGAATCCGAACGCGCCTTTCGGCAGTTGAAATCGGCGTTGCTTTCCGCTACTTGCCTTACGCCATTCGATCCTCAGAAACCCCTTTCGTTGATGGTAGATGCATCGGATTTCGGGATCGGTGCTGTGCTTGCGCACAAAGATGGATCGCATGATCTCCCTATTGCCTTTGCGTCCAAATTGCTCTCGTCTGCGCAACGCAATTATTCACAGATCGAGAAAGAAGCATTGGCTCTCGTATTTGGTGTTACTAAGTTTCATGATTTCTTGTATGGTCGTCACTTTACCATCATCACAGACCACAAACCTTTGACATCGCTTTTTCATCCGAACAAGCCTGTACCTCCACGTACAGCGCAGAAATTCATTCGATGGTCAATTTTCCTCTCGCAGTACCGCTACGATATCTTGTATCGGTCCACTGCTAAGCACGGAAACGCCGATGCGTTGTCCCGTTTGCCTGTTGCTGTGCATGGAGCATTCGATTCTTCCGAACTTGCTTGCCTGTTCATTGATTCGGAAACCGATGACGTGGTCGAATCGTTTCCGATTGATTTTCGTCGTGTAGCTACAGCCACAGCTGCTGACCCTGTCCTTGCTACAGTTTTGCGTTTTGTTGCTACGCAATGGCCCTTGTCAAAGTCACGGATCGAGGATCCGTTGGTTCGCCGATTTTTTGCTCACAAGGAGAGACTTTTTGTACGACGTGGTGTTTTGTTGTTGCGTTCTGATAATGATCAGTCCAGGGTCGTGGTCCCACGTTCGTTACAGTCCTCTGTCTTACGGCTTCTCCACCAAGGACATTGGGGTATCGTGAGAACGAAACAACTTGCTCGTCAGCACTATACTTGGTTCGGAATCGATGCTGCGATTACGAATATGTGCTCTTCTTGCATGGCGTGTGCCGACCAACAATTCGACCCACCGCGGAAGTTCTTTGCATGGCCGAAAGCCACTTCCCCTTGGCAACGCTTACACATCGATTTTGCTGGTCCATTCTGGAATGCTCGATGGCTGGTTCTGGTCGATTCATTCAGTAATTTTCCTTTTGTTGTCAGGATGTCTTCCACGACGTCATCTGCCACCATCCAAGCGTTAACCGCTATCTTTTGTATTGAAGGTCTTCCACAGACTATTGTTTCCGACAATGGCCCACAATTCATGTCCGCAGAATTTCAGTCATTCTGCAAGGCCAATGGTTTTCAACATCTGACATCCGCGCCGTTTTCGCCTCAGTCAAACGGTGCCGCTGAACGATTGGTCCGGACTTTCAAGTCACAGATGTTGAAGTTCAAAGAGTCGCATTCTCGGGAGGACGCGTTATTGCTCTTCTTGTCCTCGTATCGCTCTCAGCCCCGAGATGGTCGCTCACCGGCTGAGTTGCTCCGCGGTCGTCCTCTTCGAACCTGGATGTCTTTGCTACATCCGCCGCATCAGGTTCCTGTGCAGTGGCAGCCACCTCCTTTGGCTCCAGGCGACGTTGTATACTATCGCAACTATCGAGGTTCACGGCGTTGGCTCGCAGGGCGCATTCTTCGCTGCCTCGGCCGCGCTATGTATCTGGTTTTGGGGGCCTCTGGTGAGGTGCGTCGGCATCTCAATCAGCTGCGCCTCTGTCGTCGCACGGGTCTGCCGCTCCCCGTCTGCTTTCAGCGACGGTGCCGTCCGGTCAGCGCCCTGGGGACCCATCTACTGGCTCGCCTCATCCCCAGGTGTTACCGACGCTGCCTTCCATTTTGCCCCATGGCGACGCGCCGCCGCCACCGCCGCCTGTTCTCCCGCCGGCGACGCCCGCAGTGGACGCTTCGCTGCAGACGCCAAGCGCCTCCCTGGGTCACGCGCCGCCGATCGCTTCCCGTGACCAGCTGTCCTCCGACATGGAACTCTTGCCCGCTCCGGACCAGATGTCGTCTTCGCCCGTCGGGTGCCCCGTTCTGATGGAGGTCGACCCTTCGGGCCCTCCTGTCTCTCTGCGGGCGCACACACCGCATGTTGGCGTGCACCCTGGACTAGGTTTTCAGACGTTTCCTAGCTCCCCTCGGACCGAATGGCAGGGTGCGGGTGGCACAGCCTCGCCTGTTGTTAGGCTCCCCACCTCGTCGCATATGTCAACATGGGGTCCTCCCCACGGCGGGCGGAAGCCTTATAACACAACCGTTCGCCGATTTGGGGGGGGAGGAACGTGGTGTCACCGCCAGACACCACACTTGCTAGATGGTAGCCCTTAAATCGGCCGCGGTCCGGTAGTATACGTCGGACCCGCGTGTCGCCACTGTCAGTGATTGCAGACCGAGCGCCACCACACGGCAGGTCTAGAGAGACTTCCTAGCACTCGCCCCAGTTGTACAGCCGACTTTGCTAGGAGAGGTTCACTGACAAATACGCTCTCATTTGCCGAGACGATAGTTAGCATAGCCTTCAGCTACGTCATTTGCTACGACCTAGCAAGGCGCCATTATCAATAGATATCTAACTTGTGATGGCTGTACAGTCAGACAGATGTACACCAATTATGGATTAAAGTTAAGTATTCCCGGCTGGGTCAGGGATTTTCTCTGCCTCGTGATGACTGGGTGTTGTGTGATGTCCTTAGGTTAGTTGGTTTAAGTAGTTCTAAGTTCTAGGGGACTGGTGACCGTAGATGTTAAGTCCCATAGTGCTCAGAGCCATTTGAACCATTTGAAAGTTAAGTTCAAAATGGTTCAAATGGCTCTGAGCACTATGGGACTTAACATCTTAGGTCATCAGTCCCCTAGAACTTATAACTACTTAAACCTAACTAACCTAAGGACATGAAACACATCCATGCCCGAGGCAGGATTCGAACCTGCGACCGTAGCGGTCGCACGATTCCAGACTGTAGCGCCTAGAACCGCTCGGCCACTCAGGCCGGCTGCGTGCTAGACACACTGGACCTACATCTGGAGTTACGGTCCGGGATTCTATATTGTATGCCGGCCGAAGTGGCCGTGCGGTTAAAGGCGCTGCAGCCTGGAACCGCAAGACCGCTACGGTCGCAGGTTCGAATCCTGCCTCGGGCATGGATGTTTGTGATGTCCTTAGGTTAGTTAGGTTTAACTAGTTCTAAGTTCTAGGGGACTAATGACCTCAGCAGTTGAGTCCCATAGTGCTCAGAGCCATTTTTTTTCTATATTGTATGATAGCAGGGGCACTGTCGTGGATATCCTTCTCACCCTGACTGGAAGTATGTACATCACACTGGTGATTCGACCTGCTGTGCTGCCTTTCATAAACAGTATTCCAGACTGTGGTTTCCAACAAGATAACATTCGCCCACATACCGCTGTTGTAACCCAACATGCTCTATAGAGGGTACATATGTTGTCATGGCCTGCTCGATCACCGGATCTGTTTCCAGTCGAGCACATATGGGGCATCTTCGGACAACTCCAGCGTCATCCACAAACAGCATTAACCTTCCCCTATCGACCGACTGAATACAACAGGCAAGGGATCCATTCCATAAACTGACCTGCGGTACCTGTGCAATTCAATGCATGCACATTTGCATGCTTGCATTCAACATTCTGGTTGTACCGTTTATTAATGTACCAGCAATTAACATATACAGTGGCTTAAACTAACCTGTGATCTTGCAATATTAACCATTTACATATATTACCTAGACGAAAGTATCAGATAATGACGATAGGGTTCTGCATCCTCATCCCTAGAAATTTTACATGCTCGTGAAATATTTAACAGATTAGGTCATTTGTAGTCAGACTTTTTACCTGCGTCATACGTAAGATTTCAATTATTTAAAGGATCAGGAGATTGGGGGGTTACTGATTTATTGTGTATCTCTTAGCAGCAGAGACTACCATCGTCGAGGGGCCATCATATATTTCAAATTCACATATGTTATCCATAAACTCATCTTGAGATCATTGTAGATTAACGGTATAGATTGCGTTGCTTATGATAAGTGAGTCAAAAGGCCGGTATCGTGAAACAATCGTTGGAGGAGCGCGGTAATGAACCCACATTCATGTCTTGACCATGACGTTCGCGTCATTTGAATCCAACAGAACACACCTGAAACGCAACCATCAGCCAACTCGCCGCCCACAAACCCGAATTACGTGACCTGTGGATAAGCGTCTGGCGCCACACATCTCCGGAAACCAACCAAGGACTTGTCGAATCCATGCCACACAAAACCATTGTTGTATAGCATTACAGGTCGACCTGCGCACTATTAAGCTGATCATAGTGTTTTGGGTCATCGGTGTATATGTTGGAAAGTAATGGACAAAGTACAGATGCCTGAGGCAGAGCTTTGTTAACAGTCATGGTCTACAAACTCTGTACAGGGTTATTACAAATGACTGAAGCGATTTCACAGCTCTACAATAACTTTATTATTTGAGTTATTTTCACAATGCTTTGCACACACATACAAAAACTCAAAAAGGTTTTTTAGGCATTCACAAATGTTCGATATGTGCCCCTTTAGTGATTCGGCAGACATCAAGCCGATAATCAAGTTCCTCCCACACTCGGCGCAACATGTCCCCATCAATGAGTTCGAAAGCATCAATGATGCGAGCTCGCAGTTCTGGCACGTTTCTTGGTAGAGGAGGTTTAAACACTGAATCTTTCACATAACCCCACAGAAAGAAATCGTATGGGGTTAAGTCGGGAGAGCGTGGAGGCCATGACATGAATTGTTGATCATGATCTCCACCACGACCGATCCATCGGTTTTCCAATCTCCTGTTTAAGAAATACTTCTGCTTTAGCCTTTTCCGTAAGATTTTCCAAACCGTCAGCTGTGGTACGTTTAGCTCCCTGCTTGCTTTATTCGTCGACTTCCACGGGCTACGCGTGAAACTTGCCCGCACGCGTTCAACCGTTTCTTCGCTCACTGCAGGCCGACCCGTTGATTTCCCCTTACAGAGGCATCCAGAAGCTTTAAACTGCGCATACCATCGCCGAATGGAGTTAGCAGTTGGTGGATCTTTGTTGAACTTCGTCCTGAAGTGTCGTTGCACTGTTATGACTGACTAATGTGAGTGCATTTCAAGCACGACATACGCTTTCTCGGCTCCTGTTGCCATTTTGTCTCACTGCGCTCTCGAGCGCTCTGGCGGCAGAAACCTGAAGTGCGGCTTCAGCCGAACAAAACTTTATGAGTTTTTCTACATATCTGTAGTGTGTCGTGACCATATGTCAATGAATGGAGCTACAGTGAATTTATGAAATCGCTTCAATCATTTGTAATAGCCCTGTATTTGCATTAAATACCTAGCAGCTCTTCAGGTGTTAATTTTATCAACCCAGTAGAAAAGTTTTTCTCTCTGTAGCCACGAAACTCTCCAAATCGAGACTAGAATCAGCTAGAGCATTCTGACAGTCGTATTCTGCGATTTATGCGCCATATGCGCTTCAGCCTTCATTGGAAGGTAACATGACTCCCAGATACCTCCAACACTTGAATGTGATACTCAATCTTGCCTTACTGCTGTGTGAAAACTGTTGACGCCACGGATACTGGCAATCGGCTCAAAATAGACAGCGCGGCCGGCGCTAGCGCTGGAGGTGCATCCGTCACCTGTCGTGTCGTGTCAGCGCAAGAGCTCCGAGCAGCTCCCAGCCAGCGAATACGCTCTGCACACGCTAGCCGGACGGAGCGGCGAAATAAATGCACGAGCGCGTATCTCTCCGACCTCGAGGTTCGCTACACGCCCTCCTGTCCCTTTATCGTTCGAGAAGCAAATGCGGATTCATGTGTACAGAGAAATTAGAGCAAATACGGAGACTTACAAGCAGTCGTTCTTCCCACGCACAATTCGTGAATGGAACAGGGAAGGGGGGATCAGATAGTGGTACAATAAGTACCCTCCGCCACACACCGTAAGGTGGCTCGCGGAGTATAGATGTAGATAAACTTGATAATGTTCGTTGACAAGCCACTGCATGAATAATTCTGCTAGAGCTCTCATCTCCTTCAATGATTCGACCAACGAAACTTATCTATCGAGACCATTACTGTATTCCTATAAAACAGGGAATGCAGGCTTTGTTGGTGAACATCATTGCTGAAGGAGGAGTCACGTCGCTTGAGTAGGAAATATTGTGACAACATGACGCCACGACTCATCTGATAACCCGCAATGATTCATCAGCCTGTAAAATTATTCCGTGAAAATAGCCGAAAGTCATTTTATATAGAGGTAGTGTTACCGCAGGGCGAGGTAGTGTCATCGCACCTCGCATACACACGTGCGATCCCACACAGCCGTCCATCTCTACCCCTTCCAATCCACAACGTGCTTTTAAACCCTGCTTAATTAGCTGATTAAAAGCGGACATGTTATGCTTGCTGGCCGCGGACTTGCGTAATCGGAAAATTGCCTGCCGCCGTCTGGCTTCACACGTATTAATTAAACGCGGGGCGAGCGTTGTAATCTTCCGCGCAGAGGATTAAACGGCAATCGGCTCAAAATAGACAGCGCGGCCGGCGCTAGCGCTGGAGGTGCATCCGTCACCTGTCGTGTCGTGTCAGCGCAAGAGCTCCGAGCAGCTCCCAGCCAGCGAATACGCTCTGCACACGCTAGCCGGACGGAGCGGCGAAATAAATGCACGAGCGCGTCTCTCTCCGACCTCGAGGTTCGCTACACGCCCTCCTGTCCCTTTATCGTTCGAGAAGCAAATGCGGATTCATGTGTACAGAGGCCAGTCATACACATTCCAGTCTCACAGTTTTAGTGAACGCTTCGAAACAAGCTGCGCCCATGAATGCTGCCGATGGTGGTTGTCCTCCTCTATATTCTTCAGTGCGACACATTTTTCCCAAAGGCTGATGGTCTGGCGGAGCAGTCTACTGCTCAGCAGACGTTCCATTTTTGAATCCATTGATCTTAAGAATGCCTGTCGTAACAGCCCCTTCCGTAAATTGTGGCCTGCAATGTTAGAGAATGGGGTGAGTCATTTACATGTTGTATCTTTGTATAGTTCCACAACTTTTAGAATTAAAGTAGGTAAAAAAATTATTTGGAGACATTCCATTGACCAAAGCGTTACAATAAGGGTGCACGATAGAGCGATATAATTTTAAGTACTCTTAAATTCTGCTTTAATATTATGTAAACGTTCCCGGCGTAGCGCGCGCGCGCGCGCGCGCGCGCGCGCGCGTGTGTGTGTGTGTGTGTGTGTGTGTGTGTGTGTGTGTGTGTGTGTGTGTGTGTGTAAATGATAACAGCTCTTCACTTTCCATTTTGCTGATAATCAAATCATTTCTGCAGAGAATGAGGATAACCCGGACTACCTTATTAGGATGTTGCACAAAGAGTTTCACAAATCTGGTTCAGAAAACGGGGTATTTGTGTAGAAGGGATGGAATTGCAGTGGGTGTGGTTGGTGCTGGGTTGAGAGAGAACACACCAATATTTAGATACCACTAAAACCTTTATTAAAATCCAACCATTAGCACATTCCAATAAAGTTTGAACTCTTTACCTGTCCCGCAAGTGAATTTTTATTCAGAAATTACCAAGCTTATTTAGCATAATTGCTCGTAAAATACTGGAGCAAGCCAAACACAAACGATCATGACTTCAGTCATGCTTCAGCAAGTAGCCTAGGACCTGTTTCACTTATCTAGACATTTACTCAAATTGGATATGCATAAAGCTCCAATAACAGGTCTGCTAAGTTTGTGTCATTCTCTGCCAAACTTCGTTAATTATACGTTCGCCAAAAACTTTACATTCATTCAAATTCCCCAGAGATCTAAATAATTGACACTACAGCAGAACATTTGCTACAGAGAGCATATCTTTCATATTTAGTAAAAGTATCAACTCCCAGACCTTTCCGTCCAACAAACGCATTTAGTCTTTCCCCATACAGATAAGAAGTCAGAAGAATTCAGCTAACAGGCAGGACTAGTGACAATAGACTAATTCATATCGCACTTAGCAGATTCAACAAAGCAACGAACTGTCGCTCATAAACGTTGATAACGGCACAATTTGTTTATTGGAATATGATTCCAAAGATGACGTTAGAATCTGGTTTACTAAGGTTTGTGGTCTCTTATAAATGTGAGGGCAAGCTCAAAAGCAAAGCCTCCGAATTTTTTATGTAAAAACTCTTAAAGCATTTTTTAAAGCTGTTATGAATATTCTACAACTTTCTTCTTCATGTCTACAAATGTGAAGCGCTCTGCCGCTAGATGGTTCCGAATTGTATCATCTAACACGGCGGTGTTAACTACGCCTGTGCGTAAAAAACTGTGCTATAATTGAGTTTCGAATTCGAAGAGTTCATCCACTCATGGAGCACCTTCTCCTTCAGTATAGCAATGGCAGACCATACGCAAGCGCTGCAACGTCTGAAATAAGCTGTCACCTTGGGTTCACTGCAATTGCCATACTTCATACAGTCCAAATTTAGCTCCATCCGATTTTGATTTGTTTCAGGAACATGAAGAACACTTCCAAGGACTTCATTTTGGTAGAGATGATGCGGTGCAAACAGACGTGAGGTTGTGGCTCCGTCGAACATTCTATAGTGGCGGTACAAGAAACTGGTCTCTCGTTGGGAGAAATGCTTTCAACGCCTGGGTGCCTAGTAGAGAAAAAGTGTATATATATATATATATATATATATATATATATATATATATATATATACTGTTGTGTACGACACTAGAAACAATACAGCAAGAATCAGGATTCAGCTACTGCAGTAGCAACAAAGATGGTGACGGAGCCATGAATAGGTGCCATCTGCGTAGCTTAATGAAGCGATATACACTACGTGATCAAAAGTATCCCAAAGCCCCCAGAAACATACATGTTAGGTGCATTGTGCTGCCACCTCCTGCCAGGTACTCCATATCAAAGGCCTCAGTAGGCATTAGACATCGTGAGAGAGCAGAATGGGGCACTCCGTGGAACTCACGGATTTCAAACGTGGTCAGGTGATCGGGTGTCACAGTTAGGCGGGAGGTGAGAAAACTTGGATTTCATGGTCGAGCGGCTGCTCATAAGCCACACATCACGCCGGTAAATGGAAAACGACGCCTCGCTTGGTGTAAGGAGCGTAAACTATGGACGACTAAACTGTGGAAAAACGTTGTGTGCAGTGACGAATCATGGTACACAATGTGACGATCCGATGGCAGGGCGTGGGTATGGCGAATGCCCGGTGAACGTCACCTGCGAACGTGTGTAGCGTCAACAGTAAAATTCGGAGGTGGTGGTATTATGATGTGGTCGTGTTTTTCATAGAGGGGGCTTGCACCCCTTGTTGTTTTGCGTGGAACTATCATAGCACAGGCCTAAATTGATGTTTTAAGCACCTTTTGCTTCCCATTGCTTAACAACAATTCGGGGATGGCGATTGCATCTTTCAACACGATGGAGCACCTGCTCATAATGCACGGCCTGTGGCGGAGTGGTTACACGACAATAACATCTCTGTAATGGACTGGCCTGCACATACCTGAATCCTATAGAACGTATTTGGGATGTTTGGAACGCCGACGAGCTGCCCAAAATGTTGCTCATATGGGGCGCACGATTGGGCGCCGGGTGGAGGGGGGGGGGGGGGGGGCAGATTCCATGCGACTGCTAAAGGCGTCAGACAAAAACTTGCTATTCCATTGCCAACTTAACGCTGGTAACGTGGTATCGGTACGTGACACCACAAGCCTTAACATAAAATTTCGGAGGTATTGCTTTTCATTACGCCCTTGTATTTCGTCTTCTTTTCTTCTGCCTTATGCCCTTCATTGGCGCAGGGTCGACATGGTTATGAATGGATTTGACACGATTAGTTTAAGGGATGGCCTGATGCCATTTCTGTCGCACTCCGTTACCCCCTGGACGCAATATCTGTACCCCAACTGTTTGTGTATTGTGTCACGTGAAAGTGAGTGGAAGTTTTCTAATTGTTTACGTATCGTGTAACTGAGGCGGGACTTGGGTACCAGTCCGGTATTTACCTATCGGAGTGTGAGAAATCGCCTAAACATTATATCCAGGCTGGCTAGGACACCGACATTAGTTAATTGAAGGGCGGATTCGTTCTGGCGTCGGAGCACCTCTCCCTCTCGCAAGCGGCGTTTTTAAACGCATAGATATCCGGGATGATTACAATTATACATATGTGAGCGTCATTGGCAACGAAGATGGATCCAATGAAATCAAAATTAAGAACCGCATTGACCAAGGTTGACAAACCACCGAACAGATATATCGAACACGACCATTAGATCATAAACGAAGATTATGACATTAAAAAATATTGTAGAAAGTATAGCAAAGTGTTGAGGAGTAACATTGGAACTAACTGAAAGAGTTAGGAGGAACTTATTGTGAATGGAGATGGGTTTTCATAGGTGCTGGTGTTAGCTGACACAATGGGATAAAATTAAAAACGACTGCATCAGTAAGAGAATAAGCCTGACCACCACTGTAATGAATATAATCAGATTATTGAGCGGTTGGTATGGTACGTGCATGTATGCCATTCGGGTGAGGACAGATGGTCTAAGAGAATAGAAGGAATGGATTCGATCCAACAGAAGAAGAAGAGGAAGAAAACGGCCAGAAACAACATGCTAACAGGGAGTCAGAAGAGCTATGTCAGAGATAATTCTGAATGCGGAAGATTGTAAAGGCAGGAGATTCTGAATGTTATGTTCCGAGAAACAACTTTAATGTTGTATTAATTCACAATAAAAAGAGAAAAACAAACTTTCTGCATTGGAGACCATCTCATAGTCATTTTGGAAATGCTTGCTCCCCCGCAGTGGTTTCTTCATCCAAGGAAAGAGGTCCTGAAATATAACGATGGTTTTTTTCAGCCTTGGCCGTCCAGAGTGGGCGACGGTTCTAGGCGCTTCAGTCTGCAACAGCGCGACCGCTACAATCGCAGGTTCGAATCCTGCCTGGGGCATGGATGTGTGTGATGTTTTTAGGTTAGTTAGGTATAAGTAGTTCTAAGTTCTAGGGGACTGATGACCTCAGATGTTAAGTCGCACAGTGCTCAGAGCCATTTGAACCATTTCAGCCTTGAACTGTAATTCACCTCGAGTGAATAATGATATTAAATCCAACAGAAAATAATACGTTTCCGCAGAGCGAGGAACTCGCGTCGTGTTTAAATATATATGTGTATCTCAGACACATGGTTGGTTGGTTGATTTGATGGAGGGTTCCAAACAGCGAGGTAATCCATTCCATCCGACTAGGGAAGGATGTGGAAGGAAATCGGCCGTGCTCTTTCAGAGGAACCATTCCAGTATTCGCCTGAAGCGATTTAAGTAAACCTCGAGAAACTTAAATCAGGATGGCCGGACGCCGGTTTGAGCCGTCGCCCTCCCGAGTGCGAGTCCACCTCGCTCGGTCAGACACATGTAGTCTCTTTAAAACGCTAATTATTTTTTTGCTTTCATGAGTAAAGAAGACTGTCGACCTGTCAGTTTTGTTTTTCTCTCTTGTTTTTCCTTGCTTGTCACTTTTGGGACGGAAAGTTCATACAAGTGCTCTTAAATAATAAGGAATGATACAGTAGCCAAATTATTTCATTTCAATACCACAACTTGCTCACTAGATGCTGAATGCTTATTATTTTTAACAGCTCATCTCACGCATCAGTCAGCGAGCTTTTGTGAGAATAATTAGCCGTCTTGGTCGCGATTTGCACAGCCGCCATTCTGTACATCTCATTGTGACAATTATCATTTTTATTTCCTACGTAGAACTTGCATGTTTTATCTTAACATAGACCGATCTATCAGTGCTAGCAGAAATTGAGGTACTTATAATTTTGAAGATTCAAGGTCATAAAGTTTTCTGCGAAGCCAGTTAATTCTGAAAGAAATATTTCATATTCACATATGAAACGACGGTGAGAGAGAGAGAGAGAGAGAGAGAGAGAGAGAGAGAGAGAGAGAGAGCGAGAGAGAGGTTCAAGGATAGTAACATTATTATGGAAATCTCCGCACAGTTTTCTCTCTCACCGATGTATCGGGCATTTTTGTGAGATCTGAAACCACGATTCGCTAATGAATAAGTTCTACAATGGACACTGTTAAGCGAAAGGATTTTTCGTTATTAGTTCTTTACTCGGATTGCTTATAATCGACGTTACAGTGCCAAATCAAGAGAATATGAGGGGTGGGACAAAATATGATAGCTCAGAAAGGCATCAAGTTTGACTGTGTCCTCTGCAGAGCGAGGCGGGACATTGTTGTGCAGCAGAAACATCTCTATGGGCAGCTTCCCACGACGCTACAACTTCATTGTCTCCTGTAATTTTCAAGAATTTCAGTAACATGAGCCTGTCACGGTTAGTCTGTAACGAACATAATCTGTTAGAACCACAATATGGCAGCCCGTGAAACAATTCAGCATCACACTGTCCGATGATGACAGGCCATTCGCCATTTTCGACGGTGGTTTCCAGTGCTTGCTTTGCTCCCTTATCTCATGGGCATAGTGATACCCCAACATTTGTCCGCCATGACTAGGCGGCTGAAGAAGTATCTGGACTGGCCTGACCTGACCTGACAGAGGTGAAACATTTCTGCCGGTGTCTCACTTCGACGAGTTCTTGAATGTGTGTGAGCATTCGCGGAACCAAGCTCTCGGTAACGTGTTCGAAATGTCGTGAAAACTGATTTATGATGGATTTCTTCGGGCAGCAGGGCCTTCAGTTCTCTTCTGATTCACGGTTCTTAGTAGAGATATGGGCTGCCTCTTTCTTCTTTGGCATTCAGACTTGACTGACCACACTGCAAGCGCCACCTAACCATCAAACTGCTGCATCTTAAGACGATGTATTGTTACTGTTCACAGCCACTAACTCGCGATGTATTGATGCAGCGTTGTTCCTCTTAATCTAATCGGGTCCAGTGTCTCTCCACACGTTACACTACCACAGATTTGGCAGCGATCCTCGATCATGGAGAGGAATTTAAAGCCGCTATTACACTACAAACTTAGCGTGTACAAATCAGATGTTAACGGCCTGCCACCTCGCAGCAGAATAGGTGCAACTACGATTTCATTTATCCGCCGGGAAGAAATGGAAACCGTTCTCTTCTGCCGTGCATCCGTGCGTGCGCCGTAGAAGTGTATATGCAAATGCGCAAAACACATCATTTCGAGTGGGCTTTCTACTTGTTATTTTTTGACATTTGGTCAGCAGACGAGATCTACTGAGTTCTTGAGGACTATTTATGGCTATTGTGCGAGATATTCTACACTTTCTCAATATTTTTTTATAAATACAATAATAAAACAAACGCAAATTATCTTTTCCGAATTTCCGTTGGAAATAGGTCTGTGTGTTATTACAGCTTCTTATTGCGGACATGAAATGGAACAAAGAAAGTATAAGAGTGCTTATTGAGTCATATAGTAAGGAAAGGTGTGTATATGATCGTCTAGATATCCTGTATCACATAATAAGGTACGCCCACACATGCTTAATTCTGATTTTATATATTTTACAAAACAAACCTACATTTCTAGCATTTGTGGACTTAGAGAAAGCTTTTGACAATGTTGATTGGAATACTCTCTTTCAAATTCTGAAGGTGTCAGGGGTAAAATACAGGGAGCGAAAGGCTATTTACAATTTCTACAGAAGCCAAATGGCAGTTATAAGAGTCGAGGGGCATGAAAGGAAAACAGTGTTTGGGTAGGGAGTGAGAGAGGGTTGTAGCCCATCCCCGATGTTATTCGATCTGTATATTGAGCAAGCGGTAAAGGAAACAAAAGAAAAATTCGGAGTAGGAATTAAAACCCATGGACAAGAAATAAAAACTTTGAGGTTCGCCGATGACATTGTAATTCTGTCAGAGGCGGCCAAGGACTTGGAAGAGCAGTTGAACGGAATGGAGAGCGTCTTGAAAGGAGTATATAAGATGAACATCAACAAAAGCAAAACGAGGATAATGGAATGTAGTCGAATTAAGTCGGGTAATGCTGAGGGTATTAAATTAGGAAATGAGACACTTAAAGTAGTAAAGGAGTTTTGCTATTTGGGGAGCAAAATAACTGATGATGGTCGAAGTAGAAAGCATATAAAATGTAGACTGGCAATGGCAAGGAAAGCGTTTCTGAGGAAGAGAAATTTGTTAAAACAGAGTACAGATTTAAGTGTCACGAAGTCGTTTCTGAAAGTATTTGTATGGAGTGTAGCCATGTATGGAAGTGAAACGTGGACGATAAATAGTTTAGGCAAGAAGAGAATAGAAGCTTTCGAAATGTAGTGCTACAGAAGAATGCTGAAGATTAGATGGATAGATCACACAACTAATGAGGAGGTATTGAATAGAATTGGGGAGAAGAGAAATTTGTAGCACAACTTGACTAGAAGAAGGGATCGGTTGGTAGGACATATTCTGAGACATCAAGGGATCATCAGTTTAGTATTGGAGGGTAGCGTGGAGGGTAAAAATCGTAGAGGGAGGCCAAGAGATGAATACACTAAACAGACTCAGAAGTATGTAGGTTGCAGTAGGTACTAGGCGATGAAGAAGCTTGCACCGGATAGAGTAGCATGGAGAGCTGCATCAAACCAGTCTCTGGACTGAAGACCACAACAACATGTTTTACGCAAATGTGCATAGAATTTTGCTTTAGATATGTACACGTATCGCCTTAACAGATGAAAGTACCACAAATATTTGATGTGATTGCATTTTGAGTATTACTTCGATATGCTAGGAAGGACACCGTTGAGAGAAAAGCCACAAAAGTCTTCCATGCCCAGAATGTTGTCAATCGCAAGCGTAATGGTATAAAACTAATGCTTTAATCCACAACCCTACGTAGTCTAAACGTAATTTCATGATAACTGCACATGAGAGCACTAACTGCTTAATAGACCCAAATACGAACATAGGCCTCTCAAAAGTTTTAACAGAAGTAAACAGCAGTTTTACAAAAAGATCTATGTTCCTAGTCAATGACGTAATCAAGCCTGCAGTCCTTTGGGGCGCTAGTACAGACTTCCAGCAAATTAATGTGTTGCATTACTTAACTCCCTCATACCATAACATAAAACACGATTATGAGGGACTATAATCAAATTTATCTTCGATTTTCTCCGTCGGATTGTAAATGGGAAAGAGTTAACAACATTTTAACACTATTATAGAGGAAATGAAGCTAAATCAGTAGTAATGATATCTCTTTTATGAAGGTGAAATCACCGGGAAATGTGTTGCTCATCCCCGTAAAGAGTGCACTGGTGTCTCTGAAGTGCTGTAGATGGTACATGTATGCATATGCATACGAAGGTAGTAGATGTGGTGTGTATGTACCAGTCTATTGTACACAATCAGAATAGTGAGATGGGTTGGCATGGAAACGTGACAGATTGGCGTAAATGGCTTCCGTGTTTGCATGTGCCTATGGTCACAAGGTGAGAGAAGCTACCTACATAGCAGGTGTGTCGAATACTCACCAGCTTGTTTACAAGGAACGGTGTACTACCCGCAACCCTGCAAGAAGACGTATCAAATGTGGTCGTCAAATATCCTAGCCGACAGAGACATAGGACGAGAGTCGGGCCTTGCCAATGACAATCGGTTTGAATTCTGAGATGAATGGCTACTGCCAGTGAATTCCGGTCCACTTCAAGCAGTTTCCGAGTGAATGCTGTGAAGGGTTCTGCCTGCAATGGATATTTGTACTCGGTTGCCTCGTAAAAGGCCATTTATTACAGCGGAACGTCGCCAATGAACGAAACAACGTAGAAGTTAGAGAGCAGGTGATAGGAGAAATGGAGTACGTATTGATCTGCTTATTTTCAGACGATGCAAGATATCGAGTGCACCAGCAATACAATGACGCTTTTAACCGCCAGACTGTGGAGGGTGCAGTTTAGGCTGTAGGTTGTTTTGTAATGTTTTTCTTGGGGTAGGGGGTGTTTCCGTACAATGACTTGGCAACACTCATGTAGTTTAGCAAGAACATAAACAGGATAGTTATTTCAACATTCTCGTAACCAAGTGTTGCCCTTTCGTCTACACCTTCACGACTAGTATGCTGCAGGCACTCCAGTCTTCCAAAATGACAACAGCCGTGTTCATGGAGCTGCACATACTCGTTCCGGATTTGATGAATACTGGCCCAGTGACCCGCTTAATAATCCTTAATCCGACATAAAATGGCTGTGTCCATCTGGTGCATCAGGGAAGCGTGGCAGCCAACATCCTCGTGGTTTGGTAACTGTACGGGATCTAATCATCAGTGTGTGGTTTCAGCTGGATGTGGCAAACATGGACACATTCGTGGGCGCTCATCCTCGGTCTACTGAGTGAATTATGAACGCTAGAGACACTGTTACAAGGCATTAGGGTGGAGTCTCCCAGGGGTGGGGATAATATATTGCCCGGTGAGTTGCACTCGACAACCCAAATATCAGTCGTTATTGATCGATTCCGACATGTATGAGGTCCTGAAAATGACAGACTGCACTTTGATACGAGGTACAGCTCAGTTTGCGAATAGAAATAATGTGAACGTATATATCATATATGTGACAAGTGGTCGCTAGAAGCTAGACCGTGCGCGAGACGTCTGTTTTTACGCTAAATTTTTGTATATGGGAACGTGCAACACAAGAGTAATGTTCAGATTAAACTTATCTG
Organism: Schistocerca piceifrons; assembly: GCF_021461385.2. Lineage (NCBI taxonomy): Eukaryota > Metazoa > Arthropoda > Insecta > Orthoptera > Acrididae > Schistocerca > Schistocerca piceifrons. Next base: position 211,794,158 of record NC_060138.1, read on the forward strand.
ACTAAGCATGGTGGCATCTCTGCAGTGAAAGACAACACTATAGCAAACAGAAGTTAACTCTTCGAGTACCAGTCACCTACATAAACTCATTTTCCCCTGGGTCAGCCTGCCATCTCCGTGTTATTTATCCAGTCGCGGGCATTTTCGCTATAATTTGACTCTCTGCTACAAACTCAAAAAACAACATGAAGCTATTTTTCTTAATTTGAAATATAGTTTATTGATTGCTTTTTAAATAAATGTCAATTAAATCGTTGTTCAATTAAACCACTCGTCGTCACAGAGCATGGAAAAGATAGCGTTTGCCACGTGCAAGAATTTTATTTTAAGATTTAATTCATAACATACGAGTAAAACGCGTGAATTTAAGTCTTCTTATACAACGAAAAGGAAAATATATTATGGGAACCATTTACTGTTTCAAGTAGCTATTTTGTATGGTACAGGTGAAAATATGGTTGTACAAAAAGCCCCACTTCGCGTACACCACACTGAAACGAAGTACCTCCATATATGCTCCATTCGTCTGCGACTGTAGGTCGTTCGCTAACACTTGTATGAAAAATTAACGCAATACACTTTCGAACGTCGTCGACGACGACTATTTACTTGTCTGGATCAGAAAAATCGTAAATGGGATTATCAGTTTCATCAGCATCAAAACGACCGCTACGATTATCATCAGATTCTTAGAGAATGGGAAGAACCTGTGCACCACTGGCTGGACAGTTGCCAGACGTATCCCTTCTATTACACATAGCGCGAACAGTGGCGTATCAAACTCAACTGCGTAGTCTGAGTGTTGTATTGTCGTGAACCTAACTACCAGATATGTCTGCTAGAGTGTTTATGGGACTTGTCTTATCGGCTAGACGGCTAGTATTATTCACAAGAGGTATCAGCTGGGCGAGAGACGCTGCCAGCAATATTTACGGACGGGGCAGCCCTCATTAAGATGCTGTGCCCGTAATATTACGACAAGGCATTTTTTGCGACTTTCAGAACAACGTAATATCACAGGCTTAGCTCTGTTAAGTGTTAATAAAATATTATTTTACCGTCAGCAACCATCCTCACAATACTGAAATAACTTCACCCGATGTTACACGACAAATCTGTCTCACACAATTCTGCGCCAGCACTCAAAGCATACAAGTAAGCAACTGCTGACTTTTTCGTTGGTTCTATTGCATGATACACCTAACGTGCGGTCTGTACGTTGGATCGGAAGCTGCTAAGGTTACAAGATGGCTCTTCCGTAAACTTAAAAACTATTGTATGAAGTAGAAGTGGAAATATATGTTAGAAGTCATCATCGCAGTACAAGTTACACCTCTTTGAAAATATTGTGCTATTATGATATGGGCCTACTTGCATTGAGATTGGCCATACAGTGACCGAAATCGATCTGTAACATAAAGGATTTCAATATTTACAACCGAGCTGCCATTTATCCAAAATATACTGAAATAAACAAATCACAAGGACAGCTAGTGTTTAAGGCAATATATAACCTTCAAAACAGTTGCTTCTTGCATGGTCAACTGTATGTGTGCCCTTGTCGAAAAACCATCTTTACGCGTCAGACAACTAAACAGGAAACGTAGTTTATCATAAAGTATTGCAATGAATAAAATGATAACGCCACTTGAAACCAATAGAAATCGTAATGTAAATAAAACATCTTGAGATTCATTTTTATTTCGTATTTAATAGAAGAAAATATTTCACGTAGCTGAAATGAAATTCTGACTTACTGCAACTGAACCTTAAATTTTGCAACAAAACTTCATGGTTCCAAGTCGATCACACTCCCCGCCCCTCCCACATTTCTAGCATTTCAGCGTTGTAATGCGAATAAAATTCATCTTCCACGTAAAATTTCGCATTGACGTACTCCTGAAAGTAGTCCTTAAATTGAAAATCCATGGCCACAACTGTTAATAGTTACAATGATAATTCAAAATATTTTTCTTTTGTTTTTCACTTTGTTTACACATTTAGCATAGCTTTTCACAAATTCACGAAATGGTCACAAAAAATTTATTGAAACTTGGAAAGGAAAACGTCTGTCTGGTCATTTAGTTATCGGTAAATTATTAATAAAAGGATGCTGTACTGCAGTTACATAACTGTAGGTGCATCTGTCAATAAACTGTGACACACTGCAAATCGGAGGATCTAAGTACAGTCTTTGCACATTTCCTTCTATTTTGTAGCGGATTTGTTTGTGTATGAGGAAGCGAACGGACATGTTGCACCATTAAATGAATTTCCAAGGACCACGAAGTTTGCTGTTAATAGTGTTAGTTGTTGTATGTCGTGTTACACACTGCGTGCTAGGAAGTAGATTGTGTAGTGTAAGACCATGTATGGGTATGTCCGGCGCGTGTGTGTGTGTGTGTGTGTGTGTGTGTGTGTGTGTGTGTGTGTGTGTGTGTGTGTCAGAACAAGATACAGTTCGCACATAGCAAGAAACAGCTTTTAAATGTGGCACACACACCACCAATGCTATGGTAACTTAACAACTGTAATGTTCAGGCGTAATGACGTTCACCAGCGTTGAAATGCGATAGGGACTCTGTGTTGAGTTTTAAGGTAGAGGGCCATAATTTTATGTAATAAATTTAATAAAAAAGAAGCCTCTTTTTCACCACATCACACAGATCTAAAATTCTAAGCAACTACCGCCAGAATTTAATTTACTACTAACTTTTTGTTTTGGAGGCAAGTCAACCGATGGTAGAATTTACAATGCCTCTAAAATAGCATTTAAGAAAAAAATTTAAGAAAAAGATCTTAGAAATTTTTTTATCAAATCCAGGGCTTAACACACATGTTTAATAAGATCAACAATGTGGCATTTAACAATGATCTCCGAGTTTGAGCATTAGAAACCTATAAGAATGTGTAACTGGCCGTTAACATTCGACATCCACTGGCAAGTAAAACTGATCACATGTAATTAGTAAAAACAAGATATACATGTGAATAGGCTGACTACAGGTTTACATAACACATAATCAGCTGGTTGTGCAGACAAGGTATGTGTGTAGGACGAAAATAACTTTTTTCTATCTTTATGAGCACCAAAAAAATGGTTCAAATGGCTCTGAGCACTATGGGACTTAACTTCTGAGGTCATCAGTCCCCTTGAACTTAGAACTACTTAAACATAACTAACCTAAGGACATCACACACATCCATGACCGAGGGAGGATTCAAACCTGCGATCGTAGCGGTCGCGCGGTTCCAGACTGTAGCGCCTAGAACCGCTTGGCCACTACGGCCGGCTGTGAGCAACACACAAGCTGGTTAGCCAGCTGAGTTATTAGACTCTCGGTTTAGTACGTTTAACAGACAGAGCAACCACTTTAGGATTAACGAGTTCTATTACTAAACATGCTTTCAGCGGAACTCACAATACAAACCATATATGTACTCAAGCTATCGTGTTATATATATAGTACTAGTTAATAATTTTACAAAAATTACAACGCTAAAAAACAATGGAGAAAATGTGAAAAAAGCGAGCCATGCTCTGAAATCACTTTACCTACTTCTTAATTTAGATAACTCCAGCTAGAGCGACCAAAACCAGGCTAGAGGCTTTCATATCGCCAATTTAATAGTCAAAAATACACAATAAAATGACTTGAATGGGATAATTTCAAATGTTCACGATAATGATTTACAGACAACGAAGGACAATCAAGATTGCACGTAAGAGAATAGCTTTTTCAAACGTAAGCTATAACGGTTGTGACTGTAATTGGATGCTCACCTTCATTTCCAGGAAACAGGAACATAAGTCAACAACCGTCCGATCAATGGCTTCAATCAGTTAAAAGTATCCACCAGTCGGTATCTTGTTCAGTTCTTTGTAGCTGGCTGACAGGAAACCAACCAGGCGCCGCAATGGACACAGGATACTTCCAAATGATTCAAATCCAACGACGAGTAGGTGCACAAGCAAAACACCGAAATAACTTCTACATCGGGCAGTCTCCACTGATCCGGCGGACACAGGATATCACGTAACACGCACGAGTTAACGGTCGAAATGTACCAACGAGCAAAGGACCTTAGCGGCCACGACGTCACGGCGCTTACTGTCGGCCGTCGCCACACAATCAACTTTACACTCAATAACTGAGAGAGAGCGGCCGCACGTAAGTCTATCTAACACCTCTGCGCTTCCTTACGAAAGTGGAAAATCGCTCTGACGATACCGCCATCATTGATGCAGACAACCAGGTGGATCTACCAATATTAAATCGCGCCACGATATACTCGCACGGCACATATATGTCTTTCTTGTTTACTGTTCATTTGGTATTCTATTCGCAGACATCTGAAACTAGCCAGAGGCTGAAATTGGCCAATAAAGTGAAATACTACATACATGTTACAGTAAGGGCAAAAAAAAATGGTTCAAATGGCTCTGAGCACTATGGGACTCAACATCTGCGGTCATCAGTCCCCTAGAACTTAGAACTACTTAAACCTAACTAACCTAAGTACATCGCACACATCCATGCCCGAGGTAGGATTCGAACCTGCGACCGTAGAAGTTGCGCGGTTCCGGACTGCAGCGCCTAGAACCGCGTGGCCACCGCGGTCGGCCAGTAAGGGCACTTTGCATAATTAAACTGACAGGTTACGGTGGTTTTCAAAACGGTACCATCGTTTAGAAGTTACCTTAAGAGCGTTGTAAAAGCTACGAAGAATGTGTGAAATGTGGCTGCTTTAAGAGAGTTATTGAAGTGACGAGCAGTTTACATGATTGAAGTCAGCAAACCAACAAATGCAATTATAATACGAGGCGAGTTTTTTTAAGTATGTACCGTTTTGAAATTTAAAAAAGACGTTCTATCTCAATCATTTTATTTTTACATGAAAGCCTGTACCTTAATCTACGCACTGACGCCATTGTTCCTTGTTTACGTTGTGTACTGCGTGTTTAAGATGCCTCCGATAATCGTGAGTCCCGCCGATTGTGAAGTACGGGCTGTTATAAGATTTCTTAGTGCTAAAGGCCTAAAAGCGATCGATATTGATCGTGAGATCTGTGCAGTTTACCGAGAAAACATAATGCATTTAAAGGTGGCCGCATAAATGTGCATGATGAAAAAAGGAGTGGGCGTCCTTCGGTCGTTAATGAAAGTTTGAAGTAGGAAGTGGACAATAAGGTGAGAGAAAACAGACGCTTTACGATTTCCTCCTTGCAGGATGACTTTCCTAATGTTCCTTGTTGTGTTTTATGTGGCATTGTGACCGAGCACTTGAATTACCGAAAATTGTGCGCACGTTGGGTACCGAAAATGTTGACGGATGTGCACAAAACCAAACGTTTAGACAGTGCATTGACGTTCCTTGAGCGATACCACAACGACGGTGATGATTTATTAAGTCATATTGTTACGGGCGATGAAACATCGGTGGCCTACGTCACACCAGACTCAAAGCAATAGTCCATGGAAGTTGAGTAAGGGCATCATTTTGCTGCAAGACAATGCCCGTTCGCATGTGGCGAATCAAACCAAAGATCTCATCACATTTTTTGGATGGGAAACTCTAGATCATCCTCCGTACAGCCCCGATCTAACGCCCAGTGACTACCATCTGCTACTGCACTTGAAGAAACACCTGGGCGGTCAGCGTCTTCAAGACGATGACGAAGTCGAAACAATGGTGATGCAGTGGTTAACAAGTCAGGCGGCAGACTTCTATGAGGAGGGCATTCAAAAACTGGTACAACGTTATGACAAGTGCCTCAATATTGACGGAAATAATGTAGAAAAGTAGATTAAGGTACAGGCTTTCATGTAAAAATAAAATTATTGAGATATCTTAGCACGCCTTTTTTAAATTTCAAAACGGTAGTTACTTAAAAAAACACGCCTCGTATATATCTGGCAAAGATTCGCCGACCAACCTGGAGCTACAGAGGCCAATATACTGCAGACAGTTTCAGTGTTCGGTGGCGGTATCGCACCAGAGATTCTCCCATCCCTTCCTCGATCGCCTTGTTCGCCTGTGATATGCCGGCTATCGTGAGCGTTACATCAGCGACGGCGTGGTGGGCGAGCGGCCGTTAAACGCCAGCCGAGCAAACGAGGTTAGTCGCGCCGGAAGTAACCGCGTTACCTCCAATAACATTGCGCCGACAGTTAGCGCACATGCAATGATTTTCGACGAGTACTTTATTCCCACGAAATAAATGGGCACGCTTTATCGATAGAAGCGTTCTGAGTCCATATATTTGTTTCAACACCGTAACGCTGAAATGTTTTCTGCCAGAGAGGTTAAATCTTCTACTTCTGCTACAGTATTTTCCCTGGACGAGGGGGAAAAACATTTGTCCGCAGTATATTAAAGTAGCGTTAGAAGCGTCATCTATTTCCCGGCCACATACTCTTTCTGAGGCATAGAAATCTACAAACGACCACTTTTTTGTCTCCTAGTAAAAAATTGGAGTTTTAAACAAATGAAATCAGTTGTCACTACAATTAACTGTAAATAAATGCAATTGTAATACTTTTTACAAAATAATCTACGTTTGATTTTTTACTTTTGCGTCGTTGGTGACATCCTATCGGGTATTCAGCTGGTGTGTTCTGTCTTCCGAATTATGTTCTTTGGTGCTGCTTCTGCTAGTCTTGGTGGTTGAAGTTAAAATTGTGCTGTTTATCTCAGATAGTGGTGTGTCTTTTGTGCTAAATTAAGTTAAGAAAAATGGTTCAAATGGCTCTGAGCACTATGGGACTTAACATCTGTGGTCATCAGTCCCCTAGAACTTAGAACTACTTAAACCTAACTATCCTAAGGACATCACAAACATCCATGCCCGAGGCAGGATTCGAGCCTGCGACCGTAGCAGTCGCGCGGTTCCAGACTGAGCCCTAGAACCGCTAGACCACCGCGGCCGGCAAAGTTAAGAAAAAAAATGGCTCTGAGCACTAAGGGACTTAAGACCTGTGGTCATCAGTCCTCTAGAACTTAGAACTACTTAAACCTAACTAACCTAAGGACATCACACACATCCATGTCCGAGGCAGGATTCGAACCTGCGACCGTAGCAGACGCGCGGTTCCGGACTGTGCGCCTAGAACCGCTAGACCACCGCGGCCGGCAAATTAAGTTAAGAACCCAAAATCAAAATGCCGAAAAGAAAGTCAGTGTTTAATAATGTGCTTATGAGTAAATAAAAACCATTCAAAGAAATGGTTCAAATGGCTCTGAGCACTATGGGACTTCACATCTGTGGTCATCAGTCCCCTAGAACTTAGAACTACTTAAACCTAACTAACCTAAGGACATCACAAACATCCATGCCCGAGGCAGGATTCGAACCTGCGACCGTAGATCATTCAAAAGAGGAAGAAAGAAGCACGATGCAGACTGTTCGATTCGCCGTGATGGAACATACTTATCAGTCCCTAACAAAGGTAATTCGTATAAATATCGTAAGAGTAAAAATTGTATCGCATTAATCAAATAATGAGATTATTGAGTGTAGTGATGACGAGTAAACTGTCAAGGTATTGCATATTTAGTTATGGTGTGGGGTGCTATTGTGCACAACCACAACTCAAATTTGATGTGTGTCCAGGGAACTGTGACCAGTGTGATCTAGGTGAACGATATCTTGCGCCCCGTAGCCATACCCTTTCTGCGCAACATACCTGTCACCATATTTCAGCAAGGTAATGCATGACCACATGTTACAGCAAGGACACATGCCTCCTTGGTGTTTCAAGACGTCAGCCTTTTGCTCTCGCCCGCCAGGTCATCAGACTTGTCACCAATAGGAAACGTGTGGTATATGGCGAAAGGACGGGCGCAGCTCTGTGATGCAATATCAATCATCACAAATGATCTTTTGGACCAGATACATGCAACATGAGTGGCTATACCACAAAACTCCATTCGTGCCTTATTCGTGTAGATCCCATCACATAATCATGGCCCACGGAGGATCCCCAGACCCGGGCCTACTAGGCAACAGAACACATGCTGATTCGAGGTGGCTGAAATGCTAATCGTTTCTGCAGAACGTGCTAATGTACATGTCCTGTGAATAGGAACGTCCTATCTCCAGTCATTCAAGTTGTTCTGTTTTCTCTAAACATGAGAAAAAATGTTAAAATGTGTGTGAAATCTCATGGGACTTAACTGCTAAGGTCATCAGTCTCTAAGCTTACACACTACTTAACCTAAATTATCCTAAGGACAAACACACACACCCATGCCCGAGGGAGGACTCGAACCTCCGCCAGGACCAGCCGCACAGTCTGAACATGAGACGACAATGTATTAAAAAGATCATACATTCAGAGGTAGGTCGATTTAAAATGGCAGAGACTGCGTGGAACAAAACGTGGACAACGACTAGGCGAAAACCGCTGACAAACAAGCCGTACCGTAATGGGAAAATGTAACTAAGAAACACAAATGCTCTATCTCGTAAGGGAACAACATTTTTCCTTCTGGATTTTCCTGAATGAAATTGTAATGGTTTTCAGGGCTTGTATTAGGATAAACAAACAATAACTTAAGACGAATTTTTGCCAATGTACATCTTGCAATCCTGAAATATCAAAACGATCTGGAGCAGCATGCCAGGAGAATGCGTAATATCCATTAGAAATTATCGTTACTACAAGTAATTTCTGTAGTTAGGAATGACTAAAAGAAAGTGAAACAAAGCATGCTGTACCCGAAGACGAATTATTATGCCTGGTAGAGTAACTATAAATTTCACTTATTCTAAGAAAGTGATGCAGATTTTTCGATTAATGTCCGTAGCAGACACTTGCATAATGTAACGGCTGTTTGTTGTCATCTAGTCAATACATCTTTCATCAGTGAGTGGTGCTATATAGTAACCTTAATTTAAATCTCAGGTTGCTTTGTGATGGACCAACGACAGGACACATCTAAGCTGCAAAGGCTCATTACTGTTACATGAAGTACAACAACTACACTTTGGAGGGTAGCAGGATTCCGCGAGAACCTACTTGCAATGAAAAGAACCTATATTAAGCAAGGAATCTAGGGATACACTTGTCAGTTACTTACGTATACCATAGATCATTCGAACGATTCTTTCATCGAAATGATGTGAAACAAGTTAGTTTTCAGAATATATATATATATATATATATATATATATATATATATATATATATATATATAAGATTAGTAGTAATATTAAGGAAAAGACCTTTAGTCCCACTCATGCAATCACACTTAAAAATTAATTTCTTTTAGTTTTTTACAGGCTACAGTTTTTAAACATAAACTCGTCCATTGAACAGACGAAGTTGTCTACGAGAAATGGTTTTAGGTTACACTTAATACTTGCTTTACTACCTGTTAGATATTTTATGTTAGAGTGCAAATGATCATAATAATTTTTTGCTGCATATTGAACTCCTTTCTGAGCCACTGACAGCTTTCTCAAGTTGTGACGGCTTATTTATACCGAATTCCATTGGTAAATATATGTATTGTGCTAGTGCAGTTAAAATGCCTAAGTCGTTGTAGTACTTATACGACGACTGCTGGTGAACGCCACATGTTCTTACTGCTCGCTTTTGTGTAATCAATACTTTCTTTCTAAGTGATGAGCTACTATAGAAAATTACTATATAAGACATCACTGAGTGGAAATAAGGAAAATATGTCAAGAGGTTTAGTGTCTGTCTCCAAGAGTAGCCATTATACGAAGAGTAAAAGCAGTTGAATTTCATTGTTTGAGAGTCTCCGTAGTATGCTTCTTCCACTTGAAGTTTTCATCAATATGTATATTCAAATTTTGGATCATTGTACCCTCTTCATTGACTCTTGTTCGTGTGCTACATCAGTTATTGCTATAATCTGTTTGCTGTACAGAGCAGATATAGTGCGTTTTCTCAAAATTAAATCAGAGTTCATTTGCAGAGAACTGCTCAGTAGTTCTTTGAAAAAGTCATTAACGATCTTTTCTGTTGCTTTATAACACCACTATCGTCTGCAAAAAGTTCCAATTTTGCTTTCTGAATGTTGAGTGGGAGGTCATTCACATATACTGGTGCCCAAAATTAAAGCAACAAAGGTTGCGTTTATTTTGCCAAAAAAATGTATAAAGAAGTGATAGTAAAGTAGAATCAATCAGCTGCAACATGTATGACGCTCGAGAAAAAATTCCTCGCTTTTTTCCAACTTAACGGATTTGCAAACACGTTCTGGCATCTGATTAATGTGCTCAGTATGGGGCGTGACCACCTGCGGCACCAATACAGGCCTGAAAACGACGGGACATGCTCTGAATGATGTCATCAGTCTCATGTTAAGGCAATAACGCCCATTCTTCCTACAGAGCTGCTCGAACGTCTTGGAGAGTGGTTGGTGGATGCTGTCGTTATGCAACCCGTCTCTCTAATGCATCCCAGGCATTCACTATGGGATACATATGGGAAGAGCGAGCAGGCCACACCATGCGTGCAGTGTCTTCCGTTTCCAGAAAAACATCATCCATCGTGCTCTATGAGGTCGTCCAGCAGTACGAAGTCTGGGCTCACAGCACCTCGCAACAGCCGAGCATGAGATCCCAAAATCTCCTCACGGTACTTGACAGCAGTTAAATCTTACTGACTCACCCATACGGTTTCAGTAAGAGGTATTCGAGTGGTCAACATAATTCCTGCCCACGCCATTAGGGATCTTCCACAATATCGGTCACTTTCCACAATGTTTGGGTCCCGAAATCATGTTACACGTGCCCTCCAGATGCGAATCCTCCGAGAATCACTCTCCAGACGAAATCGGGACTTATTTGTAAAAAGAACATTGGCCCACCGTTCGACAGTCCAGTCCAGATGACATGCTGACGGCTTCACTCTAGACGTTCCCTTCTGTGAAGACACGCCAGAAGTAAACAGACAGCAGGTCTCCAATCATAAAGGCCACTCACTGAAGCTTTCTGCACACCGTTTCCCTCGCTGCAAACGTCCAGGGGATGCTGAGAGATCAGATGCCAGTTGCAGTGCAGTATTAAGGCGGTACCGTCGTGCCCTTATAGCCAAAGGACGGTCCACTCTTTCTGATGTCACACTCGGTCGGCCATGCCCTAGTATCAGGGATACAGTTTCACTGCTTATAAACTGTCGCCTCATCCGAGATACAAGAGAACGATACACATTAAGCCACCGGGCCACATCAGTTCGCGACTCTCCTGTATTCTTCCTCTGGCTCCCTGGATACGGATGTACGACTACCCTGCAAACACTACCCCGGTTGATTAGAGCCCTTGTTATGTCTCTTGCAGCGGTCTCTCCGCGATATTTTCAGAAATTATATATATTATATAACTCAGTACATATCTCGAAATATCTCTTCTTATCTTACCGATTCCTAAACTTTAATATACGATGATTATCAATGCAAAGTAGTTTCAAGCCCTATTGTTCCTTGGGGCGTCCATTTACTCCATGGAATAGCTTCTCTGCTATCTGTTTTCTCTTATGAAAAGAATGAGGGATCTTGCCGATTAGCCGTGAAAGAAGGAGGATGTATATGTATGTATTGTTGAGCTAGTCGCCATCTTGATGAGATTCTGTATGAGAAGGAATTTAATACATGAACTAAACTAAAGTAAGTGTGTTCGCGTATTATTTAACTGATTATTATTGACAGTGTCTGCTTACTACGCTGTGTTGCACGGGATCAGTGGGAACGTCTGATTTACACTGGACGAACCTGCCGTTTTTTATGCTCAAGATATACAGTTACTTCAAATAAATAGGCTAACATGGTCTTACCAGCAGATCTCCGGTCTTCCCCTTGTGATCACCGAAAGTTAATAATTATTACAAATGTTTTCAGGAGTTCGACTGACAATTTTCGTCGCACCGAGACTTCGAAATTGCTTCACTGCCTTATGGAATTTATTTTAAGCTCAATTTAATCAAGATAGAATAGTATTGAACTGTGTGAATGTGATAAGCCTGCTTTGTGAATGAAAATTCCCTTAACATACGCATGTTTTTACTATCCTGATCAGTGAAGCTAAATCAGGCCGGTGTGAGAGAGGTTTTTAAATTTTTTGAACACCACAAAAAAATATTAAACCCTGACGTCATTACTGGCGTGGTTGTCTGTTGATCGCAAACCCATCTTCCGTGCAGAACACGATCGTAACGACTGTTGACAGTTTGTATGATTACATCTTGAATTAGTCACAGGACAGGGAAATGTTTGTTACGATAATTTTGGACACCACTGTATATAAGGAACAGGAGTGGACCCAAAAAAAACCTGTTGATCTAACTTTGTGATTTCTTTCCACAATTAATTTAATGTTCGGGGCTGCTACACCATGGTCGAAGGGATTTCACATTTAAACCCAACGTTGGTCCCCATTTTCAGAGTAAATTTTGAAGGGCAATCGTAGCTTATTTGAGTGTCCTTTCGCACTCTGGCTCGATACTGTCTGCAGCAAAACTCAGTTTACGTGTGTTTCATCGCAGTGACATGACGTCACATGTTTCGAATAGCTCAGCACAGTTGACCATCGTGGACTGCCGTTGTCAGCTGTTAATATCACCCCATGGTGGATGACAGGTACACATCTTCTTCAGCGCCGGAATCCCGAGGTTATTCAGTTTCACGCCCTGTGTCTTCACATTCAAATTCTTGAGGTTTTTTACAATCTCCATGGCCCCTCTGTATAACCTTTCATGGTATCCGCTTGTGGCAGCTAGTACTCGAGTTCTATCAAAATGAATGTGCTGGTCTCCAGGCTGCGAAGCATGCTCCACAACAGCTGATCTGTCTTCCCCCTTCTGCAAATAGATCCTGCACTCTTGTAGTCATTTTTTCATCATTCTTTTTGTAGTATTCACGTACGGCTCCCCACACCTATACGGGATACTATAAACACCTGAGCGGCTTGGAGCATCCTTGACCAATTTTAGGTGATCTTCTTTCTCCTGGGTGGATTTGTAGATAACCGCGATGTTCCGTTTTCTCAAGATTTTTCCCATACAGCTTCCTTCATTAAAGGCAAGAACACTTTCAGTTTCACAGGCGTCTGTGCATATTTGTGATTTCTACGCGGTGGTCTCAAAGCTCTTTGTATCTCAGCGGACGAACAACCAGTCTTGAGCAATGCATCGGTGAGATGTTTTAATTATGCCTCAAGCAGCTCTGATTCGCGGATGTTCCTTGCTCTATCCGACAACATTTTACAATGCCTCGCTTTTGTTGAGGGTGGTGGTTCAAATCCTGCTGTAGGTAACGGTATGTGTGCGTGTGGCCTAAACTACCATCTTCTGTCCTGAAAACTAGTGCATCAAGAAAGTTTAAACTTGCGCCTGCCTCCTCCTCCATGCTAAACTGAATCTTCGAATCAATACCGTTGAGATGTTCGTACACTACTGGCCATTAAAACTGCTACACCAAGAAGAAATACAGATGATAAACGGATATTCATTGGACAAATATATTATACGAGAACTGACATGTAATTACATTTCCACGCAATTTGGGTGCATAGATCCTGAAAAATCAGTACCCAGAACAACCACCTCTGGCCGTCATAACGGCCTTGATACGCCTGGCCATTGAGTCAAACAGGGCTTAGATGGCGTGTACAGGTAAGATTTTCCCCATATAGCTTCCTTCATTAAAGGCAGGAACACTTTCAGTTTCACAGGCGTTTGTGCATATTTGTGATTTCTGCGCTGCCCATGCAGCTTCAACACGATACAACAGTTCATCAAGAGTAGTGACTGGCGTATTGTGACGAGCCAGTTGTTCGGCCACCATTGACCAGACGTTTTCAGTTGGTGAGAGATCTGGAGAATGTGCTGGCCAGGGCAGCAGTCGAACATTTTCTGTATCAAGAAAGGCCCGTACAGTACCTGCAACATGCGGTCGTGCATTATTCTGCTGAAATGTAGGGTTTCGCAGGGATCGAATGAAGGGTAGAGCCATGGGTGGTAACACATCTGAAATGTAATGTTCACTGTTCAAAGTGCCGTCAATGCGAACAAGAGGTGACCGAGACGTGTAACCAATCGCAGCCCATACCATCACGTCAAGTGATACGCCAGTATGGCGATGACGAATACTCGCATCCAATGTGCGTTCACCGAGATGTCGCCAAACACGGATGCGACCATCATGATGCTGTAAACAGAACCTGGATTCATCCGAAAAAATGACGTTTTGCCATTCGCGCACCCAGGTTCGTCGTTGAGTACACCATCGCAGGCGCTCCTGTCTGTGATGCAGCGTCAAGGGTAACCGCAGCCATGGCCTCCGAGCTGATAGTCCATCCTGCTGCAAACGTCGTCGAACTGTTCGTGCAGATGGTTGTTGTCTTGTAAACGTCCCCATATGTTGACTCAGGGATCGAGACGTGGCTGCACGATCCGTTACAGCCTTGCGGATAAGATACCTGTCATCCCGACTGCTAGTGATACGAGGCCGTTGGGATCCCGCACGGCGTTCCGTATTACCCTCCTGAACCCACCGACTCCATATTCTGCTAACAGTCATTGGATCCCGACCAACGCGAGCAACAATGTCGCGATGCGATAAACCGCAATCGCGATAGGCTACAATCCGACCTTTATCAACGTCGGAAACGTGATGGTACGCATTTCTCCTCCTTACACCAGGAATTACAACAACGTTTCACCAGGCAACGCCGGTCAACTGCTGTTTGTGTATGAGAAATCGGTTGGAAACTTTCCTTATGTCAGCACGTTGTCGGTGTCTCCACCGGCGCCAACCTAGTGTGAATGTTCTGAAAAGCTAATCATATGCAGATCACAGCATCTTCTTCCTGTCGGTTAAATTTCGCGTCTGTAGAACGTCATCTTCCTGGTGTAGCAATTTTAATGGCCAGTGGTATAAAAACTATGTAGTTCCTCTCTGTCATTCCTGCACAAAACAAACGTATCATCCACATACCGCTTCTAAATATTTCGTTTCTCGTTGGCAGTTTCCGATGCCTGGTCCTCGAATTTTTTCTTAAAGAAGTTTGCCGGAGTTGGGGTTAAGGGGCTTCTCTTAGCCACGCCATCCGTCTGCTCATAAGCTCAAGGTTCCATTTGAAACACCTGGCTGTGGGACAATGTATATAGAGCTCTGCTATATCACGGGGAAATATCCGATTCAGCTGCACCACCTCATTCAGCCGAACCATAGTAAATAGCAATACTACATCAAAACTAAATAATATGTTCTCCGGCTGCACCACTTTGCCTTTTAAATTACTGATAAAATGTGCCGAATTCTTGATATACAAATCCGATCGGCCCACATCCTTTCGTAATAATGTTTTCAAGATTTGTTTAAATATTGTCTTACAACCACATACTTCAAATGGAATGATCATTACTATGAACAGACGGATAGAGTACCTATAGAGAAGCAGTTATAGCGAAATTCCTTACAGCAAAATTCGAGGTGCAGGTTTTGGAAACTGCCAACCAAATATTTACTTTTGGTATCTGGATGACATTTTTGTTTCCTGCGTGCATGGCAGAGAGGAACTGAGTCTTTTTACGGGTAGGTGGAACGTTAAATTTCATTAATGTGCTAGTTTTCAAGAAAGAAGGTGGTAGCTCAGGCCACACAGTTTACCGAAAACGCACGCACAGACCGTTACCTACAGCGGGATTCGAACCACCACTCACAACAAAAGCGAGGCATCATAAAAGCGTTGGTGGATATTGCAAGGAACTTCTGCGAACCAGAGCTGCTTGACGCAGAATTAAAACACTTCTCCGATTCATTGCTCAAGAATGGTTATTCGTCTGCTGAGGTACAAAGAGCGTTAATACCCATGCGCACGATTCATAGCGATATACGAGCGCCAGAGGAATTGAAAGTTTTTCTGAGTTTCATTAAGGACGTTATTGGCCGCGTAGGGAAAATCTTGAAAAACGGAACACTGCAGTGATCTGTAAACCCACCCGGAAGAGACTAGATCATCTGAAATTAGCAAAGAATGCTCGCAAACCGCTAGATAAAGTAGGCATTTATAGAATTCCGTCTAGTTGTGGCGAGACGTACATATATACTACAAAAAGGACAGTCAAAAGACGACTAGAACACAAGGGCTATTGCAGAAAGGGATAGATCATCTGTTGTGGAACGTGCTTCGCAGTCAGGAGACCACCACATTCATTTTGATAGGACTCAAATACTGGAAGTACTGGAAGAAACGCGAAGGCAAAAGAAATCGGGCACGACACAACGCGAAACACTTACCTAACACTTCGTAACTGCACGCATATAACCACTGTTTAATTATAACAAATTGTACCGAGAATGATGTGTTTTTATAAATCTTCAATATGCCGTTGCCTGGAAGCGGCATGCTTTCATTATACGCAATTTACGATACGGAAAGTACGCTGTCCATTCACAGTAATGTGATCACCTATCAAAATCCTAAATAACCACACCTCGCGGAGCAGACCGCTGCGACACGTGCAAGAAGATTGTCAACGATGTTCTGGAAGTTACCGACAGGTAACTTGCCTCCTGTGGCATGGACCGCTGCGCTGGATTTTCTGGTTGAGAATACATAGCCCTATTGAAGTAATCTCACAGGTTCTCGACGGGTTAAAATCCGGTGAGTTTGGTGGCCAGGGCACTGGCTCTGCGAGCCACGCACATCCCCAGCCAGCTGTGTGACACGTTGCATTCTCCTGCTGATAAAGGCCGTGGCGGCGAGAAGAAACACATTTATGAGTGGATGTGATCCCCAAGGATAGATGAAGTGTTGATCCATTGTACCTTCCTTAATGGCGAGATTACTCAGGGAAAGCCACGAAAACATTCCCCAAACAATAACGCCCCCGTCTCTGCAGTAGACCCTTCCGTCGATCCAAGAGTCATCTATCCTGTGAAGCCTAAAACATGATTCGTCTGAAGAGGTCACTGTCGTCACTCAGTGGACGTTGTAATGATTATTTGCATTCCCTTCACGTGTTTCAGACAAGCATTATGCATATTTATGCGATCGGGAATGCTCATTAGCAGCCAGGCTACAGGTACATTTAACAGTTGAGCGTCAGCAAGGAGCATCAGTGATGAAATCATAGGAGTCAATGTTGTGCAACCTTAGTAGGGACAAGATCCGACTATTCGGGAGTAGGATCTTACAATCTGAGACAGTGTTCCGAGACAAACTTCGTCACAATGTCCGCAAACGTGACGTCAGATCCGACTAGCAACAGCGATCTGAACGCCCATTGGCTGGATATATACGAGGTGTGGCTAGAAAAAAACCGGACTAGTACTGGTGAAACAATAAATCGAATGCAATAAGGCTGAAAGTCGCGTGGCCGGTCACGTGACTCTCACTCCGCCTACTGCTCGAGTTTCATCTGCCTCCTGCACTCAGTCTGCCCGTGGCGTCTGTTTTAAGTAGTTGACGTTTTGTCTGTGCGTCGGAAAATGTTGAGTGTACAGAAAGAACAGCGTGTTAACATCAAATTTTGTTTCAAACTAGGAAAATCTGCAAGTGAAACGTTTGTAATGTTACAACAAGTGTACGGCGATGATTGTTTATCGCGAACACAAGTGATGAGTGGTTTAAACGATTTAAAGATGGCCGCGAAGACACCAGTGTTGACACTCGCACTGGCAGACCATTGTCAGCAAAAACTGATGCAAACATTGAAAAAATCGGTAAACTTGTTCGACGAGATCGCCGTTTAACAATCAGAGCAGTGTCTAAGTTAACAGGAGTTGACAAGGAAAGTGTTAGGCAGATTCTTCATGAAAGTTTCAACATGAACAAAGTGTGTTCAAAAATGGTTCCAAAGTGTCTCACAATTGAACAGAAGGAACGCCGAAGAATGATTTGTTCTGACATCCTGGAAAACATTGAAAGTGATCCCACCTTCTTACAAAATGTTATTACTTGCGATGAATCGTGGTTTTTTACTTACGATCCCGAAACTAAACGCCAATCGATGCATTGGAAAACTCCTGGTTCTCCACGACAAAAAAAAGCACGAATGTCAAAATCGAAATTCAAGGCAATGATGATTGTTTTTTTTGACATCAAAGGGATTGTGCACATTGTGAAAGGTGGCTACACTGAGCCACTGCGCCAGAGATTGCGCCAAAGAGTATTATTAAGCCGCCTCCACAGTGCTTGTTGAGAGCTCGTAGAAGTCAGTGCCTGTTAAGAACTCGTAGCAGGCAGTGCGTGGGCAGAGCTCGTAGAAGACTGTGCTTGTCGAGATGTGCTAGTGGGCACGGCTTGTCGAGATGTTGTAGTAAGGAGTGCTTGTTCCATGTTTTATGCAGTTGTTTGATGGGATAGACAGCAGATGGTTCGAATGGAAATACTGTAACGATCAGAGTGCTTTTCGTCAATATATATGAAGGTAAAATATTGCCTGTTTTTTCATTATTTCCATGTTTTAAATAATGCGTCATTACAGGTTCAGTCAACAAAGCATCTGGCTTGTGTTCTTGTATTAGAGTGTAATTCTGGTTTTCTTGAGTAATTATGATATTTTTATTTCCTTTAGTTACTTCAGTATAAATGGTATTTAAAATTTCTTGTCTTGTTGAAGAAGAACCGTGCCAGATGTGTACGTTGAGTCACACTCCCACACACAGAACAGTTACTCTTGTGCTTATTGGTTTCGTAGGTTTTATAGTTGCTGGGGACTTAATTAATTAATTGTGTTAACGAAAATTTTCATTTCGTTCTTTGTTGTTGTTCTAAGCAGTCAGATTGCGTAATAATAATAGTCAGGGCCAACCGTTTACGAAATAGCGTAATCAGACATACAGCTACTAAAAAAAAGCTAAAAACATTTTCAATCTATTAATTAAGTAAGTCCCCAGCAACTATAAAACCTACGAAACCAATAAGCACAAGAGTAACTGTTCTGTGTGTGGGAGTGTGACTCAACGTACACATCTGGCACGGTTCTTCTTCAACAAGACAAGAAATTTTAAATACCATTTATACTGAAGTAACTAAAGGAAATAAAAATACCATAATTACTCAAGAAAACCAGAATTACACTCTAATACAAGAACACAAGCCAGATGCTTTGTTGACTGAACCTGTAATGACACATTATTTAAAACATGGAAATAATGAAAAAAACGCAATATTTTACCTTCATATATATTGACGAAAAGCACTCTGATCGTTACAGTATTTCCATTCGAACCATCTGCTGCCTATCCCATCAAACAACTGCATAAAACATGGAACAAGCACTCCTTACTACAAAATCTCGACAAGCCGTGCCCACTAGCACATCTCAACACGAACTCTCTGCTACAACATCTCAGCACAAACTAACACGAGACCTCGACAGGCACTGACTACTACGAGCTCTCTCCAAGCACTGACTTCTACGAGCTCTGCCCACGCACTGACTTCTACGAGTTCTTAACAGGCACTGTCTTCTACGAGCTCTCAACAAGCACTGACTACTACGAGCTCTGCCCACGCACTGACTTCCACGAGCTCTCTCCAAGCACTGACTTCTACGAGTTCTCTCCAAGCGCTGTGGAGGCGGCTTAAAAGTACTCTTTGGCGCAATCTCTGGCGCAGTGGCTCAGTGTAGCCACCTTTCAATTGATTGGGTACCAGAGGGACAAACAGTGAATCAGCATTACTACATTAGCGTCCTGGCTACCCTACGTGAGCGAGTACGGAGAAAACGGAACGATTTGTGGAGAAAAAAGTCATGGATCCTTCACCAAGACAATGCCCCAGCTCACAGTGCGTTGTCAGTGAAGACGTTTTTGGCAAAACACAACATTCCCATCTTAGATCATCCACCTGTCTCACCTGATTTGGTCCCCTGTGACTTTTTTCTTTTCCCTTAAGTCAAGTCAGCTTTGAAAGGAACTAGATTTGAGACTGTTGAAGCAGTAAAAGAAAAAGCGACGGAAGTAATGTATGGACTTACCGAAAATGATCTGCAGCATTGCTATGAACAGTGGAAAATTCGTATGGAGCGGTGTAGAGACCGAGGAGGAGAGTACATTGAAGGAGATAACATGAAATTGTAAATAATTGTAAATAAATGTTTTTTTCAGCATCAGTCCGGTTTTTTTCTAGCCGCACCTCGTATATATATATATATATATATATATATATATATAGAGAGAGAGAGAGAGAGAGAGAGAGAGAGAGAGAGAAGTGTTCTTATTGGCTGAGGAAGAAAGGTGGGGTGGTCTCTCTTGAGACAGGGTCAGTTAGGCGCGAGGAGCCACTCATAACGCAGTAACCGGGTCAGCTCTAAAAGAACGGTCGCGAGCTCATATTTCAAATGTTAAACAAGATATAAAGTGAAGTTATTGGTTATAAGAAGTCTATCATTATGAAATGTGTTAATGTGTGTAAAGGGTCGAATAACGGCGTAGTCCAGAGCCACCATATTGAAAATTCAGATTCTTTGACGTGTGTGACAAAGTAATTTCTGTATTAAAAGAAGTATAGTACAAGCGTTGTTGAGAATGAGCAACAGGCATCCCTAAACACTCCAATTGAGCAGGATCACCACCTACATGGAACCTGGCGACTGAGCGCTACTTCTGGGCTACGACTTACCGAAGCAGCAAGACACCAGGTTAGTGAGACCGCCCAAAGAAGTACTTCCTTCTCGCTACAATGCCAATGAGGGTGTTGAAAAGTCCAGTTGGGGTATTGGCGTACAAATTGCAGCCTTCGTCGCCGATAAATAGCATTCAGCACAGGTGCATTAAGTAGACGCCTGCTGCAGAGACCCACATGCAGCAAGGTTCGTTGAACGGTCCTTGAGGAGACACTGTTGATAGCGCCTTATTTCATTTGTGCCGTCAGCTGCTCAACAGTTACACGTCTTTTCGTCCGTACTCATCTCCACAGCCCTTGGTCATCCCTGTAGTATATGGCCTGTGGTGCATCACAGTAGCCGCGGCGCCGTTTTTGGATAGTACCATTTTGGCATGCTGAACATACTTTAACCATGGCAGCATGGGATGGTATACAAACTTAGGCGTTTCGGAAATGCTTCCACCCGTTTCCTGAAACCCAACGCTGAAGCACTTTTGGACGTCAGATATATCGCTCCATTTGCGCTTTAAGACCACAACTGCGCTGTTTTCCGCTCCTCCCTCCCCCCCCCCCTCCCTCCCTCCACACGCGTTATACACAGTGTTACAAAAAGGTACGGCCAAACTTTCAGGAAACAATTCTCACACACAAAGAAAGAAAATATTTTATGTGGACATGTGTCCGGAAACGCTTACTTTCCATGTTAGAGCTCATTTTATTACTTTTCTTCAAATCACATTAATCATGGAATGGAAACACACACCAGCGTGACTTCAAACACTTTGTTACAGGAAATGTTCAAAATGTCCTCCGTTAGCGAGGATACATGCATCCACCATCCGTCGCATGGAATCCCTGATGCGCTGATGCAGCCCTGGGGAATGGCGTATTGTGTCACAGCCGTCCACAATACGAGCACGAAGAGTCTCTACATTTGGTACCGGGGTTGCGTAGACAAGAGCTTTCAAATGCCCCCATAAATGAAAGTCAAGAGGGTTGAGGTCAGGAGAGCGTGGAGGCCATGGAATTGGTCCGCCTCTACCAATCCATCGGTCACCGAATCTGTTGTTGAGAAGCGTACGAACACTTCGACTGAAATGTGCAGGAGCTCCATCGTGCATGAACCACGTGTTGTGTCGTACTTGTAAAGACACATGTTCTAGCAGCACAGGTAGAGTATCCCGTATGAAATCATGATAACGTGCTCCATTGAGCGTAGGTGGACGAAACTAAAATGAGCTCTAATATGGAAAGTAAGCGTTTCCGGACACATGTCCACATAACATCTTTTCTTTATTTGTGTGTGAGGAATGCTTCCTGAACGTTTGGCCGTACCTTTTTGTAACACCCTGTATACCTTGGACTGCTAGTGCTGCCACCTGCCATCTGTGAGAGGTTATTGCGCGGTGACGTCAGACATGGGCGGTGTTCACGTTAATGCAACGGAGTCATGTATGAACTATGCGAGCACCCCGCCTCGGAAGTCGATAGCAGTTCCTACTGTCTTAGATAATTGCGCGTGACGTCACGTATCCACGAAGTCTTGTGAACTGAAGGTTGCTCCAGAAGAAGAGGAAAGGGCGTGGGGGGCGGCACGCAGCGTCACTGTGCGGCGAGGGCGCGGGGGCTTCCCCGGGGCCGGGCCGGGTCGGGCCAGACCGGTTGGGGGTTCCCCGCGGCGCACAATGCGCCACTCGGCGCCGGTTTCACGCGCCAGCGCGCCGCGGCAGGCCGGCGGGGCCGCGCCACTGCAATCAGCCGTGAAATAGCACCTGCAGCCGCGCCGCGCCAGGCCCGCTCTGCGGTTGGCCGGCCGCTCGGAAACACGGCGCGAGCAGCGGGGCGTGCTGCCGCCGCTGCTGCTGGCGGCGGCTCACAGCCAATCTCACGCCGGCCAAACAAATAACACCCGCCCGTAACGAACGCCTGCCACTCCGGCACGACAGCCCCGTGTGTCACCCGCAGAATCGAATCGTGTGCTGTCGTATTACAACTTCGCTAGACAGTCTCCAGTCGACGCAAAGCCAAGTTTATCGCATCCATGCACGCCCGCGTGATGTGCGGATACTCTAGCGTCGCAATTTCAGCAGAGCGGTTCTAACGTCCCGGTCTCAACCTCTGAACTGATTCTTTAGTGACTCTGGTAACTATAAACCCAGTAGTGGCACTAAAGAACAAGTGTAACGGCCTCTCTCTCTGCCTAACAGTTTACCGGAGACTCTAAAACTTCAAATATCTTTTTTTAAAAAATTAAAGGCTATTTCACATCTTTGGAATGTACTGATTGTATTCGATTTAAAAGTACGTCTAAGAAATATTTTGAGATATGGACTACGCGAGGAGCCGTGGTATGCTTACAACTGTCAAAGTAGTCAGGACAGTGAAACTTCCTGGGAGATTAAAACTGTGTGCCGGACCGAGACTCGAACTCGGGACTTTTGCCTTTCGCGGGCAAGTGCTCTACCATCTTTTTTTTTTTTTTTTTTTTTTTGGTACGATCTGAGATACCCAAGCACGACTCACGACCCGTCTTCACAACTTCAATTCTGCCAGTACCTCGTCTCCTACCTTCCAAACTTCACAGAAGCTCTTCTGCAAAGTTCACAGAAGAGCTTCTGTGAAGTTTGGAAGGTAGGAGACGAGGTACTGGCAGAACTGAAGTTGTGAGGAGGGGTCGTGAGTCCGTGAGTCGTGCTTGGGTAGCTCAGATGGTAGAGCACTTGCCCGCGAGAGGAAAAGGTCCCGAGTTCGAGTCTCTGTCCGGCACACAGTTTTAATCTAACAGGAAGTTTCATATCAGCGCACACTCCGCTGCAGAGTGAAAATCTCATTCTGTAGTCAAGATAGTACCTATCTGTCAGAGACTTGCATCTGATGTACTACTGGCAAGATGCGCTGATGGCAAGACACAAAGTGTAAGTGAAAGTTCGCACAGTGTCATTTGGTCCTAGTGTCCCAGAGAAAACAAAAAGAAAAGAAAGAAATTTTTGGGTTTTGTTACTGTTGGGTCTTGTCCTGTACTTAGTAGAATATGGAATGTTGAAGACTGGAGAAAACAGAAGTCGCAGCACTCGTTTATCACCCTCCCAGGAGAAGATCTGCTTATCTAGACATCAATGATGATTCAAGCAGTCCACAAACTACTGCCTCGAATCGGAAAAATTCAAGTAAAAGTCTACCCTCGTCTTGAAATTAGAACAAGAAGAATCCCTACATGAACAGGAAGAGAAAATGTAAGGTGCCGGAGACTTTTAATGTGTATGTGTCTTATACTAGCATTTATTTTAAGTAAAATTGTAAAATCTAATTTCCTATAAGTTTGTTTTTATAAGTTCAGTGCAAACTTTGTATATTTGCATTAATACTATCGAAAATGTAGTTTGTCTATTTCATTATCACATTTACACTATTTCCAGATAATTAAAGAAATTATTTAAGTTTTGAACATGAACACAATACTGAAAGTAAGTTAAGAAAATTTCTCATAAAATGAGCCCATATAATTGTTCGACAATGCCTTGTGAATGTACCTACAAAATTTAGAATGTGAAAATGCAATTCTGAGCAACAAAAATATATTTCCAAAATACGATTAAAATCATATTAAAATTAAAAACTGAAAAAAAGCTAATGAAATTCTCGACTTTAAAGGTTGTGTGTTGTTACATCTATCGTGATAGACAAGATTTTAAAATTTGGTTGAAATCGGCAAACGAAAAGAAAAGTCTAATTTTTGGGTCGAGTCTCCCCTTAACGACAGTGAAGGTTACCTAAGAAGTTAACACAGTGAAATTAGGAGAACTGACTAGTTTCAAACAACGTAATGAACACTTTATAGGTTCATCTTTATGATGAACCTGTGCTACGAAAAGAAAGTAATAAAAGGGCGTCCTGAAACGTAATGCATCCGATTTTTTTATTCTCTTCACAGTATCTGTTGATGTACTGCAGATTACACGATTGACTTTCCAGCTTCCGAACTGTAACGCGTAATATGGCGGTGTGGAACGTAACTGCGTCGGCGCTGTAATCGAGTTTCTGACTGCAAAAAAAGTACCTGCAATTGAAATCCATAAGAAGAATGGAAGCTGTGTATGGTGATGACTGTATTGACACCATTAACCTGCGACGTTCGTGCTCGTAATGCAGCAAACGGTGGGTCAAACCCCAACGTACGTCACAGAGCTCTGAGTCCGCTCAGGAAAGTACAGCATATTACAGGAGCATGTACAGGGCATCATTGCACAACTGCAGTACAGAAAACTGTGTGCACGATGGATGACCCGCATGATCAGTCCTGACATGAAACAGGGGAAGCTGCACGTCAACAAATTCTTTTACGTTTTGATCGCAAGGGTGATGCGTTTCTTAACAACTTTGTTACAGGTGATGAAAGCTGGGTCCACCAAGTTGACTACGTAAACAAGAGATCATCAATGGAGTTCCACCACAGAGGATCACCGTGGCCAAAAAAAGTTGAAGGCCAAGCGATTCAGCACTCAGTCATGCTCACAGTGTTCCTGGATGTTCAACGTCTAGAGCATTTGGAATTTATACCTAAAGACATCACAATACTGCAATACCCTCAGAAAATGAAAAACACAAATTCGAAGATTTCGTCCATACACGGACCACTCTCTCCTTCAGGATGACAATGCCAGATCACACACGCGTGCTGCGACATCTGGAACAATCCGACACCTTGGGTTCACTGTCATCGATCATCCTCCACACAGTTCCAACTTGGCCCCATCTGATTTTCACCTGCTTACAAAATTTAAAGAATACTTTCAAGAATATCACTTTGACAATGCTGAAGCGGTGCAAACAGAGTTGAGGTAGTGGCTCCAACAACAACGTCAAGAAATCTTCAGTGGTGGTGTCAATAAAGTAGTCTCTCCTTGGGAGAAATATATTCGTTGCAAGGAAGACTATGTTGAGAAATAAATACGTAGACACGAATAAGATAACGGTAGCTGTACAATTTAGAAATTTTTCTTGTTGCTGGTCACAGCCTCAATATTTTTTAAGAGCGAAAACTTTGTTCCCGGAGATAACACGACGCATTTTATTTGTTGTGACTGCGCTAGCTTACTACCCGGAACTGTTCCGTTGAGCTGGCTCGCAGACGCATGTCCAGCAAACTGGACGTTGCCGTAAGTCAGATCATCCGCGAGAGGTGTGTGTTCTGCGGTTGCTGTCCGGCCGGAATGTAGGTGCGGATAACGTAGTACACGTTTCGAGATAAGACGTTCATACTCACTCTCATGTTCTGCAGAAATGATTAGCATTTGGGTCACCTTGGCTCAGCATGCGTCCTGTTGCCTAGTAGTCGCAGGGTCTGCATTGGGTCCTGATAACTTTCTCCATGCTTGATGGAATCGATGCGTAGAGGGCATGAATGGCGTTCTATGGTACAGCCATCCATGCTGCATTCACCTGGTTCCAAAGTTCATCTGTGGCGATTGGCCGTGGGTCACAGCGCTACACCGGTCGCTTCACCATATCCTACACATTTTCGATTGGCGACATGTCTGGTGATCAGGCGGGCCAGAGAAAAAGGCTGACTTTCTGTGACACCAAGAAGGCACGTGTACGTGAGCAACATGTGGTCGTGCATTGTCATGCTGAAAAAATGGCGTGATAGAGATGAAGTGGTGCCAGCAGAGGTTAAATTGTGGCTCTTTCATCAAACTTTCCAGAGCGACAGTATCAACAAACTGGTCCCTCGTTGGGAGAAATGAGTTCATCGCCATGGTGACTATGTCGAGGAATAAACATGTAGACAGGAAGAAAAAATATGAAGAAAGTTAATAAAGTTTGTTTTATTTAATAAGCTTTAGGGAGTTTTCGCATAGGAAATTCGGAGGCATTTTTTTTCACCGCACCCTCCTAGTACTCCGCGAGTGAGTGATGAAGATATGCACAGGAAATAATTGGTGACCCGCAGAATGGAATGATTACTTGTTTATTCAGGAACAATTACCAGAAGAGGTTAGGTACAGCTCGTGTGACTTACACTAAGAGATAATACTATCAAGAAAGTGTACTGAAGTCCTAGCAGCGGGAAGTTTAGGTGAGTGAGACAGATTCGCTTAACGATGGCTCCTTAACCCACGGAGATTGGTGCTGGTTGGCGTACACCGTGCCCGGGGCTACGTACGGCTGAAGCGTAGGTATACAGCGCGGGCTATTTTCAGGCACTTTATTTGCAGAGGCAAAGGGTCCCCCACAGGCTGCGCCTCATATCGTCAATTGGAACGCCACCAAACGGAGAAAGTAGTGTCTGCAGTGATGGCGTCCTGAGTTCCCGGCGATAACAGAGCGCATTGTATGTGTTGTGATTGCGCTGACTTATGGCCCGGAATTGTTACCGTCGAGCCCTCTTGCAGACGCCTGTGCAGCAAGCTGGACAACTCCTGAGACTAGGCCACCCGCAAATCGCCGGTGTGCTGCGGTTGCTGCCCGGTTGGAGTGTAGGTGCTGATATCGTAGTTAATTCATATCGCACTTAATTCAACAAAAAGCGCGCCTACATAAGCGATTACGACACATCGCTCGAAAAAAAGGTTCTAGATGAAAAACTAATGTTAGTAATGGGGACACCTGTCTGTCCTACGAATGGACACCTTCTACTCACCCCCTCCTGTGCAGGCGGGATCAACTTTTTTCCCCTCATTTTATTGCATATTCGGATTCTACGCCAAAAATACGTACGATTCATTCAAACATTTGTTTTCTACTCGTGGTATCTGGCGCCGTAATCAAAAAGTATCCACTGTTCCTGTTTTTGCAATTAAGAACCGACGCAGTTGATTCTAAATTTTATTTACGATATAAAGGTAAACCTTTGTGTTTTATCGGTTGCTACTGATGCTCAAATATTATTTGAGTGCTGCAAAGCTGACTGTGCAGTATGACTAAGTTGGCGAGACATTAGATTTTCTGTCATATAAATTACCTGTCTGATAACGTAGTTTCCTGTTCCTTATGGGGTTGATCGCAGCGAGTCCCCAAACCATCGGAATGCTTTATTTCGGTGGCCGCCCTCTAACCCCACCATCAGCGTGACACATTTTTAATCGTTCATATGGAAAACGAAGTGTGTAGTATGTAATGATGTAAGAAGTATTCCCTGATTGTATCGAAGAGCATTGAGAATTGTATAAGCTACCTGTGAGATATTTTTGGAGAGACCTATAAGCCGCACGCCGCCAGAATAACTAAATAAATTCCATATAGCACCTAGCAGTGCATAACTTGTATCGTGTACGTCATACAGTACTGTGTGACGTCCAAGTTCAGGGGCGAGAAGTTATTTGCTGCTCAGAATAGATTATGGCCACAATTGTCACTCGTACTTGCAGAAACAAATCAGATACCTATTTCACATAACTTTGGAAACTTTAGTGAGTGAGTACCTCACTGAAACACCATCTTACCTCAATCATCAAAGTTACTTTCCAATGAAAGTCCTACCCACACAACAACTAGTTAGCGGTTCAACTTCTTTTCATAACGTTGAAAGCAGACAACATCGCACACAGTGATGACATGTTGAGAATGGGAAGAAATTGATTACCATCACCCTTTACGTTGGTAGGTGTTCTAACCACGGTACCGCGTCTTGTTTTAGGGGAAGTAATGGTCACAGATATGGTGAGTGCCCGAGGAACAGATGGCTATCTTGGAATTCCTACTTCATGGTGTACTGTGAAGATGATGACAATGAAGTCTCTTGAGCACTGCTTACATAAAATTAATTGATCTACAAATGTTCCAATGTTAACTGAAAATTGCTGCTCTCTATAATCATTACACAGTCCAGTGCGCACTCACCTTCTACATGCGTTCTTCGCTCCAAACAATGCAGGATGTCAACAGAAGGGTTTCTTAGGTATAGAGTAGTACGCGTTAAATCACGTTTTTTTCAGCCAGCTTTACTGAGGCCTTCCACAAGTTACTGAGGAGCTGGCTACTCCATTGCAGATCGAGAGGAGAGGTCAGCTGATGGAGAAACTGATTTCTTTATTAATAGATCCGGTGAAGGTCCTACTAATTGAGAAACTGATATATTAATAGATCTATGGGAAGGGTCTTCTACTCGAGAAAGTGAATTTTCCTTAGTATATTCAGAGGAAGGCCATTACAATTGTGGCCAGAAGTTCGTTTTGCAATACGATGTGGCTCTACTTCCAGAAAACGTGTGACGTTTGTGTCACGGTATCACATTATACATTACTAATTCAAATCCTGCCGCTATTTTGCAGTTATTTCAGTGAGTATGCTGGAGCGGTGTGTTTGAAAGGCAGCCTTTCGTTCACCACCCTCATGTTGTGTAATGTAAGATATGTTTCTATGGTTTCTTTTCTTGGCAAAAGGTAGTCTATGAATCTCATTAGGACAAGAGGGCCTCCTCAGGGGGTGACTGGTAGTTTCGCAGAAGTCGGAAAGCAATCCACGCCGCGGTTATTAATTTACAGGCAGGGGCTTGCGCCCACCTTGGTCAGTGAATGCTGCGGCCACCCGATAGCCACCAGAGAACAATTGAGCACGACCTTTCGGTCTTTCTGTGTGTACTTCAAAGATCCAGGCGTCATCAATTTCATGTTTAAAAATGTGCGTCTTTTACGTAAAAGAAGGCAAGTTACATCCGTTTTCCCTAATTCTTCATTATTTTAGCTACAGTTCACATCCTTCACATTTGCAACGTCATTTAGTCGCTCGTACCATATAGAGTTTCTTGAAAGTAAAGCACTGAAGACTCTGAAGTGGAATTCTGGCATTTCTGATCCACGTAATCGTAGAGTGGGGTAATTTTAGGGGCACCATATGGTGCTGATCAGCGCACTCTAGCTGTTATGTGTCACAATTGAAGTAGCACGATCTATATTCCGTGTAGCTCGTTACTCTCTCGCTTTGCCACGCAAACTGTGTTGTTTAATTTGGTATAAATTTTTGGCTTCTTCTTGTAACGTTAACTTTGATTTCGCGTGCTGTCCAGATACACAGATCTTGCACGTACTCCAAACAAACTCCCAAACTTTTGGTTCCCCCACCACCACCACTGTGTTAACATCAATTTGTAGTTTAGTCTGAATTACAGAAAACTTTGTTCTGTGTTAATTTTATTGAGACTGATGTCAATCATCAGAACAAATATACCTACAGAAAAAAATTGAGTCATGAAGAAGGAGTTGTGCGATATAAGAGAAAGTTGGCATGCTCATTTCAAGATCTGAAAGATGACGTCTACTCCAATTTTCGAGCCAATTGCTTAAGAGTGCTCTAGTACTGCCACTATGAGTCTGCAAATCAGGCTTCGTGAAAGTTAGTTATTTTTGAGAATGCACATGATGAGATGATGTTAGTCAAGAATGCCTTTTAGGCGACAAAGACGCACTTATCATTTAACCTCTGTGTGTGTGTGTGTGTGTGTGTGTGTGTGTGTGTGTGTGTGTGTGTGAGTGAGTGTGCGCGCGCGTGTGTTTTGCGCTTTTTTCCACCGGTGTAAATGACCGTCAGTCTCGATCTTGCCGTGGATTTAGAGGTCCTTTAAATTGTCCTATAACGTTTCCTCGTTAGACGACCGGTTAGCCGGCCGAGGTGGCCGAGCGGTTCTAGGCGCTTCAGTCTGGACCCGCGCGACCGCTACGGTCGCAGGTTCGAATCCTGTCTCGGGCGTGACTGTGTGAGATGTCCTTAGGTTAGTTAGGTTTAAGTAGTTATAAGTTATAGGGGACTGATGACCTCAGATGTTAAGTCCCATAGTGCTCAGAGCCATTTTTGAACGACCGGTTAGAAAAAAGTGAACTGTTATATGTCTAATTGTTCGCTTCACTGTGTCGGCGTTGTCATCGAGCAGTGCTGCTAACTGCAACAATTATTTACCTATAACTTTGCAGAAGCAGCGAGCTATGCAATCGCTTGTCTTCCATTAGTACGATTTGGATTTACTTTTTATCCTTGACAGCAACAAGCATGCAGACGTCTCATCACGTGTTACCACAAGTTGGTTTCATTAATCAGGGGCTAGAACTTTCAAACTGTCATGATAACTCAGGCCTTATACGCCAGTGCACTAACAATAGAAAACGTCTTTCGATATAGTGAACTACCAGAAGGACCTACACTATATGATCAAAAGTAAACGGTGAATCCCAAAAACATACGTTTTTCGTATTATGTACATTGTGCTGCCACCTACTGCCATGTACTCCATATCAGTCATTAGACATCGTGAGAGAGCAGAATGGAGCGCTCCGCGGAACTCGCTGCTTTCGAACGGGGTCAGGTGATTGGATGTTATTTGTGTCATACGTCTGTATGCGAGATTTCCACACTCCTAAACATCCCTAGGTACACTGTTTCCGATGTGATAGTGAAGTGGAAGCGTGTAGGGGCACGTACAGCACAAAATCGTACAGGCCGACCTCGTCTATTGACTGACAGAGATAGTTGAAGAGGGTCGTAATGTGTAATAGGCAGACATCTAGCCTGACCATTACACAGGAATTCCAAACTGCATCAGGATCCAGTACAACTACTATGACAGTTAGGTGGGAGCTGACAAAACTTGGATTTCAGGGTCGAGCAGCTGCTCATGACCCACACATCACTCCGGTAAATGCCAAACGAAGCCTCGCTTGGTGTAAGGAGCTTAAACATTGGACGATTGAACAGTGGAAAAACGTTGTGTGGAGTGAAGAATCACGGTACACAATGTGGCGACCCGACGGCAGGGTGTGGGTATGATGAACGTCATCTGCCAGCGTGTGTGGTGCTAACAGTAAAATTCGGAGGCGGTGGTGTTATGGCGTGGTCGTATTTTTCATGGAGGGAGCTTGTACCCCCTGTTGTTTTGCGTGGCACTACCATAGCACAGGCCTACATTGATGTTTTAAGCACCTTATTGCTTCCCACAGTTGAAGATCGCATCTTTCATCATGATCGAGCAACTGTTCATAATGCACGGCCTGTGGCGTACACGACAGTACCATCCCTGTAATGGACAGGCCTGACCTGAATCCTGGCCGGCCGATGTGGCCGAGCGGTTCTAGGCTCTTCAGTCTGGAACCGCGCGGCCGCTACGGTCTCAGGTTTGAATCCTGCCTCGGGCATGGCTGTGTGTGATGTCCTTAGGTTAGTTAGGTTTACGTAGTTCTAAGTTCTAGGGGACTGATGACCTCAGATGTTATGTCCCATAGCGCTCAGAGCCATTTGAACCATTTTGAACCTGAATCCTGTAGAATACATTTGGGATGTTTTGGAACGCCGACTTCGTGCCAGGCCTCACCGACCGACATCGATACCTCTCCGCAGTGCAGCACTTTGTGAAGAATGGCGTGCCATTCCCCAAGAAGCTTTCCAGCACCTGATTTAAGGTGTGAATGCGAGAATTTTAAGCTGACATGAAAGCTGAGAGTGGGCCAATAGCATATTGAATTCCGGCATTAACGATGGAGGGCTCCACGAACTTGTAACCCATTTTCAGCCAGGTGTCCGGATACTTTTGATCACATAGTGTACCTCAGGCCCAGTCCCCACACGATATCTACCGTCCCGCTCAACAGCGTAACAATGCTCACCGTGACCTTGTCTGGCGAGAAAGCGAGACGCAGCACCCAAGTTCGGCGGTAGCGAGTGGGATGGCGAGACTGGAGGGGGTGGGATGGAAGGGTGCAAATTTAATTCCGGCGCCGCCGCCAGTGGCACCACGACGGCAAGCGGCTGGCGGCAGGCGGCCCGCGACGATAAGATCAAAATGCAATTTCGCGGAGCACTAAAATGTGCCCGCCCCGCCGCAGCCGCCGCCGCCCCCGCCGCCACCACCAGACGCGACGACCGGCGCCCGAGCCTACGGCCTGTCTACCGGCCGGACGTCCACCTTCCCCCCGCACGGCTCTCGCTAAACCTGAAACTAAACCTTAAGTCCGGGAGCATATCTGGACACTGGTAATGCAGGGTAGAGTAGTCCAGCGCAGAGCAGTTAGTTACGTGACATACTATCAGTCATTGACATATCAATGACTGAATTCAGGTATCTTAGTCCAGAGCAGGGTTGTGCTGAGGCAATGAGCATGCTGATGATATTGAGCAACACTTCAGAATGGAAAAAATCTGAATAGGAAAGACGGATACGTGAACGTGTGAAAAATCGCGGTGAATTTGCTTTGACGTCAGAATTTTCTCATAAACAATTAACTCTCTAGTTACGTTTAGCTCGGTATCTGCGTCTCGAGGATCACTTTCTTGGGTGATAATGTAGAGCGAAGTGCCGTAAACTGGAATGCCCACCTAAACCGGATTCCTTTATCATTTGGCTCTGCGTTTTCCTGAACGTTAGTGATATTAACTGTAAATAACACTTCAGGCTTCTATCACTCTGCAGCGGGATGCACAAGTAGCCCATTTCAATTATTATTTGTCAGTTCACCATTTTTTGCCAATGGAAAAATTTTTCGTATTGCAGTATATTTTTCGATTTCTCTCCTAGATATTGGCAGGTAAGCCTTTCAGCTTAAAAAATGGTTCAAATGGCTCTGAGCACTATGGGACAACTTCTGAGGTCATCAGTCCCCTAGAACTTAGAACTACTTAAACCTAACTAAGCTAAGGACATCACACACACTCATGCCCGAGGCAGGATTCGAACCTGCCACCGTAGCGGTCGCGCGGTTCCAGACTGTAGCGCCTACAACCGCTCGGCCACCCCGGCCGGCACTTTCAGCACATAAGTGTTCATAAACACTAAGGTTTGAGGTTAATGTTTAGATCTTTTGTTGTTGTGGTCTTCAGTCCAGAGACTGGTTTGTTGCAGCTCTCCATGCTACTCTAACCTCTGCAAGCTTCTTCATCTCCGACTAACTACTGCAATCTACATAATTCTGAATCTGTTTAGCGTATTCATCTCTTGGTCTCCCTCTACGATTTTTACCCTCAGCGCTTCCCTCCAATAGTAAATTGATGATCCCTTGATGCCTCAGAAAGTGTCCTACCAACTGATACATTCTTCTAGTCAAGTTTTGACACAAATTCCTCTTCTCCCCAATTCTGTTAGTACCCCCTCATTAGTTACGTGATCTACCGACCTAATCTTCAGCATTCTTCTGTAGCACTACATTTCGAAAACTACTATTCAATTCTTGTCTAAACTGCTTATCGTCCATGTTTCACTTCCGTACACGGTTACATTCCATACAAATACTTTCAGAAAAGACTTCCTCAAACTTAAATCTATGCTCCATGCTAACAAATTTCTTTTCTTCAGAAACGCTTTCCTTGCCATTACCAGTAAACTTTTTATATCCTCTCTAAATCGACCATCATCACTTCCTTTGCTCCCAAAACAGCAAAACTCATCTACTAATTTAAGCGACTCATTTCCAAATTTAATTACCTCAGCATCACCTGATCAAATTCGATTAAATTCCATTATCCTCGTTTTGCTTTTGTTGATGTTCATCTAATATCCTCCTTTCAAGACACTATCCATTCCTTCAACTGCTCTTCCAGGTCCTTTGCTGTCTCTGACATACTTACAGTGTCATCGGCAAACCTCAAGGTTTTTATTGCTTCTCCATGGATTTTAATGCCAATTATAAATTTTTCTTTTGTTTCTTTTACAGCTTGCGCAATAAACAGATTGAATAACATCGGGGATAGGCTACAGCCCTGTGTCACTTCCTTCCCAACCACCGCTTCCCTTTCATACCCCTCGATTCTTATAACTGCCATCTGGTTTCTGTACAAGTTTTAAAAAGCTTTTCGCACCCTCCACCTTCAGAATTTGAAAGAGAGTATCCCATTCAACACTGTCATAAGCTTCCTCCAAGTCTTCAAACGGTAGAAACGTAGGTTTGCGTTTCCTTAATCTACCTTCTAAGGTAATTGGTAGGTTCAGTATTGCCTCACGTGTTCCATTATTTCTACAGAATCCAAACTGATCATTCCCAAGGTGGGCTTCTACCAGTTTTTCCATTCGTCTGCATAAGTTTCGTGTCAGTATTTTACAGTCATGACAAATTAAACTCTTAGTTCGGTAATTTTCACATCTGTCGACACTTGCTTTCTTTGGGGTTGGAATTATTATATTCTTCTTGAAGTCTGAGGGTATTTCGCCTGTCTCATATATCTTGCTCACCAGTTGGTAGAGTTTTGTCAGGGCTGCCTCTCCCAACGCTATCAGTAGTTCTAATGGAATGTTGTCTACTCCCGGGGCTTTGTTTCAACTTAGGTCTTTCAGTGCTTTGTCAAATTCTTTACGCAGTATCATATCTCCCATGTCATCTTCATCTACGTCCTCTTCCATTTCAATAATATTGCCCTCAAGTACATCGCTCTTGTGTTGACCCTCTGAATACTCCTTCCGCCTTCCTGCTTTTCCTTCTTTGCTTAGAACTGGTTTTCCATTTGAGCTCTTGGTACTCATCCAGGTGGTTCTCTTTTCTCCAAATGTCTCTTTAATTCTCCTGTAGGCAGTACCTATCTTACCCCTAGCGATATATGCCTCTAAATCCTTACATTTGTCCTGCACCATCCCTTCTTAGCCATTTTGCACTTCTTGTCCAACTCATTTTTGAGACGTTTCTATTCTTTTTCCCTGCTTCACTTACTGCATTTTTATATTTTCTCCTTTCATCAGTTAAATTCAATATCTGTTCTGTTACCCAAGGATTTTTACTAGCCCTCGTCTTTTTACCCACTTGATCCTCTGCTGCCTTCACTACTCGATCTCTCAAAATTATCCATTCTTCTTCTACTGTATTTCTTTCTCCCGTTCTTGTCAGTCGTTCCATAATGCTCTCTCTAAAACTCTCTACAATCTCTGGTTCTTTCAATTTATCGAGGTCCCATCTCTTTAATTTGCAACATTTTTGCAATTTTTTTCAGTTTTAATCTACAATTCATGACAATAGAGTGTGGTCAGAGTCCACATCTGTCCCTGGAAATGTCTTACAATTTAAAGCTTGGTTCCTAAATCTCTGTCTTACCATTATATAATCTATCTGAGGCCTTCTAGTATATCCTGGCTTTTTCCATTCTTGAACCAAGTGTTAGCTATGATTAAGTTATGCTCTGTGCAAAATTCTACCAGGCGGCTTCCTCTTTTATTCCTTACCCAATTCCGTATTTACCAACTATTTTACCTTCTCTTCATTTTCCTACTATCGAATTCCAGTCCCCCCAGGACTATTAAATTTTCGTCTCCCTTCACTTCTTTTATCTCATCATACATTTTTTTCAATCTCTTCATCATCTGCGGAGCTAGTTGGCATATAAACTTGTACTACTGCGGTAGGCTTGGGCTTCATGTCTGTCTTTGCTACAATGAGTCCACTATGCTATTTGTAGTAGCTTAAACGCGCTCCTATTCTTTTATTCATTATTAAACTTACTCCTGCATTACCCCATTTGATTTTGTATTTATAACCCTGTGTTCACCTGACCAGAAGTCATGTTCTTCCTTCCACCGAACTTCACTAATTCCCACTATACGTAGCTTTAAGCTGTTCATTTCCCTTTTTAAATTTTCTAACCTACCTTCCAGATTAGGGGATCTGACATTCCACACTCCGATCCGTAGAACGTCAGTTTTGTTTCTCCTCATAACGACGTCCTCCTGAGTAGTCCCCGCCCAGAGAACCGAATGGGCAACTATTTTACCTACGAAATATTTTACCCAAGAGGACGTCATCATCATTTAACCATGCAGTAAAGCTACATGCCCTCGGGAAAAATTACGGCTGTAGTTTCCCCTTGCTTTCAGCCGTTCGCAATACCAACACAAGACGGCCGTTTTGATTAGTGTTACAAGGGCACATCAATCAATCATCCAGACCATTCCCCTGCAACTACTGAAAAGGCTGCTGTCCCTCTTCAGGATCCACACGTTTGTCTGGCCTCTCAATACATATCCCTCGGTTGTGGTTGCACCTACAGTACGGCTATCTGGATCGCTTAGACACGCAGGCCACCCCACCAACGGCAAGGTCCATGGTTCATGGGAGGATATTTGATTAAAAGTTATTCTGTTAGCAAAATGTAGGCTCTAGTAGTGTAAACTGTGTCCTCTTCAGTTGCTTATACCGGAGCCCTTACTTTTTCCTGTTGAAAGTCTGCCTGTGATTGTACACACACTTATTCTCTTGCAGATTCCGATGGATAAGACACTTCAGGGAAACTGGAGTCTGTCTAAAATGACTAAAGCCATTGATACAGTCCAGAAACATAAAAAGGGTTGGAAAGAAGTCAGTGAACGGTTTAATATTAAAAAACACTCGTGAGATTGTCATACGTAGATTACAGTGCACCTGAGGAGGCAACAAAAATGAAATGAGGCAGATCTACAATTTCGGGTAAAGACCTGGAACAGGAGCTGGTTTACCATAACTTGCTGTGGTAGTTTTCTTTCTTTAGGCTTACTCGTAATGATTTGTGAATCCTAGAGATAGAGTTAGCAGACAAATATTACAATGAACACGCTTTAAAGGATAAAATTGCTGGGAGAAGTTGGGCTAGTGGTTTCCTCAGCGCTACGAAACCGAACAGAAATAAATCTTACACGAACACCCTTTATCAGGGCTTTTGGGTTCAGCAAAGAAAACAAGGAGAAATCCTAAGATGTTACAGTATATGTAATTCGAAACTTGATAACTTTTTCCTCTGATTTAACACCCTTTTTATTTTATTTATGGTTATTTTGATTATTTTTACAAGGGGTCAGATTTTGGCAACTATTTTTCAAACACGCTATGTATAAGGTTTTCGAAAATAGCTTTGTTTCTTAGAACCGTTTCGCTATACTTCCTGAGGGTAAAATGTAAATGATGCACCCACACGTATTATAAAAAAGGAATATATGTATGTTCCACATCTCCTCCTAAACTATTGGATCTATTTGAACCGCACTTGGTGCGAAGGTGACTTATTGTCTGGAAAGTCTAGTACGCAGAAAGATTTGTAGCAGGCCTTCAACTGGCTTCCTTCTAACAAACACACGGCCATCACTGGTACCAAGGCAGAACCAGCTTTTATAAAAAAAAAAAAGCCAGAACTCCACCCTGCCCTTCAGTGAGCTCTCGCTTCACGCCACTGAAGTCGCAACTGGCTGTGGAATGCGCGCTACAGGGCGTCTGGATCGGAGTTGCCCTGGAAGTAACCGATTTGAAACAGTTCATTGTGCCACTGTGGTACCAACTGATGCTCAAATTGCTGCTGCAGAGGCAATACGGTGCACCAGGCCCTACGCCGAACATGACGATCGCCCCTCTTGATAATACCACGTGACCGTCCGGGGCTCGGTCTTCTAGCGTCCATATATTCTTGTGACCACCGCTGTCCACAATCATGTACAGAGGCTACAATCCCGCCAAATCTTCATGCAGTATCGCAGAAGGAACATCTAGCTTCTCCTAACCCTATTGCACGACCTCGCTCAAACTGTAAGCTGTTGATAATGGCGTCTCTGTCGCCTTAAAGGCATTCTTGTCTAACATCTCTCACGGTGTCCAGTCTCAAAGGTAACCAACGCTCACGCCCTTCACAGCGTGTATTTGAAGCAAATCCGATCTGCGTCGTCATAGTGGAGCTACTAGCGCCACTCTTATGCGACTGGCACGAAATTTGAACAGACATCACCTCCCACGTGAAGAAACACGCCTACTAAAATTCTTTTGTGTCGCACAACTTCTCCTTGGTTTTGCTGTTATGACAGGAAACCATACGTACCACTTTTGCAACTGGGGCAGATGATGTAAGTTCGTTTGCCTCTCTTAAGGTGGTCGAAACATTTATTTGGCCATTTTTATCTTGGCAGTCACGTATATAAAATTAAGTGCACTCAAATGATGTGGAGCTGGAATCATTGAAGTTGAAGTCACATGAAAGAGTGTCAGTGCAAACCATTCAGACATCCTGAAGCTACAACGCAATGAGTATGTAGAGTAATTTTATTAGTATATTTGTTTACTTTCATTTACTTCATAAATATTCGAGTACTCGCATTTATTGTCCAAGGTTCTGGCTACACGCATAATGTTACTGGTATTTTTTTCTTTTCCCTGACGACTCCAATTTCTACTTCTGTCACACCGTGAGACAAGTTTCCTTCCTCATAGATGCCTTCAGCACACTCTTCCCATCTACTGCTCTCTCCTCTGCATTTTACAGTGAAATTCCCAGTGCGCTCTTATATTACTACCCTTGCTTCGCCGAAAGTTGTTTTGACTTTTTTATATGCTGAGTCAGTCCTTCCGAGTCATTTCTTTTTTGATTTCTTAACATTTTTCGTACAGCTCCAAGATGCTACTCCAGGCGAGTGTAAAATGAATGTGCGCATCGGAAAATAATAAACGCTAAAATGATGATTTGGCCCTGTCTGACTACCCTCTGAAGCAGATCTTAGAAGCTCTTCATACTCTTTTTATATATAAATTACAATCTAAACATAAATGCATGATGAAGGCAACTAATGCTACTAAATGATAAACGTCGTTGTTCAGTATATTTATTTATTACAGATTAAAATCAACATTCTATATTTCCTAAATGGCTCTGAGCACTATGGGACTTAACATCTGAGGTCATCAGTCCCCTAGAACTTAGAACTACTTAAACCTAACTAACCTAAGGACATCACACACATCCATGCCCGAGGCAGGATTCGAACCTGCGACCGTAGCAGTCGCGCGGTTCCGGACTGTAGCGCCTAGAACCACGTGGCTATATTTGCTAACTAAAATTATTAATCAGTTGTCCAACTCTGCCCCTTACTATGACTGCGCTATCTAATATTAATAACGCGAAATTACTCACATCATCTACGTACCAAACGCTAGAAGACACCACTTTCAAAGATGTCTATACTGGTGTGGAACCTCAGTGGAAATAAACTAATGTGATCACAGCTGTTTAGCTTTAGAGCCCTAATAAGCTGAAGCAATTTTCGATATCACCGTATGTACTACATCCGCTGCGTCGAAGTGATGCTTCTCGGTCCGCAGCTCGTGGCCGCGCGGTAGCGTTCTCGCTTCCCACGCCCGGGTCCCCGGGTTCGATTCCCGGCGGGATCTGGGATTTTCTCTGCCTCGTGATGACTGGGTGTGGTGTGATGTCCTTAGGTTAGTTAGGTTTAAGTAGTTCTAAGTTCTAGGCGACTGATGACCATAGATGTTAAGTCCCATAGTGCTCAGAGCCATTTGAACCATTTGATGCTTCTCGTACTCGTCTGCGACGATGGAAGAACTCCAGCCACAAATAAACTCTTTCAAATACTAGGACGGCACAAGGCGGTCCTCTGACTAATATACTCTACTACTGTCTTCCCCTCCCAGCGTTCTACAGGCAAGAAACGCGAACTCCCGCCCTCAAGGACGGAGTTCAGATAACGTCTCAACGTAAGTACAGGCAGAAGAAGTGCTCTTAGTTACTGAACGCTGCGCACTCAAAGACGACTTCCTATCAGATCGCAGCAAAGTATGTGGACGTGTGCTTGTAAGGTGTGAAATTATAGCCACCTTACACAGCCATTTTGGCTTAGCTTCCCACCCTTCTTATTTATTTCGTTCCTAAGTGATTTGTATTCTGTGTTCCTGAACTTCACTGAACATTTTCATAGTTCCTTCTTTCATTAATCAACGGAAGTATTTCTTCTATTACCCATGGTTTCTTTGCAGTTAGCGTGTTTCTTCCCAGGTTTTTATTTCCAACTTCCATGATTGCACTTTTTAGAGATATCCATTCCTCTTCTAGTGATCTGCATACTGAGCTATTCCTTATCGCAGAATCTATAAACCCAGAGAACTTTATCTCTTCATTCCTTAACAGCTCGGTATCCCACTTCTCTGTGCACTGATTCTTCCTGACTAGTCTCTTAAACTACAGCCTATTTTCGTCTCATACGTGTTGCTGATGGACGTCAGTTCCGAATTAAATGGCAGTTTAATCATTTAATGCCCACTATAGACGACCTTCCTTCCGGGGTAAATAGCAACCAAACGACTATTCATGTTTTCTGTTGAACGTATGTGGCTGGCGGCATGCCATCAGAAGTTTAAAAAATATTGTTCACAAAATTCCAAGGATAGAAAGGGCAGACAAGTGAGAGTATTATTGCGAAATCAGCCTAACATCTTATTCGTCCAAATTTCTGACGATAACAATATGCAGAAGAATGGAAAAGAAAACTGAGGATCTCTTACATGCCTATCAATTCGGCTATAGAAAGGGTAGTGGCACCAGGGCGATAGCTCTCACGTTCTGAATTGATACAACAGTCTGCAGTGCACAGAATATGAACAGAGAGTAAATCGAACAAAGGCGAAAGTAAGGACGAGAAGCAGAAGGGAATTCGACAAATTAACATCAAAATTGAGTACCACAAAGTAGACCAAGTAAAGGAATTATGGTAATACCAGGAAAGCAAAATGACATACGACGGATGAAACAAGGACGTCATAAAAATCAAGCTATCACAGATAAAGAGGGCGTTTCTTGCAAAATAAGCGTACTATTATCAAACATGAGTCTTAATTTTAAGAAGCAAGCCGAGCGGTGTGGCCGAGCGCTTATAGGCGCTTCAGTCTGGAACCGCGCGACCGCTACGGTCGCAGGTTCGAATCCTGCCTCGGGCATGGATGTGTGTGATGTCCTTAGGTTCGTTAGGTTTAAGTAGTACTAAGTTCTATGGGACTGATGACCTCAAATGTTAAGTCCCATAGTGCTCAGAGCCATTTGAACCATTTGATTTTTAAAAAGCAAATTCTGCAGTACAGCAATGTGTGGAAGTGAAACATAGACTGTGGGGAAAAGAGAAAAAAGTCGACTGAAGTGTTTTAGGTGCGATTCTATAGAATGGTGTTAAAAATTGAGTTCACTGATAAAATAAGAAATTAGGAGCTTCTTTGCATAATCAGCGAGGAAAAATATAAGCGGAAAACACTGACAAGAAGATGGCAGGATGTGTTAAAATACTAAGGACTAACTTTCGTGGTACAAGAAGCTGCAGTGGGTAGTACCTTTAAGTGAAGACGGAGACTGGAATGTATCCAACAAGTGCGAACGGCGTTCAATAATGCAACACATTTTTTTCTGAAAGCATGTTTCCTTCAGGATTGCAATACACCACATTATTTCTCACTCCTTTGACTACAGAACCCTATTTTAAACATAATTTCCTCTTTTCATGGCGACGGTCTTACGCCACCTTAATGGGAGGGCCTGTATGCCAGCAGGGTACTGCTCTACACGTCGTCATAGGATTCAACGTTTTGCTGTAGCAATAACCTCAGCATCAGTCGCGTACTGCTTTTCGCAGAGTGCGTTCTTCATTTTGCCAAACAGATGGAAGTCGCAGTGCCTGAGATCCGGGCTGTAAAGTGGATGAGAAAAAAGAGTCCAATGGCATTTTGTGAGTTCCTCTTGGTGCGCAGAGTTGTGTGAGTCCTTACATTGTCATGGAGAAGGAGAAGGTCATTTGCATTTTAGTGACGACAAATCCATTGAAGTCGTTCCTTCAATTTCATGAGGGTAACACAAAATACTTCGGGGTTGAACGTTGCAACGTAAGTGAGGACATCAATCAGAACAACACTTTGAGCGTTTCTTTTATGGGCCCGGGGCGTGGTGCCATTCAATGGGCTGTCATTTGGTTTCTGGTTCGAAATTATAAATCAATTTTTCATCGTCTGTGAAGTTGTTCGACAAAAAAGGAAAAAAAATTGGAAATTTGTGGTAAGTTATATGGGACCGAACTGCTAAGGTCATCGGTCCCTAGCCTTACATACTACTTACTCTAATGTAAACTAACTTACGACTGCACACACACACACACACACACACACACACACACACACACACACACACACACACACACCCATAGCCAAGCGAGAGGACACGAACCTCCGATGGGAGAAGCCGCGCGAACCGTAGCAAGGCGTCCTAGACCGCACGGCTTCCCCGCGCGGCTGTTCGACAAAAAATTGTCACAATCAGCCTCGTAAAGCGCAGGCAGTTCCGCACGGGGGGACCTTTGTTGCTCTTTATGGTCTTCTGTCTGGCGGCGAGGAACCCAGCGGGCTAACACTTTTGAGTACCCCAACTGGTGGACGCGTGTGTAAGCATTATCAACTGGTACATCTAGTTGAGCAGAGAGGTGTTTGACTGTGATACGTGGATCACTTCGAATGAGAATGTCCGCACATTCCAACATAGCACGAGTCGCAACTGTGTGCGGCTGGCCGGCATACGGGAGAACCGACAGATTTGCATGATCTCATTGCAATGACGTCCGCCCCGATAGCTGAGTGGTCAGCGTGACGGATTGCCGTCCTACGGGCCCGGGTTCGATTCCCGGCTGGGTCGGGGATTTTCTACGCTCAGGGACTGGGTGTTATGCTGTCTTCATCACCATTTCATCCCCATTCGGCGCGCAGGTCGCCCAATATGGTGTCGAATGTAATAAGACCTGCACCAGGGCGGCCGGACATGCCACGCAAGGGACCTTCCGGCCAATGACGTCAAACGCTCATCCATTTCATTGTGATGACGACAGACATCTCGCCCTACGAATCAACGAACTTTTATCCATTTCCAGGCCTCCATAGACATTCTACAAGCGGGTATCCATAAAAAAAACTCACTGATAGGTCTCTACTTGGAACACCCTTCCGTTACAGACACCGTTTTCAAGGCTACGTATAGCGCCGCCACACTTCTGAAATTCATGGAACTATATGGGTCGAAGGGAGGATACCCCACGATGCAGCATGTTGTTCTCAATGGAGAGACGTCTACAGACGTTAGAGTAACCTCTGGCGGGCCACAGCGGAGTGTTATGGGACCATTGCTTTTCAAAATATACATAAATGACCTAGTAGATAGTGTCGGAAGTTCCATGCGGACTTTCGCGGATGATGCTGTAGTATACAGAGAAGTTGCAGCATTAGAAAATTGCAGCAAAATGCAGGAAGATCTGCAGCGGATAGGCACTTGGTGCAGGGAGTGGCAACTGAGTCCTTAGAAAATGTAATCCATCAACAAAGGAGGTGGCTTACAAAACACTCGTTCGACCTATACTTGAGTATTGCTCATCAGTGTGGGATTCGTACCAGGTCGGGTTGACAGAGGGGATAGAGAAGATCCAAAGAAGAGCGGCGCGTTATTTGGTAAGCGTGATAGCGTTACGGAGATGTTTAGCAAACTCAAGTGGCAGACTCTGCAAGAGAGGCGCTCTACATCGCGGTGTAGCTTGCTGTCCAGCTTTGGAGAGGGTGCGTTTCTCCCTGCTTATACCTCCCGAGGAGATCACGGATGTAAAATTAGAGAGATTCGAGCGTGCACGGAGGCGTTCCGGCAGTCGTTCTTCCCGCGAACCATACGCGACTGGAACAGGAAAGGGAGATAATGACAGTGGCACGTAAAGTGCCCTCCGCCACAGACCGTTGGGTGGCTTGCGGAGTATAAATGTAGATGTAGATGTAGATGTGTCACAACAAATTCCTCATGTTTCCAACTGAAATTGGCCGAAAAAAAATGTGTTGTATTACTATTCCACAAGATTTCGGGATTGCAGCCAGATCTTATTCAGTGCGCCGGATTCTTATTCAGTGAACCTCGTAAGTCAGGACTTTGATAGCAAGCGCAACTCCGAGATGAAGGTTGGCACTGGATAGAATGTCGTGATGATCCAAAAAAGCTGTGATAAACCTCATGAAGTACGATAATTTTCGAACAGGTTGCGAGTGGTGAAACAATTTCCACTTCTGTTAATCTCTGAAAAATCCTCATTTCTTGTATCGACACCGATGCCACATGTATCGAAACGAAATTATCGATGTTTACTGACACCAGTAATATCGGAACGTCCTTATTTGGGAGAACTGCAGAACGAGCAAGTCGTGCGCTCTGCGCCTGTGCAGTAGACAACCCGCGTGACATCCACGAGGCCAGCTGCGCGCAGAGCCGCAGCCCGCAGAAACGGCGCCTCCCGCGGCAGCTGCGGTGCCGGCGGCAGCAGTAGCGGCTGCAGTAGCAGCAGATTACAGGCACACCGCGCCATCACCGTTCCGTCCCATTAGCCCCGTGCCCACGGCCACGCCGCTCCGCTCTGCCGCCGCTCCTTTTA
This sequence comes from Schistocerca piceifrons, assembly GCF_021461385.2. Classification (NCBI taxonomy): domain Eukaryota; kingdom Metazoa; phylum Arthropoda; class Insecta; order Orthoptera; family Acrididae; genus Schistocerca; species Schistocerca piceifrons. The sequence goes on from NC_060138.1 coordinate 211,838,872, forward strand.
AAATTCTAATTCGGCTCCACCCCTCCAGCTGTAAATTACACCCTATGTAAATTAAAGAGAAGCAATTAGTCCTAGGACGCGCACACAGTGTCCGTGAATTAGTGCCGATCCATAAATTAGGATCCTCCATTACTTAAATTTTTGCGCGTACCAGAATGTGAAATTTCTCTGTACCTCCCACGGCGTTTAGTTCGCCGCATTTGCTGTCGCATGATTTATAAAGTGATCGCATTTTCATTAGCACTGGAGTGGATCATCCCGTGAAATACATGCAGGGTTACTGCTCATCAAATGTATGTCGATTTCCTCGTAAACTTAAAAAATTTCACGGAAGACGAAGATTGTTATTACGCAAACTAGACTTTCTTAAATGAATCCACAATGTCTACAGAAACAGAAAACTTAGGTTGGAAGTGTTTCACCTTCACTCCTGACGCTCTCCGAAAACAAAATAAAGAAAATCTACGGCTAAGGGCATAAATTTTTTAAGCATGATTAGGATGGATGCAAGGAATTATTTAGGGAAAGCGAGTCACGAACCAAGGGGATGTCAGGGATTACTTAGTGAGCAAGGTCTTTCTATTCCAAGAATAGTGTTTGGGTTCAACTGATACCTAACTTACCAGTGACAATTTGAATTCTTCATCCTCATCTCTATGGTCATTCTATGAAGGATTCCTCACAGCCGAGCGGTTCTAGGCGCTACAGTCTGGAACCGCGCGACCGCTACGGTGGCAGGTTCGAATCCTGCCTCGGGCATGGATATGTGTGACGTCCTTAGGTTAGTTAGGTTTAAGTAGTTCTAAGTTCTAGTGCTCAGAGCCATTTGAACCATTTGATTAGTCGCAGGCCGGGTGATACTGCCTAAGGAAGACAGTGGCCATCCTTTTATTGTAGTTCCCATCTTCGGGATTCCGAAGTAGCGTGACACTATTTCTGTGACTGAAGATCGCCATTATGCACACCAGGTTTTTCAAAATGTATCTACATTAACCAAGGAGTCGAAAAATTTGTGTAGGAAGTCTCTCACCTCCATACCCCGTGATCTTCAAAAATAAAAGAGAAAAAATAGAAAAATCTGTGGTTACGGATATAATTTTTTGTGCTATGATCAGGACGGCAGAAGCGAATCATATTGAGAAAGCAAGTCATGAACTTCAAGGATCTTAGGGAGTGTCGGTCCACATGGTCTTTTCATTTCTAGGAACCGTTTTCATTTTATTTTTGTGCTAAATTGATAAGCAAGTTACCAATGAGATTTTACATCCTTCATCGTCATGTCTATGGTAGTTCTATGACGATATGCATACAGTCCTAGGTATACTGCATGAGAGAGAAACAGTGCTCATCTTTTAACGAATTTCTTTTACTGTATTTCCCAACCTTGGGGCACACATAGTGTGACACTATTTGTGTGACTGAAGATTGCCATTAGGCAAACTAGGTCTTTAAAATGTATCCACAGTGACCAAGGAATGAGAAAATTAAAACAGGAAATATCTCAGCTTCATACCTCTCGCTCGCCAAAAATAAAAAGAAATTTTAAAAAATCTGCGGTTGCGGATATAAATGTTTCTGGGAGGATGAGGACGGAAGAATCGAATCATATTGAGAATGTTGGTTACGTGGCTGTGGGATATCAGAGGGTGTTGGACCCACGTCGACTTTTTGTTTCCAAGAAGAGTTTTATTTCGATTGATACGCAACTTAGCAGTGAGATTTTACATGCTTCACCCTCATCTATGGTTATGCTATGGAGGGTATGGTGGTTCGCACTAGATATACTACCTAAGGAAGACATAGTGACCATCACGTAAAGAAATCTTTTTACTATATTTCTCACTTCTGGGTCACACAAATAGTACCATAGTATTTGTTTGACAAAGGGCTGCTAAGTACAATAAAAGGATTTTGTTGTTACTAGTGGACTGCAATGGCACGTCACAGAGGAGAAATGTTAGAGCTTAAACTGGATCTACGTTAGAATATATGGTAGCCACTGGCCTTCTCTCGTAACACGAACGCGCTGAAATTCAAATGAGGAGCTTGTGCTCCGCCTCTAATGACCTCGTTGTCGATAGAATGTTAAACATTAATCTCCCTCTTCCTCCTTCTTCTCCTCCCCCCACGATTGCAGAGGGGTCATCGATTCATCGATACAGGCACCGTGAATCGATGGAAAAGTTTCACTTGATCGCATCAATCACGTTTGTTATTATATCAAGCCGATGGTCATATTCAGATACGTCGTCATAGGATGAACGATTTCTCGAAGCATGCAGTGCACCATGGACCATGACTGGCGAGAGTGGTGTTATGCTATGGGGGACAGTCACCTGCTACTGTATGGGATCTGTGATCGCAACCGAAGGCATCATGACAGCTGTCGAATATGTGATCACTATTTCGGACCACAAGGATCCCTTCATGCTTGATGTATTTCCGACTGCAATGGCCCCTTCTAGCAGCATAAGTGTTCGTACCACAAGGCAGAATCGTTCTGCAGTGGTTTCAGGACCATGATACTGAACCGCGCTTGATACCTTGGCCACCACGTTCGCAATATCTGAAACTTATTGAAGACATCTGAGACGATTTCTGGCGCCAGCTGCGCTCCTACGAACCACAGTTCCGTAATTTACAGGAATTTCGTGACCTGTGCTTAGAGTGTAGTGCATTAGTACCTCCAGAAATACCAAGGAGTTTGCCACACATAATCGTGGCTGCATTTCGTTCCAGAGGGGGCCATCGCCCTATTAAGCAAATGATCATAATATTTTCGTCCATCAGCGCATATGAGCGTATGGTAATGCACGAAACAACTCTACACAAAAATAGTCTCAGTAAAATGATGCCTTTTGACATTCGTAGGATGACCTAACAATTTAACAGTAGCGAAGAGTTAGGTATCTTGGTACACTTTCCCGATTTTCCTATGTAGCCAGTTCCGTCGTACATTTTCGTATTCCATTTTTAAATGACAGCATTCAGTTTTAATGTATTTCAGCTTTTTTCTAAGTTTAGAAAAATTACCACAGGAAAGTAAGGTCTTTCCTAATTTGGGAACGTATTCCATGGTACAATATGGTCACGTACCTAGGAACAAATATTCTACTTAAATTAAAGTGTTACAAACGAGACAATCTTGTCAATAATATGTATAATGGTCTTTCACATCATTAACCTAGGACATTCTAATAAGCAGTAAGTGACTCGAAATGAAGCAGAAGTATTACCAAAAACCAGTTACAAGTTAAAAACATTTTGCAGTAGAAGCTACTGAAAACCGATACAAACTTCCATATTTAAGACCGTTAGAATTGCAAAGAGGTTAAAAGAGAAACGCAGTTCATTTGCAGATATCACATGTACCATAGTAGATGACCTTTTCCGTTTTCAGGTACAAGAGGGAACACAACTGAGGAATTATGGCTTAATTTTCCACACATTGTGTAACTAATTTTAAAAATATAAAGAATTTTACTCACTATGAAATTTTCTAAGTGAAAAATTAACAATGTTTTCCAAATAACTTGAATATATTGTGCCGCACTTATATGAGTTGCACATCCTCATGTCCAACGATAACGAAAGAAGCAGAAAATTGGATAATCACCTTATAGCTCAATGCGCAAAGCTTCATGCGATTCTAAAATCGGTCACTGGATTAAAACACGGACGAAGAAACATCAAATGTTCATACGTACACCATCCTCCAGGTACAACTCTCTCTCCTAACCGTTACATGGTGCCACAATCGTGTAGTTAATACATGATACAAGCGATTCCAGCTCGAACGAGATGGAGTCATTTCTTTTACACATTAACTGCACGATTGTGCCACCAAGCGAAAGGTGAAAGTAATTCAGAATGTGTGTGTTGTCTAAGACCTGTCGCAATGGTCGGAGCAAAGGCAAGATGGAATCATTTGTTTTACATATGAGGAACGACCAGAAAGCAAGTTCTGCTTGAATTTCCTTGCACGGCAGAACTATAGTCGCATATTGATCCACGCACGACAGTTGTTTTGAATCAAGGAGAAGGAAATGACAACATTTTAAGTACCTTGTGTGATGTTCACTGTATATGGTGCTTGTTTAGAATGGCGAATTGATAGAAAATCCCACGTCTTTGGAAGAAAATATCTCTAACTTGTTTTCTGAATACGAAGGACCAAAAACCGGTCAAAATTCATCGACAGATTCACGAGATTTACGGAGGAAATGCGTTGAGTGATTCGATGGTAAGGAAATGGGTCAGGCAGCTGTATTCAGGACACAATGGAGTGCACGGTAACAAAAGAAGTGGGTTCTGTGTTTGATCAATGAAGAATTGGTTCGTGCAGTTTAAGACTCGCAATGAAAAACCGTAAATTAAGGTATGCTATCTTCCTAAGAACTTTCTACAAATTGTAAGGTCATTTCTTCAAGTTATTATTTCTGAAGAATAATTTAATTTTCGGGAACTGTACTCTTCGCGAGCCAAGAATTTTTACAGAGCAACACAAAAAGCAGCGTCCGGGCAGCGCACTTGATGTTTTGACACGTTACAGCAAATATGGTGACAATTTTCTAATAAAAATAGTGACCTGAGATGAGACTAGTCTCTGTTATGAAACCACTCTATCAAAACGATAATCAGTGGAACTGGGTCACACTGCGTCGCCAGTGAAAACAAAGGCCAAGCTAATCTTAACACCTCCAAGAGCTTTGTGCACAGTCTTTTGGGACAAGCATCGGTTTCTATTGGTGCTAATTTACCGCAACGTGAGGCAATCAATGCAAATGTTTACTGTGATACATGAAACTGCGTCGCGAAGTATAGAGTAAGCGGCGCTGAAAGGTGACAAACGATGTTGTTTTGATTCGTGACAGATGCCAGACCTGACACGGTGAACAAGACACAACTCGTTCGGCATTCAGTCTGGTGGCAGTTTGACACAACCTCCGTACCGCCCTGAACTCGCACCTAGTTATTCCATCTCTTTTCAAACTTGGCAGTCAACGAATCAACAACAAAGCCGAGCTACATATTACGACGTGATTGAAAACAGAGTTGGCAACGTTCTGTGACGATAGTACACAAAACATGTGCCACGCTATGGCAGGTACCTGGAAAGTGGCGGCAGTCTGTAAAAAGATAGTTTAAGATTTCCATATTTGTTTCCAATAAATAGTTTTTTTGTAGCTCTACTTGCTCTCTTTTTAGTAGCAAACTGAACTTTCTTTCTGGAAGCACCTCGTAACTATAAATTTTTACACCGAAGCCATTCAACTTTTATTCTTCAGCTGCATGTATTGGTATCCGATGAGGAACAGTGAGGAAAATACATCCTGTTAAGCTTGAACAACATTTCAGCGAACTAGTAAGGTACGGCACGTTTAGATGAACTTGTTTCGCTTCGGAAGACTTGGGTAGCCACAAATTTAAGGCCGCACGGGACGTCGATGTAAAATGGGAGAGCTCCGCGAACTGGCCCTGCAGCAATTGTTCCAGGGAATTTAGCTCACGTTTGCCGGCGAGAATAAATATTCAGTAGACGGAAGAGTCTTTAAATTCATTGCGAGAGAGAGCCGTTAGCGGTCCGCCAATATAACTCCGGTGCTTGTACCTTTAATTAAGGTATTAATCTCAGTCCAGAACCATACAGCAGACATACTTCACGAGACGTCCGCACATGCTGTGTAGACTGGCATGACTTTATTGGTCCGTCATTTGTTAGAAGTCATATGCAGAGTAGTTAACTGTGTCCATTACGTATATCTAGAGCCAGTGACTGTTTATCTATACTCACTACTAAATTAAAGTCGCTCGCGTCTTTCAGGCTGTATGTCTTCAGAAACTACAGTAGTAATTCTCATATGGTTTTCACTAACAGGCAGATGAGGCAGGAGGAATTTTAGTGTATAATTTATGATTACAGTAGTGATGAGTGAGTAAAATATGTATTGTTATCTATTCCATATTTTGGAGTGGCATTTCATAGCACTGTTGGGAGCAACGAGCTGGACTGATATAGAGGTACATCTACATCTACATTTATACTCCGCAAGCCACCCAACGGTGTGTAGCTGAGGGCACTTTACGTGCCACTGTCATTACCTCCCTTTCCTGTTTCAGTGGCATATGGTTCGCGGGAAGAACGACTGCCGGAAAGCCTCGGTGCACGCTCGAATCTCTCTAATTTTACATTCGTGATCTCCACGGGAGGTATAAGCAGGGGGAAGCAATATATTCGATACCTCATCCAGAAAAGCACCCTCTCGAAACCTGGACAGCAAGCTACACCGAGATGCAGAGCGCCTCTCTTGAAGAGTCTGCCACTTGAGTTTGCTAAACATCTCCGTAAGGCTAGCACGCTTACCAAATAACCCTGTGACGAAACGCGCCGCTCTTCTTTGGATCTTCTCTATCTCCTCTGTCAACCCGACCTGGTACGAATCCCACACTGATGAGCAATACTCAAGTATAGGTCGAACGAGTGTTTTGTAAGCCACCTCCTTTGTTGATTGACTACATTTTCTAAGGACTCTCCCAATGAATCTCAACCTGGCACCCCCCCCCCTTACCAACAATTAATTTTATATGATCATTCCACTTCAAATCGTTCCGTACTCATACTCCCAGATATTTTACAGAAGTAACTGCTACCAGCGTTTGTTAGGCTATCATATAATCATACAATGAAGGATCCTTCTTTCTATGTATTCGCAATACATTACATTTGTCTATGTTAAGGGTCAGTTGCCACTCCCTGCACCAAGTGCCTATCCGCTGCAGATCTTCCTGCACTTCGCTGCAATTTTCTAATGCTGCAACTTCTCTGTATACTACAGCATCATCCGCGAAAAGCCGCATGGAACTTCCGACACTATTTACTAGGTCATTTATATATATTGTGAAAAGTAATGGTCCCATAACACTCCGCTGTGGCACGCCAGAGGTTACTTTAACGTCTGTAGACGTCTCCCCATTGAGAACAACATGCTGTGTTCTGTTTGCTAAAAACTCTTCCGTCCAGCCACACAGCTGGTCTGATATTCCGTAGGCTCTTACTTTGTTTATCAGGCGACAGTCCGGAACTGTATCGAATGCCTTCCGGAGGTCAAGGAAAATGGCATCTACCTGGGAGTCTGTATCTAATATTTTCTGAATCTCATGCATCTGGCGAAGAAAACAGCTGCAGTAACCCCAGAGAGGTAAAAAAAAAGTCATGAGATACCTCCTATACCGTTTTGTACCTCCTTTCGCCCGACGTAGTGCAGTAACTCGACGTGGCGTGGACTCAACAAGTCGTTGGAAGTCTCCTGCAGAAATAATCACCCATGTTGCCTTATACCCGTCCATAATTTCGAAAGTGTTGCCCGTGTATGGTTTTGTGCACGAACTGTCCTCTCTACTAAGTTCTATAAATGTTCGATGGGATTCATGTCGGGCTGTCTGGATGGCCAAATCATTCGCTCGAACTGTACAGAATTTTCTTCAAATACATTGCCAACAATAGTGGCCAGGAAACACGGCGCATTGCACTCCATTAAAATTTCATTGTTCTTTGGAAACACTGCAGTTGGTCTCCAAGTAGCCGCACATAACCATTTCAGTCAATGACCGCTCCAGTTGGACCACATGACTCAGTCAGTTCGATGTAAACACAGTCCACACCCCTATGAAGGCACTACTAGCTTGCACAGTGTCTTGTTAACAACCTGAGTCCAAGGCTTCGTGAGGTCAGCGTCATACCCGAACCCTACCACTAGCTCTAACCAACTGAAATGTGGACTCATGTGACCAGACCATGGTTTTCCAATCACCGGGGGTCCGACCAACATGGTCGCGAGGCGCTTCTGAGGTCCTGTTAGCAAAGGCACTCGCTTCGGTCACTGCTGCCATAGCAGGTTAACGCCAGATTTCACCACACTGTCCTAACAGGTACGTTCGTTGTACGTCACACTTTGATTTCTACCATTATTTCACAGAGTGTTTCATGTCTGCTAGTACTACCAACTTGCTGTTTTCGGTCGTTAAGTGAAGACCATCGGCCACTGCGTTGTCCGTGGTGACAGATAATGCCTGAAATTTGGTATTGTTGGTACGCTCTTTACACGGTGATTCTCGGAATATTGAATTTCCTAACGATTTCCGAAATGGAATGTCCCATGCGTCTAGCTCCAACAACTATACCGCATTCAAATTCTTTTAATTCTCGTCGTGCGATCATAATCACGTCGTAAATGTTTTCACATGAATCACATAAGCACAGTACCGCCAATACACTGCCTTTTTACACCTTGTGTAAGCGATACTGCCGCCATACATGCGTATCGATATCCCATGACTTCTGCCACCTCGGTGTATCTTCTGTCACTGCACATTAGCTGTGCACATTATAAATTAAACCCCCTTTTCTGTATGTGAAGGCTACACTCAGAAACTGCTGTAGGGAGTTTGATATGGCCCCCACTAATAGACTGATTCACGATGTACGAAGGTTGGAACTTTAATAACGGCAACTATTTATTTACAGCTCGTACCATATAGATAAGTGTTTCAAAGTTGTACTGACCTTCAAAGTCCCTAAGCTGGTCGAAGGTTGTGTTCCAAAAATGAAGAGCATAGAGACAGAAGTGATGACACTTTCTGAAGGACCTGACCATCATTTTGCAAGACAATGCTAAAGTACGTACAGTGCAAGCTGTTATTGATTTGTTTGACTGATGGGGTAGCTAAGTGCTATACCACCTACAGCACTCCCCTGACTTAAGCCCTCGTGAGTTCAACTCGATTTCTAAACTGAAGGAAACACTGCACGGCACTCGCTTCAAAACTGCTGCAAACTGGTCGGGAAATAGACCGCGCCGCTCGAACTGTCAACACAACTGGCACTGCTAAGAGTATCCTACGACTTCCACATCGCTGGCAACCGGCTATACACAATGCTGGTGACTACTTTGAAGGTCAGTAAAACTTTGAAACTCGTATCTATTTTGTACGAGCTGTAAATAAATAGATGCCACTATGAAAGTTCCAAACCTCGTATCTGCAAGAAAGTCTTGAATCCAATCGCAGGTCTGCTCCGATACTCCGTCAAGTTCGTATTTTTTTCATTAAACGACAACGCGGGACGGTGTCAAATGCCTTACTGAAATCAAGAAAAACGGAATCAGCCTGAGCGCCGTTGTCCAGTGCGCTGTGGATCTCATAGAGGAACAGAGCGAGTGAGTTTCGCAGGATCTCTGTTTGCGGAATCCATGTTGATTTTTATAGAGGAGCAGTTCATTTTCCAATACAGACTAAAATCATCGTTTGGTAACGTCAGAACCCTTGCGATGATCCCAGAACCCTTAATATGTGTACACTACGTTATTTAAAACTACATTTACGTCCCAGACCGGATATTATGTGCATATTTCGTGTGTGTAAGTACGGTAACTTTGAACCTTTGGATATCGGTAATGGATGACGCAACTGAAAAACGTTTTGAAGGTCCCCGAGGATATCATCTTAAGAACATGTCGTGAAAACTTAGACAATCTACCACGAACAGAAATTATATATGTGGCCATCCCCACAATGGGTACTGTTCAGATAAACAAAATCATAGTTTTTCTTGATTTTCTCAGGATCGAACATGAAAAAATAGCACTTTTATAAGATGATCAAGGTCTGCTCTAGACCGCACCTAGCCGGCCAGAGTGGCCGTGCGGTTCTAGGCGCTACAGTCTGGAGCCGAGCGACCGCTACGGTCGCAGGTTCGAATCCTGCCTCGGGCATGGATGTGTGTGATGTCCTTAGGTTAGTTAGGTTTAATTAGTTCTAAGTTCTAGGCAACTGATGACCTCAGAAGTTAAGTCGCATAGTGCTCAGAGCCATTTTTTAGACCGCACCTACCGCAAAAGAACCAACCAATTTGTTTAATTGCCCTGGGCTGAAGGAAGTGTCATGTTTAAATTTTGACCCTGGGATAGTTATAGTATGCTCGTTTTTCCAATAGGTATACAAATGGTCGCTAGGCCAATAACTATCCAAAACACTTGACATCTTATCTCTGTCATCAATAGAACGAGAAGTTACCCACTCAAAAATAGCATTTTCACGCGCTACTTTTTGGAACATATTGTACACAGACCACTGTAAAATAAGAGTGTAAACGGACAAGAGTTCGGAAAGGTTACGGCAAATTCATAGATATCGTGGGGGAAGGCAGCGATCTAAATATAAACGTGACAGATAATAGTGTCATTCTCGTGTGAGATCCCGCACATGTGGTGATTATCTAGTACACCTTGATGCACACCCTGGGTTGAGGTTTACTCGTCCACGGTTTATCGCGCCCATGTGGTCCCGCGCCCCTAATAAGGGCAGACGGTCGGTGGTTATCAGAAAGCTTTCAGCCAGGCCGAGCCAGAAGCATTGTCGCCCCCACTCAGCAGAGAGAGCCTCGGCTGGCGTCGTTAGGGGGAGCCGAGCTATTCCCCGGCTTCATCTCCATGCGGCGCGGCGCTCGGCCGACGCGTCGCCTTCAATTGTGTGCGTCAGGGCGGCGTGGCCCGGACAGCTGCTGCCTGCCACCTGGGAAACCCCCGCTGTCAGGCCGCCGCCTCGCCCCCACATGACGGCCCGCCCGCTGGGATCTCTTTCACGCAACTCGCTTTCAGTTTGGCCAAGGCGCCGCCCGCCGTGTCATCGGACCGCTTCGCTGTCCTGTCTCTCCAAACATATTGCCCCGCTAAAGTTTCCTCTGCCTCCAGCTGTCTCCTGGCAGCCGTGCGGTCTAATACCGACAACTGGGGCTGCGACTCCCGTCACGGTGGCCAAATATAATAGCGCCCTGACGTTTACTTAGTCCTGTCACAGTGACGCGAAATATAATGCGATAATTCAAATTTCCAGTCACAGTGAGTATAAATACAGGGTGATTCAGCTGCCCCTACTGGTTAGTTTTATGCAACCCACGGCGCCTTGAAATACCACACCCAACATTTTCATGTTCTCTCGCTCTCTATGCACGAACCCTTACTCCCACAAAAAACATGAACGGAACGTTCTTGAAGGAAATTTAATGTACTTAAACTTTGCATTGAGATATGTTTTCGGTAGAGGCCATAATTTTATAATTATCCAAGGAAAACGCACAAAAGTGACTTTAAAAAACTTTTTTCTTGAACAACTCGAAAACGTATCCCAATACCAAATTTAACTGCATTAAATTTCGTTTGAAAAGGTTCTGTTCATTTTTTTCTGTAAGAATAATAGTCTGCATATAGCGAGCAAGAAATATGATAATCTTGCGTTGTGGGTTGCATAAAACCCATCGGTAGTGGCAGCTGCGAGCAAGAGAATATGATAATCTTGCGTTGTGGGTTGCATAAAACCCATCGGTAGTGGCAGCTGAATTACCCAGTATATCCACAAACATTTTTAATTCTAACTCATGTCTCAGTTTGTTCAATTTTCATCAACGTTGCCTCTCACCTTTTGTCTGCAGTTGTATACTTGTAAATATCCGTGCTAATGCTGATAGCTGATTCCACAGTGTTTCTTCTGAGTGGCGTGGTGCAGCGGTTAGAACACTGCTCGCATATTAAGGAGGATGACAGTTCAGATCTGCAACTGGCCATCCTAATTTAGGTTTTCTGTGATTTCTCTGCTCTCTCCAGACAAACGTCGGGATGATGCCTTTGAAGGGCACAGCCAATTTACTTCTCCATCCTTGAATAACAATCTGAACTTGTGCTATGTCTCCAATTGCCTTGTTGTCGATGGGATGAAATAAACAATCTTCCTTCCTTCACAATGTATTTATAGTCCCGACACAGTCGCCAAATTTAATGTGTCGATCTAATATTGAAAACTGGTGTCCAAATTTAATGGCATAATTTCGAGTCACCAAACTGTAAAGCCAAATGCAATACAAACATATATCTACATCTACATCTACATGGATACTCTGCAAATCACATTTAAGTGCCTGACAGATAGTTCGTCGAACCACCTTCACAATTCTCTACTATTCCAATCTCGTATAGCGCGCGGAACACCTATATTTTTCCGTACGAGCTCTGATTTCCCTTATTTTATCGTGGTGATCGTTTCTCCCTATGTAGGTCGGCGTCAACAAAATATTTTCGCATTCGGTGGAGAAAGTTGGTGATTGGAATTTCTCGAGAAGATTCCGTCGCAACAAAAAACGCCTTCTTTTAATGATGTCCAGCACAACTGCTGTATCATTTCAGTGACACTCTCTCCTATATTTCGCGATAAGGCAAAACGTGTTGCCCTTCTTCGAACTTTTTCGATGTACTCCGTCAGTCTTACCTGGTAAGGATCCCACACCACGCAGCAGTATTCTAAAAGAGGACGGACAAGCGTAGTGGAGGCATTCTCCTTAGTAGATCTGTTACATTTTCTAAGTGTCGTGCCAATAAAACGCAGTCTTTGGTTAGCCTTCCAACTTACGTTCTTCGTAATTGTAATTCCTAGGTATTATTTGAATTTACGGCCTTTATATTAGACTGATTTATCGTGTAACCGAAGTTTAACGGATTCCTTTTAGCACTCATGTGGAAGACTTCACACTTTTCGTTATTTAGAATCAACCGATAATTTTAGCACCATTCCGATATCGTTTCTAAATCGTTTAGCAGCTTGTGTTGATCTTCTCATGACTTTATTAGTCGATAAACGACAGCGTTATCGCCGGCCGAAGTGGCCGTGCGGTTAAAGGCGCTGCAGTCTGGAACCGCAAGACCGCTACGGTCGCAGGTTCGAATCCTGCCTCGGGCTTGGGTGTTTGTGATGTCCTTAGGTTAGTTAGGTTTAACTAGTTCTAGGTTCTAGGGGACTAATGACCTCCGCAGTTGAGTCCCATAGTGCTCAGAGCATTTGAACCATTTTTGACGGCGTTATATGCAAAAGCAACCTAGGACGGCTGCTCAGATTGTCTCCCAAATCGGTTATATAGATAAGAAACAGCAAAGAGCCTATAACACAACCTTGGTGAACGCCAGAAATCACCTCTGTTTTACTCGAATACTTTCCGTCAATTACTACGAACAATGGCCTCTCTGACAGAAAGTCACAAACCCAGTCATATAACTGAGACGATATTCCATAAGCACGCAATTTCACTATAAGCCGCATGTGGGGTACAGTGTCAAAAGCCCTCTGGAAATCCAGACATATGGAATTGATCTGGAATCCCTTGTCAGTAGCACTCAGCACTTCATGCGAATAAAGAACGATGTTTCTAATCCCTTGTTGACTGTGTGTCAATAGACCATTTTCTTCCAGGTAATTCATAATGTTCGAACACAATATATGTTCCAGAATCCTGATGCATATCGACGTTAATGATATGGGCCTGTAATTAATTGGATTACTCCTGCTACCTTTCTTGAATATTGGTGTGACCTGTGCAACTTTCCTGTCTTTGGGTGTGGATCTTTCGTCTAGCGAACGGTAGCATATGATTGTCAAGTATGGAGCTAATGCATCAGCATACTTTGTTGATTTTAGTTGTTTCACTTCTCCGAGGATATTTACTTCTACGTTACTCATGTTGGCAGCTATTCTTGATTAGAATTCTGGAATATTTCCTTCATCTTCTTTTGTGAAGGCATTTCGGAAGGCTGTGTTTAGTAACTCTGCTTTGGCAGCACTGTCTTCGATAGTATGTCCACTGCTATCGCGCAGAGAAGGCATTGATTGTTTCTTGCCGCTAACAAACTTCACATACGACAAGAATGTCTTTGGATTTTCTGCCAGGTTTCGAAACAAAGGTTCGTTGTGGAAATTGTTATAAGCATCTGCATTGAAGTCCGGCTAAATTTTGAGCTTCTGTAAAAGATCGCCAATCTTAGGGACTTTGCGTCTGTTTAAATTCGGCATGTTTTTTTCGTTGTTTCTCCAACAGTGTTCTGCCCGTTTTGTGTACCAAGGAGGATCAGCTCTGACGTTTGTTAATTTATTTGGTATAAATCTCTCAATTGCTGCCGATACTATTTTTCTGAACTCAAGCCGCATTTGGTCTACACTTACATTATTAATTTGGTTGGAGTGGAGATTGTCTCTCAGGAAGGCGTCAAGTGAATTTTTATCTGCCTTTTTTGAATAGGTATATTTTTCGTTTGTTTTTGGAGGATTTGTGGGTTACATTATTCACTCTCACTACGTCAACCCTTGTTACTAAGGGGTGGAGTGTGTTTTCACAACCGTTTGCTATTCGTGTGGACTCATGAACTAACTGCTCGAAATAATTTTCAGAGAACGCGTTTAGTACAATTTCGGATGTTTTTTTATGCGTACCTCCGGAATTAAGCATGTATTTTCACCAACATGTCGATGGTAAATTAAAGGCACCACCAGCTATAATCGTATGAGTCGGGTACGTGTTTGAAATCGCTCAATTTTTCTTTGAACCTTTCAGAAACTGTACCATCCGAATTGGGAGGTTAGAAAAAAGTATCCAATTGTTATTTTATTCCGGTTGCCAACAATGACCTCTGCCCATATTAACTCACAGGAAATATCTACTTCAATTTCGCGACAGCATAAACTACTTCTAACAGCAATAAACACGCCACCGCCAACCGTGTTTAGCCTATCCTTTCAGAGCACTGTTAGGTCCTTCGCAGAAATTTTGGCTGGCTTATCTCCGGCTTTAGCCAGCTTTCAGTGCCTATAACCATTTGAGCATCAGCGCTTTCTATTAGCGCTTGGAGCTTTGGTACTTTCCCAACACAGTTACAACAATTTACAACTGTTATACCGATGGTTCCTGTATCTACGTTCTTCCTGTGTTCGGCCCTCGCCCTTTGTGGCTGAAGCCCTTCTTGTGCTTTCCCGAGACCCTCTAACCTAAAAACCCGCCCAGTCCACGCCACACAGCCCCTATTACCCTTGTAGCAGCCTCATGCGTATATTGCACACCTGACCTATTCAGCGGAATCCGAAACCCAACCACCCATTCGCTCTAGTCGAGGAATCTGCAGTCTACACGCTCGCAGAACCGTCTGAGCCTCTGATTCAGACCCTCCGCTCGGCTCTGTACCAGATGCTCGCAATCGGTCCTGTCGACTATGATGCAAATGGTCAGCTCTGCTTTCATCTCGCAAGCAAGACTAGCAGCGTTTACCATTTGTGTTAGCCGCTCGAAACCAGAGAGAATCTATTCTGATCCAAAGTGACACACATCATTGGTACCGACGTGAGCAACCACCTGCAGTTGGCTGCACCCTGTGCTCTTCATGGCATCCGGGAGGACCCGTCCCACATCTGGAATGACTCCACCCAGTATGCACACGAAGTGCAAATTGGTTGTCTTTCCCTTATTCGCGCAGGCCGGAGTGGCCGTGCGGTTCTAGGCGCTACAGTCTGGAACCGAGTGACTGCTACGGTCGCAGGTTCGAATCCTGCCTCGGGCATGGATGTGTGTGATGTCCTTAGGTTAGTTAGGTTTAAGTAGTTCTAAGTTCTAGGGGACTGATGCCCACAGATGTTAAGTCCCATAGTGCTCAGAGCCAAACTCTAATTTCAGCTGCTTCCCTGATCGCAGAATCCCTATAGGCCGATAGGCCGATGAGCGAGCAAGTATTTTCGTTTGTACAAACAAAATCTTGTGCTTATTTTGAAAACTGTCCACTGCCACAGCTGATATATCCAGATACCTCCATGTAAGGGGAATCTGATGCTCAACGCAGCGATAGGCAAAAGATCGTATAAGCTGACCCCACTCGCTAAGAATGTTATAAATTTGCGGTTGTCTCAGGCCGAGATGATTCTTGACTAGTCGCAACATTTCTGAGTGGGCAGAAGACTTGTCTGATTCGTTGCCTGTTCAGAATTCTACCAACCTTACCCATTGTTACACCGCAGAACGGAAGCCGCGCTCTGTGTTGGCCCTCTTGGCTTGCCTGAACGGCGTCGCGTCTTGGTTACCTCGAGGGCGTTAGTATACTGTCACGAATCTGTGTGAATCCCTAAGTGACCAAACTGCTGAGGTCATCGGTCCCTAGACTAACACACTACTTAAACTAACTTATGCTAACAACAACACAGGTATACATGCCCGAAGGAGGACTCGAACCTCTGGTGGGAGAGGCCGCGCAGTCCGTGACACGTGGCCTCTAACCACGCGGCCACTCCGTGCGGCTGCTGTCAGGAACAAAATATCGTTCTTCTAAACACTATCGTCAGATGATTGATCTCGGAGCAGATATGGTTCTTCTTCCAAATAGTCCTGGCTCTGTACACTAAGGTGTTCAGCGTAGCTCTCTTGTGAGCTGAGTGGTGAAAGCTACGCCCATGAGGATACAGATCTGTATGCATCTGTTTTCTGTACGCAGAATGGCCTAGTCGTCCATCTGATTTCCATTCGATCAGCACCTCTAAGAAAGGTTACTTCCTATCATTCTAGACCTCCACTGTGAATCTTGAGTTATGATGTGTACCATTTACATGATTGTATGTAAGACAATAGGGTTTTGTATTCGTTTTTTGAATAATACAGACAACGAAGTCATTTTTCCACTTCACTGATCTTTAATAACATAAATCAGAAAGGGAATGGTCTTCCTAGGGTAGCCAGATTATTTTATTTTCATAAGGAATTTTCAGCTACCAAAGTGCGCGTCTGTCACAGCTGGATTTCAAGACATGTGACTGCAGTAAGGAAGATGTCGATATTTACTTCCCATGCAAGGTTATTTTCCATTTGTTAGGCGTTGTAGGATACCGCATGTAACTGCATTGGATCTGCATAAATTACGCCTAGAAGGAGTATCTACAACACAGTTAGGGAGTAGCTAGAGGAGTTTTAATGCAGAGGTTACGGTTTCAATTTGTCTTTGTTTAGCTTATGTTAAATCCCCCTGGGCCACTAAAGCATATACGATAAAAAGTTGGTCAGTTCGCGTTATAATTAGGTCAGGTCACTGAAATTTGGGTCATAGTATCTTATGAACGTAAAGGTTAAATTTATGATGTACTGACCAGTTTCAATTCACAAAAGTCAGCAGAAGCCGAAGACTACACCTATTTGACATGACACACAATTTACACACGACCAGTCCATCTCAATAGCTAAGTGGTCAGCGTGTCTGCGTACTCTGCTGAGGGCAGTGGTTCAATTCCCGATCCTGCCACAGATTTTTCTATGGTGGAAGGACTGGAACGGGATGCACTGATCTCGTGATGACATTTGAGGGACAACCTGATTGATAAACAGTTGTGTCAAAGTCTTGGAAACTGACAACGGCTGGAAGAGCGTTACGCTAACTCCACACCTCCAGGCTGCATCCGAATGACACTGTGAGCAGCGGACGACATGGCGTTCGGTCGGTATCGACTACTCCGTCAGGGCCATACTGCCGACCTGGTTTGGACATTCCCACACAAGCTACGATCTGTATGTTGGAGTTCTGCGATAGCTGTAGTAGGAGGAATTGTTTCATATCGTTCAAAGTTTATATGTGCATTTTTCAATAGTAGTATTGCGTTCTTATTGTTTAAGCAACTCCTAAGATTTAAAAATGGCACATGTTAGGCAGAACTGATGCCCTAATAAAATCAGCAGGAAAGCAGTGTGGATTAACTTGGAAACTTATACATTACCTTATAATGTATCTTTTTCTTTGTTACAATTAGACGACTATTTTCGTAATTTTTGATTAATGATTTTAGATTGAACTTTTTCATCGGAAGCTGGCCCATGAGCGCGCATCTAGCAATGAAAATATCATACTTATTGGTTAATTCAGAAAAAGCGTATGTACTAGCGTGAAGTGAGATGGGTCTACTACCAAGTGGAGTAACGGCGGTACGCTTAAAACGGCCTCTGAGAGCGTAGTACAGCGGGCGTAATTACACACTGACAGCGGTCAGAGGAGGATATAGTATGGTTTGAGTAGCAATGGGACCACTAGTTTCGAATATAGAATAACTTACGAGACATATGGTTTTGCGTTTATTTAAATAGCCGTCCACATGTGATGACGTTTCCTTTTATAAATAATTACGTTCTGTTTCGAAAGACCTGAGCATAAAGGTTTCTACGAGAGATTAAGTGGATTTTGTCTTTCTCAAGTCGCCATGTTCAAACTGGCTCATGCCACTGCAGTTCAAAGCTATGTGGAATTCAAACAAATGTCCTAAAACTACAAACTTCTGTGAGTGGATTTATTTACAGAATATCATCTGAACCAAAGTACTTTATATAATTTCATCTGTAGTAAATCCCACAACCCTACGTTCAGAGATTTACTAAGCGCATTTATGGCAGAGCTTGCCACAAGAAGCCATCTTTTGAGTGGTCACCATCGTCTTCAGACTGGGCTTACAAACACGCACAGTGTATCGATAGGGATGTAGGAGCACTTCTGTAGAGACTCTAGGTCATGCCAATTTTATCAGCACACACTTCTTTCCTGCAACGCCCGCCGCGTCGTAATTTAGAACGCTTTACACAGTCCGTTCAAAAAGTGTCGAGACCGGATGAATAAAAAAATAGAGAAAAGTTACAACGATGGGTTTAGTGCTTTAGGTGTTTTACATAGCCTCGCCCCACTTAAGTACAAGGCACAGAACGTCATGCAACCATTTAAAACTGTCATAAAATTCCTTCTTTTGGTTGTTGTTCAACTCGTGCATCGCAATCGTATGAATGTCGATTATGTTGTCAAAGCGTTGACCCTTCACGTGAATTGATCCGCTATGTCGCTCTTTGGTAAGTTCCTATAGATCACACCAAGCCTTGTCACCCGTGATGATTTTTTTTCTCCAGAAAATATTTCAGTGAAGTCGCGGCAGGCATCCACGAGTCTTTGTTTATGTCCGGGAGTCAAGTTGTGCGGGAAGAACTTTGCACACTCTTTTTTTCTTCTTCCATACATTCTGGAGAATGCCTCGTACGTTTGATTCACAGATGTTGTTCCATTTCGATTTATGAAGCAACAACGTTCACACACTGCCACCTAACGTCCACTGCTTAACACTGCCTGCTCATAACGGATTCGTCCAATGCACCTCTGCTATTCAGGCTGCCACCGTAGTTATTGCCAGGAATAAAATCGATCCCGAAACTTTTTGGACGGAAATGTGTGATCAGGTCGTTGAGCAATTGCAACAACATAGTAAGAAACGTTTGGTGCAGGATGTCTCAGTATTGTCGCATATGTCACCAACAAATAGAAATTGTTAAAATCGGGCCATTCTTTTTGAAACACGCTGTGTACGTAAGCTGCGGAGCGCCATATGTCCAAGACCTTCACATAAACCAATCGTTCCTAACCTTTTTGAGACGATTACCCCTCAAAAAAATCAGATCACATCCAATATCCTGCATAATGTTTGGGACCAAATCAAACAATATACTGTAAAAGCTTGACACTCATTTTCTTAAGTGACAAATCATTTATCATATTCCGCTAATTTTCAAACAGCTGAAACCCACGTGTTTTCTACTTTTTTCTCTAAACCAACAAATGGGGTGCCTGGTTTTGTTTATTTCAAAAAAAAAAAAGAAATCTACATTTGGTTTTACTCCTGACGACGACGACAGAGATGGCCATCGAAAGCTCGAGGATTTTATTTGAATTGATGCGGCTTGAAAACCGAGAAGATTTTATTCACACATGTTGCCGCGAAAGATTTCGATGACACGTGTCTTTCTCAAGTCGTCATGTTCAAACTGGCTCGTGCCACTGCAGCTCAAAACTCGTGAGTCATACTCCAAGTATATTCAGTTCTTCAGTTTTGGTTTTATTGTTACCACAACCGAAAGCACATGTGGCGGATGGAGTATGTATGGTTGAAGAGCTCTTCTAATATTAGTACCGACTAAGAACCACAGGCCTTTCGCTATAAGAATGCCAGTTCCATTTCATGAAGATTCTTTAGAGTGTGTTGCTCTCTCCAGGTCAAGAGATTGTGCTTTGGCTCGAATTTTACTACCTGAAAATATTCCTTCACTTACGGAAACTAATCTTAGAATCCAGATATTTACTTGCCAATTTTCCAAATCAAAAAATAGTTCCTTTCAGAATGTATTACCGATGACGAGTGATAACTACTAGCACTGGAAGAACAGCGTAAGAAATAAATAAAAATTAAAAAAGTTAGACTGCTCTTGATCTTACTCGTGACAGTGAGATGCGGCCTTTAAACGCGCAGACCATTCAAAATATAACTCTTGCTCGGCTACCAATGAAGAGACAAGAATACAAATAAATGGATAACGGAACAGACCAGAGTGGAGACATCACTATGTTAGTGATTGGAAAAAGTGACGTTCAGCTGAACAGTAACTAGGAAGATGGGAAGTGACAAAGAAATAACAGAAAATTGAGAAGACAAACTAATGGAAGGCAGGTAGACGGCGGTAGAAATAATTCAGGAACAACAGCGATTCGTACCACTGAAGATCTTAGCGCACGAAAATATCTAGACTAGGCTATTATCAATCAATGGATGTCAAATGGGTGGTGATGGTCTGTTATAAGCTCACCGGACAAAAAATTAGTTACCTCAGCGCGCATGCACAGACGAGTCGTTAAGCCTTTACAGATAGCGCAGCTATCGAGGAACCTGCTCAATTGCTCGCACGGCCTCTACTTGAACATAAGGCAACAGCCATCAGTGAGACATTTATGTTTCAAGCGGACATTGTACGTGTACATGGGTAAACGTAAGTATGTGGCAGAGTGGCCAAGAGGGGCTATCGTGTTTGGTCATGCCAGTTGCCACAGTGTGTGAAGTTACTGGATTAATTGGTGTTTCACGGCGAACTGTTCAGCATGTCTACAAGCACACGTGGGCCCGAAACACGACGTCAGAATTGTGATCGGAAAAAGATCCTGACTGAGAGGGACTGAAGATGGCCTGTGGATCAAAATCCCTTCCATACCTCACAGGAATTGCTGCAGGCTGTGAACGAAGGTCCACCTTAACCTGTGAGCTAGAGAACATTGCGATGGAAAAAGCATGCAACGAACTTCTTGGAGTCGGTCACCTCGCCGTCGCTCACAAAGGCACATAAAGACGACAGCAGCAAAGTTCTTGGGGCTAGAAGTATATGTGGCATGTTTTTTGAACTACCCACCACCCTATTAATGTCGACTGGGCTGCAACAAAATGGTTCCAATGGCTATAAACACTATGGGACTTAACATCTGAGGTCATCAGTCACATAGACTCAGAAACTACTTAAACCTAACTAACCTAAGGACATCACACACATCCACGCCCGAGGCAGAATTCGAACCTGCGACCGTAGCAGTTTTGGCTAAAGTTGACTGTATCGGAGTTACTGTGTGACTTGGCTTGTTAAAATCAATCACTGTACCGTCAGTGATTGTGTAGCGAGCCTTCTTCGTCTCCCTCAGAGGCGTATTTGTGTTGCTAGGAAGTCTTTAGTCTGGAACAACCAGACCAGGATAATTTGATTCGGGCTATACTCGCGACATTATCATCACCACGACGGGACGTTGAAGCAACCATCCATCGCCTCCGGTATGCCAGATCGTGTCCTTGAAGTTAAGAAGACAGCTTGGTAATGTATGTCCTCAGCACCGGCAGATTAGGGAATTTTGCTTTGTGACAATCAGAGCTCAGCAGAGCGCGCCTATTCCCGTCTTTTCTAACGTAGTTCTGTCTTGAGTGTTCATTGTCTGAGCTCTCACTACTGTAGCAGCAATTAATGTTGGGTTGGCTGGGTGTTTCTCTTAAGATTTGAGTTGCAAGGAATTGGCTCCACATATCAAAAATGGTTCAAATGGCTCTGAGCACTATGGGACTTAACTTCTGAGGTCATCAGTCCCCTAGAACTTAGAACTACTTAAACCTAACTAACTTAAGGACATCACACACATCCATGCCCGAGGCAGGATTCGAACCTGCGCCGGTAGCAGTCTCGAGGTTCCAGACTGTAGCGCCTAGAACCGCTCAGCCACTTCTGCCGGCTCCACATACCACTTGGTCATAAATGTCGCAATGGACAACTTCACATTCACAGCATTCGTTTGAGTATCCATTTTGACGTATTGTAGATGTTTCATGTGTTTTGTTTATTATTTTGTGTTAGTCATAATAAATCAAATTGTTATTTTGGACAGAACTTTCATTCTGTTGATCGGAGAGCCACCCTTTCATTTTTCACTGCGTTAATGAAACTTTCCTTTATCAAATTAATTTATATCAAATTAAATTATTGCAGGTGCCAAACTCTTTTCTACTCCACTTGCAGGGTCGAGTACAGTCAGTTCGCGTTTCTTCTTAATTCATGTGCAACAGCAAAAGTCGGAGTTAGAAAACGGGGGGGGGGGGGGGGGGTGCGGGCTTACAGCATCATTTCCATATGAAGATTCTAGAAGAATTTAGTGTAAAATACACTGCGAGACCCGGCACCTCGCACGGTTCCGGACTGAAGCGCCTAGAACCGCTGAGCCACAGCGGCCGGCGGGCTGCAACACCACTTGTCTTGAATCCCACAGAAAATCAGTGGGACATGTTGGGACAAGGGGTAAAAGGCGATATCAGCGTCCCCGCAGTGTGGTGGAACTGTGCTATCAGACCGCCAGTGAGTGGCTTACCCTGGAAGCGACGTATTTGCACAACCTTGTAGATTCAGTTTCTAGCCGAATCCTGGCAGTTATCAAGTTGAGGGGCGGAATTACATGACACTGAATAATGCTTGTATTCTACTGGCCATTAAAATTGCTTCACCAAGAAGAAATGCAGATGATAAACGGGTATTCATTGGACAAATATATTATACTAGAACTGGCGTGTGATTACATTTTCACGCAATTTGGGTGCATTGATCCTGAGAAATCAGTACCCTTTGGCCGTAATAACGGCCTTGATACGCCTGGGCATTGAGTCAAACAGAGCTTGGATGGCGTGTACAGGTACAGCTGCCCATGCAGTTTCAACACGATACCACAGTTCATCAAGAGTAGTGACTGGCGTATTGTGACGAGCCAGTTGCTCGGCTATCATTGACCCGACGTTTTCAATTGGTCAGAGATTTGGAGAAGTTGCTGGCCAGGGCAGCAGTCGAACATTTTTTGTATCCAGAAAGGCCCGTACAGGATCTGCACCATGCGGTCGTTCATTATCCTGCTGAAATGTAGGTTTCGCAGGGATCGAATGAAGGGTAGAGCCACGGGTCGTAACACATCTGAAATGTAACTTCCACTTTTCAAAGTGCCGTCAATGCGAACAAGAGGTGACCGAGACGTGTAACCAGTGACACCCCATTCCATCACGCCGGGTGATACGCCAATATGGCGATGACGAATACACGCTTCCAATGTGCGGTCACCGCGATGTCGCCAAACACGGATGCGACCATCGTGATGCTACATACAGAACCTGGATTCATCCGAAAAAATGACGTTTTGCCATTCGTGCACCCAGGTTCGTCGTTGAGTACACCATCGCAGGCGCTCCTGTCTATGATGCAACGTCAAAGGTAACCGCAGCCATGGTCTCCGAGCTGATAGTCCATGCTGCTGCAAACGTCGAACTGTTCGTGCAGATGGTTGTTGTTTTACAAACGTCCCCATCTGTTGACTCAGGGATCGAGAAGTGGCTGAACGATCCGTTACAGCCATGCGGATAAGATGGTTATCATCTCTACTGCTAGTGATACGAGGCCGTTGGGATCCAGCACGGCGTTCCGTATTACCCTCCTGAACCCACCGATTCCATATTCTCCTAACAGTCATTGGATCTCGACCAACGCGAACAGCAATGTCGCGATACGATAAACCACAATCGCGATGGGCTACAATCCGACCTTTATCAAAGTCGGAAACATGATGGTACGCATTTCTCCTCCTTTCACGAGGCATCACAACAAAGTTTCACCAGGCAAAGTCGGTCGACTGCTGTTTGTGTATGAGAAATCGGTTGGAAACTTTCCTCATGTCAGCACGTTGTAGATGTCGCCCCAGGCGCCAGCCTTCTGTGAATTCTCTGAAAAGCTAATAATTTGCATACCACAGCATCTTTCTTCTGTCTGTTAAATTTCGTGGTGTAGCAATTTTAATGGCCAGTAGTGTAATTTTTTTCTCTAGGGATGAGTAATGTTTTGTCAGGCGAGCTTGTAGTGGATTCTACCGTAATATATTGATAGTGGTTATCTTAAAAACAAATATACTTTAAAGCAATCACGATTTCTCCGTCGAACCATCACAACTGACCCCTTAGGCTGGGAATCGGTGGCATAAACGTATCCATCGCTGCTAGCGGTACGCAGAGAAGTGTGTAACGCACTGAAGGACAACGGACATTCGGCGCCGGTCTTTTTGTTACGCGGCTAACATTCGCCTACACCACAGTCGCGCCACGGCACGACCCGACACGCAGATCTCGGACTTGAGGTGGCGGCATCGGCGCCTGTGTGTGCCGCGAGATTACTGCTAATTGGCCATTACTTGCGGCTCGGCGAGGACAAGCACCAATTAGCGACGCCGGGAAGCCGCGGGCCGTCAAAAGTGCCGCGGCTGGAGCTCTTCCGCCGTGGAGGGCCTCTCCTGGTGGTGGACGACCGCTGAGCCGCCACTTCTCCCCGCCGCACCACACAGCGCCGGCCGCGGGCTCACTCGCCGCGTCTGTTGACACAGGAGCATCTCCGACCCACCCTCCTCCCCCCTAGCTCCCTCAAAAAAGAAAAACCTCCACCCAACCGATACAGGCACAATGTAATCACTTATAGAGGCTTGGACTGAAGTTCGATGAAAGGCAGATACAACGAAATTACCATTTTACAGGGCTTACATCGATGGCATCGGCCGCGCGGGACTAGCCGAGCGGTCTTGGCGCTGGAGTCATGGACTGTGCGGCTGGTCCCGGCGGAGGATCGAGTCCTCCCTCGGGCATGGGTGTGTGTGTGTGTGTTTGTCATTAGAATAATTTTGGTTAAGTAGTGTGTAAGCTTAGGTACTGATGACCTTAGCTGTTAAGTCCCATAAGATTTCACACACATTTTTACATTTTTTTCGATGGCGTCAATCTGTTCAAGAATTTTGCAACACTATGGAATTACGTACAGGAAGTATGTGGGTCGATTATGGCTGACTTTCTCAGTACCAGCTGTTTTACAACGTTAGTACTATGAAACATCCCCTTAGAAAAATTGATGAATGACTGTGCTGGTAAACCCCTTACGTTATTTGGTTTTCAAACAGCTGAGAAAATTGAACGTACTCAGACATTTCTCTCTTTACTTATTCTGATCATCACTAAACTGACACACAATATTTTTAGCGCAACGCAATCTGACTTTCAATAATCCCTACAAAAGAATGGCCCCGACTAACAATAACCTATACCTTTCACAAATCACTTACCTCACAAAAATCTTCATTACTCAAACTACTGCAATACAGCGTGCGCCAATACTGCCAGCTGAATAAATGATGCTAACTACTGAAGGCACTAACTACTCATAGGCATAATTAGCAAATGAAAGATTTTGATAGAGAACAAACAATGTATTTACCTTAATAGTGTTCAAAAGTCATAATATATATATCATTTCATGACATCCAGTCTTACAAATTTACTGTCTCTGATGGACACACGTCCAGATCGTCTGCTCTCAAAACTCCGCCATCCCCCTCCCCAGATCCACCACTGCTGGCGGCTCACCTCCAACTGCGCAACACTACGCGCTATTCACGTCCATCTGCCCAACACTACAATGGCGAATATTCCAACAATGCCAACCAGCCACAGACTGCACACAGCACAGCCAGTGATTTTCATACAGAGCGCTAGGTGACGTTACCAACATAAAAACCTAAACAGCCTACTTACAGTACCTTCATTTATCTTTCACACAGTCTCAGGCCTTGCTGAATTATGGATTTCATAAGGCCGTGATTTAAGTCAGCAGGTAACTCTGTAATGCAGCATAAACAACTTAATTTCTGCATAAGACGGTCACCAGTAGACTTTACTCCTACAAAAGAAATAAGTAATTTGTTACATCGCAGTTTTAAAAAAATTGGCGCAGAACCTGATTACCATTCAATTGCCGGCCGGAGTGGCCGTGCGGTTCTAGGCGCTACAGTCTGGAACCGAGCGACCGCTACGGTCGCAGGCTCGAATCCTGTCTCGGGCATCGATGTGTGTGATGTCCTTAGGTAAGTTAGGTTTAATTGGTTCGAAGTTCTAGGCGACTGATGACCTCATAAGATAAGTCGCATAGTGCCCAGAGCCATTTGAACCATTCAATTGTTTAAGTCCAGGTTCATATTAAAAATCATCGAATATTCGGTTTTATAACTGCATTTTTTGAAAGGTGTTTGTGTCTAGAATGTTGGGACGAAAAGGGTTTTTAATCCGTGCGTTACGAAAGTTTCTACAGCCTATTGTTCTAAGCACTGTCACAGCAACCCAGGGAATCCCTCGCCCGAGATGCCCGGCTCAGGTTCAAAAGTTGTGGTTCCGTGACACAGGTACAACAAAATGATGTATATTCCACTATGCATGCAAACATATTCACTGAAAAAGCTGACGAGCAATGCTTAACACAGCATATCCAGCATGGTGAGATCGGCTTTTCTCGTCAAGAAGAACGAGGGAATTGCTCTCTTCTCATTGGAGGAAAGGTTGATATACGGTCCTGGAATTGTAGACTAAACTTAAGTAACGAAGACACTTTATTTTTGTTCACATTTTTGTCAAAACATATTTCTTGGTCCACCAGACAGGATTATCCATTTTGAATTTCGAAAAGCTAGCTTCTGATTCGTGTTAAGCGACACCATAAATACATAATAACATACAAGTTTTATACAAATTGAACTAACACGTATAAAAGTTTTCCCAAAGCTTTAAACAGGTTTTTCTTGAGAAACGATTTTTCAAAACTGCGTGCAACACAAAAACCGTTCAACCTATTAACTTCTAACTTTGACCCTGAAAAGTAGACATATTTCTTGGGAGCTTATACTTATTATATATGAAATTTGTTAACATTAACCACTTTTTGAAAAGTCATAAAGAGTGAAGCAAACCCCCAAAAATCGATATCAAAGTTGGGCTTAGCACCCTATCGTTAAATATAATGTTGTGGTTACGTATAAGCTCCCATAAATTTAATGTAGTATCGACTCATGTTATCCATTTTTTTATGTCAGATAACTCCTCAGGAGCTACACTGCACGCAGTATGCATTCGTCAAACTCGCAGACCCTTGATCAGACCGTAACTACGGGCGACATTTTTATTTTGTTTTTGTACTGGAAATTTAAGATAGAGTTCGTAGTATGATAAATCATAATCTCCAAATAGATCCTATGTCTGTGTCTGTGTTTTCATTGTCTCAAAAAAAAATTCCACATTTTCCCTTTTTTTTTTTTTTTTTTTTGCTCGTTTGAATGAGAATCGTGTCTTAAATTTGGAGACCTCCATAAAATTCATAGTAGGTATAGTCCACTTACATATGCATGCAAGCACGAGTTTCACACGGCTACGATGTTTCGGTGATTTACAGTAAAGTTGGTCAAGTAGAGTGACCTTTGAATTGTTTACGAAAATGCAATCTGTTTTCTTCTAATACTCATAGTTTTCACGTAATTTCTACGGTTTCCTACTTTTAAATTGCCCACATAATTTATACTGCAATAGGTGGTAAAGTGATTCAGCCCGATAGACTGTGAAAAGACCGATACTTCTCGAATTGTTGTCTGTTGTTGTGGTCTTCAGTCCTGAGACTGGTTTGATGCAGCTCTCCATGCTACACTATCCTGTGCAAGCTTCTTCATCTCCCAGTATCTACTGCAACCTACATCCTTCTGAATCTGCTTAGTGTATTGATCTCTTGGTCTCCCTCTACGATTTTTACCCTCCACGCTGCCCTCCAATGCTAAATTTGTGATCCCTTGATGCCTCAAAACATGTCCTACCAACCGATCCCTTCTTCTAGTCAAGTTGTGCCACAAACTCCTCTTCTCTCCAATTCTATTCAATACCTCCTCATTAGTTACGTGATCTAACCGGCCGGAGTGGCCGAGCGGTTAAAGGCGCTACAGTCTGGAACCGCACGACCGCTGCGGTCGCAGGTTCGAATCCTGCCTCGGGCATGGATGTGTGTGATGTCCTTAGGTTAGTTAGGTTTAAGTAGTTCTAAGTTCTAGGGGACTTATGACCAGGGCAGTTGAGTCCCATAGTGCTCAGAGCCATTTGAACCATTTAGTTACGTGATCTACCCACCTTATCTTCAGCATTCTTCTGTAGCACTACATTTCGAAAGCTTCTATTCTCTTCTTGTCCAAACTGGTTATCGTCCATGTTTCACTTCCATACATGGCTACACTCCATACAAATACTTTCAGAAACGACTTCCTGTCACTTAAATCTATACTCGATGTTAACAAATTTCTCTTCTTCAGAAACGATTTCCTTGCCATTGCCAGTCTACATTTTATATCCTCTCTACTTCGACCATCATCAGTTATTTTACTCCCTAAATAGCAAAACTCCTTTACTACTTTAAGTGCCTCATTTCCTAATCTAATCCCCTCAGCATCACCCGATTTAATTTGACTACATTCCATTATCCTCGTTTTGCTTTTGTTGATGTTCACCTTATATCCTCCTTTCAAGACACTTTCCATTCCGTTCAACTGTTCTTCCAAGTCCTTTGCTGTCTCTGACAGAATTACAATGTCATCGGCGAACCTCAAAGTTTTTATTTCTTCTCCATGAATTTTAATACCTACTCCGAATTTTTCTTTTGTTTCCTTTACTGCTTGCTCAATATACAGATTGAATAACATCGGTGAGAGGCTACAACCCTGTCTCACTCCTTTCCCAACCACTGCTTCCCTTTCATGCCCCTCGACTCTTGTAACTGCCATCTGGTTTCTGTACAAATTGTAAATAGCCTTTCGCTCCCTGTATTTTACCCCTGCCACCTTCAGAATTTGAAAGAGAGTATTCCAGTTAACGTTGTCAAAGCTTTCTCTAAGTCTACAAATGCTAGAAACGTAGGTTTGCCTTTTCTTAATCTTTCTTCTAAGATAAGTCGTAAGGTTAGTATTGCCTCACGTGTTCCAACATTTCTACGGAATCCAAACTGATCTTCCCCGAGGTCGGCTTCTACCAGTTCTTCCATTCGTCTGTAAAGAATTCGCGTTAATATTTGCAGCTGTGACTTATTAAACTCATGGTTCGGTAATTTTCACATCGGTCAACACCTGCTTTCTTTGGGATTGAAATTATTATAATCTTCTTGAAGTCTGTGGGTATTTCCCCTGTCTCATACATCTTGCTCACCAGATGGTAGAGTTTTGTCATGACTGGCTCTCCCAAGGCCATCAGTAGTTCTAATGGAATGTTGTCTACTCCCGGGGCCTTGTTTCGACTCACGTCTTTCAGTGCTCTGTCAAACTCTTCACGCAGTATCTTATCTCCCGTTTCATCTTCATCTACATCCTCTTCCATTTCCATAATATTGTCCTCAAGTACATCGCCCTTGTATAAACCCTCTATATACTCGAAACTTCCTGGCAGATTAAAACTGTGTGCCCGACCGAGACTCGAACTCGGGACCTTTGCCTTTCGCGGGCAAGTGCTCTACCATCTGAGCTACCGAAGCACGACTCACGCCCGATCTCACAGCCCTACTTCTGCCAGTATCTCGTCTCCTACCTTCCAAACTTTACAGAAGCTCTCCTGCGAACCTTGCAGAACTAGCACTCCTGAAAGAAAGGATATTGCGGAGACATGGCTTAGCCACAGCCTGGGGGATGTTTCCAGAATGATATTTTCACTCTGCAGCGGAGTGTGCGCTGATATGAAACTTTCTGGCAGATTAAAACTGTGTGCCCGACCGAGACTCGAACTCGGGACCTTTGCCTTTCGCGGGAAAGTGCTGTACCATCTGAGCTACCGAAGCACGACTCACGCCCGATCTCACAGCCCTACTTCTGCCAGTATCTCGTCTCCTACCTTCCAAACTTTACAGAAGCTCTCCTGCGAACCTTGCAGAACTAGCACTCCTGAAAGAAAGGATATTGCGGAGACATGGCTTATCCACAGCCTGGGGGATGTTTCCAGAATGATGTTTTCACTCTGCAGCGGAGTGTGCGCTGATATGAAACTTCCTGGCAGATTAAAACTGTGTGCCCGACCGAGACTCGAACTCGGGACCTTTGCCTTTCGCGGGCAAGCGCTCTACCATCTGAGCTACCGAAGCACGACTCACGCCCGATCTCACAGCCCTACTTCTGCCAGTATCTCGTCTCCTACCTTCCAAACTTTACAGAAGCAAGGTTCGCAGGAGAGCTTCGGTAGCTCAGATGGTAGAGCACTTGCCCGCGAAAGGCAAAGGTCCCGAGTTCGAGTCTCGGTCGGGCACACAGTTTTAATCTGCCAGGAAGTTTCATATCAGCGCACAATCCGCTGCAGAGTGAAAATATCATTCCTCTATATACTCCTTCCACCTTTTTGCCTTCCCTTCTTTGCTTAGAACTGGGTTGTCATCTGAGCTCTTGATATTCATACAAGTGGTTCTCTTCTCTCCAAAGGTCTCTTTAACTTTCCTGTAGGCAGTATCTATCTTACCCCTAGTGAGACAAGCCTCTACATCCTTACATTTGTCCTCTAGCCATCCCTGCTTAGCCATTTTGCACTTCCTGTCGACCTCATTTTTGAGACGTTTGTATTCCTTTTTGCCTGCTTCATTTACTGCATTTTTATATTTTCTCCATTCATCAATTAAATTCAATATTTCTTCTGTTACCCAAGGATTTCTATTAGCCCTCGTCTTTTTACCTACTTGATCCTCTGCTGCCTTCACTACTTCATCCCTCAGAGCTACCCATTCTTCTTCTACTCTATTTCTTTCTAACATTCCTGTCGATTGTTCCCTTATGCTCTCCCTGAAACTCTGTACAACCTCTGGTTCTTTCAGTTTATCCAGGTCCCATCTCCTTAAATTCCCGCCTTTTTGCAGTTTCTTCAGTTTCAATCTGCAGTTCATAACCAATAGATTGTGGTCAGAATCCACATCTGCCCCTGGAAATGTCTTACAATTTAAAACCTGGTTCCTAAATCTCTGTCTTCCCATTATGTAATCTATCTGATAGCTTTTAGTATCTCCAGGATTCTTCCAGGTATACAACCTTCTTTCATGATTCTTGAACCAAGTGTTAGCTATGATTAAGTTATGCTCTGTGCAAAATTCTACAAGGCGGCTTCCTCTTTCATTTCTTCCCCCCAATCCATATTCACCTACTATGTTTCCTTCTCTCCCTTTTCCTACTGGCGAATTCCAGTCACCCATGACTATTAAATTTTCGTCTCCCTTCACTACCTGAATAATTTCTTTTATCTCGTCATACATTTCATCAATTTCTTCATCATCTGCAGAGCTAGTTGGCATATAAACTTGTACTACTGTAGTAGGCGTTAGCTTCGTGTCTATATTGGCCACAATAATGCGTTCACTATGCTGTTTGTAGTAGCTAACCCGCACTCCTATTTTTTCATTCATTATTAAACCTACTCCTGCATTACCCCTATTTGATTTTGTATTTATAACCCTGTAATCACCTGACCAAAAGTCTTGTTCCTCCTGCCACCGAACTTCACTAATTCCCACTATATCTAACTTAAACCTATCCATTTCCCTTTTTAAATTTTCTAACCTACCTGCCCGATTAAGGGATCTGACATTCCACGCTCCGATCCGTAGAATGCCAGTTTTCTTTCTCCTGATAACGACTTCCTCTTGAGTAGTCCCCTCCCGGAGATCCGAATGGGGGACTATTTTACCTCCGGAATATTTTACCCAAGAGGACGCTATCATCATTTAATCATACAGTAAAGCTACATGTCCTCGGGAAAAATTACGGCTGTAGTTTCCCCTTGCTTTCAGCCGTTCGCAGTACCAGCAAGGCCGTTTTGGTTAGTGTTACAAGGCCAGATCAGTCAATCATCCAGACTGTTGCCCCTGCAACTACTGAAAAGGCTGCTGCCCCTCTTCAGGAACCACATGTTTGTCTGGCCTCTCAACAGATACCCCTCCGTTGTGGTTGCATCTACGGTACGGCCATCTGTATCGCTGAGGCACGCAAGCCTCCCCACCAACGGCAAGGTCCATGGTTCATGGGGGGGAGTTGTTGTCAATGACTACACAAACTCATCACAGTCATTTGAGTATAAATTTGAAGTGAAATTTGTACATACCGACGTTGCCACGTTATCAGCCTAATAACGGCAACTTCATCAAGATCATGCGTGAATGACCCTGATGAGTTTTGTTACATCTGCGGTTCACTGACTCTCAAACACAGAGGAAGGAAAATAACTTCATTTGTCACAAAAGTGTACGGATCTTACTTGGAAACAAAATTAGGAGACCAGGACAAAACTTTTGTACGACATATTGTCTGTCATATATGTGTTGCAGGTTTGAAAAAATTGACACAAAGCAAGAATGAAGATTTACCATTCGGGATTCCAGTTGTATGGAAATAATAAGAATACCATGTAGATTATTGTTATTTTTGTATCGTGAAAGTTGACATGTATGATTGTCTATCCAAATCTAAAATGAGTCATAAGACTCATAGCACATGGTCCTAACATTTCCGTGTCTGAACCCCCCCCCCCCCCCAATTACTTAAAAATCTTCATCATCATCGTCAAATGAAACTTCAGATCCTGATTATGACTCCACGTCCGCGAAAGGACAACCAGAGCAGTTTACACGAGAAGAACTGAATGACGTGGTAAGACATCTGCCTCTCTAAAAAGAAGCAGCACAATTTTTGGGGTCTCAGTTAAAGTAGAAACATTTACTTACCCCCGGCACAACATCCTGCTGGCTTCGATCAAAAAAATACAAATTTCGTGAGTGTATCACTGTAGAAGTCTCTCCTGTTTATTGTATGACCACTGAAGGTGTGTTATCAAGGTATGGTGTTACATACAACACGAATGAATGAGTCTGTTTATAGATTCTCATAAAAGAAGCCTCAAGGCAGAGCTTTTTAACACTGGAAATATATATGGCTCAGTTCTAATAGCATATTCTGTGTACTTAAACCTGTGAAAATATGGAGATTATACTGAAGCACGAACCTATTCGAAACATCAATGAGTTGTAGGTGGAGACGTGAAAGTGATAGGAATGCTGCAGGATTTACGATTTATCCTTGTTTCCTGTGCCTCTGGGGTAATCGTGCCCGTGAATCGCGTTGGAGTCGAATAGAGTGGCCTAACAAAACACCAATGAATCCTAGGAGAGAAAATGTGATAAGAGAGTTTTTGGTGAAAC
Organism: Schistocerca piceifrons; assembly: GCF_021461385.2. Classification (NCBI taxonomy): domain Eukaryota; kingdom Metazoa; phylum Arthropoda; class Insecta; order Orthoptera; family Acrididae; genus Schistocerca; species Schistocerca piceifrons. The sequence goes on from NC_060138.1 coordinate 211,872,167, forward strand.
AAGAGAAAATCATCCTGCCGCCTCTTCATATTAAACTGGGATCATGAAACAATTCGTCAAAGCATTGCCTAAGAATGGTTACTCTTTTCAATATATAAGTTCCAAATTTTCTTTTCTGTCTGCGGCTAAACTTAAAGAAGGAATATTTGTGGGATAGAACATTAGAAATTTGATGAAAGATTAAGTAACTGAAAATTTACTAAACACAAGAAGAATGACTGGCTTTGACAGCATCTAAGAATATGGTTGAGATTTTCTTAGGGAATAAGAAACATCCAAATTTCAAAGTCATGTTGTAAAATGTGTTGACAGCTCTGAAATATATAGGATGAAATATGAGTCTTAAAATCCATTTTCTTCACAGTAATCTAGACTTCTTCTCTGACAATCTTGGAGATGTTAGCTAAGAACATGGAGAAAAGGCTCATCAAAACATGAAAGAAATAAAATCATGTTATCAAGGAAGGTGGGACGAAGGAATTATGGGACTACTGTCGGTCTCTAAAAAGAGATCATGTGGAGCTACAGCTAACAAGAAAATGTCGAAGGCAAAATTTCAATATGAAGAGGAAGCGGTACTGAAAAAATGCAGTGTCTCCATAAGGCTAGGAATACGTTAAATATTAATTGTTATTAGATCGCTGAACAAGTAAGTGTTGTTTGATTTCGTTTGACGTATTCATTTGTAAACAGTTTACAAAAAAATTCAAATGGCTCTGAGCACTATGGGACTTAACTTCTGAGGTCATCAGTCCCCTAGAACTTAGAACTAGTTAAACATAACTAACCTATGGACATCACACACATCCATGCCCGAGGCGGGATTCGAACCTGCGACCGTAGCGGTCTCGCGGTTCCAGACTGTAGCGCCTAGAACCGCTCGGCCACCCCAGCCGGCAACAGTTTACAGATTACTAGTATAGCTATGAGTGTCTTTATCAACATATTAAAATGTCTTAATATTGTATAAATATGACAATTTCTTATACCATTATTACACTATTCTCATAGGTTATAGCCAAAATCTGACTTCAACAGAGGCCACCAATTAATAGTAAATCACACTTCAGAATTAAAAGCCTTGAAGAACAAAATTCGCTTTTTATGACAATGACTGCGAATCCCTTTAGTTTCTGTTGCGTCTTTTTACTCTCCGGCGTCCATTCTTTCTGCCAGCATGTTAAGCGAACTGCCGTGGGACATTTCTGCGCAGGGGTGTGATACTGGGATACAAATGTGTTGCTTTCTGCAGGCGCTGAGTGCAGAAGTGGTCGCCACCACCCTGGACTGAAGGGCAGAGCCATTTAGAAGGAGGACGTAAGAAGGGAGAGCGTCCTGGAAAAATTATGAGATTGTGAAACATCAGGGGCCGCCCGGTCACTTTGCAGTTCTTTTCAGACATATACGGAAGTCTTTTAAACAAGTACGGATCTATGGGAGGAGACAAAAACGACGTGCTATGATAGTGGAAAACGTCGCTGTAGTGGGGAAGGAGGAATCTCGGTGTTCTTAATCAAATTTGCAAAACAAACGCTCGTTCACTCGCGAAAATTATTTGGTGATCGGAGGAGGGGTTCGCGTGTATGGATCTGGCTTCTCTGTCATTGTGCCAGGATGGAATTTCACGCACTTGTCGGGAAAGAACGCCTATGTTCTGCCCCCATATTGAATACAGTTAATATCACTGGTTAATCAGATCGAAATCTACATCTACATCTACATACATACTCCGCAATCCACCATACGGTGCGTGGCAGAGGGTACCTCGTACCACAACTAGCATCTTCTCTCCCTGTCCCACTCCCAAACAGGACGAGGGAAAAATGACTGACTATATGCCTCTGTACGAGCTCTATCTCTCTTATCTTTGTGGTCTTTCCGCGAAATGTAAGTTAGCGGCAGTAAAATTGTACTGCAGTCAGCCTCAAATGCTGGTTCTCTAAATTTCCTCAGAAGCGATTCACAAAAAGAACACTTCCTTTCCTCTAGAGACTCCCACCAGAGTTCCTGAAGCATTTCCGTAACACTTGCGTGATGATCAAACCTACCAGTAACAAATCTAGCAGCTCGCCTCTGAATTGCTTCTATGTCCTCCCTCAATCTGACCTGATAGGGATCCCAAACGTTCGAGCAGTACTCAAGAATAGGTCGCACAAGCATTCTATAAGTGGTCTCCTTTACAGATGAACCATATCTTCCCAAAATTCTACCAATGAAACGAAGACTACCATCCGCCTTCCCCACAACTGCCATTACATGCTTGTCCCACTTCATATCGCTCTGCAATGTTACGCCCAAATATTTAATCGATGTGACTGTATCGAGCGCTACAATACTAATGGAGTATTCAAACATTACGGGATTCTTTTTCCTATTCATCTGCATTAATTTACATTTATCTATATTTACAGTTAGCTGCCATTATTTACACCAATCACAAATCCTGACCAAGTCATCTTGTATCCTCCTACAGTCACTCAACGACGACACCTTCCCGTACACCATAGCATCATCAGCAAACAGCCGCACATTGCTATCCACCCATCCAAAAGATCATTTATGTAGATAGAAAACAACAGCGGACCTACCACACTTCCCTGGGGCACTACAGATGATACTCTCACCTCCGATGAACACTCACCATCGAGGACAACATACTGGGTTCTATTACTTAAGAAGTCTTCGAGCCACTCACATACTTGGGAACCAATCCCATATACTCGTACCTTAGTTATGAGTCTGCAGTGGGGCACCGAGTCAAACACTTTCCGGAAGTCAAGGAATATGGCATCCGTCTGATACCCTTCATCCATGGTTCAGAAGATATCATGTGAAAAAAGGGCGAGTTGCGTTTCGCAGGAGTGATGCTTTCTAAAGCCGTGCTGGTGCATGGACAGCAACTTCTCTGTCTCAAGGAAATTCATTATATTCGAACTGAGAATATGTTCGAGAATCCTGCAACAAACCGATGTTAAGGATATTGGTATGTAATTTTGAGGATCCGTCCTTCTACCCTTCTTGTATACAAGCGTCACCTGCGCTTTTTTCCAGTCGCTCGGGACTTTACGTTGGGCAAGAGATTCGTAATAAATGCAAGCTAAGTAAGGAGCCAATGCAGTAGAGTACTCTCTGTGAAACCAAATTGGAATCCCATCAGGATCTGGTGATTTATTTATCTTCAGCCCATTCAGCTGCTTCACAACCCCAGGAATGTCTATCATTACGCCCTCCATACGGAAATCTGTACGAGACTCAAACGTAAGGGATGCGATTTTGGTAATTTATTTCGGAACTTTTCCTTCGTCGGAACTCGCAGTCGTTTGCATAATGGCTAGAGAGTTTCCGACATTGGGAAAGGCAGCACAGTTTCTACAATGAAAAGCTAAAGAAACTGGTACGCATGCCTAATCTCGGGAAGGCCCCTGTGAGGACACAGACGCGCAGCAACACGACGTGGTTTTTGATTCGACCAATGTCTGAACTAGTGCTGTAGGGAACTGACACCATGAATCCTGCATGGCGAGTTTGGTGGCCAGCGGAGGTGTTTAAACTCAGAAGTGTTTTCCTGGAGCCACTGTAGCAATTCTAGACTTGTGTGGTGTCGCATTGTCCTGTTGGGATTGCCCATGTCCGTCGGGATGCGCAATGGACCTGAATGGATGCAGGTGATCAGACAGGATGCTTACGTACGTGCCACCTCTGAGAGTCATATCTAGTCGTATCAGGGGTGCCATACCACTCCAACTGCACACACCCCACACCATCACATAGCCTCCACCAGCTTGAACAGTCCACTGCTGGCATGCAGGGTCCATGGATTCATGAGGTTGTCTCCATACTCGTACACGTCCATCCGCTCGATACAATCTGAAACGAGACTCGTCACCAGGCAACATTTTTCGACTCATCAACAGCCCAATGTCGGTGTTGACGAACCCTGGTGAGGCGTACAGCTTTGTGTCGCGCAGTCATCGAGGGTTCACGAGTAGGCCTTCGGCTCTGAAAGCCCATATCGATGATGTTCCGTTGAATGGTTCGCATGCTGACACTTGTTGATGGCCGAGCATTGAAATCTGTAACAGTTTGCGGAAGGGTTGGTCTTGTGTCACGTTGAACCGTTCTCTTCAGTCGTCGTTGGTCCCGTTCTGCAGGATCTTTTTCCGGTCGCAGCAATGTCGGAGATTTGATGTTTTGAAAATCCCCACTTCATCGCTATCTCGGAGATGCTGTGTCACATGGCTCGTGCGCCGACTATAACACCACGTCCAAACTCACTTAAATCTTGATAACATGGCATTGTAGCAGCAGTAACCGATCTAACAACAGCGTCAGACCCTTGTCTTATTAGACGTTGCCGACCGCAGCGCCGTATTCTACCTGTTTACATATCTCTGTATTTGAATATCTCTCCCTATACCGGTAGCTTTGGCGCTTAAATTTGTAATAGCGAACGGCAGCGGTCTCCAAATAAATAAGATTTTCCGGGAAACATATTTTTATTATTGGAGTACATCCTATATTTTATATTACTACATGTGTTTCTGGACGGGGTGGCGCTTTAGCGTCGTACCCCTGGCGCCGAGGAGGAGATGGTCAATAAACTGCCACTGGCACCGATGTGGGAGGGTGGGGGGGGGGGGGAGGGGAGGCGCCAATAAGGTGTCGTGCCTCGGGCGTCAGTTATGTTCGGTACGCCACTGGCGACCAGACACACTTCGTCTTGGACGGACAGAGAGAACATTTCATCTTAGGCGGGCACAGAGATCTCTTCGTCTCTGATAGCCCAGCGGCCATCATCTCCTCCGTCTTAGGACTCTGTCGCAAAACGCTCACAGGTCCCGTGGCCAGAGGCAGAGTCCGCAGCAGCCAATACAATTTACATCTATTGAATACCAGTATGGTGAGAATGTGCAGCAACTGCACACGTCGTGACAAGGGGACAGCGAATTTGCTTACTTCCTGATTGGTTTGGCTTAACTGAATTCACAGTGGCAGCTCACCTGATGTACAGCGCGCTTAGGCGAGGGAACAGGTGCTTGCATATAACTTTCTGGGTCGTTTATTTCTGGTCTGTTTTTCAAACCTATCGACTAGTTGTATTCACAACCATTTGTGTCTACGTGAGAACTTTTGATCATTTTATTCGCAATCTTTTTTCCACCCACTCATGCCACGGTATTTTTGTAATCTCACTGAATCACTGGGCATTCTATTTGTAACTTCAATGCACGAATGTTAATGAACTGTTGAATTTTAATAAATTGAACTTGATTGCGACCTTTAGTTTTCTTCTGGAACTTGATGAAACTCTTCTTTAATATATCTGTCTGAGCTATGGACCCATGTTGTCATGCTTGTTAGAGCCACCCCTATTGTCAACCCAGACTGCAGTAATTTCCGTTGTGCGACTTTTGATAAGTTAATTTCACATGATTTCATGGCTGGAGTGATTTGTTTACTGATTAGGGAACAGTTATGAGTCTCACTAGCATCAAAGGGGTATGCTGACTACCCGACAGTAGTTTAACTCACGATCTTGGCGACCCTGTCAGGATTCGCAGCCGTGGCAGCTTTGTGACGTAGACAGTCGCCTTGTAAGTCACCAAACTAAGATTTTTGTGACAATTTTTTAGGACCTTCATTGACGACTCCTGATACGTAGTCCTCTAAAATTTCAAGCATTTTAGCCATTTCCTTTCCTTGTTCTTTAGAGCAGAAGATGATGTGTAGCACCTTAATAATAATTAGAGTCAACCAAACAAATAACTGATTAAGTTGCCTGTGCTTTACTTATTTCTACTTTTTGACAGGAAAGGTTGTTGAATGAAGTCCATCGTTACCATCGTTATCCTGATTCACCGCTGAAAAGTTTTGAGGGCTATTGTTGTAATCGTTTCGGCGTTGCTTTTGGAAGAATTGTGTTCAGGGAACTAGATAAAAGTTGTAGGAATTTTTGAGGGCTAGCTTTCGGACACTCCTGTGTGCGTTAGCGATAGGAATATGTAACAATATCCCGTATTTCGACTGAGGCTGGAACAGGACACTGCTTTACCGGATTTGTGCCAGTTCAAGGGGAACTCGCGAGGAGCAGATAGTCTGTGTCCTACTAAGTGTACTCAGTGTCATTTGACTGAGTACAGCATGCCATGTAATCGATAAAAGCATTTATTTTGTGCAACGCGTGGACACTACGGCCACTCAGCACAGGTATGTGAGAGTTGCGCTTAGTTATGCATAAGGAGAAAGAAATACGCCTAGTATTGAGGGATGTGAAGGGAAGCAATAGACAATGACCGAGCGTTGTTTAAAAGTAATGATTAAGGCAAAATTTAGCAATGGATAGTTTACTGATTAGAGTCTTTACAGTGATTTGAATCGTGCTTGTGATATGGCGAGGCAGTGGACAGGTCTGAATCAATAGGAAAAAAACATTTCGTTAGATGCGTTCTTACTCAGATTCGTGATTCTGCACATCATGTGTAATATTGGCATCTTTGACTACTTGGCGTTGCTGTTCATCCATTTATTATGTGAGAGAGGAGAGCGTTTAATGAACATTTCGCACGTGAGGAGAATTTTTGCACATACAGTAGTTGTAGGAACCAACGAAAATGTGAAACGGCCTAACAGCGAGCGGCAAAAGAAAGTGGAACGAAATGTCGATGGTTAATAATCCTCTTGTGAGAGTGGTGTAGCTTTGTATTCAAATGTTGGACAACTGAAACTAAGGAAGATGAGAAGCAAACAGTAGACAGGAAACTTAACCAAAAGACAAAGAGGTCCTAAAGCCATGATCAACCGGTCAGCAAAACGAATAAATGTGGGCAAACTGAAAAGGGCAATGAGAATGCGCAGAAGAAATGTCGTACATCAACGGAACAAGAATGTCAGCTATGAGAGATTGTCGATTTTTTACCAGAAATTCAATTAAATATAATTTCACGAACGATTTCACTATCGTGCAATAAATGTTAGTTCAGAGCATAGAGAGCAGGACGGACCAAAACTCGGAAATCCGCCGAAAAAGTGAAGCATTGTCTAAACTGAGGGAATCAGGCGACGCGCAGATCTTTAGAATTAATTAAATGTTTCATGAAGTGAAAGAACTGCGTGCCGCGCAATAAAAGTAGCATATCGCATGGAACAACCGAAGTGCGAACTTATATTGCAGGCCATGTGCTTTGAGGGGACTTACAGCAGAAATGACGACATATGTGAAAGCAACCGTGCGGTGATGAGTCAATATCTGAATATGATACAGACGCAACAGCTGCCACAGTAGTAGTGGTAAGACTTCTGTGGTTGCTAGCTAATAGCATGCGGTATGCTATTAGGGTGGAGGTAACAGCGCTACAAAAGGCAACACACCATGCAGTACTTGGTTGACCAAGTGAGCCGTGCACTGCTACCCTCGAAACATTTTTTTGGTCAGCCCACCGAATGTCCAGGAGGAGCTTACAGTGGAACTACAATACACAGTTAACCCGACTCAGTAGAGCCTGTCTTTGCTCCACAATGTTATTACAGTAGGAATCAACACTGATAGAGTACGACTTCATACACTGGTTCAGTTTCCAGTAGCAGGTGTCAATGTGCATTGTGCATGTTTCATAGACCACCCCTCTCCAGTAAAGTGCAAGTGCTGGGAAAGTACTTGCAAGTAAAGATGTAGGAGATGATGCTGAGCTCCAAAGAAGAAATCTATGTATTAATATCGCCGGTTGAGATCCGTTGGTGCCAGGGAGATCGAGTTACAATATACCTAACCCAGATGGTCCTTACCAAACAGTCATGCCAGATACTGCTATTTTTGGGTCAGATACATGCAGTAGGATGCCAAATGGAGATACTGGCACTGCACTCTTACTTCCAAATGGCCAGCATGCATTGAATCTACTCTATATTCACACCTGAAATAGCTATTATAAATTGCTATGAGCGTCGTTGACCTAAGGGATGGTAAGGATAGAATTACGAGGTGATGCGTTACTGATAAATGGTACAAACAGTGAAATAGCAGGAACTACGTTTCGTCTTCTAACTACAATCACTGATACTGACCGAAAAAACCATTGGAGGTACTATCAACCCAGAACCTAACTTAACTAAAGAGCACGTTGAACCATGACGTTAGATACCCACTTAAAGCTATACCAGAAGAATGCATTAATGCTAAGATGATGCTCCAATATATATGGTAGTACCATAGTCTCTGTCTGACCAACAGAGCTACCAATAGATTAGAGCAAATTGAATATTAAGAAATAGTACTTAAGTTAGTAATAGCCGAAGATTGCTGTAGATAGATCATGAAACATGTATTTAAGATTTCCTTTACAAAGGCAAATAGCTCATAATCCAGGGACTGGATCTCTCTCAAAGGGTATAAAAGAGCTGCACCAAAGCAATGCCCTGTGTGACACGTGGCCCTGCATTGGTTTAACAGAATGCCATAAGGGGGGATGCACATGTCAGCACGATAACTGGAAGCCGTGGTACAAGATCGCATGTCGAGTGTGAAAGAAAACTTATTCAATATGCAGACGATACAGAACAAGTAGGCCACCATCTGCGAAAGCCGAAGTTCTGACACCTCAGATCTCCAACAAGGCTTCAGGAGAAGAGAACCAGATAGGAAAATGAGGACAAATGACGACATAGTTTCCTGTTACCTCTGGCCAACCCAGCCTGTTGTAAATTAGAGGCCACGAGTGCAGCCTTTGAGAAACGGTAGCCAGTCTGGTTCATGTACAGGTGGTGGAAAAAAAATGCGGAAACACCAAAACCGCAACACATTACCTAGTGATGGAGTAAGCCTGTCAGAGGCCCAGGACAGTTAAAAATGAGGCCCCCGGTCTGCTTAGAAGTTGTATTTGTGGGGTACATTTTGTAAAAAAGAATAAGCTGCATCTAATGGCTGACAGAAAATCTCTGTTCATTGTTGCATACATACTTAAAGATACAGGCGAGACTCATTGACACCCCTCTGCTTCTGAATGCCTGTTAGCAGGCTATAGAAAAGCAGTGTAATCTGCCAGCAGGCGCCAAGTACCCTCGTCACAGCTCGTGTCTGCTGAAACACATTTTTAAAACACTCGACGTAGGCGGTCAGGAAGCACTAAGGCTGTTACCAAACTAGAGGCTCTTAGAGGGACGTTTTGCTGTTTTACTACTACATGTGTCAATGTCACACCACGCTACAGGAGACTGTGAAACAAAGGGCACCGAAAAGCATAAGCACCCCTTGCTGCTTCGGATTGCGTTCAGATATTGTCGAATGGTGTTGAAAGGCCACTACTGGTTAAACGCTGTACGCCAGAGCAAACACTGCCATCACATTTCACTCCAAAAGGGCGATTACATTCAGTGTTGCTACCGGCCAATGATGTTCATAGAGAAGGGTTGAATCGTCGTCTGGGGGAGGGAGGGAGATGGATTGGAGGTCGTGTCAGCAGTGTCAAAGGCTGTCGAAAACGTCATCACACTGAGAACTGTTGTTTTCAACCGGAAAAATGTGGGGAACCGACGCCCAAAGAAAGGGGCGAATTCGCTGGTGTGCTTTTTGCCACCACCTAAGATTGTGTTGATTCTGAGCGACGGTGTGTCTGAAATGCTTTCCTCGTTCACCGATAACTACGTGATTTCAACTTTGGGCATCGCGATTCTGACCTCCAGCACAGAGACGTCAAAACAAGGGGTGAAATTTGAATGAAAGACGGTGTAACGACTTTCCCACGGTGTCAATGTTCACGGTGGCTTTAGGCAGAACTTAGGTGAAATTTGGTGTCAATTTGAGATCAATAACATAGAATGAGATTTTCACTCTGCAGCGAAGTGTGCGCTGATATGAAACTTCCTGACAGATTGTGAGCCGGACCGAGAAGCTGTGAGGACGGGTCGTGAGTCGTGCATGGGTAGCTAAGTTGTTAGAGCACTTGCCCGCGAAAGGCAAAGGTCCCGAGTTCGAGTGTCGGTCCAGCTCACAGTTTTAATCTGTCAGGAAGTTTCAACACTAACCTACTTCACATCTCACGTGAGCATCTGTGTTCCGGTCTACTTTTCGCATGTGTCTACTCATTGCTGTTTGAAGCATCATCGAGTCGGAGGGTGACGTCACAGGTCGTTACTGTTCCGCAACATTACAGAAGAAGTTTGAAGTCACCTCTGAGTCAAATTTCAAACTTCTGCGTCGCAATGGGAGACAATTACGGCGTTTCAAGTAAATTTATCAACTGTGTTGCGAAGTGTGTGTGTGTGTGTGTGTGTGTGTGTGTGTGTGTGTGTGTGTGTCGTACACACGTTAATTTCAGAATAGCGTATTGGGTTGTTTACATTCATCCTAGCTGTCAGTTCATTCCAAAAAGGAAGGAGCGTCTAGCCATTAGAGATGGGGCACAGGCTCGAATTAGGGAAAGATGTGGAGGCACATCGGCCCTGCCTCGATATCCGCCTTAAGCGATATAGGAAAATAACAGAAAACCTAAATTTGAATGGTCAGATGGGGATTTGAAATTCTCTTTGAGTGTCTGTAAAATGGTTTGCCCAATAAAGGAACATGTCCTCTATTATGTAGTACTAGCGAACTCTTTGTTCTGTGATATTGGTTTGTAAGTACTTCATCTTCGTGCAACTGCTGGATCGGAATTTTATCTTCTCTTCGTTCCCACACGCTCTATGTAGCTACTCGTACAGATAATGCCACATTCCATAAGCCGATAAGAGTTCATGCAACAGAGCCTGACACACTGATAACGACCCGTTTGGTTGCCTAGAAGAGCCACAGCCCCTCACCAAGAGGATAATAAAGCAGAAAATATGTCTTAATAACGAATGTCTCCTAGGTTCGCCGTCTGCATTTTTTACTGCCTATGGGGCACATATCGACGTTATATGAGTGACTGTAACCGCTTTATTGACCGTAACCTCAATACAATCATAAATTCTGAATGGGGCGCTTGCTCCGCCGTTGGAGTTATCGGAGACCAGCACTAACGCGAGAAACCTCGTCGATAACACATCGTCGAAGAGTAACTGGAAATGTAAAAATTTACTGGTCTTTTTTGTAGGTGACTCAACAGTTGTCCACGTAATTCTTCAGGGTGCACAGCACACTGCGATAAGGTATCTCCTCGATAATTTTGTGCTTTACTGTTTGTTTCGTAGTGCCCAGTAGAGGACGACGGAGCAACGGAGGTGCAGGCTGAAAACTACGGAGGAAAATATTGCTGAAAACGTATTCTGTGTCCTCCATACCTTCTGTCAACCGGTTACATGAATGCTGAAAATATTTTTATCACAACGAACTAATCCGAATAATGTTCCCTATGAGCAATATTAAAATCTTTCTAGAACTGCTTACGTGGTCCCGGAATCTACTAACACTATAATCTCGTGTGACGTACAGTAATTGCCAAGGCTATCAGCAGATGGAAATGTACTTTTGTAAATGGTGAACTTTGAACTTCAAGAGAAGAGTTTGTTAATTAGTGTTTCGAGTGATGCTCTAATAGTCAATGTGAGAAGTAAATTATCAATCATTCCTCTGACAAAGGATTGTATCATGTTAAGTAGTTCTTTTTATTTTTCTTGTAATAAGGTGAACTTACATTTCATGTGTTGTAGTTCCAACGAGTCATCTTCCAGAGCAGTCAAAGAACCCACAGCTGTGACTGGACGTTTGTAGTTTCGTCTGGTCAGAACATTCAGCTAAAACTCTCTATTTAAGACACAATTTAGTTAGAGCATACGTTCCATTTTCATTAAACTGCTTGTATAAAGAGTAATTCCTCACATCCTCGTGTTCTGTGTAAGATACCCATTTTATCGCTTTAGTAATTTAATGTGGAGTTCTTTAAACATTACTGCCAACAACAAAGTCAAAATTCAGTTTATGTGAAATGCTTTAGTGTCTCTAGATTAATCTTATGCATTGTTACTATGAATAGCTACCACCAATTTTATTTTTGTTCTGATGTTATGTAATAACCATCGCTTTATTTATTTTTGTCTGCCTGTTTTTAGTCACATTTGTTTGTTATACTGTTGAGACTTTGGCCGTTCTACATGATCTGAATATACTTACGCCAATAATGAAGATAACATGTAAAGGAAACAGGTACTTTGCATGAATTTTTATTTCATTCTGTGCCGAAAATTTGAAATCTTGCGGTACGTTTGTCTTCCCGCCTGTCCAGTTAGTCTTGCTCCCATGTGTCATGCATAAAGTTGGGCTCTTCGTAGTTCTGGTGCACTACATAAATAACGTAGTAAATGGTAGGGTTACAGATAGTATTGGCAGAATTGGTAGGGAACAAACATAAATGAACGTTTAAGAAAAAAAATGGGAACTGGCGACTTCTCTTTGTTTTTTGTTTGTTTGGTTGTTTGTTTTGATCGCGCAACTTTTGATAGAACATACACAGACATAAAAAATGTATATAACCATTATTGTTACTTTGTGCTCAATATAACGTATCGTATATATCGAAGGCAAGAATTTCTTGCTATTATTGATAAATCTGAAAATTATTTACGGATAACAGAAATAAGTTTTATATAAGTCCGGCAAAGTACTGAAGTGATATTTATTAAACTTTTGTTTTTACTACACCTTTTTGTTGAGGAAATCGCGTTTTCTAGCATTACGTGATAAATTTGTATTGTTTTCGTTATTTTTGCTAGAATATCCCTGGACAGACAAACAATGGAACGTCGGCACGGCAACAATTGTGGCTCCCATGATTTGATAGCCGAGGGAGGGGTGCCAAAAATGGTGCGCCGAGTGACAATACTCGACAATGGAAATATAAAAGATGATGACTATGCTCCTCCGCGACAAGCCTGGCTGGTGAATCACTGCTGCCTCTTGTAAGTCCAGCACAATACGGGTCCTCTCATCTCATCGTTCTCAAGCTCAGAGACCTTCTGCCGCTTGTGCTGACGTGACGTATACGATTCTCGCAACCTTACAGCGACATGACTCTTCGTATACAGAATGTTGAAATCTCTTTCCTGACGGGTTCCGGTTCTGCGGACAACATCACGATCGACAGATGTGTGTGTGGCTATGCGCCAAATTTCGTGAAGGTATTGGGAGCTACTGAGTACACCAGCCACCTCCCTTTGCCATACCTGGTAATTTTGACAGTAGATCTAAATGTCTGACTTGTTAAGGCCGGTGCTGTGTCCTGTCTTCGAGATCTAAATGACGGCTTTATCTTTCAACAAGTCAATGCAAGACTGTGTATTGCCCCTGCCATCCAAGCTTACCCCTACACAGAGGACGTTGTTCTGTAGCCTTTGCAGACACGCTTCTAGATTTGTCACCCACTGTCAACATCTGCTCGTGGGTGCTTAGAGACGCACGCCTCAGACGCCAGCCTCTAATATTGGTGAAATCTGGCGTAGAGTTGAAGCCGCAGGGAATGATGTACCCTTACCTATTACCTCAGCCCTTTAAACAAAACAGTCAGCCTAAGTACACCGTCGTTCTTTCTGGAAGTGGCAGATCTGTGTACTAAATTTTTCACCATGAACACTCCTAAATAACCTACAAATGTAACTATGTAATCCGCTTGCTATAGGTGGCGACTATTGGGAGGAGTGTTAGATGGAGTGTTTGTCAGGAGGCACTCGCCCAGTTCACCACTTGTCGGTTCCACAGGGAAGAGGAGGTGGTTGTAACCTGTGTACGTCGATGAGAGCAGTAACAGAAGACTGATGGTTCAAATGGCTCTGAGCACTATGAGACTTAACTTCTGAGGTCATCAGTCCCCTAGAACTTAGAACTACTTAAACCTATCTAACCTAAGGACATCACACACATACATGCCAGAGGCAGGATTCGAACCTGCGACCGGAGCGGTCGCGCGGTTCCAGATTGAAGCGCCTAGAACCACTCGGCCACACCGGCAGGCAATAGAAGAGTGACTTTTCACCATTTATTTCTGAAAACACATCTCTCCTTTAGCTATGCTACGGTGGTCCTCTGACGCTGCTTGTCCGGATGCGCCGCAAGCGCCCGGCAGCTCCTCAGGAATTGGACGCTGCGTCCCCACCCTCCGCACTCGAATAAGGTGGCGCGTGGGTATGTGGCTTACACACGCCGGCCTAGGAGGTTCTCGATCCCCTTCCGTAACTGTGGCTCATCTCTGCTCTCTGAACCGTGATGACGGTTGTCGTGTGGTCGAGAAGTGCGCCGACTCTGGCCTTCCGCGCAGGTAGACCGTGTCACTCCACTGAAGTGTCAGGAATGCTGGTGTCCTGGCCCAAGTCGACACGGAAGACCCCCAGGCCTTCCAATCTGCGTTGGAAGCTGTCAGCAGCGTCGAACTCGTGACTGGTGCTTACGGATAGGAAGATATCTTTCCGGCAGCTGTTGGTGGTGTTGAAAACGAGCAGGAAATCTACAACAAACCTATACCCAGCGTTAATACCATGTCAGGGAATCGAGTACGCGAGTCCTGTACACCATAGATCCTTCTGACCAACTCGCATCTCAGCTCACATGCTGGGCTATTGACAGTGTGAAATATCGGCTGGTGTTTATCCAACGTCCATTGCAATGACTGCGTAGGCTTTCCTAATACAAATGTACCAGCGATTCACATCTTGCCCTATTTGATTAACACATCTGTTATACCAACAGAGTGGTCCGTAACAATATTCAGTACGTTATTGAAGCGACCCCTTACCTCACGTAACAAGGTGGCGTGATACTTCTCAGTCGTATTGCTTTACTAAGCTCCTGCTGATGATAGCTGCTCAGCAAAGCGCTGATGTCCTGCTTTCCGCCTAACCTGCCAACGTGATGAAACGCTGTCGTTTCGTGTCGCGCTTGCTGACATTCCCGCAAGGAACACAAAGTGAACGAGGTCTCGCAGTTACGAAAATCTGCGGCCAACTGCCTGAGACGGGGTTGGTACGTAACACCACTTCAAAAATGGTTGAAATGGCTCTAAGCACTATAGGACTTAACATCTGAGGTCATCAGTCCCCCAGACTTAGAACTACTTAAACCCAACTAACCTAAGGACATCACACACATCTATTCCCGAGGCAGGATTCGAACCTGCGACCGTAGCGGCAGCGCGGTTCCCCACAGAAGCACCTAGAATCGCTCGGCCACAGCGGCCGGCAACACATACACAGTAAGTGAAACCGATCTTCTTCCTCTTATTGCAATTGTAAGCGGCATGGAAATGAAAAAGAGAAAGATGAAAGAAAAAGCAAGTAGGCTATCCATTATTTCAAAAGTTACTTGAGGAAAGGTGAGCATCTCAGCGAAGATCGCTTGTAAGCAACCTTTATTACTGATGTTTTGGTATGCATGATTACCGTTTTCAGATCGCAATTAAAGGTTATTACGTGTCTTCTGTACCAGTTGTACAGGTACTCTTTCTAAGACATTGTCACATATACGAGGGACGAGATAAAAGATGCATTGGCAAGTCAAGGTTGAGAATTAGCAACCCTGCTGTCGTTGAGAGTTTCAACAGATCAGTCTTCTGACTGCTTAAGGAAACTCCGGCAGCGCCAGCGTCCCCTGACGTGGTGAAACTTGCGCGCCGTACTTCGCCTGCTATCGCCAGCTCGCCATAACCTTGCGGGGCTGTTTCGCGCTCCACATTTGCAGCCAGAATGAGCTCACCACGGAGCCTCCCCCTCTCCCCTCCCGCCCTCCATCTCTGCAGCCCCATTCCGCTCCTTGGCACATTGCTGCTGAGATAAGCTCGCCAGATAGTACGGCTCCGTTAATTTTACGGGTGAGCTTAACGCGCTGCTTTTATTTCGCACTTAGCACGCTGTAGCGCGGTAATTAATTGCTTTGCAAATCCTTTCGTCGTCCGTTATGCCTCGCGCCCGGAGCGTTAAATAGGAGCCCGAGAGCTGCGCTTGATACTGTATGCCCTGGCCGGGAAGTCATTCGTGCAAATCATCTGCTGTGACACGACGGTCTATAATATTCTACGCTTCTTTCGGAAAATAAGGGTCTTTCGATTTTATTTAAATGGTAGAAACTTGCAACTATGTCGCACAAATGCTTTCCACTGATTGTTTGCGAAGCCACGGAAGTCATTATTTTCATTCGGCAGTCGTTTGTCTGATCGAAAGCGAACAATAACGTCTTCAAAACCTGTTGCTCCCGCCAGCAACGACTTGAATGCTGAGATATGACTTTGGTGTCCAACAGACATATAGATGCTCAGAATGATGAAGAGTTGCTTTCTATCTTATGATCTTATACTAATGAGTGAACGAAACGCTAGATAATGGTGTCCAGACTTTTAGAGTGTCCGTACAAATGAAGCTTGAAAATGTAAAAGCTCAAAGTTTCATTTTCTCACAAAACGAGTTTTCATCGTTGTTGTATTCTCAGTACTCTGTTGCATGTTAGACTGGATCCAGATGTGAAACCATAGGGAGGGTCTTTCAAATATGCGTCAGTATATGGCGCATTGTCTCTGTGCCAAACTTTGCTTCCTCCTGGAGTTCCTAATGAACACATTATTTTTGGTCCCATTCATGCAAGTACACATGATTACTTTTTTTTACTGGCTACCAGTTTTTAGGTAGAAATTCTTCAGTGGAATAGGATATGCAAATTATGTCTGTAAGATGATACATTTGTTTCCGAGATTAGTAATGGTACGAAGAGAGCAAAAGTAGCTAAACTTAATAGCTTGAGACATTCAGTTCAAGTTTTCATCAATTCAGATGATACAGTTGCTGAAAGGTTCAAAGAAAACTTCTTGAGTTTGATTTCAAACACGTACCCGACTCATACAACTATAGTTGGCAGCGACTTTAATCTCCACTAGACATGTTGGCGAAAATACATGTCTAATTCCTGAGGTATGCATAAAACATCATCCGAAATTGTGCTAAACGCATTCTCTGAAAATTATTTCAAGCAGTTAGTTCATGAGCCCACGCCAATAGAAAACGGTTGTGAAAATACACTTGACCTCTTAGCAACAAATAATCCTAAGTTATTAACGAGCATCAGCAAGGATTACTGAACACAGGGTTGCCGTAGTGAGATTAAATATGTAACTCATAAATCCTTCAAAAATAAACGAAAAATATACCTATTCAAAAAAACAGATAAAAATTCTCTTGACGCCTTCCTGAGAGACAATCTCCACTCCTTCCAAGTTAATAATATAAGTGTAGACTAGATGTGGCTTAAATTCAAAGAAAGAGCATCGGAAGTAATTGAGAGACCTATACCAAATAAATTAACAAAAGACGGAGCTGATCCTCCTTGGTACAAAAAACGGGTCAGAATACTGTTACAGAAACAACGAAAAAAACGTGCCAAATTTAAACAGACGCAAAATCCCCGAGATATGCGATCTTTTGCAGAGGCTCGAAATTTAGCCGGATTTCAGTGCGAGATGATTATAACAGTTTCCACAGCCAAACTTTGTGTCGAAACCTGGCAGAAAGTCCAAAGAGATTCTTGTCGTATGTGAAGTATGTTAGCGGAGAGAAACAGTCAATGCCTTCTCTCCGCGAAAGCAATGGAGATACTATGGAAGACAGTGCTGTCAAAGAAACAGTTACTAAACATAGCCTTCCGAAATGACTTCACAAAAGAAGACGAAGTAAATATTCCAGAATTCTAATCAAGAATAGCTGCCAACATGAACAACGTAGAAGTAAATATCCTCAGAGTAGTAAAGCAACTTAAATCACTTAATAAAACCAAGTCTTCTGGTCCAGACTGTATACCAATTAGGTTCCGTTTAGAGTGTGCTGATGCATTGCCTCCATACTTAACAATCATATGGAACCGTTCGCTCGATGAAAGATCCGTACCCAAAGACTGTAAAGTTGCGCAGGTCACACCAATATTCAAGAAAGGTAGTAGGAGTAATCCACAAAATTACGGGCCCATATCATTCGCATCGGTATGCAGCAGGATTCTGGAATATATATTGTGTTCGAACATTATGCATTACCTCGAAGAGTACGGTCTATTGACACATCTTTCTTGTAGAACACAACTAGCTCTTTATTCGCATGAAGTGCTGAGTGCTACTGACAAGGGATTTCAGATCAATTCCGTATTGCCGGATATCCGGAAGGCTTTTGACACTGAACCACACGAGCGGCTTGTAGTGAAATTGTGTGCTTAAGGAGTTATGTGACTGGATTTGTGACTTCCTGTCAGAGAGGTCACAGTTGTAGAAATTGACGGAAAGTCATCGAGTAAAACAGAAGTGATTTTTGGCGTTCCCCAAGGAGGTGTTATAGGACCTTTGCTGTTCCTTATCTATATAAAAGATTTGGGAGACAATCCGAGCAGTCGTCTTTGGATGTCTGCAGATGACGCTGTCGTTTATCGACTAATAAAGTCATCAGAAGATCAAAACAAATCCCAAAACGATTTAGAAAAGATATCTGAATGGTGCAAAAATTGGCAGTTGACCCTAAATAAAGGAAAGTGTGAGGTCATCCACATGAGTGCTAAAAGGAATTCGTTAAACTTCGGTTACACGATAAATTAGTCAAATCTAAATGCCGTAAATTCAACTAAATACCTAGGAATTTCAAATACGAAGAACTCAAATTCGAAGTAACATCTAGAACATGTTGTGGGGAAGGCTAACCAAAGACTGCGTTTGGTTGGCAGAACACTTATAAAATGTAACAGTTCTACTAAGGAGACTGCCTACACTATGCTTGTCTGTCCTCTTTTGGAATACTGCTGCGCGGTGTGAGATCCTTACCAGGTAGGACTGACGGAGTACATCGAAAAAGTTCAAAGAAGGGCAGCACGTTTTGTATTATCGCGAAATGTAGGAGAGAGTGTCACTGAAATGATACAGGATTAGGGCTGGACATCATTAAAAGAAAGGCGTTTTTAGTAGCGACGGAATCTTCTCACAAAATTTCGATCACCAACTATCTCCTCCGAGTGCGAAAATATTATGTTAACACCGATCTACGAAGGGAGAAACGATCACCGCGATAAAATAAGGGAAATTAGAGCTCGTACTGAAAGATATAGGTATTCGTTCTTTCCGCGCACTATACGAGATTGGAATAATAGTGAATTGTGAAGTTGGTTCGATGAACCCTCTGTCAGGCACTTAAACGTGATTTGCAGAGTATCCATGTCGATGTAGGTATACATCCAAAAATTTGGATCATTTTACCCTGATTACTTACTCCAGCTCATGTGCCACAGCTTTTGCACAGAATAGAATGTAGTGTTTTTTTTTTCTTTTTTTCAAAAGTTAGAGAGAGTCCATTTTCAGAGAACCACTTAATAGTTCTTTGGAAAGCCACATTTGTCAGGTCTCTTGTTCCTTTTTCTCTAATGGGATTTATTACAACACTAGTATCATCTGCAAAAACTACCAATTTTGCTTGTTGCTTATTAAGTGCAAGATCATTCAAATAAATGAGGACCCAGAATTGAACCTTGTGGAACTTCCTTCACGCTCTTTTTTTCAGTCACTTACATTTTCTACCTTACCGACATTGTCAAAACTATTCATCACAAACTTTTGCATTCTGTTTAAGTATGATTCAAACCAGCTGTGTATAAAGCCATCAGTTCCATAAAACTTAAGATTTTGTAAGAGGGTAACACTATCTACACGATCCAGTGACTTGGAAAAATGACAGAAAATACCAACTGGCGACATATGCTAATTTTAGTTTTATGCTGTTTGATGAGTGAATGTATAAATAGTATTCTCAGTCAAGTGTCCCTTTTGGAATCTCAACTGTAAAATACTAAGTAAATTCTTTCAGTTTATGTGAATGACTACTCTTGAGTACATTCATTTTTTGAATATTTTGCAACAAGATGTCAGTAAGGAAACAGGATGATAATTGTTTGAGTCTGTCTTGTCACTTTTCTTATGAAGTGGTTTAATAGTTGCACATTTGAACCTTCTGGAGAAATTCCCTGTAGCAGTGATTCACAGCATTTATCACTAACAAAGTTACTTTTAAGCTGGAACAACTTTTCAGAATTCTGACTGAAATTCCATCAAGCCCACATAAACATTTGTTTTTTAGCATTTTTGTAATTGTATTATCGTAAACATACCTAGTACTGTATTTCTGCCCTTGTATTATCACACACAAAACATATTTCCTCAGTATCAATATCACTTGGAATGAGGACGTTTTTCCTTCAATTTTGTCGAAAACTGACATTTTGACACCGTGGTTGTGTACTAAGTACAATCGTATTCTCGCAAAGAAGAAGACAGCAACCAGACACTCTTAATAAGGCTATTTATTGACAGAAATAGCGCCGTTTCCGACTTCCCGCCGACACGTTCATTTTCAGACGGCTGTTCGCATATACAGGGTGTTAGAAAAAGGTACGGCCAAACTTTCAGGAAACGTTCCTCACCCACAAAGAAAGAAAATATGTTATGTGGATATGTGTCCGGAAACGCTTACTTTCCATGTTAGAGCTCATTTTATTGCTTCTCTTCAAATCACATTAATCATGGAATGGAAACACACAGCAACAGAACGTACCAGCGTGACTTCAAACACTTTGTTACAGGAAATGTTCTTTTCTTTATTTGTGTGTGAGGAATGTTTCCTGAAAGTTTGGCCGTACCTTTTTGTAACACCCTGTATATTAGATTTGTTGTTGTTTACGTTAGTTGTCGGATTTGTTTTCCAAGGAACAATGTAAAAAACAACAAATTTAATGCGAAAGTGCACAGACGTCTGAAGATGAACCTGTCGATTCTATACTTAAAACGGTAGTGTTTGTGTAAATAAAAAGCATTAGTAACAGTACGTGGTTGCTGTTTTCTTCTCAGTACCAAACAACTTGTAAAAACTTTCTAATTGTTTCTTGGTATGCTGTTTATTTTGATATTAATTGGTGATGTCTTTTGAGCTTTATGTGATGATAGACATTTCTTAACAGATACTATAGTAAAATATGCCCACGTTTCCACAACCCCCGCTCCCCCCAAATCTTCACGGTACAAAACAAAACAAAAATCCTGCAAAACTGTGTAGTATGTTCAAAGTTTAATATGTGGCGCTAAGCTCACAGGACAAAAAATTAGTCGCCTCTAATGAAATCATTACACACATCGTTTAATACCGTTTAATTCCGGCTCTAGAATTGAAAAAAGCCTGGAACCGGTTACGGAGCTAGTCCAAAAGGCTTTGCTGTTGCAAGCCATTCCATGGCGTTCTATGAAGGCGAATCTGCACGCCAATCGAGATTTATATACGCGTGGGTTTCCGCGGCCAGGGCCCGGAGACCATACTCAGAAAACTTTTACGTGAACCAGTCAGATATCCTTCTAGCCCGATGAACTTTGCTCTTGTGGCATTTATGTAGCTGTGTGAGCAATAACCTCTAGCGAGATGATCGGTTCCAAATGTTCATTGCACGCAGTTCCCGTAGCAATGATCTCTCATTAACAGGTGGGAATAGACCTTCATTCACTTCCCGCAGCAGTTCCTATCAGGTTTGGAAGCGATTTTGATTCACGATTCGTGAAACACCTTTCCTGTCCCTCTCGGTCATTATCTTCGTCGTGTTTCGTGGCCACGTGTGCTGCACCACTACTTGTAGACATGCTGAACAGTCCGCAGCGAAACACCAACAACTCTAGCAACTTCATACACCGTATGGCCATGCGCACGCCCAAACGCGATTGCCCCTTTTGCCTTTCTGTTACGTTGTTATATTTACCGATGTTTACATAAAATGTCCGCTTGAAATATAACGTGTCCTACAGATCACCACTTCATTATCATCAAGCAGAGGCGTGCGGTTCAGCACTTGACTCGATCGCTGCGCCGTCTGTAAAGGCTTAACGACTCATATTGTAAGTAGGCTGTTTATGTTTTCTCTATGTAAGTAGGCTGTTTATGTTTTCTCTATGTAAGTAGGCTGTTTATGTTTTCTTATTGGCAACGTTACGTAGCGCTCAATATGAAAATCACTGGCTGTGCTGTGTGCAGTCTGTGGCTAGTTTGCATTGTTGTCTGCCATTGTAGTGTTGGGCAGCGGCAGCTGGATGTGAACAGCGCGTAGCGTTGCGCAGTTGGAGGTGAGCCGCCAGCAGTGGTGGATGTGGGGAGAGAGATGGCGGAGTTTTGAAATTTGTCATGAACTGCTATATTTATATATAATGATATCAAGGTAGGCTCCAAAGTAAACTGAGAAATGACAGTGAAGACGAAGGCAGTGTGTTAGCGCCGCAGAGTAATGAATTAACTAATGTTCAAAGTAGTAATTTGGTAATTGCGCATAGGGAAATGGAGCGGGCGGCAAACAATGGTGTAGACAGTGAAACAGGTAGTGAACAGGGAAGCGTTATCGATCGATTGGTCGGCAACAGCTCGCCTCAGGAATCCGGAATGACAGAACACAATATTGCAAATACTGCAGACTCAGGTTTTGGGTTCTCACCGTTTTCTCAAATGAGTCAAGACACATTTTCCGCTTGTCAAAATGTGAATGTTGCCGGTGCAACTTCACTGCCGAAAAGCACTGAGGAACATGTTTCAGACACCAGTGCATTGTTATTACAATTAATGCAACAAATGGGACAATAGCTTGAAAAGCTAGACACAATGGAACAACACCAGAGACAAACACAGCAACAGTTAGACACAGTGGAACAAAATCTCAAAAAGTTAGACACAATGGAACAAAATCAGAGACAAACACAGCAACAGCTTCAAAAGTTAGACTCATTGGAACAAACTCTTGAACAAACTCGTGAAGATTTAACTACTGAGTTACATCACATTGAATCGAAATGTCAAAAAGTCTGTAATGACGAAACAACTCAAATTTGTGAGCATTTTCAACCTATTTTTTCGCGGCATGAAAATGCATTACAGAATCACGAAGCAGCCATAAAAGAACTGCAAATTATTGTTCATGAAAATCATGAGACCTTGCAAGCTACATTTGACTCAGTTGCATCTACCGATTCGGTTACGCAACTGGCAAAAAACTCAGGAAAACTTTAAGGACACAGTAGATACTCTGAAACTTGGTTCAGAAAAACACACTGAAGAAATAAGTACACTATCGGAGAAAGTAGCCGAACTTTCGGATCAGGTCACTAACTTATCTACAAAGGTAGATGATGATCTGAATGACACAAGACCCGTAGCCTTCACTGACACAGAAGAGTATGAACAAATAAGAAAATTCAAACAAAATCAGAATCAAATTAATACACAACACCAAAGAGAAATCCGGGAAGTACAAGATCAGCTGACACAGGTAATACAAGAATTACGTATTTCAGAGGACACTCGCGCTCCAACACGGGAAGAGGGACTTAGAAATACGGAAAAGCCGCAAAATAATAACACAGGGCATTTCGGAAGTTATGAAAGAAATTGGCAATGTGCACCGAATTTTGAGATGGAACGGCCGACATGACCTAACAATGACCGATATGCGACTCGCCGACATGACGATTTTGACTATAAGCTGTTCATTACTACGCGTAAATTCAAAACATTTAAGAATTCTGCCAACGACATTCATCCACAAGCGTGGCTCCATCAATTCTCTCATTGTTTTCCTCCCAACTGGTCATTGGAGCACAGGTTAGAATTTATGTGTGGCTATTTAGAGAATGAACCAGCTGTAAGAATGCGATCGGTCATTCATGATTGTCACAGTGAAGGAGAATTTTACCATGCCTTCCTCTCAGCATATTGGTCTCAAGCCACACAAGACCGAGTAAAACATAGCATCATAATGATGAAACGTTTCGAACAATCTGAATTTTCCAGTCTTATGAAATATTTTGAAGACATGTTGCATAAGAATCAGTATCTTTCAAACCCATACAGCCCCTCAGAACTCATCCGCATTTGCTTAATCAAACTGCCTGAACATTTACGACATATTATTTTGGCAGGACGTTGCAAAGACGACATCGAAGCATTTCAGGGACTGTTACAAGAACTGGAAATTGACACTGACAATCGCAGAACGCAGGAGCACAACAATTACAGATCACATCCGTCGCAATTCCGCGATGAAAGAAATAATAACTGGACACGACAAAGCTATTCTCACAACACATATCGTGACCAAAACAGACACCACCCGTACGACAACCGTTGGCAGAGTAGTAATAATTACAGGGAAAGATCACCTCTCCGCGGTAGTGACTATCACAGAGACAATCAGAGAAACAGACAATATGGGAACCAAAATAATTATTATTACGGGAGACAGAATAACTTTAGACGCAACGGTCCAGCGCGCAGTTACGATTCAGGGAGAAATTCAACACCACTTAACCGACAAGAAAGAAACTACAGGAACTACCGACATGACGACAGACGATGTGATCGTAACGACAGACCTGAATTGCATCAGAACTGGCGGGATTTAAACAGGGCAGGGCCTTCTCGTCAGAGTGAATTTGTAGAAGTTAGGTCTCTTAATCCCAATAACGACGCGCGCCAACAAAGGGACAGACAATGACTCGCACCGCAGGCAACCGCGTGCGGCCGCTGGCTCAGGGAAAAATAACATAGACGCTAACCTTGAGAAAAATTCCAGTATTATTTAACGACGTATACCACATGATAATTGCGTTGAAGTTGAAACTCTGCGTACTAGGAAGAGTAAAGGTTTACACCACATTTCACATG
The DNA here is from genome assembly GCF_021461385.2 of Schistocerca piceifrons. Taxonomy (NCBI): domain Eukaryota; kingdom Metazoa; phylum Arthropoda; class Insecta; order Orthoptera; family Acrididae; genus Schistocerca; species Schistocerca piceifrons. The sequence goes on from NC_060138.1 coordinate 211,896,812, forward strand.
TAAAACCGTTTATTGAAAGATAATCTGCTTTTTAACTTTGTCTTTGCCATAAAACTTTTCACTTTACATTGCTAGTATGCTTTGTCAGACTTAAGAAACTGCTAACATGCAACAATGTTTGAAGTTAAATATCCAGTCTAGAACCTAGGGAACATTTTTAAACAGAAATTACGAATGCATTGTTATAGTGAACAGACGACACAGTGTTGTATTTGTACATTCTTGCTTGTTAGTTGCACGATTACCTAACGACTATCAGGCTTACATACTTAGGACACATACTGGTACTGCTAATGAGATCTTAATGCAACTTTTGGTTTACTTGAAAATACATTCTGGGTTTAAAGTACTTTCTGTGAGATACCAGAGGACACAGTGGTTAGTTTATGTGACAGCTACACGATGTTATCACGACGCTACTAATGAGTGACAATTTACAATGTTGCTTTTGCAGTGTATCTGTTTTATATCTGCACAGTTTTCTGAATTCTTCTAGGAAGAAAAACATGTTTTAGTAGTAACTTTTGTGGTATAGCAACAATGAAACAGCCTTTTTCGTGGCATAACAATACGTTACTGTACAGTACTTTCTTCATCACGCCAATAAGCATAACAACTACGATATCTATACACAAAGCATTTCACTTTTGTTTATCATGTGGTAAGTACATTGACTTCTGCAGAACTTAGCTTTTGGAGGATGATAACTACGACACTTCCACAGAGATTATGTTGCGACAAGATGCACAGTTTAGCGCTACAGTACACGCATTTGAGTGATTAATTTTGTACTTAAAACACTTATTTTTAAAGATTTTTTTTAATTACAAAGAAAGTTTTCCGTGATACATTTCATTCCATTGCTGTAATTTGTAACACCTGGGAGTATAATTACATTTATCCTCAGGGGGGCACACGCTTACTTTGTGTACCATGTGTGTGGCAACCACAAGGAACCCTAGCTAATATGGTATTTGCTTATACAACTTTACAAATCGGTACCATATTTCTCTAACACACAAATTACACAGCTATCTGATCATTTAACTGAGAGACAAACATTTTTTTACTACATCAGTGACACATGTTTACGCAATACACAGTTGGGTAACTTCACACTTATGAAACTGTATTTTGTCTGTACTTTGTAAACTGTTCATATTTTTCGGAATCATTGTGATACTATGAGAGCTTTGAATGATGTATTTGGTAAGGGAGCATGATTTTAAAGTACGTTTGAGGTAGATGACACAATTGAAATGAGCAGAGAATTTTTTTTTAGGTTTTGAAATTATTGGAGGAAGCTACGACGATTTTGAGATTTGACTGAGGTGTTATGATGTTATTATTACGACGACGATGTGTACTATGCTGTTGAGATATGTTTATGATCAATAAGATGTTGCTACCGTATATGAGGAATAAGAAGTATTTTGGAAACCAAGAATCGTACTTTAAGAGTTATGAAATGTGCGTAAATGCGTGACTGTATCACAATGCTGACGAATATTTTATTTGGACACTTATATTTATAGGATTTTCTTTCTACAGATTTGCAACGCTAATTCTTGACCTGTGAAATATTTTTATGTGAGACTGTCACTGTAGCGGAAACTGCTGTCGTAAATATTTCCGTAAGAAAGTTAAGTGACCACCTGCACGTAATGCGTCGTGGGCACCCAGCTGTGTCGGACGCCTGGAGAGAGGGCCATTGGCGCGTGCCTTTCAGAGCACAGGAAGGGAAAAAAAAGGGAGGCCATTATCCTGGCCATTGTCATTCCTTTAGAGAAAGCATCGCAAATCTGACACGCTAATTACTTGGAAACATATCGTACTTTCTGATATTTACTGAAATGCCTAATGAAATGACAAGAAATAGTTTGTCTACACACCTGACTATGACTACTGTCTTTCTAGATGAGAGATTTTTTTACTACTTATGAAATGCCACATGACTATTGAACGATGTTCTTACGCTTTGCTTTGTACATAGTTGCTTATTTCATTTGATATCTAGTTTCTAGCTGCACTGCAGCATTGGTTAAAATAAAATTTTATAGATGTACTAATATAAATATTTTCTGTCTACAGATCGAGTATATAATAATTTTTTTCAAAAAAATGAGGGAGCACAAAGCGACATTTACCTTCACAGGAACTGCATTCATAATTTTCTTTTCAAGTACTTGGTAATTTCTTTTGTAGAATAAATTGTGATGCATCACTCTAGTGTTAACATGTGACATAGGTATTAAACATGGCCATTTTTAGTGTAATATTTTTTTTGCTTGAGCTTTGTCATGTTTTGATATAAGTTATTACATTTGCTGCTGCTAGCTTTGCCAATCTGTATTTTTTGTCATTGCTGCTTGTGTTAATTGTTTTGTGCTGCTGCATTGCCTCGTCCCTTAGTTTAGCATCTGAGCTCAGTAGATTTAAGTTAGCTTAAGATGGGGTAGGCTATATGAGAGAACGAGATGTGATGAATTGGAAGAAATGCATTGAGAAGCTATAAGAAAATGGTTTGGCCAAAAAAAGTATTTTGAAAGAGGATATGAGCAAAAAAGTAGGGTTTAGGGACAACAGGTTTACGTAGGATTTTCTTGGAAATAAATAATGAGGTAAGAAATATGTGAACATATAAATACAGAAAGCATGCTTTGATAGGATTTTTTTGGTGGAAACAAATTTTGAAATAAGACGAAAGATCTATGGAATGAAGTTTTAGGTTGGACTGCAGTACCAAATGTTACACTGAAAACAAACCCTGCCCTTTCCTCTTGTGTTATTCTGCTATGTGTTTGTGCACTCTTGTATATTTGTGTTTTTCCTGTCTTTCTGTGTTTAGCGGATATGAGTTACATTGTAGAATTTTTCTGATACTATGTTATTTACTTTGTAAAGATGTTAGACATTATTAATTCTGTTCTGTTTAATGCTCATGTGTGAAGTTGATGTTTCAAAAGTTATTGTGATCTTTTATGTATGTACTCATGTCATAAACACTGATGTATATGTTTATTTCTACTCTTTTGTAAAGCCCCTATTACTACAAACGTTATCTGTATTATTATGTTTTTAATGATGTGTTTTGTACCTTTGTTATTGTATTCTTATGTTATAAAATTGTATAGACACCAGTTCTTCAAATTAAGTTACATTTCACTGCACACGTTTCTGTTGGTCATAGTATATGGACAATATGTGAGAAGTAGGAACTGATAGTGTTTGCACGTGTGTTAATGATTAAGCAAGGGACTGGATAACAGCATTGCTGGTTCTAAGGACAATTTCAAAAACTTTGTGGGTGCACAAGTGGTGGTTTGTGGACTTGCTATATTGTCCACAAGACTCTTCAGTGGTGATTGTGCACCTGCACAGTCACAACAGATGGCTGCTGGCCATCTCTTCAAGGACTACAGTGGGTTTACATCTTTGATGATCCATCAATACCATTATTTCTACAAGGACTGCAGTGGGTCTGCACCTCTGGTGGCCCACCAATACCGTAATCTCTACCAGGACTACAGTGGGTCTGCTCTGTGATGACCTACCTACCAATACTCTTCAAAATTACGACTGACTCTGCTGTGGGTTTGCTCCATTGTGGCGCATTACCTGTCTGCACGTCAAGAGTCAGCACTGTCTTTCCATTGGAAGGACAACACTACTTCTTCAAGACAGCATGGAAATCCACTACTTCTGTGTGCATTTTCTTTTACTGCTCAGACTTTGAGAAAAACACTGCAATTTTACTGTGATGAATCAGGACTGTCTTTATAGACTGTGAGAAAATTTTAGCTTTTGACCAACATTGTATCAATAAGTGTGTGCATTTGATTTCTTTGTTATTGTAATTATGAAAAATTTTATCAAATCATTATTGGCCACTGCCCAAAAAAAATTTATAAAATTTTTTGTGGGGAGCATGGGGGCTATGTAAGTAGGCTGTTTATGTTTTCTCTATGTAAGTAGGCTGTTTATGTTTTCTCTATGTAAGTAGGCTGTTTATGTTTTCTTATTGGCAACGTTACGTAGCGCTCAATATGAAAATCACTGGCTGTGCTGTGTGCAGTCTGTGGCTAGTTTGCATTGTTGTCTGCCATTGTAGTGTTGGGCAGCGGCAGCTGGATGTGAACAGCGCGTAGCGTTGCGCAGTTGGAGGTGAGCCGCCAGCAGTGGTGGATGTGGGGAGAGAGATGGCGGAGTTTTGAAATTTGTCATGAACTGCTATATTTATATATGATGATATCAAGGTAAATACATTGTTTGTTCTCTATTAATATCTTTCATTTGCTAACTATCCCTATCAATAGTTAGTGCCTTCCATAGTTTGAATCTTTTATTTAGCTGGCAGTAGTGGCACTCGCTGTATTGCAGTAGCTTGAGCAGCGAAGATTTTTGTGAGGTAAGTGATTTGTGAAAGGTATATTTTAATGTTAGTCAGGGCCATTCTTTTGTAGGGAATTTTGAAAGTCAGATTGCATTGCGCTAATAAAATATTGTGTGTCAGTTTAAGCACAGTCATGTATAATTGTTGAAAGGGGACGTTTCATAATATGTGTGTGTGCCCTCGGGTGATCAATTTTTTATCCGGTGAGCATATAAAAAACTACCAGTATCTAAGATTATGTACAGCTGTGGAAATTAGAGGATAATATGTATGAACTGAGAGTAGAACCTCGACTTGTCTATTGCTCTCTGTATGGGGAAGGCATACAGAACCATTCATGGACTTAAACATGCGGCGCAGCAATTGGAGTGCTAACTTGCAAAACGTGAGAGTAAATCACTATGGGAGAACTAAGCATACCAGATCAATGACTGATGACACGGTAATGGGTCAGCGGGTATTTTCTTAAGTAGTCCCATGCTCCTGATTGGGCAAATAGTGGGTTGTTCCCAATATGCACCTCGGAAAAACGAAATAATTAAAACGAGTAATCACGTATCTTATGTTAGTCTTCATTCAATTTATAAACAATTATATACTACGTTCGTCCTTGTACTTACAGCTGACGATGTGGTCTTACAAATGACGTCGTGCCACAGACATATGTGTCGTATCTACGATGAGCGGACTCACTATATCGTAATGGCCGAGTACCTCTACGAATGCCTGCGACAGCTGTTGCTTCAAGTCTCGGTTAGATCACAAGTGCCACATCTGTTTCCATATCTTATTGGACGAAACTCTTACTAATATGTGCAGCTGATTTAAACCTCATTTTGTGGTATAGTAGTAACTACGACGGCGTGCTAAAAAGTAAAACCTCCGAATTTTATACCACTCACTCGACTTTCCTGCTTCGCTGCCGCAAGTTGCAACCCTCTGCCGCTAGAGGCGTGTAATATGGCGGTGCATGAGATACAGCGTGCTGTAATCTGTCAGTCCTAACCGCAGAAAACGTGCCTCCAATTGAAATCCTTAGAGGAATGAAAGCTGTGTACGGCGATGATTGTATCGACAGCTGTAATCTGCGACGTTGGCTCTTCGTGCTCGTAATGAAGGAAACGGTGGTGTTAACCTCAGCGTGTGTGACACAGGTCGGAGTGTAACGTGCATAGGCCGTCCTTACGAACTGGAGTGCAGAAAAGTGAGTACAGTATGGGTGCGGCGAAATATCAATCCTCAGATGTAACAGAGAAGACTGGACACATTTCAACAATTTATTCTGGGTTTTGAGTGTGAGGTTCCTTAGCAAAAGTGTGAGAGGTTATCAAAGCTCGGTTCATCACTTTGACCCCGAAAACAAGAGAACTCAATGGCGTTCCACCACAAAGGATCACCGACGCCAAAAAGTTCAACAACGTGCCATCAGCAAAGTCAAGCTCACAGTCTTCTGGGATGTTAAAAGTGTGGTGTATTTAGACTTATGCCTAAATACACCACCATAAACTCTGCAAGTTACTGCAAGGTCCTCAGAAAACTGAAAAAAAAAACGAATTCGAAGAATTTCTCGACACATGCAGCAGCAACCTCTTCTTCAACGTGACACTGCCAGACGCCACTCGAGCGCTGCGACATCATCAACAATCTAATGTCTTGGTTTCACTGTCATAGATCTTTCATACACTATGAACTTCGCCCTATCCGATTTTCATCTGTTTCCAGGACTTAAATAAACACCTTCGTGGACTTCACTGTGAAAGTGATGAAACGGTGAGAGCAGAGATCAGGTTGTGTTTCCTCTAACAAAGTCAAACATTCAACAATGAAGGTATCAACAAACAGGCCTCTCATTGGAAGAAATGCGCTCGTCGAAATGGTGACTATGTTGACAAATAAATATGTAGACATGAAGAATAAAAAAGTAGAGTGTTCAAATGGTTCAAATGCCTCTGAGCACTATGGGACATAACTTCTGAGGTCATCAGTGCCCTAGAACTTAGAACTACTTAAACCTAACTAACCTAAGGACATCATACACATCCATACCCGAGGCAGGATTCGAACCTGCGACCTAGCGGGCACGCGGTTCCACACTTAAGCGCCTAGAACCGCTCGGCCACAACGGCCGGCCCTGTAGAGTGTTAACAATGTTTAATTTGCTTTAATGATTTTCACATACAAAAAATTCGGACGCATTCCATTTCTGCATGCCCTCGTACCCATGTACTTGAGTGTCTGCTTCAGAATGACACAGAGTTGAGTAACATTACTGCTACACAAAGACAACAGAGGTTCAGGGACACATAACAAGTAGTGAATCAACCAGAAGTTGATCGGTTTCCACGAAACATGTTATTCATAGTGATATGCGTGACAGAGAAGTCGCACACTAATGACGTCGATGGATGGCGATTGACTGGTCTGAAATCCAGAGAGCTGGAGTACTGAGAAATCGTAATGAGTAGACACTCATTAGATGCGGACGTCAGCAGTGGGATAATACCAGGAAGAACTCGAATGAAAGTTAATATCAGCTCTGGCAAAGTGATGGGGGTAAGAAAGACCTGACAATTGTCGTGTCGGCATGGAACATATAAATTAATCGTAGTAAAAGACGGTTTCTTGGGATGTCGTGAATTTTCACAAATTAGTCCAATAATGACGAGGTACAAATGAAAATAAGGCTGGTGAGAAAGCTGCTAAGCCTTACGCAATGCAGGAAGGGGTTCGCTCTTGTGACGGAGGAAGGGGTGTCGTTACCCTCCGCCTTATTGTCAGTTGGAGGGTGCGTAATTTCTGGGTGCTCGTGCCCTAACGTTTAATTACAATTTGGCAAACGGCTTCATACTTTCGGCAAGGGCACGCAATTGCACGCGCTCTAAGCCGCGGCTGCCTGGTGGCCAGTTACCCCCGGCGGGTAGGCAACCGGCCAGACAGTAAAGCGTGGTGGGAAGGCAGCCCGCCAGACACCTGGCTGCTCGCTCGCCGTTATTTACGGCGGGTGCGGCGCGGTGCGTCACGGCATAACGGCCGCCGAATTATGCGCACGGCCCGTCTCACGGGACGTTAATTTCGGGGCCCATCTCGCTCCGCCGTGGCGCCTTCCCTTCCCTTCCTCCCCCAGCGGCTGGGCGCTGACGCTCGCAGCCCGCCTCTCCTCAACACCGGCTGCGATGCCAGCCAGAGGGCCAAGACAAACGATTCTTGTCTGCCAGAATGGCTAGTAATACTGCGCCCAGGAATAGGAATATCAGAGTTACGCATCATTACAGGCATGTTGCCCAGTCGACTAAGACCAACAAAGGTCAATTACGGGGAAAAATCGTGAGGTCGTAAATTTTTGCACGGTGCTAGGGAGAGTGTCTGAACAACGTACTAGAAATCCTGACCGGTGGGGCGTGCGGTTTACGTGGTAGTGAGTGTAAAGGTCACTTCTTCACATTTTTCTTGAGTAACTCGATAACCGCAGCTTCTATCAAAAATGTTTCACTTAATTAAGTGAAACTACATTACGTTTCCTACAGAAAAAGTCCTATTTCTTTTTTCTCGAAGACTAACAGTTTTCGCGTTTAGGGGATAGAAAAATAGCAGATTATTAAAAATATTGCTCTGAAGGTCTAAAATTAAGATTTATCTTTAAACAAAGTGACTTACAAACAGCTATAAAATTTTGAAAAAAACGACAGTTTGTCTATGGAGTGCGTGATTGATTCTTTTGTAAAAAATTTTTGTTTATTTATAGACACAATCACATGTTTATGACACAGTCATAACCGGTTTCGGCCATACAGTGACCATCTTCAGATGCTAAAGGCGGTATACATTGAACACAGGTTCATGCGTTGTCATAAACTGTGTCATAAACATGTGATTGTGTCTACAAATAAACAAAAAAATTTTACTATTAAATTTGGGTAACACATCTAAGTGCAGCAGAGCCATATTAAGAGATAAATTGTGTTCCGGGGTTGTAACAGGATGGAAGGGAGAGATGTGTGAGCTAGAAGGACGACAGAAGATTGGTTGTTTGGTTATGTTCATGCACGTCCCTCCTTCATAGTTCTGCAAACTGAAGACTAACAGGTGATTCCCAAATGTTACCGACCCCATTACGCCACAAGAAGCAACTACAGGGTGTTTCATAAAATTATACGGGACCTCCACAGCGTGCTTTATAAATCACTGGTGACACAGTGAGAAAACATCCGCGAAGAGGTTTATTTTCCACTCAACACTAAGTTAGTACTTATTTGCGGTTGTTAAGTGAAGTACGTCCCTGTGTGTTTAATACGTGTGACCTATGTAATGTTGGTGGGAAAGAGATGGGACTGATAAACATGGCACCTTGCTACTGTCTATCCTTGACAGCATATTGTAAAGCCTTGTAATTGTGTTCTGAGGCATTTGTTGGTGAAAATAATGAATAACCAAAAAGTAACTGCATTTCCCTCCCCATTTATTGTGTTACTGGTAGACTGCATAAATATTTTCCATATAGGAACTGTTGACGTTTGTAGAGTGGGCTGCACATCCACATCCACATTATATCTTCCTAGATGAATATGACTGATTGAATGGGACTCATCATGTTCATGTCTAGAACAGTAACCTGTTGTAATGAATTTACTTGATTTATGTCGAGTATCTGGAGTTCTATAACACCTCAATGATCTACTTTTGTTGCAGAGGTAAACAATTTAAGTCTTTGGCTTTATTCAAACTCTGGAAGAACTGAGGTTGAGGTGATGCATTTGATACCCTCATGCTGTGAAAAGTTTCAAGACAGTGATACTGGAGGAATTGAAATCGACGTTGTTGAATACATACTGAGAGCATGCTGCAGGTTGGTCACTTGGAAAAGGCTCCACCTGTTGAGCTTTTTTGCGTAATATCTCACTCGATATGTGCAAATAAGTACTAACATAGCAAACTGAAAATATAAACACGAGCACAGAAAGTTTGTATACTTACATAAGAGAATTGGCCAGGAAATGTTGGGGATGCATAATCTGTAAACTGAAAAGTGAACATGTTCACTGTGGGGGAAGTTGCCTTTCCCGTAATAACACTACAGCTGCTGTACGGGATGAGTAAGAATCAGTGGCTCCTCCTCTAGCAGTGTAGAACAGTGTGCATAGATTTACATGTGTTCTGTCCATTTGCATTATCTGCGTTAGTGTTATTGGGGGTTCACATCCGCTTTCCATGCAGTGTTAACGCATTTTGTGTAAAATAACACTCCCCGTGCACGTCTGCGCACTGCATCGCCAGTGATTTATAAGGCCCGCTATGGAGAGTCGGCATAACTTTGTGAATCACTCGTTAGTTGCTTCTTGTGATGTCGTGAGTTAGATAAGAGTAGGGAATAGCCTGCTCGACCTTCAGATTAAAGAACTATGAGGGAGGAACGTGCGTGAAAACTGCCCAGCGACCTGCATTCCGTCACGGATGCCCTAACCGAAACTGATAAGAACTTACGGCAGTGAATTGTTCCAGCCACGTCTATTAAAATGTTTACACGCCGGCACAGAGAAAAGTTGTAAGTCCGAAAGGTGGTGGAACTAGACCGGTTCTAGACCTACAAAATCAGACACCTGCCTGCCATGTCTAGTAAAACTAGAGACGTTGCAGGTAGATACACCCTCGGATCACAATTAATCTCTCAGTATGGCTCTCTTGCTTATGGTACACACATTTCATATTTGTTTTCAAGACACATGAATTTTATTCCTTTAGATAGATATTTTTAATAATTTGCGATTTTTCGTTCCCCTGATGTAGGAAACTATTAGTCCTAGAGTAAAAATGAGTAGGACTTTTATCATAGGAAATTTAATTTTTTTTAATTTTCTACTGGGAAGCATTTTCGCTAGAAAGCGCTGTTTTCGAGAAAAATATAAAAAAGTAACCTTAACACCAGCTACGATTCCAATGCTCACGCCTCACCGTTCAGGATTTCCAGTGTGTTATTCAGGATATTCACTCGCAGCACTGTGCAAAAATTTGAAACTACATTATTTTTCCCTCTTATTTTCCTTCGTGACTGGACTAATTTGCTACTGTACTAGTGTGTTTGTAGCACATGCATTCATTGCCTACATCAATCTAAAGTGTCTCAACCTACATCTGCTTCTACATACATATTCCAGAAGCCACCGTATTGAACTAATCGGAGAATATCTTGTACCACTACTAGTCAGACCTTACCTGTTCCACTCCCGAAAGAGGGAAAGACGGCTGTCTATATGCCTCCGTATCAGGCCACATTTTTTCCTTCTTCGTGGACCTTACGCGAAATTTACTTTGGCAGCAGTAGAATAGTTCTGCAGTCAACTCCAAATGCTAGTTCTCTAAATTATCTCAACAGGGTTCCTCGAAAAGAACGTCGCCTTCCCTTAGTGGGTTTCCATTTGAATGCCCGAAGTTCCAAAACTTGAGTGAAGATCGAACTTACAAGTAACAATTACTACCTGGTGGGAATCTCAAACACCTGAGCACTTTTCAAGAATCGGTCGCACTAGTGCTCTGCACGCGGTCTTTTTTACAAATGAACTACACTTTCCTAAAATTCTCCCAATAAACCGAAACTGACCACCAGCCTTTCCTACTACAACAATTTCACGCTCATTTCATTTCATATCGCTTTGCAGCGTTACTACGCCTAGATATTTAATCGATATGATGGCGTCAAGCAATACACTATTAACGCTATTGTTAGGGGATTGTTTTAACTACTCAGTTGAATTAACTCACATTTTTCTACATTTACAGTTACCTGTCGTTCATCACACAATGCAGAAATTTCGTCTAACTCATCTTAGTCATCTTATATCGTCCTAGAGATACTCAATGACAATACCTTCCCATACACCGCACCATCATTAGAAAACAACCACAGATGCTGCTCACCCTGTCCGTCAGATAATTTATGTGCAAAGAGAATAAGAGCGATCCTTTCACATTTCCTGACGATACCCTTGTCTCCGATGAACACTAGCCTTCGAGGACAACCTACTGGGTTCTATTACGTAAGAAGTCTTCGAATCACTCACGTACGTGGGAACATATTCCATATGCTCAGACCTTCCCTAACAGTCTGAAGTGGGGCACCGTGTCAAACGCTTTGGTACCCACAATAATATGGAGCCGAGTTATTGTGAAACATATAAATTGCATTAACCTTACTACTAACGAATGAAGCAGTTCACTTTGAACTCAGGATTGTAACTGTCGACCCTAGGGATGGGCAAAACAGTTAATTATGCTTGTTGCCATTTCGTTCGAACAAGCTAAAAGGGTTTCACGCACCAATTACTTATTTAACAAAGCCTTTAATTGCCATAAAATATGCTGAAATCATCGAGATTTTTACTTTTGCAAAGTTTCCTAGTGTTATACATTGAGGTGCCAAAAAACATGGAACAGCGATATCCATATGTACAGATAGCGGTAGTATCGTATACATAAAGTGTAAAAGGTTATTGCACTGGCGGAGCTGTCACTGTATTCACGTGATTCATGTGAAAATGTTTCCGTGATGATTACGGCCGCACTATTGGAATTAACAAACTTTGAACGGAATGGTATTCGGAGCTGGATGCATGGTACATTTCGCTTTGAAAATCAATAGGGAATTCAATGTTCTGAGATCCACAGTGTCAAGAGTGTGCCGAGAATACCAAATTTCAGGCATTACCTCTCACCACGGACAATGCAGTCGCCTACGGCCTTCACTCAACGACCGAGAGCAGCGGCGTTTGCGTAGAGCTGTCAGTGCTAACAGACAAGCAACACTGTATGAAATAATCGCGAAAGCAATGTGGGACATACGGGAAAGCATCCGTTAGGACACAGCAGTGTAATTTGGGGTTAATGGGCTATTGCAGCGGGCGAGCGACGCGACTGCCTTTGCCAACAGCACGATGCTGCCTACAGCGCCTCTCCTGGGCTTTGACCATACTGGTTGAACCTAAGTGACTGGAAAACCGTGGCCTGGTCAGATGAGTCCCGATTTCCGTTGGTAAGAGCTGACTGTAGAGCTCGAGCGCGGCGCAGAGCCTACGAAGCCACGGACCCATGTCGTCAACAAAGCATTGTGCAAGCTTACCTTTACGTCTGTCCATTTAGTTCTGTTAAGAGCGAAGTGTTGAGTTCTATCAGCAAGAAAGTCTTGAATCCAATCGCAGGTCTGCTCCGATACTCCGTAAGCTCGTTTTTTTTTTTTTTCATTACGCGGCAATGCAGGACAGTGTCAAATGCCTTACTGATAACTTTGGATCTCATGGAGGAACAGAGCGAGCTGAGTTTTGCAGGATCTCTGTTTGCGGAATCCATGTTGATTTTTATAGAGTAGATGTTCATTTTCCAAGAACGGCGTAATTCTTGAGGATTAGACATGTTCCATAATTCTACAACAGATTTACGTCAACGATATAGATCTATAATTGTGTGGATCTGTCTTACGGCCTTTCTTAATTACGGGAATGATCTGCACTTTTTTCCAGTCGTTAGGTAACTTTCGTTGCTCAAGTGATTTATGACTAATTACTGCTAGCAAGTTCTTTCGGATAATCTTTATAGAATCTTACAGGTGTCTCATCAGTTCCTGAAGCCTTTCCACTACTAAGCGATTGTAGCTGCTTTTGAGTTCCGCGATCGGTTATCTCAGTATCTGCCATTTCTACGTTCACTCGGCGATTGAAAGGAAGTACACTGTTACGATATTTAGCGGTGAAATAACTTCGGAAGACCGAATTCAGTATTTCGGCCTTCTCTCTGTTATCTTCCGTTTCGGTGCCGGTGTGGTCGCTGAGAGAATGAATAGACGACTTTGACCCACTTACTGATTTCACATACGACCAAAATCTCTTAGGGTTTTTACCTAGGTCGGTTGACAACGTCTTACGTTCAGAACCATTGAGTGCTTTTCTCATTGCCCTCCTTACGCTCATTTTCGCTTCGTTCAGCTTTTGTTTGTCAGTTAGGTTTTCACTTCTCTTCAATCTGAGATGAAGTGCTCCTTGTTTACGTAGCGCTTTTCTAACACGGCTATTAAACCATGGTGGATCTTTCTCATCCCTTAAAAACGTACTCGGAACGGACCTGTGTAGGGTATATTGAACGATGCCTTTAAATTTTTTGCATTTAGTCTCCACATCTTCGTCCTCATCACCGAATATTTGATGCTGATATTTGTATCCTGTCACCTTTTCCGAGCAAATATATCTTCCTACTTTTCCTAAAATTCCTTGTAGGACCTGTCGTCATAGATGCTAGCGCAGCCTTATGATCAGTGATACCTTCCTCTATGTTAACTGATCCGATAAGTTCATGTCTGTTTATTGCTGGGAGGTTGCCTCACGATTTGGTACTCTAAGTGCTCAAGGTAATTTTCGGACAAGACATTCATAACAATGTCAACGATTCCCTGCCTCTGGTACCAGTTTTGATGGCATAACACTCCCAACCTGTACCTGGCAAGTTGAAGTCACCCACTATTACAACGAAATGTGAGGAGAATTACTAATGCTATTCTACAGGTTCTGTATGAAGCGCTCTACAACTATAGATCGAGACCCAGGTGGTCTATAAAAGCATCTGATCACCATTTTTTTACCGTTCTTTGATACTCAATTTCACCCAGATTAATTCACATTCGGAATCCGTGATAACCTCGCTAGATTTTATCGATTTTTTTACTGCAATAAAGACGCCGCCGCCGTTGGCGACTAACCCAACCTTACGATAACCATTCCAGGCTGAGCATAGGACTTGGTTGTCCTTGACGTCTAGCTTCAACCAGCTTTCTGTTCCCAATACTATCTGTGCATTATAACCTTCAGTAAGCGATATTAATTCTGGGACCTTTCCTTGGATGCTCCTGTAGTTTACTAAAATCAAATTAACCTTTTCTGTCTCTGATCGGCGAGGACCAAGATTCTCTGAGGCTGCTGTGGCTGATTTAACAGGCAAATAGTGTTTGCTCCCAAGGATGGGGTCCTCTAACCTAAAAAAGCCCCATGCGCACGCCACACGTACTCCGCTACCTACCGCTTCCTTCGTGTAGTGTACGCCTGACCTATTAAGGGGAACCCTACAATTCTGCACGCGATAGTAGAGGTCGAGAAATTCGCATCCGACATCGTCGCAGAGGACCGCGATCAACCCTGGGTGCGTTGCTACAAATAGACAGCTTAGCCTGCACGGGTGTGCGTTGCTAGTTGCCTTCACCAAATCAGCCAGCCGCCGAAAGGAGCAGAAGATGGCCTCAGAACCCAAGCGGCAGGCGCCATTCGTGCCGACATGTGCCACTACATGCAGCCGGTTGCACGCAGTACGCTCGATAGCCGCCGGCAGGGCCTCCTCCACATCACGGATGAGACCTCCCGTCAAACATACCGAATGCAGACTGTAATTCTTTCCCGCCTTGTCTAGTATCTCCCGGAGGAGCTCCATGACCCGCCTAACATTGGAGCTCCCAATGACTAGCATACCCACCCTCTGTGCTTGTCCGACCGCTGGCCCAACAGGAGAGGCATCCTGTGCTGGCTCAGAGTTATCATCAACACTGAGAAGCACCTCGTATCTGTTGCTAAGACGCAGGGCCTGCTCCATCTTTCGCCTTCCGCCCAGTGACACGCGAACCCACCACTGTCTGCCACCCACTCTGGAGTGAGGACGGGTCGGCCAAATGTTGCGTATCGGAAGCCGCAGCGAGATCTGCGTCACCAGAGGATTCCAGTGGCACCAAAGGTGTACAGGTCTCATCACTGGCGCCCCGACGTCACCGCAACTTCGACCATTAGCTAGAAGCTTTCGGCTGTAGCCAACGCAGCTTCCAGCTGTTTACGGACGGCAGCCAACTCTCCTTGTGTCCGCTCACAACAAGCAGAGTCCCTAGCCATATCGTACTGTGTATAAAGTAGATAAAAGGTCTCAAATGGCGCTACTGAGTTTGAAAATATACCAAAGGAGAATAAAGTAACACTAAAAGTTGGTGTGTAGATTGCTCACTGTACTCTGAGACCGCAAGCTATTAAAGAGAAATAAATTTCTCTACACGGAAAATATACACTAGGAGGCCACCCTACACAAGGATATTCACAAGACGTATGCAACAACAAAAACTACGACTAATTTTCTGACCCCTAGTCTATACAATAAAATACACACGTATAGTTCAAGTCTTTGCAGAAGCAAGTGAACAAAGAGACAAAGACTAAATTAATTTACGGTTTATCACACAAGTGCCGCAGCTACAGTGCTGCGCGTCCTCTCGGCTCGGCGGCTGCAGCTACACTACCTGTGTGTCTGTGTCTACTGTTATCGCAACCGAAAGTATACGAACGTTTTCTAAATGTCTGAGAATCGTGGAACTGTGACGAGACGAGGGTACCAGCCCCGTATACATCTAGCCAGATGCAAATATCACATCCAGGCTGACAGGCAAATCAATTCACCCGGCGGATTCGGTGCTAGGCCGCCGCGTCTCCCTGAATCCCGAAAGAAGCGTGCTAACGCGCGTGGCTATCTGGGCGGCACAAACGTTATCTGACTAGGAATTCTATATTTCATAACTCTTACTTGGCGAAAATGACAGCTTCTAATATGTGAATTCGGTGATTGTGAGCAGAACAATGTTAAAGTACATTTATATTCCACACGCCACTTTGAAGAGCAAGGGGCTACGTCAGTTGCCACTGTCATTTTCACCATTTAACACTTTTTGCGTATGGTGTAGACGAGTAACAACTATTGGTGGGCCTATCTGTCCCGTCTTTGTCATTTTGTGAGGTAAACGTCACAGGAAGAGATATAATCCTTCACTCAACATGGAAACCACGTTTTAATAACATAAGTAGTTATTCATCCGTCGTGCACGGTGTCACGCGTTTACCATCTGCTACCGGACCTGATCAGCGTCCCCTTGCCCCTCTCGCCTTTGCGAATCTAATTCGCGGTGAAAGTCACTCTTCTTTATCTATTCTTCTAATCCTGCCTGAAGAGAATCAAAGACTGACGAGTTGATTGCTGCTTTTTCCAGGTAATTTCATCTAGAACCACAAAGATCAGTCAGTAGGCTAATGAATAAATTAACGTACGGATCGACAAACGAGAGTTCTATGAACGCTTGACATTTAATGCCTACATAGAATTAGTGGCAAGGAAATGAAGCTGTGTAATGAATAAAATTCTTAATATGGGACAAAGGAGATTTCGTTTCTCCCTCAATGTAATTACGCTGTACCACGAGTATATGTCAAATGGAACTGTGTGCTATGGTGCCAGTGTTTTGGCGCACAGTTTGCGACTGGCCACGCTATAGTGAGAGCAGTACACTGAGTAATCCTGCTAAGATGGAGTGGAGCCTTCAGCACCACATCTAAAGTAAACGGACGGATTCATACAAAACATTCTGAGCCAAGTAGAGGACTGGTCAACTACCTTTCCGGAATTCGGCCATATCGTACATATCTAAATAGAACTGGAATGAGGGCAACCACTGTGGGGGAAGCAGCGCACCACATCATGTCCTATGGGAATGTCCTCTAGTTGAAGATACAGCAAGGACAGCTAGGCAGGCTGTAAGAGGTAAAACTCTATGCAACATAATTAGAGTAAAAGAGGACATCGATACCTTGAATCTCGTAGCTGATGCTGTAGCAGAACACACACCACAGAAGAGATGTGTAAGGCCTTATACGACACCAGTGACCGAGAACCAAGCTCTACGAACGCTTGGCCTGGTAACGTAAAGAATAAAGAGAGATTATGACCAGCGTACCTAAGAAGATCGAGAAGACAGACAAATAAAAATGATGTTTTCTGATCTGTCGTCATGCTGTCTCTGGAGTAGTAAAATATTTTTGGACTCGATGGGGTGGCCGGTCTGGAATGGAACAGAGAGAGGAACTTGTCATATTCCGATATTAATAAATTGTGTATGTGTATCTGCGACCACTTCAGACTATAGTAAGGAGAAATGGAGAAGCTGCTCAAGATAATATATCATTCAACTTTCCTCCGACGGTCAGGGATCCTAATATTACATCGTCGTAGTAGAAGCAGTACTGTTAGTTTCAGTAACATAATTTTGAGTAACATAGTAGATACTGAATAAAATTCAGTTGTATTTGTTGTGTTGTTTGAAGTAGTAGTAGTACTAGTGGTAACATATGCTGTTGTAACAATCTTAATAACACTAAGTGTAAAGATAACCGTAATAGTAGTCAAGATAATTTGAAATAACGAAAACTTACGCCTCTTCTTCTGTCATAGTAAAGGAAAATCCGACTGAGGGAGGGGAAAGATACCATAGGAAAAGTATATGTAGAGTATAGGAAGCCATCTAAATCTTTGAGAATAATAGTAGCAAGAAACAGAAATAGGGAAAAATAGCATTATACACACTGCAAATTTAATTCAATATCCAGAACAGAAAAAAATTAAGAGAAACAATAAATAGAAGTTGCCATCTTTAGCAAATGAAACAAAAGTCTTATCAAGACCAGACGCCTTTCGCTTTATTTTAAAGCATCTTCAGTGGTCCGGTTTTTTGTTGTTTATTTCAATTTTCTGCGTCTTCCACTTTAATGGGTACACAGCACTTTCACTGAATCTTAACACATTTCCACTTTTATGCATTTTAAAATTACCAGACAACAGTGCACAGAAAGGTAAATGTGTTAAGTGTAGTGAAACGGCTGTGTGCAAATGCAAATACTCAATGCATAAACGCGAAAGATGAAGAAGAATTAAATAAACAACAAAAAAACCGGAGCACTGAATATGCTTTAAAATAAAGTGTAACACGCCTGGTCTTAATAAGACTTTTATCACTGTTGCTAAAGGCGGCAATTAACCAACACAACTTGTATATGTGCAACTGCGGAAAAAGAGGCCAAACAAAAAAGTAGTCAACATGCATAAAAATAAACTATCATCAAATTCACATATATTACCAGACCATTGTTGTCGTCAAAAAAGTGGAGTACGACAAATAAATGAAAAAAATAACAATGAATTGAAATTCTTCCTGTTAAATAACAACGTGCTGATTTAACATCTACATACATACTCCGCAAGCCACCATAAGGTGGACACCGGCGATTACCTTCTACCACTGCTACTCGTTCTCTTTCCCGTTCCACTCGCAAATGAAGTGAGAGGAAAACCACCATCTATACGCTTCCGTACGAGCCCTGATTTCTCTTACCTTGTATTCTCGATACTAGCGTGACATATAAGATGGTGGCAGTAGAATAGTTGTGCAGTCAGCCGCAAATGTCTGTTCTCTAAAGCTTCTCAGTTATTTTCACGAAAAGAATGTCGCCTTCCCTCCAGGTAACCACATGTTAATCAAATCTACCCGTGACAAAACAAGTAGCACGTTTCTGTATTGATACGATGTCTTCCTTTAATCCAATCTGGTGCGGGCACCAAACACTCGAACAGTACTCGAGAAAGGGTCGCACAAGTATGCTATATGCGGTCTCCTTTACATATGAGATATAGCTACTCAAATTTTTCCCAATAAACCTAAGGCGACTATTCACCTTCCATACAACCGACCTTATGCGCTCGTTCCATTTCATCTACCTTTGCAACGTTACGCCTAGATATTTAATCGACTTGACTGTGTGAAGCAGCACGCAACTAATGTTATATTCGAAGATTATGGGGTTGTTCTTCTTACTCATCTGCTTAACTCATATCTTTATACATTTAAGGTCATTCATCACACCAAAGAGAAATTCTGTCAAACTGTATCCACAAACAGGCACTCAAAGACTACACTTTTCCGTAAACTACAGCGTCGTCAGCAAATATTCGCACAATGCTGTTCACCCTATCCACCAGACCGTTCGTGGTATATAGAGGAAAAGAGCAGCCTTATTTCGCTTTCTTGCGACAATTATAACGACGACCTTGTCTCTGATGAACATGCCGTCCAAGACAACGTACTGGGTTCTGTTACTTCAGAATTCGATATTCCTTAAGTTAGTACTTCGTTCACCGGATTCCAAGCAAAAACGTATCAAATAGTAACTTGAAGTCAAGACACACGGCAATGAATGTGATAAATTAAGACACGTATTACAGCAATACATTATGTGTCCGTAACACGTTTCTCAGCTACACACATGAACTGCTGCGCAGAGCAGTTCATCTACCGAAAGAGGTAATTCGGTAATTATGAGCCTTATATCGAACTGTATGAAATTTTATGGATGTGATGCACATCTTCTGTGAAAGAAAAAGTGGTTTCTATCCTCAAATCTTCGAGTACCAACAGGCTTGACGCGGTTTGACCATCGAGAAAATGTTATAGCTGGACTCTAAAGCGAAATTACAGAGACCTTATGCAAAGTGAATCGAAGATCCACAGACAAAACACAAATTCATAACCCCAAACATACACAGCTGAAAATTTGTTCTTGTGAAGTTTTGATAGCTAAGAATATATTTGTAGAATTTAAAGGGAAAAACGTGGGACGCATTCAATGGATTATAGTAAGAAAGTGACCTATTCATGCATGTTATGTATTAAATGCACCCCAATGTTTTGGTTTCAAATTATACAAGTATTTTCAAAGCAATTGAAAATACCCAAGCACAAATTTTCAGGACTATCTGTGTGGAAATATGAATCCATATGGGGCTAGGAAAAGTTATTTTATACTCTGTTCTGAAAATGCGTTATATGAAAAAGCTTTTTATTTAAATAATTATTTTCTGCTGTTTAGTCCTGTGTGTGTCGAAGTATTAAACTGATTTCAAACATTTTGATGAGATTACAATAAAACATTTGGCCAGTTCATGGATTTATTTCAGTTTCTCTTCACCTGAGTCAACCAATACTTCACTTCCTCCTATGGTTATCTCACGAAAAAACTTTCAAGGTAAAAATTAGAACGAACCGAGCTCACACTATAATGTACTAGCAACCGTTCTTACCACGAAATATTTATAAGTGGGGCAGGAAAAGGGAGAAATAGCAGTGGTGCAAAAAGTACCTTCCACCACACACTAGACACGAAAGTGGGTTAACATTCCATTGTCATCGAGTTCTGAGTTATGTTGCATGTTTCAAGCCTCAAACTCATTGGGAAATAATAGTGGTAAACAAAGTACCATCCGCCACACATCAGATCAGTTCCGAACTGCGTTGAAACCTTCAAGCCTCTAGCTCATAGAGAAGTTAGTTTAAAATGAATTGCAAAATTTGTATCGAACCAACAGAGAAAAAAGCGGCCTAATAAAAATAAGTTAATATCCCTGAAGAATCACCGACATTTTGTCGGTAGGTTTCGCGTTATCCCTGTAAACGAGTATACGCACGAAGAGCCGAGCGAGACGACGGCCATTGTTTTGTGAGTCCCCAATAATCATCATATAACGTACGAACCACATCACCACCGCGTTACAACGTAGAGTTTCTATTCAGGCGTGAAACATCAGAAATGTTTCCCACGCCTTACAAAAGTGCTGTTTGCATTTTCCTGATTTTTCGAAGCTGCATTACACCAGCAAAACTCTCCATACTTCATTAGTATGCATGTAGTCCGATTGTGGAAGTAGGAAACGGGCGGGAATTTTCTTTCGGCCTCCTCACCGCGAAGGCAGTTGGACAGGGAGCACCGGAGTGGGCGCCACTAAGCCCTTTAAGGGCGGACGGCGCCCAGGAATCGGTTTCCCAGTCCCTCACGGTACATTTGTGTCCTCTCTGCCCCGTCCGGGTGAATCGAATTGCAGCGCGCCATAAGCGGGTACTAGACCAGGAGAGAGAACCTCCCAGCCACTGCCACAGATGTCCCTGAGCGCACTTCTGCTTCCCCAACTGTAAGATATAGTACACATAACTGCAGTCATCTATCAGTACGGACTTTCTTCGTATGTCTGCTTCTTTGGACACAGAGGATGCTCTTCAGCAGTAGCGAAATTGGAAGCCTTCAGATCGACTGCGTCTGTAGAGTCTGGCACACGTGTAAAATTAGAAAGTTGGAGCGGTCACCCAGCTACTACCTTTCTTATTGTGTACTAGCTATTATCGACAGCTGTGCTCGCATTCAGAAAGCTAAGATGAGTGAGTAATTATGCTACTGTAAGTGCAATAACATCAGCTGCCCTCGTGCGTCTGCCTGTTCAGTTAAGCATAGTATACACTATGTGATCAAAAGTATCCGGACACCTGGGTGAAAATGAGTTACAAGTTCGTGGCGCCCTCCATCTGTAATGCTGGAATTCAGTATGGTGTTGGCCCACCCTTAGCCTTGATGACAGCGTCCACTATCGCAGCCATATGTTCGATCAGGTGCTGGAAGGTTTCTTGGGGAATGGCAGCCCATTCTTAACGGACTGCTGCACTGAGGAGAGGTCGGTCGGTGAGGCCTGGCACGAATTCGGTGTTCCAAAACATCCCAAAGATGTTCTGTAGGATTCAGGTCAGGACTCTATGCAGCCAGGCGGTTGCAGGTATGTTATTGTCGTGTAACGACTCCGCCACAGGCCGTGCATTATGAAAAGGTGCTCGATCGCGCTGAAAGATGCAGTCGCGATCCTCGAATTTCTCTTCAACAGTAGGAAGCAAGAAGGTGCTTAAAAAATTAATGTAATCCTGTACTGTGATAGTGTCAGGCAAGACAACAATGGGTGGAAGCCTTCTACATGATAAACACGACCACACCGTAACACCACCGCCACCGAATTTTACTGTTGCCAATACACACGCTGGCAGATGACGTTCACCGGGCATTCGCCATACTCACACCCCGCCATCGGATCGCCACATTGTGCACCGTGGTTCGTCACTCCACTGTTCGATCATCCAATCTTTACGCTCATTACACGAAGCGAGGCGTTGTTTGGCATTTACCGGCGTGATATGTGGCTTATGAGCAGCTGCTCGACCGTGAATTCCCGCCTGTCATAGTGCTTACAATGGATCCTCAAGCAGTTTGCAATTCCTGTGTGATGGTCTCGATAGATGTCTCCCTATTACAAAGTACGACACTCGTCAACTGTCGGCGGTTTCTGTCAGTCAATAGACGAGGTCGACCTGTACGCTTTTGTAATGTACTTCTCCCTTCACGTTTCCACTTCACTATCACATCGGAAACAGTGGACCTAGGGATGTTTGGGAGTGTGGAAATCTCGCGTACAGACACATGACACAAGTGACACCCAATCACCTCACCACGTCCGAAATCCGTGAGTTGCGCGGAGCTCCCCGTTCTGCTCTCTTACGATTTCTAATGACTACTGATGTCGCTGATATGGAGCACCTGGTAGTAGGTAGCAGCACATTGCACCTAATACGAAAAACGTTTGTTTTTGGGGTGTCCGGATACTTTTTATCACATAGTGAATGTGTAGCGTCGTAGCCGAGCAGTGCATACAGAGGGACATCTTCAGGAGTGCACACGTATGCATTCTGCTACTGACCTGGCTGTACATTATACAGTGTGTACATTATGCAACAAATAGTGTCAAAGTATGGATTAAATACGTTGAAGATTGTATAAACATTGTATTCATTACTATGTATCGCATCAGGAAGCACATCTGAATCAATAAAAGCGTTCTCAGAAATACGATAAAGATCAAAAGTCAAATAATGAATAGCTTTCCCAAAGAATAAATATTTTACCCTAATTCACGTGATATTCCTCAAAACAAGAACTATTTTCTGAAGTAGCCTATAATCTTCCTCAGGTTTCAAGTTATTTACGTATCAAATTTCATAAAAACTGGTTCAGCGGACTGAACGCGTAAAAGTAACAGATAGAGTTACTTTAGTATTTATAATATTATTAGGAGTATGGATAAAACTAAACTACAATATCCTTTTCTTGCGATCCGATTTTGATGAAATAAAACCTATTTGGGGCCCCAAGCTACGCTTAAATTACCTGTGAAAACCCCACGAAAATTCGTACAGTAGTTTTGGAGAGGCATGTTCAGCAGACAAACACGACAGTTTTACAGATATATACAGAGTGAGTCACTAACTATCGCCACCAAGAATAACTCCAAATGTATGATGGGAGCTGAAAAGTTTGTGGGACAAAAGTTGCTTGGGACAGCGGGGGTCATAATATGACGTTGATTTTTTGTTGCTAGGTGGGGTCGTGTCAGAGACATGAAGATTTCTGCAGATCGATAAATACCTTTTTGAAGAAACAGATAAGTTTAAATTTATCGGGGTAGTAGTAAACAATAAAAACGATGAAAAGTAAGAAATAGAGGCGAGGATCAAAGCTGCATCCAGAGTATCACAGCACACACACACACACTCAGCAAACTACTGTCATCTAAATTTTTTTCAAGGGGGACCAAAGTAAGAATATACGAAACCATAATCTATTTGGGGCAGATATATAGAGAATAGATGAATACACGGAGAGAAAGAAAAAAGTTTTTGAAAATAAAATCCTGGGAAGGATATTTGGACCGATTATGAGGGAGGAGAATGGCGAAGAAGAAAGAACAGGGAGCTCATGGAGCTATACAATGAACCACATGTAGTTGCAGAAACCAAGACAAGAACACCAAGATGGGCCGGCCACGTATATAGAAGAGAACAGGGATCTTTACTGAATGAAGTCTCAGAGAATAAACCGGAAGGACGACGACCTCTAGGCAGACCGAAAATGAGATGGAGATACCAGGTTACCAGGATCTCCAGGTACTGGGAACAGGAACGAAGATGCCGAAGACAGAATAGTGTGGAAGAGGCTACTTGACGAGGCCAAAAGCCGATTGCGGTTTGTGGCGCCAAGAGAGTAAGAATAAGTAAGTAAGCATTATGTTTTTGTCTTCTTGTCTTGCGAATGTTAGTTCTCAAGACGAATGATGTCAAGGACAAAGCTTCTACAGAACCAGAGATGCAAGGTTTATCAGAACAAGAAGCAGTATGAATATAGTTGGAAAAGGTAGTACAAGTAACATTGGATAATACAGAACTCCGTAGGTTGATAGCAACGCAGTTGTAGATTTGTCAGTCACAAGTTTAATTGCTCCTTTTTCTGGGAAGGCAATCGAGGATGTTCATCTGGCTGAGATGGAAGGTTGGTCTGATTAGGAATTAATGAGTATTCCAAAACTGAGACTAACAGGAAAAGCTACAACTGATGTAGGGTATACAGAAGCTCTTAGAGGACCGACAACAATCGAAGAATTTAAGCAAGGATTAATTCAGAGGTACGTGAATCTAAATAGTGCCAGACACCATAGGGAACAATTAGCGGTAACAACTAAAATAAATACGGAAACTGTGGGACAGTTTGCAGGCATAATAAGGAAAATTAGTGGATTTACCTATGAATAAAGACAGGATGCTGCAGTTAATAAAATTATTTTGCAAGAAGCTGAAAGATGGAGCTCAATACTTTTTTTAAAGGGTTGCATGCAGTAATGTCAAAATGTGTGTGGACAGGGGGTCCGACGAATTTGCACACACCAGTGCGGTTAGGTATAAAGTGTCAGGACATCGATTTGTCGACTGGCATGCAGGGTAAACGGACAGTGTTTACAGCTAATATAAAATATTTCATGTGTGGATCAATTGGGCATGTAAGGATGCAGTGTGTGATGTGAATGTGATGTCAATAAACTAAGCGGAAGTAACCGATTTAGAAGTAGAGGACCAGGGTAAAATAAGTTCTTAAATGCCAACGGAATCCCCAGGCCAACTTACAGTTATTCCCACTAATACTGGATGCTAAATTGAATGCAAAGGTGGAAAGTGCGATAAGACGAATAGTAGGAAACAAGGGTTTCAGGGTATATTTGGATACAGGGGCGCATTTGTTGATCGCCAGTAGAGATGCGAAAACCGTAACGGATGCCTACCCTGTGCCAAACATCCCAGAAACCTTGGATCATTTAGAGAAATGCAAATAATTTTCAACAGTGGATTTGAAGAGTGGTTATCACCAGACAGATGTTGCACTGCAGGATCTATACAAAACAGAGTTCTCGGCACACTGCACACACTACCAATTCAGAACAATTCCTTTCGGATTAAAAAAAAGCACCTGCAACATACCAGAGTATTTAAACCACGGCAATGTTTAGTGTATCTCGACGACATAATAGTTTTCAGGAGTGGTGTGTAACAGCATATGCAGCGATGAAGGAAGTATTCCTAAGGTTAAAAGCAGTGAAGTTAACACTGAATACAGAAAAGTGTAATTTTGCGATGGACTAGGTAGCATACCAAGCTAATGCCGTAAGTAAAGATGAGGTTAAGACCGACCCAACATCAGTTAGAGCTGTATGTGAATTTCGTGTACCAGAATCTATAACGGAGTTCCAATTGCTCCGAAGTCGTGAACCACCAGTTCATAAGAAGATTTGCAGATATTTGCAGACCATTGACACAGCTGTTAAAAAGGGACTCAGTGTGCTTTTGAGGAGCTAAAAGAAGCTTTAACATCGAGTCCAATATTTGTATTTCCATGTTTCAACGGAGAATTTGTTTTATCATGCGATGCATCAAACAATGCACTTGGCTGCGTGTTGTCGGAAGAGGTAGAAGGCATAGAACATCCAGTAGCTTAAGCTTCAGGACAACTGAACGCTGCAGAAAGAAATTATTCCACAATGGAGGACGAGATGTGAAGTCTTATTTATGGAATCAAGTGTTTCAAATGTTATCTGTATGGAAAAAAAGTTTAGAATATTAATAGATCATGCGGTATTAAAATGGTTGCTCGTGTTGAAGGTTAGGTTGACACGGTGGGCAAAAGAGTAAGCTAATTTGATTTCTAAGTCACGCAAAAACATGGGAAAAAGCACGGAAATGCGAATAACATAAATAGAAAAATAGCAGTATTATGCACTGAGGAGCCAAAGAAACTGGTACACCTGCCGAATATTGTGTAGGGCCCCCGGGAGACGGAGAATGCCGCAACACTTCGTGGCGTGGGCTCGATTAATGTTTGAAGTAGCGCTTGAGGGAACTGACACCATGAACCTGCAAGGTTGGCTATAAATCCGTAAGAGTACGACGGGGTGGAAATCTCTTCTGAACAGCACGTCGCAAGGCATCCCAGGTATGCTCAATAATGTTCATGCCTGGGGAGTTTGGTGGGCAGCGAAAGTTTTTAAACTCAGAAGAGTGTCCCCGGAGTCACTCTACAGCAATTCAGGAAGTGTGGGGTGTCGCATTGTCCTGATGGAATTGCTCAAGTCCGTCGGAATGCACAATGGACATTAAAGCATGCAGGTTTCAGACAGGATGCTTACCTACGTATCACCTGTCAGAGTCGTATCTAAACGTGTCAGGGATCCCATATCACTCCAGCTGCACACGCCCCATACCATTTCAGAGCCTCCACCAGCTTGAACAGTCCCCTGATGACATGCAGATTACATGGATTCATGAGGTTGTCTCCATACCCGTACACGTCCATCCGCTTGATACAATGCGAAATGAAACTCGTCTTACCAGGCAACATGTTTCCACTCATCAACAGTCCAATGTCGGTGTTGACGGGTGCCGGCCGCGGTGGTCTAGGGGTTCTAGGCGCTCAGTCCGGAGCCGCGCGACTCCTACGGTCGCAGGTTCGAATCCTGCCTCGGGCATGGATGTGTGTGATGTCCTTAGGTTAGTTAGGTTTAAGTAGTTCTAAGTTCTAGGGGACTGATGACCATAGATGTTAAGTCCCATAGTGCTCAGAGCCATTTGAACCATTTTTTTGTTGACGGGTCCATGCGAGGTGTAAAGCTTTGTGTCGTGCAGTCTTCAAGGGTACACGAATGGGCCTTCAGCTCCGAAAGCCCACATCGATTATGTTTCGTTCAAAGGTTCGCACGCTGATACTTGTTGATATCCCAGCATTGAAATCTGCAGCAATTTGCGAAAGGGTTGCACTTCTGTCACGTTGGTTGTTTCTCTTTAGTCTTCATTGGTCCCATTATTGCAGGATGTTTATCCAGCCGCAGCAGTTTCGGAGATTTGATGTTTTACCGGATTCCTGATATTCACGGTACACTCGTGAAATGGTCTTATGAGAAAATCCCCAGTTCATCGCTATCTCGGAGATGCTGTGTCCTATCGCTCGTGCGCCGCCGTTAACACCAAGTTCAAACTCACTTAAGTCTTGATAATCTGTCATTGTAGCAGCAGTAACTGATCAAACAAATGCGCCAGATAATTGTCTCACATAGGCGTTGCTGAACGCTGCGCCGTATTCTGCCTGTTTCAGATGGTTCCAATGGCTTTGTGCACTATGGGACTTAACATCTGAGGTCATTAGTCCCCTTCTTAAATCTATATAACCTAAGGACATTACACACATCCATGCCCGAAGCAGGATTCGATCCTGCGACGGTAGCAGCAGCGCGGTTCCGGACTGAGGCGCCTAGAACCACTCGGCCACAACGGCCGGCGTCAGTTTACATAACTCTGTATTTGAGTACGCATGCCTATACTAGTTTTTTCACGCTCCATTGTACATTGGGGGTAATAAGGATAAGGAATGGCAAACCGTACAGGAAGCGGGTGACGAATGTAAGAAGTGTTTTAAGCAGCAGCAGTTTTGTATGCAGGAGGGATTGCCACTAAAAGCAAGTTGGGCCCACTGGTAGTGGTACCAGTGAAGTAGAGGAGTAGAGCGCTACAAGAAGATCATGATCACTTACTAGTGGATCGTTAAGATTGCAGATCTATCAACAGAAGAGTAGCAGAAAGGTATTGGTGGAGGATTAGGCAGACGGACGTATGTTCATACAGGGCGCACAGAGAGCGGATTTGTGTCAGGCAAGAGTAAGATTACAGAGGTTACCTGAAGTGTTAGCACCATTCGAATTTCTGAGGATCCATTCAGTAAAACACCAGCAGGGAATAAGTAAGTACAATCATAGATCATTTTTCAAGATACTAGAAATGGTCGCGATGCCAAACCAGCAGGTAGCAGCCGCAGCACATTCACTTGTGAATAATTACATATAGAAGTTTGAAATGCCTGAAACAATAGCAAAAGGCCAGAGAACGAACTTCATGTCAGATCTATACAAGGAATTGTATCAGTTAATGAATGTGAAGAAGTTAAGGACGAGTCCTCTCTGTCGAGAAGCCAATGGAAGAACCGAAAGAGTGCATAGGACAATCAGAAAGGTGCTTGGATATTATGTTGACTTACATAACGCCAACTGGGATGTCTATTTGATGTACATCGTCTCCGTCTACAACTCAATGTAGCTCACGAATACGGGATTATCACCATATGAAGTAGTATGCGGCCGAAAATTGCCATCACCGTTCGATGTATTGAAAACGAAGAAATAGAAGATTGGAGGGTCTGTTAAGGAATTTGCCAGAGTGAATAGGGAAACTTGGAATAGAGTATGGAGGGCAAATACTCGAGCACTAGAGAAAGAGAAAGAACCAGTGGGCAATACAGCATGAATGCCACACTGCAATGTTGGCCAGTGGGTGATGCTATCAACTTTGTACACTTCGGAGGGAAAGATGAAGTTTTTTACAAGGTATCAGGGGCCATACCAAGTGGTAGAGGCTACGTCGACAGTAAATTTCAAGATTCAGTTGTCAATGAGAACAAAAATTGTCATGCAGGGTGGTTGAAACCTTTTCAAGAGAGTCCGTAAGTTATTCCATGGATAAGAGATGCGAACCAGAAAGGAAGAGTGAGGAGAAAGCTATCGGAAGATAAACAAGAGGTGGTGAATGCAACGGTAACGAGGAACCAGTATGGATTACGGCCTACGAAATAGTCCTTTAACATTTTTTAAGGTTACGTGTAGATTTAGTGTAATCAGTACAAGTAGCTGCGGAGAAGCAATGAATTTAAGGAGGAAAGAGGTGATAGGTATTCCTGCCCGTAGGTGCGTTGCAGAGGAGGCGAAATGATGTTGTCAATAGAGGGACTACTGATCTTCGTCGGAATGAAAGCGTTACGGTTCCAACACCTGGAAGGGAGAGTGCTGTTCGCCAAGCAGGAGGATGGAGTGATGGGCGATGTGTAGGTATATGAGAAGATTGAAAGAAGCAATCAAAAAATTCCGTAAGGGAACTGAAAGGCCTGGGATACTCGAAAGATGTACCACGGTGTATGAGGGAATACATGGAGCGTACGAGAAACTGAGGAGTGAATGAATTAATATCTGGCACTGCTGATGAGGAAGACTTTCGGAGGGTGAAAGACACCACAGAAGAGGTTAAGCATTGGGCAAAACGGAACAAAGCCCTGAGTGATCGGCACTCTATGGAGATTCCGAACTTAGAGAAGGACGTATTTGAGTAACACATGACTACTGCGACAGGTGACTGGAGAAATAAGGTGGTACGCCAGAGGAGAGGCAGTTCATCAGAATATCAGGGAACTACAAACCGAAGTAGAAATCCTGTGTAGGGGAATAGTAATGACAAAATGGCTGCAGTCCACAGAAAATAGTGTTTGGGAAGCACGGTGGAAAGTATCAGAACTACAAGAGAGTATGCAGCAGGCTGTAAGACGGCAGCTAGGGGAAACGTATTGTCGGAGGAACTTTGGTTGGAGTTGGGGTTGGAGTCAGAACCCGAGAACAAAAACTTATCTTTTATTTCAAGATAGCCACAGTATTGGTGAGAATAGATGGAGTGAAAATTTACATTTCCGTTTCTAAACCAGTAGCAGAGAAACAAGCACGTTACGAGTGCTACATCGTTCGTTTGTATCCTGTCGAGGACAGTGAAGAAATTTGTAAGAATAAAAACGCAACGACCATTATTAACTGCATAAGACAAGGGGAGGTATGTATAAATGGAGGGAGCAAAGTTGCGAAAATGCTACCGAGGGGAAAATCACAGTCTATTTGAATGCGATAATAACAGAGGAGCAGGATTCCTGCACAGTGAAATAGTTAATGGGACAAAAGGAGGTAAGAGTTGCAATAAAGAGGTGATCGAGCTGAAATTGTTCTTTCATCTGGTCGAGGAGCACTTGTTGCATTTTACATTTGACAAGACGGTGGTAGTGGCTAGTTGTTCCCAGAAGGGGAAACTTTTGTCAGCAGATAGGCTACAATTAAACAGGAGTGGTTTGTTATTAAATGTAACAGCGTGCGAGATAATGGGCCTTCTTTGCATCTGCCCATCGCGATTTCAGGGATTACTCACCTAAATGTTTCACAGCCTTGTTTGTATTCGCTAGAGGAGCTCATGAAAGTGCCACATATCTAACAAGCATAAATTAAGGTATAGGGCCAGAATAAATGCAGCCATGAACACGTCTCTAAACCAGCAAGAGGGACAAATCTCCCTGGAAACATTAGCGCAACACATAAATTTATTTCGGGAAAATCAGTACCACTGCAGCAAGACTTACTCTGCTGAACGTAGTCCTTATTTTGGTATGTAGAAGACAAAGTACAAGACTGAGTTCAGATTCAGTTCCTAAACTTGATAATCACCTGGATTCGGTTAGGAATTGAGTCCTCAGGCTTGT
Organism: Schistocerca piceifrons; assembly: GCF_021461385.2. Classification (NCBI taxonomy): domain Eukaryota; kingdom Metazoa; phylum Arthropoda; class Insecta; order Orthoptera; family Acrididae; genus Schistocerca; species Schistocerca piceifrons. The sequence continues at coordinate 211,927,658 of NC_060138.1, forward strand.
GGGGGACGTCGCATGCAGGCTAAGCCACTCACTGAGAATAATATCGCGAAATTCCAACAGACTGCAGGGATGCTGAAGTCTGCATTATACCCGCTCTTCGAACGTGTCCCATATATTTCCTAAAGGTCTCAAGTCAGATGATTCTGCGGGCCAGTAAAGATGTAATAGGATGAGGATGTGTTCAGAAAGCCATTCATATATTTATAATTGCGTAGACTTCCACGGCCAGCGCCCAGACGCCATACGCAGAAAGCTTCTATGTCAACCAGTCACATATTCTTCTAGCCCGATGAACTTTACTGTTGTGGTTTTTATGTGCCTGTGTGAAAAATGGTCTGTTTCTGGGTGACCGACTACAAATGTTCTTTGCATGCAGTTCCTTTCGCAATGTTCTCTCGCTAACAGGACTGCCTGCAGCAATTCATGTCGGATTTGGAAGCGATTTCGATTCACAAGCCGTGTAACGCGTATCCAGTCAGGATCTTTTTCCGACCATAATCCTGGCGTGATTCGTGACCACGTATGTTAGACCACTGCTTGCAGACACGTTGAACAGTCCGCAGCGAAACACCAACAGTCCAGCGATTTTGTACACCTATGGCCAAGGGCAAGGCCAAACACGATTGCCCTGTTCTGCCACTCCGTCACGTCCTTGCCATTTTTACCTACAATGTACACTTGAGACTATAATCTCACTGATCGATACTTCCTTATGCTCACGTAGAGGCAGTTCTCACGATCTTCAGTATGTGACTCGATCACTTCGCCATCTGTAAAGGTTTAACGATTCATCTGTGCTTGAGAACTGGGGGTACCAATTTTTTGTCTGATGAGTTATTTTTTTCTTTGGTGCGAATTTTATTGCAAAATTTTCAAACCGGAGCAACTACAATATTTTATCATATTAAGAAGTGAAGTTTTGTCCGCTATTTTCTGTCGTAGTTAATTTCGTCCAAAATGTCTGTTTAAGAAACCTGAGTATCTTTACACTGTGATATATAGGGCAGTAGCTTCAATATGGGGAGCCTAATTAAAATGCCCTTACATAAAGTAATTTTCTTCGGCTCCACAGCAGTAAATTACCCAAATCGTTAAATGTCTGTCAGAGATCAGAGTTATTCAGTATAAAAAATGTAATATCTTATTTTAATCGTGAAACTCATTCCACAGCGTCCTCTACCATAGCACAATAACTAACACATTGTCTCTCATGAGGGTCTGCGTTACTTCATTCATTACTAAACACACATTGTGTAACCAACTAGTACTGCAACTGTGATTAATTAGGAACGGCGACGTTATTACCTACGGATGTGCTAATTACAGCAGAACACAGTTTGCTTAGTATAACTAGTCTGTGTCTTTAATGTGAGCTATAGCTGGGATGATGAACTTTCACCTGCGGCGTTAGCTTAGTACCATTGCTTTTGAACGGTACTGCATCCTAATTTCCTCCATGCTAGACTGCGTTAATGCTGTCTCCTTCACTCGTTAGAGTAGCTTCTTATGAAAAAAAAAAAAAAGATGCTAGAGCCTAATGTGGGGAATGGGGGGTATGAATCTTTCTAGTTCCTCATCTAGACAAAAAATTTAGTGAGTGCTTTTATTTATGGTGTAGATCATTGTGGTGAACAGCTAGGCAGGTTCACTCCCCTCGATATGCTGATTGGCTTCGAAATATTCTCGTACATTAACGATTTAGAACACAGTCATAAATAACCACACTATGGTGGACGATCAACTGGGAGGATTACGTCTGAAACGTTCCTTTGCAGTTGCTAAATAAGGTTACCTGTATTGTTAATCGACTCTTCTATACAGATTTTATTTAGCTACAGATGCTGTGGGGTAAAGCTGGCTGTACTCACGTGGTCAATGAGAAAGTCGCACTAAAATATCTTGTCACTTCACATATTCATAGCTTGGTGTATATCCGTTCTACTTAACGCCACTGAATTTTTGAACATAATTTGGAGAACAGTTTGTTTCTGAGGCGCAAAAAAATTTACTAGTGTTTAGTAGCCTGATTGAATTTGAAAAATGCCATAATAAATCGCCAGTATTTGTTGTTTAGATGTTATTCTTTTTTAACTACTAGGTTTGGTCATGCGACCATCATTTAGCAGAGAAATTTCATCATTAAAATGAAAGCTTGTGTAAAAAATTAAATATCGACAAGTTGATCACCATGTAGCTGAGAAAGTTTGTCATTTCGAAAATATTGAACGTATGTGGCCGAGAAGACTGTACTAATAGATACAATCAAGTTACATTGTTATTTAGATCAAAAACTGAAAACTCTCAACCACAACGCGATTATACATGAAATGAATTCATCAGAACAAACGAATAGGTTTCTCGTCAGAATTTAGTTAAGAGACGATGTCATAAAATAACAGTAAATATTTTGTAGAAACAATTCCAGCATTTAGACCAGAAAAAATAAAGAGAGATGCTAAGCAACTGAATGAAAAAATTCATTTTTTATCCAATGATATATCTGTATTTTCTGATCTCTCTGCGTAATTTTCACAATTGCTTCATGTCGATACGATATATAATTTACGTGTAACATACATGGCTCAGCATGTAATGTAAAAACGGCCCCCACTTTTGTGCTTGTGTGCACGGCAACGGAAACTACGAAACACAGAGTTGGAAATTCATTAAGAGCAATTTTCTACATACATTAGCGACCAATATAGTAGGATTATTGTTTCAGTTACAGCAAATGTTTTAGTTCATTAATGAATAGAACTGCTACAAGAACTGTGTGTGAGAGTAGTGTAGGTGAACTAATAAAGCTTTTTTCATGATTTGATGGCAGCTGGAAGAAACATGAATGGAATAGTTTCAGCTGCTTTGTTTAAGGCAGGAAAAGTATCCGGTGTGAACATTACATCAGATTTTGGTTTAAAACATGCAGATACTGAGCATAACTGCTAGAGGAAGTACGATGGATACAGCGGTAGAATCACGGCCTGGCGCGTGAATGTGCTGATAGAACAAGAAATCGCAGCACCAAGAAGGAATTGTGCAACATAAACGAAAGTTGGTAGTCGTGTTTCTAATTCAGAACAATTACGTCTATTCAAACTTGGCGTCAGTCATATAAGAGTGGCGCCACTATGAAAATTCAAATCAGTTATGATTTAAATACATGCTGTAAAGATTGTGAGCGATAGTTACCTTTGGGTTTCGACATATTGAGTTGACGTTCCACTGGCACCACACTAGTGCCAATTGCGACCCTAGTAGTATGGAGCGAGAACTCAGTAGAGGGCAGGGTGGAAATCTGTTGAGCTTTCTGATGAAAGCCGCTTCTGCCTCAGTGCCATTGATGGCTGTGAGTTGCTTAGAAGGAGGTCAGTTGAGGTCCTGCACCCAATCTGTATCCCTGCTAGACATACTGGACCATTATCTGCAGTTATGGTCTGGGGTGCGATTTCCTATGATAGCAGGAGCACTCTCGTGGTTAACCCACGCACCTTTACTGCAAATGTGTACATCTGTCCGGAGATTCAAGCTGTCGTGCTCCCATTCATGAACAGCATTTCTGGTGATGTTTTCCAGCAGTGAAACACTTGCCCACATAGTGCTGCTGTAACCCAGCATGCTGTACAGAGTGTCAATATGCTGCCTTGGCCTGCTCGATCACCAGGTCTGTCTCCAATCGAGCACATATGGAATAGCATAGGACGAATGGTTTATGATGATGAACTGACGAGAACAACACAAACACACAGTCCTGAGGAAGTGAAAATCCCCAACCTGGCTGGGAATCGAATCTGGGACCCTGTGAACAAGAAGCAGCAATGCTAGCCACTAGACCACAAGCTGCAGACAGATGGTTCATTATGAAATTATATGGATTAATATATACATCTAATTGTATGCTCTGAGAAAATTATTTGGAGGATGAATATTCCATACCTCCTGTTGGAAAATTTCGTTTGTTTCATTTTCAAGTACAGTATATATAGTGTAGATTAACATGATCCATTAATGACATGTCAATTAACTGACTATTTTTATGATTTGTCTGACAGGTAACAAATACGAAATGTAGCACATCAAATTCTGCACAGTTATAACAATTTGTTATATCAACTTCAAAATTCTTCTTACCATTCAATACTGCAACTTCAACATTTTATGGTTCGTAAAAATATATCAGAACCTTTGGATTTTTCGGTATATTTTCCCACTGTTCTAGCTCGTAATTTGGTTCATATTTAACAATTGGTACATGAATTTGCATCGATTCTACAACAGTTTTTCTTTCCTTAGGAAGCGTATATTTAATTTCAACTCCAGCTTCATTATAATCAGGCCATCTAAGAATAGCATCTCCTGCACTTGAACTCCTTGTAAAAATTATTGTAAAATCTCCTCCGCACATAATTTCTGCATAATCTTTAAGAAATCCACCAAGTAGTGCAAGTGGATAAAGTGCCTCGTCTTTCTTACTCTTTATTTTTCCATTATTAAGAATATGTCCTTCCAAGGTTATTTCATCAGCAAGAAGTGATGAAGAAATAAGAGGATATTCAATTCTAGATAGAATACAATTACATTTCTTTACAATTATAAAATCAGATGGTTTTTCCACATATTTATTGATTAATTTTAATTGGATTTTCCATCATAAGTTGGATAATCTGATTCTGATCTATCAGGATTAGCTACAACAGTTCTAAAGTTCATATATAACTGTGTGTGACTAGGATGAAGCTAACCATCACCAATATTAATTTCGATCTCTGTATCCTTTTGGGTGAATTTAAATAACTTTCTATTTTCTCATTTACAGAGAGTGTATAAAAGTGATGACATTTGATTTTGTTCATGATTTATTCAGGATAAAATTTATTACGACATTTTTAAAACAACTGTTGCACAAGAACCATTAAAGTCAATCAAATTGTCATTTTCATCCGATATAGCAGTTTCTAAGCCTTGAATAGGATCAAAAATAGGCATATTTACAGAATAATGAATTATTGGTCCAACAAATTTTGCATTAGGATTGAATGAAGCAGTATAATAGTTTCTCAGTTAAAATAATCAGTAAATGTTAGAATCATTCCATCAGTTAGATTAAAGTTTATATTAAGTAATTCAAATGGAATACATTGGGAACATCGTTACCCACAGTTTTTTGATGGTCTCAACAGCTTGTCCACTAAATCTGATACTATCTTTTATATCAGTATACAATTTTACATAACTTTCAATAGTAAATCTATTTAAAATTTCATTTTCTGTTACATGAATATTTGGCTTTTTGTATGAATAAATTTTTCTAAGTTTCTTAAACTGTACTAGTCAACAGAAACTTTTATTTTTTCTTTGTCAGAATACAGTTTATTATTTTTCGATGTAGTATTTGGAATTAAAAAAGTTATATAAAAACTAACCAGAGCAATATTTTCATAATTTTCTTGTATAAGTACAGTCAACACTTTTTGAGAACATATAACTGACCACTCAACTGAAATAGGTAACTATATTTCAAATTTTAGTAAAATATTATTAAATAAATAAATACTGTCTGGGAAGCAAAAATAAGAATTCCAAAGAAGAAAGAAAAATAATGTGGTAAACGTTTACAAAATTCTATTCCATGTGCAATAATAGGACAGATGGTTGTGAAAAAACCATATTAATGGTTGACAACTATGTTATAGCTCCAGGTTGTTTAATTGGAATAAAATTAATTATTGGTATGCTTACCCGAAAAGTTTAGATGAATCAAGATACTCAGAGTTTATAAAAATGGGTAAAAAATAGAAACAACCTCAGTGAGAAGATTACTATTTTTACTGAAAATAACAATGAAACTGTACCACTAGATAGATGCAGGGAAAATTCACTAGTAGTATTTAATGACTTGTTTATTGAAAATCAGGGTGTAATTAAAGAATATTTTACTGGAGGAGGACACAAAGGAATAGATTGTTTTTATTTGGTTCAAACACATTCAAAAATACCAAAACAATTAGACAGAAATAATCTAACTTTTTATATAATTAGGCATGATGACACATTTTTAAATCATATTTATCACTAGTTCGTTGCTGATAATTTAAAGTTTGAGAATTTTATAGAAATTTATAAAAAATGTCAGAATGATCAATTCAGATTTTTTACAAAAGCCATGACAAAGAAACTCTAATGAACGTAAATGCAGGCATCACATTAAAGATTTGTTTACAACACAAATTTTTGGCATAAACTTTAAAAATGAACATAATTGATAAATATAAAATTAAATATAAACATAAATCTTCAATATAAATATTAAATGTTACAAATGTTTAGTTACTGTTTTTTCATCCATAATAAATGTTTTCAAAATATGGCCCAGAGGTTGTCAAGAAAGCTATACGAAATGGAAAAAAGGTGAAAAATGAAAGAACAACTCAAGCTTTGGAGGAAACAACCAAAAACATAACATAAAAAATATAAAAAATTTAATCACCATGTTACCGATGTTATTGAACGAGTAAAACAAGGAATCCAAGTATTAAGTGATACTGTATTGAAGGTTACTGAAAAAATAGTGAAGTTGAAAAACAAATGATTTCCTATCAGCATCTTACAGAAGTTTTTGGAGATTTATCACCAATTAGACAACTATACAATTGGTCTGAAGATTATGCCAGTAAATATGACTACACAGTAAGTGAATCAGAAATAAAAGCAGCATTGAATAAATATGAAGAAGAGAAGAAATGTGTTTTAAAAAAATAAAAGAGACACACACTAAGGACAACATTAAAAAATAAAAAATAGGATGATGTTAAAAAAATAAATATATGTATAAGAATGTTAAAGTATATCAACAATTGTGAAGAAATAAATTTTGGATTAAGACCAGTTGGTGGATTTAAATATGTTGATAGTTCACCAGTTAATTTCAGTTATGATAAAATAATAATTGGTCATAAACAATATGAAGATGCAGATGGACTGATAAGTCTTTTAACTAAAAAACATGTTACTATAGGTTATATCAGTAAAAAAATTTGATGGTGGTGATTGACCTAATTATACTATACAATTCAGGTGCATTATATTCTGATAATAATCCAAATAAAATAAAATGAAGCAGAGGTAAAAAATAAAAATATTTTATGAAACAAATTGCTGACAACTATTTCCCAAACTTAAGAAGTGAAACAATAGTTTATTCTGACTCAAGTTCAGATGTAAAAGCTGGTGATGCTTTGATAAAGAAACATACATATAAACCAGTTGAATATGTTTGGACGAATGATGTTAAAGATTTAATCGATAGATTAATAATAATAATAATAATAATAATGTTAGAGATTTAATCAATAGATTAATAATAATAATAATAATAGATTAATAATAATAAATTCAGTGATCTCATTACAACAATCCAAAAGGAATTCCATACTTCATAATATTTTTAAATAATCTTCCTCACACTTCCTGGACAAGTGAACACCATGATAAAGGATTTTTAAAGACTTTGATTAACAAACTTCCATTCAAAATGCATGTTCCTGGTTATAATTACTGTGCCTCTGGAACAAAATTGGAAGAAAGATCACCTAGATGTGATAAAGCAATTAATCCATTATATGACACATGGGAAAAAACAGGATATTGCCTATAGAGACAATAAATATTTAGAAAGAAGACTTCAAAAAACAAGAACTTCAGACAGCTGCAAAACACAGAACGCTTGCTTCCGATGCTTCAATAGGAGAAAAAATTGCTGCAACTGTAGTTAGGGGAATAATGTATGGAAAACGAATAATAGGTATGGTTATTGAACTAGTCGAAAATGAATGAGGATTCCAAAAATCATTAATCCATACAAATGTGTCACCTGTACGAATAAATAACTTCAGCATTCATTATAATTTGCTGCCTAGTGTCAAACCTACACCAAAATCAATTAAATGTGAACTTAATAAAGGATAATTATTTGTTTATTGACCAACTTTTAACTGACGTTCAGAAACGAAAGAGAGATAGAAATGAGAAAACTGGTGGTAATTTACTCACAACATAAGGCACTCCTGTTGTCATAAAAGGTATTGAATATCTTATTTAAAAAAAAAACAAGAAAAGAAACAACAGGTTCTGGATGAACAAAAAATCAATGAGGTCTTCTTATATTACTACTGTCTGCATTACCATTTTTATTTGGTGGTGCAACACCGGCTACTCTTGTAGCAAATACAGTAATAAACAAAAAAGAACTGATATAAAAACAAAAGAAAAAAGATTTTCTTTGGGGTATTGGAACATATACTGTATTTGACCATAATGAATTACCTCAAAGAAAACGATTTATTGACATATGGTCAGCACAGATACAGAAAATATCGTTCCTGTGAAACACACCTAGCCCTTTATACTCATGAAGTAATGAGTGCTATTAAAAGGGGATAGAAAATGGATTCCATATTTTTAGATTTAAAGAAGGCTTTCGACACCATTCCTCGCAAACATCTTCTAACAAAACTGCGTGCATATGAAATATGGCCTTAGTTGTGGGGCTGGATTCGTGATTTCCTGTCAGAAACATCACAGTTGGTAGTAAGAAAAGTAAAGGCATCGAGTAAAGCAGAAGTAATATTTGGCATTCCCCAAGTAAGTGTTACAGGCCCTCTATTGTTCCTGATCCATATTAACAACATAGTAGGCAATCTGAGTAGCCATCTTAGATTGTTTTCATATGATGCTGTCATTTGTCGTCATGTGTAGTCATCAGAAGACCAAAACGAATTGCAAAATTATTTTGATAAGATATCTGTGTAGTGCAAAGAGTGACAATTGAGCCTGAGTAAAGAAAAGTGCGATGTTATTCACATTAGTACTAAAAGCAATCTGCTACATTTTGATTATGTGTTAAGTCACACAAGTCTGATGGCTGTAAATTGAACTAAATACTTAGGGATTACAGTTACAAATAACCTAAATTATGACGATCACATAGATAATGTTGTGGGTAGAACAAACCAAAGATAGCAATCCATTGGCAGAACTCCTAGAAGGTGCAACAGGTCCACTAAATTCTTATGCCACATTTGTCCACCCTGTGTTGGAGTACTGCTGTGCGGTATGGCATATGCATCAGGTGGGTCTGACAGATTACATCGAAAAATGTATCTCCACTTGTTTCTAGTGAAATTAGTAAACATGAAAAAAAATTTATTTCTGATATGTGTTTACTCCATTTCACTAGTAAATAAAAATTAGATGGTCATAGCAAAAACTGTTTAATTAACAAACCACTAAACAAAGAAATACCAGAGAAAGGTTCATATGTAAATTTTAAAAATGATCAAGATACACAAAAAGTTCCATTTGCTATTTATGCTGATTTTGAAATTTTCCATGAAAGGTGGACAACTGTAAACCAAATCCAGAAAATTTATATACAATGACATATTGGAACCATGAAATGCATGGATTCTGTTTCTATATCCATTGTGTTGTTTATAAAGGCCCACATTGTCATAAAAAATTATTGATTATATAAAAAAAGAGGTTGAAGAAATTGGAAAATTTATTCTGAAATTGAAGAAATGAGATAATAAACCCCTTAAGAAGAATCAAGGTATGCGAGATCTAAAATTTGTACATTGTGTGAATGTCATTACTTACAGAAAAACAAAGAGGTTTATCATCATTACCATTTAACTAGAAAATTTATAAATACATTATGTAATAATTGTTACCTGTGTCTCATCCAATTTATTTACATAATTTAGCAGTATATGAGCCACACCTGTATGTGAAAGAACTTGGCTATGATAGAAAATAAATTGATTAAATACCAAATAATGATGACAAATATATTAGTTTTGGTAAGAGGACATAAGATTTGAAAATGAGATTTACTGCCACATTTAAATATATGGCTTTGTCACTTGACAAATTTGAAAAGGGATCAAATGAAAAACATTAGAAAATTTTTCTCAGAAAAATTGTTCAATCTAGTGATCATGAAAAGGGTATATCCATATTATTACATGGATTCCTGGAAGAAATGTGAAGAAACACAAATACTACCAAAATGAGAATTTCACATAAACTTAATGACCATGAAACAGACAATGAAGATTATAAACATTCAAAATTAGTTTGGGGAAAATTTTATATGAAAAATCTTGATGAATATTATTAACTGTATCTTAAGAAACATGTATTGTTGTTGGCTGACGTGTGTGAAAATTTTACCTGGCTTATCATGGGATGCGGTGTTGAAAACGACTAAACAACTGCTGGAATTATTACATGGTTACAATATCATTTTAATGGTAGAAAAAAAGGAATAAGAGATTATTTACCCCATCTTGCAAAGGATATGACAAAGCAAATAAAAATATATGAAGGATTTTCATGGTAAAAAGAAAAATTATTTAGCATATTTAGATGCAAACAATTAATATGGTTATGGTACGAATTTGAATGGAATGAACGCAATAATTTTGATTGTAGAAAAAGTGAAATTCAGACAATGCTAAAATTGGAAGTATATTTAAAGTGGATTAAAAGTATCCAAAAGAATTACACAATTTACATAAAGATTTGCCATTAGCTCCTGAAAATAACATTGTACCAGCAATTAAAGAAAGCATGTTGTTGACTAATGTAAATGCAAACATTATTATGCAGTTCACTATACAGATCTTAAACAGTACATGTCTCTTTTAATGAAAATAACAAAAAGACATAATCTTAAAATACAGCCAATCAGATTAATTGAAGAAATATGTAGATTTAATAACAATTATGAAAATTAAAGCCAAAAAGATTTTGAATAATTATTTTGCCAGGTAGATACTTAAATATAATGAGTGGATGGGATTTTCAGTAATTGAAAATGAAAATATTAAACCGAGATACAAAGGGATGAAGAAACTTAAAAATAATAATAATTATGAGTTTCATTATCTAAATTCATTCTGTGAAATTTTTTAAAACATTATTTTTCGTATTAAATTTTATAAACTTTAAATGGATAATACCAAACAGTTAAAGCATTGTGGTGACTGTCTGAATAAAAAGAATATTAATGAATTTCATAAAGATAAGTATCAAACAGATAGATATTGTAGTGTATTTTAAGAATGTAAAAAATATTAACAGAAAATTAAATATACTTGTGAATGTTGTAAAACTGTGATTGAGCCTTATCGCGAAAACCATTTACATATCATTAAAAATCTTATTGCTACCAATAAAGAAATAATCAGAAAAATTTTAGGTAAGTAACCGATTTCTTACATTCACTTTTTATAATAAAATACACTGCACTAGTGAGCCAGTAAAATTTTAATACGAATTATTCTTTTCAAGAATGAATTAAACTTTTTTCTTTCATGTGGCTTATATTAAAAGAAATATTAAATTTAGTTTCTTACATTCACCTTTTGTGAGGAAAACACAATTTTTTTGCAAGTGAACATGAGAAAAAAATATTTAATTCTCTTAATTTTCTAAGTAATTTGTTACAAAATACACTTTTTTGAAGTTAAAATAAGTGAGTTAGACCTAAAAATGGACGATAGGAGATTAATTCAGTTGGTTCAGGGTATCATTTTGTGAGTCAGTGAAGGAATGAGTGAAACGATCTTTGTTTCAGGACATCTCCATCTCCTGATGTAACAAAGGACAAAACTCGTAATCCAAATAAAAGTAGAAAGTCACTTATACAGTGAAACTTCCTGGCAGATTAAAACTCTGTGCTGGACCGAGACTCGAATTCAGGATGGGACGAGGTAGGAGACGAGGTACTGGCGGAATTAAAGCTGTGAGGACGTGGTGTGAGTCGTGATTGGGTAGCTCAGTTGGTAAAGCAGTTCCCTGTGAAAGGCAAAGGTCCAGAGTTCGAGTCTCCATCTGGCACATGCTTTTAATCTGCCTGGAAGTTTTATATCAGTGCACACTCTGCTGCAGAGTGAAAATTTATTTCTGGGCATTTAGACAGTATCTGTCTTTTTCCAACCACCTGGGTAGGCACGCACAATTATGTACCTGCAGCCATAAATTGCCACCAACTGTCCCCACCCAAACACTGGAACATCTTTCTTTAAGCCACTATCACACAGCACCTAAAAGATGAAAGCTGTTGAATGCTACCTAAATACTACGCTATTTTGTTCATTTGGTGCTATGGCAATTTCAAATTTTGCTTGTCACACCTCAGTACAAATATCTACACAAACTGTGTTAATATTGTTAACAATCATTTCTAGTACATTATGGACCATCCATACAGCTGTAGATTCCAAATTTTCCTACTTTCACTACTCAGTCTATTATATTAAAGTAAGCTTTTGTGTGATCTGTTGTGTGTAATATTTACTGTAGAATGTTTTTCCAGATAAACTAATAAGGGAGTGTGAAGTCTGTAGAGGAAAACGATCATGAGAGTTGGACAGTGAAAGGTAGGAAGGGAGAGAAATAACTCAAGACTGTCTCCCATGTGTGGTGGACTGAGCATCGAATATATAGAAATGTGTATTTCTATTTACCTTGATCTAACAGTTAGTAAAAAAAGGTGCATCAAAATGACATTGAATGGTGAAAGGTTGTTGGGACTCTGTTAGCGATTTATGAACATAGAGGTGCTACTGTATGAATTATAACTAGAGGGAAGTTTTGCTTCATTACTGCACCACATTACTTATTAATGATGTAAAGTACTTAATCATTTAATGAAAACTATTATATATATATATATATATATATATATATATATATATATATATATATATATATATATCGTTCAGAATGGATAAACGTGTACTATGTCCTGATAATAGTTTTCATTAAATGATTAAGTACTTTACATCATTAATAAGTAATGTATATATATATACATATATATATATATATATATATATATATATATATATATATATGTATATATATATATATATATACATTACATTACATTACATATATATATATATATATATATATATGAAACGTGACAAGAAAATCGGTGAATGTGAGTAAATTGAAGGCCCTAGTTTTGCTTGAATTGCTGTACATACACTATTCCAACTTTTGTTGTTTCAGAAGAGGCTAGATTCAAGCTATTTCGTTGAACAAGAGCAAGGCAGTATTTATTTATTCATTAATTTAACCTGATCTGTTTAGGGTCATCAGGTGCTCTCTTACATTGGACATCGGTTTCACATCTTTTGTACATCATACTAACCTGGGAAATGACAATTTTGACATGACAAACAGTATTAAAATGATATAAGGGTCTGAAGTGACAGTGAGAGTAGACTATATTATACTGACTATGAACTAATAAAATAAAAACTGGTAGCATTTGCATTACTGCAGCTGCTGTCACTAACAGTGTTTAAAGCAATAACAGCGACAATAATAACAATAATGCATAGGTCGGTATTGAGATTCTGGGTAGCTATCTTCAGGTTTATTGGTTTGGCACTTAGATGCCACTGGAGGTCAGCAGCGTAGATGTGGTATTTGCAGTGGGACAAAACTACTGATGCATCATTGACACACAGTGAAAAGAGTATAGTACTCGTATCTAATTCCGAGTCTGGGGACGCCTAATATTACCATCTTCCATTACGACTTTATGGTGCCGGATATGACGCACTGCTGGCGAGACGTCAAATAAGCAAGAAAGGAACAAACTTAGGAGGAGACAGAAAACTGTATTGTGAGTTTGTGATGAATTCTAAAAGAACAGAATCAGTTTATCACATCGTAACTGGTATCCGTGTGCGCCCATGTCGGCAATTTGTGCAGAGGTAGCAGCCATATCATTTGGTGACGCAGGACGTTCTGCCAAGTGGAAACGGACAGGTGAGCGGGGCAAGTTTAATGCGAGCTGTCGTGGGGAATATGGGTAGCGTAACGAATGATGCGAACGCTGTGACACGAAGCGTGGCAGGGCCTTTGTCGGCTGGACGGCACGGGACGGCGATTAGCTGGCGGCGCGGCGCGGCCTGGCTTTGATCCGGCACTTTTATTGGACGGGGCCTCCTCTCCCTCCTCCTCCTCCTCCTCCTACTCCTCCGGATGGCGTTTGGGCCGATCGGCTGCTGGCTGCTGCAGATCGATGCGCGGCTCGGCGTGGCCACCACAGCCGCCTAGCAACTACCCGCCGGCACATGTGATCCGATGGCCTTCCCAGCCAACTTCCCTCACCAGCAGCACAAAGTACCGGGTGATCAAAAAGTCAGTATAAATATGAAAACTGAATAAATCACGGAATAATGTAGATAGAGAGGTACAAATTCACACACATGCTTGGAATGACATTGGCTTTTATTAGAACTAAAAAAATAGAAAATTTCAAAAAATGTCCGACAGATGGCGCTTCATCTGATCAGAATAGCAATAATTAGAATAACAAAGTAAGACCAAGCAAAGATGATGTTCTTTACAGGAAATGCTCAATATGTCCACCATCATTCCTCAACAATAGCTGTAGTCTAGGAATAATGCTGTGAACAACACTGTAAAGCATGTCCGGAGTTATGGTGAGACAATGGCGTCGGATGTTGTCTTTCAGCATCCCTAGAGATGTCGGTCGATCACGATACACTTGCGACTTCAGGTAACCCCAAAGCCAATAATCGCACGGACTGAGGTCTGGGGACCAGGAAGGCCAAGCACGACGAAAGTGGCGGCTGAGCACGCGCTGAACTAGCACATTCCCCATTCTGATAATACAGCTTCACTAAAAGCGCCTTTTCAGGTAACGCCAACATGCTGCTACTGCTGGCGCATCTGATTCTCTCTCTCATTACAGCTCCTTTTATACACGATTGTCATTCTCAGTCACTGACGTTTTGGTATCCAGCGCCATCTGTCGGATATTTTGTGAACTTTATTTTTTTTTTTTGTTCTAATAAAACCCTATGTCATTCCAAGCATGTGTGTCAATTTTTACCTCTCTATCTACATTATTCCGTGGTTTATTAAGTTTTCAAATTTATACTGACTTTTTGATCACTAGGTACTCTCTCACTGTACCCTTGTTTGAGATGCGGCGAGGACGTACTTAATTTCTGTGTCATCCATCTTCTTAATAAAAATTCAAACAGTTACCATACTTAAATGCAAGTGCCAATGATTGTTCAAATCATAGAAACTTGGCATTGTTCTGTCACGCTTTAAAAATTTTACTGAAAGGGGGACCGCGCCTACTCGTCATCACCGATTACATCCAAATTCATCGTATACACAGGTCTTGGCCAGATATAAAAGTGACGGACGTGGGAACTCCAGATGGCCAAGCGTTTAGAACAAATAGCATTGGCGACCATCGGGTGAGACATAAATCTTCAGCGCTAACGTAGTACTCAGAAAGCGATTGGAGCAATGGAAACAATAAGAAATGGTGGGATCGAGATCCTTCGTGGAAACTTTTGTTTCATAATTTTATGTTCCTTATACCTCAAATAAACCGAAATGATGCTATAATTTTAATTGATATTGTGTTTATACTGGGTGCTGGTGGAGAGGAAATTTAGTTATTAGTATTTTATTAAGGATCTAATTCATATAACAGTCATCACAGTCACTCAAGAAAGTTATTATTAAGCTTTACTTGTTTAATCAGAATCGGACGATGACTCTCCTTGTTCGCAGTCTCGATGATTCGAAGCGATCTGCAATCCTGCGTAAGTAAAATGTCTTGGGTTTCTTGCGTTGCGTACTCAGTCGGGAAACCTCAGATCAAGCGGAAATTTTGCTTTGATAGAGTTTAATTATCCGATGAAATAATGGGGCTCTTGGATCAAATAACTGCAGGTTCGTTTCCAATTCATCGGAAGTTCCCTTCTGATTACCAACGAAACGACACCTCCGTGCAAATTTCCAATGAGAGAATTCATATACAATGAAATGTAAATCATTAGTATGTATTTTCTTGAGTAACATACAATATATTTTCAATCTCTTTCTTCCAGTAATCTCGATAGCAAAATTACAATTATTCAATGCGGCAATTCTGTACGGAGAATATCCTAGAAGTCCTCTCAACACACACCAGAGAGAATATTACAAAGAGTAATTATGCGCTCATGGAATAGTAATAATACTGTACTACTTTGCGCATCGATTCTTCTAGTATATCACAGTCCACTAAAGAGACAGCTTACACTACACTCGTTCGTCCTCTGTAAGAATATTGCTGCGCGGTGTGGGATCCTTACCAGGTGAGATTGACGGAGGACATCGAAAGAGCGCAAAAAAGGGCAGTTCGTTTTGTATTATCACGTGATAGGGGAGAGAGTGTGGCAGATACGAAACGCGAGTTGTGATGGAAGTCATTAAAGCAAAGACGTTTTTCGTCGCGGCGGGATCTATTTACGAAATTTCAGTCACCAACTTTCTCTTCCGAATGCGGAAATATTTTGTTGAGCCCAACCTACATAGGTAGGAATGATCATCAAAATAAAATAAGAGAAATCAGAGCTCGAACAGAAAGGTTTAGGTGTTCGTTTTTCCTGCGTGCTGTTCGGGAGTGGAATGGTAGGGATATAGTTTGATTGTGGTTCGATGAACCCTCTGACAAGCACTTAAATGTGAATTTCAGAGTAATCATGTAGATGTAGATGTATATAGATGGTCAAGTAGGAAACGTAATTCTCTCATAGAATTGTGCAGGCATAATTAGTAGAATATAAAGAGATATTACAATGCTCAAAGTATTTTATTTGTTAATATTTTCATAAAATATTTTTATGAAAAAGAAAGGCAAAGAAAAATTTAGGACTGAAAATAAATTTCCTGGAAGTGATTGTTAGCGTATACGAAAACTTGATATAAAAAATTAGATTTTTTTTATTATTTTGCAGTTGATGATTTCCGCTTGCTGAGGCGATATTCATCATAAAAACAAGGGAGGTAAGTACAATCCTTTCCTGGAAAAGATTTGCAATCCTGAATTTTCTTCTGCCTTTTCATTTCCTGCTTCTTATAAATGTATTAAGAAAAACCATATAGCCTGTTGAGCATTATTTCCTGTATTTGCAGTGTTGACAGCGTAATAATTGAGAATAAGAAAGGGAAACTTCCACATAGGGCTCGACCTCACGACCTCTGTATTACAGTTCTGATCTCTTCCCGCTGCGCCAAACGCTGGCAGGAAATTATGCCAAAATAAATGGCTCATGGTTCCTCCAGCCCGTGAAAAATGCTATTTTTTCTGAACACTTCGCCATCTGGAGTTTCCACCTGTGTCACTTTCATTTCTAGCCAAGCTCTGAATTTTTTGACGAAATCGGTGGCCACGAGTAAGTGTTTGGCAAGGCTGTCGTCTCTCTCCTTATTTATTTAATTGCTTTATAGAAAGTTCAACATAATCAAAGAAAAGCAGCACCAAGGGATCGAATTAATGATAAACAAACATACTGTATTCGATTTGCTGATGATACAGACTTCCGTGTCCTTTAGCTGACGACACGCGGCTTTCCCCGGACGGTCATCCATCCTGGTACTTGCCGGGCCCAACATTGTTAAAGTTCGGTGATCGGGCTGGGACAGGTGTTACCAATGTGACAGAGTCGTTGACTAGAAGATGATGATGTAGTAGTCTAAGCATGTTATCAGAACGACACGAATTACGTGTTCAAAATTTTGTACCTCGCCTTGGATAACCTCAAACTGAAAATAAACCCAAACAAGACTAAAATAATGGTGACAGATAAATCGAACAACAATAGGGGGAAACATTAAGATAGGAAATGAAATACTAATGCAAGTAAATGTACTTGACACTAGAAAAATACAATAATAATAGTGTCGCACGGCTCAACGCCTTCGTGTTAGTTTTCCAATTGGAAGATACTTCTTCGTCTTGGGTGCCCCTAAGCCGACAGCACTTTGCCGTCACTCATCCAAGTACTGAGTTGATCCGACGAGTCTTAACTTCGCTGAATCGAGAGAACACAGGAGAAGAACAATGACAGATAAAATGTATGTTAAGAGAAGAAATGGAATGACTAAATAAACATTCAGGAGTAAGAGTAATGTATCAATAAACAAATTTCTTCGTTCATAATGAAGACGAAAATAAATTCATCAAAACATTAATTATTTAGCGCTTTAAAAAGCTGTGTCTGGCGAAACAAGAAAAGTTAAAAATCACAAGCAGCAGCGATCTGGATGTCCAGAAGAGATACAGAAATATCCTGGACTAATGAGAAATACAGTGAAAAATCAAAAGAAGAAATGTAACAGAAAAAGGTATTGATTAACATGATACAGAGGGGAAAAACTGAATTAACTGCATAACTGATTAGACATAGCAGCTTCATAAAAACATTTCGAAAAAATGATGAGGTAGAACTCAAGATGTAGTCCCAGTACTTCTATGTAATAAAGTGTTGTCAGAGTAATGAAATGCAGTAACTACAACCAAATGGCACAGATGGCGAGGGGTAGAACGATAACTGACCCAAGAAGGCATTGCCTTTAGTGTCTTATTTCAATAACTGTCTTCCCTGTAGTTTTGTACTCCACAACTCCTTTCTGTACCATAAATCAGCAACTAAACACTGCACCAAGGTAAACTATTAGTTTCGGTGGATAAGTTAAAGCCGGCCGGGGTGGCCGAGCGGTTCTAGGCGCTACAGTCTGGAACCGCGCGACCGCTACGGTCGCAGGTTCGATTCCTACCTCGGGCATGGATGTGTGTGATGTCCTTAGGTTAGTTAAGTTTAAGTAGTTCTAAGTACTAGGGGACTGATGACCTCAGAAGTTAAGTCCCATAGTGCTCAGAGTCATTTGAACCTTTTTTTTATAAGTTAAATTGTACCTTTAGTTTCTATATCTTTAGTTCATCAACACGATGGACACACATACGGGAGAACCATGTCACCCATCCAGATTTAAGTTTTCCGTTCAAAAATGGTTCAAATGGCTCTGAGCAGTATGGGACTTAACTGCTGCGGCCATGAGTCCCCTAGAACTACTTAAACCTAACTAATCTAAGGACATCACACACATCCATGCCCGAGGCAGGATTCGAACCTGCGACCGTAGCGGTCGCGCGGTTCCAGACTGTAGCGCCTAGAACCGCTCAGCCACCCCGGCCGGCAAGTTTTCCGTGATTCCCCTAAATCACACCAGGCAAATGCCGGGATGGTTCTTTTGAAATGGCACCGCCGATTTCCTTCCCAGGCGTTGACACAATCTGAGCTTGTAGTGAGTTTCTTATGACCTCGATGTCGACGTCATGTTAAACCCAATCTTCCTTCCTCCCTTCCTTCCTTCTATTCTTCTTTCATCTAGGAGATAAATTCTTGTGAGATCGGATGTATCCTTCTTAGTCACTCTGTATTTTGAATTGTAGTGTTACCTCGTCAGAGTGTGCGCTGCGACAGAACGAGTATGTGATTCGTTTCCGATCTTTACGAACGATAATTCCGTCTCGTGAAAACGAGAGTCTTATAACTGTCATACAGTTTACGTTCTCGAATACTATGACCAGAAAAAATTTTCGTTGTACGAGTAGTATGGTTCTCAGTGAATTAATTTATGATTCCAAGTGAAAAATAAAGTTAAGCCGAAAGACATTAAACAGTCATTTGTTGTGTGCAAGTTTATGGTCACTGTTTATGTGGTTACCCAACGCTGAATCATCATTCAGTTTTTCATGAAAGCGTTAGTACTGAGAGCAACAACAAAGTATTTATTAATGACTCTATGGAACGACGGCGATGAACGCTCCCAAGTTCCAGAAACGAAAGCAAGGAAATCACTTTTATGATGATATGACAGGTCTCTACGTTTAATAAGTGATCCAGCTAACTAGAAAAAAGTGCAGGAGTTCTTACAGTCTATCTCCGTATTCGTCAAACCACTCCTCACGATCAGAGCTGGCAGAGTGACTTCCAGACATGGCAGCCTCGTGGAGCCGTAAAACTGCATCATACAGAGCATCCTATATCAGAAATTGTTGAATGCATTCCATTGCAGTTTCCACTCCTGCGGCAATTTATTTACCCAGACACTCTCTCACATCACAAATCCAATATTATTCGTTGTCAGTTTTGTAATCTCTGTCTTCCCTAAAATTTTTACATTCTGCGTTTCCTTCTAGCAGCACACAAATTATTTCCTGGCATCTTAACAAATATCCTATCTTTTTATACCTTCTTCTTCTCAGTGTTTTCGATACATTCCTTTCTGTGCAAAGATTTCACATTTCGTAGTCAGTCCACCTAAATTTCAGTGTCCTTCGATACCACCACGTCTCAAACTCTTCGATTCTCTTCCTTTCCGGTTTCCCCACATTTCACGATTCAGTTCCATACCATGTCAGGCTCCAAATGTACATTCTCTGTAACTTCTTCCTAAAAATTAAGGTCTGTGTTTTATACTATTGAACGTGTTTCAGTGAAAAATCCCTCCTTTGCTTGTACTTATTTGCTTCTTGTATAAGCTTTGTTTCGTCCATCAGCGTTATTTTTATTGCCAGGTATTACAATTCCTTCCCCTATTCTACATCGTGATCTGCAATTTTGACATTAAGCTTATTGCTAGTCTCATCTCTGCTATTTCTCACTATTTTCGTATTTTTTTTTAACTTACTATCTATCCTTGTTCTGTGCTCAACAGGCAGTTAATTCCATTCTTCCTCACTTTGACAAACGACGGCAACATTGTCAGCAGACCGTATCACTGATATCCTTACACCCTGAATTGTAATCCCACGCCGGCCGCTGTGGTTCAAATGGTTCAAATAGCTCTGAGAACTATGGGACTTAACATCTTAGGTCATCGGTCCCCTAGAAATTAGAACTACTTAAACCTAACTAACCTAAGGACATCACACACATCCATGCCTGAGGCAGGATTCGTACCTGCGACCGTAGCAGCCGGCGGCCGCTGTGACCGAACGGTTCTAGGCGCTTCAGTACGGAACAGCGCTGCTGCTACGGTCGCAGGTTCGAATCCTGGCTCGGGCATGGATGTGTGTGGTGTCCTTAGGTTAGTTAGGTTTAAGTAGTTCTAAGTTCTAGGGGACTGATGCCCTCAGATGTTAAGACCCATAGTGCTTACAGACAGCTGAACCATTTTTGTAACCCCACTCTTTAACCCATCATTGCTTCTTCGATGCACAGATCTAACAGTAGTGGAGAAAGACTACCCCTGCCTTTCATCCTTTTCACTCTGAACATCTCTTACTTTGCCTCCATTTTTGTTGTTCCCTCTTTGTTAACGTACGTATTACATAGTATCCATATTTTCCTGTAATTTACAACTTTTTTTCTACGACTCTCAGACATATTGTACCATTTGACTTCGTCTCTTCTTCTTCCTAGGTAGACAAATACTACAAAAGTCTGTTGGTACCAGCATCAGCCACGTCATTTGTGCAGTTTCGATGGTCCTCTTCCCTTTCATAGAGCTAAATTGGTCTTCATGTAATACATCCTCAGCATAAATAGAGTAACAGAGGACTCCCATATTCAAATTTTCTAGCTGATGCTGTCTACGTACAATCACAGTGATTTATAGGGAACAGCAGTGGTGCTTGCACCGCACTGTAAATATCACACTAAAATTATGCCATTCCTCTTCGAATGCAAGCCAGTAAGTACACTGAAATTCTCGTCGAATGCTTGCTGGTATTCAAATAAACTGGAGGCAAACATGTTTTGCACTGCTGTCTCCATGATAACTGGAAACCAATGTCGTGTTTTAAAGTGATGGTCAGCCGCACTACGATTAACTTAGAGAAGGGATGCAGCTGTCTGTTTTCGGCTGCGCATGCTCTGATGTGACGTCATCCCTTCCAGCTGTGTGAGTGCTACGTTGCTCACAGCACCAGGTCAGCATTTTCTTTTGAATTTGCGTATAAAGTACACTACTGGCCATTAAAATTGCTACACCAAGACGAAATGCAGATGATAATCGGCTATTCATTGGACAAATATATTAGACTAGAACTGACATGTGATTACATTTTCACGCAATTTGGGTGCATAGATCCTGAGAAATCAGTACCCAGAATAACCACCTCTGGGCGTAATAACAGCCTTGATACGCCTGGGCATTGAGTCAAACAGAGCTTAGATGGCGTGTACAGGTAAAGCTGCCCAAGCAGCTTCAACACGATACCACAGTTCATCAAGAGTAGTGACTGGCGTATTGTGACGAGCCAGTTGCTCGGACACCATTGACAAGACGTTTTCAATTGGTGAGAGATCTGGAGAATGTGCTGGCCAGGGACGCCGTCGAACATTTTCTGTATCCAGAAAGGCCCGTACAGGACCTGCAACATGCGGTCGTGCGTTATCCTGATGAAATGTAGGGTTTCGCAGGGATCGAATGAAGGGTAGAGCCGCGGGTCGTAACACATCTGAAATGTAACGTCCACTGTTCAAAGTGCCGTCAATGCGAACAAGAGGTGACCGAGACGTGTAACCAATGTCACCCCATACCATCACGCTAGGTGATATGCCAGTATGGCGATGACGAATACATGCTTCCAATGTGCGTCCACCGCGATGTCGCCAAACACGGATGAGACTATCATGATGCTGTAAACAGAACCTGGATTCATCCGAAAAAATGACGTTTTGCCATTCGTGCACCCAAGTTCGTCGTTGAGTACACCATCGCAGGCGTTCCTGTCTGTGATGCAGCGTCAAGGGTAACCGCAGCCATGGTCTCCGAGCTGATAGTCCATGCTGCCGCAAACGTCGTCGAACTGTTCGCGCAGATGGTTGTTGTCTTGCAAACGTCCCCATCTGCTGACTCAGGGATCGAGACGTGGCTGCACGATCCGTTACACCCATGCGGATAAGACGCCTGTCATCTCGACTGTTAGTGATACGAGGCCGTTGGGATCCAGCACAGCGTTCCGTATTCCCCTTGTGAACCCACTGATTCTATATTCTGCCAACGCGAACAGCAATGTCGCGATACGATAAACCGCAATCGCGATAGGCTACAATCCGACCTTTATCAAAGTCGGAAATGTGATGGTACGCATTTCTCCTCCTTACACGAGGCATCACAACAACATTTCACCAGGCAACGCCGGTCAGCTGCTGTTTGTATATGAGAAATCGGTTGGAAACTTTCCTCATGTGAGCGCGTTGTAGGAGTCGCCACCAGCGCCAACCTTGTGTGAATGCTCTGAAAAGCTAATCATTTGCATATCACAGCATCCTCTTCCTGTCCGTTAAATTTCGCGTCGGTAGCACGTCATCTTCGTAGTGTAGCAATTTTAATGGCCAGTAGTGTATTTTGCAAGCGCAGATTAAAAGGGGTTTTTGAGCAGCCAATGAACTAATGACGCTGTGCCCAACTGGTCCCTGAATTTTATACTGCTGTCAGTTACATGGAGGCTGGTATTCTACAGAGGTATCGTCTCACTACCGCATATTTGTTAGTGCAGACGAGAGGTATTGACTGTATGGCACCTGTTGAACGGGCATCACCGCAAACTTCGTGGAAGACGGTGTGTTTCGTCTTAGATTTCCTGTTCTACCAATGGCTGTGGGATCCACATGGTATCGAGTGGTACATAACCTGTTGTCCTCCAATGAGCGCCTATTTCGTATTGGTCTTAGTGTCAGGATGAGTTCCTTCGCTGTCTCACAACAGAAACGCTGTGACATACATTTACCGGTCATGGTCACGAAGCGAACTGGCACTGTCTTGAAAAACAATTAGCGTTTCTACCTCGATCCATTGCGAGTGCCTTTTCAGCTGATATCCTATTGCGTCCAGACTCCTCCAAATTTCTGAGAGCAAAATGAAATACAATTGAGTGGTTTCTAGGCCACTATATTCATTACATTGCAGAGAAAGAGGCCATAGGGACTCATTCGTCTCCCACCAATATATGGCCACTGCATATTGGAAGTATTTGCCCCTGCCACCGTATCAAGACTTGTTCGCCAATATGTTGCACCTTGTATTTCGTCGTCAAGGTGTCGGTTGAGTTGACTGGTCCTTGTGGAATCTTCGTCATGTCCCGTTTTCAGATGTATACTTGAACAATTCATTTAATTTTTATGGCCCTGTTGGTCACGTTTTTACTCTTTTTTCATAAAAAATAAGCAAAAAAACTGTTGCAGGCAACGACTCCAAAGGATTTTTTTAAAGTGCAAAAGTGCCTGGGCCATGTAGGATTAACCTTATTTTGTTTTCTTATCTGTTGAGTAGCAACTTGTAAAGTTTAAAAAAGGACAGTACCACATGAGGGATCAGCACAGTGATAGTTGGGGGTGGGAGTGGGTAGGGAGAGGCATCGTGGCCAGGCCTCGGGATTCGATCCCTGCCCCCATTATCTCCACCCAGCCTGAAGCTGACTTGTGTCCGTTCTTTCCTGCCGGCAAAAGCACTGTCGTCGCATAAAATTTTAAAATATAAAATAAAATAAAATAAAAACTGGTCAATAACATTGGCTGGAAATTCGTAAGATCGGGTTCGATTCCTGATGCAATCATACTTTCTTTCTACTCCTTGCACTATTTTACTAATAGTTATAAAATTTAAATATATTTAAATAGTTCAGTTTATACACGTAAAAGTAATATATTCAGTTTAGTTATGATTTTGGGCGTGAAAAGGATATAGAAGGTGGTAAGAAAGCTATTAAATGATGAAATTTAGTGTGAAAGTGTTTTCTGTAGCTACCCTGCTGAAGAGGCTCTCTTCCACTTTATCTGTGTAGGAGAAAGTGAGATTTAATCAGTTAGGTAGACCTACTCCAAATGTAAACCTGGCAACAGGAGAGCATGCGATGAGGCTAGACGATTTGGCTCAAACTATATGAGTAGAAGCAGATAGATGCCCGTTTCAAGTGCCGAGAATATTTTGCGTGACTGGGCCGTAGGAAAATGTAAACCCCTCTCTAAAGATTTATGCGTAGAGTCTGAGGGTTTTCTAAGCATCGGTTCATGTATTAGCGCAGTTGCCAAGTAGTCAGTCTCTCCGACTGGCGTTTCGTCGGTCCATGTTTGATTCCTGCTGCTAATATGACTTTTGTTCCATTTTATTTTAGTCTTCACTACGTCAACTGATTCATCATAAAATTTAAATATATTTAAACTGTTCAACTTACAGGGGATAGGCAAAATAATGTGAAAACCTGTGCTTACAGGCAAATGGTTCAGTAATAACGGGTTGGATCTCCATTTGCCCGTAATATAGCTGCGATTCTTCTTAGAATACTTGCATATAATGAGTGTATAGTCTTCAGTGGAATGTTATGCCATTCTTCGATCAAAATCTCTTCTAACTCTTGTAGTAAAGACGGAGGCGGAAATCGGTTCCGTAGTTTGCGCTCCAATACCGCCCACAAGGGTTCAATAATGTTTAAGTTCGGGAACTGTGCTGGCCAGGGAAGACGCTGCAGTTCAGTTGCATGTTCCTCATACCACGATTGTACTGTCCTGGCTGTGTGAATGGATGCATTATCGTCCTTAAATATGGTATCATTGCTGGGGAACAACATTTGAATCATGGGGTTTACCTGGTCACCTAAAATGTTCACATAATCGTTGACTGCAACACGCGCTTTGAGAGTAATGATGGGCCCAGCAGAATACCATGATATGGCTGCCTGCACCATCACACTTCCATCTCTGTGCTTAACCGTTGCAGTCAAGAAGTCAGGATTGTAGGCTTCTTTTCGCGTTCTCCAGACGTAAACCCTGCCCGATGTTGGAAATAACGAAAACGTTGACTCGTCGGACCACATGACGTTTTTCCACTGATCAGCCTTCCAGGATTTATGCTCCTGACACCATGTTTTACGCTTCTTTGCGTTGGCTGTCGTCACTAATGGTTTCGGTATAGCAGCTCCTCCACGAATATTCGCTTTATGGAGTTCTCGGCGGTCAGTGTCGATAGATACGGGGTCTCGAAGATGGTTATTCGTCTCTGTAGTCACTTTAGCCTCCGTAGTTTTGTGTTATTTTGACACAATTCGTGTCAGTGTACGGCGATCTCTGTCATTTAGTTTTGATTTGCGCCTTCTGTTGAGTTTACACGATGATGTCTCTCTACGTTTTGTGTAGGATCTCATGACTGTTGAAACAGTTGCTCTTGAAACATTCAATAAGTTAGCTGTCTGATGCTCCAGCTAATCGAGCCCCCGCAGTCTCCCCTCTTTGGACCTCTGTTAGTTCTTTCATTGCATGTCGACCTCGGCCTCTGAATGCAGATACGAAGTGTGCACTACTCGTAAACAACTTCCATTGTCCAACACTACACGTGCCTTACCTGCGTTGCTGACCCTCAAACACATCCATCCTACGGCTTTTCACATTATTTTTCCTATCCCCTGTACATACATAAAATTAACATATTCGAAGTAGTGCGATTACTGCCCTTCTAAGCCATAAGGCTATGGGTTACCACACCGTGGCACATCGGTAAAATTTTGTACGAGCCGCCAGTGATCAATCGACAGTACATCAAAGACAAGAAAGCCAGTGTATTAGCCAAAAAAAATGAGAACGAAGCCTAATAGCTCTATGATTGCTAGAGCCAGTGAACAGTGAAGCGAGCAGGGCACAGGTGTACCTGAGAAAAACGAGAAAAATTAATGGTCCTCAGTGTACAGATTAGTACTGCGTTCTTATCTATTCCCATGCAATCTGAAGGCTGCAACATATTGTCAGGCTTGAAAGCATGATCGACCTATTACAGAATCTAGAACTGCTAGATACAATCCAATATAGTAAAGCTTAACTGCAGAAAGATTGCAAGGTGTTATACCACAAGAAAAAAAAAAAAACAACAAAAAAGCGTAAAAAGTAAATAAGTGAAATAATAAGGTAGAAAGTAATGACAAAATTTTGATTGTAAGGTTTGTATTATAGGTTCACATAAGCTACAGAAATTAAGTCTTAATATTTTATTTTACGACCTTTCCTGCAACTAACATTTTGAAGATCGTAGTCAACACTGCAAGTTCAAGAATTGTGAGTGATTTTGCATGTAAACAGACGTTTAACATTGTAAACTATGTCTGTCTTCTTTCACACATTCTAATGAATGTGCCTGGGAGAAAGAAGTACATTGCAATATCGACGCAGTACCGTATTTCACTTTTTACTCGTCGCGACAGCTGCTCACCGACATTTTGACATATATACAATGAACCTGTAGAGGAGAACAGAGATTGAAATACACCCAGCAAATAATTGAGGACGTAGGTTGCAAGAGCTACTCTGACAAGGGAACCTCCCCATCGCACCCCCCTCAGATTTAGTTGTAAGTTGGCACAGTGAATAGGCCTTGAAAAACTGAACACAGATCAATCGAGAAAACAGGAAGAAGTTATGTGGAACCGTGAAAAAAATTAGTAAAATATACAAACCGAGTAGTCCATATGCAAGATATGCAACATCAAAAAGCGTGCGAGCTCAGCAGTGCCGTGGTCCCGTGGTTAGCGTGAGTAACTGCAGAACGTGAGGACCTTGGTTCAAGTCTTCCCTCGACTGAAAATTTTACTTGCTTTATTTTCGCAAAGTTATGATCTGTCCGTTCGTTCATTGACGTTTCTGTTCACTGCAATAAGTTTTGTGTCTGTGTTTTGCGACCGCACCGCAAAACCGTGCAATTAGTAGACGAAAGGACGTGCCTCTCCAATGGGAACCGAAAACATTTGATCGCAAGGTCATAGGTCAACCGATTCCTCCACGGGAAAACACGTCTGATACATGCTACACGACACTGGTGACGGCATGTGCGTCACATGACAGGAATATGTTGTCGACCCACCTAACTTGTACACTTAGCGAATGGGTAAAAAGATTCTTCTACCTTGCCCGATTTAGGTTTTCTTGTAGATGTGATAATCACTCCCAAAATAGTGATGAAAACGTAAGAGTTTGTCACATAAACTGAAAATAAAAAATTAAAATTTTCACTCGAAGGTAGACTTGAACCTAGAACCTCTCGTTCCGTAGCTGCTCTCGCTAACCACGGGACCACGGAGCAACTTGCTCCTTAGTGCCCCTGATGTTACCCATCTTCGCATGGACTACTCAGTTTGTATATTTTAATAATTTTTTTCATAGTTACACACAACTTCTTACTATTTTCTCGATTGATCTGCGACCAGTTTTTCAAGGTCTATCCACTGTGCCAACTTATAACTAAATCTGAGGGGGGTGCGATGGGGAGGTTCCCTTGTGAGATGAAGTGGTGGGCACATCAGTCAGAAAACTGTTGAGTTAAAAGAAAAGAAATCAGATTTCGCTAATACTTCAGCTGAGGACGTGTAACATGTTGCATGGACGGATTTTTAGGTAACCGGTGTCATTTACTTATAATGTATTTCATGTATGTTATTTTGCTGACCGTATACTTATTGTGTGTAGTATACAGTTATTCTACAATCATTTGTAGATCCAAAAATAATCTATACTGGCTGAAACAATTTATCGAAAATGCAATGAAATTTTGTTATCGACTGTATTATTCAATCAGATCACATTGGCAACTCCACGACAGGTAATGAGGTCTTTAAGCACATAATATTCAGTTTCTTTAATGTATCATCCTGTACCACTAAAATATATTATCATCCTGTGCCACTAAAATATGATTGATGCGAAAAGTATATGGAAAGGTATACTTACAATTAAAGCTTATATCTAGCTTATTAAACATATATTTAATTCGAATTACGTGTGACATCTCGTGTATTTCCAGACCACAGTGTCTATATATTTTCGCCTGAGTTTACATACAACGTTCAGCACTGTAATACCGCGGTCACAGTTCATACAGCGCTAGAAAATCCAATAATGCAGCAAAATAGCACGTAAATAATAAAGCTTGACGTCAGCAGTTCGTTAATCAGCAGAAACACAAAATTTAAACGCATTAAGCATACTACTCTGTGAGAATAATGTAATTCTGCAGTTTCGGCCACAGCCAAACGTTAACTAGATAATCAGTGATACTATACATTAATATGCCCTGAATTAACCTACAAGTTTAATTTTGTCCACCGTGAGCTTGGATATTATGAGGCTGGTGAGTGTAATGCCAAGCACAGATTGTTTTTTAAATAGTAGAAGTGCAGTATACCTCACTTACGAGTGTTTCCTAGAATGATAAAACATAAAAGGAACTATAGTTCGAAATTGAAGAAAAACTGTATTTGGTAACCACCATTAAAAAGAAGGCACGTGATAATGAGGTCTTATCCTCAGATCACAATGCAAGAGTACGAAATGCGTCTAGAATTTCGGTAAACTGCATCGTGAAATAAGTAAAGCAAAATATTTCACTTCAAAGAAATCTTTTCCACAGACACTTTCGGCAACGCTTGTAAGACTGCTGGAAACTACACACAGAAGTAGTTTTGAAGCTAATCAAAACATCGATGACAGATTTGACTATTTAACTTTTTTTTCATGTTGTTTCTTGTTTATGGGATAGGTATAAATCAGAAATGCCAACCTTACCTAGTGAAAACAGGAGAGCTGGGACAATTTTGCTACCAGTAGTTCGTTTCATAGATCAAACTAACATCCGTTCAATAGCAGCAGCAATTCCGTTATGAATTCAACTTTAAAGTATCAGTGGACAGTAACTACGCAAAGACACAGTGTTATCTACAACGACTCACTAAATTTCAATGTACTTTAAGTTGCAGAACACAATTTCAAAATACTTTTTTCTTTCACTACCGTCAATGCTGCTAAATTCGGTCAAAATTGAAGATTTTCTTTATATTCTCATTCTTTTGGTAATTAATTAAAATGTGGAAAATATCATTTAGGATCTTCTCTCCTTCTTATTTCTTAACACAATAAAAATTAAGTACACATCTGTGATTATCGATACATATTAATCGATACAACAGTGATTTACTTTAGCATAGGAGGCTGCTACAGTAAAAATCCAATTAAATGTAACATGGAAGCCGACTTTAGAAGATAGTCACTGAAAATTTGATCTCTATTTTACATCTTATAAAAGAAGATGTAACAAATACAAAATAAATATCACCTATAAACCTTTAGTTAGCGTTTTATAATTATTAATTAGTACACTATTTATTAATTACAAACAGTAGGAAATATTCATATAATTTCAGACTTATTTAACGTCCATGGGCATAGTCTTTCTTACCAAAACATAGCATATCATAAACAAATAATGCTCGTCCATCACTGCAAAAATGTCACTATATTAACTGATATGTTTAATATCAATAACTGGCATTATGAATTACAAACTATAGGAAATATTCGTATAATTTCAGACTTATTTAACGTCCATGGGCATAGTCTTTCTTACCAAAACATAGCCTATGATAAACAAATAATGCTCTTCCATCACTGCAAAAATGTCAATATGTTAATTGATATGTGTAACATCAATAACTGGTATTAATACATATCGATCTCGTCTGATATCTCGATCTCTTACTTTTGTTATAATATCAACTTGCTTCAGAGAAGCTTTGTCAACTGCTTGAGGAAACACAAAATATTATTCTTTGTGAGTGACCCTTTTCTTCATGAAACTGATTGTGAGGTCATCAACGTCATCGTTGATACCACAAAACGATTTTCCGAACAAATAATTTGATTTCTACTATTGTCTTAGATCAACCAGCCCAAGATCTCCTACTGTGCAAATATTTCATTCCACAACATCACACTCAGTATTAGGCATGTCAGAGACGTCTCCCCCCCTTCTGCTTGCATTTCCTCGTCCTCAATGACAGGAATACATTTTGCCATTTTTCCCGATGGCAAACTCTTATTATTTCCATCAGGCACATTTGCCTTCCTCATACCTCTGTATCGTCTTCGATATCACTGCAACACATACCTTCTATGCGAATACCCTTCCCAGGTGGAAGGAACACTCTTTTCCCCTTGCTACTGGTGGACTGCACAGTTTCTACAACATGAGCTCTCTGTAGATGAACGGTGAAGACATCAGTCGAGAATGATTCACTGGACTTACGGTCATCTAAGTTTGGGATTTTCTCGCAGGTTTCGTCAGGACTGAATATGTACATCCCACAGACACACCCCACCTTCACATTTGTTACAGACTTCAGACCAACCTCCTCGTAAGCATCACAAAGTACAGCTGAAAAAGCAGTTTTGTGAAGAAACCCTCCGTTCTTGCTCCTCCTCTAATTCAACACCTTCCTCCAAGCTCTCTTCAGAGATCTGAAATATGTAACACACAAAGGCTGACAGAGATCTGTTGAGTTTGGAGGTAGTGAAACAAAAGATATATAATTTTCTTTACAAAGTTTAAGTACCTCTAAGACAAATGACTGTATAGATTGTCACAAATTACAATTTACGCCCAGTTAATTTTCTTACATGTGGGAGCAAAAGTTTACTGAACCAATCAGTAACAGCTGGCAGGTCAAACCAATCGCTAGCACTTCAGTTGTATACTACTTCGCTCACACCTCTGTCACACCATCCTGGGTAGACGTGTTTTGCCTTACACACTATATAAGGAGGAAGGACCACTCTATCAGCCCATACACAAGTGATGACACTCGTGTTTGATTTACAGGAGACTGCAATCGGCTCCACGTGTTTTACATCACGTTTTATCACAACTTTGCTGATTCCCAGATCGTCGCTAAAATTGGTTTCGTCGAAGTTAAGTCTCTTGGAATATCTTGGAGGGTTTCCTTTAGATTCGTAAAACAATCTTTCATTATCTCCCTTATCATGTCATATCTTGATCTTCTTACATTCTCACATTATCAGGTTGGTAATATTTTATTTTATTGCATGAATTTATTTACTCATTCCTTTCCTGGTCTGTTACCTTCAAATCTTGGTTCAACCTTTTCTTCATTAATCCATAATCTTGAACTACATCACCAATGTCTTTCTTTGTCATAGGGAATCCCCATTCAGCAAATGTCATAATCTCCTCTGCTAAATGTCGTTCTTCATCACAGGTTGACGCTGTCTGTCGCCCATAAATTAAAGAACGCCTGTTATTAACTCTGTCATTGAGTGCAGATATGGCACAGCATATTCACGGTAAGACCTTCAAACACTCATACGACCTGGTCTCACAGTTTCAACTGCTGACAGCAAATATTTTTTATTAAACATTTTATTCGGTCTGAGGCACTTCCGTTTTTCATCGTTCACAGCATGAGAATTTGTTCCTTTTTGGGGTATAATTACCCTAAAACATAACAAATGAATGAATTTCTTAAATAATTACTTATACAAAACGCTTTTAAATTAAAATGGAGGCTCCATAGCACTGTTATGGACATGTTTGAACTACGGATATGAATTTTACGAGGTTATTATATTTAAAGCAGTATGTGCAGTAGATTTTTTTTGTTATTTGAAATTTAACTGAAAAGATGACGCAAAACACAATATTGGTACCGTTATACTCACCAAGACACACGCTATTAAATGTTGCGATGTCAAAGCACTATTCTTCCCGAGGAATTTCGCCTTATGCAAGACACCTTTTTTCTGTTTTGTTTCACCCAGATATGTTTCACCTCTTTTTTTTTGCTATCTTCAACGGGTTATTTAATATTTTCGAACTGTAAAATTGTTGTTACATATTAACATTTAGCGACAGTTTTTTTACATATTATTTACAACTGTGAATTAATAATTGTTGTAAAATATTATACATCATTTGTTCATAGTGCACAGTTGAGATATGTATTAACGGCAAAATAAACGTCCAAGGTATAAATAGAACTTTGACATTATGTTATAAACAACATGCAGTGCATCATGTCGTTAATACATGTCTCAACTGTGTACTATGAAGGAATGATGTATAATATTTTACAACAATTATTCCTTCACAATTGTAAGTAATATGTAACAAAAGTTTCGCTAAATGTTAATATGTAACAATTTAATAGTTCGAAAATAATAAATAACCCACTGAAGATACCCCAAAAATGGGGGAAACATGTCTGGGTGAAACAAAACAGAAAAAAGGTGTCTTGCATCAGGCGGAATTCCTCGCTCCATATTTTGCTAACAAGCTGGGACACAGCAAGATGAACTGCAACAGCACAAGATGATTACTGTTCTTCTCGCTAACAGCTACACAGAATTTGTAGTTCCATCTGCGGCCAGTAGATGTCATAACGTGAAAATCTTAAATCTATTGTGAATGATCGACTCTAGAATTCCTGATTGACTTTAGCAGCATTTACGATAGCAAGTCTTAAATTCATCTAGCTAACTGTGCTCTAAAAAACTAAATTTGACAATTTCAAGGCTATCATAATAAGCAAGAACCTAACATCTACGTAGATGCCCGTTTGTCAAGCACGTTAACACTGACATTTTCACCACTTACCTGTATAATGCTTCAATTTTCTATAATAATTGTGTTTATGTGTTCCACAAAATAATTCTCTGCATCCCGTCCAGACATCCCACCCGAAATGACGTAAAGCATTTCCTGTCTGGTGACCGGTGTTACGAAGTCAGAGTCATGGGAAGCTCAACAGCGCAAGGTACAGAACATTCTGGCTTTTCTGTTACTCACAACGATAGCAGCGTCCCAAGCGGCCATCAATCGACAGTTCTGAATACAATATCGGATGAGTGCGAACACTAACACTTATATTGATTTGACTGCTGACTATCGTTCTGTCACAATTTCTTTCTAAGTGATTAATAGTACTTACATGGCTCGTCTTAATGTTTCCTTTGTGCCCAAACAAAATAATAACTCAGGTAAAGATACTATCACACTTCAGAGCTAGTTAACGCTGTACAATAAAACAGTAGTCCCGTAACAGAAGCGCTTAGTGCTGTTCTTCAACACAATACATAAATAAGTAGTCTCTACGCACTCACTGCAGTTTCCACACGACTAATCGTTATAGCCTAATCAGAAACTAATCTTCACTGTGATAGGATCCCAGGTGCACTATTCCAATATCAGACTCAACACGATTAATAATTCATCACCAATAAATATCCTAAAGCAACAAAGTAGTAAAGACATTTGTTTACAGCAGTTCTACTACAAAATAGTCATTGAAGTTGCATCTGCGTAGAAGTAGAGACAGATCGTCGTCAACGGAAAAGATGTGTGACTCTAGTTTGGTATAGGTACATGTGAAATGCAGAAATGGTGTTTAGAATAGCTATAGTCAATCAGCAAAGGTACAATTACGACTTACATAAATATTTACATTATAGTCGTTTTAAACACTGAACAAAATTCGAAAGTGTGGACTGCAGACATTTATTTCTGTCAACCTGTAACCATGGAAGTCAGTAGTTTTGTAGATTCCATAACTGTAGATCGATATGGTGGAGCTTTCAGCTGTACTTTTTAAATCGTATATTGGGTAAATTTGCATACAAGTGTCATTTGTTTTACATATTTACTCCGTATATTACATAATCTCAGGTTATAAAATCCCATCTTCAGAGGACCAAACTTTGTTCTGATTAATCAACATCAACATATGTAATCCAAATCAAAACTGGCATTAGGATGACGTATTCAGATTCCTATTGACTGGAACAACTTTATGGGTATCTGAAAATAGGATTGTATATGTTATATCAATACTCAGTAAATATTCACAACATTTATTATGAAGTAAAGTATATACGGGGCGCCCCAGAAATGTGTGCAGAGTCGTTATCCAAAGACGCTACAGATTGTGGAAGTGATAGGCGCTGACGCCTACTGCTACACTACCCCTTCAGCAGCAAATGTGACTTTATTTGCTGACGGACCTTATATGGAACGTCTCACAATGTTGTTTGGTATACAGTGATCGCGATTGATTGCCACGATCGCCATTGAAGAAGATGGAGCTATCTGCTGCGTAGAAAAGCCTTGTCTCCTATGAATGCGATGCTCTGCTCTCTCGGTGGATGACGGTTTCGAACGGGAGTTTCTATCCATAGTTTAGTTTTCTCCTGTGTATTGAAAAACATTGGAGATTTTAGGGGGCTCTGTTCCAAAGAGCACCTAAGTTAGACACAGTCTTTGGATAGCAGTCACTTGATATCAAAGTTCTGATCGGGTTAAGTTACAATTTCATAAAGTTCCAACTCCATTCGCCGAGCAATGAATTTCGTGGCCAAGCGGCAGCCACCGATGACGGGTCGTCACGCTCGTCGTACTAGCTTCCAGGATGTCGTAGATCACTGGCACTCCAGCTGAACTCCAGTTGCATTACTACTTCGCTCTGTTGTCATTGAGCCGTGCAGTCTCCTAATTACTCGGCGGGCGGAGAGGTACTGAGCAAAGTTCTACCGTAGTTCCGCCCATGTGATCGACGTAGCAGAATAGTGCAGCCGAGACAATACCCTCTGTACGCCGCAGCAAAACCACGATGTCGTCTCACCGCTGACACCTATTGTGCAAGCAACCCCGCTGACTCTGCTATATCGTGTGAAGCCTCTGTGCCCAGTGAATACAGTAGTACAATCCTAAATCTATGATGCAATATGAATGTCTCCCATTAACAATAACTGAGTGGAAATTTAGTCAGTATACTGTTAGCTTCGAAATTTTATATAGTGTTATCTATAAGAGAAACCGAAAATTTTAAGGTGTACACTGAACTGAGATAACGGGACGCCATTTCACCTATTTACATAAGATCGATAACGAATTTACTGAAAGTAATCCACAACGGATCCAACTGCAGGGGCAAACTTTATTAGAATTGCCCACGCCGATCATGACGCATTAATAGGCAGTTTCAAAACGGAATTGATCACAATGATGCAAAATTATTACAAAATTGCTGAGAAAAGAAGATTGCGTCTCAAAAAAAGACCGCTTCAACTAGTTATTGAGTGGTTTTAGTAACAACAACACAACGCATGAAGAAACAGACATCCGTCTAGCAGCAGTGAACGAAACACTTTTCAGTCTGATGAATATCTTAAGGAAGAGATAAGCTAGTACTAACTACAATATTCTCTTAAATCAGTTGCCTATTATACAGATAATATTAAACGGATGTGAAGTATTACTATTTATGAAAAAATATGAAAACCAATATATTCAAAAGAAAAATTGTTTGGCCTGTATGCGATGAAAGTAACGTGGAATGCAGGATAAGAAAAACTTAATACTTAAGAGAGCTGCACTAAAAACGTAACAAACATCGTAGAAGTGTTGAGAAAGTTCAGTGGACTGACTATACAGCAAGAATCATGGAGAACAGACTACCCAGAATAAACTACTTCTGGGATATTGATGAAACGAGAGGAATACCCACAATTACGTGGCGAAATAAGGACACAGCTAAGATGAAAATCAACTGCAAGTATACAGACAGTGCACTCTACAGAAAAGAAATTGAAGAGGCTTACATGAGGCGTGTGGTCGAGAAATCCCTTGTCACATGGAAAGTAAGTAAAATAATACTCTTAGCGTCCACCTTCTCTTATCTTATTTTTCATGAACGATAGCGGTCGCAAGTTTCATTAAATACAATCGTAAATTGTGTGGTTCACGATGAAAAACTCAAATACAGGAAAAGACGGGAGGGTGAAGTGGTCCTAGTACCAGTCCCACGTCCCTATTTCCATTGTAATACAGTTTCCGTTATTTTTCATCGTACTTCAGTAGATGACAGTTCGCACATTGTTTATATTCAATAACCGACACGGAAAAACATGCAGGATGATTTTAGTCACTGTTTATTAAACAAAAATTCCAACCCTAAATCGTACTTCGTACTCGCTCTTGTCACTGTCTTTATAACACAATATTCACAATGCTTGGTCTCATTGTGAAATATTTCCCATACAAGTTACTAAATTTTCAGTCACTCAACGTACGTAGGTAGTAGAACCACTGTTTCTTACCATTCACACATGACCGTCAACAGTAAGTGGCTAGTGAAGCTACCGATGATGCAGGTGGGCAGCGATCACGCACACTTCTCTCCAAAGTAGACCAAAAAGTCATTCACCGAGGGTCAAAAATATTCAAGTCTGCTGACTGCGGTTGCCAGCAGAGGCGCGATAATTAACCCTCTTAGCCACAAAACTGTTCCTGGACGATGCAACCTGTGTGAACAGACGCTCTGTCGTCTTGGAGCACAGAATCACCACTGGGGAACGAACACTGCGTCATAGGGTGGACCTGATCAACCAAAATGGTCACATAACAGTTTGCAGTAGTGCGACTTTGCAGACTAACTATGGGGCCCATGGAGTACCACAATATGACTGCACAAATCACCATAACCGAACCACTGCCATGTTTCACTCTAGGGACTAAACAGCGTGAAACTAGAGCCATCCGACCGAATGACAATGCATGAATCTGTGTTCAGTGTACACCGCCTTTAGAATCTGAAGATGGTCATTGTATGGCCGAAACCGGTTATGACTGTGTCATAAGAATGTGATTGCGTCTATAAATAAACAAAAAATTTTTACAAAATAATCAGTCACTCACTCCATTGACAAAATGTCGTTTTTTCCAAAATGACGTTCTTCCATTGCTGCAAGCTCCAAGTTTCATGGCTTTGGCATCACTTTTTCCTGTTACGGGCATCTGCATCATTGATAAGCTCGTCCTGTAGTCCCCCAAAAAACTGGTTCAAATGGCTCTGAGCACTGTGGGACTCAACATCTGAGGTCATCAGTCCCCTAGACTTAGAACTACTCAAACCTAACTAACCTAAGGACATCACACATATCTATGCCGAAGGCAGGATTCGAACCTGCGACCGTAGCAGCAGCGCGATTCTGGACTGAAGCGCCTAGAACCGCTCGGCCACAGCGGCTGGCCTGCAGTCCCCAACTAGTGGGACTTCCGTACAGTTTTTTTTTTTTTTTTTTTTTTTTTTTTTTTTTTTTTTTTTTTTGGTGCTGACAGGGTTCATGAGACCGACATTCAGTTCTGCAAAAACTGTTGTAGCTAACGACCCTCTACAGTCCTCGTCAATCTTTTTCTGCCAGAATCATTCATCACACACTATAGTCCGTATTGCGACTTATCGGAAGATGTTTTTCCGGTTTCTCTGTGTGTTGTATAAATCTTTGATACGGTCCCTCTTTAAACACCAAACACTTGATCTGCGTTTGTGAAGGAGTACCTACCATACAAGCACAAACTATTTCCCCACGTTCGAATTAACATAGCTCACAGCTACATAGAACACTGTTCAGACCACGATGACATTTGCGACGTAATGAGGGAATTACGCAGGTGACATTCGTGGTCAGATACATCAGCATAAACTGCAGGCTTGGTTGGCGTCTGCATATATGATCAGAAATATATTTCTGTCATTGGTGTCATATTTTTGCCCAACCCCTGTATACAAATACAGACTTTTTCTTGTAGGGCAGGGTGGTGGGGACGGTTGTTCTCTCTCTTTCTGCAAAACTCCAACCGAGAATGTAATTAACAGGTTGTCAACTAAAAAGTGAGAAAAGGCAGCAATAGCTTCGAAGATTGAGATGAAAGTGTTACCTGAAGATACACTGCCCAGTAGCATTAATGTATTCACCTGCCAAAATCCTAAATACCCACATTTTGAAGCTCGGACCACTGCGAGACGTGCAGGAAGAGAGTCAGTGAGGTTCTACAAGGCACCAACCGAGATATGGAGCCATGAGGACTCTAGTGCCTTGGCCAGCTGTGCTAGGTTTCGTGGTTGAGAATCCATGGCGAGAATAACCAGATCGATGTGGTCCCAGAGATTCTCGATTTGATTTAAATTCGAGCAGTCTGGTGGCCAGTAGAGTACGGTAAACTCATCCTGGTGCTCATCGAAA
This sequence comes from Schistocerca piceifrons, assembly GCF_021461385.2. Classification (NCBI taxonomy): domain Eukaryota; kingdom Metazoa; phylum Arthropoda; class Insecta; order Orthoptera; family Acrididae; genus Schistocerca; species Schistocerca piceifrons. The sequence continues at coordinate 211,966,411 of NC_060138.1, forward strand.
GTCGCACGTAAACTGCGAGCTGTTTGACACATTGCACCTTCCTGCTGATAGATACCATCGTGCCGAGGAGAAACAACCGGCATGTAGAAAAATGGTTCAAATGGCTCTGAGCACTATGGGACTTAACATCTGAGGTCATCAGTCACCTAGAACTTAGAATTACTTAAACCTAATTAACCTAAGGACATCACACATATCCATGCCGGAGGCAGGATTCGAAACTGCGACCGTAGCGGTCGCACGGTTCCAGACTGAAGCGCCTAGAACCGCTCGGACACCGCGGCCGGCCATGCATGTAGAGGTTTACATAGTTCCCAACCATAGATCCATACTTGTATTGACCAACTGTGCCTTTCAGAATGACAATATCACCCGTGGAAAGCAACGAAAATATTTCCCAGACCGTAACGTTCCCGCTTTCGGCCTGGAGCTATCGGACGATTGTTGCAGAGTGTTTGCTTTTGGACGTTTCACGCCGCACACGTCAACGACCATCTGTCCAATGAACCATGAAACGTCATTCATCTGAAAAAGACACCTGTCGCCACTCAGTAGACGTCAAACTGCGGTATTATCGTGCAAATTACTGCCTTCATCATCGATGAACAGCACTCAAATGGTTCAAATGGCTCTGAGCACTATGGGACTTAACTTCGGAGGTCATCAGTCCCCTAGAAAATAGAACTAATTAAACCCAACTAACCTAAGGACATCACACACATCCATGCTCGAGGCAGGATTCGAACCTGTAACCGTAGCGGTCGCTCGGTTCCAGACTGTAGTGTCTAGAACCGCTCGGGCACCCCGGCCGGCCAACAGCACTCAACATGGATGCATGAACCAGGAGCCCACTGCAGAGGCCCATATGCAGCAAAGTTCGCCCAATGGTCGTTGAGCAGACGCATTTGGTATCCCCTTGGTTCATCTGGGCGGTCAATTGCTCAACAGGTACACGTCTCTTCTCCTGTGCACATCTCTGCAGCGGTCGTCCACCATTGTCATCTATATCCCACAGTCGCCTCGGCGCGGTTTTTGATAGCGCCACTTTGACATGCACGTCTGCAGTGTTGTTTAAAATCTTAGCTGTTTCGAAAATGCTTGCACTCTTGACCTGAAAGCCAATGATCATGCCCTTTCGGACGTCAGGTAAATTGCCACGTTTTCTCATCAAGACAGCTACCACACTGTTTCCGGCGTCCCCCCCCCCCCCCCCACACGCTCCCACCAACCCCCACCCCCACCCCCCCCACCCCGACGTAGCGTGCTTTATATACCCTCCACTGCTAGTCCTGCCAACTGATCTTTGTGATTGGTTATTGCCCTCTGACGTCGAACATAGGCAGTGGTCACATTAATATGACTGGACCGTGTATAACTATCTGCTGCATTACATAGTCTTCCAAAAGGGCTGCCGACCGCGGTGGCCAAGCGGTTCTAGGCGCTGCAGTCCGGAACCGCGCGACTGCTACGGTCGCAGGTTCGAATCCTGCCTCGGGCATGGATGTGTGTGATGTCCTTAGGTTAGTTAGGTTTAAGTAGTTCTAAGTTCTAGGGGACTGATGACCTCAGATGTTAAGTCCCATAGTGCTCAGAGCCATTTGAACCATTTTTTTGAACCAAAAGGGCTACGCCTGTCTAGGATCAGGATAATCTGATAGCAGAGACATCTATAGGGTTCGTGCACTACTAAACTGGCTTTGGTATGACGGTAAGAACGTTAGGGCTGGCTGCCCGGAAGAGCATCTAGCAGTGGTTATCAGTACAGATGAGGAACTTGGCAGCAACAGCAGAGCTGGTCGCTCCTAGATGATCCGACAGCTCGGGCCAGGAGGAAGCAATGTGCCGCCTGAGCGGCTAAGCAAGCGTTGTAGGAGGAGTCTGCGCCCCCGCGGCGAAGCTCCGGTCGATCCGAAGCGAGGCCGGGCCGGGTTCGGCTCGGCTCGTGGAGTGGAGCACAGCACAGCCCGCGCCGTGCTGCGGCTCTAACTATGATTGGTGTTTGCTCGCACTTGAGCGCGCCGCCCGCCCGCAGCAGAAAATTAAAATTCTGATCGATAGCGAGCCCGCCCTGGCAACGCCGCGCTAAGGAGACCGGCGGGTTCCCTCTGATTTGTCGTGGCGCCCTGCCCTCCTCTACCTCTACCTCTTTCTCTCTACCCGTGCGGAAATGCCTACTTGTCCTGCCTGACAGCGGGCATCTACCGCACTGATGTTACAGGGAAAGGTACTCGGCATGTCGCTATTTACATTAAAACTTAAGTGCTTTCCAGAGACTGACTAACTGACAGACTGAAATAACACGATTAAAGGTGAGGGAATGTAAGGGTACTGGACGGGGCGGAATGGTACGCCAACTTGTTATACCAAACTCTTTAGGCGTGACACAATTTATTAACTAACCTGTAATCGATCCCACCCTGCTCCACACACCCAGTTCTTTCAAGAACTGAACTCTCTTGTACAAAACAGCTTCAAATGTGTGACGAATTTACAAATGAGTTGAGTTGTTACATATTTGACGTTAACCACCCAAAACCTAAATGGGTTCAAAAATGGTTCAAATGGTTCTGAGCACTATGGGACTTAACATCTATGGTCATCAGTCCCCTAGAACTTAGAACTACTTAAACCTAACGAACCTAAGGACAGCACACAACATCCAGTCATCACGAGGCAGAGTAAGTCCCTGACCCCGCCGGGAATCGAACCCGGGAACCCGGGCGTGGGAAGCGAGAACGCTACCGCACGACCACGAGCTGCGGACACCTAAATGGGTGAAGACGCAAAATCCTAATTGTGTTTGTTCCATTAACTTCTGATTATTCTCCCGCAGGATAAAGAAACATATCAAAATGAAAGCTTAATGCATATTCTCTGTGTAATTTGCGCTTCGTTTTAACAAAGCCTAATTTTTCGCACATCTTAATGTTTACGTCACCATACCTTCCGAACTGCATTCAATAACTGATGCAACACTTTTTTTTCTCGGACAGTTTCTATTCAAAAAACTAGAATTTGCTGTCGGACATCGTGGAATATTTCCGCTTCTTGCCCTGTAGGTTCATGAAATTCCGGTAGGTGGTGGCTCTATACGTAGCCTTCAAAATGGTATCTGTAATGGAGAGTTTTCGTTGAGCTTCTTTTGGAGGAAACCAGAGCATTGCAGATATTCATAGGCGTTTTCAAAATGTATAGGAATGTCTGGCAGTGAACAAAAGCACAATGAGTCGTTGGGCGAGGCGTCTGTCTTCATTACAATAAGGACGCGCATATCTGCCCCATCTTCGCTTGCCGGCTGGCTGCACACAGTTGTGGCTGTTGCAGTGTTGGAACGTGCGGACAGTCTCATTCGAGGTGATCGACGGATCACGATGAAACACCGTGCTGCAAAACTGGACTTCTCTCTGTAGTGCTTACACACACAGTCCACCTGTTGGTGTACTCAATGGTGTCTGCCCGCTGGCTCCCACGCCTAACAGCCCGGATCTCTCATCTTCCGACTTCCATCTGTTTGGCCCAATGAAGGATGCACTCCGCAGGAATCAGTAGGTGGATGATGGGGAGGTTGTTGTTGCAGCAAGATGTTGGCTCCAACGTCGACCAGTAGGACGACACCATGCGGACATTCGGACCCTCTCGGTAAGGTAAAGTGGAGTAAGGCCGTCGCACTGAACGGTGATTACCTTGAGAAATATGGTTTTGTAACCAAAAGAGTGGGAATAGCAAGGTGCATTGGTATCCTGAATAAAACCAAAGTGTTTTCAGAAAAGACTGTGTTGCATTAATTATTGAACCCCCTCGTATATTAATTCAGACATGTGGACACTGTCTGAAAAGCGTGTTACGCACTGGGTTAAAAGTAAAGAAATAATAATTTAAAATGCCGTGCTCGATGCTTAAGTTTTACTGAATGAACAGCGAAAATGTAGTAAGGAGACATTTTTATTCTTTCATTATTTTTGGGAATGGTAGTGTCAACGAGAAGATATTTCTAGATGGTTTGAGATTATGTGTGACGCAGCGCCAGAACCGCACGACCACTGCGGCACACAGCCGGGTCATTCTTTTGCGATATCTGTTGGTCAATTGTTCGTTACGTAGAGGTGTCAGAAAAAGTTTGATTAGTTAGTGTATGGTAGGTGGGGTAAAAAACGGATTTTTGCTTTTACTAAATATTTAAAAAAGGTGCAGCAATGTTATATCAATGACGCAAGCAACACCTACTTTGACAACTTAGTAACGTTGTGTAGAAGTTTCATTCTCATCCTGTTATCATTAAAGGAGTAAGAACAGTGTTGCTAAATAGTAATTTTGCTTATTCTTACCCCATGAAGGAAATAAAAAGAATTACAAATAAGTACACGGAAAAACAAATTAGGAACTCTTTATTTTCGGCGAATTCAAAAAGTAAATATGGTAACGATCTGAGAGTAAGGTCGAAAAAATATGTATCGAGGGAAGTGCAGTCCTGGTCTATTGTTTGTTCTTCCTCCAATTAAAAAGGTTTTGTGAATTGTCTAGGATGTTCAGTACCTTTGAAGGTTTTAAAATGTTTTCTTGAGGCAAGTTCTGAAAACCCGGCAGTTTTGGATGCTTGCCGTATTGAGCTCCCATAGGCGAAGAGCTTGATGATGGAGTGGCTGCGTTAATGGTTGTCGAGTTGATGTTCTCGGTCAGTTCCTGGAAAAAAGAAGTGCCACTATCGAAGAAGTGGCTATCTTCAAGATGTGTTTTAGAGGCAGGTATGTCTGAAGAAGCACTACCCAACGCCATGAAAATTACAAAAAAGAGAAATTAGTTTAATCTTTTTAAGGTGAATAATGAGATATGTAAGGTATATAAACACCAATACAAATGCTTGCATACACTAGGAGGAATTACACAAGTCAAAGTTCAGGCTATAGAGTAAAAATTCGCAAATAGTTTCTTATGGAGGGGAAGGAAGGGAGGGGGGTGGAACTTCTACCTCATTATACTGTGTACCTTTACGGGCATTTCACTGTTTCTTTTTCTTTTTCTTTTTTTTTTCAGCAATTTACAGACACACACAAGTGAGGTCGTGGAGATCAAGGGGGACAGTGGAAGCTTATAGTCGTCAATTCTGGTAAAGAGTTTAATTTTTAAATAGATTTAGATTCGCCTATCACTCAATCAAAACTATACAAATTTTACACTGTAAACGTACAAAAGTTACTTACCGCATTTTCTCCAGTTTTAATCGTCCGACTGCCACCAGATTCCAGAATATAACCGAAGAGATGATGACCTATGTGCTGCCTAGTGGGAGAATGGTAAACTTCTGCTTCAGGGACTTGATAATTTGATGTGTACTCTTGCCGCACTAGTTAATATTGGACAACAGAATACTTGCGATTATTTACGGTAGTACCCAGCAGTTCCTGTATAGGCATGGACAAGAAACCAAGCTGACGAAGTGCGGATTATAAATCGATACGCCTAGCGCAGATAGTGTCATGGGCTATTGTGGGAGGGGATGGTGGGGTAAGACGGGCGTGACACGAACACGTGGCCCGCGGCGCATTCACGACTCCCCGAGGCCTCACCAGGATCGTGCGATGTTTTCGACGGAGACTCCGTAACGGGGCAAGCGGGAGTAATAATTTAAACACGGCGCGGCGTGATAAGTGGAGAGGCGAGAGGACGCGGGGGGCGCTGCTGTGACGCCGGGAGCGCCTCCGCCTCCTCCCAGACGACGCCACTAATCTCTTCAGCTCCATTTAACTCGACCTATATTCCCGTATCGACCCGAGTAGGATTGCGTTACGCTACTACTTGCACCCCGGCGGCAGAGGCGGCCTGGGCTTAAGGGCGCCCACCCTGCTGTGGACTGCCTCTACACGACGCCAAATTCGCCCGCGCTCTGAATCCACTAATCCAAACGGATGTCACTTTGTCGCTGCGAACCATATACGCTGTGAGACACGTACTTCGGGGTATATTCCATTGCCCTTGACCTGTTCATTCTGTCTCTCCCTGCCTCTCTCTCACTCGCTCACTCTGTGTGTGTGTGTGTGTGTGTGTGTGTGTGTATGTATGTGTGTCTTTCTCAACATCTCCCTCTTTGCTTCCACAACCTCACTCTCTCCCTCATTCCCATCTCTCTCCTTTTCCCGACCTGTCTTTCCCCCTTTCTCAACCTCTCTGTCCCTCTGCTCTTCTCATTTCCTCTGTCCCTCTCTCTTTTGTCAATCTCACTATCTTTGTCAACAACTCTACCTCTCTGGACATAGCTCTGTTTCTCAAACCTCTCTCTTTCTTCCCTTCTCTCCAGCCTTCTACCCCAACCCTACTGTAATGCTTTGCGCGCGCGCGCCTGTGTGTGTGTGTGTGTGTGTGTGTGTGTGTGTGTGTATGGGAGCGCCCACTCGCGAATACACTTACATGAAAATCTTTCTCCGTCTCTTTCTCTTTCTTAACGCCATTTTTATTCTAAACTGCTTTGCCACTCCCACCTCCCCTTCACCATCTCACTCTCTCTCTCTTGCTCTTTGATGAAATAAACAATTACGTTTACCACACTGGAGGACTTTGGAGTACAACAACAGGATATTTTTGTGGGTGTGCATTATTTCGATAACAGTGTGTAAGTGCCTGAAGATGGAACAGTGAAAAGCTTCGAAATTGATTATGAATAAAATAAGCAACAGACACTATTGAGTGGAAAATTAGCATGAAGAAAGCTTTTTCTCTGTCCCCATTGTTATATCTCTCTCCCCGTTAAAACGCTTCTTTCTCCCGCTTCTATTTCAAGCTCTCCCTCTCCTCCCATTCGATGTCTCCAATCTTTCCTATCACAACCTTCCCTGCCACCAAGCGAGTGGTCAGACACTGGATCTATAATCTGGAGGACAGCACTTCATATGGCCACCCACATTTAGGTTTCTCATATTTTTCCTAGATAGGCGGATTGGTTTCTTTTGAAGAGCATGCACAATTTATTTCCTTCCCCCATCCATTCACAGTCCGAACTTCGGCTCCATCACTGATGATCCTCGTCGCCCACAGGACGATAAACCATAATTTTCCTTCCGTTTCATTCTATCCCTATTTCTCCCTATGTCTTTCTAGATATCTCGCACTCTTTTCTCACTCACTCTACCCCTCTCTCCCTCTCCCTCTCTCTCTGTCCCACTGTGCCCATTTCTTTCCAACTATCTTCATTTCACGCTTAATAATTTTGAAATTTTTATTTATATACTGCTGTTATGATAACGGAGAAAAATTTCGTTATCACTTCTTCAGCAACTCAACTTTACGTATATGCTTCGAGTAATTTCATCTTCAGAATATCAAAGGAGGTAAGTGGCTTCATACATACAGCAAGGCGTCAAGTGCAAGATGAGTTTTTCTTGAAATTCATAAAAAAACTTGAATTGCTACTCATCAAGTGAGTAAATTTTTCTCCAGCGACCATAAGAGCAGTATATAAATAAAAATTTCAAATTTATAAAATGATCGCATGTCACTTATGTGACATCATGTCACATTTCAAAGTCATTTAGTAATATTGATGCTCTCACTCTAAAGTAATCGTTCGGCACATAATAATTAACAGTGATTTGGTGTCAGATTATTGCAGATATGGAAAACAGTGCGTATGCTTCTTCACATTCGTGTTTCTTACGTCATTTATATCCATATTGACATTCGTCCATTATCCACAGTAAAATATTTTATTTGTATAATGTCCTTACCACTAACTAGTTTACTATAACCTGAGATACTTCTATTTAGATGTTCAAAAAGCTTTCACTCATTTTCACCTTGTGCTTTGGGTTCCCATACGTTTACACATTTCCTCTTTAAAACACCATGTAGTGTGAGTATTCTGTTCTAGTATCACTTTGCTCTTTTCCTATTGCAATCATGGAATTGATCACATACCAATGAACAATACTTATTTGCTACATATTGAATCCAACAAGACCTCCGTGAGGAAAAGATTGAAAACCAACGAAAGGGTAACATACTAAGAGTCGGAACACGGAATGTGTGAAGTTTGAACGTCGCACAGAAGTTAGAACATCTGAAAATGGAAATACAAATGCTTAATGTACGAAGGCTGAATGAAATGTAATCCTCCACCTTCGTTAATTGGGTTTGGATAGGAATATTTTAATAAATCAAATGCAGAAATAGTCCTTAGAATGTGATCTTTAATTAACAATATTCACGTTTCCACATAATCACCAGCCAATTGGATACAATTCAGCCAACGATGAACAAGTTTTCTGAAGCTGTCACGGAAGAAGTCGAGACTCTTTTTCCGCAAACACAGTCTCACAGTTCTCTCAACGTCTTCATCAGAAGCATAATGATTTCCCCGCAAATCGACTTTCATTATCAGGAACAGATGGATGTCAAACGGTGGTAAATCTGGACTGAATTGGTGATGCCACACTGTGGTGAGATTCAGTCTCTCAATTTCTGCTGTGGTGACACGTGAAGTGTGTGATTTGGCGTTGTCATTTCCCTTTTCCTTTCGGACCCTGGTTAGCCGTCGTTTCAGAGTTCGTAGCTTTGTGATGTAACGCTCTGAATTTATTGTTGTTCTACAATCAAGGAAATCAACATGGATAACACCATCTGCGTTCCAGAACACTGCGGCCATGATTTTCCCAGCTGAGGGCTGCGTCTTGAATTTCTTTCTCTGTGGCGAGTCGTTGTGTCGCTATTCCATAGACAGATGTTTCGTCTCCGGGTCGTAATGGTGTACCCACGTTTCGTCTCCGGGTCGCAATGGTGTAGCCACGTTTCGTCTCCTGCCACAGTTGAATGGAGAAAGGCGCCACCTTCATTCTCGTAACGCGAGAGGAGTTCCTGGAAAATTTCAAGTCGGTGCGCTTTCACTTCAGGAGTCAGCATCCGGGGTACCCGTCGTGCACACATCTTCCGATAGCCATATGTGACCCACACGTTCTTGTGAAACGCCAATTGTTCTTGCAGGTTCTCTCTGAATCACACGACGATCGTCCTGAAGCAATCTGTCATCATTTTGCTTGTGAAACTCGGTTGTTGCCGTCACAGGACGTCCATATCTTTGTTTCTCACGCAGGTCAGGTGTTACCGCCTCAACATCTTTAAAATTACTCGCCCAGCGACACACAGGATTCACATGAACGCTATCACCATAAACTGCTTTCATTCTCTGATGAATCTCCTTTGGGGTGACACCTTCTGCTGTCAAGAATTCAATGACTGCACGTTGCTTAAATCACATTGACCGACCGTCTGCGCAGGGTTCCACACTTTACGCTGCAACAACACAACCGTTCAACGCTAAGGCTTCCCACCAACTGGAGCTGTAGAGAAGAGGCTACGGAACAATCCAGAACCTGCCGCATAGCAATGCAACCAACTGTTGAAGTGTACGAAGGTGGAGGCATTACTTTTAAGTCAGCCCTCGTAGATACAATGATGGTCAGTGCAGTAAAATGGAAGAACATAAGGATTTCTGGTCATACTGTTATAGGATAACATCAACAACAGAATAAAATTATATAACTGTAGAAGGATTCACTATGCGAACAGTTCAGTGATAGGATTATTCTTATCAGGCTCAACAGAAAACCAACTCCTGCAACAACTAGTACATATTCCGACTTAAAAAACAGTAAATGAAGATATATAGAGCAACTATATCAGGAAATTTAACGGGTAATCTAGTGTGTAAAAGGACTTGATAATCTAATAGCCATGGGAGACTGGAACACGGTAGAGGGGAAGGAACGGAAGAAAGAGTTAGCTCAAAATGTGGGCTTGGTAGTAGTAACGAGAGAGGAGATACACTAATAGTTTTCTTCAATAGATTTCTGCTAGTAATAGCGAATACATTTTTTAAAACTCACAAGAGGAGGAGATATGTTTGGAAAAGGCCTGAAAGTACGGGAAGAACCCTTCTGGATTACATCACGGTCAGACAGAGATTCCGAAATCAGATATTGGATTGTAAGACGCATTCAGAAGTAGATATAGACTTGGATCATAATTTATTAACGATGAAGAGTAGGCCGAAATTCAAGAGACTTGTCCGGAAGTATAGTGTGGGATGAAGTGGAATACTGATGTACTGAGGAGTAATGAGACGCGTTTGATGTTCTCTGAGGCCATACATACGGCGATAATGAATACCACAGTAAGAAGTTTAGTTGAAAAGGAATAGACGTTTCTAAAATGGGCAATTACAGAAATTGGACTGACAAACGTACATGCAAGGAAGGTAATCGCACAGACCCATTGGATAACAGGAGAAATACTTCAGTTTATGGACGAGTGAAAGAAATACAAAACAGTTCAGGGACAGTCAGGAATACAGAAATATAAGTAACTTACGAATGAATGAAATAGGAAGTTCAGGGCAGTCAAGGCGAAATGGCTGCAGAATAAATGTGAAGATGTCTAAAAAGAACTGGTCGTCAGAAGGACTGATTCAGAGTATAGAAAAGTTAAACCATACTTTGGTGAAATTAAAAGCTATGGCGTCAACATTGAGAGTGCAGTGGGAATTGCACTGTTAATCACAGAATAGAGAGTGGATAGGTGGAAAGAGTACACTGAAGGCCTCTGCGAGGGAAGAGCAGAAGGAGAAATGGGAGTTGATATGGAAGACACAGAGGATCCAGCATTAGAGTTTAATAGAGCTTTCGAGACTTGCGAACAAACATTCCTTAGGAATTTCTAAAACCATTCGCATCGAACCAGTCAGAAGGCTGACGACCCAAAAACAAATTCTCCTACGTTAGTGAATTACACCTTAAAAAATGATCTCCTACCCTAGTGGATTACGCTTCGTTACCATTGTTCCAATAAATCAGAGTTTGTGATCTGCCATCCGCATCGCTAGCTATAGATGGTAGTTGCACCTTCAGTTATTCTGGACAGATATTCCAAACGTCTGACACTTGTGGCTGTTTTCACTTAATGATTTCCAGTTGTGAAATCAAGCTATACTGATGATATTCCTCCGTTTGTGGGTTAGTAAAAATTTATTTATGTAAAATACGAGCTGCCAATCTTCACAGCAAACTCTTTTGATCTTCAGGCATTCCTGTAGTTCCTTACTATTAATGGTAACTTCATTTACTCGTATTCAAATGCGTCGACAGCGAACCGTCTCAGAGAATTAGAAATGTTTTCTGCCGTGTGCGACTCACACACTAGAACACGTTTCACTAGAAGCGTGTGACTTTTCCCGCGTAAAAACTCTTCAAAGAACTCATAATGGAATAAATAAACTTCAAACCTACAATCGCGTAGTATCTGGTGAAAATATGATTAACATCGTAACTTTTAATTCGAAGATGATTCAAAATTATTGTAATTGAAAGATATCTCGAAACTGAATTAAGGTTGTCTAAGAGCCGTTTACTGTGTTTTGGCGGGTTTTAAAACGTTATGAAATCCATAGAGAGGATAAGAAAGAGGAAGAAAGAAGTTTAGAAAGAGAGTGAGAAAGTTGTAGAGCGGGAGAAACAGAGAGAAAGAGAGACAGAAACACAGTGAGAGAGAGAGGAAGAGAGGGGCAGGTAGAGAGAGAGAGAGAGAGACATAGAGACAGAGAGAGATAGAGAGAGTTAAAAACTTCAAAAATTTGTATAGTACAGCGGAGGATCTTAAATTACGTTAATGTCGTTACATCGGGGAATGTGAATTTTTAAATAGAAAATTATCTTTTGATTTGAAAACATTTCCTGTTTACTGCAAAAAATTATTTTCGCCTTGCTCCAAGAGCATTCGTAGACATCTTCGTACACTTTTTGACCGATTCTCTCTCTCACTCACTCCAAGTAGCACACCAAGAAAAGTTTTATTCAAAGTACGTCACAGAGGAACAATGAACAATGAAACGGAAATTTTTAGGAAAACATAGACAAGTCGGTAAATCATTATTATGTGGAGACATAAATATTGTCTTGACCGGTCTAAGGCGCTGCAGTCATGGACTGTGCGGCTGATCCCGGCGGAGGTTCGTGTCCTCCTTCGGGCATGGGTGTGTGTGTTTGTCCTTAAGATAATTTAGGTTAAGTAGAGTGTAAGCTTAGGGACTGATGACCTCAGCAGTTAAGTCCCATAAGATTTCACACACATTTGAACATTTTTTTTGATTGTCTTGACTTTATAAAAAAAATTCTGGAGAAATAAATTACTTAAAATAAAAACTATGGAAAATGTCTTTTATACTACAGTATTAACGAAAAGGTCTCAGATTACAAATAATGTTTCACAAATTTGCTCCTTTCTTAAAAATTACTTTGTTTAATCATCACAGAATATGATAATCATAGACATTTTATTTTATGGTATTTAGCAACTTGTAATTTTGTTGCAAAAACTTAGTATTTACATCATTTGTTACTAAATTCAGTAAACTAAACATTATTACTAAAAGTAATCCTCCTGTCGTGACTGAAACAGGAAACCCGAAACACTTCGGCAATCAGCGCTGATTTGTGAATAAGTGGTCCAGCGCGCGGCTTGCCATTCTTCTATTTTCTTCCAAAGTGTTCTGGTTCTAACAGGCAACACTACCCAGTTTGCTCCGCATTATCTCTGTGCTACGGCGTGTGGTATGTCTAGCAGAGCTCAACGAATTCATCTTGCAAAGCTTAATCACACGGAGAGCATGGTCTGCCAGAAGAGACGCAATGTAACACGACAGGTGTACTTATGGCTTCAAGTTTCTGTATATATTAAATGACATGTGTTTCATACAGAGAAGTGGGCTGAAAGCTCTCACGTAAAGAGGCGTACACCGGGTCAATACGTGTTCACTGTCCAGCTGCTGTGGAAAAGCTTTCCTCAATCCATGGGTGGCAGTCTTGAGAGGTCCTCTGGAACAAATCACGGTTGCCCACTCGCTTTGTTCTGAAGCAGCGGTTACGCCAGAACAATTCCCATTTGAGTTCCCGAACTATCTCCGTACTAACTGCGTGTTGTTCGAACCCACCGCCTCAAGACTGCAACCAGCCTCTGAACTACATCGATGTCTTCCTCTGACCCGACCTGGTGCGGACCCAAAATACTCGAGTAGCATTCAAGAATAGGTTCCAATAATGCCCTATATGTGGTTTCCTTCGCAGATGAACCATACTATCACAAAATTCTCCCAATGAACCTTTTCTACCACAATCCTCAGACGCCCGTTCCATTTCATATCGCTTTTACAACGTTACGCCCAGAAATATAAACGACATACCACGAGGTCGACGTGGAACAAACATCAAACTATCGTACTGTATTTAAGAAGGGTTATGCAGAGTGTTTCTCATTCAATAATCGCATTCGAATGTTGGTCGTTTGGAGACAGGTCTTGCCATTCCTCGTATTAAAAACAGAAAAGTATACCAATACGTATCAGAATTCTACAGCTGCAAGATCCTAACCAATAGATAACGCGAATTATCCTTCCGTGGTGTTGCTGGTCGCGTTGGTCGGAATCCAACGACATTCATACGAATGTGAAACGGACGGCTCCAGAAGTGGTCTGCGCGTCTACTCAACGCTATTCAATACATCAGCGGCTCAGTACGACTAGCGCCCGAGTGGACATTCATATCATTAAGACAAAAAGGAATTACAGATATTGCGCACCAGCGAGCGTTGTTTGAAATCAATGGGGAAAGTTGAAAATTTGTGGTGGACTGGGATTCGAACCCGTATCTCGTGCTCACTAGTCAGATGGTCTGACCACTCAACGATCCAGACACAATGTTCCTTGCATCTGCAGGGACAACCATAGCACGTTTCCCATCAGAACCATACTTTCAACTTATCCACACACTACTAATGCAGTGCCCCTTGCCCATTATCCTCATTACTGGCGCCATTTCCCGGATTCCCAAAAGAGTTAGAATCTGGCGTGCATCTGAACTGAAGAGATCACTGGCCGTCTCGCTTGTCTCGCCAATGCCTGTAATTCGTTTGTGTCTTAATTTATAGTGGCTGTTTGATCAAAAATGGTGTCTGTTCTTTTGCTCATGTCCGAAAGAGCAGACAGCGCATATACTGTATGTATGAGGGCTATTGGGGAAGAAAATTCCGATCGGTCGCGAAATGGAAGCCGCTGTAAAAATCAAAACTGTTTTATTTGCAACAGTAAGCTACACCTTAGAGCTGCTTCTCCAGGTAGCCGCCGCTCCGACTCAGACAATGTCGTAACATTGTACCAACTTTCCAATACCTTCGTCAGAGGAGGTAGCCGCCTGAGGTTTCCGCAAAGTCTCTAAGCTCGTCTACAGCTCGATTTCTGTGCCAAAATGTTGTCTTCATAGCCAGCGCTTCACGTGAGCAGAGATATTCATATTCATATTCGTATTCGTTGCCCCTGCTGAGTGCGGTCGAGCGTTGTTGTGAAGAACGAAACGCGTGACAGTTACATCATGTGGGCTGCGTGACAATAGGCGAAATCTCTCATCAGGCCCTCATACTTGGCGATAGACACTATTTTCTAGGCATCTGTACGCCTTCACTGTGCACTGAGAATTGCAAGAGCAATGTGCCGTCATCGATGGGCATACTAGAGACACTATCCAACACATCTGTGCAAAACTTCCTCGGATCTTCACAGTTGTTTCAATTTCGCGACCGATCGTCTCATACTTTATGCAAATATCATTCGCTTGCCCGAGCAGAATCGTAGAACCACGTCACTTACGGGACTTGGGGTAAAGCCCTGCGGTTTTCAGTTTTCAGGATGTGGAGGTCAATGAGGTGTAGATTTTCCTGCGATTTCTAAGTGAAGTCGTAGAGTGCGCTGTTAGCCGTGATCCATCCAAATACCAGCTCTATCTGACATTAATTAGAGAGAAATATACTGAGTAGGAAAAAAAATTCCGCAGTTTAAGCTCTCGTAATGCGGTAAAGCTCTGCAGTGCGGGCCTTTGTCCCATGTTCAGTAATGAGTCTAAGTCACCTAGGTATCTAGTAAATACTGTACTTTGTTAGGCGCTATGCAAAAGTTATTGCTTTATTGAACTGTGCTGCGCTCATCCCTTTGTCTCAGTAAATTTGTGGGCTCCTGGAACCTTTTGTAAAACGTTCCTTCATAGCCCTCTTCTTGGTACACTGAAATTACCTTGGCTATAAGGGATCGGAATGAATTATCGGTTTTTCCCTGGAATTTTACTACAGTAAAGTCACTGAGTGATAGGAAACCTGAGTTCTAGGTTCTTGTTTCCCTACTTTGTATGTTTCTTTGCCAAACAGAAAGTCAGTACTTATATCTGAGCTACTGTAATGAACTAAGAAGTCTGAACCTGACTCTGATGTGTTTTCTTCCTTTTTCTGGCTTCGATATAGTGAAATCTAGCTTGCCCCGTTTCGTTTCTATACCGCACTCTTTCCTTTTCTCGGCACGACTTTCCTTCTCAATAACAAGCTTTTCTTTTCTCATTTAATCCTCTTGCATCATTTCTTATTGCGTGTCGACGTTTCAATGCTTTACGAGAAAGTTTCCTTTTAATCGTTATTTTAAGCAGCGGAATTATATCTTCACATGAGATAATCTCACGCATCGTGGGTTGAATGTTATAAATTGAGGGGGGTTATCACTGAAGAATTGTCGCCATATTGTTACAGCAACGGGGATTTACCATAATACATCAGCCGGAATTTGCCCCATTTCGCCATTTCTGAAAAATTCGTCGTATTTATTTTGGGGACCAACTGGAACAATTATTTCCACGCGATAGTAGTGTCAGTGAGTAATTCTTGATTCTTCTTTTCAAATCCTCCGTTGTACAATGTTCAAGTAAAACATCAGAAAACTTACATGTATGTATCTAAATCGTAAAGACATACTTATCTCATTTTCTCATCTGTGGAACGACCTGCCTGGACGAACAATAATTTACAATAATACACACATAAAAAAAAGTTTTGCATCACCCCGGTTCCGAGAGTTCCGGAACCAGTAGAGAAAATTGGAACAGAGATCAACATAAACATTATTTCCGCCCTTTTTATTGCTCCTGAAAACCAAACATTGCATGGCGAACCACCATACAGCTAGAGCTTCAGAGGTGGTAGTCCAGATTGCTGTACACACCAGTACCTCTAATACCCAGTAGCACGTCCTCTTGCACTCATGCATGCCTGTATTCATCGTGGCGAACTATCCACAAGTTCATCAAGGCACCGTTGGTCCAGATTGTTCCACACCTTAACGGCGATTCGGCGTAGATTCCTCAGAGTAGTTGGTGGGTCACGTCGTCCATAAACAGCCCATTTCAATCTGTTCCAAGCATTTTCGATAGGGTTCATGTCTGCAGAACATGCTGGCCACTCTAGTCCAGCAATGTCGTTATCCTGAAGGAAGTTATTCACAAGATGTGCACGATGGTGGCGCGAATTGTCGACCATGAAGACGAATGCGTCGCCAATATGCTGCCGAGATGGTTGCACTATCGGTCGGAGGATGGCATTCACGTATCGTACAGCAATTACGACGCCTTTCATGATCACCAACGGCGTACGTCGGCTCCACATAATGCCACCCCACAGCAGGTAACCTTCACGTTACTGCACTCGCTGGACAATGTGTCTAAGGCGTTCGGCGTACTGGGTTGGCTCCAAACACGTCTCCGACGATTGTCTGGTTGAAGGCATATGCGAGACTCATCGGTGCAGAGAACGTGATGCCAATCCTGGGCGGTCCATTCGGCATGTTGTTGCGCGCATCTGTATCGCGCCGCATGGTGTAGTGGTTGCAAAGATGGACCTCGCCATGGACGTCGGGAGGCATCATGCAGCCTGTTGCGCACAGTTTGAATTGTAACACGCCCTGTGACTGCACGAAAAGCATTATTCAATATGGTGGCGTTGCTCTCAAGGTTCCTCCGAGCCATAATCCGTAGGTAACGGTCATCCACTGCAGTAGTAACCCTTGGATGGCCTGAGAGAGGCATGTCATCTACAGTTCCTGTCTCTGTATCTCCTCCATGTCCGAACAACATCACTTTGGTTCACTCCGAGACGCCTGGTCACTTCCCTTGTTGAGAGCCCTCCTGGTACAAAGTAACAAAGCGGACGAGACCGAACCGCGGTATTGATCGTCTAGACATGGTTGAACTATTGACAGCACGAGCCGTGTACCTCCTTCCTGGTGGAATGACTGGAACATCGGCTGTCGGAGCCCCTCCGTCTAAGAGGCGCTACTCATGCATGGTTGTTTACATCTTTGGGCGGGTTTAGTGACATCTCTGAACAGTCAAAGGAACTGTGGAATGGAATGGCTCTGAGCACTATAGGACTTAACTTCTTTGGTCATCAGTCCCCTAGAACTACTTAAACCTAACTAACCTAAGGACATCACACACCTCCATGCCCGAGGCAGGATTCGAACCTGCGACCGTAGCGGTCGCGCGGTTCCAGACTGTAGCGCCTAGAACCGCATGGCCACTGCAGCCAGCAAAGGAACTGTGTCTGTGATACAATATCCACAATCAACGTCTATCTTCAGGAGTTCTGGGAGCCGGGGTGATGCAAAACGTTTTTTGATGTGTGTACAAACATGACACTTGGTGATCAGTTCAAGAGAATAACCAAAAATTCTATGTGAGTGCTTACCCCACCCGTGGCTCTACTCCTTCCTACTTTACCTCTGTTCAGAAACTGGGTTTGTTTGTAGCAGGATAATTATCCACACGACCACTGCGACTGCGTCTGTGCCACTATGGGCTGCCAGCTCGCCGGACATCGCTGCAGCTTCTCTTGGCGCGCCTACAGAGAGTGAACGGCAGTCGTTACAATTCAGACGCGTTACGGCCAGTGGTTCTGCCATATCTTCCAGATCTCCATGGCGTGCTTCAACAAGACAACGCAAGACAGCAAACTGCCTGTGATGTCGTGACCTACCCCGCTACAGGGTGTGTTCGACAGTTTTTCTTGCCAGTAAGTAACACTTCGCTATTTGCCGTCCTTCCTGATACGATGTCAGTTTTGAAGGAGAGGCATGTAATAAAATTATTGTCGATTCTGTTCATGATTTTATTCATTCTTTTCCATTTCCTGGAAGTTAAATATTTACGCATGAATTTGTTTTTGGAAGGGAAAGCCTTGAGCAAAACACATTTTTTTTTCTTTTCTTGTGTTCCCCAGACATGTTTCGCTGAAGTTTCAGCATCATCAGTGCGCTTTTATTTTCTTTCTTTTAAATAGGGACAATGTTCTTCATAACTTGTATTTCTATAAATTTGAGTTTTTAAGAAAGTAGTTATAGATTTAAAGAAACAAAGTTTTCAGTTTATACCCTGTTACCCTGTGCTGTGGTTTTCCTGGTTGCTTGTGTTTCGCATTACAGTTGTAATGTCTGTGTGTGTGTGTGTGTGTGTGTGTGTGTGTGTGTGTGTGTGTGTGTGAGAGAGAGAGAGAGAGAGAGAGAGAGAGAGAGAGAGAGACAGACAGAGACAGAGAGGGAAATGTGCCTCACTCACTTTCTCTGGTTTCCCCATTATCTTCAATGTGAAAAGCTGCGTTATTTATCTTTCACTGTCAATGTTTACAAACTACGAAAACAACTTGGCGCACAGTTAAACAAATGGCTGTGTTCTGGCCGGGGATTTTGAATCTTGTTTTCGTGTTTTGTAAACAGTTACTGGAAGCAGGGCAGGTTTTCACAGTGAAGGTGTTGGGGCACCAGAAAAAGTAAGTGAAACACAATTCAGACACACACACACACACACACACACACACACACACACACACAGACAGACAGATACACACAGTCTTCTACAGAGAACTAATTAACGTTACGACTAACCATAACATTCCCATTCGTAAAATTTCGAGGTAAATTTCTAAGTTCTGTGTGGTTGCAGATGAAAGACTGTGAAAGGAAAACAACTGTAACGCAACAGATAAGAAACCAGGAAAACCATACCATGTGGTGACAATGTATATATAAAAAACTTGGTCTGTTTTTCAAATTTGTAAGAAACCAGGAAAACCATACCATGTGGTGACAAAGTATATATAAAAAACTTGGTCTGTTTTTCAAATTTGTAACTACTTTCTTTTAAAAAACCCAAATTTATATGCGTACAACTAGTAAAGAGCATTTTTCTTGTTTAACAGGAAGAAAACTGACGATGCTGAAACTTCAACGAAACGTATCTGTGTAAATAGACGAAAAGAAACAATTGTGTTTCACTCAAGGCGTACTCCCACTAACACTAAATTTGTTTGTAAGCAAACCTAGATAAAAGAGCTTCAACTTCAAGATGATTAAAAACTTAAGGCCATGAGACAAACTCGAAATTTTGGTATCCACAGTTCCACTTGTACGCTGAAGAATTTCTGGGTAAATCCGTTGACTGTAGACTCCACCTATAACCATTCCCAAAGGCACCAGTGAGAGGGGTAAGATACGGAAACTTCGGTGAACAAGGAAGCTATTCATTTCTATAGATCCATATTCCAGAGAATGTTAGATTTAGGGGGGGGGGGGGTGTCCCCTGACTAGCAGAAAATCCTTGGGCCCCGTCGTACTGGAAACATACCTATCCTTGTAGCCAAAGGAGCCTTTTACAACACAATAATGCCGGAAGCTCGTATCCATGAGAGTCCACATAACCGGGACCTGTGAGATGATACAGCAATAAAACAGACCGAGTCAACTGATTGTCCAGCATACAACACCACACATCTACAGAGAAGAGAAGCGTCCTACATCTACATCTGCATTAATTCTCCGCATGTTACCGAACGGTATGTGGCGGAGGATACTTTTAGTAGTTGATCACCCCCCATCCTCCTTCCATTTGCGAATGGGGCATGGGAAGAATGATTGTCCGTAAACCATTGTCTTGGTTCTAGATTATCGAATTTTCTCGTCGTTACGACGTATGTGGAAGGAAGTAATATGTTGTCCGACTCTCAAAACTTCACTAGTGATGCATCCCAACAGACAGGCATCACATTTCTGTGATGTCTGTATGTTTGACATAAGATATGATTGTCAGTATTCTAAGACAACTTGTTTGTACAATTTCTCTGGATAGTTTCGATATTGTTCAGCTTCAAAGGAATATGGAACGCTTTCAACTAATCTATTGTACACTACATCCTGATGACGGTCAGAACCGAAACCGGTAGATGACTATGGGACAAATAAACAGCTGATGGTTAATATGCTTTTTATAAAATACTTTAAGGCTGTTGAAGCACACCTTACTGAAACAATACGGCTCAGCCTTTGGCGTAGGTTCGATCTCTACTACCGTCCCAAGCAACAAACAAGAAATACACGTTTGGTAACACCGTCTCTAGCGGGCCTCTTGAATTGCGAGCGCAGCGGTCTAACCGGCTAACTCCAATGCAAATTAACTAGGAGTTTCGTTCTTAACAATTATTTCTCAGCACAACCTACTCTGTAACATCTTTACAAACTCTTCAGCCTATTTCTGACCACCCTGTAGGATAGAAACTGCGCTTGGTGACAAGCTTGAAAATGAAATATCTCTACGTAGTAGAAAGAAAAAGCGAAAAAGAGACATCCTTACAAGGCTTATTAATACAGTGTGTTTTCTGGGAAAATAGGAGTTAGCCTTTCGAAGACCATTCGAAGGCAGTTTGATTGAATAATGAGCTAATTTTAGTGTACATAAATGATGGGTTTAGAAATAAAACCGTGAGTGAATTCGCAAAACTAATGAATATTACTTCAATTCTAATCAAAAGTTTACGACAGATTAACATTTATACAATTTCTCAGAATATGTCTTCTGTACAAATATGTCTTCTGTACAAATTTCGCACCGAACGGCGATTACGTACTTCAGGATGACAATCTGTTGCGGTTATTATCCCTTCTGCCTTATCCATTTCTTGGGGGCCTGCCAAGCAGGTCCATGAATCAGTTAAATTATCCCGACGCTCATGGCTTGTATTTCCTTCGGTTTTTGCTTTCTAATAATCTCATTAATGTGTGATACCTTTTTGTGTGTGTGCTAGCTAAGAGTAAATTAAATGGTGGTAATCTGGACGAATGTTTTCAGTTCAATAGTTAGATAAGAACCAGCAGCCAGAACTCACTTATGAGGCCCTTTCCTTTCTAGTTATGCGATCCACTACATGACAAATTCAATGAAGTACCAGAGTTCCCGGGCAGTGGTATGCCTCTCGTTCGGTCCAAAAGGTTCGTAAGCTCAAGTCGGCATCTTGCAGCATAACATGCTGATAACAGTCACTTTTTGTTAATAATGGAGTTACGACGTAGCTGCACATCACCTAGGTTGATGTTAGGCAGAGATTTGGTTCTTACACATTGTGTAAGGATGCTTTCATACTAAACGATTATGAGACTTTATGTTAGGAAGAACTCTGTTAACAGCCGGTAAAATTGTTGTTTATTAAAACATAACTGGTTTCGGAGCCTAAGCACATCATCAGGTGCAACCTACATGGTAAAAAACAAAGTTCAGTGTCACATTTTATGAATGTTAAAAATTATAAAGGAATGTCTAAAATATATTCAAAACGTTAAAAGATCATAGGCATACCCACCGCTCCCAGTCAAAATTTACTATTCAGTGAATATTGTCAATACATTGGCGAGCGGAAGGTAAAGAAAACGTGCTCCATTCTTTAAAATTTGCCTGCATCTAAAAAGTAAAAATGAAATAATTTATAGTGAGCGGACACTAAAAGTTTTTAAGAAGGGGCCGGATTGGTGATAAAAAATTGTCACTGCTAACATGATTAGTCACGGCACTACGCAAATTACTGTGTGGAATGTATCGGGTGGAGGTGTCTTACCGATTTTTTTTTTTTTTTTTTTTTTTTAGCAGGCAAAATTTAAAGAATGGAGCACGTCTTCTTTGCCTTTCGCTCGCCACACTATTGACGATATAGTAATGGGGCCCCTTAGGAACATGGCTGCCATGGTGCAGCCAACTGCAGGTGGTGGCTCATGTCAGTACCAATGACGTGTGTCGCATTGGATCGAAGGAGAGTCTCTCTGGTTTCGGGTGACTAGCGGAAATGGTAAAAACTGCCAGTCTTCCTTAGGAGATTAAGGCGGAGCTCACTATATGCAGCATCTGCGGTATACCCGACTGTGGTCCTTTGGTGCAGAGCTGAGTGAAGGGTCTGAATCAGAGGCTCAGGAGGTTCTGTGACCGTATAGGCTACAGATTCCTTGACTTGCGCCATCGGGTGGTGGGTTTCCGGATTCCGCTTGATGGGTCAGGAGTCCACTACACAAGGATGCGGCTACACCGGTAGCGGGGGCTGTGTAGAATGGACTGGGCGGATTTTTAGATTAGAGGGTCTCAGGAAACCACAGAAAGGGCGTCCGTCTAAAAGGGGCAGGTAAAACACAGTAAGGTAGTTGTAGAAACGATCGATATTGTAGTTGTAAATTGTCGTAGCTGTGTTGGGAAAGAAACAGAGATCCAAGCCCTAATAGAAATCACTGAAGCTCAAATAGTTATAGGTACGGAAAGCTGGTTAAAGCCGGAAGTACGTTCAGCCAAATTTTTTTCAAATGACCTAACAGTGTTCAGAAAGGACAGATTAAATACAGTTAGTGGAGGAATATTTATTGCTGTCAGAAGTAGTTTAACTAGTAGCGAAATTGAAGTAGATGGTTCCTACGGGTAGAGGTTATACTTGACGATCAGATCAAACTATTAATTGGATCGTTTTAAAGACTCCCCGACTCAGAAGATACAGTTGCTGTACAGTTCCAAGAAAACTTGACTATCATTTCAAATAGGTACCCCAATCATACAATTATAGTCGGTGGTGACTTCAATCTACCCTGGATATTCTGGAAAAATTATACGTTTAAAGCCGGCGGCAGGCATAAAACTTCATCCGAAATTGTACTGAATGCTTTCTGTAATTAGTACATGAGCCCACTCGAAGCGTAAGTGGTTGCGAAAGTATACATGACCTCTTCGCAACAAATAATCCTGGACAAATAGGGAGTATCCTGACGGTCACAGGGATTAGCGACAACAAAGCAGTTGAATACCGTAACACCATCAACCATCAACAAGAAACGCAAAGTACATTTACTTAAAAAAGCTGATAAAAATGCTCTTAACACCTTTTCAAAAGACAATCTCCACTCATTCCTTTCTCATCATGTAACAGTAGAAAAGATGTGGAATGATTTCAAAGAGATAATACCGACGGAAATTGAGAGATATATACCATAAAAATTAATAAGTGATGGTACAGATCCTCCATGGTACACAAAACGGGTCAGATCGCTGTTGGAGAA
This sequence comes from Schistocerca piceifrons, assembly GCF_021461385.2. NCBI lineage: Eukaryota > Metazoa > Arthropoda > Insecta > Orthoptera > Acrididae > Schistocerca > Schistocerca piceifrons. Next base: position 211,989,659 of record NC_060138.1, read on the forward strand.
GCATGCCAAATTTAAAAGAACGCAAAATGCCCAAGATTTGCAAAATTTTGCAGAAGCTCGAAAGATAGTGCGTACTTCAATGCGGGATGCTTATAATAATTTCCAAAACGAAACTCTGAATCTGGCAGAAAAACCAAAGAGATTCTGGTCATACATAAAGGAAGACAATCAATACCTTCACTGCCCGATAACAACGGTGAAGTCACTGATGACAGTGCCACTAAAGCAGAGTTATTAAACACGATTTTCCGAAACTCCTTCACCAAAGAAGACGAAGTAAATATTCCTGAATTCCAATCAAGAACAACTGCCAAGATGAGAAACACAGAAGCAGATTTCCTCGGTGTAGCAAATCACTAGCAAAGGTAAGGCCTCCGGTCCAGATAGCAAACCAGTCAGGTTCCTTTCAGAGGATGCTGTTACAATAGCTCCATATTTAGCAATTATATGCAACCGCTCGCTCACAGAAAGATCCACACCTAAAGACTGGAATATTGCTCAAGTCACACAATACTCAAAACGGGAGATACGAGTAATCCACAGATTTACAGGCCCATATGACTAACGTCGATTTGCAGTAGGGGTGTGGAACATATACTGTGTTCAAACATTATGAATTATCTCGAAGAAAACGATTTATTGACAGATAGTCAGCACGGATTCAGAAAATATCTTTCTTGTGAAACACAATTAGCTCTTAATACCCACGAAGTAATGAGTGCTGTGGACAGAGGATGTCAAATTGATTCCATATTTTTAGATTTCCAGAAGGCTTTCGACACCGTTCCTCATAAGCGTCTTCTAACCAAACTGCGTGACTATGAAATATCGCCTCAGTTGTGTGATTGGATTCGTGACTTCCTGTCAGAAAGGTCACAGATCGCAGTAATAGACGGAAAGTCATCGAGTAAAACAGAAGTGATATCCGGCGTTCCCCAGGGAAGTGTTATAGGCCCTCTATTGTTCCTGATCTATATTAACGACATAGGAGACAATGTCAGTAGCCGTCTTAGATTGTTTGCAGATGATGCTGTCATTTACGGTCTTGTAAAGTCATCAGATGATCAAAACGACTTGCAAAATGATTTAGATAAGATATCTGTATGGCGCGAAAAGTGGCAGTTGACACTGAATAAAGAAAAGTGTGAGGTTATTCACATGAGTACAAAAAGAAATCAGCTAAATTTCGGTTACGCGATAAGTCACACAAATCTGAAGGCTTTAAATTCAGCTAAGTACTTATGGATTACAATTACAAATAACCTAAATTGGAACGATCACACAGATAATATTGTGAGTACAACAAACCAAAGACTGCAATTCATTGTCAGAACACTTAGAAGGTGCAACGGGTCCTGCTTACACTACGCTAGTCCGCCCTATTCTGAAGTACTGCTGTACGGTGTTGGATTCGCATCAGGTGGGGCTGACGGATGACATCGAAAAAGTACAAAGAAGGGCAGCTCGTTTTGTATTATCGCGAAATAGGGGAGATAGTGCCACAGACATGCTAAGTGAATTGGGGTGGCAATCATTAAAACAAGGGCGTTTTTCGTTGCGATGGGATCTTCTCCACTAGGTGCGAGGAGTATGCTTATGATCTATTAACTTTGTGAGCATATTTTAGACATTTCTTTATTAATTTTAATATCTGTAAACTGCGACACTGTTATTCGGTTTTTACCATGTAGATTCCTCCTGATGATGCGGCTTGAGGCCCCAAAACCGGTTGTGTTTTAATAAACAACAATATTACCAACTATTAGCGGAGTTTTTCCTAACATCATCCCTTTCAACTGCTATGATTGCCCGGAATATAATATAGTTCGTGATTATGAGATTGGTTGCTCATAAAATCATCACTACTCATCTTGATTAAATCATAGTAGAATCAGATGGATTCGTCGGCGTTCCTTTCCAATGGCTTTTCCAAATTAGCTGCAGCCTCACAAACTCTTCAGAGCAAAAGACATTCTTACAAGTTTATGCTGCGTGGAACAGGATTACAAAAGGCTCTGCATATGCCAATGTCGTTGGTTTTTCTCTCCTCAAGGTGGTTCGATTTTTTTAAAGTTATCTATGAATCAGCCATACAATGCTTTTTCTAATTAGTGAAAGTTGTTGTTGTTCTAGTTGGACGACAACATTCTAGTGAGATCTTTTGCTAATTCTCGGAGATGTTGCGTCGAATGGCATATACTGGTGTGTAACTCATAATTATCCTGTGTCGTATTCTCTGGTCTGAAGCAGTTAGTCTCGCTCCTCATTACAAGTATTCCTCCACTTACAAGCACTGCTGATCATCGCAATGACAATGACACTATTCCTTAGGAGTTCAAGTCGGGAAAGGCTTTTCACTTACTAACAACTTCAACTAAAATAATCATCATTGAATCACATCATCAGCTTATCATATCAGTATCTATGTCAATAAGGTACATACCAGTGAAAAAAAACTCGTACTTTACCAGCTTGTTAATGTTGTATTAGAAATGATCCAAGTTAAGAGATATTCCATGTGGATAAACTCGCCAACTAATTCTAATTATACCTCTTACTTTCTTGTCTCTGCCTGGATTCATTATATATTTTAGGGCTGACATTGTCAGTAATCTGTCCTAATCCTTTAAAATTAAAGGTGTAAAATTTCGTGAATAGAAGTATCAACTTTTCTCTACTACTAAGATCAATGTTGTTTATCTTATACTTATGAAGTAAATAATAAAATGACGCTCTAGAGAGAGAGATAGAGAGAGAGAGAGAGAGAGAGAGAGAGAGAGAGAGAGAGAGAGAGAAATAGAAAGAGAAAGAGAAAGAGAGAGAGAGAGAATGAGAGAGAGAAGATCTGTATTAAACATTGCTCATAATCTAAAAGATTTCGTGGTAGTGATTATCATCAGTATCGTCAGCTCTTACAGACAACTAGATTTTCCAAATATATATATAACACAACCAGCAAAAAGGATCACCTAAAGAGTAACACGTTATCAAGTACTTTACCAACTGTTTCCCTTACTGCACATATTTTTCCCTTGCTGCACTTATTTACAGAGTATATAAGATTTGTAATATCTACGACAGATTACATTACACTACAGTTCGACGAGTGTACTCACCAGATATCCGAGTGGATGCTTAAAAAGAATAAAACAAAGCAATTAAAACAAGTTCTTGAAACAGAAACTAAAACTGACAAGATAAAACTAATAAGTAGCGTTATAATAGAGTTTGAACAACACATAACTTCAATGATTTTGAAATATATGGCGCGTCATATGTACATCTTACGCTTATGGTAAAATGGGCAGTTTTGCTCACATGATAATTATAGGTAATATAATACCATAAAACAAGTGTAACTTCCAATTCTTTGCATGTTGTAAGATATTAAAACAAACCACGACAACTGTAAAAACTAGTACAATGTGTCTTTCAAATACGATGTACTTTGTTACAGTTTAGAACAAGTATTAGCAAAATATTTTAGAAAAATGAAGAAATTGTAACGTTTTGCTTCAAGAAAAGAGGAGCAGAAAATGTTAGTAATTCTTTTGCGTCACTTAGGGGTTAATTTTATCACTTGAATACAGTATGTATGTTCGTTGACTTAATACAAGCATGCCGGCCGGAGTGGCCGAGGGGTTCTAAGCGCTTCAGTCTGGAACCGCGCGACCGCTACGGTCGCAGGTTCGAATCCTGCCTCGGGCATGGATGTGTGTGATGTCCTTAGGTTAGTTAGGTTTAGGTAGTTCTAAGTTCTAGGGGACTGATGACCTCAGATGTTAAGTCCCATAGTGCTCAGAGCCATTTTTGAATAAAAGCATTTAATTATATGGACGCTGTGTTACAGTATAATAAAGAAAAGCATAGCAATTATTATTTCGTATACAGCAAGGAAAAGTCATCCCCAGGCGTTAACAAACAGCAGGTCATTGAATCAGACTGAATTCTGTGCATCGACGGATGCCATACGGTTGCTTTCTAGATGTAATGATCTGATGGCAATTGTGGCAGTCGATAGAAAAATATAAATTTTCAGATAACAGGCATTTCATTGAATAAGACATGGAACGGAACGTAAATGATACAGGAGATAACGTAGAGAGTAACATTATCTCGTGGCTTGCGGAGGACGTATTGATTGTTAGCTGTAACAAAACAAAACCTATATATTAACCACTCCTCTTTTCCTCAGGCAGGTGCAATGTATGTGAAATTATAACGGTAACAGCTAAAGCCGAAGGTGGAAAATATTATACGACAGTGCATACAGTTTCTGGCATAGAACGCTTCTAAATTCTTACAATTAAAGGTACACTAATGGCCATTAAAATTGCTACACCAAGAAAAAATGCAGATAATAAACGGGTATTCAGTGGACAAATATATTAGACTAGAACTGACATGTGATTACATTTTCACGCAATTTGGGTGCATAGATCCTGAGAAATCAGTACCCAGAACAATCACCTCTGGCCGTAATAACGGCCTTGATACGCCGGGGCATTGAGTCAAACAGACCTTGGATGACGTGTACACGTACATCTGCCCATGCAGCTTCAACACGATACCAAGTTCATCAGGAGCAGTGACTGGCGTATTGTGACAAGCCAGTTGCTCGGCCACCATTGACTAGACGTTGTCAATTGGTGAGAGATCTGGAGAATGTGGTGGCCAGGGCAGCAGTCGAACATTTTCTGTATCCAGAAAGGCCCGTACAGGACCTGCAACATGCGGTCGTGCATTATCCTGATGAAATGTAGGGTTTAGCAGGGATCGAATGAAGGGTAGAGCCACGGGTCGTAACACATCTGAAATGTAACGTCCACTGTTCAAAGTGCCGTCAATGCGAACAAGAGGTGACCGAGACTTGTAACCAATGGCACCCCATACCTTCACGCCGGGTGATACGCCAGTATGGCGATGACGAATACACGCTTCCAATGTTCGTTCACCGCGATGTCACCAAACACGGATGCGACCATCACGATGCTGTAAACAGAACCTGGATTCATCTGAAAAAATGACGTTTTGCCATTCGTGCACCCAGGTTCGTCGTTGAGTACACCATCGCAGGCGCTCCTGTCTGTGATGCAGCGTCAAGGGCAACCGCAGCCATGGTCTCCGAGCTGATAGTCTGTGCTGCTGCAAACGTCGTCGAACTGTTCGTGCAGATGGTTGTTGTCTTGCAAACTTCCCCATCTGTTGACTCGGCAATCGAGACGTGGCTGCACGATCCGTTACAGCCATGCGGATAAGATGCCTGTCATCTCGAGTGCTAGCGATACGAGGCTGTTGGGATCCAGCACGGCGTTTTGTATTACCCTCCTGAACCCACCGATTCCATATTATGCTAACATTCATTGGGTCTCGACCAACGCGAGCAGCAATGTCGCGATACGATATACCGCAATCGCGATAGGCTACAATCCTACCTTTATCAACGTCGGAAACGTGATGGTACGCATTTCTCCTCCTTACACGAGGCATCACAACAACGTTTCGCATGTCAAAGTCGGTCAACTGCTGTTTGTGTATGAGAAGTCGGTTGGAAACTTTCCTCATGTCAGCACGTTGTAGGTGTCGCCATCGGCGCCAACCTTGTGTGAATGGTCTGAAAAGCTAATCATTTGCATATCACAGCATCTTCTTCCCGTCGGTTAAATTTCGCGTCTGTAGCACGTGATCTTCGTGGTGTTGCAATTTTAATGGCCAGTAGTGTAGCTGAAGGATTTCTTCGAAGTCTGAAATTTGGAATCTCTTTCGTAAATTAAGTACTGCTGCGTTTGCAATAAGAGTGATTTCTGTTGTCTCTGACACTAAGACTTTTCCTCAAAAACTGTCATTCTATTACGTTCTATTGTATCATATTTGTGACCTATTACTTGCATTCAAAAACAAACTAATTAGCTTCGAAAAAAAGCGATTACAACTGTTAGTAGTATCAGTTCTCAGACATGCCGACATTCAGGAATGTCGAGAGTTTAACATAGCTGTCTCTGAATATACACTATCTGATCAAAAGTATCCATACACCTATTAACGGACGTTAATAGGGAACGCGTCTACATTTCACCTTTAGGACGCCTTGAAGTGTACTGGAGATACTTTCAGTGATGTGATTGAATGTCCCTGGAGGAATGGCAGCCCATTTTTCTTCAGGAAACGAAGCCAAGGAAGCTGGTGACTTTAGAAGCTGAGGTAAGGAGCGAAGTCGAAGTCCTAACTCATCCTAAAGGTGGTTCCCTGGTTTCAGGCCGGGATTCATAGCAGGCCAGTCTATTTCTGAAATTTTACTGTCCATGAACCACTGCCTCTCAGTTACAGTTTTATGACTTGGTGCATTGTCATGCTTGTACAATCATCGTCACGAATTGTTTCACCGAATTGTTCCACTACGTAGTACTCAATGGTGTAAAATGTATTAATATATTTCCGCATTTAGCACTTCTTAACGACAATAAGGGAGGACCATACCCAAATCACAAAAGATACCCCCATCCCTTAACAACACCTCCTTTGTACTTCACTGTTGGCTATACACATGAGAGCAAGTTTTCCAGGTAGACTCCGAACCCAAACATTTCCATCGCACTGCCATAGGGTATAGCGTGATTCATCGCTTCAAATCGGTCTCTCCAATCATCCGATGTCCAATGGAATCGCTCTTTACATAACCTTAAGCGTCGCTTACCATTGACTATACAAATGTGTTGTTTATGAGAAGCTGCTTGACCGTTCTACCCCTTTCTCTGTAACCCCCCACGCAAAGTTATTGTGTTAGCTGGACTGCTGGTAACACTTTGGCACTCTCAAGTGATTCTTTTCGTTGATTTTATGAAACTTCTTACAACCACCCTCCGCAATTCTCGACGGTGCCTTTCCGTCAGTACATGATATCTGCCTGGTCTTGGTTTACCTATGGTTGCTCCTTTACGTTTCCGCTACACAATCAGATCACCAATAGTCGGCGTGGAATGTTTTAGAAGGTCTGAAATGTCCCTTATTTATAAGTTAATCAGGTGATATCCGATAACTAGATCACGTTCTAAGGTGTCCCGACGGACCCATTGTGCTGTTATTGGATCTCAACTGACAGCGCAATACTTCCCGCCTCGTCTCCTTTTGTACTGATAGGTCTGCCTCCTGTAATGTATAGTAATGTATTCCGCATTATGTAGTGATGTCTGAATACTTTTTATCAGATAGCGCTTAATCCCTCTCGGGGTTTGTGGTTGATACATGGCTTTCTTAAAAAGGGAAAAACATTACGTCATTATCAATTCAATCAATATATATATCCCGACGTTGTGTGTCCCCAGAGCACTGGTCAGTATTAAGAAATGTGATAAAAAAGCTCATTCGAAGCAAAAATGTCTAGTAAATATAAGCTCAAGAGCTTGAGTAGAAGAGTGTGTTTCACCGTAACGAGGATGAAAAAGTACTTATAGCTCCTACGTCGCAATTTGGGGCGCATTTATATTACACTTTCTTGCTTAGAATGATCGTTCATGTCGTATCCCTGAATATTCACCATTCCTCCATCAATAAAAGTTTTACGTCACCCATTTACTTCGAAATTCGTGACACAGAAAATGAAAAGTGTTTCTTAGGATTGCGTATATATTCATATTGGCGTCTGTCTAGGTTAAAGAACCAAAAAAAAAAAAAAAACATTTGTGTAACGACATAATCGTCGTTTCCCATGGGGAAGAGGAGTACGGGGGAGGGGGTGTCCGCAGCACTCGTGAGCAACGTCAGTAAGCCGTGGAAAGTCCCGTTGCTCGGATGTAGGCACTAGGGTGCACATGTATGCATTGCGTGTTGTCTATAATTCAGTCATATAAGCGCAAGAGGCTGAGCAAAGCAAAATTAATGATCCTGGTTCGCTTCCAAAAAATCGTTCCCACTTAAATACACTCCTGTACATCAATTTACTTACATAGGTAGTATGCAGCACACCTGCTCAGTACACCCTGCTAGTCGTTGAAATCTCATCATCCCAGGGCCAGAATATTAAACTACACATAATGTCGCCAAGAAGAGTCAGCGATCGTTTTGCCTGTAACAAATGTGGTTCCTCATGACGTGATCTGTCACTCTTGGACGGCTGGTGTGTGTGTGGGAGAGGGGAGGGGGGGGGGGGGGGGGGTAGTGTGACTGTGTGTCGACAATGTTGACAACGAACAGCCCCATGTGATGTTTATAAAAAAGGGCAAAAGATCGGATACATAGGACTAATATGGCTAATAGACGTCTTTAGTTGTTTGCTACAACATGTTCTGAGTGCAAAGATTATAGCACGAAGCGTCTTTCAAAACATATTTCTATGTTCAGAAAAACGTCTTTTACAAACATAATTGTATTCAAACACGAAACTTTGGATATGGGTGATGGAGCTAAACACACAGATTCTGAGAGATCGCTAGATCAGATAACTCTGTGGAATCATTGAAGATTCACCGCACCAGGCACTTTGACCGGCACGTGGGTAGGCAGTTGGAGACCGTTAGCTATGGCGGAAAGAGCACAAAGGGGAGCGAGGCGGGTCTGCCGTTGTTCAGCATTGATATACTAAATTCTGTCTCAGCGAGTGGAGATCTGAGATCTGATCTGTACGAGGACACTGTTCTGGCACTTTGCGGGGCAGTGGTTCAAATGGTTCAAATGGCTCTGAGCACTATGGGACTTAACAGCTGAGGTTATCAGTCCCCTAGAACCTAGAACTACTTAAACCTAACTAACCTAAGGACATCACACACATCCATGCCCGAGGTAGGATTCGAACCTGCGACCGTAGCGGTCGCGCGGTTCCAGACTGAAGCGTCTAGAACCGTTCGGCCACAACGGCCGGCGGGGCAGTGGTACGCTGTGTAAATTTGCCTGAGCTGATCGTGTGGAGACCTTGAATGCCCCTTCACTATTGATTCAACAAATATATTGGAGAGCTTTTTTATTGTAAACTGTGTGATTGCCACGTCAACATCATGGTACTCTGACCAGTTTCTCCTCAACCATAGTGCTGTAAATGTTGTCTGCCCTTTTTATTCTAAAAGAAGTGAAGCTTATTTCAGCGGTGAAGTTTACTTTAATATGACCTGCCCCCTTGATAGCAAGTTTTTGGGCAATTATTTGTAAAACAATTTTGGGTATTGAAATTTTGTCTTGTCTGCTATTTAAAAGCAGTGATGTTTATTTTAATAAGAGCTATCCGTTTCACTGTAGTTACGACAAGCAACCATTTTTAAAGCAATTTCGGGATTTGAAATTTTTTCTCATCTGCCATTTGGAACAGTGAAGTTTATTTTAATAAGTGCTATTCTTTTCAGTGCAATTATCCCAGGAAATAATTTGGTAAAATATTTCTAGGGTATTGTCCCGCCACCTACTACTATAATTCTGGTGTTACACAGTTTTTAATGATTGTATTGCACAATATTATTCTGAGTTGCATGTATTGATATTTTTCTTATGACCATATGTAGTAATTGGGTGGATGTTTTTACCAATTTGTATTGCTGATGCAAATTGTTTTGTACCAGAATGTGTCTTTTCTTTGTTGAAAAAAACAGAGCATTGTTAGTAGTTTTTTAAGTTAGTTTTCAGTCTGTTGTAGTTGATCTTGTATGGGACCCACTTGCCGTGAGTGAAGAGGCTGCGCTACCCATCCCATCCATTGCGTTATCACCACCTATGGTGGAGTTTGATTTGTATTCAAATAACTTAGTTTTATTCTAAGCTTGTGTCACCAATAAGCGTAACACATTTGTTGCGTATTTACCAACAGTTTTTGGTAAATTTTAATGGTATTGTTTAAATTTTAAATCCAAGGTCAGTTCAAGGAATTATGAAGTGTATATAAAAAAGAATTTTCTGTCTTTGGTAAACTTTTATAACTAAAAGGCGGGTTTCGGCAGTCTGAGAAAATTTTCTTGTTAAGAGTACTGTAAAAGTCTTGGTTTTGTTTATGTTTTTGTTGCTTTAAAAGTAAGCGTACAAAAGAAATTGTGCTAATGTTCGATTGAATAAAATAACATTGGTGTTGTCAACTGTGAATGCTGCTCTTCGTTGTCTGACCCTGTCCTACCACACAACAGCACATTAGGCTGATTAAAGAGTATGCAAGACTATTGCAGTGGTAGCAGAGCGTGGTTTTGTATGGGAGGAGTGGCCAATTGCTCAAATTTTGTAGCACCATTCGCAGTTGAATTTGTTATTAGCTTGTGTTTCTGTATGTGTTTTTGTCAGGCTGGAGATGCTAACCGTAAGTTGTGTTTCAGGGTAACAGCACTGATGTAATGCATCTGAGACGTTGTCTGGGTTTTGCCTGCGTCAAAAAGGACTAGTCTAGGTACAAAATCTGTTTTCATGGAGAATCGACAGATGGAAGTATCGTTGACGTGGTCACGCGCTTGCATGTTGTTTTCCACTGTCCAGTGTGCCTGACTGCTGAAAACATCAGCAAGGTAGGTCCCACATTATCTGTCTCTTGCTGGTCCTCTCCGATGTGTGGGAGAATATAGAGTTTCTGGAAGATAGCAATCCTGCTCGTATGCAGGTATTCCGCGTTTAGGCACAAGTCAGTCACTGGGTTAACAGATTGCACGATTTGTGACAACTTCAGTGCATGTGTGAACAAAGAGCTATTGGCAAGCAGTTACTCACTCAGGTTATGCAGTTGCAAACTAGACTTAGTAGGTTGGATTGGAGAGATATAGTGGTTACTGAAGAAGAGGGTAGCGCTACACATAGTAACCTTAATGAGGCAGGGTGCGTATTGTAAGTAAAGCACCTTCTCGTATTGCGTTTGAATCTTTTGCGAGGTTGCCAAATCCGCATTTGTATCTATTTCAGAAGTAGTCAGTGCTGTCCATATATGGAATACAAGTGGTAAAAGTTTTATGGTTGTTGGAACGCTCTCAGAAACACGCGGATGCACTTAGTATTCCACATCCGGTGATTCTTCAGTTGATGTATCTGCAAACCAGAGGTTTGTTAAGTAAGAAGGTAGCAGAGGCACTGGAGTTTTGGGGAATATTAGGCGACTCAAAGAGAAAGGTGATGGGAGACAATTTCATCACAAGCTATGGACAAATTGATGAATAAATTTTCTTTTCTCCAACAATACTCGTATTCTGAGCAGATTCGCAACGTGGTGGTTGCATTGGAATTGCCGGTAACTGAGGGGAAAGCTCCTGAGAATATTTTTCAAGGCGTTAAACCTGAATACAGTTGAAGACTCAGTTTTTTGCAGAGGCCTACCACCTTTCCAGAGTTAAATGAATTGGTGTTTAAAATCGAGAGCATACATTTCACCGACGTAAGGCAGAGTTTTGAAAAACCAGCAAAAAGGAACATACTGCAAATGTTCAGACTGAAAGGGTCAAACAGCCGATTCTATCAAAGGCTAAAGTTTGTTTTCGGTGTGGCGATTCCCTCATTTAATATGCCACCGTTCCGTACAGCATAGTGGGAGTCCAAATAGCTGACTCCAAAGACTTGGGTTCTCTAGGGGTCCTTCCCGACCCAAGCTGTATCACTTCATCAGAGCTAATCAATAACTACTTTTTGTTTGCGCTTATATCAATCATGAACCCGTCTGTGCTCTAATACGCTCTGGGAGTAGTGTTTGTCTTATCAGTCATGACTGGTACTTCGAAGGCATGGCATCTCTTAGTTCCCCCCTTGCAAGGTACATTACAGAGATGTCGAACTGCCAATGGGCGGTTGTTGGATCTAATGAATTGTTTGTGGGGTAGCGTTGATATACAGGGATTTTCGAGGCCAATGGAATTGATAGTATTCAAACGATTGTCAATTGATTTGCTGTTGGGGTGTAGTTTCATGCAGAGCTCACGTGAAACACACATAACAACAGTGCAGGAAATCATCTCACAAGGTATTAGAATCGTCAATTCTGTAACAAGTTCATGTAGCAACATTACTTTTCGATTCGAGTTCAGTGGCTAATGCAAGAACTTGTGCATTGTTGTCACTGAAAGTTGATATAAGTTTCTGTGTAAGTAGTAATAGTAATGAACCCAAGTGCTAAATAAACGTTTTCCTTGCAGCCTGATACAGACCGTAAGAGAACAACATATGTGTTGCATCATCAATTGATTTTTTTAGCACGGCCATAAAATGGTGCTGTATAGACGTTGATTCTGAAAAGTGAGGCAAAAAGCACGAACATGCTATTCTTTATCTTGCAAATATTGACGATGCTTCATCTGGGGAAATTTCAGTCTTCAAACGAAGTCTTTCTCACAAATGATCCATTGATCTCTGTGTAGTGCCTTCCCCGAACAAGGTTTCTCGATTTCTAGTGGTTGGATAAACGTTATTCAGTTTTCTTGGTGCTTTAGATCTCTTTATATGCTCAGTATTTCGACGGCTTTCGCTGCTTTCATCATTAGGAGTTAAAGGTCACGCAAATAGTCTGTGAGGTATTATCTTATGCAGTTGGCCGAATTATGCCGTTGAATCGTCACCAAGTCACGGAGTCTCCATACATCGATACCTCTGATGGAGGAGCATTAGTAGGAATGTTGATTTCATTAGGTGGTGGATAACTCGGCTTATTTCTGTGTACCCTTTCATCAACGAACGAACGTTTCCATGCATCACTAACTGTATGTTCGCTGCCCCAGTTAAAGTTCTTGTTGCACATTCTAATCTCAATCGCTTCTTCCATGATAAAATTTCGATAGGCAGGTGCATGGGATAAGATTTTAGCTTCATCAAACATAATCGTATGTTTCTCCATAACGCTGTGTTTGGCAAAGTCGTGATCGTTAATGCGGAATCAAAGTTCTTTACAACATCCGTAAATGCGTATCGATTCTCAAGGTAATCCACCACACCGACAAGTAATTTTATAAACTGACACTAAGCCTCTCAAAATATCTCTTTATATATATATATATATACTCTACAACACTTTTTTCAGATACCTCGTCTCGGAATCCATCTGGGTCTTGTAAGAAACGATTTTAGCTCTGTGCATTAGCGCGTTTAAAAATGCATTTTTTAGCTGGAAGATGAAACATCTGCGCACTGAGATGTAGGTCGTTTGCGCTGGCTTTGCAGTAAACAGAGTGGTTGAAACACCAATGTGATTTTCGATGGATCCAAATATTAGAAAAAAAATTGGAAATTTGTGGTAAGGTTCTATGGGACCAAAATGCTGCTAGGCTTACACACTAATTAAACTAACTTATGCTAAGGACAACTCATAAACCCATGCTCGAGGGAGGACTCGAACCTCCGACGGGGGAAGCCACGCGAACCGTGTCAAGGCGTCTCAGGCCGCATGGCTACCCCGCTGTGAGAGCGATATTTTTATTATGATTTACTCGAGCCAGAAAGCAGAAAGATTACATGCTAATTACTATTACAAACTAATGAAATAAAGAATTTATCAAGCTACATTACTCTCGCCAAAATCTTGCAACTTCAGTTACACCCAGTGTAGCAAGGAGAAGCTCTTCTTCTTCTTCTTCGAAGAGACAGGGCATAGTTGACAACCCAATAGGCGTTCCGTGTTCTGTTGTCCTCGAGAGTGTAATGGGACACCCCTTTCTAACAAAATCTTTTTTTATAGAAGTAGCCGATACCAGGATTAATCCTGAATCTATTATATGTGAACATTCACGACTGTTACATTTAAAGAATTTCATTTAATTTTATATACGATGTATTACGTGGCAGGCTAAATATATAAAAAGAAGTTAATGTGTTGGTACTTTGTACGTGCAGTTAAAATTACTCTTCTTTTTGAAATATTTGAAATTAGAAATTCTGGCACATCTAAAATTCATATTACTAATTGCACAATCAAACGCGAATTATTAAATTTATTTCTGGACTCATTTATAAAATAATGATATAACTTAATGATTCTTCTTTTGCCATGAAAGTATGTAAACTCTTTCGCTTTGTAAACTCTTTGGAATATTGTGAGTACCGCAGAATGTTAGTAGTAGTGGGCATGCCTCTGATGGAGACAAACGTATTTATGTGATCGACAGTAACAATGTAGTTTGGAATATTAAGAGGAAATTGAAAAAAAACGGTGTGATATTTAATAACGTGCAAAGAATAAAATTGAAGAAACATACAGGCCAATCTTCATCAGTTATTTAGCCATCAGGAACCCACAACGTTAAATCATAATTTCAGACGTAAGAATGTAACCCTAGACGTAAGACTTGGAGCCAACAGCAAGAAGAGAAAAGGAAGATAAGGAAAATGATTTTTTTATATCTTACATATCTCGAAGCTTTTGGAAATAATGAAGAGATAAAGAGCATTTTAACAGTGATGTGTGGGAGGGTACGATTACAAGAGCCATTGCTGGTGGCACCGGCAGGGAAGTCCGCAGGGAAGTGCCATTTTCGGAGGTTACACCAGGATCTTCCAACTCCAGAACGAAGACGGAGAACCCCATACGGGTCAGATCTGTTGATACCCACGTGGTAGGGTATCTGCTGGGAGACAACAGGCAGAATTGTTTCAACTTCGCAGTTCCGCAGTTGTTTCCTTGCTGTAGCTGCTGTTTCTGTAAGACTGGAGTGGAATGAAGAAACTTCTTCTGGATTTCAACCTTGGAACTGGGGCTGTTGGAACGTGGCCATGTGGTGGACGGTTTTCCTGCTGGTCTTGTGTGATCAAGGAACAGGTAAAGAGCTGTAACCCAACGTGACCAGATCATGGCGGCGTTGTCGTCATAATGAAGAAAGCAAGACGGTTGAAAGTGATATGTAATAGAACGATTACGTAAGGGCGGTAAAAGAGAAAGAGAATTCTCGATTTTTAGGAAAGTGTAGCTCATCTATAAAGGATACCGCATATACGCTGAATCACCAAAGAAACTGGTATAGGCATGCTTATTCAAATACAGAGATATGTAAACCGTCAGAATATGACACTGCGGTCGGCAACGCCTTATGAGATAACAAGTGTATGACGCAGTTGCTAGATCAGTTACTGCTGCTACAACGGCAGTTATCAAGATTGAAGTGAGTTTGAATGTCATGTTATAGTCGAAAACGAGCGATGGGACACAGCATCTCCGACGTAGCGATTAAGTGGGGAAATTTCCGTACTACTCTTTCACGAGTTACCGTGAATATCAGGAATCCGGTAAAACATCAGACCTCCGACATAGGTGCGGATGGAAAAAGGTCCTGCAAGAACGGGGCCAAAGATGAAAGAAGAGAATTGTGCAACATGACGGAAATGTAATTCTTCCGCAAATTGCTGCAGATTTCAGTGCTGGACCATCAACGTCTGTTAGCGTGCGTACCATTCAACGAAACATCATCGATATCGGCTTTCGGAGCCGAAGGCTCACTCGTGTACCCTTGATGACTACGCGACTACTTTGACTTTACGCCTCGCCTGGGCCCGTGAACACCGACATTGGTCTGTTGATGACTGGAAACATGTTGCCTGGTCGGACTAGTCTCTTTTTTTCCTTAATCTTTCTTCTAAGATAAGTCGTAAGGTCAGTATTGCCTCACGTGTTCCAACATTTCTACGGAATACAAACTGATCTTCCCCGAGGTCAGCTTCTACCACTTTTTCCATTCGTCTGTAAAGAATTCGCGTTAGTATTTTGCAGCTGTGACTTATTAAATTTATAGTTCGCTAATTTTCACATCTGTCAACACCTGCTTTCTTTGGGATTGGAATTATTATATTCTTTTTGAAGTCTGAGGGTATTTCGCCTGTCTCATACACCTTGCTCACCAGATGGTAGAGTTTTGTCAGGACTGGCTCTCCCAAGGCTGTCAGTAGTTCTAATGGAATGTTATCTACTCTGGGGGCCTTGTTTTGACTTAGATCTTTCAGTTCTCTGTCAAACTCTTCACGCAGTATCATATCTCCAATTTCATCTTCATCTACATCCTCTTCCATTTCCATAATATTGTTCTCAAGTACATCGACCTTGTATAGACACTCTATTTACTCCTTCCACCTTTCTGCTTTCCCTTTTTTGCTTAGAACTGGGTTTCCATCTGAGCTCTTGATATTCATGCAAGTGGTTCTCCTTTCTCCAAAGGTCTCTTTAATTTTCCTGTAGCAGTATCTATCTTACCCCTAGTGAGATAAGCCTCTACATCCTTACATTTGTCATCTAGCCATCCCTGTTTAGCCATTTTGCACTTCCTGTCGATCTCATTTTTGAGACGCTTGTATTCCTTTTTGCCTACTTCATTTACTGCATATTTATATTTTCTCCTTTCATCAATTAAATTCAATATTTCTTCTGTTGTCCAAAGGTTTCTACTAGCCCTCGTCTTTTTACCTATTTGATCCTCTGCTGCCTTCACTATTTCATCCCTCAGAGCTACCCATTCTTCTTCTACTGTATTTCTTTCCCCCGTTCCTGTCAGTTGTTCCCTTGTGCTCTCCCTGAAACCATGTACAACCTCTGGTTCTTTCAGTTTATCCAGATCCCATCTCCTTAAATTCCCACCTTTTTGCAATTTCTTCAGTTTTAATCTACAGTTCATAACCAATACACTGTGGTCAGAGTCCACATCTGCCCCTGGAAATGTCTTATAATTTAAAACTTGGTTGCTAAATCTCTGTCTTACCATTATATAATCTATCTGATATCTTCTAGTGTCTCCAGGGTTCTTCCATGTATACAACCTTCTTTTATGATTCTTGAACCAAGTGTTAGCTATGATTAAAATATCCTCTGTGCAAAATTCTACGAGACGGCTTCCTCTTTCATTTATTAGCCCCAATCCATATTCACCTACTATGTTTCCTTCTCTCCCTTTTCCTACTCTCGAATTCCAATCACCCATGACTACTAAATTTTCGTCTCCCTTCACTACCTGAATAATTTCTTTTATCTCATCATACATTTCGTCAATTTCTTCGTCAATTGCAGAGCTAGTTGGCATATAAACTTGCACTACTGTAGTAGGCGTTAGCTTCGTGTCTATATTGGCCACAATAATGCTTCACTATGCTGTTTGTAGTAGCTTACCCGTACTCCTATTTTTTTATTCATTATTAAGCCTACTCCTGCATTACCCCTATTTGTTTTTGTATTTATAACCCTGTATTCACCTGACCAAAAGTCTTGTTCCTCCTTCCACCGATCTTCACTAATTCCCACTATATCTAACTTTAACCTATCCATTTCCCTTTTTAAATTTTCTAACCTATCTGCTCGATTAAGGGATCTGACATTGCACGCACCGATCCGTAGAACGCCAGTTTTCTTTCTCCTGATAACGACGTCCTCCTGAGTAGTCCCCGCCCGGAGATCCGAGTAGGGGACTATTTTACCTCCGGAATATTTTACCCAAGAGGACGCCACCATCATTTAATCATACAGTAAAGCTGCATGCCCTCGGGAAAAATTACGGCTGTAGTTTCCCCTTGCTTTCAGCCGTTCGCAGTACCAGAACAGCAAGGCCATTTTGGTTAGTGTTACAAGACCAGATCAGTCAACCATCCAGACTGTTGCCCTTGCAACTACTGAAAAGGCTGCTGCCCCTCTTCAGGAACCACACGTTTGTCTGGCCTCTCAACAGATACCCCTCCGTTGTGGTTGCACCTACCGTACGGCTATCTGTATCGCTGAGGCACGCAAGCCTCCCCACCAACGGCAAGGTCTATGGTTCATGCTGTTAATCATCTAAATAAAAGACGTAGGAGACAATATGAGCAGCCCTCTTACATTGTTTGCAGATGATAATGTTATTTACCGTCCTGTAAAGTCATCAGATGATCAAAATCAGTTTCAAATGATTTAAACAACATATCTGTACGGCGCAAAGACTGATAATTGCTTTTAAATAATGACAAGTGTGTCATCATTACGAATAACTTAAATTGGAATGATCACATACACTATGTGGTCAAAAGTTTCCGGAAACCCCCAAGAACATACGTTTTTCCTATTAGGAGAATTGTGCTGCCACCTACTGGCAGGTACTCCTTATCAGCGACTTGAGTAGTCATTAGACATCGTGAGAGAACAGAATGGGGCGCTCGACGGAACTCACGAATTTGGAACGTGGTCAGGTGATTGGGTGTCACTTGTGTCATACGTCTGTACGCGAGATTTCCCTACTCCTAAACATCCCTAGGTCCAGTGTTTCCGACGTGATAGTGAATGGGAGCATGAATGGGCACGTACAGCACAAAAGGGTACATGCCGACCTCGTCTGTTGACTGACAGAGACCGCCGGCAGTTGAACAGGATTGTAATGTGTAATAAGCAGACCATCACACAGGAATTCCGAACAGCATCAGGATCCACTGCGAGTGCCGTGATAGTTAGGCGGGAGGTGAGAAAACTTGGATTTCATGGTCGAGCGGCTGCTCATAATTCACACATCACGCCGGTAAATACCAAACGACGCCTCGCTTGGTGTAAGGAGCGTAAACATTGAACCACGGAATAGTGGAAAAACGTTGTATGGAGTGACGAATCACGGTACACAATGTGGCGATCCCATGGCAGGGTGTGGGTATGGTGAATGCGCGGTGAACGTCATCTGCCAGCGAGTGTAGTGGCAACAGTAAAACTCGGAAGCGGTGGTGTTATTGTGGGTCGTGTTTTTCATGGAGGGGGCTTGCATCCCTTGTTGTTTTGCGTGGCACTATTACAGGACAGGCCTACATTGATGTTTTAAGCACCTTCTTGCTTTCCATAGCTGAAGAGCAATTCGGGGATGGCGCTTGCATATTTCAACACGATCGAGCACATGTTCATAATGTACAGCCTGTGGCGGAGTAGTTACACGACAATAACATCCCTGTAATGGACTGACCTGTACAAAGTCCTGTCTAGAATCCTGTAGAACACCTTCTGAATGTTTTGGAACGCCGACTTCGTGCCAGGTCTTACCGACCCACATCGATACCTCTCCTCAGTGCAGCAGTCTATGAAGAATGGGCTGCCATTCCCTAAGAAACCTTCCAGCACCTGATTTAACATATGCCTATGCCTGCGAGAGTGGAATCTGTCATCAAGGCTAAGGCTGGGCTAACACCATATTGAGCCGGCTAGAGTGGCTGCGCGGTTCTAGGCGCTACAGTCTGGAACCGCGCGACCGATACGGTCGCAGGTTCGAATCCTGCTTCGGGCATGGATGTGTGTGATGTCCTTAGGTTAGTTAGGTTTAAGTAGTTCTAAGTTCTAGGGGACTGATGACCTCAGAAGTTAAGCCCATAGTGCTCAGAGCCATTTGCACCATTTGCATCACCATATTGAATTCCAGCATTACTGATTGAGGGCTCTACGGACTTGTAAGTCATAATCAGCCAGTTGTCCGGATACTTTTGATCACATATTGTAGATAATATTGAGGGGTAAAGCAAACCAAATACTGCGATCTGTTGACAGAACACTTAGAAAGTTCAACAGGTCTGGCCGGCCGGAGTGGCCGAGCGGTTAAAGGCGCTACAGTCTGGAACCGCACGACCGCTACGGTCGCATATTCGAATCCTGCCTCGGGCATGGATGTGTGTGATGTCCTTAGGTTAGTTAGGTTTAAGTAGTTCTAAGTTCTAGGGGACTTATGACCACAGCAGTTGAGTCCCATAGTGCTCAGAGCCATTTGCACCATTTTCAACAGGTCTACTAAAGAAAGTGCTTGCACCATGCTTGTCCGTGCTCTTCTGTGGTATTGCTGTGAGCTGTGCGATACGCATCAGATGGGACTGTGGGACTGATGGAGGACATCGAAAAGTTCAAAGAAAAGCAGCTCGTTAGGTACTATCACGAAACAGGGGAGAGAGTGCCACAGACACGATTCGTGAATTGGGGTGCCAGTCATTAAAACAAAGTCGTTTTTCGTTTGCGGCAGGATATTCTCGCGAAATTTCAATCACCAACTTTCTCCTCCAACTACGAAAATATTCTGTTGGCGCCCACCTACACAGGGAGGAATGATCATCATGATAAAATAAGAGAAATCAGAGCTCGCACAGAAAGATTTAAGTAATCGTTTTTCCTCGCGCGCCGTTCGAGAGCGGAACGACAGAGAAATAGTTTGAGGCTGGTTCGATGACCCATCCGCAAGGCACTTAATTGTGGATTGCAGAATAATTATGTAGATGTAGATGTAAATCGCGATGGGATGCTGTGGCAAGGAAGGAGTCAGAATAACTGAGAATCTATACTGACTAATAGTTCACAATTGCCCCAAAGTGAAATTCTTTGTCAAAATAAATGATGGTAGTCCTTAAACCGAACCGCCGGTGGCGTAGCACGTTGCGTGGAGCGAAGCGCCTGCGGCGTAGGCAACCCTCGGCACGTCCCACTTTAAAGAGTGCACCGCCGCCACCGCCACAGCCCACAGGCGGTCCCCGCTACCCCGCACCACCCGCCATTCGTTAATAAGTTTCTCCCCGCAGCCGCGGCCCAAGTTGCGTCCGCGCAGCCAAGTTTCCGGCCGCGCTTCCTCCCCTCGCGCCCGCCAACTAATTTATGTCCCCTGGCGAATGTTCCTCCACCGACTTTTCTGTGCCGGCTCGGTCGCCGCGCTTCCATCTCTTTCGCCTCCAATCAAATGCTGCTTCAAAAGAGAAGTAAAGACACGGCCCGGGTCCGGCGAAATGCGTTGCGGCTCTCTCCGACAGCCGTTCGCGCGGGGCCAAAGTTGCAGAAGAAGGGGAGAAGGGTGGACAGGCCGAAAGCGCTGCTACCCCACGAGGGGTTTCACCCACGTTAGCGGCCTGAGGACAGGGCCAATTTCCCGAACGAGATACCGGCCAACAGGGCTGAATATTGGAGACTTATCACGGACTGAAAGATCTGTGTTTCAAAGGGAGAACAGGACTCGCAAATGAAATTCAACACATCGTTCTTAACGGAACGAAATCGAGAGACATTAAGCTAAGCTCATGACTACTGCAAGGAAGAGCGATAGTGCCGTTTCTGTTTACAATATGTGCTAACGATCTACTGAATAATATTGTAAGCTATGTCACGACATTTTCCGATGATGCTATTGTCTATAGGTTCGTTGCAACGTCATAAAACATTCGTTAAAAGAAAGTATACCCGCATAGTGTAACGTATAATTGAAGGGGCTTGTGGTATAATGGTGTAAGTAAGAGTTTGACAAAAATGAGTTAAGTACTACGCCATA
Organism: Schistocerca piceifrons; assembly: GCF_021461385.2. NCBI lineage: Eukaryota > Metazoa > Arthropoda > Insecta > Orthoptera > Acrididae > Schistocerca > Schistocerca piceifrons. Next base: position 212,010,790 of record NC_060138.1, read on the forward strand.
TAGTAGAAATCGTACTCTTTTGGATGGCATAGTGCTGTACGTCTTTCTATGCACAACAGCATCACACATGGCACCACAAGTTCCGCAGTGAAATGGTTTGTGTGACACATGTTATGGTAAAGTGAAGTAAGTCTGACTTGTACCACAATACCATGAAACAAAATTAGATTTTCTTTTCCACCACCACTGTTTCATTATCTTTATTATTATTTTTCAGAAATGTTTGTTTCATATTAACATTACCAAAAATGTTTCCTGGTTAGGTTTGTATTATAACATGATGATGTTATTAATATTACCTTTAACTATGTTCAATTATTTTTAATTCAATGTGAAATTTAAGATATTTACAATAATTATAGTGATAATATGAATATTACTACACTAAATTTGTGCTGAAAAATTAGTTCTATCCCTTTTTAGACGCAATATATCGACATGTACTTCTATTAGGCTTACTTGAATTTTTTTGTACAATGTTTCACAAAACACTCAATTTCTCAAAATTAGCTAAACTGACTTACACTTTACGCCATAATCCCCATCAATTTACAAGTGCGTACTTTGTGCACTAGCCTTGTCTCTGCCTGGAAAACGCTGTTACATATATCCACGAGTATTTTAGAGTCTTCGCTGAAACGCGTAAGCACTCGTATGAATTAATAAAATGCACTAACGCATGTGAAAACCCCCTTTTGCCGGTGTGTCATTTTGTCGTCGTTACTGCTTAAAGTGATAAGGTATGAGTATTGTAATTGTTGCGAGATAATAAAATATCAGTCAAGAGAACTGTATCTGCACACATAATCAAACAAACCTGATAGTGGTATTATTGAAACTAATAAACAAGCAATGGTTTCTTTATTGCTAAGAATTAGTAGAAAAAGGATAGTTCATCTTCTAGTGCGTTGAGTATTATAATTCTATCTCCTGATGTTTAGTTTTGACATTTACTAATCATTTTCTTTAAGCACCATAGAACCTGCACTTTGTCAGAGAGTAACTTCAACTTCATTTATTAACAGAATGCGCACACTATAATGGGATCCACAACTGGGGCAGGTACTGGCAGTTCACTGGAAAGTAAATGTAACGTAGAGAGGAAAAATAGGGGAAGAATTCACTATTATTCGAGTCTACAATTGATGACAAATTTCTGGAAACAGCATTTACCGTAAAATATTAATCAATAACCATCTGGAGCGACGTCAAGTAGAATAATCTCATAAAATAAAAAGTAGGAAAAGGCGAAAATCACTGGATACTTTAAATATCTAGGAATAACTGTCTGTAGTGACGTAAAGGATAGAACACGTGAAATAAATATTAGGAAATCAGTTCCCAGACTAAGATGTTCTAGTGAACAAAGTTGTATGCTCTGTGAGGCTGTTTGTCGATATGCTGTTACCTATAGAATCGTTGCAACGCCAGAAAACTTTAGTTAAACGAAATGCAATGTAAGCAAGTAACTGGAGGTTTTTGGGGAGCCAGTTGTAAACAATGCTGGGATGAAGAAACCAAAATCCCACTTGGAACATTTGAAATAAACAGAAAAAATAACTTGTTATGTGTCAACCAAGAGTGTTATGGTCATCTGGAGTCAGATGGAGCTCAGGGCTACAAGCGGCATTTTCTGATCATGTGTTCATCTTCTGGGTGGCTACAGGGTGCTCGTCGAAAACAACCGAGAACAACTGGACACCGTGATGGCTGTTATCTAACTAAAGGTGAAGCTGGAATGTTTTCAGACTGAAACTTTTTTGGCATGCGTGCATCTTAATGTAAGAACAGAGTACCATGGAACAGCAACAAAAGTTTTTATCAAATTTTTGATTGACGAAACGAAGAAGCTAATTTGGCTTATCAGACACACAGAAAACCGTACAGAACGCTCGGTTAGAGACAGCTTACGATACTTTGATGCTACCCTTCATGAGAGACATGCCGCTGTTAGACCTTGTGTGATGTACTTGATGCATTGCTTGGAGATCTCTCAAGACATTTTTCTGCCCGCGGTGACGGTGCAAATCACTGTCACTGGCACCCTCCAGCGTGGGTCATATACACACAGCCGTGATGTTCACCAGTGGTAGCCCATCAAGTTATCTACCAACTTCTGTGTTGGTCCTGCTGACAGATTAATCACCAGCTGGTAGTGGTATCTACTTAAGCAAGCCTTTTATAGTCTATCTGCAAATGACCACTTTGTCTCAGAGCAATAATAAACGAAACCTAATGAAAATGCCTTAAGAGTTATCATTGATATGGTGCATATATTATTGTTTCGTCTTTTAATCATAGTGATCGAAGAGAAAGATGAAAGATATTAATTGCATAGTATTATTGTTTTCTGAATGGTATCTGAAATTAACTTGCTGTGAACAAAATGAGAACATGTGGTGAAACGATAACAATATACTCTACTTAGAATCCTCTAGCAGATGCACCTAATCTCATTATATATAAAAATAATTTCAAATAAAAAATATGTTTCGAAAAGGAATCTTCATGTATACATTATATATATATATATATATATATATATATATATATATATATATATATATATATATATATATAAAGAGATATCAGCACCTGTTCATCTTCGATAATATGAAACAGATCTCTTCTACTGCAAAGCCTTTGTTTTCCATATTTTGGGAGGATGAAGTACTGATCACAACAAAAACCGTCTAGTTAACATGGGGTCTAAAAGGCATAACTTAAGATCTGTGAGCATTTGTTCATCTTCGCTAGTGTGAAACACATCTCTTCTTCTGAACAAGTGCTCGTATCTCTTAAGATATGTGCTGTAATGCCCTTGCTCACTAGATCCTTTCTTTTTTTTTTTTTTTTTTTGGTGTAAGGAACCTACCACTGAAGTTTTCATCGTTGCTTTATGGTGTTTCAATAAAAAAAAATGTCTCTGTAACTTGCGTAGTAATACGTGATGGGAAAATTTATTGTGTTAGGTGAACATAATAAATGCTACACTTTCTGCGGAACTATGAACATGGTGTATTTTCACTCTGCAGCGGAGTGTGCGCTGATATGAAACTATCTGGAAGACTAAAACTGTGTGCCGGACCGAGACTCGAACTCGGGACCTTTGCCTTTCGCAGGCAAGTGATCTACAAACTTTTTTTTTCATTTTGTTCGTTGTTGATCGTTGTGTTTGGTCGTTGCGGACGTCACATGATATTTGCCTTTGGAATTTAGGAGACGAGGTACTGGCAGAATTGAAGCTCTGAGGAGGGATCATGAATCGTGCTTGGGTAGCTCAGTTGGTAGAGCAGTTGCCCGCGAAAAGCAAAGGCCCCGAGTTCGAGTCTCGGTCCGGCACACAGTTTTAATCTGCCAGGAAGTTTCATGGTTTATTGTGTTATTTTCCATAGAGTTACAGAAAATAGATACAACTTTTTAAATGGAACAATAACTGCTTCTATCACGTAATCGAATCATTGAAATTAGCTGTGTACAAATCAGTTTAAATCACATTCCTATCACATTTACTTTGGGAGCCACAATCTTTCAAAGTTTCAGGGGCGGATAGCACACACTGTACATAATGTGGTTGGACGCTCTGGCAGCAGAACGTTGATTTAAATAAGGTGTTCAAATGTCTGTCCATGTCCATGAATGCACAACGCACGTCGCCTTCTAAAGGATCTGCAGAAGAGATGTAATGTCGCCGGTGTCACAGAGTGAAATGTTTCTTTGATGTGCTGTTTTAGAACATCTGGGGTTGTCGTCTGAGTGACTAAACACGATTATTTAGAGATGCCCACAAACAGAAATCTACTGGTGTTAAATCAGACGACTGCGCCGGCCATTCACGAGGACCACGGCACCCCAACCACTTTCCAGGGAATCTGTTGTTCAGTTCTTCCACAGCAGGATGTGCAGAAGGGTCTGGGTGACCATCATTCTACATCCACATATGGACACTGATGTCTAGACACACATGTTCAAGGAGAGCACCCAATCTGTTGACTATAAAAGCCCTTTAGAAAGAGCATTGCGTTATACAGGGTGTTACAACTTTCAGGAAACATTCCTCACACACAAATAAAGAAAAGATGTTATGTGGACATGTGTCCGGAAACGCTTGATTTCCATGTTAGAGCTCATTTTTGTTTCGTCAGTATGTACTGTACTTCCTCGATTCACCGCCAGTTGGCCCAATTGAAGGAAAGTAATGTTGACTTCGGTGCTTGTGTTGACATGCGACTCATTGCTCTACAGTACTAGCACCACGCACATCAGTACGTAGCATCAACAGGTTAGTGTTCATCACGAACGTGGTTTTGCAGTCAGTGCAATGTTTACAAATGCGGAGTTGGCAGATGCCCATTTGATGTATGGATTAGCACGGGGCAATAGCCGTGGCGCGGTACGTTTGTATCGAGACAGACTTCCAGAACGAAGGTGTCGCGACGGGAAGACGTTCGAAGCAATTGATCGGCGTCTTAGGGAGCACGGAACATTCCAGCCTATGACTCGCGACTGGGGAAGACCTAGAACGACGAGGACACCTGCAATGGACGAGGCAATTCTTCGTGCAGTTTGCGATAACCCTAATGTCAGCGTCAGAGAAGTTGCTGCTGTACAAGATAACGTTGACCACGTCACTGTATGGAGAGTGCTACGGGAGAACCAGTTGTTTCCGTACCATGTACAGCATGTGCAGGCACTATCAGCAGCTGACTGGCCTCCAAGGGTACACTTCTGCGAATGGTTCATCTAACAATGTGTCAATCCTCATTTCAGTGCAAATGCTCTCTTTACGGATGAAGCTTCATTCCAACGTGATCAAATTGTAAACTTTCACAATCAACATGTGTCGGTTGACGAGAATCCGCACGCAATTGTGCAATCACGTCATCAACACAGATTTTCTGTGAACGTTTGGGCAGGCATTGTTGGTGATGTCTTGATTGGGCCCCATGTTCTTCCACCTACGCTCAATGGAGCACGTTATCATGATTTCATACGCGATACTCTACGCTCAATGGAGCACGTTATCATGATTTCATACGGGATACTCTACCTGTGCTGCTAGAACATGTGCCTTTACTAGTACGACACAACATGTGGTTCATGCACGATGGAGCTCCTGCACATTTCAGTTGAAGTGTTCGTACGCTTCTCAACAACAGATTCGGTGACCGATGGATTGGTAGAGGCGGACCAATTCCATGGCCTCCACACTCTCCTGACCTCAACCCTCTTGACTTTCATTTATGGGGGCATTTGAAAGCTCTTGTCTACGCAACCCCGGTACCAAATGTAGAGATTCTTCGTGCTCGTATTGTGGACGGCTGTGATACAATACGCCATTCTCCAGGGCTGCGTCAGCGCATCAGGGATTCCATGCGACGGAGGGTGGATGCATGTATCCTCGCTAACGGAGGACATTTTGAACATTTCCTGTAACAAAGTGTTTGAAGTCACGCTGGTACGTTCTGTTGCTGTGTGTTTCCATTCCATGATTAATGTGATTTGAAGAGAAGTAATAAAATGAGCTCTAACATGGAAAGTAAGCGTTTCCGGACACATGTCCACATAACATATTTTCTTTCTTTGTGTGTGAGGAATGTTTCCTGAAAGTCTGGACGTACGTTTTTGTAACACCCTGTATACAGCATGTGATATCCGTCCCTAAAACTTTTAATGGCTGTAGTTTGGTTTGAATTATTCCACTGCATGATAGAAACAAGAACTGCTCCATTTAAAAAAAATATCTCTTTGCTGTATCTCTTTGTAATATATATATATATATATATATATATATATATATATATATATATATATATATATATATATATATATATAGTGTGTGTGGATGTGCGCACATGTGAATGTGTATGCATAAAGACTGTTGTAAATTTGTATTAATATTTAATCATTAAATAGCTTCGTCGGAGTCCACATGGTTGCAATAATCAGTAATACTAAGTCACAACAAATCTAACATTTCTGCACACATTATGAATGAGAACGAATCGATGGGTAGGAAGAGACAGCAACACTACCATTCTGAGACTTGTCATACTCGCTGAACTATGGCAAGAAAAATGGAAGTCATTGTATGACTGATGTAAGAGCGAGGCCTTGATTTCTAATGTATGTAACCCATAATATTAGACTCGTACTCGCTCTGTCTCTATTCTCTACCCAAAGACGAGTTTAACCTGCCGTGTGAGAAGAGTTTAGCTTAGGATAGAGGTGATTCTTTGATGTTTTGCGGATGTTCTCCATATGATGAATTGGGCACACTCAGCTCAGGTAACCATCAATATAAACCAGGACTTATTTCCACATTCTAGATGACTGAGTGTTGCCATTTCGTGTAAATCTTTCTGCTGGGTATTTTGTGGACATCTTTCAAGATTATAAGAGCCATGTGCACAACGGTGTACACATATGTTCTTGCTTTGACAAATACTCATTCACCCTACAGTACTTTGAATGGCCAACTAAATGTCCCTATATTAGTCACTAAAAATGGGACTACTGGGGATAATTGGAACAGGGGGTGAAAGCAGTCTACATTTCCACTAATTGGTAGCTCTGCAATATGTAATCCTCAGTGAGTGGCTACAGTTGGATGTGGCATACATCTAGAAACTCGTAGACGTTATTACCAAGCTGCCCGCCCCGATAGCTGAATGGTCAACGTGACGGATTGCCGTCCTACGGGCCTGGGTTCGATTCCCGGCTGGGTAGGCGATTTTCTCCACTCGGGGACTGGGTGTTGTGTTGTCTTCATCATAATTTCATCCACATCCAGCTCGCAGGTCGCTCAATGTGGTTTCGAATGTAGTAAGATCTGCACCAAGGCGTCCGGATCTGCCCCGCAAGGGGCCTCCCGGCCAATGACGCCAAACGCTCATTTCCATTTCCAATACAAAACTGAAGAGAGACTCTTATCAACTTTTTTTATTCATTGTTTCTTCAACTCCCTACAAAGGGGGCGGGGTGACGGCAGAGAAAGCCAATCTACAGCTATGGGTTACACAAATTGAAATATGTTTTAAAATACAGGGTGTTTCAAAATGAACATACCGGTTTTAAGGTGTTGCAGCATTTATTAAGTTCAACTTACAACTGTAAATAATACACCAAATGAGAGGGCAACTCAAACAGTTTTGTTTGCATACCTGTGTGCAATGGGAAGAGCATGGAATGACAAAGAGTGACTGAAAAATGTGTTGAACGAGTGCGAGTCTTTTACGCTTGGCCCCAAGAAATCTCCCCGAGGAAAGTTTATGGGCCTTTCTTTTTCGGTGAATCAATTGTAACTGATGTTTATTATCTTCATGTGCTACAGCTATAGCCCGTGCCTCAATGGAAAGAAGCTGAACAACATATCTTTATTTGGGAGCAAGATGGTGCGCCGCCTCACTGGCATAACTCAGTACGCGACTGGTTAAACGATGTTTTATGCGACGGGTGGATTGGGCGCAAGGGGCCGGTTGACACAGCCCTTTATGCATGACCTCCACGTTCACTCACGACCTGATGCGATCATGCGTATGTGCCTCCGATACTAGCTGATCTATCCGACTTTAGAAACACTTATTGCAACAGTTACTCCTGACACATTGATCAAGCTTTCGGAACAACTCGCCTATCGACTCGATGTGTGATCGGTGCTCACAGTGAATAATTGTAAAAAAAACTGTTTGCGTTTCTCTTTCAGTTGGTGTATTATTTTTAATTATAGGGTGAATGTAATAAGTGCTACAAAGCCTTAAAACCAGTATATTCATTTTGAAACAAACTGTATACAAAAACTGACGACAATCAGTAATAATCTCTTTAGAAAGCAGATAGCGAAAAATAACAATTTTTACACCACAGTGGACGATGAAATTGACATTTTAAAAAACACATTGATGGACAATACTGAATAATTTTGAAATAATTATCAATGATTTCAAATCACATGTAAAAGAAAATCACTGATGATAATGTGAATGATGTTATGGTGTATTGATGATCTGGTGATGCATGAAATTGCTCGTTGGAGGGAAGGAGAAAGATTGAGTTGAGTATAGGGCCTGTGGAACAGTAAGAAGCGATTCAAATATCCACTGAAGGGAGAAAAATGGAGGTGGAGTGTAGTCACTAGTGTTGGAAAGAGGGGTGTATTTCGGGTCGGATTTCAGCGTTGGGAAGCTGATTGAAATTCCAGCGGGAGATGATAGATAAGTCATGAAGGTGCAAGGAAGGTGGAATATAGATGTAGTGGCCTAGCACGATATTTGGATTGGTGTTTAATGGATGGGAAATTGGACGCCGGAGCTGGGTTTTTGGATTAATGTATCAAATCCGAAAGCGCTCTAGTAAGAGAAAGGGTGTGGGAAGTAAATGAGTTGGTACAGGATGCCAGTCTTGCCAAAGCTAGAGGACATGTTCAACATTATTAGCCTGGTATTTACCTGCAGGTGACAAAGTTTTTGTCCTGTGTAGTATTAGGTGTGTCCACGTATAGAGGACATGATTTATTTTCATGGATAAGTGTTCTAAATTCCGATTAGCACTTCGAGTGTTTCTGGTGGTGATAAGTTATCCTAAGGCGTCCCGCAGTGCCACCGTGTATCAAATGAACAGAGGATCATTGAAGTTTCCTGGCAGTTGAAATAGATGTCACCTATCGTCTAAAAGCACCCACATCATACACTACTGGCCATTAAAATTGCTACACCACGAAGATGACGTGCTACAGATGCGAAATTTAACCGACAGGAAGAAGATGCTGTGATATGCAAATGATTAGCATTTCAGAGCGTTCACACAAGGTTGGCGCCGGTGGCGACACCTACAACGTGCTGACATGAGGAAAGTTTCCATCTGATTTCTCATACACAAACAGCAGTTGACCGGCGTTGCCTGGTGAAACGTTGTTGTGATGCCACGTGTTAGGAGGAGGAATACGTACCATCACGTTTCCGACTTTGATAACGGTCGGATTGTAGCCTATCGCGATTGCGGTTTATCGTATCGCGACCTTGCTGCTCGCGTTGGTCGATATCCAATGATTGTTAGCAGAATATGGAATCGGTGGGTTCAGGAGGGTAATACAAAACGCCGTGCTGGATCCCAACGGCCTCGTATCACTAGCAGTCGAGATGACAGGCATCTTATCCGTATGGCTGTAACGGATCGTGCAGCCACGTCTCGATCCCTGAGTCAGCAGATGGGGACGTTTGCAAGACATCAACCATCTGCACCAACAGTTCCACGACGTTTACAGCAGCATGGACTATCAGCCCGGAGACCATGGCTGCGGTTATCCTTGACGCTGCATCACAGACAGGAGCGCCTGCGATAGTGTACACAACGACGAACCTCGGTGCACGAATGGCAAAACGTCATTTTCTCCGATGAATCCAGGTTCTGTTTACAGCATCATGATTGTCGCATCCGTGTTTGGCGACATCGCGGTGAACGCACATTGGAAGCGTGTATTCGTCATCGCCATACTGGCGTATCACCCGGCGTCATGGTATGGGATGCCATTGGGTACACGTCTCGGTCACCTCTTGTTCGCATTGATGGAACTTTGAACAGTGGACGTTACATTTCAGATGTGTTACAACCCGTGGCTCTACCCTTCATTCGATCCCTGCGAAACCCTACATTTCAGCAGGATAATGCACGACCACATGTTGCAGGTCCTGTACGGGCCTTTCTGGATACAGAAAATGTTCGACTGTTGCCCTGGCCAGCAACTTCTCCAAATCTCTGACCAACTGAAAACGTCGGGTCAATGGTGGCCGAGCAACTGTCTCGTCACAATACGCCAGTCACTACTCTTGATGAACTGTGGTATCGTGTTGAAGCTGCATGGGCAGCTGTACCTGTACACGCCATCCAAACTCTGTTTGACTCGATGCCCAGGCGTATCGAGGCCGTTATTACGGCCAGATGTGGTTGTTCTGGGTACTGATTTCTCAGGATCTATGCACCCAAATTGCGTGAAAATATAATCACATGTCAGTTCTAGTACAATATATTTGTCCAGTGAATACCCGTCTATCATCTGCATTTCTTCTTGGTGTAGCAATTTTAATGGCCAGTAGTGTAGATACCGCAAAAAATGTAACAGACCTACGGTCGTTCGAACGTCTTCATCGTCTGGTCTGGTGGCTGCCATTAATACCATTTACCACTGGCCTCTCTCGAAACATCATTTTCGTGTCAACTTCTTGTGGTGCGAGTTCCTCGCTTTGTCTTCCGTAGCAGTTTGCAATTAACTAAGCCAGACGCTCGTTTCTCTTGCGATACCGTCTTCGGCCGCAGCTATTCGCTGCCTAGGGTGGAGCGGAGTTGAGAAGTGCGCGTCAGCGTTCCGGTTACGGGGGAAGGGGTGGCCTCGCGAGGTGTTTCATGAAAGCGCGCTCCGGAGATAGGCGCCGTGCTGCGCTGCGCTGCACTGCGGGCCAACATAAATAACCGGCGGAGCCCGCGCGGGTGTATTCAATTATCGCGCAGTCAGAGGCTGCGGGGCTGAAGCGAGTCAGCAATATCTGAGGCGGCGCCCATTAATCAGGGCACGGAAGCCGCTGTCAATACGGCGCACTGGCCCGCAACCACAACCACGACCGAGGCTGCGCCGAAAACACTTACCTCATTCACAGCTGGTCCACAATTGGCTATCTTCTTCACGTTTTAGGCCTTTAAGGCTTTGTGTGGTTCAATGGCAGATACATTACTGTAGCAGAACTAAAACCCAGTGGTGTGCTCCACCTCCCATTAACAATCAAGGCAGTAATTTAAAGAGATGCAAGACGCACTCCACCCACAATTAAAAGATCAGCATAGTTCTACAAAATACAACCTGAAATTATTCTCGCTGCTCAATCTTCAGCTTGAAAAACTATCTCATGAGTAACAGATTTATATTCTATGCTTTAAAATGAATTATCAGTCATTGTTGTGCTGGCAGAAGAGCCAACACCGTGTTATTAGTAGAGTCCGAAATGCACGCGTTTTAGCTCACGCAGGCTGGCGTGAGGAGGGAAGAACTATACTGACGTGAGGTCTGGAACATGACAAGGAATTAGACTTCAGAAAACGGAAATAATTAGTTTGATACTTAACTTTAATCCATTAATGATGAACGTCGCTCTTGACGGTACATGATTCACAATATTATCTGTTCAGAGTACATTCGCAGCAACTGAATATGGCGTCTTGCTAGGGCTATGCTAAACTGTCGTCTCTGCAAACGAGAGCGTATTTGTACAGTGAATCCTTCCTTGCAAAGTCGGCTGTACAACTGGGGCGAGTGCTAGAGAGTCTCTCTCTAGACTAGACCTGCCGTGTGGCGGCGCTCGGTCTGCAATCACTGATAGTGGCGACACGCGGGTCCGACGTATACTAACGGACCGCGGCTGATTTAAAGGCTACCACTTTGCAAGTGTGGTGTCTGGCGGTGACACCACAGAACTATCTCTAAAAAAAAACAAATCATTCATTTAAAACAGTCAGGTACCCAGCTCTCATTCATGCCCACTGGTATCTCCAGCAAAAAACACCAAAAATACCAAAAATCTGCCGGCCGCGGTGGCCGAGCGGTTAGTTAGGTTTAAGTAGTTCTAAGTTCTAGGGGACTGATGACCTCTGATGTTAAGTTCCATAGTGCTCAGAGCCATTTGAACCATTTGAACCAAAAATCTGAAATTGGTTACACACCATAATAATTATTAACCACTAATTGGAAGTGTGCCAAAATACACTCTAGGAAAAAAACAACGCACCATGAAGGAATTATCTGAATAGGACGAAATATGGTAGATGTAAATGGCAAGACAAATAAAACAATTACAAATTTAGGAAAATTGTATAACTTATTAAAGAGAAAGAGCTTCACAAGCTGAGCAAGTCAACGAGTTCATCCTCCTCTGGCCCTTATGCAAGCAGTTATTCAATTTGGCATTGACTGATAGAGTTCTCGGATGGCCTCCTGACAGATATCATGCCAAATTCTGTCCACTGGCGCGTTAGATCGTCAAAATCCTGAGATGGTTCCAGGGTCCTGCCCATAGTGCTCCAAACGTTCCCAACTGGGGAGGGACCCAGCGACCCTGTTGGCCAAGGTTGGGTTTGGTAAGCACGAAGGCAAGCGGTAGAAACTCTCACTGGGTGGGGAGGGAGGGGGGCGTTAATTTGCTGAAATACAAGCCCGAGACGGCTTGCCATGAAGGGCAACGACATGCAGCTTAGAATATGGTCGACGTACCGCTGTGCTGTAACAGTGCCGAGGATGACCACCAAAAGGGTCCGGCCATGAAAAGAAAAGAATTAGTACTCGCAGACCACTATTCCTCGTTGTCGCGCCATATGGCAGGTGATAGCTGGGAATCCCACAGCTGTCGGGGCCATCTCCAGACGTCTCAAGCGGGACTCATCAGTGAAGACAGTTTTTCCCATTCTCTGAGATTCCAGGCCGAAGACACGTCTGGAGACGCTCACAGCGAATTAAGCGAATCTGTATAAATTTCAGGTCGTTGGCTGACACTGAAATAATAAAATTCACGAACAAATCAGCAACAGAATAATAACATGAGACCCCAAAACACACGAGAATTCGCTCGTTATACAAACCCTTCTTCTTCTCCTGTTGCTGCCGCTGTGGCTGACTAGGGTTGCACCTGTTTGTCTGCCTCGTTCCGTGGATGTACTGAACAGCTGCTGTCCCATCTCTTGGTTGGTCGTGTGAGTAGTCGTTTCCCTTTTTAATTTCTGCTCTATTTTCTACGGCATATGTCAAAACAGTACGCACCAAAGTTTTATATATTTGTATTTTCTCCTCAGATGTCATAAATTTGTTTGTCTATACAGTGTTTTGCAGGTATGTGGCTTACTGTCTTTGTTACTTGATTTTTCACTTCCGTGGATAAGTCTTTATAGTTGTGATAACAGTCCCCAGATCATTAAAGCTCATCACCTGTTCAATTGAGACATCATCTACTTCTAGTTTACATTGTACAGGTGCTCCTCATATTAGCATATTCTTAGATTTTTTAGGTGAGATTTCCAGTTATATTGCTTAACTGTTTTATTAAACTGGTGAAGTGATCTTTATAATTATCTTCATTACTAGTTATCAGTACAACACCATCAGCATAACATACTATATTTAACATTTTATTTCCCATTTTGTAGCATGTTTTCTTTCTAATGCCATCAATTAGGTTGTCAATTATTAAGTTGAACAGGAGTGGGCGTAATAAGTCTGCTTGTCTAATTTCTTTATCTAGTATAATTTCATCTGTGAATCCTTCATGTGTTTTAATTCTCATTTTACTTTCTGTATATATATCTTCTATGAATTTTTGTAAACGCATTGGTACTCTATTGTCGATTAAGTTTTCAATTATATCCATTTTTGTAATCCTATCAATGGCTTTTCATAAGTCAACGAAGACCAGGTAGATTGGGTTATCGAATTCTGTGGATTTCTCCACAGTCAATCTTAGAGTGAAAACATCATCTATTGTGTTCCTGTTTTACCTGAATCCTTCCTGCTTTTCTGCTATTTCTATAGAATCCTGCATTCTGTCTCTAATTAGTGATGTTGATAGTTTTAAGGTAGTATCAATAAGGTAATTCCCTGGTAATTATCTAATACTTGTTTATCTCCTTCTTTATACACTGTAATTGCAATACTCGGTTTCCATTCTCTTTGAATCCTGTTGTCCTTAACGATACTATGAAACAAAGTACGAAGCTGTTGATATAATGCCTGACCCCACCCCCTATTTTATTAATTCATCATACATGCCATCTGGCCTTGGAAATTTTCCTTCTTATTTCGTTATTTTAGTGCATATTTCGCCCAATGAGAAGTCTACTTGATTGTCATTTACTGTGCTTTGGTGACTAATTTCAATTTCCATCTTTGCTACGTCCTTATACCGTAATTTAAAATAATCTTCCCAAAGAATTTTGCTTACATTCTGTATCTGAATGTGTTCATTAATACCTTCATTTCATTTTGGAGCACCCACCATACGTTCTTTTGTGATCCACAAAGGTCTCATTCCATAACTTTTGTATATCACTCCCAATAATCCTTTTATATTTTCCGAATATCCGAGTTCACCCTATTATAATGATCCTATACTCCTCACAATCTTTCTGATTTTCATTGGCTTTATGTTTTAGGAATGCTTTCTTCTTCTGAATGGCTAATTTTTTAACACCTTGGTTAAACTATGGTGTTTTATATGTAGTGCCATCTTCTGTCACATTTACCCTTTTCATATCTAAAGCTTCTCGTGCTCCCTCTTGCATAGTCGATCTGAAAATAGTCCATTTAGCTTCTACATCTTGTTCGTCTAAACATAAGTTATTAAGGATTTTCTTCTTCAATCTATTTTCATACAACACTTTTGTACTCTTATCCTCTATGACAGTTTTAATTCTTTCGTTAGTCAGCCTCTCAATTTTTTGTTTTTCGATCTAAATTTCAGGTTCAATTTACACATCACCAGTCCATGATCCGATACTACATCGGCTGATGTTAACGTTCTCACATGTAATATTTGACTAGGAAAAACGGCTATATTGGTTATGATGCAATCAATAACCGGGCACTGATCTCTTGTATTACTCCAAGAGTATTTATGCTGCGGCTTACGGTCGAATTACCTGTTATTATTACGGAATTCGCTCAATGCACAAATATGGATCAGGTCTTCGCCACATTCATTTATTTCTATTCCATTAAATCTCTGTTTAATGCCTGGAATAATGGAATCTCCAACGTTTCCATTGATATGTCCCATGAGCAAGATTTTTCCTGTTTTGCACCAGGTCTTCCTTCGCACAAACTGAAGACGATCTGTATTGACCGAAAAAAGTTCGTCGGTGACAAGTCCAGCCAGTGGGGCCATATCCGTGGCGGCACGGCGCGTGAGAGACCTCTCGTGTAGTACCGCTGCCAGTGGAGGTGATGTGTGCTGGTTGCCAGCTGATCCAAACAGAGATCTCCCACCTGCCGCATCGAACGGCCACTACTCGGCTTCGTAGAGCCCCCAATCTTTGCTGCGCATGGGGACGTTACTCGCGCAGCACGCGCAGCATGCGTAGCCCGCGTTGAGAGCAGCAGCGGGAGTTTTGAATCTAGCGTCCGTCGTGGCAAAGATAGTACAGTCACGGCCACGTCAGTAGCATGTCTAGTGCCTTAGATGGCTACAGTCCTTACTGCGAGACAAAAACTGCAACTGTTGAAGGGGGTTGTGCGATGTTTACGTTTCTATGACAACGCTCCAGTGTTGCCACAGCTTTAGGCGACTATGGCTTTCGGGGACTGGTAATGGCACCATTTTGCAACACGCAACTGATAGCAGGGAACAGTGCTGTCTCCCTGTGGAGACTAGGGAAGTCGCTTTGTATTGTTTGCCAGATTTGCGCCTTAACTGTTGAGTACTTTACAGCCGGCTCCACATTGATAATGGTATTCTGTGGACACGTAGGTGTTTTGAGGGGAAAGGGGGAGGGGGAGTGGGGATGTTTTGATCTTCACTTTTGAAACCCAACAATATAAGAAATATATAATTTTAAAAATCTTCACAAAATTTAATAACATCGTGAACAGCGATTACAAGCAGAAATTGGCAAAAGGTTAATAATAAATTGTCTTTTTATAAAGTGGTTTCACTTTGGAATATAACTGCAAATTTTTTTACAAAATTAAGCGTCATTATCATAGTAAGAGACGATTACAAGAATGAAGTGGAAAAAAGTATACAATCAGTTGTTTTAAGGAAGTAGTTTCACTTCTGATTGTAACTGCAAAATTTTTCACAATATTAAGATTTATCATCATAGTGAGGAACGGTTACCAGAATAAAATGGCAAAAAGTAAACAATCGAATGTTTTAAGGAGGTTGTTTCACTCTGGAATATAATTTCCAAATTTTTCATAAAATTAAGATTCCATATCATAGTAAGCAACGACTACAAAAAGAATTTTTAAGTGACAAAAACAATCAATTTTTAAGAAGGTGCTTTCACTTTGGGATATAATTTCAAAATGTTTCACAAAATTTAGTTTTATTGTCATAAGAAGCAACGAATGCAAGAACAAAGTGGCAAAAATTAAACAGTCAGTTGTCTTAAAGACGTGGTTTTAGTTTGGAAGCGCTGCGACATATAGTTTTCAACCACCCATGATTTAATGTGATATTTTTACAGAGGTTTCACATTTCTTCTAGACACAGTCCCACATCTCTAAACTTCCATGAACGCACAACGCCTAAAACAGATTATAGTCCTAAATAACTCGGAAAAATCTGTCTAAAATTTAAAAAATTCCACAAATTAATACCAAACGTAAATACTCCTCCACTGCTCTCATCCCGAAACCTCTCATAAAAGCAATAGTACAAACCTAAATTTATGTTACAATAAATTTATGTTACAATAACATTAACATTCACTGACAATGGTCTCCTCTATATAATCCAAAAAAAAAAACCACAAAGTACAGTCTCTTACAATCACGCAGCACAACCACCGGGCGGATATTTGCTTTGAGTGCTGCAAATGCCTGCCACAGTGCACTACATTCTTAGAAGTACCTCAGTGTACCACTGTCTTGCAGTAGCATTGGTGGTTTCATGCGAAAGGCACTGGAACTTCAAAAAATTAGTAAAATTGTGGTTTGAAACGGAAATCACTGATACTCAAAGGGATAAGGTACCAGTAGAGACCAGGCCTAAGCTACTGCCAATCTCAGCAAACGAACTGCGCTATATCCGTTAGCGAATACTTCGTGTACTGCGCCTTGCTCTGTGTTGCAATTTGCTCGTTGTTTTACTGTTCTATTTTGAAACGAGTAAAGAGGCTGCTCCTGGTCCATGACGGGGTTCGAGTACGACACTGACAACACCAGAACGGATCGATGTGAATATACCGTATTCCATTTTGCTACTTTTTGAGTGAGGCATTGCTTCTTATAGCCTAGACAGAAATCTGTGAAGAAGAAATAGGTCATGCTTCCGAGTGTATGTTTCCTCGCTATCAGTTGACTGATTTGCGCGGTTCTAGGAAGGGAGATTTTTTTGTTCGTTAATATAATGAGCCATGTCTCTCCAGTATTGAATGAGGTGGACTGGGATTTGGAGTTACATATTTCAGTAATTCTGTAGACGATAAAAGCAAGTAAAAACACACAAATTCTTTACGTGTTTGTTTATTCCACGTTTCAAGATAAAATTTGTATTTGGTAGGATACGAGATCGGAGGGTAATTTCAGTATATCGCTTTATAATGAAATTATATAAATTTATTTTCTTCGTGTAGTGAACCACAGTTGTATATTTGTTAAAGGACATTTTGAAGTGTTCCAAGTTTTCAGTTTACTATGCCCTGCACTATTAGCGAATTTCGGCCGTAGACGTAGGTCATTTTCAAGCTCAGTAGCTTTGGATGTTAATAAACTGCGATAGAGACAATCTGACAGGGAGCACGTAACGTATGAGTCAGAATTAAAACCAGAAAGCATACTGTGTGCAGTAATAGTCCAGTTTATAAATAATGCTACGTTATAGGACACGATATGTGCTCGCTTTCGTTATCGAACATGATGCTGTTCGACAACGAAAGCGAGCACATACATGGTGTGTATCAGTTCCGTTAGGACAGCCTGTGTGTAATTCTAAACTGCAACTATACCGTTGGGAGAGCTGCGGTAATACGATCCTTGACGTCTCAGCAACTTGTTTGTCCTTCTGTACCCGTGCCTGTACGGCTGCTCCGGCTGAGCACGTAAGCTGCAACAGCTTCAGTCCTAGCTAGTCACATGGACCAAATCCAAGAGATCCATACTGGGAAAAAATGATTAGTTCTATTGAATGGCAAATCCAATTGCTCCAAACATTTCGACCTACTGATTCCAGCACCTAGTCCATTTGTGCCGCCGGCCGGTGTGGCTGAGTGGATATAGGCGCTTCAGTCTGGAACCGCACGACCACTACGCTCGCAGGTTTGAATCCTGCCTCGGGCATGGATGTGTGTGATGTCCTCAGGTTAGTTAGGTTGAAGCAGTTCTAAGTTATAGGGGACTAATGACCTCATATGTTAAGTCCCATAGTGCTCAGAGCCATTTGAACCATTCCATTTGTGCCGGATGTCCATCTTTCCGGCGATATGAATCCGCGCTCCTGTCCACCCGACGGCGAACTTGAGTGGCGCTGGCCTGCAACATTCCTCCAAGTTGTCAGCGGAGAGCCCACTATGAGAAGCGTGGAGTGCTTGGGGAAAGCAGATAGTGGCAGCAGGCTCTGGAAATTACTTGTCGTAACATAACCTGTTTGCGAGTCGCGTGTTTGGTACTACGGTGTCCGTAGCACGGAGTGTTGAATGTTTTTCTTTTGGGAACATAGCGTTGGCCGGCAATAGTGACCTGCTGATTCTACCTACTTCTTTGACCTGTCCTCTAAGGGATTTGTTTTATTATGCCTGTGGTACTGATAATGCAACACCGGACATTACGTGTGGATAGAAGGCGGTTTTTTTATTATTTTTTATGTTGTAGTTGACTGGTGGTTTATACTGTTGGGCGGTGAGAGTTCGTAATTCGTTGTAGCAATGGGTTGGATTTGTCCAGGCACGCCTTCGTGACTGCAACCTTCAGTTTCACTGTGTCTCCGAATGTTCACCTTTCAGATAGAATAGGGATCGGTAGTGCAGGGTGGTCTGATTGTACACTGACGAGACAAAGAAACTGAGACACCTGCCTAATATCGCGTAGCGCTCCCGCGAGCACGCAGATGTGCCGCAACACGACGTGGTATGGACTCGACTGTCTGCAGTAGTGCTGGAGGAAACTGACACCATGAATTATGCATAGCTGTCCCTAAATCCGTAAGAGTACGAGGGGGTGAACAGCACGTTGCAAAGCACCCCAGACATGCTCGATAATGTTTATGTCTTGGGAGTTTGGTGGCCAGCGAAAGTGTTTGAACGCAGAAGACTGTTCCTGGAGCACTCTGTAGCAATTCTGGATGTGTGGGGTGCCGCATTGTCCTATTGGAAATGCCCAAGTCCGTCGGAATGCACAATGGACAGGAATCGATGCAGGTGATCAGACAGGATGCTTACATACATGTCATCTGTCAGAGTCGTATCTAGACGTATCAAGGGTTCCATATCACCCCAACTGCACACATCCCACACCATTACAGAGCATCCACGAGCTTGAACAGTTCCCTGCTGACGTGCAGGTTCCATGGATTCATGAGGTTGTCTCCATACCCGTGCACGTTCATCCACTAGTTACAATTTGAAACGAGACTCGTCCAACCAGGCAACATGTTTCCAGTCATCAAAAGTCCAATGTCGATGTTTAGGGGCCCAGGCAAGGCGTACGTTTTATGTCGTGCAGTCATCAAGGGCTCCGGAGGCCCATATCGATGACGTTTCGTTGAATGGTTCGCACGCTGACACTTGTTGATGGCCCAGCATTGAAATATGCAGCAATTTGCGGAAGGGTTGCACTTCTGTCACACTGAATGTTTCTCTTGAGTCATCGTTGGTCCCATTCTTGAAAGATATTTCTCCGGCCCCAGCGATGTCGGAGATTTGACGCTTTACCGGATTCCTAATATTCACGGTACCCTCGTGAAGGAAAGAGAGGGACACAGTGGCAAAGGGACATAGTTGACAGTGACAAATCAGTGCTAGGAAAAGAGTGGAGGAGACAGTGCCAGTGGGAGAGGAATAAAATGCGGAGTAAGTGGAAGTGGGCGAGACTCAGTGATAATGAGAGACAATGGCAATGAGGTTAGTAGCAGTGTGAAGAGATAGCATCAGTCTGGAGGAAAAGGTGCCATATTAACAGTAACAGAGAGCAAGACGGAGACAGAGACAGTGAGGGGACTATATGGGACTGTGGTAGTAGGACAGGACGAAGGGGGCTGTACCTTCCCTCCTATAGTTTATCGCCGGGCATTTGCTGCTCTATGCACACAAATGGAGGATGCCACATTTATTTACACTGATGTCTCTAAGACCACCTTTTGTGTCGGGAGTGCCTACATTATTAACAACAACCCTATTAGATTTCGGCTTCCCGACCAGTGTTCGGTTTTTACTGAAAATATCTACGCTCGGATTCGCTCAGCTCTCTCCACAACCTCTAAGCTCTTTATCCCGTCCAACCTCTGGTCCACTGAATTCAGGACTGCCTCCACATGCACCACTTGGGGGGCATCTCTGTGTATTCCTCTGGATCACAGGACGTGTTAGTATACGCGGAAACGAGGCAGCCCCCGCTGTTCGTATGGTTCCCCTTGCCGATCTACAGAGCGTTTTATGTCGTCGTGTTGCTCTTTTATGGCACACACATTGGTGTGCACTTCAGGATAATAATTTATGGGACATAAAATCTCTTCCCTGTGCTTGGACCACTTCCTCCCGGCGTCGTCGCTGGGAGGAGATAGTTTTAACTAGGTTCCTGATTGGGCACTGTCTTTTTAGCCATCGACATCTTTTAAGTGGCGATCATCCCCCGCTTTGTCCCCACTGCTCTCAATCGTGGACGGGGAAAACAAACCACCTTCAATAGCACTTTTCTAAGATTTCCTGCCGTTTTTAGTTTCCCTCCTTATCTAATTTTGCTCACATTGCTTCTGATTTAAATTCCTGGTATTACCCTTCACTAAGCCACAGAATGGGCGCTTATGACCATAGCTGTTTTGCACCCAAAATCCATAATCTAAAAAAATCCACTTCCAGTTGCCCTTTTTCATTCACTCATTGATCCCAACTCATTGTCATTATATCTTTGTGTATCTCTGTTACTGCATCCAGTGTCACAGTCACAGTACACTTCGTTCTGTCCTACGACTGCTGTCTCCTATAGTCACCTCTTCATGAAACTTTGAGAACGAAGCGAGGATATTCCGCGATGTCGCAAAACTAATTCCACGTGTTTTCAACCGAAATTTTTAAGAAAAAAAGCGTCGCACTACATATTGAACTCCCGTCATATATAAAGATAATCGAACAGCTCGCACTTTCCAAATACTGCTTTCGCATATCAGATTTGCTGTCAATAAATTCTTCCAATGATGATATGACCAATCTATAAAGAAGGTAGTAGGAACGTGATAAAATTACTAGCGTAAATATGGGGGCTCCTGAGGTACGCAGGAATTTCAGCAGTGCTGATAGAAGCAGACGAACGCTAAGAGCAGGCGGGATCTCGAGGCGTGTAGGCGGCGACCGACCTCGGCCGGCCCGCTCATCGCAAACATTCAATAGATCGACCAGGGAGCGCACTTCCTCTCCACGTTCGGGGAATCAAATAAGGGAACAAAGGACTCTCCTAATCTGCTCTCCTCCTTCCGCAGCTGCTTCCGCGCCCTCCCTATACATTTTTATTTCCTCCCAGACTCATCTTTTTTGCGGGGGTCGGAATTTCGATTCCCCCGGCGTCTCGCTCCGCCTCGCTTTTCACATCACGTTTCCGTTCGGTTTTTCGCTCGCGCGACAGGATGGACCCGTGCCAACTCCGACTGCCTACTCGCGCCGGTTACTCTGGTCTCTCCCCCAGTGATACTTCCCAGGTAGGCCGCCGAGTCTCTCATTTCACGTGCAAACGCCGCTCCATCTCCCACCGACCTGAGTAAAAAAGAGCGCCTTCAATATGTGTAATACCCACTGAGCTACTGTAGCGATTATACAGCGTTATTCAGCTGCCCCTCCCGAGGTCGTTTTATGCAAACTGCAATGTTATATCAGCCTATCTCTCTCTCAAACCACGGGCGAGATTTTCATATTCTCTCGCTCGCTATGCGCAGACTATTAGCCTTACACAAAAAAAAGAGCAAGACCTTGTTGCCTAAAATTTAATGTAGTTAATTTATTGGATATATTTTCCGCCTTTTATGCAAAAACACTGTTTCTCCTTGCTACTCAAACGTGTTTCGGCACCTCTGGGCCATCATCAGTGGGTTTTGTTTACTGAAAACGTGCTTTTACGTTATAGAATACTAAAACCCAGCCACAGGCTATACAGTAAACTGAAAATTGAGGAAAGCTTCCACATACAGAAGGCAACAGCAGAAGGAAAACAGATCATAAATGAATACACTACACTCTGGAAGGGCAAGTTATTTGACACGTTAAAGGAACTCTACAGGAAAGACAACACAAAAAGCTAAAACGTCTACCTACACACACATACATATGATAAATGAATACACTACACTGTGCAAAGGTTCAACGCTTTACAAGCTAAAGGGACACAACGTAAAAGACAACTCAAATAAATAAGAGGCGTTCAGAACACACACATACACACACAAACGCGCGCGCACGCGCAAACATAAAATGTAAACAAAACTCAAATTTGGCGCCAAACTCACTGGTGAACAAATGAACACTGACTGGGCTGGGACATTCAACAACCACAATTACAGTGTGTTTTGGTGAAGTATACAGTGCTTTTTACGACCAGATTTCTGAAAATATGTTACATTTACGTGTCCTTCACAACACCCCATCAGGATGTTGAGAAAAAGGGCTTGCCACACAAAAACATAAGTAAAAACTAATATATGCACGAAATATCGCGACAAACTAAAGAACGTTTAAAGTATAAAATCATAGGTCAACACCGTTTGGTTGCAGATGACAAGCTACCAGTACAAAATACGCAAGTGGTCCTGCAAAACCATGCAAACCGAATGTAAAGGTATTAACTAACAGAAACAAATAGTTGTTTGAACTAAATATTTCTGTAATTTTGTAATCCATTAGTAAAAACGTTCACCTACAGATTAAATAAAACATAAACCCACTGATGATGGCACAGTAGTGCTGAAACATGTTTGGGAACTTTGAAAAAACGGCGTTTTTCATAACTGGTGGTCCTTACATCCAACAGCTTTAGAAGGGTTGAAATGTCCATGATGGATTTGTTACCCAGTGACATCCAATGACTACCGCAGCTTCTAAGTCACTGAGCTCTCCTGACCTATCCATTCTGTTACTACTACTTCCACTGACAACTCAGTACCCTCCCTCTCATTTTCTACTGACAGGTCTGGGTTTGGTGATATCTAATGATCAGTTCCACATTACATATAGGTGTCCAGATTCCTTTAATCATATATAGTGTATTAAGTAAGGCTCAGCAGAGCTGTCTTACCCTCCGGTCGGAGGACAATGCGGTTGGTGTACTCTGTTCAGTCTGTTTACATGCCTCAGATCGGGTATTCGTTCCAAGTACTGTCACATTAATGCAAGAAGGGTTGTTAGCCTGGGAAGTTGCCAATGAAATGATACCAATATTCAGCCACTCTTGTTAGATAAGAACAGTGAAGATCTGCCTCGTAGAAGTTGCCTGATGTACCTAAGATGCGGCTATCCCCTCCTTCTCCGCGCTTGTCCATTCCCCATTCTCCTGCTCTCCAAAACACAGCTGCGCATTTCTCGTAGCTAAGTATCTCATACCCTCCTTTCCCTACCCCACTATACTAGGATACAGGATCTTCTCCTGCTGCCTGAATCGAGAAGTAAAATAAGTAACAAATTTTATTTTCAAACAGCTGTCTATTTTTCAAATACTTAGTATAATATTGCTACGCTCCGGAGAGGTATGGTGGCACTGTAAACAAAAGGTTCAGCTTAGAGTGACGGTGAGTGGTCTGGTTCACGCGATGAGGCGTCAGTGACACAGTGATACCTGCAGTAATATTTACTTATCGTGTAAAGTGTACAGTGGCCAGGCGTAAATGTGCGTGCTGCAAGGAAGTGGTGATTCTATGAATGCATGGTGTCTGTTCTTTCGGACATGTCTAAAAGAACAGACTCCACACATTGATATAACTGATTCATCTCGGTGGGTGACGAATTCACCTTCACCAGTACAAATGCACAATTACGTCCGACCGCCTTCCAAGAATCTCTGAGTAGCGAGCATGGAGTAAGTGGGCAGGGAATGCGGATAGCTGGCGCTCGATGGGAGTGTAGGTCGGGCGAGAGGTGAGCTGAGATAGTCCGTGCAATTGCTATAAACACTGTGTCCGAGTGGCGCAATAATTAACGCAACTGCCTTGTAAGCAACAGATCGTGGGTTCGAATCCCGGTCCGGCACCCATTTTCACTCCTCGCCGCTGATTCCGCTGAATGTCCCGGAGCAGCTGCCGTCAATAATCTCTTCACTTTCCTTTCCTCCCAATCCCCCCGTCTATCTTCAGTTTACATATGAAGTGCTGATTGTTAGCGAGTCGCTCCGTCGCCTCGTAGGTCAGTGCCACGCTTGTTGTGCTCGCAGCAGCTTAGGGACAAGTAGGCGTTGTCCGCCAAAGTCCTGCGATACACTGGTACTCTAGAGAAAATCCTACGTTGGAACGTCATTTGGAAGTCTTTCTTTCTCCTTCTTCCTGTCTCTAACTGCCTAACTGTGCTTGTATGTCGTCGTGGAAAGTTTCCTCAATAATGATGTTTAGTGCTCTTTCTGGCTATATTTAAATATTTTTCATTGCCTGTGCCTGTTGGGTAACGTTGACAGTGGAATGCCTATTGTTGCTTATTGGGCTCTGAAATGTGATTTCATAATATACCAAACATCCATAACCACAAGCACAACCTACAGAATCGATTAACTTCCCAGTGACTCACAAACAAGAAATTTTCCGACATACATGGTGATTCAGCTGTCCCTACCGATTCAGTTTATGCAACTTGCGCTAAGTCTGTATCAGGAACGGAATCCAGACAGGCAACAGCCACATACCTGATAAAAGTTCCCTCTCAGAGCTTTGGGCGACGGTTAGCAAAAGGAATCATATTGTAAGTAATACAAATGAGGATCTGCCTAAATTACACGGTATTTTTGGACCGAGATATACATTAGTCTTTCGGAAATGGATCAGAAGCTTTATAGCAGAAAGTTGTTTCTTAAACACTTCCCATTTTAATATCCTCTGTTAACTTCATTTTTTCCGAAGGTAAAACAAACTTTATAAACAATGTTTTTGAACCATTTACGAAATAATACGTACTATAAATGGAATAAACTTACAGAAACATCCAAAATCTGTATGACTACACCGATAGATATGCAAAGAAAGATTGGAGACACTTGGTTAAGTATGGCAGAAGTAAGGTGTATCTTGGTCCAATAATACCGCACAGCTCATGGCCAATCCACACTGGTATTTTTGAAAATATGATACCGTTTGCTAACAATCGCCCACAGCTCAAGTCGCCTGTCTGGATACCGTTCCCGATACAGACGTAGTGTGGTTTGCATAAAGCGAATCGGTAGGTGCAGCTAAATCATCCATTATACTTCACTGATTAAGTAAATCATAGATGCGGGAATACAGAAGCTAAACACAATCAAGTAAATAGTGTTGGAGAATGTATACAACGTGAAACAGAACTCCAGTGACAAGTTTTTAGAGGCTGTTCAGGGATATCTTCAGAGTATTTTGGTGTAGGGGACCCATGGTTTCCAGCGGCTTCTTACAGAGTAATAATGTAATTATGATATATTTGGCTTGTTACAGCAATCACCCTTGTTTCTGTAAAAATTCCTTCACTGCAGTAAAATAAAATGCCATCGCCGAAACGTACAACTCAAAACACAGAGTAAAGCAACAACACTCAGATGCTAAAGTACTGTGACGTGCTTGCTGTCGGTGTGGCAACAGCTCAACATAGTGTCGTAGTGACGGTCTTCCAGTACTTTCAGTGAACTCATACACGAGGTGCACTTCGGCCAATTCTTCATCAGGAAACCTATCCAAAGTACTACGGTGTATCACTGTTAACGCACGTAAAGCACAAATAACAGAACCCGAAAACAAAATCCTAGACAGAACCGAGCAGTACTGACTATAAATTTGAGGACAACGAGGTAAGGAGGGCATTACTGTTGTCAACAGCAAATATTGTGAGAGAATGGAAGCAAGACACACTGTGCATACCGTCGACATTGGCATTTTTGTGTACTATTTTCAGTTCGTTTCTTATACAAACCTAATTCCGTCGAAATTTGCTCTGTTGTACACTATTTTCAGTGCAATACAAATACAAAGCTAATTATGGCAAGATACGAAACGAAATGCTAGAACTCTGTAGCGAGCCGTGGGTTCTTTGTACAAAAATACTCAGAAGGTATCTCTGAACAATCTCTGAAGACTTGTCGGTGCAGATCTGGTTCACCTTGCGTAATACGCATCACAGACCATCTCATTCGTAAGTTCATGAAACACATGACAAACCCGGATAGAGAAGACAAGACACATGAAACAGAAGAACAAGAATCCCACTACGCCCTCCCCTCATCTGAAACAAAAGTGGGACATATCGACTAGACATATTCACTAACAATAATAAAATTTACTAAAAGGTAGAACTACATGCTGAAGAAACAGTGATACCGTACAGATAATACAACTCGGAAAATATTTAGAGCACATTACACAGATACTGACAAATTCAAAATCCGGCAATTACCAGTTAAGATGCAACAATTGTCAATCCATTTATCTAGATCAGATATAAAGAATGTGTTAAATCAGATTTTGGAGACCTTAGAGTCCTAAAAACAAATAACCAGTATTAGATTTACGCTGACCGTTTAATGGCCCATAGTCGCCATGTAGTTTGGCCTTCAGTGCAGCAAGGAAGCAAGCACTCATCGTAGAAAGACGTCTTGTTCTCATTGACTTGATGCAAACATCCTGCATGCTGGCAGGTAGCTTGCTGTTACTCTCAATAGTCTTCCAACATGGCGCCAACATGTGCCAACACGACGAAGAACTGAGGAATAAAGCGCTAACTGCGACAGATCTACGCGCTGTTAAAACAGGCGTCCACATTTCCACAGGATCTCTGAGTTGTTCTGTACAAGGCGCTACTGGGCAAAATTTTGGAGTACATAGTCATTGTGTGGAATACTTTTGGATCACCTACAGATGGCGCAAAATCGAGCCTTCGAGCTCACTTTGCACTTAGTTCGGGATTTCCTGACAATCGGGATTTTCTATCCGGTAATCGAGTACTTTACGTCTGGGAGGTGTTGAGGCGATCGACTGGTGACATCTACGAGAGATTTAGGACGTTACAGAACCGACACATCAGCAGCTTTGGTACCAGAATGCAGCGCCACAACCATTCGAAGTGACCACCTCTGATGACGGAATAAACCGTACTTAAAATAAATAAATACAACTGAATTCGTTTGTTTCAGATCGAGACGGTTGAGGACAACCAAGAAGGAAACAAACTAGAAGTGAAAGTACGAACGTATGAACCGTCACCCCATGAGCGTAGGCCTGCATCATAGATCGGGATGTCATTTTCCACTAAGGAGATCAAACTTCATCTAGTGACATGACTACAGTCATGGGACACCTGGGGCAAGTATCTAAAGAGTTGTCCCCCCTCTCTTTTGCGCAACCCGATAAGATGGCGACCTCATCCCGTCCCTCAGTCACCCCCACCCTTCGCTCATTATTTATTTACTAGCCTTTTCCCTGCAGCTTAGCTCGCATCTGCTTTCGATCCATGTATTAAACACACCTCCTCTTCCACTTCTTCCTGCATCTGTCTGTCCACCTCATCCCCCACCTCCATCTCCTCCTCCCCCTCTCTTTCTACATTTCCACCACTCCCCTCTCTGACCATATGTTCCTCCCCATTCGGACTGACCATAACCTCCTCTCCCTCTTCCTCTACACCTATATTCCTCTACCTGTCTCTAAGCATCTCCCACTCCTCCTCTCTGTCCACTTCCTTCCTCACCCCGCTCATTCTATCCGTCCCCTCCTCTATCTATTTCACCCTGTACCCAGCCATGTTCATCTGCATGTGTAGTCCCCGCAATACGGTTCAGTAAAGTAGATCGATTCTACTCCGACAACATCCCTGTTATGCAGGGAAGGCTATATTAGGGGCTTGAAAATCGTTTATTTGCCTATGACATAAAAGCTGCCATGTGGAACAGGTCTATAAAGCAAGCCGATACTACTCCAACACAACACGCCTGTCATGCAAGGCAGCCTATATGTTGGGGCTCAGAAAACTGTTTATTGCCTCTGACATGTAAACTGTCCTGCAAAGCAGGTTGATTTGGTACGCCGATACCGTTCCCACTCAACATAGCTGTTGACCTGTTGCGGATGGCAGCCTATACGCTAGGAGCTGGAAAGAAACACGTTTTTCACTATATTTGAGCTCCTATCGGAGCTATTTATCTATAAAACCCACACTGTTGGTACTCATGCGGCCTGCTGTTTATGTGGCATATTTGGTTGAAATCGAATCTAGGGGTTTGTGAGGAGATCAAGACATACACACACACGCACTCTGAAATAGTTTTACCTTATGACATACATTAAGAGTTTTTGAATCACAAAATAGCTATAGAAATGCAAAAATCACTTAACCACAACATATCATCACTCCAACATAGCTCCCTGGTGTGTATGATACACATGATAACAGCTAAAAGAGAATATCAAGGTGTTTTATATAGTTTATTACACCATTCACTGTGGTCAGGAAATCATCTTCAAAAGGTCATCATAGGTACGAGTGCGGCATGCTGATTCAATATGATCAACTAACTGTCGTTCAGTAGCACAATCACAAGATGGTGGTGAAGATTTGCCTCTTTCATGGAGAGTGTCTGCACATCTTCCGTCGTCTCTTCGGATGTAGTGCAGGGTAGTCACAACTGCCTGCTGCTGATCAAATGCAATGGCTTTCTCCTCAGTGCAGGGGAGTTTCAGGCGTTGTGGACGACAGTTTTGTTGCCAACAGCGTTTCCATCCTTCAGTAGCGTTGAAATGATTTTCAGTAAAAATTATGGCTGTGATTAGAACGGGATGTTTTGCTCTTAATCTTTTTCGCTCCGTGGCTAATATGCCGTTCAAAATTGGAAGATCAAGGGTTGTCAACAGTTTTCTTGTATTCATGTAATGGCGCACTCTTCCGTCTGATATCAGGGCGTGGAATGTGACTCGAGATAGGAAAGCAGTAAGTGGGACTAGATAGTATCGATCCAACAACAATTCGCATGGATTTGTTGAGTTCAACAACTACCTTTTCACTTACGGACTACTATGCCAGTCGCATGCATAGCACTGTACCGTTATAGCGGTGCAGGTGATTCTTCCAACTGATGCTAAAAGCGCGGAAACTATTTTTTCTTTTCGTTTTCCCATTGTGGCGCTGTCATTAGTGGACGGTCTGTGACGTTTGTCCCTATGTTCCATTTTCTGAGCAGAGACAGGTGCTAAAGAATTGGTTTGGGAGAGGAGGTTTTAACAGCCGATGGAGGGAGTAGGAGAGACTGACCAATGTTGGCGACAAAGAAATAAACTAGATAGAAAATTTGGGAAGGCGGGAAAAAAATGTAGACCAACGCGAAGGAGTGTGCTCTCTAGGGTGAGACAGGGGCCTGGAGTCCAATGGAGAACAGAAACATTTAGTCTGGCGACGAGGAAGCGAGCAAGCATGTAACATCCCAAAGGTGGCGGAGGACATAAGCGAGGGTACGGACGACTGGCAGAGTCAGAAGGCCACCTCGAGTACTGCGGTTCGACATCAGTCTGCACGGCTCATTGCAAGAATGCCTTCCTGCAGCAGCATGCCAGAAACAGAAACAATGATGCGCTCGTTCGAATAGAAGCGACGGCCTCCAAAATGGTCATTCAGCCCCGACAAGAGAGTTATCTTCATTCTCCGTCAATTCCTTGCTGTTCAATCATTGCTTATGTACCACAACTATTTTTTCTTTTCGTTTTCCCATTGTGGCGCTGTCATTGGTGGACGGGCTGTGACGTTTGTCCTGTTTGACAGGTGCTAAAGAAGTAAGTATGATAGCTTCGCTTCAGATCCTAATTGATATCCTTACTCTTCTCCGAACCTTGTCAGCCAAAAATGATGCTCGTCAATGTGAAGTGTCATATATTAACTGAGATGAGATTGTCAATCAAATATTCAGTCCTCGCAAATTCCAACGCTGTTTATGAAATAAATTCCGGACATCGTAAATCGTGACTTTACTTTCACAGCCAGTAAATCCAGTGCAGTAATAGAGAGTTAGGGAGGGTTGAAAGAGACCCCACTCGGAACAAAGGGCTTGGGGCCCCATACTCCAGAGAGCGTATCCAAAATCCGTTCCGTAACTTCGCTAATTAGCACTGCGCTGCACAGCACCCTACTTGCGCCAGACTGGTCAAATCAGACAGTAGAAGCACAACCGTAATCTGTTTTTAGGTACACAGGGGAGGTCTCGAACGGCGAAACTATAAAACTGCCGGTGCCTCATCGTTAAGCCATCAGATCAATTATGCAGTCGTTCTCGGTCTGTCTCCATACATTGCGCCATACCAACATGTGAGCAACTTTCCAAGAGATGTGCCAGTCTAGTCACTACTTCCCTTGGCCGTAAAATCCATCGTTTTCAGTCTAGTTAGGCCATTATTAAAGTGCTCCTTGGGATGACTACGTGCAGTAGAGAAATGTGCTGTACCATGGTCTTCTGTTAAACTGTGTGTGTGGGTACTCTAACGTATACATATTAATTAATTTCAATGCGACTTTCGTCCATAGCTAGGTTCAAACTTAAATATGAAGAAAGGAAGAATGGGAAGCGTTTAGCATTCCGTCGACAGGATGGTCATTAACGACGGAGCACAAGTTCGGATTATGGGATGACTGGCAAGTTAATAGGTTGCGCCGTTTTAAAGGAAACATCTGAGCATTTGCCTTAAGCGATTTACGGAAAGACGAAAAAGCTAAATCTGCATGCCTGGATGAGGATTTGAACCGTCTTCCTCCCAAACTAGAGTCCAGCGTACTAACTACAGCGCCACCCCCATCGGTAACCTAAAGGTACAACAATATGAACTATGTCATCGCTGCTAAAGACATTAAACTGCTTTTACTTTTTTTCTGACAAATACGATGTTTTATTGTGTTGCGCAACGGAGACAGGAAAAAGATACCATATCCCTTGCAAGACATGGTAGATAGAGAATCCACAGTGAGTTACAAGACACGAACCTCTCTTGTATCTAGACAAAGAAGTTCGAATTACTTGTGAAAGGCACCTGCACGGTAATAGCTGCCCCAAAGACTATAATTCCCCACCAGCTACCACTACCCAATCATAGCCATACGGAAGTTCTCATGATATTGCAAATATCTTGTAATTGATGTCGTTTTATACTTCAGGATGGCCTCTGTCTGACCGAAACATAAAGCTATTGCGCAAATCATGATTACCTAAAAATATTTAGCAGCTATAAATTATCGGCATTTAAAAAGGATTATTTCCAGAATACAGCTGTTGACCATGACCGTGTTATGGACATCTGTAAACGTGCGTCGATGCGTGACGTATACATGTATTTTTCTACTTTTCCTTCATATTTTCATTTTTCCTTTTTTATAGGGGACGCCAAAAGAGTCCTCATCCTGGCGCGAGGCAGGGGACCTAAAAAATTTCCCAGGTTGTGAAATCACAGTTACGTCCATGAAATCTTCGTTAGAACACGGTGGCAACAATAGTCATTGAAACGTCGCGCCATTTCAGTGAACTCATCTGGTTGGAAAACCGTCAACCTTATACAGAGCAGGTAAAATATACATGGTGATCAAAACGTTTCCGTTAGAGGTCCGTACAGTCCAGACTCGGTATGACAGCAAGGCAAAATCACCGTGAGCATTGAGAAAATCGCCCCACCAACCCACCGGATTGACCTGCTGCGTGAAGAGTTCGTAGCTGCCCACTGTCATGCTCTTCCGACAAGAATCGTCGACGCTTTAAGGCTTTTTTAAGAAACTGATGACATGACAATCGTATGGGGAGAGATCAGTACTATAGGATGGGTACTCGAGGTCTCCCACATGTGTTGGTGTAACTTCTGTGTTACGACATTTGCGTCATTATGTAGCAGCAACACCACTTGTCGCAGTTTTCCCGGACATTTCGGCTTAATTGCATACACAGTCTTCATTCTCCGCTGAATGTCTACAGGTGTTTGTCTTTCGGCAGCTAAGAAATGAATAACAGCACGCTGATCCTGTCACCATAGTTCACTTTTTCCCATTTATCGCACGCACTTTGGAAATACATGAATGCCACACTAATGTTTTGCCTAGGTGTCGGTAGTTATACACCCGCACTAGAGTCTCGCTACGTTGCGTATACGCTGCAGAAGGACTCTCAAACAAGAAGTTTTTGATCACCCCTTATAAAACCGGCTCAGAAAATGTTTCATGTAGTTCCATATAGGCAACCCAACTTACATCATATGCCACGGTTGGGAATAGCGCAAGTTGGGTTGCCTACTTTAAGGCCCAAGAAATATTTTCAGAGTCTTTTTTATTTCTGCATCGACATCTACATGGATACTCTGCAAATCACATTTAAGTGCCTGGCAGAGGGTTCTCTATTATTCCAATCTCGTATAGCGCGCGGAAAGAATGAACACCTATATCTTTCCGTACGAGCGATTTCCCTTATTTTATCTTGGTTATCGTTCCTCCCTATGTAGGTCGGTGTCAACAAAATATTTTCGCATTCGGAGGAGAAAGTTGGTGATTGGAATTTCGTGAGAAGATTCCGTCGCAACGAAAAATGCCTTTCCTTTAATGATTTCCAGCCCAAATCCTGTATCATTTCTGTGACACTTTCTCCCAGATTTTGCGATAATACAAAACGTGCTGCTATTCTTTGAACTTTTTCAATGTATTCCGTCAGTCCTACCTGGTCAGGGTCCCACACCGCGCTGCAGTATTCTAAAAGAGGACGGACAAGCGTAGTGCAGGCAGTCTTCTTAGTAGGTCTGTTACATTTTCTAAGTGTCCTGCTAATAAAACGCAAGTCTTTGGTTAGCCTTCCCCACAACATTTTCTATGTGTTCTTCCAATTTAAGTTGTTCGTAATTGTAATACCTAGGTATTTAGTTGAATTTACGGCTTTTAGATTAGACCGATTTATCGTGTAACCGACGTTTAACGAGTTCCTTTTAGCGCTCACGTGGATGACCTCACACTTTTCGTTATTTAAGGTCAACTGCCACTTTTCGCACCATTCCGATATTTCTTCTAAATTGTTTTGCAGTTTTCTTTTATCTTCTGATGACTATTAGTCGATAAACGACAGCGTCATATGCAAACAACCGAAGACGGCTGCACAGACTGTCTCCAGAATCGTTTATATGGATAAGGAACAGTAAAGAGACTATAACACTACCTTGGGGAACGCCAGAAATCACTTCTGTTTTACTCGATGACTTTCCGTCAGTTACTACTCTCACAGGAAATCACAGATCCAGTCACATAACTGAGACGATATTCCATAAGCACGCAATTTCACTACGAGCCACTTCTGTCGTACAGTGTCAAAAGCCTTTCGGAAATCCAAAACTACGGAATCCATCTGAAATCCCTTGTCAATAGCACTCTACACTTCATGTGATTAAAGAGCAAGTTGTGTTTCACAAGAACGATGTTTTCTAAATCCATATTGACTGTGTGTCAATAGACCGTTTTCTTCGAGGTAATTCATTATGTTCGAACACAATATATGTTCTAAAATCCTGCTGTATATCGACCTTAACGATGTGGGCCTGTAATTTAGTGGATTACTCCTACTACCTTTCTTGAATATTGGTGTGACCTATGCAACTTTCCAGTCTTTGGGTACGTATCTTTCGTCGAGCGAACAGTTGTATATGATTATTAAGTATGGAGTTAAAACATCAGCATACTCCGAAAGGAACCTAACTGGTATACAGTCTGGACCAGAAGACTTGCTTTTATTGAGTGATTTAATTTGCTTCACTACTCCGAGGATATTTACTTCTACGTTTCTCATGTTGCCAGCTGTTCTCGATTCGAATTCTGGAATATTTACTTCGTCTTCTTTTGTAGAGGCATTTCGGAAGGCTGTGTTTTGTAACTCTGCTTTGGCAGCACTGTCTTCGATAGTATCTCCATTGCTATCGTGCAGAGAAGGCACTGTTTGTTTCTTGCCGCTAACATACTTCACGTAAGACAAGAATCTCTTTGGATTTTCTGTCAGGTTTCGAGACAAAGTTTCGTTGTGGAAACTGTTACAGGCATCTCGCATTGACGTCCGCGCTAAATTTTGAGCTTCTGCAAAAGATCGCCAATCTTGGGGATTTTGTGTCTGTTTAAATTTGGCGTGTTTGTTTCGTTGTTTCTGCAACAGTGTTCTAACCTGTTTTGTGTACCAAGGAGGATCAGTTCTGTCGTTTGTTAATTTATTTGGAATAAATCTCTCAAGAGATGATATAAAAACTTTGAGGTTCGCCGATGACATTGTCAGAGACAGCAAAGGACTTGGAAGAGCAGTTGAACGGAATGGATAGTGTGGATATAAAAAGTAGACTGGCAATGGCAAGGAAAGCCTTTCTGAAGAAGAGAAATTTGTTAACATCGAGTATAGATTTATGTGTCAGGAAGTCGTTTCTGAAAGTATTTGAATGGAGTGTAGCCATGTATGCAAGTGAAACATGAACGATAAATAGTTTAGACAAGAAGAGAATAGAAGCTTTCGAAATTTGGTGCTACAGAAGAATGCTGATGGGTAGATCACATAACTAATGAGGAGGTATTGAATAGGATTGGGGAGAAAAGACATTTGTGGCACAACTTGACTAGGAGAAGGGATCGGTTGGTAGGACATGTTCTGAGGCATCAAGGGATCACCAATTTAGTGTTGGAGGGCAGCGTGGAGGGCAAAAATCGTAGAGGGAGACCAAGAGATCAATATACCAAGCAGATTCAGAAGGATGTAGGTTGCAGTAGGTACTGGGAGATGAAGAAGCTTGCACTGGATAGAGTAGCATGGAGAGCTTCATCAAACCAGTCTCAAGACTGAAGACCATAACAACAACAACAACAAATCTCTCAATTGCTGGTGATACTATTTCTTTGAATTTAAGCCAAATCTGGTCTACACTTTTATTATTAATTTGGAATGACTGAAGATTGTCTCTCATGAAGGCGACAAGCGATTTTTTTATCTGCTTTTTTGAATAGGTACTTTTTTCGCTTATTTTTCGAGGATTTGGGGATTACAATATTCAATCTTGCTACGACAGCCCTGTGTTCACTAATCCCTGAATCGGTTTTGATGCTCGTTATTAACTCAGGATTATTTGTTGCTAAGAGGTCAAGTGTGTTTTCACTACCGTTTACTATTCGCGTGGGCTCATGAACTAAATGCTCGAAATAATTTTCAGAGAATGTGTTTAACACAATTTCGGGTGATATTTTATGCGAACCTTTCTGTACTACTTCAGTCACACATTTTATGCGTACCTTTCTGTACTACTTCAGTCACACAGCGTATTTGTTACTCATACACTCTGTAACGAGGCTGTAGATGTTTCAGGTCCGAGTCGAAAGGACAGACACAAGGAGAAGAAACGAAGAAAGGAAGTATAAAGAGAGAGAGAGACAGTTCCATTCGGTGTACGTTCGCGAGCTCTCGAGGTCATTCGGCGCAGTGGCGTCGGTCGGAACGGTGGAAGTCGTCCTCGCGCGGCCGTCACTGGCCACTCAGCGTCAACAAGAAACGGTGACGCGTCACAAAAGGTAAGCGAAAGTTATGCTTCCGGAGTAATTTCCGACAGAAACAAAGGGCGCAGCGCCAGAGAGAGGCGGCTGGCAGCCGGAAACGAAAGTTGGCAGCCCTGGGTGGGAAGGAGGGAGCGGCCGGCAAAAAGCGTCGCGCGCGCTGCTAGCGACCAACAGCCCTCTAGCTCTCCAAGCCTCCAGTTCTCCAGCCTCCACCTGAGTGTCCGGCCTGGCGCCACATCACGCACTGCCGTTCAGCCGCCCTCGCCCCCGCACCCTCTCCCACCTACGCCTCCGCCACCGCTTCCGGGTTTCTTTTTCCCGCTTGTAACGATCTCTTTCAGCGCGAGGGGCCACAGCAACCGTACACAATCGACGGCAGCTACCGGCCAGGAAATCCTCGCGCAGCAGGTGGGGGGGAAATATCGCTCTCGTATCAAAACACGCGAACTTATGGAAACACTGAAAGTAAACAAACACTGTTTCTGCGTATAATAATAACAGCAAGTTGTTTCGCAGATCGTTGTGCTACTCGAATTGATTTTATTTTTCGTGATGGAAATATCATAAAAGATTTGGAGAAAACACGAGATATACATACACAACATAAAAGAGAAGTACAGGGCGGAAGAAAGGTTAGCTTAGAGCAAATTCCGAATCGAGGAAATTTTTCCAGTTAACCACTGGTCGGAAATGTAGCGTTGCGGACCTGAAACGTCTACCAATCAGTGAGAAGCGAGCGTAATTTTGTGAACGTATTTGCGAGTGTCTAGGAGAGCGTTTTGTCAAACTAACTAGGAGACCACACAGCAGTCAGATTTTTGTAATGTTTTATATTTATAGTACGCGAAGTTCAGAACTCAAACAATAATCGTTCAAATGGTTCAAATGGCACTCAGGACTATGGGACTTAACTTCTGAGGTGTCATCAGTCCCCTAGAACTTAGAACTATTTAAACCCAACTAACCTAAGGACTTCACACACATCCATGCCCGAGGCAGGATTCGAACCTGCGACCGTAGCGGTCACGCGGTTCCACACTGTAGCTCCTAGAACCGCTAGGCCACTCCGGCCGGCAAACAAAAATCGTCAGTTCTATGCAACTCTTAACAATTCTTGAGAAAATTGACCGTGATGTTTTCCGAGGGCTTTCAGCACCTTAAAGTAAGAGTTCGATATTTAGCGTGATTCTGTGGCAGAATGCGCGCTTGTTATTCGAATGGCCTCGGTTGGATTCCCGGCAAATCCCCAGGCACAAACTCTTGGCATTTTGGAAGTAAGATATTTTAGTGGTTTTTTTTCAGGTATTGCAGACGAACATGCCTGTAAGTTATTCTGAAGATTAGATTACCTCGGTTTTTCTGACCTTCCTGTCAAGTTCTTCTCGTAGGAGTTCAGTGGAATTTAAGTCAGTCGACCTACTTGGAATAATTGTATTCTTTAGTTCCTCATTTCTCTGTTCTATTGTCATATCCTCTGCAAAATTTAGAAGCTCGTTTGGGATCAGCATCTTGCTGCAGCACAAACGCTCGACCAATAAGTCTCTTACCAGATGGAACTGCATTGTTGATCAGTATCCTGTGATATCCTTCCTTCTTCAATGTTCCATTAAATCTTACTATATCACCGACTTTACCAACCGCTAAACATCCCCACACTATTACCGACCCTCCACCATGCTTCACCGTTGGCGACACACACTGTTCACGAAGACGGCGTTGCACTGTTGAGACAGTGACTGGAGCAGTTCGTATACTATTTCAGGTGCAGTACGACTCCTCTGACGTTTACTCTGTACACATATAAACTGATATTTCCTGAGTGTTGTTACTCGTTATCTTCCAGATCGCGAAACACTTGCATTGGCACCAGTTTGCTTGAAAGGCTGCAATATATACACTACAGTAGATTGGGCTACCGCAACATTTGCCTTCCTTGATGCTGAGCTATAATGACAGCACGTTTTTCAATTCCATTCCCCTCCTTCCATCCCATTATGAGACAATGTACCATAATGTTGTTGTTGTGGTCTTCAGTCCTGAGACTGGTTTGATGCAGCTCTCCATGCTACTCTATCCTGTGCAAGGTTTTTCATCTCCCAGTACCTACTGCAACCTACATCATTCTGAATCTGCTTACTGTATTCATCTCTTGGTCTCCCCCTACGATTTTTACCCTCCACGCTGCCCTCCAATACTAAATTGGTGATCCCTTGATGCCTCAGAACATGTCCTACCAACTGATCCCTTCTTCTGGTCAAGTTGTGCCACAAACTTCTCTTCTCCCCAATCCTATTCAATACTTCCTCATTTGTTATGTGATCTACCCATCTAATCTTCAGCATTCTTCTGTAGCACCACATTTCGAAAGCTTCTATTCTCTTCTTGTCCAAAATATTTATCGTCCATGTTTCACTTCCATACATGGCTACACTCCATACGAATACTTTCAGAAATGACTTCCTGACACTTAAATCAATATTGGATGTTAACAAATTTCTCTTCGTCAGAAACGCTTTCCTTGCCATTGCCAGCCTACATTTTATATCCTCTCTACTTCGACCATCATCAGTTATTTTGCTCCCCAAATAGCAAAACTCCTTTACTACTTTAAGTGCCTCATTTCCTAATCTAAATCCCTCAGCATCACCCTACTAATTAGACTACATTCCATTATCCTTGTTTTGCTTTTGTTGATGTTCATCTTATATCCTCCTTTCAAGACACTGTCCATTCCATTCAACTGCTCTTCCAAGTCCTTTGCTGTCTCTGACAGAATTACAATGTCATCGGCGAACCTCAAAGTTTTTATTTCTTCTCCATGAATTTTAGTACCTACTCCGAATTTTTCTTTTGTTTCCTTTACTGCTTGCTCAACATACAGATTGAACAACATCGGGGACAGGCTACAACCCTGTCTTACTCCCTTCCCAACCACTGCTTCCCTTTCATGTCCCTCGACTCTTATAACTGCCATCTGGTTTCTGTACAAATTGTAAATAGCCTTTCGCTCCCTGTATTTTACCCCTGCCACCTTTAGAATTTGAAAGAGAGTATTCCAGTCAACATTGTCAAAAGCTTTCTCTAAGTCTACAAATGCTAGAAACGTAGGTTTGCCTTTCCTTAATCTTTCTTCTAAGATAAGTCGTAAGGTCAGTGTTCCAGTGTTTCTACGGAATCCAAACTGATCTTCCCCGAGGTTGGCTTCTACTAGTTTTTCCATTCGTCTGTAAAGAATTCGTGCTAGTATTTTGCAGCTGTGACTTATTAAGCTGATAGTTCGGTAATTTTCACATCTGTCAACACCTGCTTTCTTTGGGATTGGAATTATTATATTCTTCTTGAAGTCTGAGGGTATTTCGCCTGTTTCATACATCTTGCTCACCAGATGGTAGAGTTTTGTCAGGACTGGCTCTCCCACGGCCGTCAGTAGTTCCAATGGAATATTGTCTACTCCGGGGGCCTTGTTTCGACTCAGGTCTTTCATTGCTCTGTCAAACTCTTCACGCAGTATCGTATCTCCCATTTCATCTTCATCTACATCCTCTTCCATTTCCATAATATTGTCCTCGAGTACATCGCCCTTGTATAGACCCTCTATATTCTCCTTCCACCTTTCTGCTTTCGCTTCTTTGCTTAGAACTGGGTTTCCATCTGAGCTCTTGATATTCATACAAGTCGTTCTCTTATCTCCAAAGGTCTCTTTAATTTTCCTGTAGGCGGTATCTATCTTACCCCTAGTGAGATAGGCCTCTACATCCTTACATTTGTCCTCTAGCCATCCCTGCTTAGCCATTTTGCACTTCCTGTCGATCTCATTTTTGAGACGTTTGTAATCCTTTTTGCCTGCTTAATTTACTGCATTTTTATATTTTCTCCTTTCATCAATTAAATTCAATATTTCTTCTGTTACCCAAGGATTTCTACTAGCCCTCGTCTTTTTACCTACTTGATCCTCTGCTGCCTTCACTACTTCATCCCTCAAAGCTACCCATTCTTCTTCTACTGTATTTATTTCCCCCATTCCTGTCAATTGCTCCCTTATGCTCTCCCTGAATCTCTGTACAACCTCTGGTTCTTTTAGTTTATCCAGGTCCCATCTCCTTATATTCCCACCTTTTTGCAGTTTCTTTAGTTTTAATCTACAGGTCATAACCAATAGATTGTGGTCAGAGTCCACATCTGCCCCTGGAAATGTCTTACAATTTAAAACCTGGTTCCTAAATCTCTGTCTTACCATTATATAATCTATCTGATACCTTTTAGTATCTCCAGGGTTCTTCCATGTATACAACCTTCTTTCATGATTCTTAAACCAAGTGTTAGTTATGATTATGTTGTGCTCTGTGCAAAATTCTACCAGGCGGCTTCCTCTTTCATTTCTGTCCCCCAATCCATATTCACCTACTATGTTTCCTTCTCTCCCTTTTCCTACACTCGAATTCCAGTCACCCATGACTATTAAATTTTCGTCTCCCTTCACAATATGAATAATTTCTTTTATTTCATCATACATTTCTTCAATTTCTTCGTCATCTGCAGAGCTAGTTGGCATATAAACTTGTACTACTGTAGTAGGTGTGGGCTTCGTATCTATCTTGGCCACAATAATGCGTTCACTATGCTGTTTGTAGTAGCTTACCCGCATTCCTATTTTCCTATTCATTATTAAACCTACTCCTGCACTACCCCTATTTGATTTTGTGTTTATAACCCTGTAGTCACCTGACCAGAAGTCTTGTTCCTCCTGCCACCGAACTTCACTAATTCCAACTATATCTAACTTCAACCTATCCATTTCCCTTTTTAAATTTTCTAACCTACCTGCCCGATTAAGGGATCTGACATTCCACGCTCCGATCCGTAGAACGCCAGTTTTCTTTCTCCTGATAACGACATCCTCTTGAGTAGTCCCCGCCCGGAGATCCGAATGGGGGACTATTTTACCTCCGGAATATTTTACCCAAGAGGACGCCATCATCATGTAATCATACAGTAAAGCTGCATAAAGCGAAATGGTAGCTACACAGACAGATCAAGTAACGAGGCTATTTGACTAAAACCTTTTTAAGTAAAGGAACGATAGTGTTGTTGTGGGCACTCATCAGCGCCCCTTTATGCACCCAACCAGTCAAATACACAACAGAGGCGCTTAGCCTTTACGTGTTCTACTTGTTTAGTATAGAACGAGGATATCAAGGAATATTCAAAACGGAATTCCCGTTTTAACAAATCCATAGTGGTGATACGTGATCGAAAACTTTTGACCGGCGGCCGGCCGCTGTGGACGAGCGGTTCTAGGCGCTTCAGTCTGGAAAGGCGCGACCGCTACGGTCGCAGGTTCGAATCCTGCCTTGGACGTGGATGTGTGTGATGTTCTTAGGTTAGTTAGGTTTAAGTAGTTGTAAGTTCTAGGGGACTGATGACCTCAGATGTTAAGTCCCATTGTGCTCAGAGCCATTTTTTGTTCTTTTTTTGACCGGCAGTGCAGGAAGCAATCAATAGTACATAAGGCATAATGAAATATGTATTTACATTACTTGTGTAGTGTCTTTCCCAGGTATTTTGGTGTGGAGTGGCGTCCTCACACTCATATAGCACACTTTGAAAGGCGTCTTCTATGACGCGAACGTCTTTTATCAGCGTATTCGTGCGCGCCACTACAGTGACTTGTCAATCTCAGACATGTGCATTTACCTTTTTATCTACTAGCATGGTGCATCTCTGTATAGGAAATACAGGCGATGGGTCGAGCGAGCTTTGACAGCCTTTGGCTAGTCAGGATTATGCGCGGTATATTTCGAGTTGGAAATTTCGTGGTGAGTGAACATAGAGGCATTCCGCTGCTGCCCCCGTTAATGTGATGAATTCACGTGTAGTATAGACGCTCTGTCTTGTGATAGTGAAATGGACAAATTCAACCGACTTAGTTATGGATTATGGAATTTCTGCGACGACAAAGATCAGAGGTTTACAGACCTATAGGCTGCGTCCCCATAGGATAATGATAACACTAAATGGGGGGGGGGGGGGGGCGTGAGTTTATTGAAAAGAAAAAAAATATTAATTCAGAACCTGATTAATTTACTGAAAGAAATTCAAAGCAAAGTTATTCTGACATATTAAAAAATTGCGCTGTTGTAATTCACTATAGGGACTGCACAATACTTTTAATTTAATTCATGGCTAGAAGTAGTTAGTTTTGACTTGCATTCCTTGAAGCATTCGCCGGCCGGTGTGGCCGTGCGGTTCTAGGCGCTTCAGTCTGGAACCGCGTGACCGCTACGGTCGCAGGATCGAATCCTGCCTCGGGCATGGATGTGTGTGATGTCCTTAGGTTAGTTAGGTTTAGGTAGTTCTAAGTTCTAGGGGACTGATGACCACAGATGTCAAGTCCCATAGTGCTCAGAGCCATTTGAACCATTTTGAAACATTCACATTTCGTTCAAGGTAGTACTTAATGAATGTGCATTGCAATACTGTGAAAGTAGGCAGAATTCAAATATAGCTGTATATATTAACAATAATTCCCAGCCCCTACAAGAATAAAGAAATCTTGACACTTGATAGGTTGCAGAATCGAGTTCTTTGCAGTAATCAGTTTAGCGATAACTGGTGCGACCTCGAGGGAACAAGCTTCGCCCTTCGTACACAGTGCAGGCAACTAACGTACGCTCCAGAAAAATGGCTCTGAGCACTATGGGACTTAACATCTGTGGTCATCAGTCCCCGAGAACTTAGAACTAATTAAACCTAACTAACCTAAGGACATCACACACATCCATGCCCGAGGTAGGATTCGAACCTGCGACAGTAGCGGACACGCGGTCCCAGACTGAAGCGCCTAGAACCGCACGGCCACACCGGCCGGCACCGTATGCTCCAGATTTGTGGTTCTACAACAGCAGATGTGACACAGAGACGTTAGGATCGCTTCGAAGTCGACTGCACAGTGAAGCTACTAACTGCGTGATACAAAAAGCGATAGTAAGTGCATTATTTCAAGATGATTACCTCGATTAGCGACGGAGTGCATTATGGAATACCACAGACAAGAACTGGCGTTATTATAATAGTAGTAGACATAGATATGGTGGAAGGTGTAGTTTTTATTTATAGTGAAACAGTTTTTTCTAATTATTATCATTATTATTATTATTATTATTATTATTATTATTATTATTATTATTATTATTCGTAGTAGTAGTAATAATAATAATAATAACAGAAATAGTTATGGTGATTGGAGGCAGTATAGTGTAGGAGCTAGTAATGTACTCGCAATTGCAAAATTTGTGTAAGAATAAATAAAGCCTGTGATTAAATTGTAGGTAAGAGGCTACAGTGGAATAAATGAATAACGTGTGCAGATAAATAAATAAATTATATGTTTCGACAATGTGCACTCACGAACTCATGTTACTTGCGTGTGTAATTTTCGCCGTAGGAGTTAATCGCTACGGGCCATGCATGTCCATGTGCTGTCAGCACTGGAATACAAACAAGAAAGCATTCCCCCTCTCACGTCCTTACACTGCGGCTGTGCTACTTTCCCTCTGTACGCCGCACATCCCTAAGGTAATTTCTCGCAGTACCTGTAAGGCAGAGAGCAACAAAGAGCCATCTATTCTGCTTTTACCAATGAAGCAGGTAGGTGTTGCGAAAGGCAGTAAAGTTTTATATATATATATATATATATGAAAAGGAGGCCGAGAGATGGTCACGATTAAAATTATGATTGAAATCTGTGTAGCGAACACTGAAAGATTGAGAAACGCTGGTCTAGGGCA
This sequence comes from Schistocerca piceifrons, assembly GCF_021461385.2. Taxonomy (NCBI): domain Eukaryota; kingdom Metazoa; phylum Arthropoda; class Insecta; order Orthoptera; family Acrididae; genus Schistocerca; species Schistocerca piceifrons. Next base: position 212,054,190 of record NC_060138.1, read on the forward strand.
CAGATGGCCAAAATATTTACGTTGAACAAATTGTATCTCTAAGATACAATTTATATACATATACCAGCAGTAGATGTATAAGATCTCCGGTGTAAATTCGAACTTAAGTTTTATGTAGTTTATTCTGACTAAACACTCTTTCTTTCATTACACCGTACGAAAGTCCTTGTCACTCTGAAACTACGGCCATCACAGTCGCATTGCGTTTATTTACATGTGGGTCGAATACAATATGAACGGGTAACATTTCAGTGCATAAAACCAGGCCCATAGTCTCGTATGACTCCTCAGGTTAAAGTAATTACAGGTCGTATAACTTTCAACTTCTTGACATACTTTTTCATAGTTTATTTTCATTTTATTTATTGATTTATTTAACCTGGCAAGATTAGGGCCATCAGGCCCTCTCTTACATCTAACCAGGCATTCTACTTATTTTACATTCATATGTTTTAGTAGGCATGTTAAACTACATCTAGTACAAAAAGTGAAATAAACAATTAGAAAGGCACGCCTGGAAAAATACATATATATAGAGTTTATATTCGTAGATCATAAGTACTGTTATAATTAGACATTATTGAAGAGACAGATTTTAGATAGGAGTGCTAGCAGCAGTGAGTATGAGGGAGACTCATGGTGAAGGGAGGAGAAGAATAGAGACATGATGAAACATAATTAAGGAAATATAAAGGAAAAGAAGATTGCGTGGCTAATAGAGATAGATGAAGAGGAAGGCATCTCAGGAGCAAGAGGAGAGACACTGGCTTTGCTATTTGACAGATGAGAGGATTGGCCTTGTACATTAATTTTGTGGAGAACGTTATGAGGATGATAGTAGGAAATGCTTCAACTTCTTCTTAAAAGCAGCAGGAGATTGAATCTTGCGCAAGGTAAGGGGCAGTTTGTTCCAGAGGCGGACAGCGACAACTGAGAAGGAGTTTGCAAAAGTTTTTGTTTTGTGAGTGGGCACAGTTAGGGTACCAAATAAGAGTGACCTCGTGTTTCGATTATGATGGCACGACAGGTTTTTAATCTCTGAAGCAAGGTACTGGGGTGCTTGCGCGACGAGGAGTCGGTGAAGTAGACAAAGAGTGTGGTAGTCACGCAATTTGTCCGGCCGCAGCCACCCTAGCTCGCAGTATGAAGCACTAACATGATCATATCGGCGAATGTTGCAGGCGTAACGCACACAGGCATTCATGGTTAGTTCTAGCCGTCTTTTGTTTTTCCTACTCATTCCTTGTTGAATCACGTCACAATAGTGGAGGTTCGGTAGAACGAGTGCTTGCACGAGCTGGCGTTTCAAGTCCTGTGGAAATATGTTCCGAAACTTTTTGAGAGAGTAGAGACAAGCAGACGTCTTTCGGCACACTGCGACTGTATTCTCCGCCCAGTTGAGATGCTCATCCAAAGATACATCCAAGTTCTTAACTGTTTTCTGATATGGTATTGGAGTACCGTCGAGCAGAATAGGAGGTAGCCGTTCGCGGAAATCTGAACTTATTAATTTATGATGGGCTATTAAGATTACTTGCGTCTTTTTTGCATTTAGTTTAAGCCCCAGGTTTTTCGCCCATGTCACTACTGAAGACAGATCATCATTCATCTGAGCGATTGCAGTGTTTACATCTTCAGGTCTGACGCTTAGGTAGAGCTGGAGGTCGTCGGCATAGAAATGATATTTACAGGAGGACAGAACCGACGAAATATCGTTGACATATAAAGAAAACAAAATTGGTCCTAAGACTGATCCTTGTGGCACTCCTGAGGAAACATGTTTCCAGGAAGATTCTTCATTTACGCAGACAACACTTTGCTCTCTGTCTTTTAAGTAGCTTTCAAACCATCTCATTGCACTATCTGAGAAATTAAGCTGTTGCATTTTTCTGAGCAATATGTCAAAGTTAACAGTGTCAAAAGCTTTGCTGAAGTCCAGTAGCGTCAATATTGTTGCCTTTCGATTGTCGATGGCATATTTCAGGTCATCAGTTACTTTAATTAGAGCAGTGTTTGTGCTGTGATGTTTACGGAAACAGGATTGAAATTTGTCATATAGGCTGAATTAATGCAAGTGTTCAGTGATTTGGTCATGAACAATACATTCAAGTGCTTTGGAAACAGCAGGCAGTATGCTAATTGGTCGGTAATCACTAGGCAGTTGCGGGTTTTCGATCTTAGGGATGGGTCGAATTATGCTTCTTTTCCATGCAGTGGGGTATGTTCCGTTCACGAGGGAAAAATTAAATATGTCAGTTAAGACAGGTACTAAGATATCTGCAACATTCTTAATCATAGTTATACCGATACTGTCGTTGCCTATTGCATCAGAAGAGATTCTCATTATTGCTTTTCTTGTCGTATTTGTTGTTACATGTTTTAGATGGAAGGTATCGTTGTTAGTTATCCTGTTTGGGGATTCTTGTGGACGGTAATTATCAGCCGTGCGGGTATTCAGTGGTGCAGAGAAGAATTCATTTAATTCGTTAGCTGACACATGAAAAGTAGTTTCCGATTTTGCCTTCCGACCCCCAAGCTACGGAGATTCTTCCATAGAGTCGTGGGCATCAGATCGCTGCATACAAGGGAGCGAGCGTGCCTGATTTTAGCATTGCGAATGCATTGTTTCACTCTGTTCCGTAGCTTTCTATATTCTTCGAAACGCTCGGCTTTCGGATCTGCCTTGAAACGCCTGTGGGCAGCATCTCTATTAGTCATCATTTGACGTAATTCATCTGTCAGCCATGGAGCAGGAGATTTTCTTACACGGATTGTGCGTACAGGTGCATGTTTGTCGTAGAGGGCAGTGAGTTTATCACCAAGTTCATTAATTTTGCCGTCGGTTGTAGGTTCTCTGATTATTTGATGCCATGAGATTTCTGAGCAATCGGTTGTTAGAGCGTCAAGGTCAATACGTTTCATGTTCCTACAAGTTATGTAACGCGATTTGATCCTTGGGGGCTGCACAGAGTAGGCCAGGAATATTACATCATGTGCTGAGAGGCCAGGCCGATGTTTGACCAACATCTCTTTCTTTGTCAGTCTGTTTCGTTGCGATTACGTCTATAAGAGTATGACTGTGCGCCGTATGGTGTGTAGGTTGTAATGGAAGAATGGTCATGCTATTGCAACTAAACAGTCTTCTTAGGTTTATTGCGGAGGGAGTGTCTCTTAGCAGGTCTATTTTCAAGTCACCCATTACGATGACATGTTCGTATTGACACTGAAGTGAATGTAATTCCGACTGGAAGGAACTCATTGAGCTTATTTTTGGCGGCTTGTACACGACGCCAGTCAAGAACTTCCGACTTTGTATATTTATTTCAATGAACATGAATTCAGCCTCTTTTTCTTCAGCAGGGTTTGACGTACATAAGACTTTCTCTTTGAGATCTGTTCGTATATACGCGCCGCCCCGCCACCTCGTAAGGGGAAAGTGTGGGTTTTGGCACAGTTAGGCTTGAGTAGATTTTTGCCGTAGTAGATTATCAGAGGATATTGTTCTAGTGTATGTAACCTGTTCATCGGCTGGTCTGACAACTGGAACCCAGAGATAGAAATTCCGTTCCGTGCACCCTCAAAACTATCGCACACGATCCCACTTAACAGGCGTTAATCAAGCACTTAAATGGTACATCGATTAATCACGGGCATGTAAGGTAACAGGAAAGACTATGCCCCACTCGTTGCTCCTGGAAAAACCCACGTTTAACGTTGGTGGGTTGGTTGATTTTGGGGAGGGGACCAAACAGCAGCCGGCCGCGGTTGGCGAGCGGTTCTAGGCGCTTTAGTCCGGAACCGAGCGACTGCTACGGTCGCAGGTTCGAATCCTGCCTCGGGCATGAATGTGTGTGATGTCCTTAGGTTAGTTAGGTTTAAGTAATTCTAATTCCTAGGGGACTGATTACCTCACATAGTGCTCAGAGCCATTTGAACCAAACAGCAAGGTCATAAGTTCCATTGGTTTAGGGAAGGGTGGGGAAGGGAGTCGGCCATGCCCTTTCAAAGGTACCATCCCGACATTTGCCTGAAGCGATTTAGAGAAATCACAGAAAAACTAAATCAAGATGGTCGGACGCGGGTCTCAACCGTCGTCGTCCCGAATGCGAGTGTATTATGTGCCTCCTCGATCTATCACATTTAACGCCATCAATTTAATGCACTTCGAGAAAGAACTATTTTGCTCTCCAATTGGAGGAACATATTGCATCATTGGTGATCATCAGTTTCCTTGGTCAATGAAAACGTGAATTTAAAATAAAATAAAATAAAAAATAAAAGTTACAAAAGTATAATTTTTATGTAAATTGAAGGTGTAGGGGAGGGAAATGAAAGAATAGAGAAGGAATTATTGATCTCAGCTGTGTAGGAACTTTATGCAGAATCAGTTGCGACGAATGAAAATGCGTGCCAGACCGAAACTCGAATCTGGTACCGGCTGGTTACTATGCAGCCATCCAAAGATACTATTTATGGAAATTGCGCGGACTTTTGCGAAAGAACAAACGCCACTCATTCATATACTATGTTATTTATCAAATATTCCGTCGGTTCTTGAAGGAGCATAGACATATTAATAAATAAGTTATCTGATGATGGCCTAAGAATTCAAAAGCCGGTTCATAATGAACTATTAAATAAATATTATTATGTAACATTAATACTGTGTTTTCAAGTTATTAATAACATTTTATTATTTAAAAAATAACTATAAGTTGAGACGAGCGAGAGAGGATAAATGCAAGCAGTGGGAAGTGGCAAATGAATATAACAGCGTGTAATATTTAACCTACAGGCGGTAGCAGCTCTACTTGTGGCTGCAAAAGTTGACCGACTGTGTTCCATTGCGGTCGCAGTAGCCACGTGCAGACTTTGAGAATCCTGTGCAGACGACGACCGCACTGGCAATCTATGGCACAGATTATTATGGAAGGGATGTTGCGTCGTGGGACGGTCTGCGCGAATGAATGCAAACGAAGCAACGTTCACTTCGAGCCACACCACTCTGTTTTCTTCATATGGTATTGGGCATTGTGTCTAGATGGCTTACGAAAGAAAACTGAGAAGGAATCGTATTACTGTGTATGGAGTTTTATAAGACTTGTTTTTACTTCAAGTTCACTTTTTAAGAACAGTAACAAATAACTATTAATCATCGTCTATATTGACGGGCAAAATCATTATGAGTTGTGCCTACAGCGAAAGCAAAAGCCGCCTGGTGGACATTGCAAGCACGTGACGCGGTAAAGAAAATACAGCGTGTCCATAATCAAAGTTTCCGTTTCACAAAGCTGTAGAAAGAGAACCACTGTTCAGAATGAGGTCAAATTTGAAAAGCATGTTATTAACAAGAGGAGAAACGTTACAGAACAAAAAAAAACTAGCGAAAATTTTAGGAACAGATGGAGCTGAAAAAGTCTTGACGTAAATTGGGTTGGCTACAAACGACAGTTGAATCGCAAAACGACTGCTTTGATTTGAGTAGCACATTAAATCATACGTACTGTTCAGTGTGCATGACTGCACAAGTTCGGCAGTCAACAGTTGTTTCACTGTTAGTTAGGTAAGCCCATCCTCGATGCCAAGGTCGTACAACATCGGATGGGAAAAATCGGTTTTTTAATTGAGCTGAGGCCGAAATCCTATAAAAAGCAAAATGACATAGTATTTTTAATTGCACTAGGGTCAAAAACCGCATGAAATGCAAAACGACATCGGTTTTCAATTGGCCTGTGGCCAAAACCTGCATAAAAAGCAAAATGACATCGGTTTCTAATTGTCGTAAGTCTGGCGCAAGACATGTTCGATATGCTATCAACGGCTACGTGCGACAAGGAGGAACCGATAAACACATTGTTCCAGTCAGATTGGAATGACTCAGGGGTCACGACAGGAATGCGTTGCGCAATATGTGCCTTAAATTCAGCTACGCTCGTATTTGCAGCACTGAAACAACATCTTTCAGATAACACCACAGCCAGAAGTCACATGGTTTAAGATCAGGTGACTTAGAGTTGCAGGATGTAGGGAAATGATGGCTGATAGTTCTTGAATTTCTCAAAAATCGCTTCAGCACCCGCTTCACTGGCTGTGCAATGTGCGGCGGAGCGCCATCTTGCCTAAAAATGAAGCTACCCACACATCCACGCTGTTGAGGGGTTCGATTGACGCTGGTGCGCAAAAGACTCTCATATCGTTTACCAGTTACGGCACACGTAACAGGTCGCGCAGTACTCATCTCCTCGAAGAAATACCGCTGTACAATATATGATGCCGTCAACCCGCACCACACAGTCACCTTTGCAGAATGAAGTGGTACCGGTTGATGTGCGTGTGGATTTTCCGTTGCCCATATTCTGCAGTTCTTCTACCGCCATGGCCTTGGAAATAGAAATGAGCTTCGTCTGTTCACAGAATGTTCCACAGCCATTCATTGTCCACTTCCATGCGAGCAAGAAATTCTAGAGCGAATGTTTGTCTTGCTGGAGGGTCAGCAGGAAGCAACTCCTGAACATGAGTGTTTTTATATGTACAGCAATGCAATATTATGAAATGTGGTAGTGGGTATGTCCATCGTTCGGGCAATTCCCCGTGCTCTGTGTGTTTGCACAACACTACTCGACCCTTCTTGGCTGTGGCCACATCTTCGATAGACAACGGATCAATAGATTTTCTTCCTCTGCTACACTCACTTCGAAAAACCTGTCTTTTCGAATTTTGTAATCATTTTCTCCAGATCTCTAGCAGACATCGGAGCAATGCTCTGTTCATACTCTTGAGTGTCCGGAACGCCGGAACTTTCCTGCAGTGTTACAGGTGCACAGTCACCGTTCTTGTAAAAGAGCTTAACCAGCAGCGCGCAGTCCTTCACGGAGATAGTGATGTTGGGCGCCTCAGACGCAAACTTAGGAACAGCCGTATTCAAATTTGACGTCAGTCTGATCAGCGGGACTCTTTCCACAGAGCTTTGAAACTGGACCGGCCGTGGTGGCCGAGCGGTTCTAGACGTTTCAGTCCGGAACTGCGCTGCTGCTACGATCGCAGGTTCGAATCCTGCCTCGCGCAAGGATGTGTGTGATGTCCTTAGGTTAGTTAGGTTTAAGTAGTTCTAAGTTTTAGGGGACTGATGACCTCAGATGTTAAGTCCCATAGTGCTCAGAGCCATTTGAACTATTTGAAACTGGAACTTTAATTGTGGACAGCCTGTATAAAAGCGGAGCAGAGACGAATGGGGAATTATCCTGGCGACGATACGATGCACAAACGTGGAAATCCACCGACATACGCAACTTCTACATACAGCAGATTGTTATGGTTCAGCGCATGGGAACGAACATCTTGAGAACGGCTAATCTGGTCGTCCGCTCACATGCTACTTTCGTGAGAATCTATGGAAAGTCGGTTGAAGGATGGAGAAACCATGACTAGGCGAAAACATTATGGACGACCACTCCTCCTGGTATTCCGTACAAGACGACTCCTACGTGACCCTCAACCACACCTGAGCTCACTATACCCAGCATCTTGGAAGTACTAGATCGAGAACATTAATTCAAATCCGTACTGACTGTTAATCGATCGAGATTGTTCAAAAATATGAAAACGTTTAATACCTATGTATATTTGTGTTAAAAATGTTTTTATTACCATTATAACCTGAAGACGACATCTGTACCTCTCTATACATGTTGCTTCTTTAACTCTTTGGATCCTGAAAATATGAAACAATATATAATTTCAAAATTTTTCGCAAAATTATCTTTTATTATTAAACAGCTAATACAAGGAGAGATTATCAAAAGTAAGCAATCAATTGTTCTAAGGAGGCGGTTTCGCTTTGAAACCAGTAGGTCATACAGGTTTCATTCTTCCACAATTCAATGTGGTATATTTAAATACCAATTCACATTTTTTCTAGACACAGTCCCACATAAGGAAAATTCCATGAGCTCATAATGCCTAAAACAAACTGAATTCCTAAACAACAAGCAGAAAGGGCAAAAAATTTAATAAATTTTGGGTCAAAAGCCCCAGTGGTTCCATTTCGAAACCACTCACAAAAGCAGTATTACAGACTCACTTTTACCTTACAATAACTTCGGAGGGACTTACTTCCAGTGTCAATGATCTCTTCAACATGGCCACTATCAAAAATGTGCAGGGTCACAATCTCCCACAATCTCTGCGCCGACTGTTGCTTTGATTGCTGAAGTGATTGTTACAAAGCACTACATTCGTAGAAGAACCTGAGTGTAGATTTATCTCTCTTGCAACAGCATCGGAAGTTTCATGCTAAATGCACTGGTACTTAAAAAGAAAATAATGAAATGGTGATTTCAGGAAGTCTGCACTGATACTCAAAGGGTTGAATAAATCGAGTAGCTTTTTTTAAAATAATTTAAGTAAGTCAATAAATTTTCAATCTCATAGCGACCTCTGAGAAGCCTTTTCCTTCGCAGAAAATTTCTCTGTTTGACGTAGATACAGCGCTGATACTCAAATAATTTTTGTCTTCTATTATGTCTGCACATGTTGGCCAGTAACGCAAGCTGAGTATCAGTTTAATATGTACTCCAAAGGGCTTTTTGAGCCAATCATATTTTATGTGTTTGATTTAAATGAAAACCTTCAATACCGTAGAGCCACAAAATTCCTCGTTTAGGATCGTTTGTTGTCAGCAGAAACCAATTCGAATCTCGTTAAGATGTATAAGGGGTCTGATTCTTCACAACTGCAAAATTATGAGGCGTAGTTTAAATTGTGGCTCTATTTCTCTCGGCTATAAACCGCGCGGTCGATGTCGCAATATTGCAACAACAGATCAAGATATCGAGAATGTGAACAAAGTTGTAGTCGACTATCGGCGATTAGAGATGAATGAAATAGCAGAGGTAGATGAGAGGCAAGATCACGGTACATTTTACGTCAAGAATTCAATATAGAAAATCTTTCTGCATTTATTGAATGCTGAATAAAAGAAAGAATTTCTATATGTTGGTTCTTGGACGCTTTTGATAAAGAACGCAACTCATGTCGTCGGGTGTTTCACTATCGTAAACAAGACATGGAGACACTTCACGTCAAAAATGAAACAGCATCAAAGCAGAGGAATAACAAAGAGACTGAATCAATTAGTTTTAGGTTTCAGTATCAGTAGCGGCCATCTGCAACACGTCATATTGTGACGTAGAAGAAGGTGTAATTAGACGTATAACGAACACTATCTTCACTTAAAGAAGGTTTATTCAGCACTTGCACATACAAGAGCGCGGAACGAACTGCCTCCGGGCAGAACACATACAGTATATGTACAGCTACAGAATATTCCAGTACAATGTTTCTTGACATTTGTGGATACTTCTAGAATATACTCGAACGGAATATAGAAATTAAATTTGTACAGTACAGGTGAGTTTCACAACCTCTCTTACCATATTTCACCCCTTTTTTTGGCGCCTCCGCGATGGAGGTCAGAAGTGCGACGCCCAGCTTTTAGATGATACGGTTTTTCTATAGGTGACCAAGAAAAAACTTTCAAAGATACCGCCGCTCAGAACAGACACGAAAATGGTTTAGGTTTTAGCATGAAAGGCGTCAATGAAACCACCCTTTTCCTACGGCCGATAATTCCCATGCATTTCATGATCGAAAACGACGGTTTACAATACGATGAACAACTGGACATTCTCGACAACGTTCGACATTACTGATGCCACCAGGACGATTCAACCCTTCTGCAAGGACGCTGTGGGACTTTAACACCACTGAACGTCATCTGACCCCTTTGGCGTGTAGCGCGAACGCAAGTTATTCACTGGCATATAGGGTGGAACCCCTACAGAACATTCTAAAAGTTTATAGATGCACGTGATACATTTTTATCGTGAAAACATTACAGTATACCGAGATAAAAAAGAATTAAATACAGTGAGAGATGTGAAACTGTTCCGCCCATACAATGAAACCTGTCGTCTCTGACGAGTTTGCGTTCTCTACGACCTTCCAGTGAATAATTTGCTAAGAAAACTATAAAATTAATTTTGGTAACATCTGAGATATCGTTATTGTATCATGTCACGTAAGAAAGTATTTATTTACGAGAGGCTCTGTTTGTGACAATGCGCCGGTACTTGCATGCAGCCGCCAGGGTGTTTGTCCCGACAGCAAGTCTTAATATGACCGAAAATATTCCCTATCCCCCGAAATTTGTTTACTGCAGCGCTTACTGGCCTTTCGTCACTGCAGCCATCACCCACATTACAGAAAAGTGACTGACTGTACGTACTGTCAGTCCACTACTTCCGTTGAAGTCTTGCAAAATACCTTTGTGTATATCGTTTTGTGAAAGTCAATTTTTATCGAAGTATACTGCAAGACTATTGTTCTCGGCAAGCAATAAGTGCACTGTAAACAAATCTTCGTTCTTGCTGCTGCAATGTCTCTGCATTCTATTGAAAATTTTCGTCCACAATTACACCTGTTGAACCAACAACCAAGTGAGCGGAGATGACAGAGAAAGAAAGTCTCTGCGCAATAAGATTTTTTTCCGCTGAGATCACCCTGTATTCTCCTAGCCGTTGGATACTCTCATCGGTCGTGGTATCTAATTACAGCTCTGTGCACTAACTTTAAGTCAGAATCGTCAAATTCCAAAGATTTCCAGTTTCATCTACACCCGTTTCTTGGAGAATCAAAATTATGTTCACATCGAGATTCTGCCAAAGTTACTGAAATGTTAATATAGAATACAGTTGATTCCGAAATACCACAAAGTTTTGTAGTGATTTTATGAACTTGTTAAAATTTACATTATTCTTGATTTCTTCACTTTTAGTCAGATTAGTGAAAAACATTAGTACATTCGATACGACAATTTTAGATTGTTTTCGAATGTGTTTTGTCTCCTACGTAGGCCCTTGGTCGCTACCAAACACAAGTCAATGCAGCGTGCCATGAAAGACTGAAATCACACGACATCGGACGGAAACACTGAACATTCAGCTGGCGTTGACGTACTGCACTGCCAACAATATGTTAAAAAAGTTATGAGGTGAGTGAACTACAGCGCCTGTGGAATACGGACAGCGGGTGTGACGTTGAGGTGTCTACTTTGTTGACTGCCACTCTAGTATCAGACACAGGCCTCAATCTGAGGACGAAAGTTCTGAGAATGTGCATTTGGAGCACGGCGTAGCATGGTAGTGAAACGTGGACCTTGGGAAAAAGGGAACAGAAGAGTATCGAAGCATTTGAGATAGAGTGCTACAACAGAATGTTGAAAATTAGTTGGGAATGTTGAAAAGTAGGTAAGGAGTTAGGAGGTTCTCTACAGAATCGGCGAGGAAAGTAATCTATTGAAAACACTGAAAAAAGCATGGAAAAGATGACAGGAGGTCTGTTAAGACATATGGGAATAACTACCGTAACATTAGAGGCTTCTGTAGAGGACAGAAACTGTAGAGGTAGACAGAGATTGTAATATATCGAGCAAATAATTGAGAACATGGGTTGCAAGTTTTTCTGAGAGTAAAGGCATGGCACAGAAGAGAAATTCGTGGCGGGCCGCATCAATCCAATCTGAATACGGATGACTCAAAGAAAACAAAAAACCTGTATACAGGGTCTTTGACAGACATTCACCTGAGTTGCGCTTCGCTGCTGCATTAGAAGCTGAGGGCAGGGAAACCCCTTCCAAAGGGTGTCGGAAGGGTGGCCTGCCCTGGGGCCCTTGAGCAGTACGTCGTCTATGATGGCGTGGAACAGAATTTTTGTGAAATTTGTTTCCAGTGTGAGGTCTTTAACCCACCTTATACCTCACATGACGTCTGAGCTCCGGCCTTTTATCGCATGTGTCGACATTTTGCTGTCTGAAGCGTCGCTGGGTCCAAGGGTGCCGTCACAGGACGCCACACTTTGTACCATTACGGAAGTAAAATTTCAAACTCATGAATCGCAACGGGAGACATTTACAGGGTTGGTAACCACTGGTTTAAACCATCCAAAAACATACACACATCAAAAAAAGTTCTGCATCAGAACTCCTGAAGATAGACGTTGACTGTGGATATTATATCAAAGACACAGTCCCTCTGACTGTTCAGAGACCACCCAAAGATGTAAACAACCATGCAAGAGAAGCACCTATTAGAAGGAGGGGGTCCGACAGCCGATCTGTTCCAGTCATTCCACCAGGAAGGAAATACATGGCTCCTGTTGTCTGTAGTTCAACCATGCCTAGACGGTCTATACCGCTGTTCGATCGCGTCCGAATTGTTACTTTGTCCCAGGAAGGGCTGTCAACAAGGGAAATGTCCAGGCGTCTCGGGGTGCACCAAAGCGATTTTGTTCGGACATGGAGGAGATACAAAGAGACACGAAATGAAGAAGACATGCCTTACTCAGGCCGCCCAAGAGCTACTCCTGCAGAGGATAACTGCTGTTTACTGATTATGGCTCGGAGGAACCCTGACAGCAACGCCACCACGTTAAATAATGCTTTTCGTGCAGCCACAGGACGTCGTGCTACGACTCAAACTGTGCGCAATAGGCTGCTTGATGCGCAACGTCACTCCCGACGTCCATGGCGAGGTCCATTTTTGCAACCACGACACCATGCAGCGCAGTACAGATGGGCTCAACAACATACCGAATGGACCGCTCAGGATTGGCATCACGTTCTCTTCATCGATGAGTGTCGGATATGACCTCAACCAGACAATCGTCGGAGACGTGTCTGGAGGCAATCTGGTCAGGCTGAACGTCTTAGACACACTGTTCAACGAGTGTAGCAAGGTGGAGGTTTCCTGCTGTTTTGGAGTGGCATTATGTGGGGCCAACTTAGCCGCTGGTGGTCATGGAAGGCCCCGTAATGGCTGTACGATACATGAATGCCATCCTCCGATCGATCAACCATATCGGCAGCATATTGGCGAGGTATTCGCCTTCATGGACGACAATTTGCGTCCCCATCGTGCACATCTTGTGAATGACTTCCTTCAGGATAACGAAATCGCTCGACTAGAGTGGCCAGCATGTTCTCCAGACATGAACCCTATCGAACATACCTGGGATAGGTTGAAAAGGGCTATTTGTGGACGACAGGCGTGACCGACCAACCACTCTGAGGGATCTACGCCGATTCGCCTTTGAGGAGTGGGACAATCTGGACCAACATTTTTTGATGGGTGTAAAAGAGACAAACGGAGAACTAATGGGAATCTTTGAAAGATAGCTGTCGTTGCCCTGGGGAAACCATGTTAGTTAAATCGAAGAACTCTGTTTCTGAGGATATTCCACTATAGCATATCGGGGCTTGAATCAACAGTTTGAAAAAACGCTTAAGTAATGCATTAAGTGGAGCAGCAGGGTGCAAAAACACTACCAAGTAGAGACGCCCGGAAAAAAGTGTTTACTGATGCGTCAGTAGACGATGACAGGATACCATCACGGCCACATACTCATGTCCAAGACTTTTATAATAGCACTAAAGAACCACATGTCCCTAAAACACACATCACCATCAACATCACGAAATTGTCAAAAACATCAGGTTGCATCTCGTTCGTTAACAGATACTGGATGTTATTTCGTATCGTGACGCAGTTATTCACAGAGAAGAAGTTTCTGAAACTGACTTCGACTGACCTGGCGTCTTGTACAATTCTTTTGTGCAATATATTTGCAAAGTTTTATAAAGTCAGAAGTCCATACTTGCCGGGGAATCGACTACAGTTTCTCTCTCTCTCTCTCTATAAACACCATATCCAGTGTCTTCCCATACGTGTGTGTGTGTGTGTGTGTGTGTGTGTGTGTGTGTTTTGCCCAGCTTGGTCAACACTGATACTGAAAACCATGCAACTCAGTCTTCACACTGAGGGTGCTACATTCGAGCGATGCAACTATTTGTAGTACTCGCCAAGAGGGAAAGAAAGCTACAGTTCAACGTCGCGTTGAGGAGGAGGTCATTAGAGACGAAGAACAAGCACGGGTTAAGGAAAGATGGCGAAGGAAATCGGCCGTGCTCTTTTAAAAATAAAGACCCTGGCATTTGCCTTAAGCTGCTCGCCAAGAACCGAGGGTGAGTGCTATCGTTACGACTTGGAGGCTGTTTAGGTCTTACGTTGAGTCGTTTTGTCTTGAACAATTGTGTGATACGCACCGTATATGTCACAACCTGTAACTCATATGTATAAGCCCACCAGAAAGTGAAACAAAACCACATGGAAAATTGCAGTTAAGAAATAAGTAGTGAAATGGTGAGCTCCTATTGGCAGCCACACCGTCCTTTTCCGAGAGACATCAGCGTATCCATTTGCGGAGACTTTTCCTAATAAGAAGAAATTGCCTGCTCTACTTTGAGAGAGCGTATGCAGCTGATTCTCGTCGATCGTCAATTTAACTGAATTGTTTGAGACAATGGCATTTTAATATGATATAATTACTCATTTAGACAGTAAAAGAGCAGTGGACTATTCCAGTCTCGTAAGTTCTCACCTCGGTTCCGCCCAGCAGCGATCCTGCCCCTTACTGTAATATATTGTTTTCCCTTCATAGAATATATTACTTCTGTCGATATATGTTGTTCCGTTTTTGTATCTGTGATGTTACGTACTCGGAGGCAGGCAGTAGCGAGAAATGGTACATTAAACTGTGAGGCTGCTTTCATGTTAGTTAGCGCCTAGCTAAAAACGAACGAGCAACGAATCACTGTTTAGACATTCCAGTACCAGATTCGATACTATGGCTCTGAGCACTATGGGACTTAACTTCTGAGGTCATCAGTCCCCTAGAACTTAGAACTATTTAAACCTAACTAACATAAGGACATCACACACATCTATGCCCGAGGCAGGATTCGAACCTGCGACCGTAGCGGTCGCGCGGCTCCAGACTGTAGCGCCTAGAACCGCTCGGCCACTCCGTCAGGCTCGATACTATGTTTTGGATCAATATTGGTACTTAAAATTTTACGGATTGTTTGAAATATAAGAAAAAATGACCCGCATGGAGAGGTTTCGACGGTAACATCCGCTTCTTTATGTATTTTTAAGCTTTCCTTTAACACAAAACGATTTATAAGGAACATAACTTGAGTATGAAATCAAACGCAAACTTGATCAGTAATGGAAATCCTGACATAAAAAACAGTAAAAGAATAATATATCTGACACACAAAAGATAGGAATTAAGGGTATATTTTATACTACATACTGTGATATTGTTAACATCGAAGAGGACTGTGCCAGAAAGTAATGGCAAGACACTGGATATGGTGTTAATAGCGAATCACTCGTCTGAGAGTCTTCAAACCTGCAGTTTGCATGGACTCTGCGAGGTGTAGGAATTGAGATACTGATCAACACATCTTGCAGTTCTATTCATATCGGTTCCTGTGCAGTCGGTGCGGGATTCATCGAGCGTAGACGGGTATAGACAGGATCCTATAAATGTTTGATTGTGCGATCTGGGCGGTTAAGCTACGGTCTTGAATTCACGTCAGTATTCAACATACCGCCTGTACGTGGCCAAAGTATGATGGCATGTAGCATTGTCCTGTCCAACGCCTGGCACCTGAAACAGGGTACTCTAGTGCCGAAAGGCCGGCCGGAGTGGCCGTGCGGTTCTAGGCGCTACAGTCTGGAACCCAGCGACCGCTACGGTTGCAGGTTCGAATCCTGCCTCGGGCATGGATGTGTGTGATGTGCTTAGGTTAGTTAGGTTTAATTAGTTCTAAGTTATAGGCGACTGATGACCTCAGAAGTTAAGTCGCATAGTGCTCAGAGCCATTTGAACCATTTTCTAATGCCGGAAGGGATGCACAGATGTGGCAACGCCGGTACTCTACAACGTCAGCGCAGGCGCTTCACGGACTGACAGTGTCTCGATAACAACCAGGCAAGAGCAGCCAGTGAGAGGAAACTAACTCGCCGTGAGAGTCAGTCTACGGGAAATAGAGGGTCCGCACGCACATAGAGACGAGCACCGCAATAAACTCAGCAGGCAGGCGCGAGCGGCTAACGACTTACGAGGAGAAAACGGTAAGTGCCATAACCCAATTTCACAGCAACTTCGCTCAGTGAAAGAGGAGGCAAAGTAAGTGAACACGTGTCTCGGCTTTTAAGTACACTCCTGGAAATTGAAATAAGAACACCGTGAATTCATTGTCCCAGGAAGGGGAAACTTTATTGACGCATTCCTGGGGTCAGATACATCACATGATCACACTGACAGAACCACAGGCACATAGACACAGGCAACAGAGCATGCACAATGTCGGCACTAGTACAGTGTATATCCACCTTTCGCAGCAATGCAGGCTGCTATTCTCCCATGGAGACGATCGTAGAGATGCTGATGCTGGATGTAGTCCTGTGGAACGGCTTGCCATGCCATTTCCACCTGGCGCCTCAGTTGGACAAGCGTTCGTGCTGGACGTGCAGACCGCGTGAGACGACGCTTCATCCAGTCCCAAACATGCTCAATGGGAGACAGATTCGGAGATCTTGCTGGCCAGGGTAGTTGACTTACACCTTCTAGAGCACGTTGGGTGGCACGGGATACATGCGGACGTGCATTGTCCTGTTGGAACAGCAAGTTCCCTTGCCGGTCTAGGAATGGTAGAACGATGGGTTCGATGACGGTTTGGATGTACCGTGCACTATTCAGTGTCCCCTCGACGATCACCAGTGGTGTACGGCCAGTGTAGGAGATCGCTCCCCACACCATGATGCCGGGTGTTGACCTTGTGTGCCTCGGTCGTATGCAGTCCTGATTGTGGCGCTCACCTGCACGGCGCCAAACATGCATACGACCATCATTGGCACCAAGGCAGAAACGACTCTCATCGCTGAAGACGACACGTCTCCATTCGTCCCTCCATTCACGCCTGTCGCGACACCACTGGAGGCGGGCTGCACGATGTTGGGGCGTGAGCGGAAGACGGCCTAACGGTGTGCGGGACCGTAGCCCAGCTTCATGGAGACGGTTGCGAATGGTCCTCGCCGATACCCCAGGAGCAACAGTGTCCCTAATTTGCTGGGAAGTGGCGGTGCGGTCCCCTACGGCACTGCGTAGGATCCTACGGTCTTGGCGTGCATCCGTGCGTCGCTGCGGTCCGGTCCCAGGTCGACGGGCACGTGCACCTTCCGCCGACCACTGGCGACAACATCGATGTACTGTGGAGACCTCACGCCCCACGTGTTGAGCAATTCGGCGGTACGTCCACCCGGCCTCCCGCATGCCCACTATACGCCCTCGCTCAAAGTCCGTCAACTGCACATACGGTTCACGTCCACGCTGTCGCGGCATGCTACCAGTGTTAAAGACTGCGATGGAGCTCCGTATGCCACGGCAAACTGGCTGACACTGACGGCGGCGGTGCACAAATGCTGCGCAGCTAGCGCCATTCGACGGCCAACACCGCGGTTCCTGGTGTGTCCGCTGTGCCGTGCGTGTGATCATTGCTTGTACAGCCCTCTCGCAGTGTCCGGAGCAAGTATGGTGGGTCTGACACACCGGTGTCAATGTGTTCTTTTTTCCATTTCCAGGAGTGTAGATACTCGACCATTGAGAAAACGACGGTCACAGTTTTCGACGTAATTTAGATGCTTTTTAGGACACGCTATTCTCAGTCAAAATGGCTCAACAGTTGTTTGCGTCGCGGCCTTTCAAATTTTGCACACCGTGTTCAATACCCGATTATTGTTTTCATATTTTTTTCCGTTTATCTATCCATGTTCGTGGAAGGTCACTACACGAATGTTTCTTACCAAGGTAGGAGATATAACGGCGTCACATTAATGGTGAAATTATAACTGGGTTTCACAGTAAGTGTGTATAGTAATTGCAGGGGTTAAAATCTTTTTGAATTCTCATATTCTTATATTACATTATTATATCAATTGTTATACTAATTCTGATATTTCATTCTTATGTTTATTCTTCAGGAAGATTTGATGCATTCCTCTGGGTAACACAGATCGTAGAGACATTCGAATCATAGAAATTGCGAACACCACGAGCATCATGAGAAGGCCCACCTTTTTCAAATGTCATAACAATAAGCTAAACGAAGAACAGAAGTTAAACTATAAAGTAGGCGAATAATTTCGGGAATCTCCGGGTCCCACCAAAATTGTGGTCGCAAGCGAAGTGCATTGCGCTGCCTGATCATTCCGAAACGAGCAGTCGGAAGACACAGACGGGTTGTCTGGTGCGAACAGTTTATCTCATTTCTATAAAGAAATGTTAAATCTAGAACTTTCAAAAATGGTTCAAATGGCTCTGAGCACTATGGGACTTAACTTCTGAGGTCATCAGTCCCCTAGAGCTTAGAACTACTTATACCTAACTAACCTAAGGACATCACACACATCCATGCCCGAGGCAGGATTCGAACCTGCGAACGTAGCGGTCGCGCGGCTCCAGACTGTAGCGCCTGGAACCGCTCGGCCACTCCGGCCGGCTAGAACTTTCAGAAGAATAAGTAAATGTGTGATCAGTTACAAGTATTTAGAGAGAGAACTTCAACACTTAATAATGATGTGTGAATGGTTAAACAGGCGGTGAATAATGATTATAATTCTCAGTTTCTCGTGTTCTGCTGGAATAAATACGAGTGGCATCCGAAAATAGTGAAAGAACCTGTCATTTAAGTAGTATCAGTTTCTCGCTAACGGTTCATTGTAGCCTCAAAACGGTATATCTACGATCTTCGTGCTGATTTCCGCGCAGTGGACATCCACAGAAGACTGCAGGTTGACGCGGTTTATTAGAAACTCCGTACATTTCACCGAGCGTAGTGAAAGCTCTTAGGCACGTCGCACGCACTTCATTCTCGGTACAGATGGGAACAGTACACCTAACCTGTCGTAACACAGAGATGGTAGATACCGGTAAAAATCTTTTACGCCGATATTAGTTACACATATGTTAAAGAGCCCCGACACAGGATGTTCGGAACTTGCGGTTACAGACTTCTAGGATTTGTAAGGGGAAGGGAGTAAACCAAATTCTGAATAGAACCCATATTCGGAAACGTATAGTTTCCGTTCTACGACGGTTTCAATTCAAATGTGTAGCGCGTCCACGTCTGCTGAGGGGAAGAGAGAAGTATCAGAGTTGCTCGTACTGGTATGAAATATGGTAGACAGGATGACGTGTACTACGTCAGACGGTCACCTAAATGTCCGCCAGGAAAAGTGGTTTCATCTTGTGGTGTACCGCCTCACTTTTCAAGTGCGATTCGGAGACATCTCAACAGACGATACAGTGAAATATGGATGGGCCAAGGTGGTCCAACCGCGTGACCGCCGCGATCGCAGGATTTAACTTCTGTGGACTGCTTCTTGCGGGGTCGAACGCAAAGTTTAATTAACGAGACTTCTGTAAAGATAGTGGAAGACCTGCTGGCACGAGCTGTAGCCGCTGCACTACAAACTGAAAAGACGTCAGGTGGGATGGAGAGTATGTACCACAACGGGTTTCGTAGTTACAATGTGTGTAACAACTTTGATGGTCGCCACATCGAACCGCTGTTGTAATGCATCAGTACTGTTCTGTGTGTACAGTACATGGTGTTCTTTTTTGCTTTGGGAAAATGTAAAGACGTAATATTTAAATGTTAATGCAAACAAATGCGCTTAATTGATAAATGGATGTTTAATTGTTACCTAATAATTAAACTGCGTCATGTCTAATTCAGTTTCTCAAGCAGAAGTGGATGAGTTAAACATCTGAACTGAAACTATCGTAGAATGGAAACGGTACTTTTTCGGACATGAGTTCCTATTCAGACATTGTGTACTCACTACCCTTTATAAGTCCTAGAAATTTTTAGCGGGGATTTCTGAACATCTTGTATTTATCGTTGCACTACGAAAGTCATATCAACCTCCGAATATCTCATACAGTCAGATCACGTTAATACTACTTATTCAACGGTCAAAAAATATATGCCCTGTGTTCAGGGCATTGACAGTGAAATCATACCAGTACTGTACTCAGATTACATTAAAAAAGTGAGTAGGAGGCTTTGGAATTCCCGTGAAGTCATTAAGATTGTTTATAACGTCTCGAGAGAATGGTGGGATGCTTCACTCAACAAGGCTCCTACCTGGCTCCTTTATTTTTCGCAACTGGTCTGCTTATACGTCGCTAGCCGGCCTCTCCTCGTCTGTTAATTCCTCCGGCCACTACCAGCACAGAGAGCGTTAAAGCACGAACTCTGATAAAAGCCTCTTTTCAGGCACCGGACACGGCCGGCACACGCACAGACGCACGGGGGGAGAGAGAGAGAGAGAGAGAGAGGGAGAGAGGTGGCGGCAGTTCGCACTCGCACGCAGACAATGGTGGCGGAGGCGGCCCCACAATGGGGGCGTGATTCGGCGGTGGTGGCGCGGCTGATGCAGTTGGCGCTCCCGCGGGAAATTCGCCGGTTCGTTACCGCGGCCAGGCCGCGCCGCCACCCCCCAGCCACGGCTGGCGAGCGCCGCAGACTTCATAAATGAGCGCCCCCCAGTCCGCGAGCTACCTGCCGCGCGACTGCAGCAGAAAGAGCAGGTGCGAATGTCGAACTACTGTGCCATATGCGTCCCAGCTTCCCTCCAGCACCCTGCAGACCAACAGTTCTTATGCAGACGTAATTTGTAACTGGGTCACATGTTATATGCTTACGAATCACCTGGATACACACACACACACACACACACACACACGCACACACACACACAATGAATATTCCGAATGTCACTAAGACTTTAGAAATAGCGCAGAACGCTCCAAACAAACACACAGTGAAACAGATAAACGCTATACAAGGTGTTACAAAAAGGTACGGCCAAACTTTCAGGAAACATTCCTCACACACAAAGAAAGAAAATATGTTATGTGGACATGTGTCCAGAAACGCTTACTTTCCATGTTAGAGCTCACTTTATTACTTCTCTTCAAATCACATTAATCATAGAATGGAAACACACAGCAACAGAACGTACCAGCGTTTGTTGGTTGGTTGTTTTGAGGGAAGAGACCAAACAGCGAGGTCATCGATCTCATCGGATTAGGGAAGGAAGTCGGCCGTGCCCTTTCAAAGGAACCATCCCAGCATTTGCCTGGAGCGATTTAGGGAAATCACGGAAAACCTGAATCAGGATGGTCGGACGCGGGATTTAACCGTCGTCTAACCCGAATGCGAGTCCAGTGTTGTACCAGCGTGACTTCAAACACTTTGTTACAGGAAATGTTCAAAATGTCCTCCGTTAGCGAGGATACATGCATCCACCCTCCGTCGCACGGAATCCCTGATGCGCTGATGCAGCCCTGGAGAATGGTGTATTGTATCACAGCCGTCCACAATACGAGCACGAAGAGTCTCTACATTTGGTACCGGGGTTGCGTAGACAAGAACTTTCAAATGCCCCCATAAATGAAAGTCAATAGGGTTGAGGTCAGGAGAGCGTGGAGGCCATGGAATTGGTCCGCCTCTACCAATCCATCGGTCACCGAATCTGTTGTTGAGAAGCGTACGAACACTTCAACTGAAATGTGCAGGAACTCCATCGTGCATGAACCACATGTTGTGTCGTACTTGAAAAGACACATGTTCCAGCAGCACAGGTAGAGTATCCCGTATGAAATCATGATAACGTGCTCCATTGAGCGTAGGTGGAAGAACATGGGGCCCAATCAGGACATCACCAACAATGCCTGCCCAAACGTTAACAGAAAACCTGTGTTGATGACGTGAAGTCAACATTACCTTCCTTCAATTGGGCCAATTGGCGGTGAATCGAGGAAGTACAGTACATACTGACGAAACTAAAATGAGCTCTAACATGGAAATTAAGCGTTTCCGGACACATGTCCACATAACATCTTTTCTTTATTTGTGTGTGAGGAATGTTTCCTGAAAGTTTGGCCGTACCTTTTTGTAACACCCTGTATAGCCGTAATAACATACAAGATGACAACTGAAAGTTTATATTTTCTGATAAAACATATAAAAATTCGTGGGTAACCATCAAAAATTTTACTAACAAAGTTGATGTTCCTGAGACATATTGAGTCTCACCTTTATCTATGATAAAAGATGTAGGCCGAAGTAATTAATTAATATGTGTATCGGTGCCAGAATTCGAACCAAGGCCCCATGCTTACTAGGCAATGCATTACCCATTACCCCACACTGGAGCTGCGGCTAACCCAGCTACACGGAATACACGTACGTCTCCCTCTCCAATACACATTTCAACTCACGCTTCAGCCTATTGCTATTCCCCTTCTAAACTCACGTCAGTATTGCCAAGGATCTCCAGGACTGGAATGGCACCTTCCCAATGAGAGGAACAGGGTTAATCTAGCCTGTACCTTGGGCGTAGGTGATATATTTGTCATATGCCGTTGACGTTTCTGAGACAAATTGAGTCCCGCCTTTATCCATGATAATCATGTACGCCGAAGCAAAGAATTAAAATGTTTACCAGCGCTGGTGCTATTCCAGTATTGGAGAGCCTCGGCAATGATGATGTGAGTTTAGAAGGGGAATGGCAATGGGCTGAAGGGTGAGTTGGAATTTTTATCAGCGAGTGAGATATATTAGTGTGTTCCGCGGAGAGGTGATAGCTGCAGTCGCAGTGTAGCGTAACGGCTGCCGGATAAACAGGAGACTTGGGTTTGAACCCTGGCGCTGCTACAAATTTTAAATCATTCCTTTAACCTACATCATTATCGTGGATAAATAAAATAAGTGTCTTAAGACATTAAAAATAACAGCAAACAAGGCAACTGATTATAAATTCTTAAGTAATGCGCCACGGAATGTAACTTAACGTGTGAAATTATTAAAAACAGGAGCGTAAAAACTGTTTTATTGTTTGTAAAAAAACGTGTGGTAGTTAGGAAGCTAACGGCATAAAATAACTCGCCAGCGCCATATAAGATATGTGTGAAACTGTATAAATATTTGTTCTTCACACTAGTGATCTAGACCTAACTTTCGCAATAGCATAAACATAGAATAATTTGTGACTCGGTCTTATAGCATGTTTCAATAACTCTGCCGAGTGTTTCAGACTGTTTGCACCAAACGTCTTTGGGCGATATACCGCTTCACGGGGAACAACTTTTCTTGGAGATCGACGATGCATTCTGGAGCGCTTGGTGCCCTTTTGCATTGGTTATGCTCCTCAGAGACAGTAGGATGTAAGCATCTGCAGTATGCGTACCACTTGAGTGTCTCCTATTATCTAGTCATCTGCTGCATACGAAGTCCAGCAAGATTAAACGTTCCTCTTTCACTTCCAAAATACATGACGGTTATTATTAAACTTTCGCTGTTTCAGCCAGTCTAGACGGAAAACTACGAGCGCCATTCGGAAAGTGAGCTCAGATCGGTCGCGAAACAGAAACCACACTGAAAATCCGTTGACCGCATTACCACTCTTTCAAGTTCGGAGCGCATAGTGAGCACTTAAAGATGCCAACAACAAGTATGGGCGCCTGAGAGATTTTGCCAGGTTTCATGCAGTCCACACAACGTAATGGTAATGCATTTCTTCCTTCCTGACAATTCTCTGACGCACATTGTAGGGGCAATGAGAACGCTGCTGCGACGTTTTCAATGGGGAATTTGATCACCAACCACACTGCCCGGACTTGGCTCTCTCTGATGGACCGCTGGCTGTAAAGACAAAATTATGGCACAGACAACAATATGCTGACCAGTGTAGAGCAGTGCTTTTCAACCAGTGGCAGCCAAGGGGGGGTGGGGGGGGGGGGCTTGCTCAGGGGTGCGGTCGCAGCCGAAGCAGTTGTAGCATGGCTGGTAACGTATCTTTCATGAAGGTCATCTGCTATAGTATAAATGTCACACGGAAGTAACAAGATTTTGTGAAAGTACCTTGAAAATTCGCTCACATTCAGATCTGGTACTTATTTACAATACTGAATACGAATTTAATTTAAACCTGTTGAACAGTTCAAATACTCAAATACTTGCAGCAGTGAGAAGCAGCACGATGTCTATCGATCTCTTCCCATTTCTGATGAATGAAACTGGGGCGGCAAGAGTCACTAAGTCTTGTACAGGTAATATTTACCTCCGAGAGTTGTGCAGGCAGAGGGAAAGGACCACATCAGCTTCCGGGCTGGAACGGCGATGCAATGGCTGCATCTTGCGTATTACTGCTGTGATAAAAATATCACACGGAACGAGAACAATTTATGAAAGCGCATTCAAAAGATGCCCACATTCAAATTTGATATGAAATGGCTGCAATAACACGCGCACAGCCCACATGCAAGATTTAGCACCACGGTTACTAGAACCATTTTCAGTAACAAGCTTCGAACTTAACAATAGATCGCTAGGATTGGCAGCAGTGAGACAAGGCACTAAGGACAGCAATTTCTACCGAGCGGATGTAGGATGCCTGAGCTCAACTCAGACTTTAATTCACACTCTGCATGTTGGTATTATTTTTATTTTCGTAGTTCTGTGGCTTCATCGGGATTCTCATAAAATCGTCGTTGCTGGTCCCCTGGTTAATTTCTCATTTCTTTCGTGTAGTTAATTGTGGTGATTGTCGTGAAGTGAATCATTGTTTTTTTGATAGTGCTTTACAAAGCAGTTGAAAAATGTTACAAAAAACTAGTACCATCATTTGTAAAACTATATACTACATATTCTCGTACTTAATTAAAAATAAATGTTGCCTTCTTTTGAAAGTGAATGAAAGTGAAATGAAATAGACATCCTGCAATATGTCTCAAAACTAGGGGTTCTGCAATACAAAAATTAAAATTACGTAATTCATATTTAACATTAATTCGGAAACTTGTCCATTTGATGCTCGCTCAGAGCGAATACAATAATCACGTCCGTACTTGCTGGCGTACTTGCACAACTGATTGTAGTGACCGAAAACGCGTGACTATGCCCTCGCTGACACTTTCTCACCCCCACGCCTCTACCGCGGCAAAGAGTATAATTACACGGTATCTCTGCCCACAGAGCACTGTGACCTCTTTTCACGTTGCACTTGATTTCTCTATCAGTATAGTATCAATAGATAGAAAATTAAATACGTTGCCTTGGAAATCTATGACATACTTTTATTATGAAACGATAATTAAATCAAGACTCTAAGCTGTCGACGTTGCTATACTTCAACGGGGACCGTTGAAAATGTGTGCTCCGACCGGGACTCGAACCCGGGATCTCCTGCTTACACGGCAGACGCTCTATCCATCTTTTTTTTATTTTGTTCGGTATTGTTCGTTGCGTTTGGTCTGGGCGGACGTCTTCATTCCTTTACTCAGTTTTTTTTATTACAGAGGGCGAGCAGCCCTCTGACCGACCACGCTGAGCTACCGTGCCGGCATCCATCTGAGCCGCATAGGGCACAGAGGATAGTGCGACTGCAGATGCTCCCAGTGAGATCCACATTCCCAACTTAATGTCCACCCACTACATTCGTAGTACTCCTGCCCATTACACTCATTTCTCGCGACAGACAATCTTAGCGAGTCCCATAAGATTTCGGTCAATGCGTGTGCATCCAGCACAGAAGAAGAAGGACAATGCCCGGTTAGCCTTAACTATATGAAGATGGGATCTGTTCTTTCGGAAATGTCTGAAAAACAGGAGCCCACGTCTCATTCGCCGATGAGGACTAACCGTCACAAACAGTGCAAGAAAATAGATAACTGCAGAAATCGTCTGTCTCCACTAAAGTAACCTATTATAATCAAGTTCCTACTCCTCCTTCCTTAACAGACCAGTTCTAACAACCATCTTTTAAAACTGTCACATTATGTCGTGCTCAGTGAGCAGTAATGACACTGCAGTGCTAGAACACACAAGCAGACTCAGAACAAGGCCACTGTAACCGTGGGCGAAACATTGGTTTCTCCAGTAACCACTTTTTCCATTATGAAGTCGTACCATACTCAGAAAACTTTTATGTCAACTGCTCCTGGGCGCGGAAACCTGGACAATTACAGTGCCTCTAAGAGTTCATCGGAGCAAACGAGATATCAAACGTCTTCTCGCGTATCGTTCTGCTCTGGGCCGGGAATATTGCCAGTACACTTCAGGCCGCTGAAAAGGACCATTACCATCGTTCATGCTCTCGTTCTAAACGGAATAAACAACGTCACTTACAGTTAAGAAATGCACCAAAACTTCACACAACGTGAGTGTTGTAAAACTCAACAGACTGCCTCTCCAACAGGGGTGGGAACGACAGATGTCAGCGTGATAGCTCGTGACCACCACGATGCCTTTCTGATACATCTCATCAGTATCAATCCGAAAATACTATTTACTACGGAGCCGAAGAATAATGGTCAGCTGAATTTCTTGGATGTGTCTGTTATCAAGCGAGAGGACGGGACGCTGGGCCATAGAGTATACAGAAAAGCCACGTACACTGACCGTTACCTGCATAAAGATTCTAACCGCCACACCAGACAAAAGAGAGGGGTGATTAAAACCTTGGCGCATAAAGTTTGTGCTCTGATTTAGTTAAAAGATCAGCTTGAACATATGCTGTCGACATTCAAGAAGACTGGTTATTCTAACAAGGAGGTAGTGCAGCACTTCGCCCTAGAGAGACAATCAACACCGATGAGGAACGACAGCCGCCCGAAGGGAAAATTTTCTTTCCGTTCATCAGTACGATTGCAGACCGCATTGGGCAAGGTTTGAGCAATTACTGTGTAGACACTACCTTCAGACCCACCACGAAGATAAAAGACTGTTTAAGATCCGCAAAATTTGTACGAAATTTTCTTGCTACACTGGGTGTACATAAAATTACTTGTAATTGTGGCCTGCATTATATTGGTACCAAAAAAGGGTTAAAACCTGTCTCGCTGAATACAAGAAGAACCGCCGCGTGGGACATACGGATAAATCGGTCTTCGTGGAACATCTTTACCAAGAGGGTGACCATGAAATAAAATTCGCTGAGACGAGTGTCATACCAAAAATATCGGTTAACGGAAAAGAGGAAAGTGTTAAATTAGATAAAATTTGCATCTCAACATTGCAACGTAAGAGTGACGATCGATTACTTTCAATCTAAAATGTTCGAATCACCAGCGATAATCTCGTAGCCGACGCTACGTGATAAGATTGTGGTGTCCATATATTCGGCGCTCCTCGAGTTCTAGTTGTAGTTCGCCATTTTACCTCTGAAGACGTCTCCCGCAGTCGGAGGGGAAACGTCAAGCTCTGAGCACTATGGGACTTAACATCTATGGTCATCAGTCCCCTAGAACTTAGAACTACTTAAACCTAACTAACCTAAGGACGTCACACAACACCCAGTCACCACGAGGCAGAGAAAATCCCTGACCCCGACGGGAATGGAAACGCCAGGAGAACGTTTCATACATTGACCACGGCCTAATAGCCCGGAAGTTTTAAGTGATGTCAGTACCAGCCGTGAAAGCTTACATTGTATGAAATAGCCTGCTGATCAAAGTAGTAACTGTACCGTAGAAGTTTACTGAAGTTACTGAAATTGGATTTCTTACAAGAAAATTTAAGACCCTTGAGTGATGTTTATTGGAAGGATACATCTCTTGTTTTAATCTGAAGGTCCCTGATCTACATCTACATCTACATGATTACTCTGCCAGTCACAGTAAAGTGCCTGGCAAAGGATTCAATCAACCACCTTCAAGCTGTTTCTCTACCGTTCCACTCTCGAAAGCTGCGCGGGAAAGACGAGCACTTAAATTTTTCTGTGCGAGCCCTGATTTGTCTTGTTTTATCTTGATGATCATTTCTCCCTATGTAGGTGGGTGCCAACAGAATGTTTTCGCAATGGGAGGACAAAACTGGTGATTGAAATTTAATGAGAAGATCCCGTCGCAACGAAAAACGCCTTTGTTTTAATGATTGCCACTCCAGTTCACGTATCATGTCTGTGACGCTATCAGCCCTACTTCGCGATAATACAAAACGAGTTGCCCTTCTTTGTACTTTTTCGATGTCATCCGTCAGTCACACCTGATGGAGATCCCACACCGCACAGCAATACTCAAGAATAGGGCGGACAGGCGTGGTGTAAGCAGTCTCGTTAATAGACCTGTTGCACCTTCGAAGTGTTCTGCTAATGAATCGCAGTCTTTGGTTTGCTCTGCCCACAATATTATCTATGTGATTGTTCCAATTTAGGTTATTTGTAATTGTAATCACTAAGTATTTAGTTGAATTTACAGCCTTCAGATTTGTGTGACTTATCGCGTAATCGAAATTTAGCTGATTTCTTTTAGTACTCATGTGAATAACTCCACATTTTTCTTTATTCAGGGTCAACTGCCACTTTTCGCACCATACAGATATCTTATCTAAATCATTTTGCAATCCGTTTTGGTCATCTGATGACTTTACAAGACGGTAAATGACAATATCATCTGCAAACAATCTAAGAGGGCTACTCAGATTGTCTCCTATGTCGTTAATGTAGATCAGGGACAATGGAGGGCCTGTAACACTTCCTTGGGGGACGCAGGATTTACTTCCCATTTATCCAATGATTTACCGTCTATTATTA
Source organism: Schistocerca piceifrons (assembly GCF_021461385.2). Taxonomy (NCBI): domain Eukaryota; kingdom Metazoa; phylum Arthropoda; class Insecta; order Orthoptera; family Acrididae; genus Schistocerca; species Schistocerca piceifrons. The sequence continues at coordinate 212,082,755 of NC_060138.1, forward strand.
CGAACTGTGTCCTTTCTGACAGGAAATCACGAATCCAGTCGCACAACTGAGGCGATATTCCATAGGCACGCAATTTGGTTAGCAGACGCTTGTGAGAAACGGTGCCGAAAGCCTTCTGGAAATCTAAAAATATGGAATCAATTTGACATTCCCTGTCGATAGCACTCATTACTTCATGAGTATAAAGAGCTATTGTGTTTCACAAGAACGATATTTTCTGAATCTGTGCTGACAATGTGTTAGAACACAGTATATGTTCCAAAACCCTACTGCAAATCGACGTTAGTGATATGGGCCTGTAATTCAGCGGATTACTCCTACTTGCCTTTTTGGGTATTGGTGTGACATGAGCAAATTTCCACTCTTTAGGTACGGATCTTTCTATGAACGAGCAGTTGTATAAAATTGCTGAATATGGATGCTAAATATGGAGCTATTGTAACAGCATACTCTGAAAGGAACCTGCCTGGTATACGGAACGGAGGCCTTGCCTTTATTAAGTGATTTAGGCTGCTTTGCTACACCGAGGATATCTACTTCTATGTTTCTCATCTTGACAGTTGTTTTTGATTGGAATTTAGGAATATTTACTTCGTCTTCTGTTGTGAAGGAGTTTCGGAAAACCATATTTAATAACTCTGCTTTAGTGGCACTGTCGTCAGTGACTACACCATTGTTGTCACGCATTGAAGGTATTGATTGCGTCTTGCCACTGGCGTGCTTTTTGTATGACCAAAATCTCTTTGGGTTTTCTATCAGATTCAGAGATAGAGTTTCATTGTGGAAAGTATAGGAAACATTTCTTACTGAATCACGCGCTATAATTCGAACTTCTAGAAAACTTTGCCAATATTGGGGATTTCTTTGAAATTTGGAATGTTTTTTCGTTGCTTCTGCAACAGCGATCTGACCTGTTTTGTGTATCATGGGGGATCAAAACCATCACTTATTAATTTATGTGGTATATATCTCTCAGCTGCCTTCGATGCTATCTCTTTGAAATCATTCCACATCTTGTCTACGTTTAGATGATCAGATCGGAAGGAATGGAGACTGTCTCTTAAAAAGGCGTTAAGAGAATTTTTATCAGCTTTTTTAAACAGATGTACTTTGCGTTTCTTTCTGGTGGTTGTGTGCTACGGTGTTCAACCTAGCAGCTGTCTTGTGGTTGCTAATCCCTGTATCCGTCATGATACTCCCTATTTGCCCAGGATTATTTGTTGCTAAGAGGTCAAGTATGCTTTCTCAACCATTTACGCTTGGAGTGGGCTCATGAACTAATTGTTCGTAATAATTTTCTGACAAAGCATTCAGTACAATTTCGGATGATGTTTTATGCCTGCCGCCGACTTTAAAGGTATAATATTTCCAGCGTTTAGAGGGTAGATTGAAGTCACCATCGACTATAATTGTATGATTGGGGTACCTATTTGCAATGAGACTCAAATTTTCTTTGAACCGTTCAGCAACGATATCCTCCGAGTCGTAGGGTCGGTAAAACGAACCAGTTAATAGTTTAGTCCGATTGTCGAGTGTAACCTCTATCCATACTATTACGCAGGAACTATCTACTTCGATTCCACTACAAGGTAAACTTCTTCTGACAGCAATAAATACTCCACCACCAACTGTATTTAATCGGTACTTTCTGAACACTGTTAGGTCGTTTGAAACATTTCGGCTGAACTTATTTCCGGCTTTAGCCAGCTTTGAGCTTCAGTGCTTTCTATTAGAGCTTGGAACTCTGGTTCTTTCCCAACACAGCTACGACAGTTTACAACTAAAATACCAATTGTTGCTATAACTACGTTACTGTGTTTTACCTGCCTCCTTTTAGACCGACGCCCTTTCTGTGGTTCCCTGAGACCGTCTAACCTAAAAAACCGCCCAGTCCCTTCCAGACAGCCCCCGCTACCCACGTTGCCGCTTCCTGAGTGTAGAGGACTCCTGACCTATTAAGCGGAATCCGGAAACCCACCACCTGATGGCACAAGTCAAGGAATGTGCAGCCTACACGGTCACAGAACCGCCTGAGCCTCTGATTCAGACCCTTTACTCTGCTCTGCACCAAAGGACCACAGCTGGTTCTGTCGACGATGCTGCAGATGTTGAGCTCCGCCTTAATCTCGCAAGCAAGGCTGGCAGTGTTTACCATTTCCGCTAGCCGCCCGAAACTAGAGAGAATCTCCTCCGATACAAAGAGACACACGTCATTGGTACCGACATGAGCCACCACCAGTAGTTGGCTGCATCCTGTACTCTTCACGGCATGCGGAAGCAGCCTTTCCACATCCGGAATGACTCCACCCGGTATGCACACAGAGTTCACACTGGCTTCCTCTCCACCCCCTCCCCCGTTGGCAGCCATGTTTCTAAGGGACCCAGTTACGCGCCTAACGTTGGAGTTCCCAACTACCAGAAAACCCACCCTTTGTGAATGACCAGATCTTGCCGGCAGAGAAGCATCCCCTGGAACAGGCTGGACGACTGCATCCGGCTTAGAAACTTCGTCAGCCATAGATAACGCCCGAAATCTGTTCCTCAGAAGAACCGGGGAGCCAGTTTTGAAGTTATTGATGTACAAGATGATTTTCGCAAATGACTTCTCTACGAGATATATAGTGAAGGCAGTTCCCCATTGTGAAAAGTGCCCGAATTAAGTTTAGAAAGTATTATATCGCTGAAAAAGAACAATGAACATTGCACGAAGTAGTTTTGTTTGACTTCTTGACATTCAGACTTTTTCATGTTGGTCATTTAAGAAACCGATGTCGCTAAGGAAACTTTACCCTTGCGATGAAATCTGTGAGGCTTACTGACCAACACTGTAGATCTAAGGAGTGTTTACCGAGCAAGTGAACATAGGAACTTACGTGAATAGTAATTATTACAGTTTCTTATTAGTTAGTGATCGGTATTTAAGAAGAAAGTGATATATTTTGGCGTTATGCAGCAGTGCTGTTAAATATACCTGTGGTCAAGCAACACAACGAATTTGATGAAGATGGCTTCTAGAAAGAAACTGAACTTTTCTACGGAAAACAGTGATGAAGACACGGACGCTAGTTGCCACTCTGAATATTTACCATGTTCTGAGGACCAATTAACATCAGAAAGTGGAATTCAGATACGTGTTGCTTGGCATTATATTGTTCAAATGGTTCAAATGGCTCTGGGCACTATGGGACTTAACATCTGAGGTTATCAGTCCCCTAGAACTTAGAACTACTTAAACCTAACTAACCTAAGAACATCACACACACCCATGCCCGAGGCAGGATTCGAACCTGCGACCGTAGCGGTCTCGCGGTTCCAGACTGTATCGCCTAGAACCGCTCGGCCACACCAGCCGGCATTATATTGTTCTCATAGTTCATCATGTGTGTTTCTGGTTGGACAAAGTGTGGATTTCTGTAGACGAGACACGTTTCTGATACTTCTTTACTTGTCTCTGTGACACAGATATTTCTTGGCTAGCACCTGAAGAAGACAGCGAGTTACGTCGTCGAAATATCGAGCGAGAACGAAGCGAACGTCTGGCAGAAGTCCCGTTTCTTTTTTTTTTTTTTTTCTTTTTTGTCAAAATGTCAATAGATCGCCGGGAAAACCTGAAGAGTTATACAATGGACCTGTTGCAATTAAGAAAATCAAATTGTATGATGTAATGAAGCTAATGGCTTACGTTCCACCATACTATCACGACTTTTCTCGCAAACTGCAGCCTGCTGCTGTTAGTGATGGAGATAATGGAGAAGAAGGCGTAGATGAAGTATTTTAGGTCATTATTAATCTATTTTTTATATGCAACGTTGTCTGTTAAGAAAGAAAATAAACATTTGTTTGTCAGCACGTATAATGTTAATAAAAATATTAACTTAAGACAAGTTACGTTTTTCGTTCAACATAGCGCCAAGCAACATACCATGTAATTTTAAAATATTAGTTTCTATATAATTTAGTTTAAAATATTTATATTATGTCTCATAAAACAAAATGAAATGTACCAGAGGAACGTATTACATATGTTCAGTTAATAATTCACACAATTTGAGGATTTGCTCAAACATTATTCCGAAAGCATAAAGAGGTGGCTTGGCACTCTTGCCGGGACTGCCTCAATTTAAATACAGTCCCTTCTCACAGGGACAAATAAAACGAACCTGATGTACATTTATTTAAAGATGTTGGAATATATTTACGACAAAGGAAGATGCAAAATTATTTACGAAGAAATTTTCTTATGAGGTGTCGTCCCACCGCACATAAGGGTATTTCTTGTAAAAAGTCTGCGAAAACTAGTATTTGGTATTTCCTGTACTGGACATCATTATTTGTAAGGTAAAAATGTACGTACATACTGTCCAGTACGAAACAAAACAAAATTATGTTATTTTAAGTAAGTTCTCTGTATTATTCAGATGATGCCTTTTACACACATCATAAAAGTTTTGCTTAACTTCGGTTCCGAGAGTTTCGGAACCTGTACAGAAAACTGGAATAGAGATCAACACAAACATCATTTCCACCATTTTTATTCCTCATGAAAACCACACATTGCATGTTGTACCACCATACAGCGAGACCTTCACAGGTGGTGGCCCAGATTGCTATACACACCGGTACCTCTAATACCCAGTAGCACGTCCTCTTGCATTGATGGATGGCTGTATTCGTCGTGGCATACTATCCACACGTTCATCAAGGCACTGTTGGTCCAGATTGTCCCAAAGCTCAACGACGTTTGGGCGTAGATCCCTCAGAGTGTTTGGTGGGTCACGCCTGTAGTCCATAACCAGCCCTTTTCAGTGTGTGCCAGGCATGTTCGATAGAATTCATGTCTGGAGAACATGCTGGCCACTCTAGTTGAGTGATGTCGTCGTCCTCAAGGACGTCATTCACAAGATGTGCACAATGGGGGCGCGAATTCTTGTCATGAAGACGAATGCCTCGCCAATATGCTGCCAGTATGGTTGTACTATCAGTCACAGGATGCATTCACGATCCGTAAAGCCGTTACGGCGCCTCCCATGAGCCCCAGCGGCGTACGTCGGCCCCACATAATGCTTCCCCAAAACAGCAGGGAACCTTCACATTGCTGTTAGCGCTGGACAATGTGTCTAAGGAGTTCAGCATGACCAGGTTGCCTCCAAACACGTCTCCGTGGATTGTCTGGTTAAAGGCATAAGCGACACTCGTCGGTGAAGAGAACGTGATGCCATTCCTGAGCGCTCCATTCGGCATGTTGTTGGGTCCATCTGTACCGCGCTGCATGGTGTCGTGGTTGCGAAGATGGACCTCGCCATGGACGTCAGGAGTGAAGTGGCCCATAATGCAGCCTATTGCGCACAGTTTGAGTCGTAACACGACGTCCCGTGGCTGCACGAAAAACAGTATTAAACATGGTGGCGTTGCTGTCAGGGTTCCTCCGAGCCATAATCCATAGACAGCAGTCATCCATTGCAGTAGTAGGCCTTGGGAGACCTGAGCGAGGCATGTTATCGACAGTTCCTGTCTCACTGTATCTCCTCCATGTCCGAAAAACATCGCTTTAGTTCACTCCGAGACGCTTGGACACTTCCCTTGTTGAGAGCCCTTCCTGGCACAAAGTAGCAATGTGGACGCGATCGAAAAGCGGTATTGACCGTCTAAGCATGGTTGAACTACAGACAATACGAGCCGTGTACCTCCTTCCTGGTGGAATGACTGGAACTGATCGGCTGTCGGACCCCCCCCCCCCCTGTATAATAGGTTGTCCTCATGCATGGTTGTTTACATCTTTCAGCGGTTTTAGTGACATCTCTGAATAGTCAAAGGGACTGTGACTATGATACAATATCCATAGTCAATGTCTATCTTCAGGAGTTCTGGGAACAGGGGTGATGCAAAACTTTTTTGATGTGTGTAGTTTTGTTCATAGGAGAGGTGTGTTTATCTTGGAGCCCAGAGGAATCTGCCTAATGTAATGTAATGTTTTTAAGAATGGTTTGCTGGTTTTCCTTGGTTTCGGTCTTCTTGTTGTTGTGGTCTTCAGTCCTGAGACTGGTTTGATGCAGGTCTCCATGCTACTCTATTCTGTGCAAGCTTCTTTATCTCCCAGTACTTACTGCAACCTACATCCTTCTGAATCTGCTTAGTGTATTCGGTCTTATATCTGTTATTAATGGATCAGATGTCACGAGTAGCCTGTTTATTATGTCCAGATTGCATCGGTCTCGTGAGAATCTCCTAAAAAGTGGTTGTCTGAACAGACGAAAGTGTTTATTGCGTCTACTCTTGTGAGCCATATGTTTGTGACTATTACAGCGCCATCTATCACAAAGCGAAAAACGTGGTCCAACTAAAACATTCATATTTTTTTACGTACTACACGAACAAGTAATAAAGAATGGGGGTTCCCATTTAAAAAAACGGAGTTGATATCCGTTTGACCTATGGCAGCGCCATCTAGCGGGCCAACCATAACGCCATCTGATTTCCCCCTTCAAGCTAGACAAGTTTCGTTCTTTGTGGTTTTTTTCGTTTGACGCTTATTTCGTGAGATATTTGGCCCGGTCACTATCAATGGACCACCCTGTATAATCAGAATGATTCGTTGAGAAATTTTAGTTAAATGTCGGTACTTCTGAAGGAAGCAATTGAAGATAAGAGGTTTTCAGTTATTAATACCTTATTTCAGAGGAGAGTACGCAAGCAGAGGAAGATTTTTTCGAAGTGATGATTAAAACTTCATGACTGCACCTTGCAGTTGTGAGTAGGTTGTGACAAAGAAAAAGTATTAGTAATTATGACAGCCTGAATGTAAAAATCTCGGCTGCAGGTGAGAAAGAATTTAACTCTAGTCCGAATTACATTTACTACTTCCTGTGATTCACGTTCTGGACGCAACTGGGGAGAAATCATTACACGTTTGATTTCATCTAGCTGAAGTATTAATAAAGTATGTGTCTGGCTACAAAAGAATATTTCGTCGAAAGATAAAGAGACAGAGGATAAAAAAGGAGATCCACACATACGCCTAGAACGTGAGTTTTAAACATGCAAGATTTAATTCGTGTTGCGTATGATGTTTCACGTTCAAATAATAATTGAATTTAATGTGTAAATGCAGGCCGACGGGGCGTAACTTTGCGCCGGAACGTTCCCGGCCGAAATTTCGGGCAACTTAATTTGATCCCCGGTGCGGCGCCGTATGCCCGCGGGCCCCGGGAATTATGGAAAGCAAATACCGCCGAAATTATACACCACGCCCGGCGCGCCGTGGGGTCCGCCGCGGCGCATCGCCGATATATTAAGGGCAGGCCGGGGCGGGAATCGCGTTGTGCCGGCCCTAACTTCACGTTAAATCTCCGTTACGGGATTAAAGCGCGAAAAGTTACGACTGCTCGCCCGCCGCCGCCAAGGAGGGATGACGCAGAGTTGGGGCGATGTCCGTGTGAGAGTATGATTTCTATATCTGCGTCTACATACACTGTCGAAAAGAGGCAGTTGAATCGGATTCGTGTTTAGTTTCTCGCGTCTTAACCTGCGAGCAATGTTCAGTTCTCTGCCATGTTCGCACTATCGCAAACACACAGAGCCTGCAGAGAAGGGCAAACTTTGTTTGTGTATTTACCGTACACAGCCCCCCTTGTGTCCGCCCCTGGTAGCTGACTGGTGCCGGCAAGGTAGCTCAGCGTGTTCGATCAGAGGGTTTAGCCACCAGCTGTAATAAAAAACTGAGTGAACGGATCAACGAACAACCTGAACGAGTGTCATCGGACGACCGTCACGACATAGTAAACGAACAATATACAGCAAAATGAGAGCTGGCACGGTAGCTCAGCGTGTTCGGTCAGAGGGTTAGTTGCCATCTGTAATAAAAAAACTGAGTGAGTGGATCAACGAACAACCTGAACGGGTATCATGGGACGTCCGCCCCGAACAAATACGACGAACAATATAGAACAAAATGAGATCAATAAAGAATTTAAAAAAAGTGGTCAGCGCCCCGGAATGTCGTACCTAACGGCCCGGGTTCGATTCCCGCCTAGGTCGGAGATCTTCTCCTCTCAGGGACTGGTTGTTCTCTTGTCCTTATCATCAACATTTCATCCCAATCGACAAATCGCCGGGAGGCCCTAGCCACATTGCATTTCCATTTTTCCCCCTTTGTACCTATTTTTCCTTGTATGTGTTGTTGTGTGGATGAACAAGAGCATGAGGAAATTTCGCATTTGCCTCCCCAAGGTCACAGTTTTTAAAATGTAAGATTTGCATTGCCATCTTAGAATGAGGTGATAAAAATCATGAGACACCACCAAAATCATGTCGAATCTCCTTTTGCTCGGCGGAGTGCAGCAACACTACGTGGCGTGAACTCAACAAGTCGTTGGACATCCCCCGCAGAAATATTGAGCCACGCTGCCTCTATAGCCGTCCATTATTGCGAAAGTGTTGCCGGTACAGGATTCTGTGCACGAACTGACCTCTCCATTGTGTCCCGTACGATGAGAATCATCCTGGGCGATCTGAGTGGCCATATCATTCGCTCGGAATGTCCAGAATGTTCTTCAAACCAATCGCGAACAACTGTGGCGCGGAGTTATGGCGCATTGCCATCCATAAAAATCCCATAGTTGTTTGGGAACATAAAGTCCATGAATGGCAGAAACTGGTCTTAGTTGCTTCAGTAGCAACATAGAGTCCATTCCATTCCATGTACACAAAGCACACATCATTATGAATCCATCTTCAGCTTGTTGACAAATTAAGCCATGGCTGCGTGGGGTCTGTGCCACAGTCGAGCCCCGCCATCAGCCCTTGTCAACTGAAATCGGGACTCTTCTGACCCCACCACGGCTTTCTAGTGGTATATGGTCCAACCTATAAGTCACGAGGCCAGGAGAGGTGCTGCAGGTGATATCCTGTCAGGAAAGGCACTCGCGTCTGTTGTCTGCTGCCGTAGCCCATTAACGACAAAATCGCCATACTCTACATCTACATCTACATCTGCATTTATACTCCACAAGCAACCCAACGGTGTGTGGCGGAGGGCACTATACGTGCCACTGTCATTACCTCCCTTTTCTGTTCCAGTCGCGTATGGTTCGCGGGAAGAACGACTGTCTGAAAGCCTTCGTGCGCGCTCGAATCTCACTAATTTTACATTCGTGATCTCCTCGGGAGGTATAAGTAGGAGGAAGCAATATATTCGATACCTCATCCAGAAACGCACCCTCTCGAAACCTGGACAGCAAGCTACACCGCGATGCAGAGCGCCTCTCTTGCAGAGTCTGCCACTTGAGTTTGCTAAACATCTCCGTAACGCTATCACGGTTACCAAATAACCCTGTGACGAAACGCGCCGCTCTTCTTTGGATCTTCTCTATCTCCTCCGTCAACCCGATCTGGTACGGATCTCACACTCATAAGCAATACTCAAGTATAGGTCGAACGAGTCTTTTGTAAGCCACCTCCTTTGTTGATGGACTACATTTTCTAAGGACTCTCCCAATGAATCTCAACCTGGTACCCGCCTTACCAACAATTAATTTTATATAATCATTCCACTTCAAATCGTTCCGCACGCATACTCCCAGATATTTTACAGAAGTAACTGCTACCAGTGTTTGTTCCGCTATCATATAATCATACAATAGAGGATCCTTCTTTCTATGTATTCGCAATACATTACATTTGTCTATGTTAAGGGTCAGTTGCCACTCCCTGCACCAAGTGCCTATCCGTTGCAGATCTTCCTGCATTTCGCTACAATTTTCTAATGCTGCAACTTCTCTGTATACTACAGCACCATCCGCGAAAAGCCGCATGGAACTTCCGACACTATCTACTAGGTCATTTATATATATTGTGAAAAGCAATGGTCCCATAACACTCCCCTGTGGCACGCCAGAGGTTACTTTAACGTCTGTAGACGTCTTTCCATTGAGAACAACATGCTGTGTTCTGTTTGCCAAAAACTCTTCAATCCAGCCACACAGCTGGTCTGATATTCCGTAGGCTCTTACATCAGGCGACAGTGCGGAACTGTATCGAACGCCTTCCGGAAATCAAGGAAAATGGCATCTACCTGGGAGCCTGTATCTAATATTTTCTGGGTCTCATGAACAAATAAAGCGAGTTGGGTCTCACACGACCGCTGTTTTCGGAATCCATGTTGATTGCTACAGAGTAGATTCTGTGCTTCCAGAAACGACATGATACGCGAGCAAAAAACATGTTCTAAAATTCTACAACAGATATAGGTCTATAGTATTGCGCATCTTCTCGACGACCCTTCTTGAAGACTGGGACTACCTGTGCTCTTTTCCAATCATTTGGAACCTTCCGTTCCTCTAGAGACTTGCGGTACACGGCTGTTAGAATAGGGGCAAGTTCTTTCGCGTACTCTGTGTAGAATCGAATTGGTATCCCGTCAGGTCCAGTGGAATCTTCTCTGTTGAGTGATTCCAGTTGCTTTTCTATTTCTTTGATACTTATTTCGATGTCAGCCATTTTTTCGTTTGTGCGAGGATTTAGAGAAGGAACTGCAGTGTGGTCTTCCTTTGTGAAACAGCTTTGGAAAAAGGTGTTTAGTATTTCAGCTTTACGCGTGTCAACTTCTGTTTCAGTGCCATCATCATCCCGGAGTGTCTGGATCTGCTGTTTCGAGCCACTTACTGATTTAACGTAAGACCAGAACTTCCTAGGATTTTCTGTCAAGTGGGTACATAGAATTTTACTTTCGAATTCACTGAACGCTTCACGCATAGCCCTCCTTACGCTAACTTTGACATCGTTTAGCTTCTGTCTGTCTGAGAGGTTTTGGCTGCGTTTAAACTTTGAGTGAAGCTCTCTTTGCTTTCGCAGTAGTTTCCTAACTTTGTTGTTGAACCACGGTGGGTTTTTCCCGTCCCTCACAGTTTTACTCGGCACGTATCTGTCTAAAACGCGTTTTACGATTGCCTTGAACTTTTTCCATAAACACTCAACATTGTCAGTGTCGGAACAGAAATTTTCGTTTTGATCTGTTAGGTAGTCTGAAATCTGCCTTCTAATACTCTTGCTAAACAGATAAACCTTCCTCCCTTTTTTTATATTCATATTAACTTTCATATTCAGGGGTGCTGCAACGGCCTTATGATCACTGATTCCCTGTTCTGCACTTGCAGAGTCGAAAAGTTCGGGTCTGTTTGTTATCAGTAGGTGCAAGATGTAATCTCCACGAGTCGGTTCTCCTAACATAAACATTCATTATACGTCCCAGTTTGATTTCTGCGGTTATTCCACGCAGTGTTGCTACGCAAACGCCACTACTCTCAGCTGTTAATTGAAGGAAGGTAATGACTGATATTTGGTATCCGCGGCACACTCTTGATACTGTGGATCTCGGAATATTGAATTCCCTAACGATTTCCGAAATGGAATGTTCCATGCATCTAGATCCAACTACCAATCCGCTTTAAAAGTTTGTCAATTCCCGTCGTACGGCTATTAATCACGTCGGAAACCTTTTCACATGAATCACTTGAGTACAAATGACAGCTCCGCCAACGCCCCCGCCTTTTTATACCTTGTGTACGCGATACTACCGCAATTTGTATATGTGCTTGTCGCTATTTCATGACTTAAATCACTTCAGCGTAATCTGGTAATAGGAAGACGTAGATTCCAGAGAGATTGTCGATCATAGAGGGCTAAGTCGATGGACCTCCCCCTCCCCCACTCCAGTCCCAGGAAGTAGCTGGTACTCTGCCCTTGGGCTAACAGAAAGTTGTCCCTGCCCTGTCACTGGGCGAATGGTCTGAGCTCGTCCGCCATCTAGCAGTCGCTGGTGTCAGGATTGTAAGTATTGGTTTGTTTTGTCAATTCACTGGTACACAGTAACAAAGGCAATTGTTTTACTTTAGCGGATTTTAGGGGATCACTTACCGTTTCTTTAAGCTGTGATGTGATCGGTGATATCATTTTTATTTGCCATTGTGTGGTCCACTGATCGTGACCGGGCCAAATATCTCAAGAAATAAGCATCAAACGAAAACACTACAAAGAACGAAACTCGTCTAGGTTGAAGGGGAAAACCAGATGGCGCTATGGATGGCCCGCTAGATGGCGCTGTCATAGGTCAAACGGATATCAAGTGCGTATAGCATGAGGTGTATTGCCACAGAAATACGGCCCATCCACCTACTTCCCACAGTACGTTATAAAGGGCCGGCCTATTCCGGGTCGCTATGCATCAGGATGAGCGAGAGAAATGGTGAGGCAGGTTGCCTAATACAGCATCCTGTCCGGCCTCAGGGCCGCACCGTGTGCGTGCGATTGCAACCGACTGCTGAATGCCCGGACACCCTGATGGCGCCTGTAGCGTTCGTTGTCCTGGGTCGCGGCCGGGAGCTGCCGCGGTGCCGTCAGTGTCTCGAGCGCCGATGAACGAGCACGGCCGGCCCAGGTTTTCTGGATTTGTGCCGGCTAGGCATCTCCAAACCTACTCGTGATCCCTATGTCGGCGCTTCGGTGGAACAACTAACACTAATTGTTTGATGCCGAACAGTAATGCCCTGATCAGCCCCCAGGGGTCGAAGAGGATAGTGGCCGATGATGTCTAGACGGAAAGGAGGCCGCTTGGACACATCTTTCTCAGCTAGATCGTAAACAACTTTCAGTTTGTCGGTCAAACTCCTTCAGAGGGCGAAGGCGGGCCAGTCAATAGCTCTGAACATTGGTGAATTTTCCCCAACTTCCACAGTCGCCCCATCATAGGTATATTGAGCCTTGTACTAGAACTTGGCGAGCTAATCTGCATGCAGGCAGCCACCAGATTTTAATTACCAAGGATTAGCCATGATTTCTCTGAAATTCAAAAGAACGTCATTCTCATCGGTTCGAGACGTAGATAGAAAGGAATCAAGTCCGAATGCTTTGAGTCTCGATTATTTTATTTATAACCTTAGAGCTACGCTTCTGACGTCGTTCAACTGGTAGTGGTGAGGGGGGGGGGGGGTTGGGGGGGGGGACGAATAGGTTTGTCCTATCAGCTTCTCCTACCTCCCTCTGCCCCGAACACGAGTTGATAGCCCCGATTAAATTTGTCAGCACGTGAATTTCTCGTTAGCACTCTGGGCTCCGCATTACACGGTGGTCACACTGTGCTGTGGCGTTAGCGGGTCTATGCGCCTCGACAGTGAACGGTCTCGCAAACCACATCTGGCTGGAGTGTTTTGACGTTATATCAACAATACTGCCCAGTGGCTTACTCGGTTAACCTCTACTCCCTGGCCGCGGCTGGAAAAAATTTTAAAAAATTTACGATTCATGATCCGCCCTCTTTCGGGGCACAGCAATATTTTTAAATGACTAGTATAAACCATTTTCGCATTTGCAAGTGCAAACATTTTTATAACGGATATTGCCGGTTTTGATGCAGCGTATTTTACAAATCCACATGTGGCCCTGACTGCATCCAGCATTTCGGTCAATCTAACTAGTTCTGATAAACTGTAATGTTTTTGAAATGTTATTGAAATGATAGATAAATAATCAGAAAGTGGCTAATTTGCGTGTTTCTTTCCTATGAACTCTGTTTTTGAAGTCCTCAAATATCAGACACGTCGACAAGAAACGAAACTGATTTATGTCCATTGAAAGTGTGAAGTGCTGCACTCCAGTACCACCTGCAGCCCAAAATCTTGAAAATTTGTATGAGAAGCTTGTAAAACATCCGCCAAGAAAAGAGGTCCTAAACACGCTTTAGTTTATATAATGTTAGTGTCGGCATCACCCCTTTCTCTGCAATATCTTAAACGAATGGTAGGTATGTAAATATCAGTACTGCAAATAATTTACTTTAAAATGGCATCTGTGACTAAAAGCAGTAAACAATCAATTGGGTACTTGAAATTCTTTGCTTCGTCTATCACTCCTGGTAAACGGCTGACAAGATTCTGTTGATGGCAACGAAGTTTTTCGCGACGGCACTTATATATAAAATATTCTCCGTATTCTTGCCGCGTCAGTTCTGGATAAAATCTCGAGCTTTCGACGATTACCTCCATCGTCATCGTCAAGAGCTGACTGTCTTCACTGCTGCTGTAGTAGCCTCTATATAGCCCGAAGACGGCTTCAGATTGTTCGGCGATTACGTACTGCTGTCGCAGACGGCGTCACTGTGTGCGCCGGTGGCGCCACCGCTTGCGTTTGAACGTAAACATTGGAAGGAACGTCTCTGCTGCTTCTCTGCATCATGCGCTCGTTTCCACGCACAGCTCAGATGGTATCCGCTATCGCGGTTAAAGCTCTTTTGGCTCATTCTTATTCCAATCTCATGGGACACAATTTTTGTTTCATCGAACAACATTTTATGTTTGTTCGTGAGGCTGTGCTCCGCAATTGACGATTTCTCCAGTTCTCTATTTTTAATATGGCGTTGGTGTTCTGCACAGCGGTCGGAAACGGTACGAATCGTCTGACCTATATAATTGCTTCCACACTCACAGGGTATATTATAAACTCCAGTGACCCTGAGGCCGAGATTGTCCTTAACAGGGCGCATCATCTCCTTAATTTTCTTAGGAGGACGAAAAATCGGTCTTATACCTGGGCTACGCAGGACTCTTCCTATTTTGCTGGAAATCGCGCCACAAAAGGAAGAACCGCAATCGGTGTTTCATCCTGTGAGGTTGCAGCATTTTCACGTTTCCTTCTTTTGGAAAACGCTGCCTTTATATCACGCGCACCATAGCCATTCTTTCGGAACACGTTCTTCAGATGGTTAATCTCGCACCTTAAATGGTCCTCTTCAGAAACAGTTTTGGCTCTGTATACCAGCGTGTTCAAAACGGCTCTCTTCTGAGCAGGATGATGGAAAAGCTGTGCATTCAGGTATAAATCGGCATGCGTCGGCTTACGGTGTACAGAGTGCCCAAGACGCCCGCCCGCATGTCGTTGAAGAAAGAAGGTAGACTGCCTTTCTTAGACGCGCTGGGGCTACCCCTCTTGCTGACATTCGGCACCACACGGTTGCTGACAAGGCCCGGGTTGCCGAGCGGCTCGTGCGGCCACGCCAACTCCGAACGCAGAATATTTTCAGGGTACCACAACTGGCCCGTTATTCGCTTGATTTACACTTTGTCATCTTGTATCTTTCACGATCACAACCTGCCGAATAAAAATAAAACAGTGCTTCCAGCAAATGGTAACGCTTCTTTTACAGGTTTTGGGACACTGGAACAACTACTGCTGAAAGTAGCGACATTGACAGTCAACAGGGCAGGCTGAGGTGCTTCAAGAGTAGATGTAGTCTAAACACTAACGTGAAAAACACACTTGCTTTGAGACTATTTGAATAAATAAATAATAGTATTTCACTTATATCAAAAGAACCCTAGAGCGAGTATTTGAGACACTGTACATGATATTAATGTGTCTCACAACACCGTCTGACATGTTCTACGTGTGAAGCGACTATTTGTTATCACCACCTTATAGTTCGCGCAACGTGTAGATTTACAGATCTTGTTGACATATTTTTTTGTTCACTGAAGAAGCGAATCTCACCACGAATGTTGTTTTCAACAGTTGGGACAACCACACTAGAGATGTCATAAACAATTTTGTCACAGATTCTCCTTGACTTTGACACTATTCGGCAACAACGCGTCGGCATGAGTCGTCGACGTTAGTTTGATTGTTCCCTACATTCTTCCTGCACAACTAAAGAGTGAGGAACACCTGATTTTCATGCAGGTGGTTTTGGTAGAGTTCTTGGAAGACATGGAACCGAACATTCGTGAACACGATAACACGATGGTGTGCGAGCACACGTTGTAGTTCTCTTTCGAAATCGTCTCGACGCATTATCGTCGGTAGATCCAGGTGCACTCGCGAATTTCACTAAGATAGTTTTCTCTTCTTGTGATGCTGTGTGAAGTTTCTTGCTTAAGATACCTTAATATGTACGAAGTCCTAAGTCCATGGACTATGAGTGTGGCAAAATTCAATCACACTTCATATCAGCTACTTATGTCCGAGTGTAATGTGCAGATATAATGTCCGCAAGAGTAGACGTCTCGCCAAGAGTATTCTTTCAGTTAACTAAGTATGAAGTATTGAGGACAGAGAAAGGTCAAGTTATCAATGAATATCAGAAATCGAATTAGTGTAAAACTGAACATTTAAATTAATAAGTACCTTACAGACTAAGTGGAGGAATTCTCGTGCCTTGGTAGCAAAATAACGCATTGCGGGCTAAGCAAGGAGAATATAAGAAGCAGAGTAGCACAGGAAAAGAGGACGTTCTTCGCTAAAGGCAGTCTACTTGTGTTAAACATAGGAAGAAATTTCTGAGAATTTACGTCTTGAGCACTGCGTTGAATGGAAGTATATGAAGGACAGTAGGAAAACCGCAAATTTAAGTGTTTGAGATGTGGTATTGCAGGAAGATAACGAAAGTTAGGTGACATGTGAAAAAACACACACTATAAGGAGTAACAGGATAGTACGTTAGACATGGAGTACTACATCAAACCAGTCAGAACACTAACGATCCAAGAAAAATGTAAATATATCGATGCGAGAGCTAAAACGTAATTAATTGTTTTCTTGTGACGTGGAAAAACATTTTCCACACATTTCTTTTTAGTAAATCTCCTCGACATCCTCTATAGGTTTGCAGTAGGATTTGTTGAACATTCTGTATCGATGTAGATGAACAATCAAACGTCAACGAGACGCTAGAGTCGAACTTTCTTTTAAGGTAATTTTTATATTTTCTTTAGTGAAAGTAAACCGAGGTACCCATCACTACGGATGTGTAAATTATAGCGATCTTAGCCTGTTGAATGCTGTATATAATATCTACTGAAAAATTTTGAACAACAGAATAATTATTCTAGCTGAGGCATTACTTCAAGAGGATGAAAGTGGATAAAGAAAATGACATTAATGTAGGAGCAGTAAGATAAGAATGATTTTATAGATTTCAGCTTTCGTCATACATTTTATAAAGGCGATCAAGAACAAAAGTAATAATAAGTATAGGAGATAAATGGGACACGATCTAATTTAACTGTGAGACAAGGGGGTTCTCTTGCACGCCGTCTTTTTAACATTTGTATTCGCGATGTTATTAAAAACTGGAAATCAGAGAACTACCAATCTACTATATAAACACACTAATTTAACTTCACTACTGTCTACAGAAATAAAGTAATACGATAAGGAACTGAAGACACATCCCAGCTAGCAGTCCTTCAGCTTAACCAAATACGTACAGAATAAAACCTTAAAACCTCATTACGTCAGACGAAAGGTATAGCCTTATTGAGTAAATGCCCAATACAGTCAATCGTAATTAACGACTACATAATCGAGCTACAATGTGAATTATGAGGATAAAATATAAATGAAAAGCTGCTCAGTTTCAAGAGGTACTTGTAACAACAAAGCGAGTAAATAACTACAACGCCCAGGAAAGTATAATATTTTCGAAACGATCATTTCTTTAGGTTACAGAGTAATCGGTTATAGCGTAACACTATGAGATTCAGTGCCATATCCCCCAGCCAACAGGTATGCCCAGTTCTGACAAAATATAAAGTGTCATAATGGGTTTATTGTACAGTGCAAGCCGTTAATGATGAATAACTGGATACAGAGAGCGTGGGAACAACGTGTAAACACAACGTGACCTGAAAGAATACCCTAGGCAATCCTAAACTGCATGCTTAAAGGGAAGAATCAGGGAATCAACGCACATAACATTTCTGAAGACAGACAGGCATATGTTCAATCTCTGTTTGTAAGACGATGGTGACGAGCTTTGAATAGTGTCTACTACGCGAAATATCTGCGGAGACGAATCACAGGCAAACAAGTAGGAAATTACTGTTGCCTGCTCTTTAAGTGCGCTTTAGCTCTGGAAGCAGAAAAGCAGTTACGTGAAAACTTCATTCAAGAATGCCGAAAGATTTAAACAACACAGTTGAAAAGACTCAGAAAGAGCTACAGAATTTGTATGGGATTTAAGTACTTCGTGCCAGTATATCGGATCGTGGGCATTTCTGTATTACCGACGAGTTGCTTCTGCAAAGTTTACGGTGCACTTATTGATTAAATATTTCGAGAAAACTTATTTATAACCGGCCTCCGTCCGGCGAAGTTTTCGGCGCCCCGACGCAACGTTATTGTATGCATTACCATAGGAGCGAGTGTCTTAAAAACTTGCGTGGGGGCTTAGAAGGGAAGAGTTAGCGAACTAATCGGCAGAGTGTACAGAAGTTGGGAGTAACACGGAGCAGGCAGCTAGCGGCACCGTGGCGGTGCGCCGGTGCTCCCCACGGCGATATCTCGCGACCCCCGCTACTCCCGCGTCTGTCCCCACAATTACCACCGCGGAAATGAGAAACGCCAACCGGCGGCGCGAGGGGAACGCTCCGCCCTCTACAGCGACATAGACGCCAACGAGAAAACAAGGTCACCACTTTCACTTCGTCAGAGTCTTACCGAGAGTACACTCCAGGCACAAAAAGCGGTGGCACACCGACCTGACGCAAAACACAGCAGTCTGCAAGGTATCTTCACCAGTATCTATTACTTTTATCGCCACTAATGCTCTCGATATACATAAAGTACTGGAATACTCTCTTTCCAATTCTAAAGGTGGCAGGGGTAAAATACAGGTAGCGAAAGGCTATTTACAATTTGTACAGAAACCAGATGGCAGTTATAAGAGTCGAGGGACATGAAAGGGAAGCAGTGGTTGGGAAGGGAGTGAGACAGGGTTGTAGCCTCTCCACGATGTTATTCAATCTGTATACTGAGCAAGCAGTAAAGGAAACAAAATAAAAATTCGGGGTAGGTATTAAAATCCATGGAGAAGAAATAAAAACTTTGAGGTTCGCCGATGACATTGTAATTCTGCCAGAGACAGCAAAGGACTTGGAAGAGCAGTTGAACGAAATGGACAAAGGAGGATATAAGATGAACATCAACAATAGCAAAACGAGGATAATGGAATGTAGTCGAATTAAGTTGGGTGATGCTGACGGAATTAGATTAGGAAATGAGACACTTAAAGTAGTAAAGGAGTTTTTGCTATTTGGGGAGCAAAATAACTGATGATGGTCGAAGTAGAGAGGATATAAAATGTAGACTGGCAATGGTAAGGAAAGCGTTTTTGAAGAAGAGAAATTTGTTAACATCGAGTATAGATTTAAGTGCAGGAAGTCGTTTCTAAAAGTATTTGTATGGTGTGTAGTCATGTATGGAAGTGAAACATGGACGATAACTAGTTTGAACAAGAAGAGAATAGAAGCTTTCGAAATGTGCTGCTACAGAAGAATGCTGAAGATTAGATGGGTAGATCACATAACTAATGAGGAGGTATTGAATAGAATTGGGGAGAAGAGGAGTTTGTGGCACAACTTGACAAGAAGAACGGACCGGTTGGTAGGACATGTTCTGAGGCATCAGGGGATCACAAATTTAGCATTGGAGGGCAGCGTGGAGGGTAAAAATCGTAGAGGGAGACCAAGAGGTGAATAAAGTAAGCAGATTCAGAAGCATGTAGGTTGCAGTAAGTACTGGGAGATGAAGAAGCTTGCACAGGATAGGTAGCATGGAATCTCAGGACTGAAGACCAAAACAACAACAACATACATAAAGGATTTATCAGTCAGGCTAAAGTGACCACCACCTATGTTCCGTTCCATGTCAATGTGCATAACCACTCACAGACGGCAAGTGGTAGCTGGTATATAAAGTGCGTCGGAGGGGGGGGGGGGGAGGGACTGGAGTCCAATGCGGTCGTTGTCGTAATACTGAAACGGAGAAAATTTATCGAGCGTCCAAAACGTTCATTGCCTTCCGTGCCAAAGTTGAAATTATTTTCAAAACGGCTAAGTCTGTAGACTGTTCGTGCCTCTGAGGTTAAAGTGTACCATGCATGGCAAAATAGCTCTATCCAGAACCGGTACCGAAACGACTGCGGTGCACCATGTGCCTTAGATGACAGGAATCAACCACGACTGCAGATATGTGTACAGGCGAACAAACGTGCAGCTATTGAGCATGTGAGCACGCAGGTGAATCAAGGGGCTACCAGCCGCGTCTCCTCAGTGACTGCTCAGAGAACGTTGCTCATGTGCCCGGTTCATGCATCCGTGCTGAGTGCTGTTCATCGGCGACGGAGGCCGGGATTTACACGCCTCTACCGCAGTTGGACGTCCTATAAGTGACGACAGGTGGCCTTTTCTGATGAACCACATTTTATGCTCCATCGCACTGATGGCGGACGTGAAGGAAGAAAAACCCCTGCAACAGAGGCCCAGGCCAGAGAAAGGATGGTTATGGTCTGGGAAATATTTTCATGGCGTTCCCTGCGGTCCTCGTCGTTCTGGAAGGCACAACGGATTAACATGTACATCTACACACATACTCCGCAATCCACCGTACGGTGTTTGGCGGAGGGTACCTCGTACCACAACTAGCATCTTCTCTCCCTGTTTCTCTCCCAAACAGAACGAGGGAAAAATGACTGCCTATATGCCTCTGTACGAGCCCTAATATCTCCTATCTTATCTTTGTGGTCTTTCCGCGAAATGTAAGTTGGTGGCAGTAAAATTGTACTGCAGTCAGCCTCAAATGCTGGTTCTCTAAATTTCCTCAGTAGCGATTCACGAAAAGAACGCCTCCTTTCCTCTAGAGACTCCCACCCGAGTTCCTGAAGCATTTCCGTAACACTCGCGTGATGATCAAACCTAACAGTAACAAATCTACAAGCCTGCCTCTGAATTGCTTCTATGTCCTCCCTGAATCCGACCTGATAGGGATCCCAAACGCTCGAGCAGTACTCAAGAATAGGTGGTATTAGTGTTTTATAAGCGGTCTCCTTTACAGATGAACCACATCTTCCCAAAATTCTACCAATGAACCGAAGATGACTATCCGCCTTCCCCATAACTGCCATTAAATGCTTGTCCCACCTCATATCGCTCTGCAGTGTTACGTCCAAATATTTAATCGACGTGACTGTGTCAAGCGCTACACTACTAATGGAGTTTTCAAACATTACGGGATTCTTTTTCCTATTCATCTGCATTAACTTACATTTATCTATATTTAGAGTTAGCTGCCATTCTTTACACCAATCACAAATCCTGTCCAAGTCATCTTGTATCCTCCTACAATCACTCAACGAAGATACCTTCCCGTACACCACAGCATCATCAGCAAACAGCCGCACATTGCCATCCACCCTGTCCAAAACATCATTTATGTAGATAGAAAACAACAGCGGACCTACCACACTTCCCTGGGGCACTCCAGATAATACCCTCACCTCACACAAGTATGCACCTAAATTTTGGGATCATGTCCATCCCCATATACAGTTTCATTTTCTTCGGCACAGAGTCATCTACCAGCAGGACAGTGTAACGTGTCACACATCTAGCAGTGATCGTGCGTGGTTCGAAGAGCACCAGGATAAGTTTACCGTACTTCCTTGGCCACCAAACCCCCCGAATTTAAACCCAATCGAAAATCTGTGGGACTACCTCCGTCGGACTGTTCGAGCCATGGATCCTCAACCGTGAAATCTAGTGCAATCGGTCACAGTACTGGAGTCGACATGGTTCCACATCCCTGTCAGTAACTTCGAGAATGTCACTGACTCTCTTCCTCCACGTCCGCGTTGCAAATGTATTTATTTAGGGTTTTGAGATGTACAGGATGGCAGCCACTCAAGGAATATTTTAGGGAATTGGTTTAAGAAATTTATTTCAAAGGCCCAGTGGAATATTTACAAATTTTCTCCCAGAGTAATTCACGCCGTATCTACGTGACACAAGTAGCTTGTCTTTCAAAACCGAGGCAGTTCTGTCCAGTTAAAGCTGCTGACAGGAGACGCCTTGAGCCCTCTGCTGAAACTGCTAGCGAATTCACACCATTGGTTTTAGCCAATAACGTGCAGGGGATACTGATCACGTGTATGGACGCTGGAGTCTTATGCGGTGCCGAAAATAGTTGCTTCTCTCTCTTGTGATCCAGACCTCGAGCAGAACAGACGTCTTTTCGGAAGGCAGAGCCTCTGGCCACCAACGTAAGTTAACCTAAACCGCTTCCCGTTCCGTTCCCCATTCCAATTAATTGTTCGACCTCCTAGACTGGCCTAAAGCTGGTAACTTTCGACCCTAGGCGCGTCCCTTGTACACCGTACATTGAAATATATTCTCTTTATTGTACCTTATTTCCTGCTTGTCGTTTAACGGCAGCCCTGGATGCCCACTCTCTAATCCTGACCGCTCGACCTCCTGCACACTGTCGTCACGAGGCATATGTAACAACCGCCTCCCCCCTTTCCCCAACCCTGTATACATATACAACTGGTGTCAGAAGTGTCCCTATACTCTACAGACAAGTGGTCACATTAATAAGACTGGGCCATATATTATTCCATATTACTAGCTGAAAGTGAATTTCATAACGTACAACTCCTGACCGTCAAATCGTATGTATGCCTAAGCACCGTATGCCGAGAATGGGCACACGACGTTAAAAACGGTCTCGTTTCCATGTAGTAGTATGATTCTCGCTAAGTGGGAATCAAGTAATGTAGCGACCTGGGAGACGTACATAAAACTACGACATAAAGCAGTGGAAAGTGACATGTGGAGATTTGGATCGGGCTAAGGAGAGTGGACAAATACTCGAAATGGTTAAGTGAGGAACTCGGGTATGAGTCCCAGACCGACATACGCTACTGGCCATTACAATTGCTACACCACGAAGAGGACGTTACAGACGCGAAATTTAACCGACAGGAAGAAGATGCTATGATGTGCAAATGATTAGCTTTTCAGAGCATTCACAAAAGGTTGGTGCCGGTGGCGACACCTACAACTTGCTGACATGAGGAAAGTTTCCAACCGATTTCTCACACACAAACAGCAGTTGACCGGCGTTGCCTCGTGAAACGTTGTTGTGATGCCTCGTGTAAGGAGGAGAAACGCGTACCATCACGTTTCCGACTTTGATAAAGGTCGGAATGTAGCCTATCGCGATTGCGGTTTATCGTATCGCGACATTGCTACGCGCGTTGGTCGAGATCCAATGACTGTTAGCAGAATATGGAATCGGTGGGTTCAGAAGGGTAATACGGAACGCCGTGCTGGATGCCAACGGCCTCGCATCATTAGCAGTCGAGATGACAGGCATCTTATCCGCATGGCTGTAACGGATCGTGCGGCCACGTCTCGATCCCTGAGTTTTTTCGGATGAATCCAGGTTCTGTTTACGGCATCATGATGGTCGCATCCGTGTTTGGCGACATCGTGGTGAACGTACATTGAAAGCGTGTATTCGTCATCGCCATACTGGCGTATCACCCGGCGTGATGGTATGTGGTGCCATTGGTTACACGTCTCGGTCACCTCTTGTTCGCATTGACGGCACTTTGAACAATGGAAATTACATTTGAGATGTGTTTCGACCCGTGGCTCTACCCTTCATTCGATCCCTGAGAAACCCTATATTTGAGCAGGCTATTGCACGACCGCATGTTGAATGTCCTGTGCGGGCCTTTCTGGATACAGAAAATGTTCGACTGCTGCCCTGGCCAGCACACGCTCCAGATCTCTCACCAACTGAAAACGTCTCGTCACTGGTGGCCGAGCAACTGGCTCGTCGCAATACGCCAGTCACTACTCTTGAAGAACTGTGGTATCGTGTTGAAGTTGCAGGGGCAGCTGTACCTGTATGCGCCACCAAAGCTCTGTTTGACTCAATGCCCAGGCGTATCAAGGCCGTTATTACGGCCAGTGGTGGTTGTTCTGGGTGCTGATTTCTCAGGATCTATGCACCCAAATTGCGTGAAAATGTAATCAGAAATAAAATGGTTCAAATGGCTCTGAGCACTATGGGACTCAACTGCTGAGGTCATTAGTCCCCTAGAACTTAGAACTAGTTAAACCTAACTAACCTAAGGACATCACAAACATCCATGCCCGAGGCAGGATTCGAACCTGCGACCGTAGCGGTCTTGCGGTTCCAGACTGCAGCGCCTTTAACCGCACGGCCACTTCGGCCGGCAATGTAATCACATGTCAGTTCTAGTATAATATATTCGTCCAATGAATACCCGTGTATGATCTGCTTTTCTTCTTGGTGTGGCATTTTTAATGGCCAGTAGTGTAATTTTTCGTATGTCACATTTGGGTAATACATTCCAAGATAAAAAAAGACACTCACCATGAAGGAATTATCCGACTAAGACAGAAATCGGTAGATGTGACGCACATGTACAGACAAACAAATTATTACAGTTTCAGAAAAATTAGATGATTCATTCAATAGAAAGAGTTTCACATACTGAGCAAGTCAATAACGCGTTGGTCCACCTTTGGCCGTTATGCAGGAAGTTATTCGGCTTGGCGTTGACTGACAGAGTTGTTGGAAGTCCTCCTGAGCGATATCGTGCTTCATTCTGTGCAACTGGCGCGTTAGGTCGTCAAAATCCCGAGGTGGTTGGAGCGTACTGCTCATTATGTTCTAAATGTTCTCAGTGGGGGAGAGATACGGCGACCCTGCTGGCCTAGGGAGGGTTTATCAAGCACGAAGAGATGCAGCAGAAACTCCCGCAGTGTGCAGGCAGCGGGCGTCATCTTGCTGAAAAGTAACCTAGTATGGCTTGCCATGAAGGGTAACAGAATGGGGCGTAGAACATCGTCGAAGTACAGCTGTACTGTAAGGGCATCGCAGATGACAACCAAAAGGTTTCTCCTATGAAAAGAAATGGTATCATAGACCATCACTCCTGATTGTCGTGCCGTGCAGCGGGAAACAGTCATGTTTGTATCCCACCGCCGTATGTGGCCTTTCCAGACACGCCTTCGTTGCTTATAGTGGCCTGGAATCGCATTTACTGGAGTAGAATTGTATTCAGTGATGAGTCCCGCTTCAAACTCATGAACCGGCCGCTGTTGCCGAGCGGTTCTAGCCGCTTCAGTCCGGAACCGCGCTGCTGCTACAGTCGCAGGTTCGAATCCTGCCTCGGGCATGGATGTGTGTGATATCCTTAGGTTAATTAGGTTTAAGTAGTTGTAATTCCAGCTGAATGATGACCTCAGATGTTAAGTCCCATAGTGCTTAGAGCCATTTGAACCATTTTCAAACCCATGAGCTGTGGGTATAGCGTGTGTATGTCTGTCTAAGTGGCTCAGTGATAAAAATAATCAAATCGACAGGGAGGAAGTGAGAGCCAGAGAACAGTCCATGATAGAGGCCCCAGCCACCCAGACCAAAGTGCAGAGGAAGCTAATGTCCGAAATAAAAATAACAGATGGAAGAAATTGCAGTTATAGCCAGAAATACTGACAAAAATTGCAGAACATCAGTTCCAGTTACACTTGTAAAACCGACAGACAAATATGAAGCCGAAAAAATTGATAGATTTCCTTCAAGTAGACGTCAGCCACGATGGAGCAAATCTCAGAGAAAAGGTAGCTGATATCATAAAGAACAAGGCACCAGGCCTACCTCATGTAGAATATTGGGAACTATCGAAATATCCTTAACGGGAATCGGTATTACTATGCTACAAACGAGCCATGTTCCTGCTGAAATTCTAAAAATACTAATAGTCATGACGCCAAAGACGCTGATGAGGTAAACGGTGAAAAAATAGATCGTTAATTTTATTTAATTCTGGCTTCAAGATACTCACCTGAATAATAGTGGGAAGAATAAAACAATAATCAAACTTGTGAACGAGTATGAGACTTGTGTCGGCAGCAGAGGTTCATCGCCCACACCCTAACCAACTGCGTATGTGCAGTAGCAGATGCATATGCGACTAAAGCTACGTCAACAATTTTTTCCTTTTAATTTCCACAAAGATTTCTAGCATATAAATCATCAATACGTAAATAATTCTCTGAAAAAACTAGGTTTACGTGAAGAATTTTGCAACGTATGAGGCCTCGACAGGAATTCAGTAAATGGGAATACTAAGCAAACGATCCGTCAATGATATTGTTCACTTGCGCGCTAGAGCCCTTGTTTGCAATTACCACTCGAGAGGCTTGTGGGCTGCAGTGTCAAGGAGAGAAGTTAGCAGAATGCACCACCCCGAACGATGTCAACATATTACTTACTACAATGTCTCCAATGTGACAATAAACAAACGAAAATCTAGAATTGTAAACACAGGGCCTAACGCAAAATGCAGTTTACCTAAATGGATAAAAGCAAGTGACACTATCTATGCTACCATTTCACAAGACACAGTAGCCAATCAGATAATGGGCGTAGGAGCTGTAATACGGCGGTTATAACACTCACATATAGAAAGCAATATAAAAAATCAGTACGTAAACAGAGCGATACTGCCCAAACAATGACAGCTAGCACACGTATTTTCAGTTTCAGCTGGTATAGCACGTAGAATGGAAATGGCTGTTAGGTGGTCCTGCTTTTAAAATCAGCATAGCATAATACAGACGTCCTATGAAAGAGGAGGATTAAAACTTGTAAACATAGGAGAAAATTGTATGGCATCTTTCTGCGAAACACGCTTGACCGTCGGTACTTTAGAAAAGCGTTTCATGCCGTATAACCCATACGTAGTATAAAACGGATGAATGTATGTGTATGTACGTATAGCTGTACGTTCCGTAACTCCTCCTAAACCACTGGATAGTTCTCTGCCAAACGTGGTACACATATTCCAGACTGTCTGACAACGATCATTATGTGGACAGGAATCACCTGCCTATCACAGTTCAGAAGATATGACGTCATAAACAATGATATGCCTGAAAAACTGCCTCATTATGGATGAAGTTTTAAGGGGGGTAGGACGTCAAACGGGCCGACTTGGAGCAGGAGAGGCATCACAGGACATTTTAATTTCCAGTGTCTATAATTTTACAAATAAATTCATAAAACTTTGTCAGCATGGCCAGGAAGAATTCATGATTCACACTCATTGCAGTGGAAGTTCGAAAACATAACGAACTAATTTTTTTTTGTGAAATTTCATCCTTTTTTCACTTACTAATAGGTGCATTTGTTGCTATAGGTACACTTTTCATCATAAGTTAGATAGATTCTTCGATGAATTTTGCAGCATACATACCATACTTACAGGTGAATGAAACTCTAGAATTTATTTAATTTATGAAAAAACGAATGAGCTTTTGTATTTTAAACTTCATGTTTTGAAGAAACACAAATTTTGTAGTTAATTACCTCAATTTTTACCACAGTTTTTAATAGATTTGGAAAATTCTAGAGTTCCATACACCTTTTAAGTATGGTTTGTATGCTGTGCAAAATTCATCGATGAATCTCTCTTACTTATGTAGAAAAATGTACCTATAGCAACAAATGCTGTCATTAGTAAGTGAAAAAATGATAAAATTTCACATGTAAAAAAAATTATTTCGTTATGTTTTACAACCGCCACTGCTAATTGTGTGAATTCTGAATTCTTCCTGGTCATGCTGACAGAGTTTTATAAATTTATTTGTAAAAGTATAGACAGTGGAAATTGAAATGTCCTGTGGTGCCTCTCCTGCTCCAAGTCGGCGCGTTTGACGTCCTACCCCCCTTAATACATTTATACTTTACTTCTAACTAAGATACTCATACAGTCGAGTCGAAATCTCTGAAAACTGGCAGCGCTTTTGACATCTTTGGACTGCGAAGCGTAAGCGGCTGTAGGCGAAAACAATAGCCGTCTATAGAGCCATCAAGCGGTGTTGTCACAGAGACGTTTACAAAACGGTGTTGTAGACACGTGAAAGACCTGCACCCAGCGAATAGAAACTGATTCATAATTTCAGAGGAGTGTTCACGTAAACATGGAAATGAATTTTTTTTTCGATTTTACCTTACAAACACAGTTTATTTTTGTTTTCATTACTAATAAAAAAAGGTAAAATGTATACCCGGGCAATGCCTGGTTCGTCTTCTAGTCAGTGATATAAAGCAAAATGGTAGCGAGCCGCCAACTGACGAAAGCCGCATCAGTTCGCATCTTACACACGTCTAACCATTCTTCACAAATTACAGTTAAATACAGAATTCAGTTGAAGAAAATCCAACAGCTAGGACGATATGCAGTGCAGTACACTAACAAGTTACGAGCAGAATGGGAACTGAGAATAACTGCAAGGACTGATCAGTTAGATTGCAATTACTCTCAGGCACAGGCTAATCCACAGAAAGATCACTACGAACTGCAATCTACATAACGTAAGCTTAGTCCCTCGTAAATGTGTATTTGTTGTGACGTAGAGCGTACTACAAAACACAGCCTAATATGCTTGAGAAACCCGAAATCTGGCAGTGTAAGAGACAAAATGTTGCAGTCATAAATATCACTTCGCCATCCACATACAGACCAGGAGAAATTCTATTCCCGAAGAAGTTCTTTTACCCAAAAATTCTCAGACTGCAGGGCAGTTAAACGTATTACTCGATAGCAGGAAAACCTAAATCAGTCTCGAAGATTACTGGTATTACCTGACGGCGTAGCATAATAAAATGCTACAATACACACTCGGCAAAGATAACTTAGCCTGGCTTTCTACTGCTGTACTACCGTACGAACCCACGATATGGAATAGACTGATGCTGCTACTACTTTAATGAGGCGCAAGTCGCTAGCTGGACGGAGTGACCGCACGCTTAATGGTCGTATGTGTCACTCAGTAAGCCTTACACGTTGTCTGGTCAAGATTATTTTAGTTAAATTTAGGAAAGGAAGAAGAGCCTTATTGCTTCAAAATATAAATCTGGTTAACAGAATCTTCCGTCGGTTCTTGATAGAACAACATTATAATAAATGAAAAGCACCAGTTTGCTTTTGTTCAACAATATTACTTTTATTGTTAACCAGTTTTCGGCTTACAAGGTCATCTTCAGACATTTAACAATAAAAGTCTAAGTAGGCTGTTTATGTTTTCTTATTGGCAACGTTACGTAGCGCTCTGTATGAAAATCACTGGCTGTGCTGTGTGCAGTCCGTGGCTAGTTTGCATTGTTGTCTGCCATTGTAGTGTTGGGCAGCTGGATGTGAACAGCGCGTAGCGTTGCGCAGTTGGAGGTGAGCCGCCAGCAGTGGTGGATGTGGGGAGAGAGATGGCGGAGTTTTGAAATTTGTAAGACTGGATGTCATGAACTGCTATATACATTATGACTTTTGAACACTATTGAGCTGGCAGTAGTGGCGCTCGCTGTATTGCAGTAGTTCGAGTAACGAAGATTTTTGGTGAGGTAAGTGATTTGTGAAAGGTATAGGTTAATGTTAGTCAGGGCCATTCTTTTGTAGGGATTATTGAAAGTCAGCTTGCGTTGCGCTAAAAATATTGTGTGTCAGTTTAAGCACAGTCATGTATAATTTTTCTAAGGGGACGTTTCAAAAGTAATATTGTAGAACAAAAGCAAACTGGTGCTTTTCATTTATTATACATCTGGTTGTTCTAGAAGAGGAGCCCTCCTTGTTTTACAAGAGGAGCAAAGTTTGTTTAAGAAGCGGAGTCTAGTTTATTTTAGAAGAAAATAAATGTTTGTTATAAAAGGGGAGTGTTGTTTGACGTAAAAGAAGTCTTGCTTGCTAAAGAAGAGGTGTTTTATTCTCTTTCAAAGAACAATCCGACTGTCGTGAAATAGGGGAGGGAGTTTCATGCATATGATAGCGACTTGCGATGGAAACCATTGCATCAAAGACACTTTTCGTTGGGACGAGATTTTTTCACGAAATTTCAATCACTAGCTTTTTACTCTGAATGTGCACATATTTTATTATCACCAGTGTACATAGGTAGACATGATCATCGTAATAAAATAAGGGAAATCAGAGCTTGTACAGAAAGATTTGTATGTTTATTTCCTCACGCCCTGTTAGAACGGTAGAGAAATAGTTTGAAGGCGGTTGGAAGAACCCTCTACCAGGCACATAAGTGTGCATTGCAGAGTAGTCTTGTAGATGTATTTTAGAAGAATCTTTTTTTGTTTTGAAAATGCTTGTGACCCAAAGCTTTCGGGTTAGATCCCTGACAGTCATAAAATTTTTATCTATGAGTTATTTTCTTCATCTCTGGCCAGTGTTTGTCGATGTGAAAAATGCTGAGACGGATTTAGTCCACACTAAACTGTAGGCCCTACTGCAACTGACTGACTATCAGTTCAAAGGCAGGAGGAAGGCAACGGCATGGGACTTCGAATGCGACACTGCCTAGTAAAGCACTGTACAGTTCAAACCAACCTTGACGACAGCTTTCAATGCTTTGAGTATGTATGAACCGTTATAGTTTTCATCACATCTTTCAATGAACGGACATTGTTGTACACCAAGTGAAAGGTACTGCACGAATTCCATTAGTTAGAGGAGGCTGGGAACAAATAAAACCGAGAATATGCCTGAGAAGTGACAACTGTTACAGCTTATGTCTGCTCTACACTGCTGCCAACCCTAGCGAATACGCAATGTTCTCGGATTCGAGAACTCGATGTTATTGTACATATGTGGTAAGATCTTACGGGACCAAACTGCTGAGGTCATCGCTCCCAAAGCTTACACACTACTTAAACTAACATAAACTAATTTACACTGAGGACAACATACACACACACACCCATGCCCGAGGGAGGACTCGAACCTCCGACGGAGGGAGCCACGCGGACCGTGACAAGACGCCCTAGACCACGCGGCTACCCCGCGCGGCTCGATGTTACTCCTCGAGAAAACCGAGAAGACATTACCCAACAGTATCACACAGCTGAATAAATATCGCTCTAAAATGGGTAATTCGGTATACTTATAATTCCACTTCCCATTACAGTGTAAGTGACTAGGCTTCTACGCAAGCTAAAAACTGCAGTTAAAGAACACTGCCCAATTGTTTCACAATGAAAGTTTTAAAATGCCATTCAAATGCCAGACAGAAAGTATCACTCCTAATTTCTTTTTAATGCTGCAAGAAAAGTAACCCCATACACATAGGGTAAATGACTATAACATTCGTAAATAATCGATAACTTTGCAATATAATCACCATCCTTCTCAACTTTTTTTTGACCATGAACCAAGAACGTGTATGAAACTGCCTGGCACATTAAAATTGTGTTCAAGATCCAGACTCGAAATCGAGACCTTTGCCTTTCGGGAGCAAATGCTCCAACTAAGCCACATCTTCGGAATATCCTTTCCTCCATGATTGTTAGTTTTGCAACTTTCGCAGGAGAGCTTGTGTGATGTTTGGAAGCCAGAAATCGAGGTACTGGTGGAGGTAAAGCTAAGAGGAAGGGAACTAAGTCGTGCTGGGGTAGCTTAATCGGTAGAGCACATGCCCAACGAAGGCAAAGGTCCCGAGCTCGAGTCTCGGTCCGGCACACACTTTTAATCTACCAGGAAGTTTCACATCAGCGCACACTCCGCTGCAGAGCGAAAATTTCACTCAAGAGCGTGTATACCTGTGAGGTAAAGTCACAGTTGTTCTTAAAAGTGGAAATAAAAAGAAGTACTCAGGTCTCACATCCAGTCATAATTTCCGCCAAGAACTCCCTCTCCAGGCGTAAGATTGGATGCAGTTGCTTTCCTTGCTCTTTTATTCCGCTCGATCAACCTTTTCAATACTAAGCATGTACAAATCTTGGAGTAGCCCCGTCTCTCACAAGGGAAACTCCCCATAGTACACCCCGTCAGGTTTAGTGATAAAATGACCCAGTGGACAGCCCATCTAAAACTGAACACAGATCAACCATGAAAAACAAGAAGAAAGTGCACTAAACTGTGAAAGAAGAAACAAAATAGATACAGCTTCATGCTCAAGATGTGCATCATCGAGTGAATTATAAGTAGCACGGCGTCGTAGTTGCGTGGTCACGGTGTTGGACCATGATCCGTGTTCAAATCCCCCTTGTGCCTCATTTCTGTTCGGTCTTCGTCTGTCGTCATCACTGTCCGCATTGTGACTTAGCAGATGACAATTTTTAATTTTTTTTTATTTGCCTGTATGCGGTATAAATTTCGATACGGTGCCTCGTGAAACACCAAACACTTCGGCTCCCTCTGTTCTAACCACGACTGACACTTGAAGACCAACGCACAGGTACCGTTCATGAACAAATATAACAGCGCAAACTACTGACTTGGCTAGCATCCGCGTTAATGTTCGACCACGAATTTCTCGCGATATTTCCATATTTTTGTCCCGCGTTTGTAATTAAAAAAATAGTGCTAAATGCTTGTTCTTTCGAACTGATAAACATTCCTAGAGAATTACCTAGAGAGGTGGCGTGGTGTTTAGCACATTCGGGAGGACTACGGTTCAGATCGGCGTCCGGCCATCCAGATTTAGGTTTTCCGTAATTTTCCTAAATCGCTCCAGACAAAAGCCGGGATGGTTCCTTTCAAAAGGCACGGCCGATTTCCTTCCCCATCTTTGACACAGTCTGAGCTTATTCTCCGTCTCTAATGGCAGCTATTGCAATTTGTGTGTAGAGACAACTTTAATTTTACTCAGATGCATAACCCCCTAATCAGGTTCATAATTCTAATTAACCATTGCGCATTCGCTGGGGATTTATTTTAGGCTACTGTTCCGGGTGATCTCACCTGAATCGGAACTAATAGGAGGGTCATGGCAACTATTGTAACTATGGTATATATTGTGAGCCGGCCGAAGTGGCCGTGCGGTTAAAGGCGCTGCAGTCTGGAACCGCAAGACCGCTACGGTCGCAGGTTCGAATCCTGCCTCGGGCATGGATGTTTGTGATGTCCTTAGGTTAGTTAGGTTTAACTAGTTCTAAGTTCTAGGGGACTAGTGACCTCAGCAGTTGAGTCCCATAGTGCCCAGAGCCATTTGAACCATTTTTTATATATTGTGAACATGTGGTATCATCATAATCGTAGTAAATTCTTTCGAAAGCCAGCGGTAAATAGTACCCAAATCAACCGACAGATTATGACCGCATATGAGGATGACTCGGTAACCCTGCACGAAACATTGAGAGTGAGCTGGGCCCAGATACAAAATGCATCCCCCCATCTACCCTACTCACAATGCCTCAATCTACGTGACTTTCACCTCATTCAACAGCTAACCATTGCCCGGGAGGTGCTTTGCAAACGGGGCGGATATCCTCACGGCATATCGGCGACAGGTGGCACTCATTGATAGCAGTGCAAATGGCATTCAGCACCTGCCCCATCGTTGCAACGCTGTATGAGAGCACTGGGGGACTATTTTGACGGAAAGTAGTTGATTCTGAATCAATTTTGATCCATTTGTAGGCGTGCACAATAAATTTACTCATAGTTCTAGTGCTGTGTTTTCTTTCAAGCTCTCCCGTGAGCGCCGGCCGCTGTGACCGAGCGGTTCTAGGCGCGCCAGTCTGGAACCGCACTGCTGCTACGGTCGCAGGTTCGAATCCTGCCTCGGGCATGGATGTGTGTGTTGTCCTTAGGTTAGTTAGGTTTAAGTAGTTCTAAGTCTAGGGGACTGATGACCTCAGATGTTAAGTCCCATAGTGCTTAGAGCCATTTGAACCATCTCCCGTGACCTCCTGTGCTGGAATCCCTTTTATGCTGGCAGTCAGATAGAAACTGCCTTACCGGCTCAATGCACATCGTGGAGTTCTCATGTTTTCACATTATCGAAAGATATACCATAGTTCCCATGACTTATGGAATGACCCTCGTATTCTTTGAGTGTCCAGGATCGACAAACCGGTCGGGGTGGCCGAGCGGTTCTAGGCGCGCCAGTCTGGAACCACGCGACCTCTCCGGTCGCAGGTTCGAATCCTGCCTCGGGTATGGAGGTGTGTGATGTCCTTAGGTTCGTTAGGTTTAAGTAGCTCTAAGTTCTACGGGACTGATGACCTTAGAAGTTAAGTCCCATAGTGCTCAGAGCCATTTTTGAACCAGGATCGACAACGTGAAAGTACAATGTGTTAACTGTAAGACGGCTGAGTTGTGAGGGGAGTGCAGGGAGAAGAGGAAGCAAGCATTGGCTGGCGAGGAGAGAGGAGCCGATGGGGGGGGGGGGGGGGGGAACAAGGCACGCCTACCAGTTGCAGTGCTGGCACTACAAATTGCGCGTCATGCTTACACGAAAGCAGACGAAAGGCTTGGAAGTAAAACTCGCTTTAAATGTTGTTCGTAAACGAAACTGAAATCGTCATGTACATTAAAATCTATATATATAAAAATGAATGTATGTATGTTTGTCTACTATGCACTCACAAACCATTCATCCGATTGCAATGAAACCTTGGTGAGTTGTTCTCCGAACGCCCGAAAAGAGTAATGGAAGCAATTTTTTTCTGCTCCCTTTCCCTTTCGCAGCAGTCAATCACACGCAATATAATTTTGCGAGCATCGCTACGTAATACTGGTTTCCTTCTAACCGTAGGCCTACCGGTAGGGGTTGTTGGCGACTCCCGAGGTGGGCTAGCAACTGCTTCTGCACTCATTTTGATGACGTTTAGCACAACTGCACGATAAAAACACGCAGAAAAGTACAGCGCAAAACAATAACGAAGCAGACGACAATGGCTACCTTGTACAACACAGTCAGCTATGTAATGTTGGCAGCAGTCGCAACTGCGTGCCTACCGAAGCCTCCCGACGTTTACCGACTTCTACCGATTCAGGACTAGGGAGAGGTCTGCCATCTAAAAGTTTACACACTGTAGACGTTACAAGAACATTCAGTGTTCGCCTCACGATAGGCAGCATTTTCTTCTACGTGGCACTTGTACCGTGACTGAAGCGGCGAAAGATTCTAATAAAATCTGTACTGCCGCGAGAGAGGGCCGGGAGCAAGGGCTGCCGGCTGTCGGGCAGTCGCCAGTGGGCAGTGGGTCGCTGGTGGCAGCACACGACACGACACGACACGGCTGGCGCGTGTCCTTCATTAGGGGCGGCAGAACGCCGTGCGCGTAACGAAAGGGAATATGCCGCCTAAAACTGACGCTCGTCATTAACCCCCGCCGTGATTGGGAGAGCGCGTGGCCTCCGCCTGCAACGTGGCAGCGGCCGGGGGGATTCCCCAGGCGGGGAGAGGAGGCGGAACTCCCCTGTCGGAGGAGCGGGGAATCCCTTTTATGGCGGGGAAACCCCGCGGGACCTCGCGGCTCGCGCGCGCCTTTAATGAGCGCGACTGTACTGCCGCGTCTCCGCTCCTACCTCCCCACCAGCCTGCTTATTTGCCTGTCTTCTCTCTCTCTCTGTCGTCGTGCGCTATCCGTCCTTTGCTCATCCCACACTACTCTCGGAGGCAGCGACGTCCTTTTTCTCCCCGCCCCGAGGAGAGAGCGCACGGCACGCCAGCGGCGGTAGGAGCGCAGCAGTATACGCGACGCGCTGACGCCAGCGCAGCTGCCGGCACAGTGTACTTACGTCGTCGCCCTTCTTCTTATTCAGCGCCAGCGTGCGGGCGCGCGGTAACGATATGAAAATAATGATCTGCGAAGTAGGCCGCTGCCGCTGCCGGCGCAGGCGGCTGCGACGCCTCGGGCGACGCTCAGTTTACACCTCACGGCGCCGCCTCCCGCCTCCGCCTCCGCCCTTTAATTTTCCAGGGATTTTCGCCGAGCCGAAAAACTTGCCTGCTCGCCCGCCAGTTTCGCGACAGCTCGTAGCGCTCACCACCTCAGAGAATGCGCTGCGTGTTGCTTAGAACACGACACCACACCATACCTGCACTCTTCCCATCATTTACGAAGACGTGGCAACTATTGGCAGAGACTCTATCGAGAACCAAACAGAATTGAATATACGTCCAAATACGGAGCGAAGCCGAGTTGCTACAGCACTAGAGGCTTCAGGCACGCAACTGGAAACACTCGCAATATTCTCAGTTGCTCTTACTCGGTTATGTTCGTAGCCAATAGATACAGTAACTGTGCATTTTTTTGGATGCACCATAAATTAAACAATTATTTGTGGTGCACATTAGAAATCAAATTAAAATTCAACTTCATTTTTGGTAATTTTTTATGGACTTACGCCGTGGTCCAAGGCATATATGTCTGCCTAACGTTTCGTCTCTCAATGTTCGAGACATCAGCGGCTATAGCGACATTACTGTCTTTCCGTTCATGCTTGAATAGTAGTGGTTAGATCTTCATAAAACCATAATATAGGATAAACGAATGTTGTGATCCCAGTGCATGATCAGTTACTGGCGATTTATACATGTTGTCCAGACGACAATTGCTCTTTTATTCCTGCGTGTTTGTGCGTCTTTTTGTAGTTCCCATGTAAACTTGACCGCATGTACAAGGTATTTTATGTACTCTCTAAGTATGGAAGATGAAACGTTAGGCAGAGTAATATGTCTTGGACCACGGCCTAATGCCTATAATGCTAAAATCTCCAAATACGCAAATACCAGCCGTGGATGGCTCAAATGGCTCTGAGCACTATGGGACTTAACATCTATGGTCATCAGTCCCCTAGAACTTAGAACTACTTAAACCTAACTAATCTAAGGACATCACTCAACATCCAGCCATCACGAGGCAGAGAAAATCCCTGACCCCGCCGGGAATCGAACCCGGGAACCCGGGCGTGGGAAGCGAGAACGTTACCGCTCGACCACGAGCTGCGGGCACCAGCCGTGGAAGCTGGCATTCTATGATTCAACAACTTCAATATTTACATTAGAAATTGTTGTTGCAGTTTCTGTTCCTGTCGTCGTCGTCGCCTCCGTCGTCGTCATTTGGACTTTGGGCGTAAAACAACTGCTTTATTAAGGACAGCAAATATTTTACTTGGATGATTGAGCCATAAAAAACTAATAAATCTCTTTTAAACATTTGGTACTACAACTTTACTAACCATACTCCAAGATATTCCAGACGCATAATTGTCAATGTAAGATACAATATGAGGCAAAAGCCTTAACATTTGTGGTTGGTTCACCGACAATAAGAAAACGGACTGGCGATCAGCGGCGATGCAGGCGTGAGCGGGAGCTGCACCACGCGGAGATGCCGATGTGGCTTCTCGAACCTTCTAGAAAGTTTTCATTTAAAACTTCCGGGCTGAGTGGCCGTGGTCGATGTACAAAATTGTCACCTAACGTTTCGTCTCCAACTGCGGGAGACATCTTCTGAGGTCATCCGGCTACTGTGCAGTAGCCGGACAACAACACCGACCCTGAAGGCCTACATTGTACCTCTAGAACGTTGGCATATACACGGTCCCACACATTAATGTGACCACGGCGTATATTCTCTGTCAGCGTGCAATATTCACTCACAGACGGCAGGTGGCAGCACTAGGTGTGGGGGATATATCAAGCGTGTCGGGTGGCGAGAAGAGCAGTGCCGTCGTCGTCGTAATGCGGGAACGGAGCGATTTATCTGACGTCCAAAACGGCACGATTATTGGCTTCCGGGCCAAGTGTGGAAGCATTTTCGAAACCGCTAAGATAGTAAACTGTTTGTTTGCCGCCGTGGTTAAGGCATAACGTGAATAACAAAATGGCACCATCCAAAACCGGCGCGCGAGGCAACTGAGGGGCACCACGGTCCGTAGATAGTAGGGGTGCAAGACGGCTGCGATGATGTGTACGGGTGAATAGACACGCAACTGTTGAGCAACTGACTGTCCAGATGAACCAAGAGGCTACCACCGGAGTCTCCTCAACGACCGTTCAAAGAACGTTGCTATGGTCCTCCACACAGCAGGCGTCTGGTTCATACATCCGTACTGACTGCAGTTCACCGGTAACGACGGCTGGAATTTGCACACCTATACCGCAGCTGGACTTCCACTGAGTGGCGATAGGTAGTCTTCTCATACAAATCACTTTTTATGTTCCATCGGCTTGAAAGAAGAAGAGAAAGCCGGTGGAATACTACAAACAATTACTCAGTGGTGTCACAACAACCAACTCAGGATAGCCGAAAACAAAATAACATACACTTTACTGAAAGGATCACTCCAAAGGAATCCTTCAGTTAAAATTGGGGACACAAACATCAAACGAGCACACATTACGCGCTATCTTGGCGTTCACATAGATGAAAAATTGAATTTCCACGAACACATAAGGCTAACAACAGACAAAGCAGAAAAAATACTACACAAACTGGGGAAGCTAAATTCAAAACAGTACAGACTACCTCTACCAGTCATACGTACATACCACTGTGCGCTCTTCGAATCAGTACTCAGCTTCGCAGATAGTACGTGGGCACATAGACTGAACGTGGTCACCAACAAAGCATCCGTCAGACGATGGCAGAGAAGTGTCCTACTTAGGCTATCTGAAGCCTTCGGTACCACCTCAGCGGATGCACTGTGTGTGGTGCTCGGAATACGCCCCATAGATATAACTATCAAATACAGAGCTGCAAGGTACTGGTTAAAGGTGGGGAGACTAGATAAGGTACACACAATAACCGGTGTGCCGATGACACCATACGTCACCTAAAAAGTTGGCGTTTGGATACATGGCAAGGTGAGTGGGATGTAAGTGATAAGGGACGTAGACTGCACAACTTCCTCCCTGACATAAGGGAGCGGTTGAGAATGAGACATATCGATCCCAGCCGCGGTATGGTACATTTCTTAACCGGACACGGACCTTATCACACGCACTTAAACTGCGTGAGTCTGAGGCAGACACCTACATGCACATGCGGGGAAGAAGGTTCCCCAGAACACACTGTCTTTTTCTGCGGGCAATGCCCGAACAGTAGACATACACTACACTTACACTACACAGATACAGACATAGATATATACACAGCAATAAGAGACGAAGAACAATGGGCACAATTAAACGCACTGACAAACAGTATTTCAAAAACAACACATGAAGAGTATGTGCGGACACGACATTACAGACATGTCTATGTGCAGCGTAACAACAATCTTCAGAGGATGGACAGCGATACCCACAGTAACAGCGAAAATAGTGACAATGAGGAGGAACAGAAGGAGAGAGCTGAGATGTGACAGTAAATAAGCAAAAGTGCTGGCGACCTAGCCAAGAAAACACCAAATGCTGTACATGGATGGGCACCTAAAGTAGTTAATACATAGGATTAGTAATAAATAGGATAAGCAACATTATTTCTCTACTAATAATCATTTATATATATATATATATATATATATATATATATATATATATATATATATACAGTATGTGTGTGTGTGTGTGTGTGTGTGTGTGTGTGTGTGTGTGTGTGAGTGGCGGTCAACGGCTCGAAGAAACCATTCCGAGGTATGCACCGTCAGTCACATTCGGTGATGGTACTAACAAATCTCTCCTGTATCCTATCTTCTTTTTATATTCTTCTTAAAAAAACAACAAAATTTTATTTATATTTCAACCTTAAATTATTATTTTCAAAAGTATCATTCTTTGTAAATGTTGTAGATAGAACAAAAGAAAAGAAAACTGTAAAAAGATGAAAAACGAAAATTGTAAGATGTACGACCTGTTTTAAACATCAGGCAACAGGTCTATAATTAGGCAATAAATAATAAATAAATAAATAAATCTGCCTGAGACATCTGAAAGCAAACACCTTGCTAGAATTGTCGAAAGAATCCAGGCCGGAGGATAGTGTTTTTGTCTGGGAATGTTTTCATTGCATTTTCCTAATGTTCTCGTCATCCTGGAAGGTGCAATGAATCAACACTTTTATGTATCTATCCTCGGGAACCATGTGCACCCCTACATGCAGTTTGTTTCTCCTAGGTACGATGGCATCTCCCAGCAGGACCGACCGCGCGGTGTAGCCACGCGGTCTCAGACGCCTCGTCACGGTCCGTGAGGCTCCCCCCGTCGGAGGTTCGAGTCCTCCCTCGGGGATAGGTGTGTGTGTGTTGTCCTTAGCGTAAGTTAGTTTAAGTTAGATTTAGTACTGCGTAAGCTTAAGAACCGATGACCTCAGCAATTTGGTCCCATAAGTCCGTACCACAAATTTCCAACTTCCCAGCAGGAGCATGCAACGTGTCACACAACTCGTAGTGTACATCCGAGGCTCGAAGAGCACGTGGATGAGTTTACAGTACTATCCTGGCCACCAAACTCTCCGGATTTAAATCCAGTAGAGAATATGTGGGTCTACCTCGATCGGGCTGTTCGTGTAATGGATCCTCAGCCGAGAAACCTAGCGCATCTGGCAAAGGCACTGGAGTTGTCTTGGCTCAGTATCCCTGTCGATACCTTCCAGAACCTCTCTGACACTCTTACTGCGCCTCCGCACTGCAAAAGGTGTTTATCGGATTTTTTGGCAGGTGGTCACACGAATGTAACTGGACCATGTAGATACGCTTCCAGTGAACAGTAGGGCCAAATGGACACAAGTATCCCTCTGATCTAGAGGAGTCAATTCAGTCACGTCCCTTGAAGCGGGAGGGAAATGAAACAGTGCGTCAGTAATTGTACTATTTGGAAAATAAATACACTTAATATAATTCTCGTAAGACCGAGTGAGATTAAGAGTTCGTCACTGTTTATACAAAGTATTTTGATTACGTTTCCTTAAAAAATTACGTAGCCTATCTCACGTCACGGACACGGAAGAGTTTACTTGTAGGGGTAACTGCACCTTGTTTTGAGATTGTGACAACGGTGGACAGAAGGCAAATATGTTTCTGGTGGCAGTCGATTCTCAGTGGCGTAATAAGCTCAAATAGTGGTTCAAACAGTGGAAACTCCAGGTAGCAGTACCGAAAATGTAGGAAAAGACGGATTACTACTTACCGTACAGACGTCACGTTAAGTTGCATACAGGCACACTTAAAAGAAACTAGCATAAAGCTTTCAGTCACAGCCTTCATCAGTAAAAACGACACACACACCAGTCATACACAGAAGCAAGCACACCTCATGCACATACGACCGCCAGCTCCAGGATTCCGTCCCGAGATGCTGCAGTTGGCAGACATTAAAGGTAGATGGCGTTGGCCAACCAATGTGCTTACTAAAAGCGATTGCCTAACTAAGCTACATATGTAAAGGCAAATTAGGTAAACCAGTGAATTACTAAAATTAAATTTAGTACAAGAATATTAAAAAAATAGGTTCCAAAACACAAAATTAGTACGGGCGAAAAGGCATGTATTAAGCGCCAAATTTTTCAAACGTGTCGAGCAGTAAAGCTTAAAATGACGCTACAGCATTACTCAGGCCGATAAAAGCAGTTAAAAGGTAAGAAGTAAAAAAGGTAGTGCGACATTCACAAAAAAAGCTGTTGCCATTTTTCACCCCTAGGCCAATCTGATGAAGCCCAAAAGGGCGAAACGCGTCATTTCCAGTAAAGAAAACAGATTTTGTAACCGGGATTGTCTTATTTTAAGAAGAGGATAATTGTACAGTGCATCTACACCTACTGCGCTTTAAAATGGCTTGCAAGGCCGAAATTAGCCAATAATTCAAGGTATAATAAACTGAATACTTGTGATAAACGGCCGAGGTGGAAAACTTCAAAATGTCCTTTAAGTCTGTCACAGTGCGATTATTCCCTGTTTTCTCATCGCTGTTATTTCCATTCACACTGGTTTCTTTAAAGCTATGCGTATAGGATAAGTTATCTTAAAGAATGTGTTACGGTGTAAAGTCAAGCGCTGGCACGCCAGTCGGGTATGGCAAAGCAGAGAAGGCTGTGAGAAGAGGTCAGCCAATTGCATGCTGACCGACCTCCCTTCCAGGACGACAATGCGACGGCAGCAGCTGCTACGTGAAGAGGACATAAGCGCCGTGCCCAATTGGTGGCGTCCCAGTTGGATAGC
The DNA here is from genome assembly GCF_021461385.2 of Schistocerca piceifrons. Taxonomy (NCBI): domain Eukaryota; kingdom Metazoa; phylum Arthropoda; class Insecta; order Orthoptera; family Acrididae; genus Schistocerca; species Schistocerca piceifrons. The sequence continues at coordinate 212,124,504 of NC_060138.1, forward strand.
AGTTTCAAGCGTAGCCACTTGGATAGCAGCTTCAATGTTAGCCACTTCGATAGCAGTTCAGGACAGACTTCTGTCTGTTAGAGATCAGCAGTCACTGCGAAGACATTATTTCATATGTCGCCCTTTACTTGCGACATACCTGTGTAATTGCCAAAGTTGGGTGCTGCATTTCATCAATTGTAATAAAACCCATTAATACGACTTTTTGAATGTTTGTCTAGCGAACCGAGTATGCAGGGTTTCTAGACACGACAAGATTGGCTAGGAGGTGTAAGAATAACATAGCGACAACCTGGTAATGTCTCGAACCCTGAGCAACAGCTGCTACAGATTTTTTGTTGTGGGCTTTTGCGTTTTGCTGGCGCATTAATTCTATCTTGTGTGTTCTTTGCAGTGGTGTTTCCATGTTTTAAAAGCGTTTCTTACATTGTTTTCAGGTGGGCGTTGCAGAAATTTTCTTTGCTTGTGTGTCTCTTTTTCTTGCTTGCATTGTCTGTTTATTGCATATGCCTATTGCAAAATGAGCAACCCTCCTCTCCCACCCCTTGCTCAGGCGCCTCAGCTGCTAGCGATAGATGCATCGCAGCTAACACAGATGTTTCAGTTTCAGACGCAGCAGATTGCAACCCTTCTAAATACGGTACAGTAGTTAATCGGCAACCACGCACCGAATGCAGCGCAACATGCAACAACTGTAGCTGCGAGTGCCATACCGCCTTTTCGCCGGTGTAACGAAAAAGAAGAGGAATGGTTGCAACAGTATGAAGTCCACAGCATTGCTCCCGACGTACCAGAAGTGCGATGTTTCGCCTCATTTAGAAATTGTTCCCTAACGCCATTCTGAGTGAACTTTCCTATGATAAGGATACAGATTCCCTAACTATTATCACCAACAATTCAATGTAATTGCTGCTAGGTACCAATTCTTTTGTTGCAAGAAAGGTCAGAACAAACTTATCGCGAGTGGGTAACAGATTTTCAGGCTATGTCGAGGAAATTCAAATTCAAATGTGCTTGTGGTGCTTTATATTCAGATGTTATGTTGCGTGACGCGATCATGTTTAGTGTAACTGGTGTCAAACTTAGAGTAAAGATTTTGAAACAGTCAGGTCCATCATTTCATCATATAGTGCAAATTCTAGATCAGTATGATTCTGGTGCCATAGCGGCAGATAAATCTGCGCAGCCACCAATTTGTTGGGTTGAGTCTTCCCTTGATCACGACTGGCCCAGTAGGCAGCAACAGCATGCGTGCGCCAAGCCATGTAAACCGTTCTCTAAACAGGTGGCTACGTCAGAGAATAGTATTAAAACAAACGCCAGGATTGCCCGTCCAGACAATCACAGTGTTATGCTTGTGGCGCGAGAGGTCATGTATAATCACTATGTTTGTCATAGAACAAATACCGGAATTCTGCACACTCACAAAAATCTAGTGACAAGGCCCATGTAAACAATGCACTGTATTCAAAGCCTGCTGCAGGCATTAGAACAACTAGCAAGCGAACAATTTCTTCAATGTTACGTCATTCCAACAAACTTTTTTTTTCATTTGCATCTTCGTAGGAAACGCGTGGAATTGCAGTTGGACATGGGTGCCTCTGTTACATTGCTGAATCGTAACACGTATGAACTGTTAGCTTCTGACGCCTATCTGCAACTACCACGCACCTGACGGCTTATAATGGACAAGACGCTCCCATTCTTCGAAAATGTACATTGCCTGCCATGTATCACTCGCATATGCGAACTGTAACATTCATTGTGCAATAATCACGCGATTGTGAGAACATATTTGGCCTCGATTCGTTTGATTTGTTTCACTTTCATACTCAGTGACTGCATTCAGTGCCTAAGACAGTGTAGCTAGCTTGCTGAAAGAATTCCCTGAACTCTTTTCTGAAGGTTTAGGCAAGGATAACAGTTTTGTTGTACATATTACTATGAAAGAGAATGCTCAGCCGAAATTTTTCCGGCTCAGAACTGTTCCCATTGCATTACGGGACAAACTCGCTGCTGAACTTAAAGAACTGCAAGATAGTGGAGCTATTGAACCCATACAACATAGTCAAAGGGCAAGAACGTCAGGTTGTATTCGCCTCCGTGTTGACTTTAAGTATGCACTCAATCCGCAACTGTAATTGATACTCATCCATTGTCACGCCAAGAGGATCTCATGGACAGATTAGGCGCTGGTCGCTACCTTCCAAAAATTGGTTTGCGCGACGCATATCTTCAAATACCACTAGATGAAGAATCTCAAACCGTATGTGTTGTGAGCACTCATCTGGGCTTCTTTAAATATTTGCGTTTGCCTTTTGGCAGTGTTTCCGCGCCCATCATTTTGTAACGGTATTTGGAACAGCTGACTGCACAAGTACCAAACTGTTCAAATTATTTGGACGATATCGTCGTCGCAGGTCGCACAACTGAAGAACACATTGCAAATTTGGGTGCTTTGTTTCGTGTGTTACCTGATGCAGGACTAAAGTGTAGACTGGAGAAGTGTGATTTTTAAAACCTGAGTTGCAGTATCTTGGTCATGTCATAAACAGTCAAGGTGTACATCCTCTTTAGTCATATTTGTTAACCATATGGGACCTGCCAGTTCCTCGCAATGTCACAGAATTTCAGTCAGTCTTTGGGAAAATGAACTATTATACTCGGTTCATACCGAATGCTGCACAAATCTTAGCTCCATTGCATCGCTTGCGTCACACGAACGTCCCCTTTGTCTAGACAGATGAGTGCCAAGACGCTTTTCAAAAACTTAAAGATGCATTGCTCATTGATTGATGCTTGGTTCACTTTGACCCCGACAAACCAGTTGTGTTGCAAGTTGACGCTTCCTCTTACGGCATCGGTGGAGTGCTTTCGCAGAAAATTGGTGAGAACGACAGGCCCATTGCTTTCGCGTCAAAAGTGTTGCCCAAAGCTCAGTGTAACTATCCACAAATACAGAGTGAGGCATTGGCTGTTGTGTATGGTGTCACCAAATTCCAGCACTATTTGTATGGCAGAAAACTCTGCTTAGTAGCGGATTACACATCATTGCAGTCCTTATTATGAAGCCGGTTCCTGCACGATCTGCCCAAAACCCGCAAAGATGAGCTTTGCTGTTGTCTCAATACCAGTACGAGATTGTGTATCGTCCCACAGCTCAACATGATAATGCGGACGCACTTTCACGTCTTCCGATTGGACCTGGTCCAGACTTTGACGCTTCTGCTGCATCTTGTTGCCACATAGGTGCTCAGGATTCTGAATTGCATCTTCCTTTGCTATAACCTGAAGGAAAATTGTGCATACCACGGAAGCTGATTCAGATTTAACATTTTGCAAAAAAGCATTCACACCTCTTGGCCTCACTCACTGCATAGCGTAAGGAACTCTGTAGTGCGCCGATACTTTGCACGTCTGCATAGCTTCACTACACAGCAAGGTGTGATTCTTGTTCAAAATGACGGTGGGCAGTCACGTGTGTTGATCCCCAAAGCACTGCAGGAAGAAGTGCTGCAGTTACTTCACCAAGGACAATGGGGGATTATTCGTACGAAACAGTTAGCGCGTCGACACTGTACTTGGCAGGCTATGGACGCCCAAATAGAGCAAATGACGTCACAGTGTCACGCATGTGCGGAAAATCAGTCCGGTCCGTGACAAAAACTCTCTGCTTGGCCTAAGTCGTAATCACCATGGCAACGTGTGCACATAGACTTTGAGGGTCCTTTTTGGAACACTCGTTGGTTGATTGTGGTAGACTCATATAGCAAGTTTCCTTTTGCTCTGCCAATGAACTCGACAACGTCACGTAGCACAGTTCAGGCGTTGTCCTCTATTTTTTGTCTCGAAGATTTGCCTGAAAACATAATGTCGAACAACGGCCCTCAGTTAACGTAGAATAAATTTGAAACATTCTGTGAGTTCAATGGCATGCAGTATCTAACTAGCGCACCGTTCCATCCACAGTCAAACGGCGAAGCGGAACGTTTTATTTATACAGAGAATATCGTATAGTTCTTGTTTCTCTCGATCAGAAAATATCTCACTCTCAGTAATTTTAGCACAGATTAGATTACTGCACTCGATATGATAACTTGGTATCGTCCCCTGTTACTGTCGGTACGACTGATGCACTTGCTGCTGAGTAAAGTTCGTCGCTTTCGATATCTTTGTGCTCTGGCTCATCCAAGAAAGGAACGACTTTGCAATCACCCCCTCCATTAACTACTAAAGCCTCTTGTTCAAAGTCCACAACTGCTTTATTTAGACATAACCAATTCAGTTTCAACAAAATAGGTAAACTAAAATTTACTTTTTCTAAAAAGGCTATTTCAAGTCTGATATTCCCGAAGTAGACTTTTTCCCTTATGGGTAGTCTCCTCACACCTGTAAAGACAATCTTACCCTCTTTTATTGTTTTCTTGTGTTATACTACGTGACATCGCTTTCATCATACGTCCTAAGTCTATAATAATTCCCGTGGTTTCCCGATATAGAATTCCCATTACTACTGGCCGTTTTTCGTTTATCTAGACCAGTCTTTTTCTGTTCCCTCTCTACAAACAGTTCATTCCTGAACTATTTTTTCTCGTTAACACGTCTCCTACAGGTTCTGTGCAAATATTTTTTCTGGTCCCTTGGAACAGATCCTAGTTAGAGACCGATAGTCTTTATCTGCTGTTATTGCGATGGGCTCACAATTCACTGTTTGACTATTCTCAAGTATTCTGTTCCCATATCTGGGTCTCGCAACGGTATTGTGATATGATTAGCTGCATCTTCAATACGATCGGTTTTACTCCCGATATTTGGCACCTGGAGGCTGCCCTTTAATACGAACGATTGTATCCCAGCAATAAAATCGCGTTTGGTAGCAGTCTGGTTCTAGATACAACGCCGTTACCGATTTCATTCACATGGATACCATGCCACAGACAAGTTTGTGATTCAGGGAAAAGGCGAAGTAAATGAACATTCGTACGCCATTTAAATTGACAGGTGCTATAATTGTATAAGAAATCAAATATACAATTCAGCGCTGAGGGCTGAGCTCATATATTGAAATAGTCCGACGTGAAATGCTTTCTGTACACTAACTCAAAGGCACATTACAAATGTAACACTCCACATAGAAGAAAAATGTCATTTAAAGTGTGATAAGCTGCATATAGGTCACATAAGACTTATGATGCCTATCATTGAATTGACTTTCGGATCGCATGTCCTACAGAACAAGTACTAAGTCAAAGAAAGACCCACATTTAGCACACGACCTTCCGAATCCTGTAATCCTGTGAAGTTCACTTGTAACGAAGCTAAATACAATGCACACTTTGATATACGTCTGCTCAAAAGCTACCATACACTGTCGAGTCACATTAACATGACCACCGCTGCGCGAGGTAACCGTGCCGTCTCAGGCGCCTCGCCACTATTCGCGCGGCTTGTCCATCCGGAGGTTCGAGACCTCCATCGGGCATAGTTGTGAGTGTTGTCCTTAGCGTTAGAAAGTTTAAGTTAGATTAAGTAGTGTGTAAGCCTGAGGACCGATAACCTCGGCAGTTTGGTCCCACAAATGGCTCTGAGCACTATGGGACTCAACTGCTGAGATCATTAGTCCCCTAGAACTTAGAACTAGTTAAACCTAACTAACCTAAGGACATCACAAACATCCATGCCCGAGGCAGGATTCGAACCTGCGACCGTAGCGGTCCTGCGGTTCCAGACTGCAGCGCCTTTAACTTTGGTCCCACAGGAACCTACTACAAATTTCGAATTTTCCTAATGTGACCACCTGTCAAAAGCCTGTATAACCACCTTGTCAGCGGGAGACGCGCAGGAAGAGAGTGAATGAGGTTCTGAAAAGTATCGACAGGGGATGTGGGAACCACGCCGTCTCCAGTGCCGTGGTCAGCTGTGCTACGTTTCTTCATTGAAGCTCCATGGAGCGAACCGCTCGATCGAGCTGGTCAACCAGATTCTCGACTGGGTTTTAATCCGGTGGGTTTCGAGTCTCGGATGAAATCATCACATTCTCGTACCAATAAAGTCCGCCCACGGTAGCTGAGTGGCGCAGTCCGCCTTTAGCCGCGGAGCAGCTCGGACTTGTTTACGTCCCGGCTGCGAACGTTCGCGGAAGAAGCGGTGTTTACACCGTCGTCACTCGCGTGTGTTACTGTTTGAATCGAACGCAATGGCACACAATTTCCGAAAAACCACGATACAGTTCACGTTCTGTAACGAGTATGCACGACCGAAGGCATTCGAAATCGAACGTTTCTTGAGGGACGAAGTGCAACTTAATTACACTGAGGTTATTGGAATTCATTTATCGATCGTGAGCAGCACTCTTTACGTAAAGATGATTGACGACGCAGCATGCGATAAGATCATTGAAGCTGCCAAACGAGGATTCCAGTTCCGACACTCCGATGGTCATATTGGCGAAGTGTTAGTCGCTCATTCGGGCCTGGGCGTGCGTACGATTCGAGTCTTTGAGCTGCCATTCGAGTTACCAGAATCCTTGGTCACTGAATCGCTCCAGCCATATGGCAGAGTTATCAGTCATACGGCCGAACGTTGGACAAGTTTTAGCACGTATCCAGTGCTGAATGGTGTCCGACAGGTGCGAATTGCACTTACGAAACATGTGCCATCGTACATCAACATCGGCGGCTGTCGAGCTATTGTCATCTATGATGGACAGCCCCGGACATGCTCCGGGTGTGGTGGTGAAGGACATCTTCGATCTGCGTGTATGCAGAGGAGACTCGTGCAACTCCCCAGCGGAGACCTCCAGAATCCGACTACACCAACGTCACTGCCGATGACTTACGTGGCGGCGCTTCGCGGGGAGGTGACGCCGAGGTCGGAGCGCACTATTGAACCGACGCCGCAGTTGATTGAGGCGCCTTCGGACCCCACTGAAGAAGGAACAGCTCCCACCAACCCTCAGTGCCAGACATTACAGGTGGTGCAGAAAGAGGATGAGAGCATCACAACAGGCATGGAAGCTGAAGTGGAACGGCCCCAGGGCGTTGTAGCGGCGGCGAGAGCGCAGGTGATGCAAGATTTGCCAACACCAGAGGCCGAGGTTAGGGCCCGCAAACAACGCTCGCCAAAGCGCCGCAAGAAGCGCCGACTAAACTCTGCGGAGACGCTCCCTTCTCTTCTTGGAAGCCCAGATGAGTCTAACACTATGGAACAGTCTGACTTGGAACCACAAGCTTCGGATGTCGCAGACCATATGAATTCGGACAGTGAAAAGATGTCATGTCGCTCGGAAGACGCATCCGCTCCGGGGCCTGCTACCCCTTCTGCGGTGGAGTCTAATGCTGCGAAAGAACAACAGATGTCACACATCAATGCCGCACAGGAAAATTTGGAGCACCCCAATAGTATCAGCTGGTATGAACAGGACGACGAAATCACCGATGCGGACCATTCTACTGGTGGGGACTCGCATCCGTCCGCATCTCAAGAAACCTAATGCCGCAGGGACACGTCCGTCGGGCGACCCTTTGCGGATGTGCAAAGGGACTATCGATACGGTGAAACTTTGTCATTTTAACATCATGTGGAGATGACAGCTACTCGACCCCAGGCATACAGAATAGGGACAGTGAATGTAAATACCATTAGATCGCCCGTGAAACAGCAGTTGTTTAGGGACATGATATACGCGTCGGATGTGGATATACTTATGGTGCAGGAAATTTACATTCCTGAGTTCCAGGAAGTCCATGGATACATCTCCTACACCTCGCCGCACTCGAACAACGACAGTGGAACGGCGATATTGGTCCGGGACGGGATTCCGGTCCGAGACCTGGCTTATCTACCTTCGGCACGAGGACTGGCGATAACTGTTAATGGAATTCGCATTCTCAATGTTTATGCCCCTTCCGGCACCGACAACAGACGGGCGCGTGCTAGATATTATTCGGAAGAGATTGTGCCCTTATTTACCGGCAGATTCGATCATTTCATTATAGGTGGTGACTTCAATTGTGTTTTAGCGCAAAAAGACCAGACTCCACATTACAATACCTGTCGTGAATTGCATGTGCTATGCCGGGATCTGGAGTTAAGCGACACCTGGGACATGATTCATAGGAACCGTGAGGGATATACTTTTTATACCAGTCACTCGGCGAGCAGACTCGATCGAATATATGTTTCGGTTGGCCTACAGGATAAGGTGGTCGACGCGGAACGATGGCCTGCGGCATTTACTGATCATCTGGCTTACATTTGTACCATATCACTCCCTAGGCAAAGTGTGTGGAGAAGCCGCGGGACATGGAAGCTCAATTCGTCACTTTTGGCGGACCCCGAATGTCGTCGGAGAGTCGAGGAGGTATGGGTCACATGTCAACGCCGTCTACCAACATATACCTCCGTGCTTCAATGGTGGCTCGAATGTACTAAGCCGGCATTAAGAAGAGCTCTCATACAGTATGGTCGGGATAAGACGAGATGGCAACGAGACACTCTTGATTATTATTACACCATGCTTCGTGAGCTGTCATTCCAGGTGCCGTCTGCAGAACATCATGCGGAAGTTCATCGTGTCAAGGCACAAATCCTATCGATCACGCGACGACGACTGGGTGGCATCCCAATACGGGCCAGATGTCTCGATACCATCACTGGGGAACGTACCTCGATGCACCATGTGTCGCGGGAACATAAACGTTACCCCCGAGCATTGGTAACAGAGCTCCACGGTTTAGATGGCCGTCAACTGACAACACAACAGGACATTGCAAATGAATTTTTAGAGCATTTCCGCCACCTCTATGCCGGTACACCGACGGACCGTCTGGTGGGGGAAGAGATACTGCAACATCTGCAAACGACACTGACAGAGACGGATAAGGTAGCGCTTATGGAGCCACTCACAGAAGACGATATAAAGGTGGCACTCACAAAAGGAGCGGCCCATAAATCACCAGGACCAGATGGGATTACGCTAGAGTTTTATCGAGAATTCGTGGACATGATGATGCCACAGTTGGTGTCGATGTACAATGAGGCGATGCGTCCGGACATGCGCCTACCGTCGGATTTTATGACGGGCTTTCTTCTTCCTATCCCGAAGATGGCGGAGAGTCGTAGTGTTAATCAATATCGGCCTCTCACTATGCTAAACACCGACTATAAAATCTTTGCACGACTACTAGCGTCTCGTCTCAAGCTGGCGATTTCCAGGACAATATCCCCTGATCAGGCTTGCCTAGGGGTGCGAAGCAACATCTCCTCGGCGTTAAGTGAATACCGTGACGTTATCGCCCTTGCAGAAACGTGTAAAATGCGAGCAGCGATGATATCTGTGGACTTCGATCGTGCGTTCGACAGGATAAACCATGACTTCTTGGTGTCAGTCATGAGTCGAATGGCGATTCCTCCGGTTTTCATCTCCATCGTTATGAGGCTAATACGAGGGGCTACATCGAAGGTGATTGTAAACGGTCGGGAAGCGGGCTCGATTCCTATTAACAGCTCAGTCCGACAAGGGTGCCCACTCTCCATGATGCTGTTTGCGATAGCGCTTGAGCCGCTGATGTGTGTTATGAGGCGCTCACTTACTGGGATAGCGCTTAATGAGAACTCTTTCATTTGTCGCGCATATGCGGACGACCTGATCCTTCTTGTCAGATCAGGACATGAAATTCGTCAGGCTGTTGAACATCTAGACTCTTACGGGACGGCGGCAGGCAGTGTCGTTAACATGACGAAATCCAAAATTATGCACATTGGACGGGGTCTGGTCGACGTACCGGGACCGTTCCAGACGGTGGAATCGCTGAGATGTCTGGGGATTACATTTACCCGTTCACTACGGCGGTCAGCGGCGGCGAGTTCTCGGCGGCTTCTGCAGAATGTTCGTCTGACGATACGCAACAACTCACTGAGAGCCTTTGACATGATCCAGCGTGTGGCATACACCAACGTTCACATAGCGTCACGAATGCCCCATTTAGCGCAGATCCTACCAATACCGAAGGGTATCGCCGACCGCCTCATGGCTGCCTTTGGTTACTATGTTAGTACTGGGATGTTATTTAAGATCAAATATGATACGTTAACGCTACAGTTCCGGAACGGTGGCCTCAACCTCACAAACGTGCGAAACAAAGCTCTGGCGCTTTACATGCGAGCAATGATACGCAATTGGCAACAAAGAAAGCATACCATAACGTCAGCTCTGATAGAAGCACTTGTTCCGCCTTCGTACGAACCCCCTATTGCGGTGGGCAATATTTCGCCTTCTCTTGCACACATTGCCTCATTTCTTGTTGATTACAGTTACGTTCGTCTGAAAGTCCCTTCAACGAGAATACCCACGACTCGGGAGATCTATAGATGCTTGATGGATCACCATGGCCGCAACATAATGGAATTCAAATACCCGTCGAGAACGTGGAACCACATTTGGTGTGCAGTGCATACTCCATTACTGTCAACAGCAGCGAGATCGATGTGGTATATTCTTATAAACCGTAAACTTGTGACCAGGAGTCGATTACATACAATTCATATGGTCGATTCTCCTCTTTGCACCAACTGTGGACTGTTAGCCACGGAAGAACATGGTTTAGTGTGTGGCGCAGCGAGGGACGTCTGGATGCTGACGCGTCGAATATTGGCCTTCCTTCGGCGCACTAACTACACAGAAATCACATCGGATGTACTTTTTCTACCGGACAAGACCTTTTTTCCGAATCAAAAGACGTATGCGGTCAATTGGATCGCTGGACATGTATTCGTACGATATTAAGTCCGTGATGGATTATTGGTTGTATTTACAAGAACAACACGAGCTCATACGGAGTCATACGAAATACAGGACTTACTTTTCCAATTTTTTAGGAAGTGTTTTTCACAATCCGCCCGACAGCTGGGGTGTCCCAGAACTGGGAAGACTCCTGCAGCAGAACGACTAGAGACACTGGCAGAAATGGTCAAGATTATATGGCTTTCTGCCAGGTTTATGATGCGACACCGCGTGCTGCAGGGATTTTGATGCAGATGATAACTTCATTTTCACTCCCGCCCGTGACTAGGATTGTCATTTACTTTATTCCTGTTAAAAAAAAGAGGGCGGGCTTTGCGTTGATTTTATGGTTTTCAAATTTTTTTTGCTGTCTCGATACTTTACTTATCCCTAGGACAGCACAATTGTACGAATAAAGATTGTTTGTTTACCCTGACTTCCTGTTCCCAAAAAAAAAAAAAAAGTGGTCAGCGCGACAGAATGTCAATCCTAAGGGCCCGGGTTCGATTCCCGGCTGCGTCAGAGATTTTCTCAGCTTAGGGACTGGGTGTTGTGTTGTCATAATCACCATCATTTTCATCCCCATCGACGCGCAAGTCGCCGAAGTGGCGTCAAATCGAAAGACTTGCACCCGGCGAACGGTCTGCCCTATGGGAGGCCCTAGTCACACGACATTTACATTTTACTAACAAAGAACCATTGTTCCTGCGTTTTTTAGTCGAGACACTGACTCATCCTGGTGCTCTTCGGACCATGCACGTACACTGCGATTTCTATGACACGTTGCTGTGCCCTGCTGGTAGTTGCCATCGAGCCGAGGGAAAGCAAACAGCTTATAGAAATGGATTTGTCCCGAAAGATAGATCAATACTCGTGTTGATCCCTTGTGCCTTCCACAACGACGAGATGACCCAGGAAATGCAACGAAAATATTCCTTAGGCCATAACGCTCCAACCTCCGGCCTAGTCTGTTTCGACTATTGTCGCAGGGAGTTTGCTCTCAGACGTTTCACGCCGTACACGCTAACAGCCATCTGTCCGATGAAGCATACGATGAGATTCAACCGAAAAGGTCACCTGTCTCTATTAAGTGGACGTCCAGTCGCGTACCGAGGTGTAAATTCCAGCCTTGGTCGCATATGATCAGCAGTCAGCATGGATGCATGAACCAGGCACCTGATGCAGAGGTCCATACTCAGCAACGTTCGCTGAGAGGTCGTTGAGGACACACTGTTGGTAGCCCCTTGATTCATTTGTGTGGTCAGCTGCTCAGCAGTTGCACGTCTGTTCGCCTGTCCTTAGAAAATGTAGTCCATCAACAAAGGAGGTGGCTCACAAAACACTCGTTCGACCTATACTTGAGTATTGCTCATCAGTGTGGGATCCGTGCCAGGTCGGGTTGACAGAGGAGATAGAGAAGATCCAAAGAAGAGCGGCGCGTTTCGTCACAGGGTTATTTGGTAAGCGTGATAGCGTTACGGAGATGTTTAGCAACCTCAAGTGGCAGACTCTGCAAGAGACGCGCTCTGCATAAGGTGTAGCTTGCTGTCCAGGTTTCGAGATGAGGTATCGAATATATTGCTTTCCCCTACTTATATCTCCCGAGGAGACCACGAATGTAAAATCAGAGAGATTCGAGCGCGCACGGACGCTTTCCGGCAGCCGTTCTTCCTGCGAACCATACGCGACTGGAACAGGAAAGGGAGGAAATGACAGTGGCACGTAAAGTGCCCTCCGCCACACACCATTGGGTGGCTAGAGGAGTATAAATGTAGATGTAGATGTACACATCTCTGCAGCCGTCGTTCACCCCTGCATCCATGGCCCGCGACGCACCACAGTTGCCTCTACGACAGTTTTGGATAGCGCCATTTTGCCACGTTCGGTATACTTTAGCCACAACGGCACACGAAAAGCTTACTAAGACAACCGTTTTGGAAATTCTTCCATCCTTAGCCCCAACGTCAATGATCACGCCCTTCTGGATGTCAGATAAATTGCTACGTTTCCGCATTACGACAACGGTTGCACTGTTTCCCGTGTAACGCTGCTAGTGCTGCTAATGCTGACATCTATCGTCTCCGAGTAGTTGCACGTCGACGTCGGACGTAGGCGATGGTCACATTAATGTTACTGAACTGATTACGTCTGAACATCTGCTTGATATGGCGTGCTGAACATGGCAATGCCTGCCTCACCAAACAAAGATCAGCCAAGAAGTAGAGTGGTCTGTTGGATGTGAACAGCGCGTAGGGTTGTGCAGTTGTAGGTGAGCCGCCAGCAGTGGTGGATGTGGGGAGAGAGAAGCCAGAGTTTTGAAATGTTAATATGATCGGACGAGCTGGACGTGTGTCCGTCAAAAAAGGAAATTTGCCAAACTGGTTGTCACAAATTATACATACATATTATGACTTTTGAACACTATTAAGATAAATACATTGTTTGATCTCTATCAAAATCTTTCATTTGCTGACTATATGCCTATCAGTAGTTAGTGTCTTCAGTAACTAGAATCTTGTATTTAGCTGGCAGTATTGGCGTTCGCTGTATTGCAGTAGTTCGAGTAACGAAGATTTTTTGTGAGGTAAGTGATTCATGAAAGGTATAGGTTATTGTTAGTCAGGGCCATTCTTTTGTAGGGATTATTGAAAGTCAGATTGCGTTGATCTAAAAATATTGTGTGTCAGTTAAGCGATGATCAGAATAAGTAAAGAGAGAAATGTATGAATACGTTCAGTTTTGCTCAGCTGTTTGAAAATCAAATAACGTAAGAAGTTTACCAGCTCAGTAATTCATAATTTTTCTAAGGGGATGTTTCAAACATTCCAATCGGGTGATTCGGTTTCGGATACCTTAGCATTTCAGAATCTCGGAAGAAATCACCGCACTAGGAAAGATGCATGGTTCCTGCATTTTTCATTCGAGACTCTGATCGACAGCCTGACCTAATTCGGGAGAAACGCAATACGTATCGCAGATTTAGGAAGAATGGAAAGGCTCTCGTTATTAAGTGACCGCCTTTCATAGTGTAACGAATGTTTGTATAAGGTAGTGTTCTGTTTGTCTTGTAATTGTTATGGATGAACTAAAATGGGAAAATGAAACCCAGTGCCAGCACTTACCTTACTCATTTCGAATAGCACCAAGTGGACCCCCGAGGATTACATCCCCATGCGACAGACGGATCATTCGCAACAGTGTCACATGCCCTCACTCCACAACGCACTGCCGAGGTTTACGAAATTTTATCCAGGACATAAAAGCAAAGTCTACTGATCATAAACTATACGCCATCATATCTCCTTTCCTATCTGGCCAAATACGCGAAGAAATTTTTTTCGACCAGCAGGATTCAAACCAACTACCCCGAAGCGAGCGCCACTGCACAAGCTTACGTTTGCCGTCTCGACTACGAAGGATGGCTCGACTTATACCGTGCTATACAAAAATAAAGGGCTTACGATTTTCAACCATAGCCTCATTAGGAAATTATCAATCATATTCAGTCCCTTTCTTGCACTTTGACACATCTCCCACATTTTCCTCTTCGGAACCATTTCTCCTAAACGCCGCTCCTTCATTTCTTACTATACCTCATTTACCACCTTTGCTACTTTCACTAATATCACACAAAACCTGTCAACAACGCAATGAGCATAGAGCAAGGTGCTTGGAGAGTGGTAGGCCCAAACCATCAAGTAAATATCATCAACGCAATAAAACAAAATTTTATTTGAATTGTCCGACACTGCGCCCACAATAAATAATAATACAATGAAATAACAGCAAACGCAGCAAACGCCCAATAAATTAGTTTATGCAATAATTCAATTCACGAAACTGGGAGCAACGTCCTACAGCATGTGGCCAAGTAACACAGTGACTGATATTTCTAAAACATAACATTGAAATACAATTAACAGATACACAGTAATCAGTTCACAAAGCGAATACCTCTTTCAAGTTTCCCAAAATTACATATTACATAGTCCCTAGCCAGAAATATTTTTAGAAGAATGATTCAAGATACTAATAAATAGTTTATATCCTACGAATAAAACAAAGAAGTTAAAACAACAATGCTTCTGTGTTACGACAGCAGCTGCTAGCTCTTTAATAGTCAAGCAGGCCGGCCGAAGTGGCCGAGCGGTTCTAGGCGCTACAGTCTGGAACCGCGATACCGCTACGGTCGCAGGTTCGAATCCTGCCTCGGGCATGGATATGTGTGATGTCCTTTGGTTAGTTAGGTATAAGTAGTTCTAAGTTCTAGGGGACTGATGACCTCAGAAGTTAAGTCCCATAGTGCTCAGAGCCATTTGAACCATTAGTCAAGCAGCAATAACAAGTGCTTCAATACTTTAAATTGCACAAATAAAAGCAAGATTGAATTAGAGCAGTGCTTGTATCTGACGGCAGCTCCAAATAATTTAAACCCCACACATAAAAAAATAACAAGTTAAAACACTAGTAGCTATATTCATTTTTGTAATAGCTGTAACTAATGACAATGGCCGCAAACATTTGAATAGTTAAACAGAGAGTCCTGATTAACCCTGGTCCAAGGGTAGTACAGCTAGCTTGAAACACGGAAGCGCACTGCAAATGAGGAGAGCCAAATCAAATAAAATTAAGCAAAGTAGTGCGTCAAATAAGACAATTTACCAACATCACAACTCCGAAATTTAGGGCCAAACGTAATCACTGAGCAACGACAGACTAACTGTATCAAACTACATTGACGGAAAAAATCGCAGCACTAAAAAATAATTAATGTGGAGTAATTAAATTTCTGGAATATAATTATCTAGGGAAAATATCATGTGATTAACAGTGCACGATCACAGATTACTGTAAGCGCGGGATAAGCCATTGCAAATGTGAAATACTGGTACATTAACAAAAGGAGTAACTACCATAATGCTGAATGCATGTATGCAAACGTGTACGCAATGTTTTGTACAGGTGCCGGTTGTCAGCTTATAGGACGGAGTTCCATGCCTGTTGCACTAGGTCGGTCAATACAGGGACGATTAATGCTTTTTGCGGATGACACGGGAGTTGTTTTCCGATGATGTTCCATATGTGCTGGAACGGAGGCAGATTTGGTGATCTAGCAGGCCAAGACAACGTGTTGACACTCTATACAGCATGTTGGGTTACAACAGCGGTATTTGGGCGACCGTTATACTGTTGGGAAACATCCGCTGGATTTCTGATTATGAATGGCAGCACATCAGGTCGAATCACCAGACTGACGTAGATATTTGCAGTTACGGTGCGTGGGATAACCACGAGAGTGTTCAAGAGGTCATAAGAAATCCCACTCCATACAGTAACTCCAAGTGTAGGTCCAGTGCATCTAGCACGGAGACAGGTTGGTTGCAGGCTCTCAACATTACCAACGCACGGCCATTACTGGCACCGAGTCAGAAACAACTTTCTTCAGAAAACACAGCAGACCTCCACACAGCCCTCAATGAGCTCTCGCTTGACACCACTAAAGTACACTATTCGCCATTAAAATTGCTACACCAAGAAGAAATGCAGATGATAAACGGGTATTCATTGGACAGATATATTAAACTAGAACTGACATGTGATTACATTTTCACGCAATTTGGGTGCATAGATTTTGAGAAATCAGTACCCAGAACAACCACCTCTGGCCGTAATAACGGCCTTGATACGCCTGGGCATTGAGTCAAACAGAGCTTGGGTAGCGTGTACAGGTACAGCTGCCCCTGCAACTTCAACACGATACCACAGTTCTTCAAGAGTAGTGACTGGCGTACTGCGACGAGCCAGTTGCTCGGCCACCAGTGACGAGACGTTTTCAGTTGGTGAGAGATCTGGAGCGTGTGCTGGCCAGGGCAGCAGTAGAACATTTTCTGTACCCAGAAAGGCCCGTACAGGACCTGCAACATGCGATAGTGCATTATCCTGCTGAAAAGTAGGGTTTCGCAGGGACCGAATGAAGGGTAGAACCACGGGTCGTAACACATCTGAAATGTAACGTCCATTGTTCAAAGTGCCGTCAATGCGAACAAGAGGTGACCGAGACATGTAACCAGTGACACCCATTATCATCACGCCGGTTGATATGCCAGTATGGCGATGACCAATACACGCTTCCAACGTGCGTTCACCGCGATGTCGCCAAACACCGATGCGACCGTCATGATGCTGTAAACAGAACCTGGATTCATCCGAAAAAAAATGACGCGTTTTCCCATTCGTGCACCTAGGATCGTCGTTGAGTACACCATCGCAGGCGCTCCTGTCTGTGATGCAGCGTCAAGGGTAACCGCAGACATGGTGTCCGATCTGATAGTCCATGCTGCTGCAAAAGTCGTCGAACTGTTGGTGCAGATGGTTGTTGTCTTGCAAACGTCCCCGTCTGTTGACTTAAGAGATCGAGACGTAGCTGCACGATCCGTTACAGCCATGCGGATATCATGCCTGTCATCTCGACTGCTAGTGATACGAGGCCGTTCTGATCCAGCACGGCGTTCCGTATTACCCTCCAGAAACCCACCGATTCCATATTCTGCTAACAGTCATTGGATCTCGACCAACGTGAGCAGCAATGTCGCGATACGATAAACCGCAATCGCAATAGGCTACAATCCGACCTTTATCAAAGTCGGAAACGTGATGGTACGCATTTCTCCTCCTTACACGAGGCACCACAACAACGTTCAGCAGGTAACGCCGGTCAACTGTTGTTTGTGTATGAGAAATCGGTTGGAAACTTTCCTCATGTCAGGACGTTGTAGGAGTCGCCACCGGTGCCAACCTTGTGTGAATGCTCTGAAAAGCTAATCATTTGCATATCATAGCATCTTCTTCCTGTCGGTTAAATTTCGCGTCTGTAGTACGTCATCTTCGTGGTGTAGCAATTTTAATGGCCAGTAGTGTATCAAATGGCCCTGGTTTGGGGCATCTGGCCCGGAGCTGTCCTTGAAGTAACCGATTTGTAGCAATCCATAGTGTCACTGTGGTGCCAGCTACTGCTCAAACTGCTGCAAATGCACTTCGATGCGCTATAGCCATACACAAAACACGACGGTCTCTCCTCTCCGTGGTGTCACGTGAACGTCCGAAACCCGATCTTCTTGCGAGCACCGCTGAAAGCAGTAGTGTACAGTGGCCACATTGCTGCCAAGTGATTCTGCAGTACAGCAGAGGAAACATCCGCCTTCTCGTAGTCCTATTACACGACCTCGTTCAAACTCAGTGAGGTGTTCATAATGGCGTCTTTGTCACCTTGAAGGGCCGGCCGCGGTGGCTGTGCGGTTCTAGGCGCTGCAGTCCGGAACAGCGGGACTGCTACGGTCGCAGGTTCGAATCCTGCCTCGGGCATGGATGTGTGTGATGTCCTTAGGTTAGTTAGGTTTAAGTAGTTCTAAGTTCTAGGGGACTGATGACCTAAGATGTTAAGTCCCATAGTGCTCAGAGCCATTTGAACCATCACTTTGAAGGGATTGTTGACAGACATCAACTCACCACGTACAGTCTCAAAGGTAACTATGCTCACGACAGCTACAGCGTGTATTTAAAGCAAACCTGGTCTTCATCCTCATAGTGGTACTACTGCGCCACTCTTATGCAACTGGCGCGAAATGTCAATAGACATCTTTCAGATGTAGAAACACGCCTTCCAACTTTCGTTTATGTCTCACAATTCCTTTATGTGTGCGATTTTTTCGTCAGTGTATTCCTGCCATCTACCGCAGGCTACAAACTGATAAGTGGCAAATTTAAACCATAAGACAAAACATTCCATTTCAGCCCGCAATGACAAGAACAAATAACAGGCGGAAACGATTTAATTTGAAAAATTGTCCACTGCGAAAGAGTTTGCCGACAAGTATCATCCACCGAGTAAAATGCGACTACACTCAAAAGAAACAGGATTTTGCAAATAGCGCTGAATAACAAGGATTCAGAAAATATCGTTCTTGTGGGTCACAGCTAGCTCTTTATTCCCATGAAGTAATGAGTGCTGTCGACAAGGGATCTCAGATCTATTCCATATTCTTAGATTTCCAGAAGCGTTTTGATACCGTTCCTCACAAGCGACTATTAATCAAATTGCGTACATATGGACTATCGTCTCAGTTGTGTGACTGGATTCGTTATTTCCTCTCAGAGAGGTCACAGTTCGCAGTGATGGACGATAAATCATCGAGTAGAACAGAAGTGATATCTGGCGTTCCGCAAGGTAGTGTCATAGGCCCTCTGCTGTTCCTGATTTACATAAATGATCTAGGTGATAATCTGAGCAGCCCCCTTAGATTGACGCTGTAATTTACCGCCTAGTAAAATCATCAGACGATCAATTCCAATTAC
This sequence comes from Schistocerca piceifrons, assembly GCF_021461385.2. Taxonomy (NCBI): domain Eukaryota; kingdom Metazoa; phylum Arthropoda; class Insecta; order Orthoptera; family Acrididae; genus Schistocerca; species Schistocerca piceifrons. Next base: position 212,143,639 of record NC_060138.1, read on the forward strand.
AAAATGATCTAGAGAGAATTTCTGTATGGTGCGAAAAGTGGCAACTGGCACTAAACAAAGAAAAGTGCGTGGTCATCCACGTGGGTACTAAAGGAAATCCGATAAATTTTGGGTATACGATAAATCGCACAAATCTAATGACTGTCAGTCGACTAAATACCTAGGAATTACAATTAAGAGCAACTTAAATTGGAAAGACCACATAGATAATACTGTGGGGAAGGCGAAACAAAGACTGCGCTTTGTTGGCAGAACACTTAGAAGATGCGACAAACCCACTAAAGAGACAGGCCACATACACTTGTCTGTCCTCTGCTGGAATACTGCTGCGCGGTATGGGATCCTTACCTGGTAGGATTGACGGAGGACATCGAAAAAGTGCAAAGAAGGGCAGCTCGTTTGGTGTTATCGCGCAATATGGGTGCGAGTGTCACTGATATGATACGCGAGTTGAGGTGGCAGTCATTGAAATAAAGGCGGTTTTCTTTGCGGCGAGATCTATTTACGAAATTTCAATCAACAACTTTCTCTTCCGAATACGAAAATATTTTGTTGACACCCACCTGCGTAGGGAGAAATGATCATCATAATAAAATAAGAGAAATCAGAGCTCGAACGGAAAGATTTAGGTGTTCCTTTTTCCCAAGCGCCATTCAAGAGTGGAATGGTAGAGAAGTAGTATGAATTTGGTTCGATGAACACTCTGCCAGTCGCTTAAGTTTGAATTGCAGAGTAACCATGTTGATGTACTGTACTTTAAAGGAAGCTTTCCGGCATAGCTTTCCGCGACAATCAAAGTTCTGAAACGTGTTCACCGAGTACAGTTCTATCGGTTGAACAGCGGCTGTCCCAAATATATTTTGTTGACACCCACCTACGTAGGGTGAAGTGATCATCATAATAAAATAAGAGAAATCAGAGCTCGAACGGAAATATTTAGGTGTTCCTTTTTCCCAAGCGCCATTCGAGAGTGGAATGGTAGAGAAGTAACATGAAAATGGTTCGATGAACCCTCTGCCAGTCACTTAAGTGTGAATTGCAGAGTAACCATGTAGATGTAGATGTAGGTGTACTGTACTTTAAAGTAAGCTTTCCGAGATAACTCTCAGCGTCAAGCAAAGTTCTGAAACGTGCTCACCGAGTACAGTTCTATCGGTCGAACAGCGGCTGTTCCAAATGGCCATTGGTGCCTTTATCTTCTGGCCCCATCTCGCGACGCGGCGATCTCCTCACTGACCCGTCGCATAGCTGCTATCTTGACCTCCCGAGCGCACGTTCAGGCAGCTGCTCGCGCCGACCTCCTATGAAGGCACCCGCCCAACTTGTTCGCCAGGAGTGCAGAGAGCACTCTTGTAGACAGTCGCTACCTTGCCTCTTGACTGTCAGACCAATACTCTCTATTGCAAGCCAGGTATATCCGTAAAAGGCTCGGAACTCGACGCGCACTCTCTCTGTGTCGACACACGCAAAGCCGTTGCTTAGTAACAGTCTTGCTGTCTATCCCCGCACAATATCGAAAGGAGCCGAAACGTCTCACACACAATGGCCTGTGTCAGGTTTTTGAAGTCGTGTATGTTCCCTATCTCATAAATATTTTTAAAACCATGTAACAGGTTGGTGCATAAGTTCGCACCTTTTTATTTTGTGTGTAGGTATTCCGGTTGGTCTGGGTTTATTTATCGATTGTCGTTTTATATTTGCTGTTCACTGTTGCTATTTAACTTTATATATTGTCATCTGGAGATAGTGAGCGGAACTGTGGACGCTAGAAGATGGAGTGCCAAGTAGAGAAATCGGAACATTTCCGGCATATTGTTCTGTGCGAGTTCAGTAAAAGGTTGACAGCAATGGAGGCGGCCAGAAACATTTGCACCGTGTATTGGGATAATGCTATCGGACAGAGCACGGCAAGAAAATGATTTTCTCGTTTTAAAGAGAATCGTTTTGACATAAGCGACTCTCATGTCCAGGAAGACCATAGGGGATTTGATGAAGATCGTTTATACGCATTAATTCACAGTACCCGAGAACTGGCAAATGTGATGTACTGTGATCATTGTACCATCATGTGACACTGACATGCAGCGGGGAAGATTCAAAAATCAGGTGTTTAGGTACTGCATTCTCTAAGCCAAAATCACAAAAATCAACAAGTGGCTATATGTACGTCTTTGCTTGCTCGTCATCAATTGGCTCGTGAACAACACCGACCTTTCCTCTCCTGTATCGTTACTGGTGACGAAGAATTGTGTCTTTATGCTAACATAGCCGGCCGGAGTGGCCGAGCGGTTCTAGGCGCTTCAGTTTGGAACCACGCGACCGCTAAGGTCGCAGGTTCAAATCCTACCTCGGGCATGGATGTGTGTGATGTCGTTAGGTTAGTTCGGTTTAACTAGTTCTAAGTGCTAAGGGACTGATGACCTCAGAAGTTAAGTCCCATAGTGCTCAGAGTCATTTGAACCATATGCTAAAATAAGGAAAAGAAAGAAATGGTTGAGCCCAAAAGAAGCAGCAACTTCCGTACAAAGACCCCTATGCATCCACCAAATATAATGTCATTCATCTGGTGGAACAGCGACGATGTGGTGTAACGCGAAATAGTTCTCCGAGGTGTACCCATCCCCCTGTCTTTTGTTGGCGACAACTGAGATGTCTTGTAAACGCAATACAGGAACAATGACCAGGCAGACCTCGTGAAGAGATGCTACTCCACAGTACCATTAGCCGGCATTCTGTTATGGGAACGAACTTTTTCGCGACGGCACTTATATATAAAACATTCTCGGTATTCTTGCCGCGTCAGTTCTGGATAAAAAACCGAGCTTTCAACGATTACCTCCATCGTCATCGTCAGGAGCTGACTGTTAGCATTCTGTTAGACTGACAAAAACAGTATACGAATACAAGCGTTGGGTTTTGAAGTCATTCAACAACCACCTTATTCACCCGACGTTCCGTCCGCAGATTTTTCACCTTTTCCTCTCTCTAACGAACAAACTTCAAGGAAGTTCCCTTCCGGATGAAAGTGCGCTTCGAACATGGCTCGACGAGTTCTTCACCTCAAAACTACCTGATTTCTACGGTTGCGAAACCGAAAAGTTGCCCCAGCATTGGCAAACTGTTGTAAATAATGAAGGAGAATGTATTATTGAGTCTCTGTTATATGTATCTGTCAAGTTATGGCAAAACGCTAGGAACTTATGGAGCAACCTAATAAATATGTTTTTGATGGAGCGGTCATAGCTAACAGTATACAGGTAGCACAAAATAGATAGGAATACATAAACACCAGAAAAACAGTGGCTACAAATTCCCTTCGAAAAGACAGAGACATGTCGACAAGTGACAAGACTGCATCATAAAGGGGTACCTAGATAAAATCTTGATGTCTACTAGGTGGGGATACGGTTGGGGTGGGGGTTAAGAAAATATCAGGAGACGATACGAACGATAGACTTAGTACAACACCCCAAAAAAGTTTTTTATGATCAAGTATCACTGTACTGGAATAGAAAATTTCATTATTACAAGACTGTGATATGGCCAGAATGCACATATGCAACAGAAATACAAAGCTTAAGATCAATAAAAATGCAGAAATGAATAACAAAGAAAGACAGATTATGAGGAAGGCAGAAGGGTGGACATAAATATGAAAACTCCGCGAGAAATGCACGCTTCAACGTAAATGCAGATGCCATCGTAACCTGTTGGTCGTGCTGTTATTTTTTACCAATAACGGCACCAGAGCAACGTCCTCAGTACGCTGCACATGTCAGTCTTCGTTCAGAACAGTTTTGTCTCTAGTTGTGGGTGCATTATGTCGGTGCTAAGCGAATTTTTACGTGGGCAGATCATTAACGGTAGTACGGTGGATGCTTACATACCCAAGGTAACCGAAGTGTTTGGTGTTTCGGGAGGTACCGAAAATGGCTCTGAGCACTATAGGGCTTAACATCTTAGGTCATCAGTCCCCTAGAACTTAGAACTACTTAAACCTAACTAACCTAAGGACATCACACAACACCCAGCCATCACGAGGCAGAGAAAATCCCTGACCCCGCCGGGAATCGAACCCGGAAACCCGGGCGTGGGAAGCGAGAACGCTACCGCATGACCACGAGATGCGGGCAGGAGGTACCGAATCGAAGATTTTTACCATATACAGCGCAAGCGGAAAAACATCATCCGCTAAGTCCCAACGCTGACCTAAGTGTGTTCTGAGTGACCTGTGATGGATGGTCATTGACGAGGATTGTGACGACAAATGAGAGGGCAATAGCTGCTAAGGTCACTGCAGAACTGAATGTGGCACTCGCGAACCCTATCAGTATCAAAACGACAGTAAGGGACCTTCATCAGAAGGGAACTGCAGGCCAAGCTGGAATTCCAAAACCACTCATCAGTGGTGCAAATGACCGTAACTGGGACACATGGCGCTGAAGCCACAAAAACGCGCACTATACGGCAATGGAAGAAGGTACTTTGGTCGCCTAAGTCTTATTGCCCGCTGTTTCTTCCATCTTCCATTAAGAGAAACCTGACGGGGATTAGATGAAGATTTGATCAGCTATATCTTGATGTTCCATGGACCCCATTACTTCAAGTGACCATTTTGGATGATTAGCTCCATAGCACTGCACGTCTGTTCTCCAATGGTGGAACTGTGTTCCAAGGAGACAGAACCCCTGTTTACATAGTTCTCATCGTCCAAACCCCATTTTATGAGCACCAGGACGAATTTTTGCAACTGCCATGGCCACCATAGTCATCAGACCTCAATGCTATTTAGCCTTTTGGTCTGGAGTGAAGAGCGCGTGATCGCTATTCACCTCAATTACCGTTACCTGCGGTTGCAAATCTTTTTGCAGGAAGGATGGTAAAACATTCCCTTGAAAATCATACAGAACCTCTGTCCGTATCAATACAAATTATAAAAGTGGATGTACAGTCGTGGACAAAACGAGCGAGATCCCTCCCCTTTTCGTTATGCTGATCCGCACAGCCTTAAAGTCTGCTACAGAGCATAACAGGCAAGGAGACGAAGTGCTACCAACATACTATGCACAGGCGTGAAATTGAAAAAACATCCGAACTATGTCACACTGTTTTCAATCACGTGTGAGACTATATTGAAGCTGATTAGTGTGTTAAACGCAACACGTAAATATAAGATATAAGTGAAAGAAGAAACGCTAATTAGTATGAACTGTACTAACAAAAATGAATTTTAGCTTATCGAAATAACATAACTGTTTTAGTAATACAAGGTACCCCAGATCGTTACGAATTAGCAAAATAATATACGCATTCGGCCGCGAAACGGTCTGTGTCAACGTTCAGACCAGTCATACTGGATTACCGTTGCCGACCTACCATGAAAGTGTGCAAATTTAGCAATGCGTGGAGATTCATAACGAAATTCAGTTAAAAATCATTCAGTGCCACACTTAAGTCAATTTATATTGACATCCACAGGGCGACGGTACAGAATAAAGGTAGCAATAAAACGTATTGGAGGCGCGAAAATTTCTAAAAATGGCTTTACTGATAGTCTAAGAGTGGGACGGTAGAGAAATAGTCCGAAGTTGGTTCGATGAACCCTCTGCCAGGGACGTAAGTCTGAATAGTAAAGAAATCCTGTAGATGTAATCATTCAGATGTAACAACGAAATTTTGATGTAATTGCGACATGTGAGTTACATTTGATTTGAACATTGAAGTTGTTTGCTGTTTATTTATTTTTTGTTCATTATTTTCAGCCATAGACAAACACCTAGGTGCATTAAATTGATACTGAAATAAAGTGTCATGCATGGACCAATAATAATAAATTCTTAACTACTTGTTACAGTACTGCAGTATCTTCCAGCGTCTTCAGAAGTCGATATCGCATACGACGTTTCTAGGGTGTTTATAACTAGCTGTTGCAGAAGACTTCGAACAAAATTTGAATGTAGCTTTGTAAAAGTCCTGTGATCAAACGATCTGAGTTGCTGGCGAATACAGTTTATCCTCACTAGACAGTATATATTATCATTATACACGAGGTGAAAAGGGTTTCGTCGGGTGCGGTGGCCGAGCGGCTGTTTTATTTATTTATTTATTTTTTCATCTTGTTCTTTGTGTTTGGTCGTCGCGGACGTCACAAGACACCCGTTAAAGTTCGTTTGTTGATCCTTCCACTCAGTTTTTTTTTTTTTTTTTTTTTTTTTTACTACAGAGGACAACCAACCAGCTCTCTGACCAGACACGCTGAACTACCGTGCCGGCGTTCTAGGCGCTTTAGTCACGAACTGCGCGGCTGCTTCAGTCGCAGGTTAGAATCCTACCATAGGCATGGATGTGTGTGATGTCCTTAGGTTAGGTGGGTTTAAGTAGTTCTAGGTCTAGTGGACTGATGACCTAAGCAGTTTGGTCGCATAGTCCTTAGAGCCATTTTTTGACCTTTAGCGTAAATTTTCTTTACATAAACGGCCGTATCTTTTGATTGCGTTGACATAGAAGCTCACTTTTTTACACCACCAAGGGACCATACACCGCAGGAAGTGTGATACATTTCCGCTTATTATGTATACCCGTAATCGAGGTAAACGGGTTTTAAGGGTTGGGTAGACAGATAGACGGTCAAGAAAGTGAGACTAGTAAGGTTCCATTTTTACCGATTTAGGTTACGAAAATAGATACGACAGTTACTGAAGATGAGGGCCGCATGAATAATTCCCACTACCCTATATTCGAAATGTTCTGGTTGCAGTCAATACATCAGCATATTACTCGTAGCTACGCTTTCGATCCAAATCACATTTACAGGAATGCAAATAAAATCCATTTGCCTGCCTATACAAGTCGTAATTCATATCCCAACATTAATGCCACCGCGTTTTAGAAGTGCGAGCATTCCCATTGCTAGCTATCTTAAGAAACACGTCGGCTAATGAACGTTTTCTGGCTGTGGCGAGTGTAATGGAGAATTCGAAACATTGTATAACACGTTTGGCAGCTATGTAGCCGTTTATTTCCTGGGGTGGTACAGAATTATCCTACTAAATTTACTCACTAATCACAGTGATTTGATATTTCGATAAACATCCCGGACTATTGTCACATAAGCCGTGACATAAAGGTAGAAAATTCATGTTTTTGAGTCCAGAAAGCTCTATGCAACAGAAACTGCAGTTCATTTTGCCATTTTCATTGCGAAATTGCCGACTTATTCATGGCTGGGGTACTAATAGAGAGCTATTTGCCCGGATTGTCTGCCAGCGCAGTGATAGGTCTATGCTACTGCAAGAGAGGTCTGTTTTGTTCTCGGTTCTAATCTCGATGGAGGCAGATAGTCCATCAGTAAAGCAATTTTAAGAGATTATCGCACCCTCAATATGTTTCATTGCTACCTTTATTCTGTACCGACGCCCTGTGGATGTCAATATGAATTGACTTTAGTGTGGCACTGAATGATTTTTAACTGATTTTCGTTATGAATCTTCACGCATTGCTAAATTTGCACACTTTCATGGTAGGTCAGAAACGGTAATCCAGTATGGCTGGTCTCAACGTTGACACAGACCGTTTCGAGGCCGAATACGTATATTATTTTGCTAATTCGTAACGATCTGGGGTACCTTGTATTACTAAAACAGTTATGTTATTTCGATAAGCTAAAACTCATTTTCATTAGTACAGTTCATACTAATTAGCGTTTCTTCTTTCATTTATATCTTATATTTACGGGTTGTGTTTAACACACTAATCAGCTTCAATATAGTCTCACACATGATTGAAAACAGTGTGACATAGTTCGGATGTTTTTTCAATTTCACGCCTGTGCATAGTATGTTGGTAGCACTTCGTCTCCTTGCCTGTTATGCTGTGTAGCAGACTTCAAAGCTGTGTGGATCAGCATAACGAAAAGGCGAGGGGTCTCGTTCGTTTTGTCCACGACTGTACATATATATGTATGTATGTATGTATGTATGTATGTATGTTCCACATCTCCTCCTAAACTACAGGACCGATCTCAGTCAAACTTGGTACACGTATCACTCACTGTCTGAAGATGATCACTGTAAGGGTAAGAACCATCAACCAGTCAAAGTGGGGGGGGGGGGGGGGGGCGGTCGGAGGGGGAACCACTGTAGCCAAAGATGCACGAATGTCCATACTGCCACATGAATCATGGCGTTTTAATTTGTTACTTCTTTTCTACTAACTGTATTCACGACACATTTTGCAGACGGTATTCACATATACCTCTGTATGTAGCAGCGAAATTGTATCACTATATAAGACGTAGTGCAGGAGATACGACTACATAAACACAGAGATGCCTTAAAAACGTCCTCATAATGCCTGACGTTTAAATTTATTATTTGTTTACTCCTAACTTTGTTCGCTGCACAGTTCGCGGAGGAGGAAGGATCAGATGGACTAACTGGAGATCGGAATAAATACATACTCAGGCAACACGGAGTACTTAACTAGTTTATTATATTCATCCATTACGAGACGACTGTGAGCTGTTCTGAAAGCGAAAGATTTTCCTACACCGTTTAAGGCATGGTAATGTGTTGTGCTTTTGGTGTTTCCATATTGCTGTCCACTCCCTTGTGCATAGGAATAGAAGACCAGTAGAAACATTTAAATTAAGAAATTACATAGAGCATACAGACACGTATAAATTTGCAGATACTGCACATACCAGCTACGATATGGGAAGCAATACTGTGATGTTGATAACCATCACCCTCCTATTGTGGTGGGTGTGACAACGTAGAGAAAGAAGGGTAAAAAGGAGACATAGAGGGAGAGAGGTAAATGGACAGAGAGGGGGGGAGAGGGAAAAGGGCAGAGAGGTGGGAATGGAGGAAACGGACAGAGAAAGGAAAAATGAAGATATGGACAGAGGCAGAGGGAGGAAGAGATGGGCGTCGAGAGCAAGGAGGAAAGGAGATAGAGAGAGAAAGGAAAGAGGCGAAGGTGGAAAGAGAGGAGGGAAGAAGAGATAAGCAATGATGGGGTGTAACAGATAGACAAGGAAAGAGGAGCAAGGAGGAAAGGAGATAGAGAGAGAAGGGAAAGAGGCGAAGGTGGAAAGAGAGGAGGGAAGAAGAGATAAACAATGATGGGGTGTAACAGAAGACAAGGAAAGAGGGACAAGGATGTGGAAAAAGAAAGGGGCAGGAGGAGATGGAATTAGATGGAGGGGGAGATGGACAGAGGGAGAAGGCGTAGATGGAGAGATGGAGCAAGCAAACGGGCAGAGAGAGGGGTGAACGCAAGATAGACAGAGGGAGACTGGTAGGAGCAGCTGGACAGAGGGAGGGGCAGGAGGAGATGGAAAGAGAGTTGGAGGGGGTTGAAGGAGTTCGACAGAGAGACATGGTGGAGTAGATGGGTCAGAGGTTGGCGGAAGCAGGAGATGGACTAACAGGAGATCAGAATAAATATATACTCAGGCAACACCGAATACTTAGCTAGTTTATTATATTTATCCATTCAGAGACGGCTGTAACTGTTTTGAATGCTAATGGTTTTCCTACACCCTTTAAGGCATGGTAATGTGTTGTGTTTTTGATGTTTCCGTATTGCTTTCCCCTCCCTTGTGCTTGGGACTAGAATACCAGTAGGGACATTTAAATTAAGAAATAACACAGGAGAATACAAACGCGTATAAAATTGCAGATACAGTTATGAGGCAGAGTAGAGTAATGTACTATGGATTAGTGCAAAGAAAATGCCCAAATAGATAGACAAGAAAAATTGTGCAACATTTTGACAAAGGCGAACACAATTGGTTTGGGAAAATATATGAAGATATAGTTGAAACTGACCTAAATAATGAGGAAATTTTAAGAGAGAACAAAGAGACAGAACCAAATTTAAGAACTAGAAGGCTTCCATAAGAAAACATTTCCTAGTTGGCATGGACGAAAATGGAAAATTTGGAAAAAATAGATAAAAGTATTGGAGAAAGAGTGAAAATGAAGTTGTGTCATATGCCTGGCTGTTAGCTGGTCTGCAACGTTAGAAGAAGATGCAATCCTTTAAAAGTGAGTAAGAAGAAGATGCAATCCTTTTAAAGTAAGTCATAATCTATCCTTAAATACAGTAAGGCTGGCTAGTGAGGGAGGAAACGGTATAAAAATGAAGAAGGGAAAGTTGCTGGGGAGTGATATCTAACACAGTGAGGCAGGATTATTTTGCTCGCAGAATTAAAACGACAGAGCCGCTGCTCCGGCTGCCTTCACTCCAAGCTATCGGTGACGACGCCAGTACAGAAGCCGACGAGAGTGGGTGTGGACAGCTAAATGTTATGGAGTGGCCTCGCTGTTTATATAGACCCTTTACGGAAAAGTGCTCTCCAGTTGCCAGTGACACCATCCCTATTTAAAGGCGCCAGCCAAGTTTCCTCGGCGGAGTGCAGTTGCCTACTAGAGTGTCGCAGCCGACGACCCAGAAACTTAGCCGTCAGCTTACGGAACTAGCACTTAACTTTTAATGGGCAACAAACAATTTCGTAGGGCCGAAATAAGAATCCTTCCTCTCTATCGCCGCCTTACATATAAGCTGTTGCGTACTACCACTGGCAATTTGCGACTGCAAACAAATGACAGAAGAAGTGTCCGTTGCCAGAGCAGGGCGAAAAGAGCGCGGGAAGGGTGGATATAGGGTGGCTGTGACATGTCGCGTGCGGCAAATTTCATTAGAGGCCGCGATGGAGGGTTTGCACACATGCTGGAATTTGGGAGCCACATTAAAGGTTACGACGCACATCTCGAAGGCGGGCGCGTACGGCCCTATGGCGGCGTAACTCAGGCCAAGTTCGACTATAGCGCCAATATTACTGGCGCGGTTTAACGGTACACGGAAATAAGTTGTCAACCGACAACACTTAGCAGCGCCGTAATAGGCCGTAGTGCGAGCTCGTGGGGTCGCGGCCAACGGAGGGATTAAAACCTCATCGGCACCGAAGGGCTGGAGATGTTTATGAGACGGCGAAAGGTCGAGTGGGTAAGCTGCAGGCAGCAACAGCATGGCACTCCTGCCACTCGTATTACGCAAATGAGAAGACAAACACGCAGCTAGCTGTTACGTTTCCGACCAAATATGACTGTTACAGCTCCTGTTGCGCATAGCTGAACTGCGCCTTGTTTGCTAGCCAAGACACGAGCAACCACAATGCCATTGCAAGCACTTGTTTGCTGAAGAGCCCTTCAGCATATCGCCTAATGATAGTAAAAGTACGCCCCTGGGACCATTAGAACAAGACACATACCCGCTATGTATAAAGGTACGACTCTTCGAACGCTTGTATAATTTTTCCCGCGTTATTAGATACTGTGCCATCTGCCATATACTTGTACACGCCTCCATAGCTTCTCAGCCAACCACAAGGTCACATTGCACAAGAACTGGATGAACAAAATGCAACTCTTTTGGGTAACCTTAGGAGAGCACCGACTGCAGCCCATTTCACTAACACAAATACATCTACATCCACATGATTTCTCTGCAATTCAGAATTAAGTTCCTGGCAAAGAGTTCATCGAACCACCTTTAAGTACATCTCTGCCATTCCACTCTCAACAGCCGCGCGGGGTAGCCGCACGGTTCGCGCTGCTCCCCCCGTCGGAGGTTCGAGTCCTCCCTCGGGCATGGATGTGTGTGTGTGGTGTCCTTAGCGTAAGTCAGATTAAGTAGTGTGTAAACCCGGGGACCGATGACGTCAGCAGCTTGGTCTCTCAGGATATTACCACAAATTTCCAATTTTCCACTCTCAACAGCGAGCGTGAAACACGAGCAAGCTGTGATTTCTCTTATTTTATTAAGATGATTATGATCCAATTATCTGGGCACCAAGGGAACATTTTCACACGCTGAGGAGAAAGTTGGAAATCGAAATTCCTTGGGAAAGTCCTTCTGCAGCGAAACACGCCTTTGTTTTAATTTCTTCCGCCCCAATTCGTGTATCATATCCGTGGCTCTCTCTTATTTTACGATAATGCAAAACAAGCTGTCCTTCTTTGAACTTTTTCGATGTTCGTCAATCACATCTGATGCGATCCCACTCCGCTCAGCTGTACTCAAGAACAGCGTGGACAAGCGTATGCTTCCCGCGCCCGGGTTCCCGGGTTCGATTCCCGGCGGGGTCAGGGATTTTCTCTGCCTCGTGATGACTTGGTGTTGTGTGATGTCCTTAGGTTAGTTAGGTTTAAGTAGTTCTAAGTTCTAGGGGACTGATGACCATAGATGTTAAGTCCCATAGTGCTCAGAGCCGTTTGAACCATTTTGACAAGCATAGTGCAAGCAGTTATTTTAGTAGACCTGTTACATTTACTAAGTGATCTTCCAATAAATAACTGTCTTTGGTTCGCTTTCCCCACAACATTATCCATGTGATCGTTTCAATTTAAGTTATTCTTAATTGAAATCCCTAAGTATTTAGTTGAGTTTACAACCTTTAGATTTGAGTGGTTTATTGCGTAACTGAAATTAACCAGACTCCTTTTATGTACTGATGTGGATGACTTCACACCGTTCATTATTAAGAATGAATTGCCACTTTTTGCACCATACAGATATCTTGTTTAAGTCATTTTGAAATTCGTTTTGATCATCTGATGATTTTACATGACGGTAAATGATAGCAACACATGCAAACAAGCTGATAGGGCTGTTCAGATTGTCTCCTAAATCGTTTATTTAGGTCAGGAACGACAGAAGGCCTATAATACTTCCTTGGGGAACGCCAGATATTAGTTCTGTTTCACTCAATGACTTTCCATCAATTATTACGAACTTTGATGTTTCTGACAGGAAATCACGAATCGAACCACACAACTAAGATGACATTCCGTAAGCACGCAATTTAATTTGAAGTCGCCTCTGAGGAAGAATGTCAGAAGTCATCCGGAAGTCTGAGAATATGAAATGAATTTGACGTCCTCTGTCGATAGCACTCATTACTTTGTGAGAATAAAGAAGTAGTAGCTTTTCGCAGGAACGATATTTTCTGAATCCGCGTCGGTTACTTGTCAATTTTTCGTTTTCTTCGAGGCGATTCATAATATTCGAGCACTGTATATGTTCCAAAATCCTACTGCAAATCGATGTTACTGATGTGGGTTTGTAATTCAGCGAGTTACTCCTATTTCCTTTCTTGGGCATTGATATAACCTTTGTAACTTCCCAGTCTCTGGGTATCGATCTTTCTATGAACAAGAGGTTGTATATGATTGCTAAGTATGAAGCTATTATATCACCATACTCTGAAAGGCACCTGACTGGTATACGATCTGGACCAGAGGCCTTGCCTTTATTGATTTACGCTGCTTCGCTACACCTAGATTATCGTCTTCGAAGTTACTCATGTTGACAGTTGTTCTTGGTTCCAAATAAGGAATTTTTACTTCACCTTTTTTTGTGAACGAATTTCAGAAAATCGCGTTGAGTAACTCTGCTTTAGTGGCACTGTAATCTGTAACATCACCACTGTTACCTAGTAGTAAAGGCATTGTATATGTCTTATGCTGGTGTACTTTACATACGACCAGAATCTTTTTTGGTTTTCTGTCACATATCGAGACAGGGTTTCCTTGTGAAAGCTAGTAGAAGCATATCGCGTTGAAGTTTGCGCTTCGAACATCCGTAAAAATCTTAGGGATGTTGCGTTCTTCTAAACTGGCTTGCTTTCTTCGTTATAATACTTTACCTAGGCTCCACCTCGTCACATCAATTTAACCTATTCCTGTCAACATGGCGAAAAAAAATTATGGAAGCTGCTGCTGTGTCAACCTGGTTGTCTAACATCCTCAAGTTATGCTTCCTAACGACAGCCACATCCATTTCCGAAAGCGATTAGGGTACGCGTAATTCTCTAATCCATTTCATCATTATTTCACTCACTCACTATTCGTTTAGCAGATTCAGACTCTTCACGACCCCATGAACTAAACACGACAATTTATTCTTTTCTGCACTTTCTCCCGCACACTTTCCAATTCGGAATCAATTACTTCTGTGACGTCATCGGTCCATGTTATGCTTTGCCTGCCGCTTCTGTTTGTGCCTTCGAACTTCCTCAGTATTTTCAGCGACTCAAGTCTTCTGATTATGCGCCTAAAGTAGGCTTCAATATCAGACATTCCTGGAAGCAACCTGGTTTTATTTGCAGTAGTACTGACCTATTCCATTCTTTGGTGTCCATAGAACATTAAAGAGTTTCCTGCAACACCGCAGTTCAACGGTACCTATTGTACGGCATTCAGCCTTTCTTATGGTCCATGTTTCACATCAGTACGTCACAACTGAAAAGACCACATCCCTTACTATACAGGTCTTTGCTGTTATCTCTACTCCTAAAAAAATTGTCAAGGATGGACATAGCCTTCCTGCTGAGTGACAAACGTCTCTCGATTTCGTGTCTGCAGTCACCATCAGTAGAAATCTGGCAGCCGAGATAAATGAATGTCGAAACCACTTCATTTTTTCTCCTCCTGTATGCCATGAAGTAATAAGTGTAGATACCGTAATTTATTTATTTATTTATTTTTATTTTTTTATTTGTTTATTTATTTATTTATTTATTTTTTGACATTCAGTATTAGACCAGTCTTGGCACTTTCTTCTTTCACGTTCAGTAAGAGGGTCTTCAGCTCTTATTCACTTACTACCATCAGTAAGGTACTAACTGCGTATCTAAGGTTATTTATATTTATCCCAGCTGTTTTTATTCCGGTTTCCTATCAGTTATTAGAAATTCTGTAACGAAAACATTGTTCGAACATCTTTCCAGTTGTGATGTATGGATGTGAAACCTCGACCATAAGAGAAAGTGAATAGTGAACTGTGCTGTTGGAAGAATCAGTTTTAAAAATCTGTGAAACGTCGTCGTTCTGGATAAGTAGTTCTTGAGTTAAGTCGTTACATCCGCCACCAGCATTGTTGATATCTACTGGAGGGTCGTTGGCCCATTTTAACGTAATGCAATATGTCTCCGCAACGTACTCCACACGTACTCGATTAGATTAAGTCGGGTAACTTTTTATACATTTTAAATATGAAGAAATTTAATTTCGATAATTTAGATTAAAAAAAAGAGCAGGGAAAAAAAGGGAAATGGAAATTTGAAGAATATAGCATAAGAAGCTCGCAAAAAAAAAATATTTTTGAAGAGAGAAAGCATGACTATAGGCAGAGATGGGGGCCCCTCCTCCAAAAGGAAAAATAAATCAATAAATAAAATCCGAGCTCACTATCGTACAACTGTGCGGCAGCTAAACTTGGAGTTAAGCCTGTTCGACTCCTATTAGTGTATGAATTTTTCCCTGCCTATCTTTGTCCGTAAGTTCTGGAGTAAATTCCAAACCTCTTCGCAGTCTCCCATGAAATGAGACACTCTTGACGGTTAACCGTTTGTGTGATGGAAATGTTAAGCTCGACGGTTCCCTTGGTGCTAATCGAGAGAATTAGGCTATGTGCCGGTACCACGTTTCACCCTTTCCGTTCTCTTGTCATCATCGTCCTCATCATCATAGAACACAAACGTAAACACTACACTATCCACTGTCCATTACACTCACCTGGACTCCACAAGAAACACAACAGCTACATACAATTCTCACATATCCGCAAGGAATGGGCCCAGTGTGAGAGGAGGAAGAACGTCCCCATTATTCAAACCTGCAAGGTAACTATGTCACCAATATAAGTAATACTGTGCCATCTACCATATTAAGTAACAAACTCTGTGTGTTGTTGCCTTCACACTTTTATCGTTTTCAATTATTTCGTCTTAACCTTTAAACATGTTTTTGCAACTTGCTAGTAAAGACTTTTCTATCCATGGCTCGAGGGTTGTTGAAACAGGCTACTAAAAGCTCTCCGAGTATTTCTGGCTCTAAGTTGATGTCGTCGTCTTGTAGCGATCGGAAAAACCGACCGGTTAGAACCGATATCGATATTTTAGTTCTCAATAACTGGTATTTTTCACTATTTGTTTGGTCTCAGTTATAACAGGTATTTTTTGTTGTTTACTAATAACCTGGTAAAAAAACGAAATACCTATTAGCCATAGCAGCAGTGTTAATTTTTTCATTTTCAAATAAACCTTTTTTTTAAAAAAGGAAAAAATTTTGTTCGTATAATTTGCATTGGGTTGAAATACTGCGCAATTATATAAAATGGTAAAAGAGATCAGAACTGTTTTCATAACAGTCCTGACAGAAAGGAGCAGCAAACACATAGCATACGAATTGGTACAGCATGGCTGCGACAATACTGTACATGTTACAGTGTGGCTTAGCCTATTTGATGATACGCGTGTACATGCAGTGTGCGAGAATTGCACCATTTGATCTGCACGTTGGTTCCTCGCTGTTGCTGTTGGACATTGGTTGTAGTACAGAATGGCACCATCCTCATTCCGAAAGTATTTTACGAAGTGTGACCTCAGCGAAATAAATACCCCATTTGCTTTAAAAGATTAATAACAGGAAGAACCACAACAAACTTGCAGTACCATATAAGGAGAAAACGTAAAAATTAATATTTTATTCATAGTTTAAAATAAAAATAGAAAGTAGCTGATCTGTTGCCCCTGTCTACACAATATAGCTTTATCTGACCGTAGCCCTTTAAAACATACAAATTAACGTGAAAAATAGTTCTTCAAACTCAGTTTTTACCCTTTAGCACAAACTATTCGTAATACCCAAATAGTGGTATGATCTTCGATTAAAGCATGATTATGAGCAGATTTTCAAAAACGTAGAAGCAGTGGGAGAAAACTTCTGATTTTTTTATAATGCTCAACCATTTATCACTATTCAAGAAAAGCAGCAAACAATTCAAATGGTTTGGTTCAAATGGCTCTGAGCACTATGGGACTTAACAGCTGAGGTCATCAGCCCCCTAGAACTTAGAACTACTTAAACCTAACTCACCTAAGGACATCACCAGCATCCATGCCCGAGGCAGGATTCGAACCTGCGACCGTAGTGGTCGCGCAGTTCCAGACTGAAGCGCCTAGAACCGCTCGGCCATACCGGCAGGCAGCAAACAATTCACAGACTAAGTTTCTTTTATTTGCCTATTTAATTTAATATTTTGATTTTATGTATCTTGAAACTAAGGCAGTCGAAATTTTTCAGTCTTTGTCCGATTTCTACGTTTATTACAGGAAATAATAGGAATAAAAAAAACGAAAATAGGTTATTTCAGAAACCGATTATTTTGAGCGGTTGTAACACTCGGGTCAAACCGACGTTGAAAATGAGACGATGTAACCAAGTATCTTCTCTTAATTTAATACAGCCTCCTCATTTGTAACAGCACCTGAGATGACGCAGACAACACTCAAAAAGGAGCAACTGTAGTTATGACAAGCTCGCTCTACAAAAATTAAATGGCTCCTTCATTGACTAATGCAGACTTGCAAAGAGGAAATTAAGTCTAATTGCTAACTATGTGACTGGAAATAAAAAGAGGAAAGAGAAAAGTAACAAAATTGCTCAGAGATATGAATATTCTGGAAGTGATATAGATGCTGATGTTGCAGTCTAATTTTTCTTCCAGTGAACTTGTCTCCAACACTTAATCGAACCCCCTTGTGGGCCCGGGGGTTATAATAGGCCCGAGGTGTTCCTGCCTGTCGTATGAGGCGACTAAAAGGAGTCTCACATCTTTCAGCCTAAACAGTTACGGTCCACTTTTAGGGTTTGTCCTACACATCTTTCAAAATTATTGAAAGTGTGGGCCATTTGGGGAAGGATGCCTTACGTGGTGCATTCATATTGTCCTGGATCTGCAGCTCCACCTGCAATCCAGTTATCTGGGCAAAGGCACCTTACAGGGTACATCATCTCCTTCCATAGTCTGCTACCCTCTTTTGCCCCCAATGACGATATTGGATTTTTTGGCACCCAACATCCAGCACCGTAGCCAATCGATTGTGGTGGGCTGTCATGTACCCATTTGGTGGTAGCCCCTGACAACATAGACTCGCAAGTCGAATGTCCGAACTTACGGAGACGGCGAGCTCGTAGATGACGTCAAGCTAACCATTGAGGAGTTTAAAGCGAGTACACGGAGCTCATTTGTGATCTGTAATGTGGATATAGAAATAGGTGGAGGCGGAAAATCATCGTGTGAATATATGCCCTATAGTCAACGGTTTTGAAATATGTTTATCTGAAATCCTTGGCATCTACAGTGTTGACTTCTTTAATATGTATACCTCAGGACTTTCTTCAAATTAATTTATGTGTGGTCATATAAATACACAAGTCCGCAGACAAGCTATGCACTAGTTGCATCAACTGGTTGCCTACCTTTTAATTGCTGGAGAGTACTCTAAGAAAAGAAAACAGGATGTAGCAAAATAGAATTTTTGTTTATGAGTTGCAAACAACTCTACATTTGCTGGTGTCACTTCTTCAACATTAGGTGTAAAAGAAAATAATCAGTAGTGAATCAATACCCTACCGTTCCAAACTGTCATAGTTCTGAACTCACATACTGGTCTCCAGAAACAGTTGGGATAGCGCTTCAGGTATATTTTTTGTGGTTTGTATCTTTTATTATAGGATGGTCACAACAGCTAAGGCGGCATCTTCTTCATCCTCCTAAGACTGCAATAGAAGCTCGCCTTAGGTGTAGTTACGTTGAATAAACAGAAAAATCAACGTGCAGTCCCGTAGAATTACATACACTGTGCCAGATTTCATTAGTGATGGCGTCGGATGTATTCTCATGTCGGCTAGAAGCGTATAAAATTACGAGAAAGAGAGACGTACGTCGGAGCTGAATGATATCAGTCTCTCACCGTGCCACTCGATAAAAGTGTGCGCTGGGAGTAGCGCAGAACGAACGCGCTTTCGGCCTTCCCTCTAGCATCCAGCATCTGGAGATACTCTGGATGCATTCAGTCGAGTCGGTTCTCCCCTTGGAGAGCCCACCGACCCCTGTACTTGTTATCGGAGAGCGGTTGGAGGGGAAAGCGGATTAGTTTCGCAGCCTATTGAAATCACCGGAGGGTATTCATTTGGGACAGTTCGCGAAGCAGGGGTTGTTAAAGCTGAAGGGAGACAAGTAGGAATCCGACGTCTGAAGGCTGCTTAGTGGAGGTGAAGGTGAAACAAAAGAGAGTGGCCGTGTGAGAGAGGAGGAGAAACTGCAAACAGAGAAGCACAACGCCGTAGGCAAGGGTGATCATCCAGGTGGGTACCAAGACTGAGAAACTGGACGTCATAAGCTAGGAATTACCAGTTTCATACAAGCTTTACATTAATTTAGTCGTAATCCATGGATACCGCGGAAAGAGTTACCTCACATGTGGAAATAAGACAAAAATGTACATTTTAATTAATTACGATACCATGAAAGGACACCACTGTTGACATAAAACATTAATTTCAAGTGTGTCTGTGAACAAAATCTTCAATACAGTACAAGGTGTTGCCCAACAGAATATTCATAAATTCAGTCTCAAACCTTATCACGTTACCTACAAGACATTTCATATCTTCTGGCAGGTTGACGAATACTTTCTTCTTCTTCTTTTTTTTACGACAAAGGACGTTAATGAAGATACACATATTGTGAAGTAGTAGTCAAATCACCAAGAATTTAGGTGATATTCAAGAGTGTATTCGAAAATTAACTGCCCATATAATTCGCATGAAATGCATCTATATTCTTAAGATACTGCCCTTAAGTTAAGCTTCCACAAAAAATTAATTCCTAAATCAATAGTAAATGGAAATATCCCGAACAGACAAATTACTTCATGTTTAAATCCCATATAACAGTGATCCTGCGTACTGCAAATAAGTTCATGAAATCTAAGGTGTCGGTTTTCCATTTAAGGTTGTGCTCTCTTAAAACTTAACGTTTTCTGCTTACAGTAATTCCTTGAGAACAGCACACTGTGACTTGTGGAGCTTTATGAGAGTTAGTGATTTTTTTCTGTGGGGCCTTGTCAGGTCAAGCGAGAGACCATTTATGTATATCAGAAGCGGCAGAGCTCCAAAAGTAGAGCCCTACTGTGTACCATCTCTCATTACTCAGATTCTGGCTGGCTACTGTTATGTCGATATAGAACTGATACACTCTGTTTTTTGTCAGACAGATAAGATAAAAGCCATTAACCTGCGTTCATACCGTTTAATATTACTTTAGCTATATTAGCAACATGAATTTGTGATTGCCTACACATTTTAGTATCTGTCAATATTTTGAGTTCCAGACAAGTTATTAATAGTCTGTTTCTTATTCATTGTACAAAATCTCTTTATGACGGTTTGCTAAATTGTGCATTATGGATTTGAAAGCGCTAAAATTTCGCAATGGATTAGAAATCATCGCACGTTCCTCTTGAATGACATCGAGACGTGGCTGAATATAACTTCCTCCCCTAAGGGACATATCCGTATCAACGTCTTCATTTGCACCTACTCTAGGAGAGGCTACGAGCAGGAACGCTATTTAAAACGCAGAACGTTTAAGGGCTGCCTGTGGCGAAGGCAACTTACGACACCACAGCTCCATTTGTAGAGTTGGAGTGTGGCATTTTCAGTAAGTATAATTGAAGGTTTATGTGCACGAACTACAGGATTTAATCAAAGTAGGCCTTTATTTTAAATTCTTTTTAGATAGTCTTGCATACGAATAGTCGTTGATGAAGCAAGAATTTTCAGCAGTGAGACTTGCTACCATGTTGAGCTGAATCCTATCAAACACCTTAAGTTGCTTTTACGTAGCGCCAAGAGCTTGTACCAAATTCAAGTCAGAATGCAGAAAGCCCTCCACGTAGCAGGAAACATAGAAACGGACAATGTACTAAGATTACTAGATGTATTTTATCCTTCACGACAGTGATGCACAACGCCTTTTTTTGATTTGATTCTTATTACTGACGCCAGAATAGCAGTATACCGTATAGGCTATTCAAGGATTTTATGTTGCCAGATGATCATTTCGAAGCAAAACGGTAGCAAATAAAGGGGATAGTGTTATCATCAGCTCTGGGTGTTGCATAAAATCGACTTTTTCACGCAGTTTATAACTTCCTCCTAATATTTTTTTATTATTTTTCTAGATGAAAGGCATTAATGTTTATCAGAGACAGGAAACCTTCTACCATACACATTATCATACGTACCACATCACGCCACGAGCATTCACACAAATTGCTGCTTCCAGATTCATCATACACAAAGAGATCAAATTACAATTGCCTTCAGCAGATTTTAAAAAAGCTATGAAATAAATTACCTTAAGGAATAGGCATCCCTCAAGTAAAATATATTCCGATTATCATAAAAATTTAAAAATATAGGATACAGCACTTACATCGATCACCACTGGCTGTTCCAAAAAGATAGACGATTTGCTGGACAAATGTCATAATACTCAGCAAACGTTTTCTAACAATTAAATGTAAATATTAGTTTTTGTGCAAAAAAGAAACTATCACTCCAGATATTAAACAAACCACTTAATGCAGACAAGCTGTTATATTCTGGCGTATATAAGTTCAACTGCCAAAACTGCGACCCAGAGCGGCAGGAATTTTAGCGTGAGATTTAATTAATATCTTGCAGCCTTTTGCCTCCAACAACCAAATAAATCATCAGTAGCTGTCTACTTCCTTTAAACTGAACACATTGACGACCATACTGAAAACGACCTAAGGGTACTACGTATACAAAGCAAAAGACGAATACTGGACATCTTATAATATACAGAGATTTTCAGGCCCAAAGCTAAACAGCCACATCACGTTCTTAACGATAAGACAGACGACAAATGCAACAGACTTCTCGATGCTTTCAAGAAGGTTTGGATTAAAATATTCCAGCCACTGTAAGCTGTTATTTTATCTTTTCCTGTTCGTTCAAATCACAAGTACCCACAAAAAATTATGTATAAATACTACGTACCTCTTTTCGTTATAATTACATAATTTTTCGTGGTAGTAAGAAATTTATGGACTTTGACAGTGAGTTTGTTCTACGTTGTACCATGTCTATTGAGTAGAAGTAATTTCAGGGAACACATCTGGTCACATACAGCATTTACTTCGACATTTTCTCAGATGCTTTTGTTGACGATACACGCACAATGAAAAACAAACAATTGAGAAATTCACCATGGATCACCAGTGAAGCAGATAGCTCACCATCCAGGTATTTTATGACGGTGCAGTTGGTTTTTACTAAGGCTTGAATGTTTCTCCGTTTATGTAACAACATAACATCCCTTCTGTGTGCAAGTTCATTTTGGAAACCCTGACGACGGAGCTTTCGCCTAGAAATACGAATCGGAAATAAAAATCTATAAATTAAAAATACATGCAGTCGAAAGACGTTTACTAAAAAAATACATATCACGTGATATAAGGGAGCGAAAACATTTATCACAAAGATATTTTGAAATAACTTGTATGCACTCGCTGACAAAGGAAGTTAAGCATCTACAAAAAGAGGAAGAAGTGAAACACAAATTCGCGGTTGAGAGGTAATGTGGTTTTATTTCAATAAAATCAAGTTAAACACAGAACGAAATTGGGATGATGGGCACACTGCTAGTTCCCCGTCCATAGGATGTTACACTTCGTTGAGCTTCACTGCAAAGAGTGATTTTGTTGTAACGGTGTGATACGACAAATCTATCCTTTCCTGAGGAACGTTGTTCCATAACTAATTCAACTAGTTTCCAACAACCTGGATACTGGCATTCAGATGGAGTTTATTTCAGACATGGTCCAAAATATGTTCTGCCCTGGACAGGAACGGAGGTCCTGTTGGCTAAGGAAATGCTTACGTCATACAGGTACAACGAGAGTCATGTGTCTTGTGTGGACGAACGGATACTGTCTCATGACAGGTAACACATGAGAGTGCAGGTTTCTGTGACGTATGCTGTGATTTCAGAGACCCCGAATCAGTACCGGAGATGACCTGAAGTCACACCCGATGGTTTCCCACACCACGATGGTAGAGATGACACCGGTGTGTCTCTCCGAAAGTGTTCTCTCCCCTCGACGCCAGCATATACGCCATGATACGCGTCCTAAGTGACAGAAAACTGATATTCATTGCTGAAAATCACGCAACACCACTCGCCATGTTTGCTAAGTACGGTACCACTCTAATCGGAGTTTTGGTGTTAACCGTTTGCTACGGGTGGTGTATTGAATCAGTGCCGGCCGATGTGGCCGAGCGGCTCTAGGCGCTTCAGTCTGGAGCCGCGCGACCGCTACGGTGGCAGGTTCGAATCCTGCCTCGGGCATGGATGTGTGTGATGTCCTTAGGTTAGTTAGGTTTAAGTAGTTCTAAGTTCTAGGGGACTGATGACCTCAGATGTTGAGTCCCATAGTGCTCAGAGCCATTTGAACCATATTGAATCAGTAGAGAGACTTTTGCTAGGGGAAGTTGCAGGGAGTCCACTACTTCTGCGCAGTTAGCAGGCTCTGATGTGGAGAGGCTGCTATGTTCATAGCCAACGACAGGGCGATCCTTCCTTGGTATGAACAGCCGCGCGCATGGCCGCGCGGCCCAGGGCGCCATGTCACGGATTGTGCGGCCCCTCCCGCCGGAGGTCCGAGTCCTCCCTCGGACATGGGTGTGTGTGTAGTTCTTAGCATAAGTAAGTTTTTTTTTGTTTTTTTTTTTGTCATCAGTCTACTGACTGGTTTGATGCGGCCCACCACGAATTCCTTTCATGTGCTAACCTCTTCATCTCAGAGTAGCACTTGCAACCTACGTCCTCAATTATTTGCTTGACGTATTCCAATCTCTGTCTTCCTCTACAGTGTTTGCCCTCTACAGCTCCCTCTAGTACCATGGAAGTCATTCCCTCATGTCTTAGCAGATGTCCTATCATCCTGTCCCTTCTCCTTATCAGTGTTTTCCACATATTCCTTTCCTCTCCGATTCTGCGTAGAACCTCCTCATTCCTTACCTTATCAGTCCACCCAATTTTCATCATTCGTCTATAGCACCACATCTCAAATGCTTCGATTCTCTTCTGTTCCGGTTTTCCCACAGTCCATGTTTCACTACCATACAATGCTGTACTCCAGACGTACATCCTCAGAAATTTCTTCCTCAAATTAAGGCCGGTATTTGATATTAGTAGACTTCTCTTGGCCAGAAATGCCATTTTTGCCATAGCGAGTCTGCTTTTGATGTCCTCCTTGCTCCGTCCGTCATAGGTTATTTTACTGCCTAGGTAGCAGAATTCCTTAACTTCATTGACTTCGTGACCATCAATCCTGATGTTAAGTTTCTCGCTGTTCTCATTTCTACTACTTCTCATTACCTTCGTCTCTCGCCGATTTACTCTCAAACCATACTGTGTACTCATTAGACTGTTCATTCCGTTCAGCAGATCATTTAATTCTTCTTCACTTTCACTCAGGATAGCAATGTCATCAGCGAATCGTATCATTGATATCCTTTCACCTTGTATTTAAATTCCACTCCTGAACCTTTCTTTTATTTCCATCATTGCTTCCTCGATGTACAGATTGAAGAGTAGGGGCGAAAGGCTACAGCCTTGTCTTACACCCTTCTTAATACGAGCACTTCGTTCTTGATCGTCCACTCTTATTATTCCCTCTTGGTTGTTGTACATATTGTATATGACCCGTCTCTCCCTATAGCTTACCCCTACTTTTTTCAGAATCTCGAACAGCTTGCACCATTTTATATTGTCGAACGCTTTTTCCAGGTCGACAAATCCTATGAAAGTGTCTTGATTTTTCTTTAGCCTTGCTTCCATTATTAGCCGTAACGTCAGAATTGCCTCTCTCGTCCCTTTACTTTTCCTAAAGCCAAACTGATCGTCACCTAGCGCATTCTCAATTTTCTTTTCCATTCTTCTGTATATTATTCTTGTAAGCAGCTTCGATGCATGAGCTGTTAAGCTGATTGTGCGATAATTCTCGCACTTGTCAGCTCTTGCCGTCTTCGGAATTGTGTGGATGATGCTTTTCCGAAAGTCATATGGTATGTCTACAGACTCATATATTCTACACACCAACGTGAATAGTCGTTTTGTTGCCACTTCCCCCAATGATTTTAGAAATTCTGATGGAATGTTATCTACCCCTTCTGCCTTATTTGACCGTAAGTCCTCCAAAGCTCTTTTAAATTCCGATTCTAATACTGGATCCCCTATCTCTTCTAAATTGACTCCTGTTTCTTCTTCTATCACATCAGACAAATCTTCACCCTCATAGAGGCTTTCAGTGTATTCTTTCCACCTATCTGCTCTCTTCTCTGCATTTAACAGTGGAATCCCCCTTGCACTCTTAATGTTACCACCGTTGCCTTTAATGTCACCAAAGGTTGTTTTGACTTTCCTGTATGCTGAGTCTGTCCTTCCGACAATCATATCTTTTTCGATGTCTTCACATTTTTCCTGCAGCCATTTCGTCTTAGCTTCCCTGCACTTCCTATTTATTTCATTCCTCAGCGACTTGTATTTCTGTATTCCTGATTTTCCCGGAACATGTTTGTACTTCCTCCTTTCATCAATCAACTGAAGTATTTCTTCTGTTACCCATGGTTTCTTCGCAGCTACCTTCTTTGTACCTATGTTTCCTTCCCAACTTCTGTGATGGGCCTTTTTAGAGATGTCCATTCCTCTTCAACCGTATTGCCTACTGCGCTATTCCTTATTGCTGTATCTATAGCGTTAAAGAACTTCAAACGTATCTCTTCATTCCTTAGTACTTCCGTATCCCACTTCTTTGCGTATTGTTTCTTCCTGACTAATGTCTTGAACTTCAGCCTACTCTTCATCACTACTATATTGTGGTCTGAGTCTGTATCTGCTCCTGGGTATGCCTTACAATCCAGTATCTGATTTCGGAATCTCTGTCTGACCATGATGTAATCTAGTTGAAATCTTCCCGTATCTCCCGGCCTTTTCCAAGTATACCTCCTCCTCTTGTGATTCTTGAACAGGGTATTCGCTATTACTAGCTGAAACTTGTTAAAGAACTCAATTAGTCTTTCTCCTCTTTCATTCCTTCTCCCAAGCCCATATTCTCCTGTAACCTTTTCTTCCACTCCTTCCCCTACAACTGCATTCCAGTCGCCCATGACTATTAGATTTTCGTCTCCGTTTACATACTGCATTACCCTTTCAATATCCTCATACACTTTCTCTATCTGTTCATCTTCAGCTTGCGACGTCGGCATGTATACCTGAACTATCGTTGTCGGTGTCGGTCTGCTGTCGATTCTGATTAGAACAACCCGGTCACTGAACTGTTCACAGTAACACACCCTCTGCCCTACCTTCCTATTCATAACGAATCCTACACCTGTTATACCATTTTCTGCTGCTGTTGATATTACCCAATACTCATCTGACCAGAAATCCTTGTCTTCCTTCCGCTTCACTTCACTGACCCCAACTATATCTAGATTGAGCCTTTGCATTTCCCTTTTCAGATTTTCTAGTTTCCCTACCACGTTCAAGCTTCTGACATTCCACGCCCCGACTCGTAGAACGTTATCCTTTCGTTGATTATTCAATCTTTTTCTCATGGTAACCTCCCCCTTGGCAGCCCCCTCCCGGAGATCCGAATGGGGGACTATTCCGGAATCTTTTGCCAATGGAGAGATCATCATGACACTTCTTCAATTACAGGCCACATGTCCTGTGGATACACGTTACGTGTCTTTAATGCAGTGGTTTCCATTGCCTTCTGCATCCTCATGTCGTTGATCATTGCTGATTCTTCCGCCTTTAGGGGCAATTTCCCACCCCTAGGACAAGAGAGTGCCCTGAACCTCTATCCGCTCCTCCGCCCTCTTTGTCAAGGCCGTTGGCAGAATGAGGCTGACTTCTTATGCCGGAAGTCTTCGGCCGCCAATGCTGATTATTTATCAAAATTTAGGCAGTGGCGGGGATCGAACCCGGGACCGAAGACATTTTTGATTATGAATCAAAGACGCTACCCCTAGACCACGGGTAAGTTTAAGTAGTGTGCAAGTCTAGGGACCGATAACCTCATCAGTTTGGTCTCTTAGGAATTCACACACATTTGAACACTTTTTTGGTATGGATGGAATCGGCCGAATACAAACTTGGGGACACGTAAGATTTTCCTCAAGTTCCCATCCGGGCCTACAAGTACATCGTAATGGTGTCACATCTAAACGCTCCACCTGGCTATATACAGCATGAGTGGACCTGATAGTCACATGGAGACCAAGAATGATACCCCTTTCAAACTGTGTCAGTATTTGGACGTCTCGAGCGAGCACGAGATATTCTCTGTAATTCATTCAACGCGCCCACTAACAGGCGCAGCACATATCTACTATACCCCACATTCAGACCTGATTACTTGTTAGTCGTGGTAATACTAATGCACTCTAGTGGCGCACTTTCCGCCACAGATCTTTGTAACTTCTGATCACATACATTGCCTGACAAAAAAAGTGAAGCACCTAGAAGACAAGATTGGATGTCAGTGTAACTTCGCACACGCACAAGCCATTGGCAGGTATCTAAATTTTTAGAGTTGCAATTCTCTGTAACAATTAGAACGGCCACCAAAGTGCGTTAGTGTTGCTCGTATTTAGTGTAGTTCTCAGGCCTTCAAATACACTCATGCTCATAAATTAAGGATAATGCTGATGCATGGTAAAAAAACGCTCTGGTGGGCGGTTTGCGGGCTTAAATCACCTCGGGATATGACCATGCGCTGCATTTGACCTGCGGTTGTCGCACGGTGGCGCTGGCATCAGTCCACATATGCAGAGGTGTGTTGGTGCATGTCAGAGCACGGTGCAGCGAGTAAATGTGCAGACTTTTTCAAATTTGCTAATGGTGACTCTATGCTGAAAATGGCTCAAAGAACAAATATTGATGACATTATGAGGGGTAGAGTACAAGGGCGACTGGAGGCTGGCCAAACACAGCAGGTCGTAACACGGGCCCTCCGTGTGCCACGAAGTGTGATCTCAAGATTATGGCAACGATTCCAGCAGACAGGAAACATGTCAAGGCGCTACAGTACTGGACGTCCACAGTGTACAACACCACAAGAAGACCGATATCTCACCATCAGTGCCCGCAGACGACCACGGAGTACAGCAGATAGCCTTGCTCGGGACCTTACAGCAGCCACTGGCACAGTTGTCTCCAGACACACAGTCTACAGACGAGTGAACAGACATGTTTTATTCGTGCAAGAATGGGAGGCTATACCCCAGCAGCTGCTCGACCACCTGATCCAGAGTATGCCAACCCGTTGTGCGGCCTGTTTACGTGTGCATTGTGATCACATACCATATTGACGTCGGGGTGCATGCGCAGGAAACAGTGGCGTTTTGTAGCACATGTGTTTCGGGACGGTTTTCTCAACTTATCACCAATACCGTGGACTTACAGATCTGTGTTGTGTGTGTTCCCTCTGTGCCTATGTTATTAGCGCCAGTTTTGTGTAGTGCCACGTTGTGTGGCATCACATTCTGCAATTATCCTTAATTTATGGGCATGAGTGTATATATAAGGAGTGCGAACAACATCAGATGTTTGGTGATCGCTTTTTAGGACAGGTAATTGCGTAATAATGTGAGGCAGCGTTATCCGGCATCTGACAGAGCTTGAAAGACTTCTCACTGCATGTCTCACCCCAACGCCGCCCCACACCGAACTCAGGGTTATTGTGCGGTTTGGCCCCCCAGTGGAACCCCACGGGAACGTCTCACACCAGATGAATGTAACCTCAATGTTTGCGTGGTAGAGTATTTTGGTGTACGCGTACGTGGAGAGAAAGTGTTCGCGCAGCAATCGCCGACATAGTGTAACTGAGGCGGAATGAGGGGAATCAGCCCGCATTCGCCGAGGCAGATGGAAAACTGGTCGACACATTAACCCGCCGGTCGGATTCCTGCCGGGGACCGGCACGCCTTCCTGCCCAGAAACTCTTAATGTTACCACCCTTGCTTTTAATGCCACCGAAGATTGTTTTGACTTTCCTGTATGCTAAGACTGTCTTTCCGACAATCATTTCTTCTTCGATTTCTTCATATTTTTCATGCAGCCATTTCGTCTTCGCTTCGTTGCACTTCCTATTTATTTCATTCGTCAGCGACTTTTATTTCCGAATTCATGAGTTTCCTGGAACGTTTTTGTACTTCCTCCTTTCCTCGATTAACTGAAGTATTTCTTGTGTTACCTATAGTTTCCCCGAAGTTGCCTTCTTTGTACCCATGTTTTTCTTTCCAACTTCTGTAGTTGCCAGTTTTAGAGATGTCCGTTCCTTTTCAGGCGTACTGCCTACAGAGCTGTTCCTTATTGCTGTATCTATAGCCTTAGATAATTTCAAGCGTATCTCATCGTTCCTTAGTTCTTCCGTATCCCGCTGCTTTGCGTATTGATTCTTCCTGATTAACGCCTTAAAGTTCAGCCTACTCCTCATCGCTACTACACTACTGGCCATTAAAATTGCTACACCACGAAGATAACGTGCTACAGACACGAAATTTAACCGACAGGAAGAAGATGCTGTGATATGCAAATGATTAGCTTTTCAGAGCATTCACACACGGTTGGCGCCGGTGGCAACACCTACAACGTGCTGACGTGAGGAAAGTTTTCAACCGACTTCTCATACACAAACAGCAGTCGACCGGCGTTGCCTGGTGAAACGTTGTTGTGATGCCTCGTGTAAGGAGGAGAAATGCCTACATCACGTTTCCGACTTTGATAAAGATCGGATTGTAGCCTATCGCGATTGCAGTTTATCGTACCTCGACATTGCTGCTCGCGTTTGTCGAGATCCAATGACTGCTAGCAGAATATGGAATCGATGGGTTCAGGAGGGTAATACGGAACGCCGTGCTGGATCCCAATGGCCTCGTATCACTAGCAGTCTAGATGAAAGGCATCTTATCCGCATGGTTATAACGGATCGTGCAGCCACGTCTCGATCCCTGAGGCAACAGATGGGAACGTCTGCAAGACAACAACCATCTGCACGAACAGTTCGACGACGTTTGCAGCAGCATGGACTATCAGCTCGGAGACCATGGCTGTGGTTACCCTTGACGTTGCATCACAGACAGGAGCGCCTGCGATGGTGTACTCAACGACGAACCTGGGTGCACGAATGGCAAAATGTCATTTTTTCGGATGAATCCAGGTTCTGTTTACAGCATCATGATGGTCGCATACGTGTTTGCCGTCATCTCGGTGAACGCACATTGGAAGCGTGTATTCGTCATCGCCATACTGGCGTATCACCCGCCGTGATGCAATGGGGTGCCATTCGCTACACTTCTCGGTCACCTGTTGTTCGCATTGACGGCACTTTGAACAGTGGACGTTACGTTTCAGATGTGTTACAACCCGTGGCTCTACCCTTCATTCGATCCCTGCGAAACCCTACATTTCAGCAGGATAATGCACGACTGCATGTTGCAGGTCCTGTACGGTCCTTTCTGGATACAGAAAATGTTCGACTGCTGCCCTGGCCAGCACACGCTCCAGATCTCTCACCAACTGAAAACGTCTCGTCACTGGTGGCCGAGCAACTGGCTCGTCACAATACGCCAGTCACTACTCTTGATGAACTGTGGTATCGTGTTGAAGCTGCATGGACAGTTGTACCTGTACACGCCATCCATGCTCTGTTTAACTCAATGCGCAGGCGTATCAAGGCCGTTATTACAGCCAGAGGTGGTCGTTCTGGGCACTGACTTCTCTGGATCTATGCACCCAAATTGCGTGAAAATGTAATCACATGTCAGTTCTAGTATAATATATTTGTCCAATGAACACCCGTTTATCATCTGCATTTCTTCTTGGTGTAGCAATTTCAATGGCCAGTAGTGTATATTGTGATTTGAGTCTATATTTGCTCCTTGGTACGCCTTAAAAAATGGTTCAAATGGCTCTGAGCACTATGGGACTTAACATCTATGGTCATCAGTCCCTTAGAACTTAGAACTACTTAAACCTAACTAACCTAAAGACATCACACAACACCCAGCCATCACGAGGCAGAGAAAATTCCTGTCCCCGCCGGGAGTTGAACCCGGGAACCCGGGCGTGGGAAGCTAGAACGCTACCGAACGACCACGAGCTGCGGGCTTGGTACGCCTTACAATCCTGTACGCCTTACAGTTTCGGAATCTCTGCCTGACCATGATGGGTCTATAACACTTTTTGTCAATCACAGCATCTGAGAACCGATGCTTTACCTTCTGCTTCCGTATTCTCATGTCAAATAGTCCTTCGTGTCAGTAGTGTTAGCGAGTCGGGGCAGAAGGAACCGCGGCGACAAAGCTGGGTAGGCTACCCGCGCGCCCGCAGTGGCGTCACTTGTCCCAGGCGGACGCGGGCGTCGCACATCGATCAGGGCGAGGTGTTTATCTCGGGCCGGCAGCCGCTGCCAGCCCGCAGCAGCTAATCCCCGCAGATTAATAGCCGCTCCTGCGGGCACCGCCTCGACGCTGGCCGCCGTGGCCCACACAGGCGGAGACCACAGCCCGCCCCGTGTCACACGCTCCCTACTCATCTCACACTCCGTGCTGGCATCGTTGACGATCAAACCACTCCGCTCTGGACACCTCCGATCGATGGGCTAATATTACGGAGAGTCCGCGAAGTGTTACCGTCAAGAACACTGCTCTGCAAAATGTCATGTCTAGGGACGTGATGTACCCAATATGACGAATTTCTACAGAGGAGTCCACAAAAATTTAGTCACTCTTTGATAATTAATACCTTGGGAACAAAACGACATAGTGTATCAATTTTGCGCGGTACCGCAGTCCATTGTTTTCCCAACAGATCTTGGCGCGCGTTTTCCAGCAGATAACGACGCTCCACAAGTTCTTTAACGCCACTACGGCGTCTTTCGATTGAATGAGGATGAAATGTTGATGAAAGACACACAACACGCAGTCATCTCGAGGCAGAGAAAATCCCTGACCTCGCCGGGAATCGAACTCGGGGCCCCGTGCGCGGGAAGCGAGAACGCTGCCGCAAGACCACGAGCCGCGGGATTTCAGCAGATTACAGTGCAGCCATCAATGAAGGAAGAATTTAGCTAAAAAAACTCAAGGCCGTGTTGAAGTACGAAAACATGAAGGTGGTACAACAGCAGTGGCGTAATGCGTACGGAACTCAGCCACAAACATGTACAACAGTTTATCGTATAAATTTAAAGCCGACGGTACTGTTGAGGATGTCCATAAGGAAAGGTCTCGCCAATCAAAAACATCACCAAGTCCAGCTTCCAGCGCTGCTGTGTTGCTACATTTTGCTACGTCACCTACAAAATCTGTGAAGTAGGGTGCACTTGAAAGAGGGGTAAGCCAATCAAACGTACTACGAATTCTGAAGGCTGTAAAGTAGAACATGCACATTCCAAGATCACTGCACGCTATAAACCAGGACGACCCGGATCGAAGGGTGGAGCATTGCGAGTGGTTTGAAGGCATGCTTCGCGTGGATGAACGCTTTGCAGGGATGGTTATCTGGTCTGACAAAGCGTAATTCAAACTGAACGGTACTGTAATGCGCCACAATTGTGTGTATTGGGCTCCTGAAAATCCTAATGTTCACGTGGACAAACCCGTTAATCTACCGATTGTTAATGTGTGGTGGGGATCTGTCAACGCGCTATTGCTTTGATTGGCCCATTCTTCTTTGAAGGTACCATAACCAGTGAAGTGTATCTACATACGTTGCAAACATCGATTTTACCTGCCAGCCGAGAGGTGTTTGGAAATGAAAAATTTTACCTGCAACAAGATGGCGCTCCGCCTCGCTACCACAGAGATTTCAGAACCTACATCGATGAAAATCTACCTGGACGATGGATAGGTCGAAGAGGAGCTGTTGTGCACCCACCACGGCCTCCAGACCTGACATCTCTTGACTTCTACCTGTGGGGGACATTGAAAAATTACGTTTATCAAAAAAAGTCAAATACACTGAACGTGCTACGAGAAAATATCGAGGCGTCCTGTGCGGCTATCACACCGGCAGCACTGACAGCCGTAGTTTAGCAGTATCAGCCGGCTGCGTTGGCCGAACGGTTCTAGGCACTTCAGTCCTGAACATCGCTGCTGCTACGGTCGCAGGTTCTAATTCTGCCTCGGTCATGGATGTGTGTGATGTCCTTAGGTTAATTAGGTTTAAGTAGTTCTGAGTCTAGGGGACTGATGACCTCAGATGTTAAGTCCCATTGTGCTTAGACCCATTTGAACCATTCGTTCAGCGGTATGGATGTTGTCTGGCTGCTAATGGGGGTTACTTCTAACAGATAAAATTACCTTCCCCCAATGCAAAAATTGTAACGGTATGTCTTTTAGTTTCTTTATTACTGATATTACTATCAAAGAGTGTCAAAATTCTTCTGGACCTCTCTGTATAGTTAACTGCTACATTGCACATCACGTTGTTTATGGCTCCTGGTATCTGCTACAAGATGCCAAGAGGTACAAGTGTGTCTTTGTAAGTTTAATTGTTAATAGGACTTCGTGAGATGCTGTTGAAACAAGTTCGAGCTTGCTTGGGTTTGTGAAACGCCTACATGTTTGCCTTGTCTCATAAGAAGAAAAGGTCCAGGTAGCTATTCCATTGCATTTTTGTGCGTATTTGCGTAAGATATGATATTTTCCCAAATAATTACTAGCAAATACTGTTACATATGGACTGTTATGGGCTATGTGGGGACAAAGCGCGAGCACTGATTGATCGCGGACTTGATGAGGGGCCGATTGATTCCCATACTTTATGAGGAACCAATTAAATCCGGTGGTGAATGTAAGAAGGATGCTGTTATTGTCAGTGATCACTAAACATCATTAGAACAGGAAGAAGACGAAGACGATGAAGACGATATCATGGTAGCTATTATCTATGGAAAGGTGAAACAACTAAATGGAGAAAAGAAGGTCCATGACCTGATGTTAGAACGAGGTCGCACAATATTATTACCCATCTTCCAGGCGTCGTCAGTCATACCAAGCAACGTGTTGCACCATTAGAGTGTTTCACTCTCTTTATATTTCCTGATGTTATCGAACAAAATTCTTTTATTTACAAATAACTGCAAAGAGAGTCAGGGGGAGAAGTATTCACAACAAAGCGTACGAAAACCTATAACATATCACAAAATGATGGCAGTGGGCTCCTGTATTTATCAGAAACCGATAATGCAAGTAGAATGAATCTTGAATACCTTTGAGCACCTTATGGAAAGGGGTCGAAAATTTTTTGGGCTACTATGCCCCTCCAAAAAGATACAGATAATTCTTGCGCTGTCCCCGTATTGATGATCAAGATACTCCAGCATCCAGGAAGGAAGCAGAAACATTGGCTCCAATTGGAGACGTTCTTGACCAATTTGTAGCTAATTGTAATAAACTTTTCCCTGTCAGTGAATATGTTACACTGGGTGAGAAATTTCTAACTGGTATGTGGCTAATAACTAATGATTAAAATTCAATTTCATTATTGTCACTGTATATCAATAATATTCAATAATAGTTAGCCATAGAAATAGCTTACAGTTCATGAAACCACTATTTTCAAAGTTAAAATATTTAAAATGTGTACAAAAACAACAAGGGGTGTACTACCACACACCACTAGCGATAGAATCCCAGGCAACACCACTGCAGGGTTAAAGACGAAGTAAATAAATAAACAGAACATATTAACAACTCGGAGGAAATGAAAGAAAATGCGAGATCATGTTGCCAGAGGTCTGCCAGTCGAGAACAGAAAGCTGGACGTGACATGGTGTGAGGCCACAACACTAGGCAGTTGAAGGAACAGGTTCGAATCTTGCCTCGGGCATGGATGTGTATGATGTCCTTAGGTTAGTTAGGTTTAAGTAGTTCTAAGTTCTAGGGGACTGATGACTTCAGATGTTAAGTCCGATAGTGCTCAGAGCCATTTGAACCATTTTTTTAAGGAAAAGGAAAAGACAGCGTGTGTGAGTCAGCGAGCACTTACGGTGTCTTCATCATCACAACATGGCTCGGGAAAACATTTACAATTTTGGATGACTTCACACGAGGATGAATCATCGGGAATCTGGAAGAAGGAAAAAGTGTGACGCGTGGAGCCCAGGAATCTGGTATTGCTCCAGCATTGTTTCACGAGCATGAGGAGCGTTCCGCATTACAGGCACTGCAGTCCAAAGTAGAGGAGGTGATCGGCCACAGTCATCTACGGCAACAGATGACCGCTACATTGTGCGACAGGTAAGACGGGAACCAGGTCCAACATATGGGGTGCAATCCCAACCAAATTTAACAGGACTCTAACGCAATCTCACGCTCCGCAGTGGAACGGCTACTGCATCGGGGCGGTCTCTTTGACCGACGACCAGTACATTGTGTTCCATTAACACCCGCACAGCGGCGGCACAGTTTGCCACGGACCAACGACGAGTGGTGCCGAGTGCTTCTGTCGGATGAGAGTAGATGCAGTCTAAGTAGTGATTCTCGGACGGACCCTCATATGGCGAGAGACGGGAACACGTGATACACACGCTAACACTGTCAAACAAGATCTTTTTGGTGGTCCAGGAGTGGGCAGGCATTAAGTTGCAAGGGCGTACTGATCAGCATACTAACGTCAATAGTGGGTCACGGCTCGGGAATATGGGCACACAGGCTCACGAGGGTTGTGCCCGCCATGACAGTGAGAAGAGTACAGATAAACATGTTGTTAAGGTCTGTGGGGGCTTACTGGACATCTCCAGAGGGGGGCCCCTATTAGTGATAATGGGACTCTGTCCTCTGGACATCAAAATCAGGGAACAAGCCGCATGGTATTGGGCTAAGAAAGATGATGATATGAAAATAGAAGACATTTTGGGAGTTCGGGTTAGGGACAAGGGCGAGATAAGGAAAAGAGCCGAAGAACTACGGCAGTAGTCGTGGGAAACGTACGAATCTGGAAGAACAACTTTCCAACTCTTACCAAACGTAAGGGAAAGGCTAGGTATGAGGTATTTTGAGCCAGCCCAGGGTTTGTTCCATTTTCTCACTGGTCATGGGCCCTATCCAACATATTTATGCCGGTTTGGGAAGAGGGCTACGCCCGATTGTGGCTGTGGCGCATCGGAGAGTACTCCCGACCATGTGGTTTACTAGTGCCCCCTTTTCGATGATGTAGCAGCTGCATTACGACAGCAACTACCAAACAACGACACATACGACTTGCTGAGACACGAGGAGACGTTCCAAACCTTGAATAATCTGGCTAACGAGGTATCACGAAAAGTTCTGACAGCATACTTGAGGGACATTCGTGATCAATAGCAAACTACCGAACGTGTCCTAATACCCTAATCCTGTACCGCCTGTGCGTAAACAGGTCGACTTGTAAGTTAGATCCGCCACGTTCCGACGTTCCGAGCTAGGGGGAGTAGGGTACATAAACTTCACAGCAACGACATGCACCGGACTTGACGTAGGTTAGTTAGTAGTTAGTAGGATTTAGAAATAGAAACCGGGATACGAACCTGCAGCGATTAGTAATTTTGGCCTGCCTAGTGTCAGAGGCACGCTCATCGGGATTAGCTCGATGAGCAAGGCATTGCAGTGGGTTTATATCCACACTGACACACTGTAACACTGCAGGCAGTTGAGATTAGCTAAAAGTAGGTATTAGTGTGTATAGCTTAACATAAAACTTAAGTTTGCCCATTAACCCATACTGTCTGTAGTTCACAAGTAAAAATGTAATTAGCTGCAAATAACAACATTGTAACACTTAGGACCCGCTAACCATTAAGGTGGTGGACTACATTTGTATAATTATAATGTATTGTGAATAAAGAATATTTTTCTTTTTTTTAAACAAAAAAGGACGTACTGATCGCCAAATCTTTGAACATGGTGCACTTACTTGCAACGTTATTGTGACACTGTACTCCTTTCCCTTGTCCGTTTTTTCAGTGGTACATTTGGCCTTGACTTCATTCTTGTGGATAATAAAGCACGAGCGCGTCGGACAGTGCAAGTGGAGGATATTCGCCGGATGGATTGGCCTGTCCATCCCCCTCGACTTAAAATACAATCGAGTACGTGGGGGATGTGTTGCGGAGACTTACTGCGTCACGTTCACATGCACCATCGACCATACAGCAGTTATCAACCAAGCTGGTGGGGGATGGAACGACTTACCGCAAGAACTCCTTATCCACAGCAACCTTAAGAGGAATGAAGAAATAAAACAATTAGCGGGAAAAGCGCATGCCAGACAGATTCGTAGGAAGAATCTTAAAGAAATATAACTCATTCACGAATGAAGTGGCCCACAAGGCGCTTGTTCAACCGACTGTTGAGTATTATTCATCAATCGGGGATCCCTACCAGATACGTCTAATAGATGAGATAGAGAAGATCCAACGAGGGGTAGTGCGTTTGGCGGGCGCGACTACGTTACAGAGATGCTGAACAAACTCCAGTGGCAGACCCTGTAAGAGATGCGTCGTACATCACGGAGAGGTCTGCTATTGAAGTTTCGAGTGAGTGCTTTCCTCACACATACATTCATGAAACGAACACAAAACATGGTTCAAATGACTCTAAGCACTATGGGACTTAACATCTGAGGTCATCGTTCCCCTAGACTTAGAACTACTCAAACCTAACTAACCTAAGGACATCACACACATCCATGTCCGAGGCAGGATTCGAACATGCGACCGATGCAGCAGCGCGGTTCCGGACTGAAGCGCCTAGAACCGCTCGGCCACAGTAGCCAGCTGAAATGAACACAACGAGAAAATTCGAGGAATTTGGGGTAATATATCAGCTTACCAACAGTCATTCGCCATTCTCGAGTTGAACAGGAAGGGGGGATCAGTTAGTGGTAAAAAAGGTACCTTCCACCACACACCATCAGGTAAAAATGGAAATGAACGTATAGCACCGTTGGCCGAGAGGCTCCAACCGGGAAATGTCGGCTGTCAAGTGCAAGTCTTATTTCAGTCGACGCCACACTGGACACTTGCACGCCGGTGATGAGGACGAAATGATGATAACGACAACACAACACCCAGTCCCCGAGCGGAGAAAATCTCTAACCTGTCCAGGACTCGAAACCGGGCCCGCTTGCATGGGAGGCGAGAACGTTACCACCCAGCTAGGCAGGCGGACACACCATCAGGTGAATTTACATGATGTTGACGTACCATTCTTGTGGTCAGCATGGGACCACGTTGCAGAGCATGCACTGATATCCATGGTGATCACACACTCTATTACAAACCATACCTCACCTTTTGCGATGTCCAGGGGGACCATCACAAATCGAGGTGACTTCAATGTAATTATTGTCTTTGGATAAGTTTAACTTCTGTTCGTCTCATTGTACATCACTTTCGCGTACCTTCTGTACTGCACTGCAGTAGTTCTTTCTATGTATGGCTCAAGTTCCATCGTGCTAATTTACTTGGAGTGACAGCATGTCTTACTTTCGGCCTTAAAGTTTTACACACTAGCATACATTAGACGACTCCAGCTACCTATATAGTCTTCACGGTGTACGAAACAATCATATCTGATCGTAAAGCTCACGCCTAGCAATCACGATGTTACCATATACTGCGCAAAATTTCAACAAGAAATTTATGGGACTGATACAGCTGAAAGAGTAGCCAAAACAGCCACTCAGACGAAACACAACGAAGCACCAGCTGCAGCTCTTTTAAACGACGGCAAATCACGCGTCAGAGAGGTAAACGCAGACTGGTAAAAGTCGTCCTGATATAAAGGTTGAGATTATACAAAAGTAAATCCAGTAGTAATGACTGACTTTCGGTACAACCAACATCGTTGTCCCACAAGATAAATAAATGTGAATGCCGTGTGACTAAGGCCTCCTGTCGGATAGACCGTTCGATGGGTGCAGGTGTTTCGATGTGACGCCACTTCGGCGACTTGCGCGTCGATAGGGATGAAATGATGATGATTAGGACAACACAACACACAGTCCCTGAGCGTAGAAAATCTCCGACCCTGACGGGAAGCGAACCCGGACCCTTAGGATTGACATTCTGTCACGCTGACCTTTTTTTATCTTTTTTTTCTATATTGTTCGTTGAATTTGTTCGTAGCCGACGTCCGATGAGACACCCGTTCATGTTGTTCGTAGATCCGTTCACTCATTTTTTTTTTTTTTTTTATTATGACCGAACACGCTGAGCTACCGTGCAACATCCACTCAGCTACCGGGGGCGGACGTCTCATAAGATTAAAGAACACTATAACGCCACTCGCCTTCAACCATACCTGCTTCAGGAAACGCATAAAGTCACTGCTTTGGTGACGTCCTCACTATGCAAGCGGGTGTGTTCTGTCCTTGTCGAATCGTATCTGTTCCGTCAGCTACCACAAAATCAGGCCAACATAGCCTGCACTCAGCTGACTTATACGATGGTTTTGCTATGCCTGTAAGGCTTTAGAATCTACCACACATCATATTCGTTTCTGACTGAGCTTGCGATGCAACCAGTTTCTACTTTTCAAGCTAGCGTTAATACACATTGTGTATACAAGGCGAACCAGAACTCTACCCATAAGCTCTCGGTAGTATGGTCCAAAACAAGGAAAAATTCTAGTAAACATGGGCTCTAATGTGCATATCTTAAGAGCTATAAGAACTTGCTCATCTTCGCTACTATGAAACACTTCTCCTGCTGAACGAGCGCTCATAGCTCTAAACGGTAGCTATGCATTTTATATCCCCTGTTTACCAGACATTTTCTCCTTAGTTTGGTCCATACATCTGAATGTTTGCCGCTGGAGTTCTAGAGCATTCTGTATATCTTATTATAGAGTACAAAAACATTTTATTATCTGTTGTTATATTCATCCCCAGTCAGCTACATTTATTGATTTTGACTATTTGCGATCGATTTCTAGGTACAAGAGGCTTCAGCTTCTGGCAAATAGCATGGTAATGATGTATTATACATCCATCTGAGAATCTAGTCATTATAAATAAGATAGCGTAGTTTACTGTATAAATTCGATTAAAGGCTGACACTATTTCTTTTTAACTGATGTATTAACAGCAGATTGTATGTAGCAATGCATGAACTAATGTCAGCCAACCGGACGACTATGTTTTTCACTAAAAGCCTTAGTATTTCGTGTGTTCGTGTAATTTGTTTCGATACATCATAATAACTATGACCAATAACGAAATGATAACCAGTTCATTTTCAAGTGGCTATGTCAGCCTGCAATAAGCAAGTGAACGGTATCCTTAAAGCCACATGTGAATGACTACATGGCAAAGAACTCTTAAAAATTTTGGTTTTTATGACAAAATTACAATGTTATGACAAAGCTATCTTACAGACGAATAATATTCTCACAGAAATGGCAATGTCACACTAACCCTAGCAGTACCAACGCATTTTCCATGATTTGTAATAACAAGGGGCGTGGGGTTGCAGAAGACTTCGTGCCAACCCCAAAATGTTTTTTTTATTTCGTTAAGTGTTCTTAACTTCTATTAAGAACATACTTTTTAAATAGGTATTGATGTATATGTACGTTCCAGAACCGGATCTTTTAGCACAATCGTAGAAATGCTAATGTATTTTCTGTAACGTGGTACCCCGTGGGGAGGCGTGCTTTAGGGCCAACACAATTTTCTTTAAGAAAATACAATTTCCTTAACTTCCCTAAAGATATAAGAAAGTAAATACAACCTTCGTTAACTGCCCTAAAGATTTAAGAAAGATTCTAAACCTGAAAATGTGAATATGATATTTATTGTGAAAAGTCACATTCACCACTAAGACTTTCATTTTTGAGTAAATTTGTACTGAAAATTTAAAAAAGAACTGGGGAACCCGATATAAATAAATCATCAGAAACAACAAACACTATTTTTCTAAATTTTAAAAAATATAGTAAACGGCTAAATTACAACATTTTCTAAAGGTGAGCATAAAGTACCTTCCCCCCCCCCCCCACCCCTTTGGTATTTCGATGATTAATACGATTCTCCTCTCCTGTTTCACTTCTCTCTTATCTTGTCTCTAATTATGGGCCATAAATATCTACTTTACTGGATATAATTACACCGCTTTTAATGGTATAGTAAAAGAAATAGTCGGGACTGGATGATGACGGAGACAATGCAGGCTGGAAGTGACTGAAGGGTAACACACATTTTGTTTAGTTTCTTGTTTGTTACACGAATACCGATAGTCGAAAATACAAAATGTCTGAAAAATGCACGAACGTCATGAATGTAGAGAAATTTTTTAAAAACTAAATCTTAATTTTCAGCCTAAATTTTTGAGGCAACTGTTTAATCTCATCTCGAACAACATATCTGAAGCAATAATTAATATACTGTGCCATGACACATATGTCGACGCACCCACATCTCAGTAATACTACCAACCAATTGCAACTGCCGACGCACTCAAATCTTACACCAGCGCGCGCATAGCGCTAACGGTGACGATGAAACGCGTATACTGTTGGCAGGTTCAGATTTTTTTT
The DNA here is from genome assembly GCF_021461385.2 of Schistocerca piceifrons. Lineage (NCBI taxonomy): Eukaryota > Metazoa > Arthropoda > Insecta > Orthoptera > Acrididae > Schistocerca > Schistocerca piceifrons. The sequence goes on from NC_060138.1 coordinate 212,185,179, forward strand.
TATCTCTAGGTACAGCTGGACCATCGGTTGCCGCATGACTTTCGATACATGCAGCCACACGAAAGAATTAACTTGCGAAAAATAATAACCTGTGTTACGTGTGAGGATATAGGATCCTTACAGTACAATGTAGTTTTGGTGAATTTAGATAAAATCGTAACAGTTGACGTGAAATCCCGCATTACGGACGCAGCCACACTAGGTGCACATTCATCACCGGCAACTTTCCAAATATAGAACGGTGGGCGACTGAAGCGTGCAGTGCCCCTAGAAAGTAGGCTGCCCCGCGAAACCTCTTTTTTTCTCGAACCTGTATTCCATTTCTTTTGGTTGCCTATTCCTTGAAGTTGTCGGTTCTCGCCATCGCTACTGTATGGCCAGGCAGCCAGCCAGCCAGGCAGCTGCTGTCGACGCTTGCTACGCAACGCGGCAGGCGTTCGCCAGAGGCCTCTTGACGTAGTCGACACCACTCGTGGCTCGAAACCTTTGACCAATGACGCGTTACGGCGAACCGCTGGCTCGGAATAATCAATGACGTAGCGCTGCGAGGAACGGCCAATTAGAACGAGCAGGAACGGGGGGCAGGCCTAAGGCAATTACAAGAACGCTTATACAACGCCTCTCCCCCAGGAAGGTCGCTGAGCCCTGCCGAGCAACAGAAGGAGCCGAATTCACGCACTGTAGTATGCTCAGGAGCTGCCACTGTGGACGTGTGGACATTCGAGGAGTATTGGAAATTCTGGTAGCAGTACCAGAGAGCGAAGCGTCGTTCACTGAACTCTATAAACTCTGTGCCACTGATGAGAAAAACCTGATGCCTAAGTACATATGGTCATGTCTGGTTTGGCGCTGTACCCATTGGACTACATGCAACGAGAGGAAGCTGCCTAAAAATACGACACTTACGTTGATATTCATACATTATGTCCGGGTCGTTTGGGCAATAAATATTTAGTTATTTACAATAATTACAAATATATAACTCTGAAACCGTTCTACCAGTAAGCGACGGAATAATCAGCTACCTCTGAAAATTTAAAGCTAGATGTTCATGACAAATACTGAACATGGCTTGCCCCAAAATTTGCCTCAAAATGGCCCCCTGGAAACAAAATCTGACTCAGATAATGATGTTTCGGATTTCGTTGAACTTTAAAATGTGCATCTAGGAGCTGTCTGAAGTGACACTGAAAAGCTTAGATTCGAACACTGACTGCAAACAGTGCATAATTAACTATCGTCGTGTATTAAGCCTTCACCCAGTTGCGTAGGTGTAATGTGTTAGCAATCTGTAACAATCAGTGCATTAAATACTGATAAATATTTGAACTGTAGACCGTATGCCTCTAAGAACTGTATCGTATATTCTTACCTGTAATGCTGTGAAAATTCTAAGAAAGATAATAGCAAAAGTATTGCATAATGAAGTGCTGTTGTTCCTGAAAACAACACAATGTAGGAAAATAACAACCATTTCCATAAAGCTCCTCTGACACAAATCTGGTCAGGTGACGCACACGTGATCGGAAGCATAGATGGAAGTATGCAAAGCAATGAATTCACGAACGCCGAAAGTGCTGAATAAGACGAATGAATTAAGGAAGGATAGGAACTCTGCAATCAGTCTCAATTCCACTGGTTCTTTATTATTCTTGCAAACCAAATTTCAGCTATAAATAGTCGCTTCAGCTGAAATCTGGATACTCAAGAATAATAAACAACCAGTGTAACTGCGACTGACTGCTGTTTTCCCATCCTTCCTTAATTAATCTCCGAACCGCGCGACTGCTACGGTCGCAGGTTCGAATCCTGCCTCGGGCATGGATGTGTGTGATGTCCTAAGGTTAGTTAGGTTTAAGAAGTTCTAAGTTCTAGGGGACTGATGACCACAGATGTTAAGTCCCATAGTGCTCAGAGCTATTTGAACCATTAATTAATCTCCAGTGACTGTGCACATCAGTTACTTATGAAATCAGAGTTGGCCGAATGAATTACCCCAAATGGACGAATGCAATAAATCCGATCCATGTCATTTAGTATTGCAAATTCATATCGTCTCACATGAGATCTTCAGAATACTATACAAAGCTGGTTAAGTAGTTTTACGACAGAGAGAGAGAGAGAGGGAGGGGGGAGGGAAAAGGTCACTTCTATCCTTGGATGGATGTAAAAAAACGGATAATGCATCCACGTACACAAATGAAATCCAATGGAGCATAAAGACTTCTAAGTTCCCTCTACAAATCGAATGAAAAACTCTATATGGCAAGTTCGTTTAAGCATAGCTTGAACGATATGTAAAACTGTAACAAGGTAAGCGAGACGTGAACGAATGATGAAAGCAGGTATCTCACCAACACTTTTGAAACAGCGTGTTGAATGCGCCCATCTCGTAACAGACGAGATAAGAGTAGACCCTAAACCCATTTGTCGTAGGTGCAGGAGCCAGAAGTCGAAGTACGAGTGCTGCTTTGTTCTACAACATTGTTTCCGAGAATGTGGGTAATTACCCCCTGAGAGGTAAAATGAAATTTTCTAAGGGGTAAAAATAAAAGGGTTCGATTATGTTTCCGTCTCGAGACTAAATTATATTTAAAGGATCGCTTCTATTGTCACTATTTCATAAGCTTGTAATAATGATTACGAAATTTACCAGTAATTACACTTCTTTTTCAAATACTAGCATCACTGTGGAACATAGTGTGGTGAAGCTTACGGTTTATGAAACGAATGTACGAACGTCTTCTTCACATAGCCCACACAAAACACGTGTACTATGCATCTACGACAGGAAAATTGTGATATAAATGTCACCTATGCTTAAATGTCTCACGAAAATGCCTTTTCTGAGTCATAGGTAGTTCCCGCAATGGATCAGAAGCCGCTACATCAATCACTTCGGAAACAGTAAGTATGTAAACTGCAATGCTGTTGGGACCACACAGTATTGTTATTATTGTTATTATTATTCTAAGCAGTAGTAGTAGAAGTAGTAGCAGCTGTAGGCCGGCCGCTGTGGCCGGGTGGTTCTAGGAGCTTCAGTCTGGAACCGCGCTGCTGCTACGGTCGCAAGTTCGAATCCTGCCTCGGGCATGGATGTGTGTGATGTCCTTAGGTTAGTTAGGTTTAAGTAGTTCTAAGTCTAGGGGACCGATGACCTCAGATGTTAAGTCCCATAGTGCATAGAACCATTTGACCCATTTAGTAGCAACTGTAGTAGTAGTGGTAGACAAATGGGAAGCTCTGGTAGCACGGATTCTTCCCGTTTCTGTCATTTCAGAAGTAAAGAGTCCAACAGTCAAGTGATTCACAAGTATAGTCCAACACTTTTAATTCGTCAATTTTAAATGGGAGTGCAGAGTATGTGTGAAATGTGTGTCACTAGGGAGAAGAGTAGTGCAGGGGAAGCATGCTTTGTTGCAAATGTAAGAACAGTAGGCATTGTTTTCTAAGGATCGGAAGGTAGCATGATGCACTGAGAATTGCTTCGTCATTGTGTAAAGAAAAAAAAGACTGTTAGAAACACGCAGTGTCAATTGTCAATTGACTCCTTAATGCGTGCTTTAATAAAATACCTACAAAACTCCTCTATATCTAGATCTATATCTACATGCCTACTCTGCAAATCACATTTAAGTGCCTGTCAGAGGGTTTATCGAACCACTTTCACATTGTTATTCCACTGTTGAACAACGAGGGGTAAGAAAAGAACATCCATATCTTTCCGTGCGAGCTGTGATTCCCCTTACTTTCTTATGATAATCGTTTCTACCTGCGCTGATCGGCGTCAACAAAATATTTTCGTATTCACAGGAGAAATTTGGTGACTGAAATTTCGTGAGAGGAACCCGCCGCAACGAAAAACGGCTTCCTTTTAATTACATCCATTCCAAATGTTGCACCACGTCCGTAACACTCTCTTTACTTCTCGATAATGCAAAATGTGCTGCCCTTCTTTGATATTTCTCGATATACTCCGTTAAACCTCTCTGGTAAGGACCCCACACCGCGCAGCAGTACTCCAAAACAAGACGGACAAGCGTAGTGGATGCGGTCTCTTTAGTAAATCTGTTGCATATTCTGAGTGTTCTGCAAATAAAACGCAGTCTTTGGTTCGCCTTCCTCACAATATATCCTATATGTGATTACAAGTTTTTTGTTGTTGTTGTTGTGGTCTTCAGTCCTGAGACTGGTTTGATGCAGCTCTACATGCTAGCCTATCCTGTGCAAGCTTCTTCATCTCCCAGTACTTACTGCATCCTACGTCTTTCTTAATCTGCTTAGTATATTCATCTCTTGGTCTCCCTCTATGATTTTTACCCTCCACGCTGCCCTCCACGGCTAAATTTGTGATCCCCTGATCCATCAGAACATGTCCTACCAACCGGTGCCTTCTTCTTGTCTAGTTGTGCCACAAACTAATCTTCTCCCCAATTCTATTCAATACCTCCTCATTAGTTATGTGATCTATCCATCTAATCTTCAGCATTCTTCTGTAGCACCACATTTCGAAAGCTTCTATTCTCTTCTTGTCCAAACTACTTATCGTCCATGTTTCACTTCTATACATGGCTACACTCCATACAAATACTTTCAGAAACGACTTCCTGACACTTAAATCTATACTCGATGTTAACAAATTTCTCTTCTTCAGAAACCCTTTCATTGTCATTGCCAGTCTACATTTTATATCTTCTCTACTTCGACCATCATATTTCCAGTTTAAGTTGCTCATAATTGTAAATCCGAGGTATTTAGTTGAATTTACGCCCTGCAGATTTCATTTATTTATCGTGGAACCGGAGTTTAACGGATTCCTTTTAGCACTCATTGGATGACCCAACACTTCTCATTATTTAGAATCAATTGCCAATTTTCTCACCATTCAGATATCTTCTCTAAATCGTTTTGCAATCAGTTTGATCTTTTGATGTATTTAGTAGACGATAAATGACAGCATGAGCTGCAAACAACCTAAGATGACTGCTCAGATTGGAGACTTGAGTAACGTGATTCGCTTAAAGTTGGGGTGATTATAATGTTGGTTTAATACAAAACCTGATCCTCCCTTATTACAACAAGCTTCATGGCCTAACTGTCTTGCCTTGTGGCCTATCACACTTGCACAGTGGCACAATATTTCAACTAACATGAAATACACACATGAAAAGAACAACGAGGACAATATTTAATGAGGTGCAGCCCAGTATGGTTGGGTATGGAGGATTACATTAGCACCAAAAATCTAAATCATATATAGTGAGTTCACAGTGAGTTTGCACGCCTGTCGTATCTTAGTTTAAAGTCGTCATTCGCTTGCACAAGAGAAATTCACATTTAAACATTTCACTGGTGAATTCATCACAAGTAATGCACCCATGTATTATTAGATTACATACAGTCTTCCAAATAATGCATGTGTGAGCTATATTAAAACATAGTAAACGGACATACTCAAGCACGGCTGGTCCCGGCGGAGGTTCGAGTCTTCCCTCGGGCATGGGTGTGTGTGTTTGTCCTTAGGATAATTTAGGTTACGTAGTGTGTAAGCTTAGGGACTGATGACCTTAGCAGTTAAGTCCCATAAGATTTCACACACATTTGAACATACTCAAGCAAGTGTCCCCGATATTGAAGCTAGAAGCGACCTCACGGGAAGTGCGGGAGCTTCTCAGTGTGCAGCCCTATCAACACAACTGTTGTCACTTTCGAAGATGGAAGTGTCTCACGGCAAATACATGATGAAGATGTGTAACAAAATTTAACATTTTGCCATGCTCATGCTCACGGTGAAACTTCTTTATTTCCGTATGTGAATCTGTACTTAAATTGCTGAATGACTGAAAAGATGAAACTTCTACGTTATTTGATTCTGAAACAGCTGAGTAAAACTGAACATACTGAGCCTACTTCCTCTTTACTTTTTCTTATCACGTCAACACTGACCCACAATATTCTAGCGCAACGAAATCTGACTGCTCAAAAAAAATTACAACCTGACTTCAAATAATTAATACAAAAGAATGGCCCTGAATAAGAAGCAATCTTGACAATAACATATACATTTCATTAAGCACTACCTCACAAAAATCTTCGTTACGTGAACTACTGCAATATAGCGAGCGTCAATGCTGCCAGCTATATAAACTATTCTAGCTACTAAAGCCACTAAATACTAATAGCCGGCCGCGGTGGTCTCGCGGTTCTAGGCGCGCAGTCCGGAACCGTGCGACTGCTACGGTCGCAGGTTCGAATACTGCCTCGGGCATGGATGTGTGTGATGTCCTTAGGTTAGTTAGGTTTAAGTAGTTCTAAGTTCTAGGGGACTGATAACCACAGCAGTTGAGTCCCATAGTGCTCAGAGCCAACTACTAATAGGCATGTGGTTAGCAAAGGTAAGACTTTGTTGCAAACCAAATAATGTATTTTTTACCTTAATAATGTGACATCTAGTTCAAACACGAATAGAAATCGTCGTTGACATCCAGTACAAAGATACATAATCATTTTCGATCTCCAAGTCGGATACTTCCAGATCGTTAGCCTACGCTAACACTTCAGACCTCTACCCTCCATCAATGTTAACTTCTCACATTTAACATCCAACACTGCTGGCTGTTCACCTCCAACTGCCCAACAGTACTTCCATCACTGCTCGCGACTAACTCCCAACTGCCCAACACTACTGGCGATTAACATCCAACAACAAGTCCAACCAGCCACAGAGTCTCTTACAAAGAAAGCGCAGTCAAAGATCCAATGCAAAACACTACACAGCGCTGCCAACACAGAAGCAGCCCACTTACAACGGTTGTCCTATTGAGTGAGCCTATTTCATGGTACGAAGACTACATCAAAAACTTCACAGAACTACCTCCAGACTGAGCAACACCCTGCACCCACCGCAAGTTAAACGCTTTACTGACGTGGCAATGCACTCTACGACTCGCATCAGTTGAAAAGAGGCAAAATCGCTGCTCATCGGTCCATACCACACGCCTCCCGTCAGCTGCTGCCCGGCCTGATTCCTTTGTGCCTCTGTGAGCAAAAGCCCTTTGCCGCGTACTCAACTGCAAATGTCCATAGAATGGTGCCGCTTCACAATGTTCACTCGGAGACTGCTTGGGACGGATCTTCATTCGTTAAAAACAGCAATTCCTGCCGGGTTCGAAACTGATTATCACTGACGTTCATCTGCGGTCACTGTCTGTTAAGAGCATTTTACGACCACTGTTCTCACCTCCTGTTAAATGGCTGCGATTTGTAGACTACACCAGTCCTTGTGGACACTTGGACGATGGTTCACATTGATATACCAACAAACTGGACGACTTCTTTCATTGTGCGGTCATAGGCATGTCCACTCTGTTGCATCAACCCGTCTCACACCGCCGATTCCACACAGCCTTGGCACATACACACCACTTCGCTACTATGCCTTAATTCAGTAGTAGTGGATTACATGGCGGCATGGTACCAGTCCTATACCATCTACGGCGCTCAAAAGCGACCAGTGAGCCCTTATAATAGATTACTGACCTTCTGACTGCTACAAACATGTTCTCTACAATCCGTTCTAAGCGTACTTTGTTTTCACTGGACTCCTTGCCTGTGCTGAGAATTCATCTTACAGTCTTCGCTGGATAAAGGACTAAATTTCCTTTCGCTATTCGTCATAGTCATTGTGGTGGAGCAAATTAAGTAAACCAGTCCGAGAAATTTTAAAGAGTTTGCACAGGTCAAGATCCATTGCATAAACTTTGCGTATTATTCATATTAGCTCATAAGTTGCTGTTTATGAAATGTAAATAAGATATTCAAATTTTATTTAAAATTGAGAGCAGAATGATATCTCATTTCAGTCTCAAGTTATTTGTTTTTATATCCGGTGAAATGTTGCGCACAGCACGCTCAATATCGTGCATGTGTATCGGGAATGATGTGGTGGTTACAATCGTCATATTTCATAAACGGTCCAAGAATCCAAACGAGGTTTTTCGCAAATGACAGCAAGCAAAGAGGCATGTATGGCGTCTAATAAATAGTCGAAACTTCTAGATTCAGCGAGATATGGAAATAACTCCTTCGTCGCAGCGAGAGGATCGAAGGAATGGAGCACATAAAGAGCTCAAAAGCGCTTAAAGAAAACCCTGTGCATCCCTTGATACACGTCCGCAGCACCTTGGGTAGGCGTAGCATGACGAGATAACTCATCTACAACAGTCAAAGAGCTAATACTTTGTCCAGTAATCATTCATTTGTATAGCGCAGACTGCACTGTCCAAGGCTTTGCATTTTACAGAGCAGACAGATCGATGAGTGTCTGCCACGAAACATGAGCGTGGTCTTATTGACTGCCGGAGCGATCTTCTTACTTGAGCTAACTTCATTCGCAAGCGCCCTGATGGCTTAAAATACCTCCTCTGTGCGCTGGGATCGGGCTTCCCCCATTTCGGTGTGACGATCTGTCTGAAGGGGAGAGTTTCGTCTGGCAGGCAGCCCGCGGCAGGTATACGTGTTGAGCTGGGCTGGCTCACCTGAGCGGCTCTTTTATGGAAGAGAGGCCGTAACTCGCAAACGCCCGTCTCTCGCCCCCGCCAGTAACGATTCGGCCCTCATGCCACCTGCCCGCCACCTCCTCCGGACACCGCCAGCGCGACAACCGCAGCCGAGCACCTGCATGTCAGCAAAATCGCACGAACCATACAGTGTTATAAAAATTATTTCACTTATAACCCTGCGAAAGCGTATAAATAAATCGCTCCATTGCTGCGTGGAAGAACAATTTTTGAGAACGTATGGTGGCGTCATTCTTGGATCAACGTTCCTCGGTTTTGTAGCTAGGTCAGGGTCGTTTTTGTTCACTTGACCTCCCAACGAGTTCCTTTTATAACTGCTAACGTCGTGTTGTGCCGACTTCACTGTAGCTTGAATGGATTTTTAAGTTTGTTTTATATGTCCGACTTCTAATTTCACCACACAAGTCTCCAGTTATTGCCCGATGACGACACGCAATACAGCTTGTTAAAGCGGAGTTCGCCGTTATTAATTAGGTTTTTAGATTTAATTTTATTACTCGTACAGAGACTCAACGTTCCTTTGTTTAACAGCGCGTCGTCAAAATAAGTATGAAATGCTAATGTCATTGCAATACATAATGTCGACTATTGAGTTAAAGTTCGTACCTGTTTCGCCATTTTCGAGAAGAGAAACCTTAAGCGCTTCTGCTTCTACGGTCTCAGTATCAAATATTCACTAATTTCAATTTACTTCCTATCTCCGTTCAGTATTTAACACAAATTATATATCAATGTCATTTCAGACATATTACGTCGCTTCCACACTAACGGAATAACACGTAATTGTCATTTAACATCACTTTTATTAATAATCCTTTTTCTTATGACGTAAACGTTAATGAATGATCCCTATCTAGGAAGAAAGAGGTATTGATCCTAACCATGAGATAATAGCTTTTAATGAGCCCGCAATCGTTAATTAAATAAAAAGTCACGTTCAAGGATGATATGCGAACAACTTTCGTTACGTCCGTTTTCACGTATCTGTCAAAACTAATCCTGTCGCCCACAATTCAAATTAACACTGACGTTAACCCCTTTTGTCGGAACATCGAATCGTAACTATTATGTGAAAGTTTATTATAGTCCCCGAATTAATTCCTTTCAGATACGCGCACGACCGAACAGCAGAACGTAACTCAAACGACTTGTTTTAACAACCGAACAAAGCAATGACGTTGCATTACGACAATGTCCGCCCAATGACCATCTCTTTCACTTTATCTTTTCTACTCTGCTTAGTTAAATTATTCCTAATTACAGTTTGTTCAGCTATTTAACGAAAACATCTAACAAAAAAAAAATACATTTATCCCAACGTAAAAGATCCGTTATACTTTGTCGTCACCATCAAGGATTAATTGTCTTACTAACAGGTCCATAGAGTAGATATCTCTGTGGAGTAAGCGATCTCAATCGCCGAACAGGTTTTTTTATCACCAAACAACATTGATTCTCAAAGTCACACGATTTGCTATGGCGTAAGATTAGTCCGTAAGTGCTCTGCGGATATGGAGATTTAGTAATCACTAATATAGACAGATTTCATTGAAAAGTGTTATGTATTTTGTACACAAGTTCCATTGGGATCTTAATAATTTGCATTCGATATCTGAAACGAACTTGGCTTAAAGCTTTTAAGGGTAAGATATGAATACATTCTGCTTGTTCGTGAAAGTATCACAGCTTTATATTGCTATGTTTTCTTTCAGGAAACGAATGTGCCCATATTTTTAGTTATTGTACAGGATTTGATCGTGATGCCAAATCTTTGACGCTGCAGCAGCACTGCGAAATTGCTTCCTAGAATATAATAATGGAAGTGTCGCGGGAAGATCCAACTTTGGAGCTGAGACGTCCGCAAATTAGCGATTTGTGACTGTTCATTGACTTTATCGACGTTTCTTTATTAATGCTTCATTTTATAATAGGTAAGTTCACAAGAAATTTGACCGCATCCAAATTTCTACTTTACTACAGAATAAACATTATGTGAAAGAATTCAAAAGGCCGAAAAACCCTAGTAAGTACATCACAACATAAAATTTTCGTTTCAGCCGGCCAGAGTGGCCGAGCGGTTCTGGGCGCTACAGTCTGGAACCGCGCGACCGCTACGTCGCAGGTTCGAATCCTGCCTCGGGCATGGATGTGTGTGATGTCCTTAGGTTAGTTAGGTTTAAGTAGTTCTAAGTTCTAGGAGACTTATGACCTCAGCAGTTGAGTCCCATAGTGCTCAGAGCCATTTGAAATTTTCGTTTCATCAAACGTAAACTTAGTGGGTTTCCGTCATCTAAGAGGGTCATTCGCAAAGTAAAGAACGTTTTGTTTTGACACTTGATCCCGTCCCCCCAAAAACACAGGCTACGTACCACTGACCTTCGTACTCGTCCGCTTCAGTTTACCGGAAGCTACTACCCATTACGGTTGCTTACTGCTTAGCTGTGCGACTTTAACATGTGTGATGAAATTGACTATGCCGCCAAGTGTGAGTTGCGAAGTGTTATCTGCTTTTTAAACACACAAAACGTCCGACCATCGAAATATGATGAACGAAGCATCAGTTTGGAGGTGGGGTATCATGTTAAATGGCGGAGGGAAGATGCCCGCGCCTGTCCTCAGTGATGACTGGCGGACTCAAAGCAAGGATGGAAACAAAAATCCAAGTAAATAGACGTTTCACAATTAGTGAACTGCACTCATCCCTTCCAAATGTTTCAAGAACTGTGTTGTATGAGAGTGTTAGTGCATATCTGGACTATAAGAATGTATGTACCAGGCGTGTTTCTCGAATTTTATTAGACGAAGACAAAACCAAAAGAATAGCAGCTGCATTCATACTTCTCAGTCGCTGTGAAAAGGGAGGTGATGATTTTTTTAAGTCATGCTGTCACTGATGATGAGACTTGGATATCACATTTCACACCAGAAACATAAACGCCCATCAACGGAATGGCTTAATTCGCAATCTCCAACGAAACCGAATAGTTTTGAGCATCATAACGCTTATGGCTGTGGTGTTTTGGGGTCGTAAGGATATCCTACTCATCGACTACATGACTAGAGCGACCATAACTGCAGCGGCGTACTCAGAAGCTTCAACAACTTCGCACGATAAAGCACGTCCCTATTCAGCTGGAGTTACACAGGAATTGCTTCAGCAGTTTCAGTGAGAAGTGTTTCAACATCCGCCAAACAGTCCAGATTTAGCCCAAGTGATTATGACTTAATCCCCAAATCGAAAAAATTTTTTTGTGGGCAACGCTGCGAAAGTGATGATGAACTTCAAAAATCAATTAATCAGTGGCTTAACGACTTGGCGGCAACTGAGTATGCAGAAGGTATAGAAAAACCGGTAAAACAAGACGTCAAGGGCCCATATTTGAGCAGTGACTACGTAGAAAAGTACCTTGGGTATCAAAGTATATGCAAAATATTGTTTCGTTTATATCAATTGAAAGACTGTAGGGAGAAAAACGTTCTTTTACTTTTCTACTGAAGCTCCTACCTCTACATCAGTACTCCGCTAGAAACCTAACGGTGTGTGGCGGAGGGTACCTCTGGTACTACGAATCTATTCTCTGCCCAGCGCCTCGAAAGCAATCGCCTCATTGGACAACAAATAGTCAAGTTTGAATATAAGCAGACGCATATTAAAGATCTGAAAATGCTGTAAACAATAATACGCTACGCTGTGCAAAGCTTGCTGGAATTTCGCTACACATCGTTCATCCATAGGAGAGCTGCAGCAGACGATTACGCGGAAACAGCGACAGCAGACGGTCCGACCAAACTGACTAGACTCCTTAGCGTGATTCAGACTGGCACACACACACACACACACACACACACACACACACACACACACACAAACACACACACATCCACACGCACACGCACACAGAGCATGCAGCTTTACTCGCTTGCCACTGGATACCGCCTCAACTCGCCAAAGTACACTCCTGGAAATTGAAATAAGAACACCGTGAATTCATTATCCCAGGAAGGGGAAACTTTATTGACACATTCCTGGGGTCAGATACATCACATGATCACACTGACAGAACCACAGGCACATAGACACAGGCAACAGAGCATGCACAATGTCGGCACTAGTACAGTGTATATCCACCTTTCGCAGCAATGCAGGCTGCTATTCTCCCATGGAGACGATCGTACAGATGCTGGATGTAGTCCTGTGGAACGGCTTGCCATGCCATTTCCACCTGGCGCCTCAGTTGGAACAGCGTTCGTGCTGGACGTGCAGACCGCGTGAGACGACGCTTCATCCAGTCCCAAACATGCTCAATGGGGGACAGATCCGGAGATCTTGCTGGCCAGGGTAGTTGACTTACACCTTCTAGAGCACGTTGGGAGGCACGGGATACATGCGGACGTGCATTGTCCTGTTGGAACAGCAAGTTCCCTTGCCGGTCTAGGAATGGTAGAACGATGGGTTCGATGACGGTTTGGATGTACTGTGCACTATTCAGTGTCCCCTCGACGATCACCAGTGGTGTACGGCCAGTGTAGGAGATCGCTCCCCACACCATGATGCCGGGTGTTGGCCCTGTGTGCCTCGGTCGTATGCAGTCCTGATTGTGGCGCTCACCTGCACGGCGCCAAACACGCATACGACCATCATTGGCACCAAGGCAGAAGCGACTCTCATCGCTGAAGACGACACGTCTCCATTCGTCCCTCCATTCACGCCTGTCGCGACACCACTGGAGGCGGGCTGCACGATGTTGGGGCGTAAGCGGAAGACGGCCTAACGGTGTGCGGACCGTAGCCCAGCTTCATGGAGACGGTTGCGAATGGTCCTCGCCGATATCCCAGGAGCAACAGTGTCCCTAATTTGCTGGGAAGTGGCGGTGCGGTCCCCTACGGCACTGCGTAGGATCCTACGGTCTTGGCGTGCATCCGTGCGTCGCTGCGGTCCGGTCCCAGGTCGACGGGCACGTGCACCTTCCGCCGACCACTGGCGACAACATCGATGTACTGTGGAGACCTCACGCCCCACGTGTTGAGCAATTCGGCGGTACGTCCACCCGGCCTCCCGCATGCCCACTATACGCCCTCGCTCAAAGTCCGTCAACTGCACATACGGTTCACGTCCACGCTGTCGCGGCATGCTACCAGTGTTAAAGACTGCGATGGAGCTCCGTATGCCACGGCAAACTGACTGACACTGACGGCGGCGGTGCACAAATGCTGCGCAGCTAGCGCCATTCGACGGCCAACACCGCGGCTCCTGGTGTGTCCGCTGTGCCGTGCGTGTGATCATTGCTTGTACAGCCCTCTCGCAGTGTCCGGAGCAAGTATGGTGGGTCTGACACACCGGTGTCAATGTGTTCTTTTTTCCATTTCCAGGAGTGTAGATCACTTCATGCATCTGTACTCGGTTACTCAATGACTATGATACTTTCAGGAAGCTAAGTAAGGCAAGACAGAAGGAAGGGAAAGAGCCTTAAAAAATTTATTAACAAGAAGGATGGTTTACTGAACGTATGTGGAAACGACCTCAGAAAACAGCATTTACCTCAATTACACCAATTATTTCATTAAAACATTTTTGTAATTAAACAATTCATTGTTATATTAAAGGATGCACTCATCCTTACGTATTATAAAGATTGATGTACACATGCACCTGTATGTATGTATGTATGTTCCACATCTCTTTCTAAACCACTGGACTGATTTCAAGCAAACTTGGTGCACACATCACTTACTGTCTGGAAGGAATCACTGTGGGGGAAGACGGGAGGGGTTGTAACCCACGACGAGCGAAACTCAGACTTTATTTGAGAATGAGAGAACTTATTGATTTGCAACAAACTTTACACATGATTTCAAATATTTGCGAAACTTTTACTCGCTAACAGTCCCCACAAAATGTTGAAAAGAGAAAAGTTTATCGCTTACTCCATTTTCACTGTTCGTGCAGAAAACTCCCGTACTAGGCGAGAAATTTTAATTTATTACTTCTTTACTACTAATTGTATTAGCAAAATATTTTACAGATAGTATTTACAGTTACTCCCGAATATTGCTGCAAAAATATATAATTGTACTACACATAGTTCAGGAGATAAAACGTCATAAACATTGAGATGGATGAAAAACTGCCGCATCGTGCATGACGTTGAAATTCATTAATTCTTTAGTACTAAATCTATTCACAACACATTAAGCATACCATATCCTCATACGCCGGTCAATGTAGCTACAAAAATAAAACACTGTGCGACACATAGTTCCGGTGACATAATGTCATAAACACTGAAACGCATGGAAAACTACCGCAACGTACACGACATTTAATTTTATTACTTCTGTACTACTAACATTATTCATAACACATTTCACAGACAATAGGCACATATACCACAAGATGTACCTCCAAAATTAAATGATTGTACCGCACATAGTTCGGGACATATGGCGTCATAAACTTTCAGATGCATGAAGACGGAATTGCAGGGTGGAATTCGATAGAGACACAGGTGAAATGTGTGTCCAAACATGTGTCAAATATTTTAAATATAAGTGAAATACATGTGGTTTGTGGGCAAAGTCGCAAGTAAAGAAATCCTACTAAACCCCGCAATCGTTTTCAACCTGCCTCGGCACACAAATTACTTACTTCCTAGAAAGAAATTCTGTAGGGTTAGAGATGAGCAGACAGAGAGGGGGAAGGACATGGAGACGGACATGTGGAAGGGGGAGTTCAACGGGAAGAGAAGGAGAGGCAAAAGCGCAGAGAAACGAAAGAGGACCAAAATGACAGGGGAAGGAGAGAGGAGGAGGTGGAGAAACAGATGAGGAGGAAGAAATGGTCAGGAAAAGGGAAGAGGAAATGGACAGAAAGAGAGAGAGGGGAAGGAAATGAACAATGAGATGAGGAGGGGGAAATGAACGGAAAAATGGAAGAGATGATAGGAGGAGACATGAACTGAGAAAGGGGAAGGAGGTGACTGACAGTGAGAAGGAGAAGGTGGAGATATAGGGGGTGAGGAGGAAATAGAGAGGCAGAAAGTGAGGGGAGAAGGAGATAGACTTATAGAATTCGAATAAAAACATACCTTGGTAATGCGAGGCACTCAGATTGTGTTATATATTTTTCATTTTATTAAAATCGTAGGCATATGTGACACGTTTAAAGTGTTGATGACGACAAACTGTGTTAGTGAAAAGAAGGAGAATTAAGCACTTCCACGAGAACCAACGCCTGGATCGGCTCCGCTCCTAGAGGGAGTAAACACCCTTCCTGGGTGCTAGATGGGAAGTTCATTTTCTGTTGATGATGTCCCTGTACTTTTATCCTCAGATACAACAGTTCAACTGGCTTTCTCGACTTGTACACTGAATTTCAACTCTGCGTGTGTAGTATTCAGACGATTTTACTCGTAGCTTTGTTCATCGGCACTGATTTGAACTCATGTTTTTGCAGTCGTAAAGTTCGCTCTCGCCTACTTTTTGGATATTTGGTTTCACAGTCGGCGTTGGTTTCCTCAAGTTACGTGTTTCGCGACAGTGGCCTGCCTAGCATGTCATACAATGACAGAAAATATTTATTTTTTGCACAGACTGAACGAAGGTAAAGTTGCCCGCCTAGTTAGCTGTGCGTTCTAACGCACTGCTTTCCGGGCGGGAAGCTGTGCCGGTCCCCGGCACGAATCCGCCCGGCTAGGTCCGGTGTGCTGGCCAGTCTATGGAGATTTTTAAGGCGGTTTTCCATCAGCCTTGGGGAATGCGGGGTGGTTCCCCTTATTCCGCCTCAGTTACACTATGTCGGCGATTGCTGCGCAAACACTTTTGTGAGGTTGTGTACCACTGCGGGCTACGGCGAGGACGAAGCGTCTCCGTCGTTTCTAGGTCCCCAGTTCCATACAGTACAACACAAGGTAAAGTTTTTGGCGAATAGCTTATAAGTTATTGTTTTATTCGTAGCTAGGAGACATTACGTGCCTGTTGGAAGGTATTCCATCATGTTTGAACCCTGAAATTCTGGCGGCGTAACTTACGGAAACGTAGTCGGGCGACGTCCTCGGTAACAGCTGGTCTTTCGACAGATAAACAGCTCGGCATTTTCAAAGGCACATATGAGACGCCTTTCCACAGCAGTCTTTCGTTTTATTTGTGCCTCGCAAGTAGCTTCGTATTCACCAATCGAAATATCGGCGGTTGTCGAGGACTCTATCTGACTGCAGTCAGTAATTACATGAAAAACTGAAAATCAAATCTTTGTTGTCCCTGGACGCCATTAGATAGGCAATCTTCAACGCGGACTGCGCAAGGCTGGAAACAGAGGATGAGCTGAGAAGTCATTAACGA
The DNA here is from genome assembly GCF_021461385.2 of Schistocerca piceifrons. NCBI lineage: Eukaryota > Metazoa > Arthropoda > Insecta > Orthoptera > Acrididae > Schistocerca > Schistocerca piceifrons. The sequence continues at coordinate 212,202,095 of NC_060138.1, forward strand.
GTACGAAATCAAGTGAGAGATTCAGAACCTTTTGAAGGGGGACAAATAGCTACTCTATGCACAATTTGCATACCAGTTTTATTTGGAAGCATCTAATTATTCAACCGCTAACTAAACCACCTCAATAGTTATAGAAACGGTAATCCGTTATCCGTTGGGTTGGGCTGTTTGGGGAAGGAGACCAGACAGCGAGACCATCGGATTAGAGAAGGACGGGGAAGGAAGTCAGCCGTGCCCTTTCAAAGGAACCATCCTGGCATTTGCCTGGAGCGATTTAGGGAAATCACGGAAAACCTACAGCAGGATGGCAGGACGCCAAATTGAACCGTCGTCTTTCCGAATACGAGTCCAGTGTGCTAGCCACTGCGCCACCTCGCTGGGTCTGTAATCAGATTTCGACTGCCGTCATTTTGGGAAGAATTAATGAAGTGTCCAATATGGAGGCAGTCGTTAAAAGCATTCAAGTTTAAAAGGTGCGTCTTCTTCGTCTTGAGCAGCGCATGGACACAGAAAAGCCCGTCGTCTCAACGGCCGACGCTGCGCCAAATTAGGAAACCTCTGATGCGAAAAGGAAGCAACGAGTTCTAAGACACAGCTGGCAACAACTAGCCGCTTGACCACCTAGCAATGCACCAGAACTACTCTTTTCAGCCGTAGGCACAACTAGTCTGAGGAGCCGACAGACTAACAAAGACAATCAGCATCACCTCTCCGGCGCCTTCTGTAACGCTTCTTTCAAGGTGCAACAGCTGCTGTATCGCCCCAGAACGCGTTTTGTCGATATGTACGCTCCGCCATGTTGCAATAAAGTTTAACGGCTCGTTATTTTGGGCACCGTCTAGTAATGACGCTCGTATTCGATGGCCATTTCGGTAGTTTGACGATCGCGAATATTTCGCGATACTGCGGGAGAGCAGCAGCGCCGGCCATGTGGTGATGTTACCCGAAATCTGTCACCCATTTCCTGTTGCCGAAGCATAGTTCTCATAGTTCAGTATTCTTCGTCCGAATCGCTCTCGTGTTAAATTTGTGTATTTATAAGTCAATGCTCCCTCTACACAATTAGATGACAAAAGTCAAAGGTACCTCCTAATATCGTCTCGGATTTCCTTTTCTCCAGAGAGCAGCAGGTCGACGCGGCATAGACTCAACAAGTCATTGGAAGCCCCCTGCAGAAATAATGAGCTATGCGGCCTCTGTACTCGTCCATAATTTCAAAAGTGTCGCCAGCATAGGATTTTGTGCACGAGTTGACCACTTGATTATGTCCCAGAAATGTTCGGATGCTCAAATCATACGCCAGAATTATTCAGACTGTTCTTCAAACCAATCACATAAATTGTTACCCGGCGAGACGGCGCATTCCCATCCACAAAAATTCCACCGTTGTTTGGGACCATGAAGTTCATGAATGGCAGAAAATGGTCTCCAAGTAACCAAACATTTCCAGTCGATGATCGGTTCGTTTGGACCAGAGGACCTAGTCCAAACAGGTAAACACAGCCTACACCATTATGGAGCCACCACCAGCTTGCAGAGGGCCTTTTTAACAATTTGGGTTCATTGCTTGGTGGGGTCTGGGCCACACTCGAACATCAGCCCTTACCAACTGAAATCGGGACTCATCTGACTAGGCCATGGTTTGCCAGTCGTCTAGGGTCCAACCGATAACGTCACGAGCCCAGGAGAGACGCTGCAGACGATGTCGTGTTGTTAGCAAAGGCACTCGCGTCGGTCGTCTGCTGCCGATTAATGCCATATTTCATAGCACTGTCTTAACGCACACGTTTGCCGTACGTCTTTCATTGATTTCTGCGGTTATTTCACGCGGTGTCGCTTGTCCATGGTTAGAGAAGAATGGCAGCTAACTCTAAATATAGATAAATGTAAATTAATGCAGATGAATAGGAAAAAGAATCCCGTAATGTTTGAATACTCCATTAGCAGTGTAGTGCTTGACACAGTCACGTCGATTAAATATTTGGGCGTAACATTACAGAGCGATATGAAGTGGGACAAGCATGTAATAACAGTTGTGGGGAAGGCTGATAGTCGTCTTCGGTTCATTGGTAGAATTTTGGGAAGATGTGGTTCATCTGTAAAGGAGACCGCTTATAAAACACTAACACGACCTATTCTTGAGTACTGCTCGAGCGTTTGGGATCTCTATCAGGTCGGATTGAGAGAGGACATAGAAGCAATTCAGAGGCGGGCTGCTAGATTTGTTACTGTTAGGTTTGATCATCACGCGAGTGTTACTGAAATGCTTCAGGAATTCGGGTGGGAGTCTCTAGAGGAAAGGAAGCGTTCTTTTCGTGAATCGCTACTGAGGACATTTAGAGAACCAGCATTTAAGGCTGACTGCAGTACAATTTTACTGCAGCCTACTTACATTTCGCGGAAAGACAACAAAGATAATATAAGAGAGATTAGGGCTCGTACAGAGGCATATAGGCAGTCATTTTTCCCTCGTTCTGTTTGGGAGTGGAACAGGGAGAGAAGATGCTAGTTGTGGTACGAGGTACCCTCCGCCACGCAGCGTATGGTGGATTGCGGAGTATGTATGTAGAGGTAGATGTGGATGTGAAGGTAATGCCTGAAAGGTGGGTCTCAGAATACCGAATTCCCTAACGATTTCCGAAATGGAATGTCCCATACGTCTAGCTCCAAGTACCCTTCCGCGTTCGGGGTCTGTCAATTCCCCTCGTATGGGCATAATCACGTCGGAAACATTTTCACGTGAAACACCTAACAAGGGAACCTCCCCATCGCACCCCCCTCAGATTTAGTTACAAGTTGCCACAGTGGATAGGCCTTGAAAAACTGAAAACAGATCAATCGAGAAAACAGGAAGAAGTTGTATGGAACTATGAAAAAAATAGCAAAATATACGAACTGAGCTGTCCATGCGCAAGATAAGCAACATCAAGGATAGTGTAAGCTCATGAACGCCGTGGTCCCGTGGTTAGGGTGAGCAGCTGGGGAACGGGAGGTCCTTGGTTCAAGTCTTCCCTCGAGTGAAAAGTTTAACTTTTTATTTTCAGGCAATTATTATCTGTCCGTCCGTGTCAATTATCAAAGTTCAGGCACTCACACATAATCAACTTCGCTCTCCAAAATTCGAGGACATGTTCATACTTGCTTGGACATATACAGGATTTGACGGTCTACACACGGAAAAATTTGAAAACGTTAAAAACATATGTTTTGACAGAGCACAGGGAAAACTGTGCGACTGTGAAACTGTTGCATTCATTTGTTGCAGTTTATGTGACAAACTCTTATGTTTTCATCACTTTTTTGGGAGTGATTATCACATCCACAAGAAAACCTAAATCGGGCAAGGTAGAAGAATCTTTTTACCCATTCGCCAAGTGTACAAGTTGGGTGGGTCGACAACATATTCCTGTCATGTGACGCAAATGCCGTCACCAGTGTCGTATAGAATATATCAGACGTGTTTTCCTGTGGAGGAATCTTTTGACCTATGACCTTGCGATCAAATGTTTTCGGTTTCCATTGAAGAGGCACGTCCTTTCGTCTACTGACCGCACGGTTTTGCGTTGCGGTCGCAAAACAGACACTAAACTTATTACAGTGTACAGAGACGTCAATGAACGGACGTACAGATCATAACTTTGGCGAAAATAAAGAAAGTAAACTTTTCACTCTAGGGAAGACTTGAACCAAGGACCTCTCGATCCACAGCTGCTCACGCTAACCACGGGACCACGGCGCTCCAGTGCTGATACTGTCCTTGATGTTGCCTATCTTGCACATGGACTCCTCAGTTTGTATATTTTGCTTATTTTTTTCATAGTTCCACACAACTTCTTCCTGTTTTCTCGATTGATCTGTGTTCAGTTTTTCAAGGCCTGTCCACTGTGCCAACTTATAACTAAATCTGATGGGGGGTGCGATGGGGAGGTTCCCTTGTGAGTACAAATGACAGCTCTGCCAATGCACTGCCCTTTTATACCTTGTATTCGCGATACTACCGCCATTTGTATACGTGCTTATCACTATCCCATGATTTTCGTTGCTTCGGTATATGTCGTTCTGTGAACGTGTCTACATTATCGGAGGCTGCCCTCGGTTAAGAGCACTTTTTCTGTGATACTTCCAGAATATATCTCTTTGAGTTAGTTTCTAAAAATTGTATTTGTATTGCGATTTTCACCACCCTTCCCCTAGTATCCATTCAAATCAGTGGCTTCCTGCAAGTACGGTCTAGTCTATGCCTTCCCACTGCCTAACACTGGCTAGAATAATGAGTCCCGATGGATTATCAGTATTTATTTCGCCTGCTAACTGGGGCAAACTCTTTCCATTCAGGCCGCCTGGGATACGAAAAGTGTGGCAGTGTAGTTGTGTAGCGCTGTAGCACAGCTGAAAGTGGAGCGAGCGCCGCAGCTGTCGGCGGCCCTGGGCAATTTTATTCGTCGCGGCGGGAATTTTATGAGGCGCCTGGTCCGTGCAGTTATGCCATCGTGTTGTTGTTTGGCCGGCCTTTTTCGGGCGCGCCGCATTCCAGGGGCGGCCGGGCAGCGGAGCGGCCACCGCGGAATGCGGCCGGCATTCGGCCAGACAGGACAGCACGGGACACAACAGCACGGGACGCGGCGCTGCCGGCGCTGCAGCTCTTCCGCCGGACGTCCGGTCCGCACCCCGTCCTGCTCTGTGCTGTGCAGTCCGCACAGACATGCGTTACTAGACTGGCAGAGGCGCAACTTTTGCTCAAACCTGACATTTGCCGAGGTAATATGGCGGCGATAGAACTTTCTACATTTACATCTACATTTATACTCTGCAAGCCACCCAACGGTGTTTGGCGGAGGGCGCCTTACGTGCCACCGTCATTACCTCCCTTTCCTGTTCCAGTCGCGTATGGTTCGCGGGAAGAACGACTGCCGGAAAGCCTCCGTGCGCGCTCGAATCTCTCTAATTTTACATTCGTGATCTCCTCGGGAGATATAAGTAGGGGGAAGCAATATATTAGGTACCTCATCCAGAAACGCACCCTCTCGAAACCTGGACAGCAAGCTACACCGCGATGCAGAGCGCCTCTCTTGCAGAGTTTGCTAAACATCTCCGTAACGCTATCACGCTTACCAAATAACTTTGTGACGACACGAGCCGCTCTTCTCTGGATCTTCTGTTTCTCCTCTGTCAACCCGACCTGGCACGGATCCCACACTGATGAGAAATACTCAAGTATAGGTCGAACGAGTGTTTTGTAAGCCACCTACTTTGTTGATGGACTACATTTTCTAAGGACTCTCCCAATGAATCTCAACCTGTCACCTGCCTTACCAACAATTCCACTTCAAATCGTTCCGTACGCATACTCCCAGATATTTTACAGAAGTAACTGCTACCAGTGTTTGTTCCGCTATCATATAATCATACAATAAAGGATCCTTCTTTCTATGTATTCGCAATACATTACATTTGTCTATGTTAAAGGTCAGTTGCTACTCCCTGCACCAAGTGCCTATCCGCCGCAGATCTTCCTGCATTTCTCTGCAATTTTCTAATGCTGCAACTTCTCTGTATACTACAGCATCATCCGCGAAAAGCTGCATGGAACTTCCGACACTACCTACTAGGTCATTTACATATATATTGTGAAAAGCAATGGTCCCATAACACTCCCCTGTTACCTTAACTTTAACGTCTGTAGACGTCTCTCCATTGAGAACAACATTCTGTGTTCTGTTTGCCAAAAACTCTTCAATCCATCACACAGCTGGTCTGATATTCCGTAGGCTCTTACTTTGTCTATCAGGCAACAGTGCGGAACTGTATCGAACGCCTTCCGGAAGTCAAGGAAAATGGCATCTATCTGAGAGCCTGTATCTAATATTTTCTGGGTCTCATGAACAAATAAAGCGAGTTGGGTTTCACACGATCGCTGTTTCCGGAATCCATGTTGATTCCTACAGAGTAAATTCTGGGTTTCCAGAAACGACATGATACGCGAGCAGAAAACATGTTCTAAAATTCTACAACAGATCGATGTCAGAGATATAGGCCTATAATTTTGCGTATCTGCTTGACGACCCTTCTTGAAAACTGGAACCACCTGTGCTCTTTTCCAATCATTTGGAACATTCCGTTCCTCTAGAGACTTGCGGTACACTGCTGTTAGACGGGGGGAAAGTTCTTTCGCGTACTCTGTGTAGAATCGAACTGGTATCCCGTCAGGTCCAGTGGACTTTCCTCTGTTGAGTGATTTCAGTTGCTTTTCTATTCCTTGGATACTTATTTCGATGTCAGTCATTTTTTCGTTCGTGCGAGGATTTAGAGAAGGAACTGCAGTGCGCTCTTCCTCTGTGAAACAGCTTTGGAAAAAGGTGTTTAGTATTTCAGCTTTACGCGTGTCATCCTCTATTTCAATGCCATTATCATCCCAGAGTGTCTGGATATTCTGTTTCGATCCACTTACTGATTTTACGTAAGACCAGAACTTCGTAGGATTTGCTGTCAAGTCGGTACTTAACTTTGTGTATGATACGACTACGATTTTCTGAAACGAAATGATGTAATCGTTACGAGGTCGTCAAAACAAATTCTGCAGTTGAGTTTAATACATACATTGTAGAATCATGTTATGAGAAGAACATAACGTTATTTTTTTTTAATTTTTTGTTTTGTTTTGAGTCATCTGTCTTCTGACTGGTTTGATGCGGCCCGCCCCGAATTCCTCTCCTGTACCAACCTCTTCATCTCAGAGCAGCGTTTGCAACCTGCGTCCTCAATTGTTTGCTTGATGCATTCCAATCTCTTTCTTCCTATACAGCTTTTGCTTTCTGCAGCTCCCTCTAATACCGTGGAAGGTATTCCCTGGCGTCGTAACAGATTTCCTGTCTTCCTGTCCCTTCTCCTTGGTAGTGTTTTCCATTCATTCCTTTCCTCTCCGATTCTGCGCAGAACCCCGTCATTCTTTACCTTATCAGTTCACCTAATTTTCAACATTCGTCTGTAGCACCACATCTCAAATGCTTCGATTCTCTTCTGTTCCGGTTTTCGCACTGTCCGTGTTTCATTATCATACAATGTTGTGCTCCAAACGTACATTCTAAGAAAGTTCCTACTCGAATTACGGCTTATGTTTGATACCAGAAGACTTCTCTTGCGCCAACGGCCTTTCCGCAGTGATAACACCGGTTCCGCTGTGTAGAACCCTTTGTCAGCCCTGTGGAAGGCGTAGTATGCTGTTAGCAGAGCCTGTTCTGTTGATGATGCGAATCTGTGGAACAGTTCTGAAGAGAATGTCACAAAGTAGTTCCTTCATCTTTGGAATCACAAGGTCTTAAGTCCGGGGAGTATGGTGGATTGCGCAGTACTTCCCTGTCCCATCGACCGAACAGAGCAGCCACAGCTTGCGCTGTATGCGCCCGCGCATTGTCATGCAAAATGATGGGTGGGTTTCACAGAAACAGTCGCCGCTTCTTTAGCAAAGCTGGTCGCAGGTGATGCTCCAAAAACGAACAGTAATACTGTGCACTGACAGTGCGCGGGCGCACACAGTGCAAGTTGTGGCTGCTCTGTTCGGTCGATGGGACTGGGAAGTACAGTACCATTCACCATACTCCCAGGACTTGAGTCCTTCTGACTTTGATTTGATTCCGAAGATGAAGGAACCACTTCGTGGCATTCGCTTCACAACTGTTAGAGAGATTCGACAGGCAGTAGACCGCTCCATTCGTACCATCAACAGAACAGGCTCTGCTAATGCTATAATACGCCTCCCACATCGATGGCAAAGGGTTCTGCACAAAGCTGGTAACTACTTTGAAGGACAGTAACAGGTGCAAACATCTAACTCCTTATCAAGGACGAATACCACTTTCATAACGAGCACATTATTCGAAGAAAAGCCAAAGTTGATCAAAACTGGTTAAAACACATCATTAAGATACGTATGTTAATACTCGATTTATTAAACGTCTTAAAATATATGGTACATAAACTATTTAAACGCTACCGATATTTCAGATAAGACAAACTTTAACGTAATTATTTAGGCTTATACACAGCAAAAGAGGAAAAATAAGTGCAATGTTCCTAGTTATGCTTGCGTTGAGACATATTCCATTCTTTCTATCTTCCGTCTGCTGTAAAAAATTACAGCCATCGCGAATTATATATTGACCATTATGTCAAAATTCTAAAGGTAACGTAGCTGTATCAGTTCAGCCCCATTTCTTATGACTGTTTTACCAGTAAAGAAACAGCTGTTTACAAGTCCTTTACGCTCGCCGCCATATTGTGATTCTAAAGGGCAGGCTTCACTGACACCGATAGCACTATATACTGTATTGCCAGTCTAGCACCGTATGTCTGTGGCTGTCCGGCACAAAACAGCGACTCCCAGCCGATCTCTTGTCTGCCCATTGTGGTGCTACCCGTTGCTAAATCAACCGACATTGCTGTGATCTTTGTCGACCTGACTGATTACTGGGGTTCAGCCATGTTACCGGTTCCATTTTTCGGCACGTCTCTTCCTCAAGTGCTGCGTTCGACACCCGGAATCAATCGGGCGCAAAATACCTGAGAGATAACGTCACTTCTATATCTACGTATATACCCTAAAAGCCACCGTACCTTTCTTAGCGGAAGGCTTCTTGTCCTGTTCATCTGGCAAAATCACCCTTAATTTTTCTCCACGGATTTCCATTTGACTCCCCAAATACCTCCGTAACTCTTGAGTATTTTACGTAGTTCTTTTTTCAGTTTCAGATTCAGCGAGAACAGCATGGGAGGATGGTGGAGGTCTGGTCAGTAGCAAGCAGACAGGCCGTAGGCTGTTGTGTCGGCTGTGGCGTTTGTCGTAGTACCGCGAAATATTCGCGATCCCCAAACGACCGAAACGGCGATCGAATCCGAGCATCATTATTAGACTGTGCTCGAAATAGGGAACCTTAAAGCTCTATCGCAGTACGGCGGAGCGTACCTACCGACAAGACGGGGTCGTCGGCGATATGGCACCTAATGGATGTTCCAAGAAGGCTTTCTGACTTGTTTGATGCGGGCCACCACGAATTGCTCTCCTGTGTCAAACTCTCCATTCAGAGCAGCACTTGCAAACTACGTCTTTAATTATCTGCTGGATGTATTCCAATCTCTATCTATATTTTTATCTAGTATCGTGGAAGTTATTCCCTGATGTCTTAACAGGTTTCCTATCACTCGGTCCCTTCTTCTTGTCATTGGTTTCCATATATTGGTTTCCTCACCGATCCTGCGGAAAACCTCTCCATTTCTTTCGTTATCAGTCCACCTATTTTTCAACATTCGTCTGTTGTACCACATTCAGATGCTTAGATACTCTTCCGTCCGGTGTTCCCACACTCCATATTTCACTACCGGTAGCAAATCTAACAGCCTGTCTCTGAATTGCTTCGATGTTTTCCTTTAATCCGACGCGATGCGGATCGCAAACGCTCGAGCAGTACTGAAAAATAGGGCACATTAGCTACCTTTACATGGTCTCCCTTACAGATGAACCGCACTTTCCTAAAATCATCTCAGTAAACTGAAGTCGATCGTTTCGACTTCTATACTACAATCCTTACACGCTCGTTCCATTTAATATCACTTTTCTACGTTCCACCCACATATTTAAACGACCTGACTCTCTCAAGCAGCACGTTACTAAGGCTGTATTCCAAAAGTCACGTGTTTGTTTTCCTTACTCATCTACAATGACTTACATTCTTCTATGTTTTGAGCTAGATACCATTCATCACACCAATTAGAAACTTTGGCTAAGTCATCTTCTGTCCTCCTACTGTCATTCCCAGTGACACCTTATCGTACGCCACAGCATCATCAGCAAGCAGCCGTAGATTGCTGCCCACCCTGTCCGCCATATCGTTTATACATACAGAAAATAAAAGCGGTCCTATCACACTTCCCTGGAGCAATCCTAACGATGCTCTTGTCTCTAACGAACACTCACCGCCGAAGCCAACGTACTAGATTCAATTAGTTAAGAAGTCTTCGAGTCGCTCACGTATCTGGGGACCTATTCCATATGTTCGTACCTTCGTTAACAGTCTGCAGTGGGGTACCGTCTCAACTGCTTTTCAGAAATATAGAAGCATGGTATCTGCCTGTTGCCCTTCATCCATAGTTCGTATAACATTCTGCGAAAAAAGGGCAAGCTGAGTTTCGCACGAGCGATGTTTTCTGAAACCACGCTGATTCGTGGACAGGAGGTTTTCCGTCTCAAGGAAATTTATTACGAGTGCATTCGAACTAAGAATATGTTCAAGAATTCTGTCAGGAGGAGATATTAATCGATGTATACATCCATAAGTCCCCTGGAAGAAACGTCCACTTCTCAGTACGCTGATCTTTCTAACAAGGTGTCGAGACTATTAAGTTGTACCAACGTCCATCAAAATTACTAAATATTGGTGCAACACCATCAATATTTCACGCTTTTGTTTGAGTCGAGGCAGCGAGTATGTGTATTACTAAACGACTAAAGCCATCATCTGGCCACTCGGCCTAAGATGTAGGTTGTCTATCTAATGGCTTACAGTAGCAGCAAAAATCTGGTTTTCAGCATTTTATATGATTGATGACCAAATTTGAAAATTTAAAACGCTACCGTAACACAGCCATTAAGAAGTATAATCTTATGTTAAAAGTTGAACACAACAAGTCAAATATTACAGCTGGATACCGCGTAAATCTTCAGGCAGCGTAACTGATGGTGAACAAGTTACCCAGATTGTATTCATTCAGTATTTCCAAGTTAGTGCACTTATGGACCGCTCACAAATTTTACTCATAATTCCAGACCATTTAGAAACTTCTCCTCGCTGACAGCCCCTACAAAATAGTGAAGTGTACAGATTTATCGTTAAGCAGGTGTTCGCTGTTCATGCAGTAAAACTTCAGTAGCAGGCATCCTTTGTGCTTCTTTACCATGAACTCTATTCGCAGCCCATTTTACACACAGTACATATACGTGTTATTAACATTGCCTGCAACAGTGTATCACTGTACGACGCATATCTGAGATACGTCGTGGTAAACATTGTGGTGCGTCAAAAACAAGCTTTTTCTAAAAACCGAGCTATCTTATACATGTGCGTTCGATTCTTTAAAGAAACGTGGGTGGTGTGGCGGGGAGCAAGGTGGTGTTACTGCCGACGGTCGGAAAATAACAAAGCTTCGAGCACCTGAAAGACACGCCTGGCAAAGCCGTCAAAATGTCGTTCAGAAAAATAACGTCAACAACTCCACTTAACGGCCTGAAATAAAGCGTACCATAGAGAACTGCTAATTCTAATGCATAAAAACTAGCATGAAAATCAGAGTCGACGATATAAGTACGTAAAACTAATCTTTGAAACATATTCGCTGAATACGAATTGCCGGCTGCGGTGGCCGAGCGGTTCTAGGCGCTTCAGTCCGGAACCGCGTGACTGTTACGGTCGCAGTTTCGAATCCTGCCTCGGGCATGGATGTGCGTGTGGTTTGCAAAGTGGCTGGTGAGCGCCCAGAAACTATCGCTCGCGAGGTGCTCGTCTTCGTTAGCTTCAGCGAGTGCTGAGACTGCGGCGTTCGCCAGTGCCTGGTGTCGACTACATCGTACTCAACAAACGCTCAGCTATTACTACCGAAAACTGACAGGAGTGGAGTAGCTGCGTTAACTTCTTGAGTTTTCTCTCTAAGAACATCGTGGATGTATCAGTAAATTCAAACGCGCTTACCGTGTTAGAAAGAAAACTTTTAAAATATTTGAGATAATATGAGAAAACACATTACTCATAAAATATGTGAACAACAGAACTATGTTTCCAACTTTTGAGAGGAATTAAAATTCTGTGTCTAACCTGGAAACAAATATACACTATCTGATCGAAATTATACGGACACGGATATGGGATGTGTCCACCCTCCCACTTCATGACGCCTTACAGTCTTTTGGGGAGACGTTGAATGAGTTGTCATAATACTTGTGGAGGAATGGCAACCTAGTCTTCCTCAAGAGCAGAAATCAGATAAGACAGTGATGTTGGACGCTGGGGTCTGTTGCGATCGACGAACTCATTCCAAAGGTGTTCCATTGGTTTCACGTTTGGATTCAGTTCAGCCCATTTCAGGAACGTTATTGTGCACAAAAGATTGCCTCACAGATGCTGCTTTATGAGAGTTGGCATTGTCACGTTGATACAAACTATCATTGTCTCCGAACTCTTCTTCCACTGTATGCAGTACACAATCCTATAAAACTTGATCATATACTTCCGCATTTAGCATTTTCTTAACCGCAACAAGGGGATCACTAACACCCCCATATCATAGCACCACCTCCTCACCTCCTCTGTTCTTCCTTGATGGTAGGTAACGTTCTCCATGCATTGCCCAAACCTAAATGCTTCCATCAGATTGCCAGCATGGTATAGTGTGGTTCATCGCTCCACTCTTTTCCAGTCGTCCACAGTGTAGTGGCCTCGCTCCTTACAACCACCTCAAGCGTCGCTTATCATTGTCTACAGAAATGTGTGGTTTATGACGAGCTGTTGGACTATTACATCACATTCCTTTTAAAACCTTTCGGACAGTCATTGTGTTAAGCGGACTGCTGGAGGCATTCAGAAACTCATGAATGATTTCTTCCGCTGATTTCACGCGATGTTTTACAACAACCCTCCGTGAAGTTCGACGGTCGCTGTCCGCCAGTATATGATGTTTTGCTGGTCTTGGTATAGCTGTGGCAGTCCTTTCGTGATTCCACTCCACAACCACAAAACCAACGGTCGACTTGGGCAGCCTTAGAAGGGTTGAAATGTCCCTGACGGATTTGTTACTCAGGTGACATGCAGCGACTAGCCCACGTCAAAAATGACGTAACTCCCCTCACCTACTCATTCTGCTGTTATTGCTTCTCTACTGTCAACACAGTCTCTACTGCCAACACAATACTTCCCGCCTCCTTTTACACTGGTCAGTTCCGCTTTACGCAAGAATAAACTGATATTTCTGATGGGATAGTGTTGATACTTGATAATGAATAATCTTAGAGACAGTAAGCTTCTTGAAATGGCAGTGGGCTGGCCACGTCGCGAGAAGAAAAGACGGCAGATGGACGAAGCTAGTACTGGAGTGGAGTCCGAGAGAGTATCGGAGGCCTAGAGGGAGACCACCGGACAGATGGGACAAAGATATCAAGAAGATCGCTGGTAGCACCTGGCATAGAACTGCCCAAGAGCGTTCCACTTGGAGAGGAGTGCTGAAAGCCTACCTGAATCCACGACTCGAAGATGCCACATCATTTAATGATTGAATTGGCTGATGATGATGATGATGATGATGATGATAACGATAATGATAATGATGATGATGATGATGATACGATTGTAATCCCGAAAGTAAAGTCTCCTGTTTTTTATAAGTGCAGAACTCTGTTTCTGTGGCAGTTGGTCACACTATTATAAAGAGTGCTACAAGCGCTGTGTGTAAACATGCGCACGCCGCGCTGAGACGCTCAGTCTTGGATTCGCAGCCGTTGAGAATGGAGCTCCCGTTGGATGTTACCGCCAAGAGCGAATTGCGGGCAGTTATTCGGTTTTTTAACGCAAGGGGCACTGCGCCGATTGAAATCCATCGTCAATTGACGGAAGTGTATGGTGAGTCATGCATGGATGTCAAAAATGTTCGTAAGTGGTATAGAGAGTTTGCAGCTGGTCGGGTCGAAATTCACGACGAACAAAGGAGCGGGATACCGTCAATTTCTGAGGAGACAGTGTTGAAGGTTGAGCAAAGCATGCGTGAAGATCGGCGGATCACCCTGGATGATCTCTGCACGTTGGTTCCCGAGGTTTCCCGAAGCACCGCTCACAGAATTTTAACGGAAACCTAGAACTACCGGAAGGTGTGCGCGAGATGAGTGCCACGCATGCTGACTGAGGACCACATGCGGCAACGAGTTGACGCTTCCCGCGCATTTCTTCACCGCCTTGAAGCCGAACGGAACAACCTTCTGGACTCAACTGTCACGGGTGAAACCTGGGCATATCACTTTACACCTGAGAGGTTCGTAACTTTCTGAACAGCATGGCGGCGAGCTGGTACGACATGGACATACAAAAACTGCCACAGCGTATACAAAAATGTATCGACACAAATTGTAAATTGTAATTATGTTGAAAAATAGCTAAATGTTCAAGCTGTAAAGTGATGTAAACCATTGTAGAAATAAACAGGTCTATGTACTTATAAAAAATAGGAGACCTTACTTTTCGGATTACCCTCGCATTATTTGGGCACATACCATTACTTCCTTCGAAGTTTACATTTCTGACATGTTTCCATTCGTATCTTGTAATTCATCTCAAACAGAGTTTTCACTCCTACATAATCATTCTAGATGCAAATGCAAATTAGTTGATGAAAACGAGCATTTAGTTTGTGGTGGCTCTTCTAATCAGTAATTACCCATCTGTCAAAATTTTGCTATGAAACATTATACCAAAAACGAATCTTTTTATACACTGAGCTAAGTCATGGTACAACGATATGTCCACATACAGATGGCGATAATATCGCGTACACAAGCTATGAAAAGGCAGTACATTGGCGGAGCTGTCATTTGTACCCAGCTGATTCATGTGAAAAGGTGTTACACGTGATTATGGCCGCAGGACAGGAATAAACAGGCTTCTAATGTGGAATGATAGGTGGAGCTAGACGTAAGGGACATTCAATTTTGAAAATCGTTGGGGAATTCAGAATTCCGAAATCCCCAACATCACTAGTGTGCCGAGATTACCAAGTTACCTCTCACCACGTATTACGCAATCACTGACTGCTTTCACTTAACAAAAACTGCGGCTTTTCCTTAGAGTTGTCAGTGCTAACAGACAAGAAACACTGCCTTAAATAGCCGCAGAAACATCAAATGGTTCAAATGGCTCTGAGCACTATGGGACTTAACTTCTGAGGTCATCAGTCCCCTAGAACTTAGAACTACTTAAACTGAACTAACCTAAGGACATCACACACATCCACGCCCGAGGCAGGATTCCAGCCTGCGACCGTAGCGGTCGCGCGGTTCCAGACTGCAGCGCCTAGAACCACTCGGCCACCCCGGCCGACCAGCATAAAGCAATGTGGGTCGTGCGACGAACGTGTCTGTTGCGAGAGTACTGCGAAATTTGGCGTTGATGTGCTATGGCAGAGGACCGACGCGAGTGTCTCTGCTAACAGCGCGACATCGCCAGCAGCGCCTCACCTGGCCTCGTGACCATCTCGGTTGGATCCTAGACGACTGGAAAACCGCGATCTGATCTGATGAGAACCGATTTCATTTTGTAAGAGCCGATCATAGGGTTCGAGTGTGGAGCAAACCCCAGGAAGCCAAGGGCCCATGTTGTCAACAAAGTACTGTACTGTGCAAGCTGGTGGTGGCCCCATAAAGGTGTGGGCTGTGTTTACACGGAATGGACTGAGTCCTCTGGTCCAACTGAAACGATCATTGACGGAGTCCATTAACTTGCAGTCCATTTGCAGCCATTCATGCACTTCATGTTCCCAATCAACTATGACATTTTTATGGATGGCAATGCGCCATGTCACCGGATCACAATTGTTTGCGATTCGTGTGAGGAACATCCTGGAACATTTGAGCGAATGATTTGGGCACCTAGATCGTCCGACATGAATATCTTCGAACATTTATGGGATAAATTCGAGAGGTCCTTTCGTGCACAAAAATCCTACACCGCCAACACTTCCGCAATTATGGATGGCTGCAGAGGCACCATCGCACAACATTTCTGCAGGAAAGTTATACAACGACTTGTAGAATCCATGCCAAGCCGAGGTACAGCACTATGCCGGGCAAAAGGAGGTCCTACACGTATCTCATGACTTTTGTCACCTTAGCGTATAGATTTAATGTGTCTTGGAGCAGCACATATTCAGAGTGTGGAGGTTTTAAAGCAAAAGCCACAGAGTACAATACTTTATGTGCGGAGTGTTGTATTTCAATATGGCACCTGCGCGTTTCAGCCTGTGACGTAGAAAATGATAATGCATATTTTCAATGGTTCGCATTTCACAGAACGTTGTGAGAGTCCGACAAAGGTTAGCCCTTAGTTTACCTTTGGGAATTCTCCAGTATAATGTTGCAAATCTTGTCCCAGTCCGTTACCCGAATCACGTTCACCTTGTGAGCACTGTTGAGCTACAGCCTGAGAGTTGCTTCCAGAACGACGATTTCACCCTGTAATGGAGTGTGCGCTGTTACGAAACTAGCCAATTTGGAAAGTCATTTACTCTGACGTGCCTTAACAGCTAAGTTAGCGAAAAACAGGGCTCTCGGTTCGAGTCCTGATTTGGCTCACTGATTTAATCTGTCAGGAAGTTTAACAACTGTGCTCATTCTGCTTCAAAGTAAAAGAATCACTCTGAAATATTATGACGTTTGGAGCTTAACCAAGGGCATCCTGCGAAGTTCTGTCATTGGCTTCTACCAACAAAGGTGCCAGATGATGCAGACAATAAGGCTTTATTCCACGAAGGTTTCTTTACGGACTGATGAGCGTCAAAAACAGGAGCCACTAAAAAAAATGTCGTGTGACCATTCGCCAAGTGCAGGTCTTTCGATTTGACGCCACTTCGGCGACCTGGGCGTCGATGGGGATGAAATGATGATTAGGACAACATAACACCCAGTCACTGAGCGGAGAAAATCTCCGGCCCAGCCGGGAATCCAACCCGGGCCCTTAGGATTGACATTCTGTCGCGCTGACCACTCTTTTCAGGCTTTTAAAAAAAAATCTCGTTAAGTTCGATTTCGTTCGTTGCATCTGCTCGGGGCGGACGTCGGAAGACACCCGTTTAAGTGCGGCGTTGATTGGTTAACTCAGTTTCTTTTATTACAGAGGGCAGCTAACCCTCTTTTTTTTTTAATCTCATTTTGTTCGTTGAATCCGCTCGGGGCGGACGTCGTAAGACATCCGTTTCAGTTCGTTGTTGATCGATTAGCTAAGTTTTTTTATTACAGAGGGCTGCTAACCCTGTGACCGAACACACTGAGCTACCGTACCGGCACCACTCAGCTACCGGGGCGGACAGAGGAGACACTGAGGCGATGCGATGTAAGGAAGTGCGCAGGGGCAATGTCCAGAGAGCATGATGGACGTTTGAGAATAATGTGTAACACTTTTACGATTGCGTAGGTAGAGAGACAACTGTATGAAACATTTCGAAGAATTGTTTGTGTCACACCACCTTGGGAAAGTAGTGTCTATAATTTTGCGGCAGATCCTTGAGGAAGACAAAATGCAGTGAAGAGTGATTCAAAATACTAATGACTTTATACACAGTAAAATCGATAATTTCAGTCTGGATTATACAAAGTAAACAACGCTTAAAAATTTAAAATACGAGGTGCATTCAAGTTCTAAGGCCTCCGATTTTTTTTCTAATTAACTACTAACCCGAAATCGATGAAATTGGCGTTACTTCTCGACGTAATCGCCCTGCAGACGTACACATTTTTCACAACGCTGACGCCATGATTCCATGGTAGCGGCGAAGGCTTCTTTAGGAGTCTGTTTTGACCAATGGAAAATCGCTGAGGCAATAGCAGCACGGCTGGTGAATGTGCGGCCACGGAGAGTGTCTTTCATTGTTGGAAAAAGCCAAAAGTCACTAGGAGCCAGGTCAGGTGAGTAGAGAGCATGAGGAATCACTTCAAAGTTGTTATCACGAAGAAACTGTTGCGTAACGTTAGCTCGATGTGCGGGTGCGTTGTCTTGGTGAAACAGCACATGCGCAGCCCTTCCCGGACGTTTTTGTTGCAGTGCAGGAAGGAATTTGTTCTTCAAAACATTTTAGTAGGATGCACCTGTTACCGTAGTGCCCTTTGGAACGCAATGGGTAAGGATTACGCCTCGCTGTCCCAGAGCATGGACACCATCATTTTCTCAGCTCTGGCGGTTACCCGAAATTTTTTTGGTGGCGGTGAATCTGTGTGCTTCCATTGAGCTGACTGGCGCTTTGTTTCTGGATTGAAAAATGGCATCCACGTCTCATCCATTGTCACAACCGACGAAAAGAAAGTCCCATTCATGCTGCCGTTGCGCGTCAACATTGCTTGGCAACATGCCACATGGGCAGCCATGTGGTCGTCCGTCAGCATTCGTGGCACCCACCTGGATGACACTTTTCGCATTTTCAGGTCGTCATGCAGTATTGTCTGCACAGAACCCACAGAAATGCCAACTCTGGAGGTGATCTGTTCAACAGTCATTCGGCGATCCCCCAAAACAATTCTCTCCACTTTCTCTATCATGCCATCAGACCGGCTTGTGCGAGCCTGAAGTTGTTTCAGTTTGTTGTCACACGACGTTCTGCCTTCATTAAACTGTCGCACCCATGAACGCACTTTTGACACACCCATAACTCCATCACTACATGTCTCCTTCGACTGTCGATGAATTTCAATTGGTTTCACACCACGCAAATTCAGAAAACGAATGATTGCACGCTGTTCAAGTAAAGAAAACGTCGCCATTTTAAGTATTTGAAACAGTTCTCATTCTCGCCGCTGGCGGTAAAATTCCATCTGCCGTACGGTGCTGCCATCTCTGGGACGTATTGACAATGAACGCGGCCTCATTTTAAAACAATGCGCATGTTTCTATCTCTTTCCAGTCCGGAGGAAAAAAATCGGAGGCCTTACAACTTGAATGCACCTCGTAGTCCATCGATTTTGTAAATTTCAGTATGTCGTGAGGCGGCCTAGAAATTATAAGATTTTGAACAAAGTGTAAGTGTGGTGGTGTCCTAGATCTGAGTCAGCAGTTGCAGTTCGGCTGTAGTAATAAGCTGGCTCCGGTGTGTTTGCTGCAGCGAGGGAAGCAGTTTACTGCACTCCATCGAATAGGCAGTAAACGAGAGCCAGAGAAGCTCATATGAACACTACAATGCTTAGAAAAGCAAGACGTGACCTCCTAGAGAATGAACAACAAACTTTGTCGAAGGAACACAATATAGTTATGGCGCATTACATTTCCTGAATAATACGGCACTCCTTACAGAAAAAACAAGCTTGTATGGTTGAAACAACTTCACGGACTGAGATTGATTCGTAGACTGTCAGGAAGTTTAACAACTGTGCTCATTCTGCTTCAAAGTAAAAGAATCACTCTGAAATATTATGACGTTTGGAGCTTAACCAAGGGCATCCTGCGAAGTTCTGTCATTGGCTTCTACCAACAAAGGTGCCAGATGATGCAGACAATAAGGCTTTATTCCACGAAGGTTTCTTTACGGACTGATGAGCGTCAAAAACAGGAGCCACTAAAAAAAAATGTCGTGTGACCATTCGCCAAGTGCAGGTCTTTCGATTTGACGCCACTTCGGCGACCTGGGCGTCTATGGGGATGAAATGATGATTAGGACAACATAACACCCAGTCACTGAGCGGAGAAAATCTCCGGCCCAGCCGGGAATCCAACCCGGGCCCTTAGGATTGACATTCTGTCGCGCTGACCACTCTTTTCAGGCTTTTAAAAAAAAATCTCGTTAAGTTCGATTTCGTTCGTTGCATCTGCTCGGGGCGGACGTCGGAAGACACCCGTTTAAGTGCGGCGTTGATTGGTTAACTCAGTTTCTTTTATTACAGAGGGCAGCTAACCCTCTTTTTTTTTTAATCTCATTTTGTTCGTTGAATCCGCTCGGGGCGGACGTCGTAAGACATCCGTTTCAGTTCGTTGTTGATCGATTAGCTAAGTTTTTTTATTACAGAGGGCTGCTAACCCTGTGACCGAACACACTGAGCTACCGTACCGGCACCACTCAGCTACCGGGGCGGACAGAGGAGACACTGAGGCGATGCGATGTAAGGAAGTGCGCAGGGGCAATGTCCAGAGAGCATGATGGACGTTTGAGAATAATGTGTAACACTTTTACGATTGCGTAGGTAGAGAGACAACTGTATGAAACATTTCGAAGAATTGTTTGTGTCACACCACCTTGGGAAAGTAGTGTCTATAATTTTGCGGCAGATCCTTGAGGAAGACAAAATGCAGTGAAGAGTGATTCAAAATACTAATGACTTTATACACAGTAAAATCGATAATTTCAGTCTGGATTATACAAAGTAAACAACGCTTAAAAATTTAAAATACGAGGTGCATTCAAGTTCTAAGGCCTCCGATTTTTTTTCTAATTAACTACTAACCCGAAATCGATGAAATTGGCGTTACTTCTCGACGTAATCGCCCTGCAGACGTACACATTTTTCACAACGCTGACGCCATGATTCCATGGTAGCGGCGAAGGCTTCTTTAGGAGTCTGTTTTGACCAATGGAAAATCGCTGAGGCAATAGCAGCACGGCTGGTGAATGTGCGGCCACGGAGAGTGTCTTTCATTGTTGGAAAAAGCCAAAAGTCACTAGGAGCCAGGTCAGGTGAGTAGAGAGCATGAGGAATCACTTCAAAGTTGTTATCACGAAGAAACTGTTGCGTAACGTTAGCTCGATAACGTTAGCTCGATGTGCGGGTGCGTTGTCTTGGTGAAACAGTACATGCGCAGCCCTTCCCGGACGTTTTTGTTGCAGTGCAGGAAGGAATTTGTTCTTCAAAACATTTTAGTAGGATGCACCTGTTACCGTAGTGCCCTTTGGAACGCAATGGGTAAGGATTACGCCCTCGCTGTCCCAGAGCATGGACACCATCATTTTCTCAGCTCTGGCGGTTACCCGAAATTTTTTTGGTGGCGGTGAATCTGTGTGCTTCCATTGAGCTGACTGGCGCTTTGTTTCTGGATTGAAAAATGGCATCCACGTCTCATCCATTGTCACAACCGATGAAAAGAAAGTCCCATTCATGCTGCCGTTGCGCGTCAACATTGCTTGGCAACATGCCACATGGGCAGCCATGTGGTCGTCCGTCAGCATTCGTGGCACCCACCTGGATGACACTTTTCGCATTTTCAGGTCGTCATGCAGGATTGTCTGCACAGAACCCACAGAAATGCCAACTCTGGAGGTGATCTGTTCAACAGTCATTCAGCGATCCCCCAAAACAATTCTCTCCACTTTCTCTATCATGTCATCAGACCGGCTTGTGCGAGCCCGAAGTTGTTTCAGTTTGTTGTCACACGACGTTCTGCCTTCATTAAACTGTAGCACCCACGAACGCACTTTTGACACATCCATAACTCCATCACTACATGTCTCCTTCGACTGTCGATGAATTTCAATTGGTTTCACACCACGCAAATTCAGAAAACGAATGATTGCACGCTGTTCAAGTAAAGAAAACGTCGCCATTTTAAGTATTTAAAACAGTTCTCATTCTCGCCGCTGGCGGTAAAATTCCATCTGCCGTACGGTGCTGCCATCTCTGGGACGTATTGACAATGAACACGGCCTCATTTTAAAACAATGCGCATGTTTCTATCTCTTTCCAGTCCGGAGGAAAAAAAATCGGAGGCCTTATAACTTGAATGCACCTCGTAGTCCATCGATTTTGTAAATTTCAGTATGTCGTGAGGCGGCCTAGAAATTATAAGATTTTGAACAAAGTGTAAGTGTGGTGGTGTCCTAGATCTGAGTCAGCAGTTGCAGTTCGGCTGTAGTAATAAGCTGGCTCCGGTGTGTTTGCTGCAGCGAGGGAAGCAGTTTACTGCACTCCATCGAATAGGCAGTAAACGAGAGCCAGAGAAGCTCATATGAACACTACAATGCTTAGAAAAGCAAGACGTGACCTCCTAGAGAATGAACAACAAACTTTGTCGAAGGAACACAATATAGTTATGGCGCATTACATTTCCTGAATAATACAGCACTCCTTACAGAAAAAACAAGCTTGTATGGATGAAACAACTTCACGGACTGAGATGGATTCGTAGACTATATTGTAAATTTATAACGAGATTTAGTGTTTGTGATCATCGCGTTTGGCTTTTTAGTCTGTTTGTAATTACGATGGCTGTCGATAGCGTGGTTTGAAGATTAATTTCTCCGTTAACGTGTCCTGTAATTTACGATTACGCATTGAGAACGACTGTTGTAAATTTCTGGCGTACAATGGCTTATCTCAAGCTGGTATCGCCATAACCATTAGATTCTGACCTCCAAACTCAAGAGACAGCACTGCCAATCTTCTTCCTTATTGAGAAATTCTACTGGCTATGGTCTGGGAACGTCTGTGACAAGTTTTCAGTGCGCCTCTTGCTCTATGAAGATCTACAGTCGAGTTTAGAACCCTTGTACGCCATTGAGTCAGCCTTACTGAAGCAGTGATATCTGTCTCAGTAAGACACGCTGCGTCGTACAAACTGACACCGAAGCTTTCCTGTTCCTTTTGGAAAAGTTGTATTGTCTTACTGGAATAGCTCCCTTTGATAAATTATCCATGCGAAGAAAAAGCCAGAAAGGAAAAGATCAAAGCAATAAAAAAATTAAGCTCATAATCCGGGTACCGGCAAAAAATTTCAGGATTAAAGACACGAAAAACCTATTTTAAAACAAGCGAGACTCTCACAGCATCAGAGTAGACGAAATGCTGCATTCAGAAAGATGGCCACTGGAAATAATGGACTACACACAAATCATTCGTCTTCACATTCGATTCACAAGGAACGCAGCTAATCTCCAGAGACTGGGTTACAGTGCGCACTCTGTGTTTTGTACATGTGGCGTTAGGCAGATCTCAGTCCACTTATTCCGAAAATCCCCAGTTTAGTACACTATCGAAGACTTCGATACCCTACCATAAACGATACGACCATAGCGTGTCAAATTCTGGTCTACAGTCAACTTGGAGAGAAAAAATAAATAAAAAAAAGAGAGAGAGAGATGTAAGCTGTATGCCGGACTAGTACTCGAACTCAGAAACAGGCAGTGTTCTTGAAAAGTCCCGGGAGGAAATTTCAAAACAGCCCATTATCCGCCCTAGAGTTCAAGACTGATTCTGAAGAAAATGTGCAATTTGTCACATACGGATGCCTACTGAAACCAATTATGTCGCAAAAAAAGTCTCCTTTGTTTATCTATAGACAGAAATGAGGTCCCCATCTATTTTATATCTCAAAAACCAATATTCGAGCTAACCATAGCGACAGTACTAACAGAGAGAATTATTTTACACCTTGATGAATCTTGAAAAAAGTTTGCTGTTCGAATCAGTTCATCTCATTGAGAAAGTAGACCTGTTTGAAAATTTCAAAAAATCGACTTTTTTGCTTAAAATGTTCTCTATGATGCCTATTTTATTGTAGTGTCATCCTATATTAGAAGACAATTTGTGGAAGTCTCCGAAAACCATTAACAGTCGTAAAAAATAGCCGATATGTAATTTGAGCGATGACCTAACAGGCTTTATGGAAGTTATTAACGTGCTCTAACTTGAGATCGGACCACCGTGTTACAACTTCTGCCCAAAAGAGGACGGAAAGCGTATGGAGAGAGCAGAGCGGCGGATGAAAGAAGCTGCCAAATGGGCCCACAGTGCTGCCATGGCCACAAAGAGGATGGAGGAGAACCTACTTTTAAATCTGGAAGGATTGTTTTATGGTCCAGTGACTGTTGACTTGAGGTATATTTAACATAACTACAATAAATATAACCTAAAATTTTAAAGGCGTTTGTCTCGAAACCGCAGCTTTCAAGCTGGCCTGAAACATGAGGATGGTGCATACGTTTTGATCGCAATTTGACGATGCCATTCTAAATTGAATTCTATATCAGCGTACGTCGCCGTTTTACTATCTCTTTAAAAGCCTATTATCGGTGCGCGCTTTTGTCTCGATTTAGGGGGGAAAGAAAGTAATATACGCTTCAAGACGTCACCCTTTTGGTAGACGATAATATTTTTTGGTTATCATATATATGCTAATAAAAACATTCTGAAAATCACTTATACAAAATTATTTTGTTACAGGTGCAATAGGAACGTTTCGGGAATTCCCGTAGATGACCAATATTCCAGCTGCAAGGGGTTCTACCACCTGGTGCAGTGGTTACAGAAAGCATCCTATGTGCACACAAAAAAGATTTTTAAAGATAAAGTTGCAAAGAATTGTAATTGTCTTTTATTTTACCTGAGAAAATAAAGAAAATCACCTATTTTCATACACTCAAAGAGGGCTATCGCAGTAGTATGTAACTTATCACCACTCTGTCTTCAAAGGCGCACGTACTTTAGACACGGTGCCGTCACTGGCAGCCTGTTCGCCTCTCTGTATGTTGCACACTTGATATATCTTTCATGGGTTAGGCCATTTGACTGGCACTAGCCAATCAGGCAAGTGAAGCCGAATTTTTAGTTAGTCCGAAGTGTGCTGTAGAACGAAAGGGCACCTGGCTTCTGAATCTAGGGCTGTTCGGAGGCGTGAATACTAAATGAAGATTCATGCCATGTTCCCTCATATGTAGGACCTGTCTGTTTCTCGAAGTAATGGCTACATGTGTAAGTCCTTTCCACTAGCTGCGTGTTCCAATTGAAAGACCACTTAGTTTTGTTTGTGATCGGTTTCTAATTGCGTATCCACTTGAGGAGCAAATGTCCACTCATAATTTATACATCCCAATAAAAAAAACCATAAACACACTAGGCCAACGTCCTTGCCGATGTGGTAACACCGGTTCCCGTCCCATTCCGTCTATTAAGCGCTCTCGGACTTGCCTAGCACCTGGTTGGATGACCATCCGGGCCTGGCGAGCGCTGCTGGCAAGCAGGGTGCACTCCCTCATGGCTAAAGAAGCTACTTGACTATGAAATAGTGGCTCCGGTTCAGGAAATGACAATGACCGGGAGAGCGGGGTGTTGACCAGATGCTTCTCCATAACCGCATCCAATGACGCCTATCGGTTGAGGATGACACGATGGTCGGTCGATCGGTATCGTTGGGCCTTCCGAGAACTGTTCGGACGGAGTGTCAAAAACGAAAACATATCTTTATTAGGCTATTTTGTGACTAGTAAAAATGCTGAATATTGTAGTGCTTTGTGTTTGCAGGCATGTTGAAACGTCCCCTTTGAGCAATTATACATGACTGTGCTTATACTGATACACAATATTTTTAGCGCAACGCAATCTGACTTTCAGAAATCCCTACAAAAGAATGGCCCTGACTAACATTAACCTATGCATTTCACAAATCGCTTACCTCACAAAAATCTTGGTTACTCGAACTACTGCAATACAGCGAGCGCCACTACTGCCAGCTAAATAAAAGATTCAAACTACGGAAGGCACTAACTACTGATAGGCATAGTTAGCAAATGAAAGATTTTAATAGAGAACAAACACTGTATTTACCTTAATAGTCATAATATATATAGCAGTTCATGACAAATTACAAAACTCCGTCATCTCTCTCCCCACATCCACCAGTGCTGGCGGCTCACCTCCAACTGCGCAACGCTACGCGCTGTTAACATCCAGCTGCCCAACACTACAATGGCGAATATTACAACAATGCCACCCAGCCACAGACTGCACACAGCACAGTCAGTGATTTTCATACAGAGTGCTATGTGGCGTTACCAATAAAAAAACCTAAACGGCCTACTTTCATAGCCCCCATGCTCCCCACAAAAAATTTTACAAATTGTTTTGGGCACTGGTCAATACATATTCGTTAAAATTTTTTCACCATTACAATAACAAAGAAATCAAATGCACACAGTTATTGATACAATGTTGGTCAAAAGCTAAAATTTTCTCACAGTCCATAAAGACAGTCCTGATCATTCATCACAGTAAAACTGCCGTTTCTTTTCTCAAAGTCTGTGCAGTAAAAGACAATGCACAAGGAAGTAGTGGATTTCCATGCAGTCTTGAAGAAGAAGTGTTGTCCTTCCAACGGAAAGACAGTGCTGACTCTCGACATGCAGACAGGTAATGGGCCACAACAGAGCAAACCCACAGCAGAGTCATTCGACGTTTTGAAGAATATTGGTAGGTAGGTCCTCACAGAGCAGACCCACTGTAGTCCTGGTAGAGATTACGGTATTGGTGGGCCACCAGAGGTGCAGACCCACTGCAGTCCTTGTAGAAATAATGGTACTGGTGGGTCATCAAAGGTACAGACCCACTGTAGTCCTTGTAGAAATAATGGTATTGGTGGGTCATCAAAGATGCAGACCCACTGCAGTCCTTGTAGAGACAGCCAGCAACCACCTATTGCGACTGTGCAGGTGCCACAATCACCATCAAAGAGTCTTGTGGACAATATAGCAAGTCCATGAACCACCACTTGTGCACTCACAAAAATTTTTTTGAAATGTCCTTCGAACCAGCAATGCTGTTGTCCAGTCCCTTGCTGAATTATTAACACACGTGCAAACACTATCAGTCCCTACTTCTCACATATTGTCCATATAGTATGACCAACAGAAACGTGTGCAGTGAAATGTAACTTACAAGTTACTTAATTTGATGAACTGGTGTCAATTACAATTTTATAACATAAAAATACAATAACAAAGGTACAAAATACATCATTATAACATAATAATACAGATAACATTTGTAGTAATAGGGGCTTTACAAAAGAATAGAAATAAACATATACGTCAGTGTTACAGGAAATATGACATAAGTAAATATATAAAAGATCAGAATAAATTTTGAAATATCAACTTTACACATGAGCATTGAAACAAAACAGAATAAATAATGCCCAAGCATATTTACAAGGTAAATAACATATTATTAATGCCAATTATATTTGAGGATAACAGTATTCCTCATCATAGTGAATGTAGCTTAGTATTAGAAGAAGAAAAAATTCTATGAAACTACACAGAGACAGGAAGAAAACAAATACACAAGGGTACACAAACACATAGTGGGATAACACAAAAGGAAAGGACAGGGTTTGTTTTCAGTGGAACATTTGGTACTGCAGTCCAACCCAAAACATCATTCCATAGATCTTTCGTCTTATTTCAACATTTATTTCCACCAAAAAAATCCTATTCAAGCATGCTTGCTGTATTTATATGTTAACGTATTTCTTACCTCATTATTCATTTTCCATTATCTTACTTCATCATTTATTTCCAAGAAAATCCTACCTAAACCTGTTGTCCCTAAACCCTACTTTTTTGGTTCATATCCGCTTTCAAAATACTGTTTTGGCAAACCCATTTTCTTATAGCTTCTCAATGCATTTCTTCCAATCCATCATTGTTTCTTATATAGTCTACCCCCTCTTAAGCTAACTTAAATCTACTGAGCTCAGATGCTAAACTAAGGGACGAGGCAATGCAACAGCACAAAACAATTAATACAAACAGCAATGAAAAAAAATTGAAATTGTCAAAGCAAGCAGCATTATAGAAACTAGCAAAGCAATTGCAATATTACAACTAATATAAGACACTGTGCAGCAAACAAGAAAAATAAATCCGTAGTAAAACTGGCTTAACAGAGTAATACAAAGTCAAATTCAGTAACACTATGCCTGGCAAACAGCAGCAGGAAATGCAATAACTTATTACTAAAAATGACACAGTTCAAGCAGAAAAAATAGTTCACTAAAGATGGCCATGGCTAATACCTATGTCACATCTTAACACTAGGGTGATGCATCACGAGAACTTACGCTAGCAGATAAGTTACCAAATCGTAAAAAAATTATTTATGCAATTCCTGTGAAGGGAAATGTCTATTTATGTGCCCTCGTTTTCTTGGAAGTAGATCATAAATTTATAATTGACTGGATCTGTAGGCATAAAATAACTATATTAGTACATCTACTAAATTTTATTTTAACCAATGCTGCAGTGCAGCTAGAAACTAGATATTAAACAAAATGAGCAATCTCTCAACTAGCAAGACAATAAATGTAAAATGTTTCTCATCATTTCATTAGGCATTTCAGTAAATTTCATAAATTAAGAGCTCCACAGTGTAATCATATGTTTTCAAGTTTGAGTGTGTCGTATTTGCGATGCTTTCTACAAAGGAATGTCAATAGCGAGTATAATGGCCTCCCTTTTTTTTTCTACCTGTGCCTCTGAAAAGGCACCCACTAATGGCTTTTTCTCCAGGCGTCTGTCGCACAGCTGGGTGCCTACGACGCATTACGTGAAGGTGGTCACTTAACTTTCTTACCAAAATATTTACGACAGCAGTTTCCGCTACAGTGACAGTCTCATATAAAAATATTTCACAGGTCAAGAATTAGCGTTACAAATCTGTAGAAACAAAATGCTATTGATATAACAGAGTCCAAAAACTTTCGACGGCATTGTAATACATTCACGCATTTACATACATTTCATAACTCTTAAAGTACGTTTCTTGGTTTCCAACAACCTTTTTCACAAACCAAAGTCCCTAACCACTACTCATTATTCCTTACCTTATTCGTCGACACTTCTTCAATATTTCATCATAACAGATACATAGCATACTCAAATAACTCATATAGCTCAGCTTATTGATCATAAACATACCGCAACAGCATAATACACAGTCATCGTAATAATAACATCATAACACCTCAGTCAACTCTCAAAATCGTCATAGCTTCCTCCAATAATTTCAAAACCTAAAAAAATTCTCTGCTCATGTCAAAAGTGTGGTGGTGGTTAGTGTTTAACGTCCCGTCGACAATGAGGTCATTAGAGACGGAGCGCAAGCTCGGGTTAGGGAAGGATTCGGAAGGAAATTGGCCGTGCCCTTTCAAAGGAACCATCCCGGCATTTGCCTGAAACGATTTAGGGAAATCATGGAAAACCTAAATCAGGATGGCCGGAGACGGGATTGAACCGTCGTCCTCCCGAATGCGAGTCCAGTGTGCTAACCACTGCGCCACCTCGCTCGGTGTCAAAAGTGTCATCTACCTCAAACGTACCTTAAAAATCATGATCCCATACCAAATACATCATTCAAAGCTCTCATAGTATCACAATGGTTCTGAAAAAATATGAAGAGTTCACAAAGTACAGACAAAATAGAATTTCGTAAGTGTGAAGTTATCCAACTGCGTAATTACGTAAACATGTGTCACTGATGTAGTAAAAAAATGTTTATCTCTCAGTTAAATGATCAGATAGCTGTGTAATTTGTGTGTTAGAGAAATATGGTACTGATGTGTAAATTTGTATAAGCAAATACCATATTAGCTAGGGCTTCTTGTGCTTGCCAAACACATGATACACAAAGTAGGCGTGTACCCCCCTGAGGATTAATGTAATTATACCCTCAGGTGTTACAGATTACAACAATGGAATGAAATTATTACAGAAAACCTTTGTATCATTGTACTTCAAATATCTTTAAAAATAAATGTTTTAAGTATAAAATTAATCACACAAATAAGTGTACTGTAGCGCTAATCTGTGCGTCTTGTTGTGAGATAATCTCTGTGGAAGTGTCGTAGTTATTGTCCTCCGAAAGCTAAGTTCTGCAGAAGTCAATGTACTTACCTCATGATAAACGAAAGTGAAAATCTTTGCGTATAGATATCGTAGTTATTACGTACCTGACCATAATCAAGAAAGTACTATAATGTAAAGTATTGTTGTGCTACGGAAAAGGCTGTCTCATTGTAGCTATACCACAAAAGTTACTACTAAAACATGTTTTACTTTCCAGAATAATACATAAAACTGTGCAGACATGAAACAGAAACACCGCAAAAGCAACATTGTAAATTGTCACTCATTAGTAGCGTCGTGATAAAATCGTGTAGCTGTTACATAACTAACCACTGTGTTGTCTGGTATCTCACAGAAAGTACCTTAAATCCAGAATGTATTTTCAAGTAAACCAAAATGTTGCATTAGAATCTCATTAGCAGTACCAGTATATGTTCTAAGTATGTGAGCCTTACAGTCGTTACGTAATCGTGCAACTAACAAGCAAGAATGTACAAATACAACACTGTGTCGTCTGTTCACTATAACAATGCATTCGTAATTTCTGTTTAAAAATGTTCCCTAGGTTCTAGACTGGATATTTAACTTCAAACATTGTTGTATGTTAACAGATTCTAAGTCTGACAAAGCATACTAGCAATGTAAAGTGAAAAGTTATATGGCAAAGACAAAGTTAAAAAGCAGATTATCTTTCAATAAACGGTTTTACATGTGAAATGTGGTGTAAACCTTTACTCTTCCTAGTACGCAGAGTTTCAACTTCAACGCAATTATCATCTGGTATACATCGGATTCTATAAGGTCCATTGTAAACTAGAAAGAATTTGTGACTCAAGTGTTTCTTCTTATGTGACCATGAATGAGCTTTAATGAGTACTTTCTGACCAATATACAATTTCTTTGCATTTGCTTTACCGTGTAGTTTTCTCCTTTTGTCTGCTGCAGATTTTATATTTTTAAGAGCCAAATCAATTATGTCTTTGTGTCGAAGTTTACGTGTATTCGGGAAAGGTACAAGCTCTCTGATTCTGTTCGGTGGTTCTTCATTCTTCAGTACGAGAGTAGGTGGTAAAGCAGTGGAATCATGAGGCATTTCATTCAGCACGTTTTGAAATAAGTGTAAATATCTGTTCCAATGCTGATGCTTTCTGTGACAATAAAGTCTGCAAAGCTTATTGATTTCTTTCATAATCCGTTCAGACGGGTTACAATGTGGTGAGTACAATGAAATAAAAACAGGTTTGATTTTATGATTCCGAAGCATGCGTGACTAAACAGCAGATCTGAATTGAGGTCCGTTATCTGATATGACTTTGCTAACGTGTCCAACTTCACGTAAGAAATTTTTAACAAAGGCGTTGGATACAGACCGTCCAGTGGCTTTACGTAACGGTGTGAAAGAAACAAATTTTGAAGTAAGTTCAACAGCGACTAGAACGTACGAAAATCCATTAGATGTTCTGACAAGCGGTCCCAAGAGATCAACAGCAGCAAATTCTTTTAATTTAGAAGGAATGATAGGAAACAGCGGAGCACGATGGGAGATAGTAGATGGTTTCGCCTTTTGACAAAGTTTACAAATAGACAAGACTCTTCGAATTCTCTTTTCCATATTGTTAAAATAACAAGTCGTTAGAAGAATATGATAACATTTTCGTGGACCAAAATGTGCGTAGCTGAAATGAATGTACCAAATGAGCTTATTAACAAAATCGTCAGGAATGCAAAGTACCCATAGCTTGTCATCAACAGTGCAGCGTTTGAACATTATGTTGTTTCTAACCAGATAATAATGCCGAATCTGTGTGTGTGTCTTTTCATGCCATTTGCTCTTGATGTCTATCCAAATCGGATCTTTATCTTGTTCATGAGCAATGTCCTTTAAAGATGTGGTGATGAAGTTTTCAAAGGCGACTCTCTGAAACTAAAGAATACTGAAATTTTTTTCGAGGTTGCCTTCTGTGTTACTTTTCTCAAGCCCAGCCGGTGCGCGTGACAGTGCGTCCGCAACAATGTTCTCCTTGCCGGGAATGTAGACTATTGTGAAGTGGAATTCTTGCAGAAACAATGCCCAACGTTTTAACCTGTCATGATTTAATTTTGAAGACATAAGAAATTGTAATGCACGAAGATCACTGTATACTTTTACGTGCTTACCAGAAAGAAAGAAACGGAATTTGTTAAATGCCCAAACGATAGCTAAAGCTTCTAATTCAGTAACGGAATAATTTTTTTCAGATTTTGTTAGCACTCGGCTAGCAAAAGCAATGGTTTTCTGAATGGTAGTGTCATTTTCTATGGCTTCTTGAAATAAATGGGCACCAAGACCGACTTTAGAAGAATCCGTGCTAAGGCAGAATTCTTGTGACAGATCTGGATGAGCTAGTATTGGCGCGTTAAGTAGCGATTCTTTCAAAGAATTGAATTCCAACTGTGCTTGTTCGTCCCAGTTCCAAATAGTGTTTTTTTTCCAGTGAGAGAACAAAGTTTTGGTGTAACAAGAATTTGCATATTCAGAAAACGACGGTAAAAATTTACGAGACCTAGAAAACTGCGGAATTGTTTTTTTGTGGATGGAACTGGAATGGCTCTGATTGCTTCTAACTTTTCAGGATCCGGCTGAATGCCTTCAGAAGAAATAATATGTCCCAAAAACCTCACCTTTGACCTACCGAATTCAGACTTTTCCAAGTTAACTGTAATTCCAGATTCTGCAAAAATACGTAACAAACTGTTGAGGATGCGATTATCTTGTTCCCATGAAGCTTCTGCTATTAAAATATCGTCTACATATAAGGTGATATGACGTTTTAAGAACTCAGGTAATATGGAATTTAGCCCGTGAATGAATGCTGCCGAAGAAATGTTCAAACCAAACGGAAGTTTCCGAAACTGATAACAAACGCCGAAACAAAGGAAAGCTGTGTATTTTCTACATTCTGGATGAAGTTCGATCTGATAAAAGCTGTATCTGAGATAAATGGAAGACAACACTTTTACACCATTAAAATTTTGAAGGAGTTCTTCCAACGTTTGCGGCCTGTCTCTTTCAGGAATAATGATAGTATTGATTTGTCTCGAATCTAAGACAAGCCTGATCGATCCATTTTTCTTATCAACAACATGTAATGGATTGTTGTATGAGCTTACTGCAGGCTCAATAATGCCCTCGTCAAGCATAGATTGTATTTCTGTTCTAACACGGTCCCTATAATGTGCTGGAATTACGTATGGTCTAACACAAAATTTAG
Organism: Schistocerca piceifrons; assembly: GCF_021461385.2. NCBI lineage: Eukaryota > Metazoa > Arthropoda > Insecta > Orthoptera > Acrididae > Schistocerca > Schistocerca piceifrons. Next base: position 212,234,731 of record NC_060138.1, read on the forward strand.
TATGCTCACGAATACGAAATTCGTATTGAAATCCCTTGATTGTTCCTGTTTTGTGAGTAAAAACTGTGGAATGTTCTTGTAAAATCTCAAAAAGGTCCTGCCTATCAGTGTCATTACAATTCTCAATTGTTTGAACTTTATTCTGAATTAACTCATTAATTTCAAATATCCCTGTCAGTACTTGCAGAGTGATTGTTAGTGTCTAGTTCCGTAGAAAATTCCGAACTGTTGTCCAACAGAAGATAAAGCCGATTAATTTCTTCGTCATGGTTTGAGAGCCAATCTTCAAATTTCAAAGCTATTGACTTACCTTCCTTCTCTAAACTTATTTCAGCATCGTGAAAGTTTAAGATTGCTTTGTCTTCATTCAAAAAGTCTACTCCCAATATAATTTCCGTCGACAATAATGGAACAATAAGAAAGTTCATAGAGAAGCTGTGGCTTTGGCAAAAGAATTCTAAATTGGTTTGTTGGCGTACATCTACACTTTTTCCAAAGATTGCACCTTGTAATTTAATCTTACGTAACGGAAGTGTGGGACAATAGTTCGATTTGTTGCATTTGCTAAAGGCTGTTTCACTAATTACTGAAATGGGACTGCCAGAGTCAAGTACTGCCGTAAATTTTACAACATTTACTGTAATGTGAATCACAGGATATGCAATGTTGTTATGTTTTATGTCGTGTTCCTGGAGTAAGATGTCCCTAATGTCTTCCATTTTTACGTAATTACTAGCTACGGCAGCTGCGTCGTCAGTTTCATACGTACGTTTCGTGTCTGCCAGCGGTATGAGTCGTTGCCTATTGTCTCTTTGTTGGCGCGCGTCGTTATTGGGATTTGGAGACCTAACTTCTACAAATTCACCTCCTCGAGAGGGCCCTGCTCTGTTTGAATCCCGCCAGTTCTGATGCAATTCAGGTCTGTCGTTACGATCATATCGTCTGTCGTCATGTCGGTAGATGCCACAGTTTCTTTCTTGTCGATCACGTGGTGGAGAATTTCTCCCTGAATCGTAACTGCGCGCTGGACCGTTGCGTCTAAAGTTATTCTGTCTCCCTTGATAATAATTATTTTGGTTCCCAAATTGTCTGTTTCTCTGATTGTCTCTGTGATAGTCACTACCGCGGAGAGATGATCTTTCCCTGTAATTATTACTACTCTGCCAACGGTTGTCATATGGGTGGTGTCTGTTTTGGTCACGATATGTGATGTGAGAATAGCCTTGTCGTGTCCAGTTATTCTTTCTGTCATCGCGGAATTGTGACGGATGTGACCTGTAATTGTTGTGCTCCTGTTTTCGCATTCCGCGAATGTCAGTGTCAATTTCCAGTTCTTGTAAGAGCCCCTGAAAAGCTTCAATGTCGTCTTTGCAACGTCCTGCCAAAATAATATGTCGTAAATGTTCAAGTAATTTGATTAAGCAAATGCGGATGAGTTCTGAGGGGCTGTATGGGTTTGACAGGTACTGATTCTTATGCAACATGTCTTCAAAATATTTCACAAGACTGGAAAATTCGGATTGTTCGAAACGTTTCATCATTATGATGCTATGTTTTACACGGTCTTGTGTAGCTTGAGACCAATATGCTGAGAGGAAGGCATGATAAAATTCTCCTTCGCTGTGGCAATCGTGAATGACCGATCGCATTCTTACAGCTGGTTCATTCTCTAAATAGCCACACATAAATTCTAATCTGTGCTGCAATGACCAGTTGGGAGGAAAACAATGAGAGAATTGATGGAGCCATGCTTGTGGATGAATGTCGTTGCCAGAATTCTTAAATGTTTTGAATTTACGTGTAGTAATGAACAGCTTATAGTCAAAATCATCATGTCGGCGAGTCGCATATCGGTCATTGTTAGGTCGTGTCGGCCGTTCCATCTCAAAATTCGGTGCACATTGCCAATTTCTTTCATAACTTCCGAAGTACCCCTTGTTATTATTTTGTGGCTGTTCCGTACTTCTACGTCCCTCTTCCCGTATTGGAGCGCGAGTGGCCTCTGAAATACGCAATTCTTGTATTACCTGAGTCAGCTGATCTTGTACTTCCCGGATTTCTCTTTGGTGTTGCGTATTAATTTGATTCTGATTTTGTTTGAATCTCCTAATTTGTTCGCACTCTTCTGTGCCATTAAAGACTACCGGTTTTGTGTCATTCAGATTATCATCTACCTTCGTAGATAAGTTAGTGGACTGATCCGAAAGTTCGGCTACTTTCTCCGATAGTGAACACATTTCCTCAGTGTGTTTTTCTGAACCAAGTTTCAGAGTGTCCATTTGTGTTGAAATCGAATCTACTGTGTCCTTTAAGTTTTCCTGAGTTTTTGCAAGTTGCGTAACCGAATCGGTAGATGCAACTGAGTCAATTTTAGCTTGCAAGGTGTCGTGATTTTCATGAACAATAGTTCGCAGTTCTTTTATGGCTGCTTCGTGATTCTGTAATGCATTTTCATGACGCGAAAAAATAGGTTGGAAATGCTCACAAATTTGTGTTTTTACGTCATTACAGACTTTTTGACATTTCGATTCGATTTTATGTAACTCAGTAGTTAAATCTTCACGTGTTTGTTCAAGAGTTTGTTCCAATGAGTCTAACTTTTGAAGCTGTTGCTGTGTTTGTCTCTGATTTTGTTCCATTGTGTCTAACTGTTGCTGTGTTTGTCTCTGGTGTTGTTCCATTGTGTCTAACTTTTCAAGCTTTTGTCCCATTTGTTGCATTAATTGTAATAACAGTGCACTGGTGTCTGGAAAATGTTCCTCAGTGCTTTTCGTCAGTGAATTTGCACCGGCAACATTCACATTTTGACAAGCGGAAAATGTGTCTTGACTCATTTGAAAAAACGGTGAGGACGCAAAACCTGAATCTACAGTATTTGCAAAATTGTGTCCTGTCATTTCGGATTCCTGAGGCGAGCTGTTGCCGAGCGATCGATCGATAATGCTTCCCTGTTCACTACCTGTTTCACTGTCTACGCCATTGTTTACAGCCCGCTCCATTTCCCTATGCACAGTTACCAAATTACTACTTTGAACGTCTGTTAATTCATTACACAGTGGTGCTGGCAAGCTACGCTCGTCGTCACTATTATTTCTCAGTTTACTTTGGAGCCTAGTGTTACGTTTTTCACACGCCATTATTGTCACAATATTTCACACTATAACACAGAAAAGCACAATTTGAAGAGCAAAAATAAGAGAACACATTAACATAGCACTGAAAATAATATGTAGTTAATTGCAAGCGCAGCTGCGAAATACTTGGTGCAAATCTACATGCATGCCACAACTGTTTTACTGTACAACAATGAATGTCTGCAACTATAAAGGAGATTCTCTCTACAATTACGCACTAGCAATAAACAATAGCTACACTAATTACACAAACTACAAGAAAAAAATCAGAAGATTCCAGTGAGGTATCCTGGCAGGGTTGCCATATGAAACGTCCCCTTTGAACAATTATACATGACTGTGCTTATACTGATACACAATATTTTTAGCGCAACGCAATCTGACTTTCAGAAATCCCTACAAAAGAATGGCCCTGACTAACATTAACCTATGCATTTCACAAATCGCTTACCTCACAAAAATCTAGGTTACTCGAACAACTGCAATACAGCGAGCGCCACTACTGCTGGCTAAATAAAAGATTCAAACTACGGAAGGCACTAACTACTGATAGGCATAGTAAGCAAATGAAAGATTTTAATAGAGAACAAACACTGTATTTACCTTAATAGTCATTATATATATAGCAGTTCATGACAAATTACAAAACTCCGCCATCTCTCTCCCCACATCCACCAGTGCTGGCGGCTCACCTCCAACTGCGCAACGCTACGCGCTGTTAACATCCAGCTGCCCAACACTACAATGGCGAATATTACAACAATGCCACCCAGCCACAGACTGCACACAGCACAGCCAGTGATTTTCATACAGAGTGCTATGTGGCGTTACCAATAAAAAAACCTAAACAGCCTACTTACAATGTATACAAAACTACCTATTCTCTATCTGAAGTCGCTACAATTGTACGCCGTTCGTATCCAGAACACACATTCGTCTACTTATTATGTTGAACTTCGTTCCTGGGACCACGTGGTTATGCATGTACATGGTCTGCATCGATCATATTGTAATTCCTTGTCCTATTTAATGGCGCTGCTTAAACCAAATGATGCAATCACTTCGTAGTGTCACATGCTTTTATCACGCTTTAAGTAATTTTACAGTTTTTCTAAGTAATTGTGTAGCAGTTTGGTGATCAATGCTGTTCCACTGCCAGATCTGCTTTTAGATCAGATGCGACTTAGTTTGTTTAAAACTCACTAATATTTAGAAGTTAATGTTTTTGGTGCGTAATTCAGGTTTTAGTCTTATTTTGGATGCCACAGACTGCATGGACAGAAGTACTGCACGAGTGTTTGCCGGCCGAAGTGGCCGAGCGGTTCTAGGCGCTACAGTCTGGAACCACGCGACCGCTACGGTCGCAGGTTAGAATCCTGCCTCGGGCTTGGATGTGTGTGATGTCCTTAGGTTAGTTAGATTTAAGTAGTTCTAAGTTCTAGGGAACTGATGACCACAGCAGTTAAGTCCCATAGTGCTCAGAGCCATTTTTTTGCACGAGTGTTGGTAAGACGAACCTCTTCGCAAGAATAGTCTAGCTTTGCGAATCTTCTCTAATAATATCATCTGATTTGTTTCCTTCTGAGACACACGAATAAATTTCACGCTGCGCTAGCGAAAGTTAATCCTGTCACTGAGGTGTTACCAGAAAAATAGCTGTAAATCTGTCACAAGATGACTCATCATTTTGGTTTGAATATAATATAAAATTTGATGACAACGATTACCTATCAGTCTGAGCAAAACATAACGTTCCTAATACTTGAGGAACTTTTCAACGCAAAGCCTGCATGAAAATCCGATACTTCAGTCGACAATTGTATCACGATTCCAAACGTCCATTAGGAGTTTAGAAAGCCAACAAAATTAGGACGCGGACGGAATGGCCAGTGCGCCGAGGTCCGCGGTTACGGGGGAAGACAATGAAACCACGATGCGAGTTTTAATTTTATAACATCATGCTCCAAGCACGCTGTTATTCCGGTATATCGATCTGCGACGGATTTTACACTAAAATTCGTTGCGGTACGCGGAGTGGACATTGAAGCCAAAAAATCGCTTAGCCGTTACGACGGAATTAGCATGTAAATACAACCCCCCAGCGGGTAAGCCGCTGTTTAAAACAGGAATTATTTTCGCGGGAATAAAAGCGGTCGCCGAGAGGGCGGTGCCGCGTGCGCCCGGGGACGCTGGGATTAGCATGAGAATGCCGCTCCCTGAAACAATGTTAGCCCCCGCCCCGGCCACCCATACATATTAATGGCGCGGCCGCTTCGTTTAAAGCACTTCATCTGCCACCTGAGCAGGCGCGCGGTCAAGCGCTCCGCTCCACTGCTGTACCGCTGATGGCCTCGCGTCGAAGGAATGCCGTCTAGAATCACCTTCACACCCAAACGCTTCACCCTCAACCTGCAGCATGAGGATAACTTATTTGTATTCTGACAAAGTAGAGCCCCTTTTGAACGTGTGACTTTCTCGCCTCAAGTGCCGTGACGCGATTTCTCAGAAAATTCGGTCAGTGGATGAAGGGTCAAAATATGCGGAAACGTGTCTCGGCTCATCCGTAGATATTCGAACGTTTCTCAAAGTTTTCGAGGAATTTTGTCCAGGTAATTTATGTGCCTTTTACTGTGCGATATCCTCAGACGAAATATGAGTACAACAATTGAAGCCCGATTATTACTTTAATTTTTATTTTTCGTTTGTATACCAGTGTCTGAAGAAAAGTACTGGAGGAATGTTTTCCAGTGTATATTAATATAACGTTGTCTTTTTTCATCTACTAATTGTTCAAAAATGTTCAAATGTGTGTGAAATCTTATGGCATTTGACTGCTAAGGTCATCAGGCCCTAAGCTTACACACTACTTAACCTAAATTATCCTAATGACAAACACACACACCCATGCCCGAGGGAGGACTCGAACCTCCGCCGGGACCAGAGCGTATGAATTTAAAAAAAATAGAATGAGAAAATTATCTGAAATTGCTTTCTGTGAAATTCCTGTAGTATATCTTTTATTACCAGTTCTCGGAAAATTGATCCACTATGTGTGGTTTCCGGCGAAATTATTACCAACGCGTGAAATCTTCACCAATGTTAACGACGTTTCTTTCCAGAGTGAGTTCATTCGAAGAAATGTCACAGTGGCAAACCTGCTTTCGAGCGATTCTCGAGGTGTTCGGAATATCCGTATTTCGAATGTGTCTACGATAGGAATCATCCAAGGGAATGCCTCAAATCTTCCAGAAGAATAAACATATGAATAAAATAAAAGAATTAACATAGGAACTGATGTGAGAATGAAATATCAGAATATGACACTTTCAAAAGACTGTAATCCCTCATCCCATATACACACATATGTTACGTGCAACACTTATTGTGAAATCCAGTTGTAATTTTACAATTAACATAACGCCGTTGCGACCCCTAATTTAATAGGAAACAGTCGTGTAGTGACCCTCTACGGACGTGGGTAGATAAATGAAAACAATAAAAATAAAATAAATAAAAACAATAAACGAATTTTGAATACGGGGCGCAAAATCAAGAAGCCGCGACGCAACCCACCTTTTTTTTTGCATCTCCGTTCGGCAGCCAGAGGTCCTTTCCTCTCCCCTCTCCTACTAAGTTCCTGTTCCACTGAGGAAAAGTTTCGTCTGGTGACGTCACGCGGTAAAAGCACTTAAAGTACCTCGACAATACATCGAAAACTAACCGCCGTTTTTACAGAAACGGTCGATTATCTGCAGATAAGGCGAGACATGAGCTCGCTTACTTTGACTCCTCTTCCTCTGAGCGAAGTTTCTAAGAAATCGGGTGATGGCATTCGCCGTGTTCTCCTTGTCAGTGGACTAGTCGTTGCCTTGGCGTTTTATTCCCGTACTGACAAGAGGACAGCGCCTACTCCTCATCACCGACTTCGTTGAAATTTGCAGTATATGCGGAGTTTGGCCAGAAGTGAAAGTGACAGACTGGAAAGCACCAGGTGGCCAAGCATTTAGAAGAAATAGATTTTTCTTAGAGTGGGTCGGGCGAGGGATGATATATTTATGTTAGCGTACTTTCGAAGAAGTGGTTGAATCGGTGGAAAGAATACAGAGCGGCAATCCGGGGATCATGGGATCGAGTCCCTATGAGGGAGCCTTTCTTTTACTTCTAAATAAACTCAAGTAACTAAACTGGAATCCATTGGATACCGGTGGCGCACAGCTATCGTTGAATATTCAAATGTGAAGAAGGACAATAGTCAGTCGCAGAAATCCGTAATTTATTGCAGATGTAGATGTCGTCTATGACAAACTCATCATCGCTGCTAAAATACAAAAAACAGAATGAATCAAGAACAGGTAAAAACACATATATGTCGCTATTGTTGGAATAAATGGGAACATAGCGGTAACATACCATTACCAGAAGAGTCATGTAGGCACAAATCATGTCAGAGTTCAAAATTATGACGATTGACGCTGGCACTTACATTACTCAAACAAGCCGTTGCTCACAACTAGCGCAGACAGCGAGAATATGCGTCATTGAAGACCTGCAGTGCCCTCTATTGGAGTATAGTTCCAAGAAGCTACGGCTCAGTTTGATTGAGAAAGTGGAATGAGAAAATTACCTGAAATTGCTTTCTGTGAAGTTCCTGTAGTATATCTTGATTCAAAATCAAATGCAAACGCCAGTTCTCGGAAAATTTATCCGGTGAAATTATTACCAACGCGTGAAATCTTCACCAATGTTAACCATGTTTCTTTCCCGAGTGAGTTCATACGAAGAAATGTCACAGTGGCAAACATGCCTTCGACCGAGTCTTGAGGTGTTAGGAATATCCGTATTTCGAATGTGTCTACGATAGGTATTATACAAGGGAATGCCCCAAATCTTCCAGAAGAATAAAAATATGAATAAAATGTAAGTATTAATATAAGAACTGATGTGAGAATGAAATATCAGAATATGAGAATTTCAAAAGACATTAATCCCTCATCTTACCATCTATCTCACGTGTAACACTTATTGTGAAATCCAATTGTAATTTTACAATTAACATCACGCCCTTGTGACCCCTAATTTAGAAGGAAACATTCGTGTAGAGACCCCTCTACGGACGTGGGTAGATAAATGAAAACAATAAAAATAAAATAAATAAAAACAATACACGAATTTTGAACACGGGGCGCAAAATCAATAAGCCGCGACGCAAACCACCTTTTTCTTTCGGATCTCCGTTCGGCAGCCAGAGGTCCTTTCCTCTTCTACTAAGTTACTGGTACACTGAGTCACAATTTTGTCTGGTGACGTCACGCGGTGAAAGCACATGAAGTAACTCGACAGTATATCGAAAACTTTACCCGTCGTTTTTTCAGAAACGGTCGATTATCTACAGATAAACTGAGACATGCGTTCGCTTACTTTCCACTCCTCTTCCTCTGAATCGGTCGCAGGTTCGAATCCTGCCTCGGGCATCGATGTGTGTGATGTCCTTAGGTTAGTTAGGTTTAAGTAGTTCTAAGTTCAAGGGGACTGATGACCTCAGATGTTAAGTCCCATAGTGTTCAGAGCCATTTGAACAATTTTTTTTTTTTTCGTTTAAGAAATCGGGAGATGGATTTCGCCTTGTTCTCCTTGTCGGCGAATTACTCGTGGCCTTGTCCTTTTTTCCCGTACTGGTAAGAGGACCACGCCTACTCATCGTCACCGATTTTGTTGAAATTTGTAGAACATGCAGGGTTTGGCCAGAAGTGAAAGTGACAGAATGGAGAGCATCAGATGGCCAAGCATTTAGAAAAAATAGGTTCTTTTTAGCGTGGGTCGGGCAGGGCATGAGCTATTTATGCTAGCGTAGTTTCGAAGAAGCGGTTGGTGCAGTGGAAAGAATACTGAGCGACAATCCGGGTGTCATGGGATCGACTCCCTATAGGGAGCCTTTCCTTCAGTTTTAAATAAACCCAAGTAACTAAACGGTAATCCATTCGATACCGGTGGCGCACAGCTATCGTTGAATATTCAAATGTGGCTGGACCCGGCGGAGGTTGGAGTCCTCCCTCGGGCATGTGTGTGTGTGTGTGTGTGTGTGTGTGTGTGTGTGTGTGTGTGTGTGTGTGTGTGTTAGTCCTTAGGATAATTTAGGTTAAATAGTGTAGGCTCAGGACTGATGACTTTAACAGTTAAGTCCCATAAGATTTAACAACCATTTGAACCATTTTTGAATATTCAAATGTAAAGAAGGACAATAGTCAGTCGCATAAATCCGTAATTTATTGCAGATGTAGATGTCGACTACGACAAAGTCATCCTGGCTGCTCAAATACAAAAACAGAAAGAATCAAGAGCAGGTAAAAACACATATATGACGCTATTGTAGGAATGAATGGGAACATAGCGGTAATATACCACTACCAGAAGAGTCATGTAGGCACAAATCACGTCATAACTTGAACTTATAACAATTGACGCTGGCACTTACATTTCTCAAACAAGCCGTTGCTTACAACCAGTGCAGACAGCAAGAATACGCGCCATTGATGACCTGCAGTGCCCTCTATTGGAGTATACGTCCAAGAAGCTATGGCTTAGTTTTATTGAGGACCATAATACTTAAATGAATTTTAAAATCCATTATATCTGGGATATGCAAACTATATAGTGAATATACTTAAAAATACAGAAGAAGGAAACAACAGAATTTAAATGGAAATAGTCATAAAAGACAGGAAGCGTCTCCTATAGGATTACATTGCGTCAAAACCATGTTGAATATTGCAATAATACTAATGGATTAAAAATCCATTTACAAAAGTTTTGTACAACATATTTCACTAATGAGTGTCAAAAGGTATAAAGAGACAGTATAAACAAAATATGAATAATGAGCAGTAATATTAAATAACATAAAATAGTGCTACAAGAGCCATCAGCGCATTCTCTCTGAGATTGCATTTGAGAGAGGTGGTAATATAAAAGCACTTTGCGTTAAAAAAACAAATGTTTAGATTTATTTCCATTTACGCACTTCCACATTTATACAAATATGCATTAAATTTCCGGGAAGGGAGAGTAAAACGTACACGAGAAGTTCGTACGTAAATCTAGAAACTTTTATTGTTGAACAACAGTTAATTTACACGTGCTGGGACTATATGCATTATGAAAACAAGGGACTAGTTGTGCTCAAGATACTGGTCCACTATGCATCAAATAGCGGATTGCGGAATATATATACAGATGTATATGTAGAAGCAGTACTTTTCTTGCCAACTTGCGCTATTTACAAACGACGCATTTTCAAAATTACGTGGTACTTTCGGAGTTTGTGAATAAAAACAAACTTGGTTTACATTCATCGCACTGTTTGGCAGCAAACCACACGTAAGGCGTCTTATCGACAAAAATGATAGGAAGACAGTTGGTGATCTATAATGGAATGTATTGTGATGTAGTCTTCACGGAATGTGATTTCTTTTCTCCCTCGACGATATGCACTAGCGGAGTGTATTTTGGGGTGGAGGGGTGGGGGATCATTTTAATACTGCACGATGGTGATCCTTCATCTTGAAAAATCTTCCGCTACAGTTGTGGATTTGTTTGTGCTCCCCAGAGTAAGTTAAAAGAAGAACATTGTTCTCCTGCACACAGGGTTTCATCACATAAAAATACAATATATCGAGCACTATCTCGGTTTACCTGTATTTTAAGTAATGTACGGAACGGTAATGCGTAGGTCGTGGGATCGAGTCCCTCCGTGGAAACTTGTTTCTACTGCCAGAAAACCACACTAACATAAATGGCTCATGCCTCACCCGGCCCGAGCCTATTTGTTGTAAAAGCTTAGCCATCTGAAGATCCCACTTCTTTCACTTTCGTTTATAGCCAAGAGCTGCATATTCCACAAATTTGAAAGAATCGATGATGACGAATAGGGGCAGTAGCCTTGTGAGTATCGCCTGATACTGGTAATGTTTCGATTCACACGTAAATGCCAAAACTGTTTGTGTTGTGAGAACTGTCTGCTGTGCACTTTAGCACCCCAATGGTGAAGTGACGTCATGAGGGACCATCGTCTTCGCGAAAAAAATCGAAATACAGCAACAGAATCTAGTAACAAGCAAAGATAATAGTTTATTAACAACCAAAAGAGACATCATAGTGGATGTTCTCGTCAAAGGGCGTGTGGCAGACTTTCCACAGTCTTTGAGACTCAAAGAATAGGAAACGTGTCGTCCAAATATTTCAAAATGTCTAAATTTACCTGGTGGACAAAATACAGGGGCGTTCAATAATAAATGAACACATCTTTCTTCTCGGCCACTTACGGCTAAAAAAATTTATTGTGGAACATAAATATTTCCCCTTCGACCCCTATAGTTTAATGAAGTTCCGATACGTAGCGGCGCTATATGCAGTCTTCAAAATGGCGTTTGTAACGGAAGTGCATTCCATGCAGAGAACTGTCATTGCGTTTCTTTTGCCGGAAAACCAGAGCATAGCAGATATTCGTAGGATCTTGCAGAATGTCTATCAAGATCTGGCAGTGAACAAAAGCACGGTAAGTCGTTGGGCCAGGCGTCTGTCGTCATCGCAACAAGGTCGCGCAAAACTGACCGATCTGGGGCGGCCACAAGAGGATGTGACTCCTGTAATGTGTCACCGTACGCCACACTCTCATTCGAGGTGATCGACGGACCACATTCAAACATATGGCTGCTCACCTACACGTCTCTGTTGTTAGTGCTGACACATTCGTCCACGAGTTGGGATACACAAAGGTGTGTGCCCCACCGTTCCTCGCCACCTAATAGAAGACCGTAAAGAACAACGAAGGACCATCTATGCGGAATTGCTTGCACATTACGAGGTTGATCGTGACAATCTTTTGACGAGCATCGTCACAGGCGATGAAACATGGTTTCATCACTTCGAATCGGTAACAAGATGGCAGTCCGTATACTGGTGCCACTCCTTCGAAGAAAAAGTTCAGCCGGTAACGTGATGATGAAGGTCTTCTGCGACTCTGGAGGGGTTATTCTATGTGATGTCCTGCCTCATCGTGCAATGATCAACTGTGCTACCCTCAGGAAACTGAAGTACGATTTCAGCGTTTTCGTCGCCACAAAAATGCAAACGATCTTCTCGTTTTCCATGTCAACGCAAAGCTCCACACAAATCTGCGCACCCGAAGGGAGCTCACAAAATTTCACTAAACTGTTTTTCCTTATCCACCCTTCAGTCTGGAACTCGCACCTCCCAACTTCCATCTGTTTGGCTCAATGAAGGATTTACTCTGCGGGAAGCAGTACATGGAGCAAGACACTGGCTTCGACGCCGACCAGTAGAGTGGTTTTACGAGGTCGTAGAGACCCTGGCAGTAAAGTGGCGTTAGGTAGTGACATTGAACAGGGATTATGTTGAAAAATAGGACTTTTTAGCCCAAAGAGAGGGACGTAATATCGTGTATGGGAATCCTGAATAAGGCTAATTTGCTTTCAGAAAAAAATGTGGCGCGTTACTTATCGAACGCCCGCTCGTAAGAGTTATACTTACAAACACCTCTAACAATTTTTAAAAAGCAGGAAATAGCTCCTTTTTATTTCGTCCTTTGCAATGTACTTCCTTCTTAAAAAGGGTAGTGCGTGACATCGAAAGCTCAGAACCTCACGAAAATGGGCTCAAAATATAAATCGCTCATCACAGGAAACTGTGGTATGAGCCATTCGCTTGCAAAATTGCGCGTCCTGCACGAGAAACATTTTAATGATCACCTATCATGGTCTAAGATAGGAACTTTGACAATGCGAAGAAACAAAATATCGATGTAATAGGACCACATACTTCAATGCCGTGCCTTGTGTTATATGTCCCTCTCCTCGAAATAATTACGTTGTCTGAATAACAAACTTTTCCTACTGACGTAGTAATGTTGCATGGCTTTCAGTCTTCAATGTGCACGTGACGCTTTTCAATGAAGTATTCAAAGCGTAGTGGAACAGAACAATATACAATCAACTTTCTCCACTGAAGCGCAAGCCTGTGTTTCAGTAAGCTTAGCAAAAGGAAGATTAAGACACATACCACTACCATTGCATGAAAATGTAATTACTGTGGCGTTTGGTATTCGACTGTTTTATTGCAGAAGTGATGAATGTGAAAGAGTGGCTTTAGTCAGGTGTGCATACTGCTTCGCTCCAATCTGCATTGACCACTTCACTGAAATCACAGAACTGCACGTTGAAGACTTAATAACTGTGCAAGACTATCAGATCAGTAGAAAAAGTTTATTATTTAGAAAGCGTAAGTATTTTAAGCAGAGGGAAATAAAATAATAAGTCACAACATTGAAATACGACTCTTCTTTCTTTTCCGAAGTCCCTATCCTAGATTTTGAATAGGCGATCGTCTCTCGTGGTAAGACGCGAAGTTTTCCATGCTAATGGCTAATAGCACTGTTTTTGGGACGAGCTATTTATTTTATCAGCACGCTTTCGTGTGTTTGTGAGCATTCGAATTCGCGTTCATACCTTGAAAGCGCCAAATAATATTTGAAATTATTTTTCTCGTGAAACAGATCCACCTTTTTCACTGTTGAAACGATTTTTATTTTTAAATGCTTATGTATTTACGTTCATATTTATGCGGCGTGCACGTGTTATCTTTGTCCAGGTATTATAAAACGAATACCTCTTTTCTTTCAGACAGTTCATCTCTCTTGTGGGAGAATACTAGCAGGAAACATACCAACCCCTGTAGCCTTTGCAACGTGTCACAAATACAAAGTGCTCAATAAATTGAAGATTAAGGAAACACAAAATAGAAAAGCCATTTCTGTAATAGGAATGAGCTCGGCGACAATATGTCAACTTAAAATGTTAACACTCAGCACACGTTTTCGCGCAGGCGTAGTATGCTGCGTACCCTCAGGATTTTAGAACTCCACACTTGGCACAGTCAGTTGATCACTGACGTCACTGTCCCATTAGCAATGTAGTTGGCGGTTGATTCACACGCAGCCAAGTGACACGCAAGCACAAAGAGTAGTCGACAAGAGCAGAAAGTCGCTTATGTAAAATGGGCTTAAGAGATTTGGTCCGTGTGTTGTCGGGATCATAATGACTTTTGGTTTGAGGGGACCCGCGTTTGCTTAGCTCGTGTTCGAAATGAGAGCCAGTCGCGAAGCATATCATAGTATAACTAAGCTAACTGGACAAAAACTTAGTCACCCCTACATAAATCATTACAGCCGTATAATTCCTTGACTTGACTTGATATGCGCTGAATTCAGTTACGAAATAAGGTTTTGCACGTACGTTATATCTAGGTTAAACCACTGGCTGAGGATTTGATCAGGCAATTCCAACAAATTTCGGGGATGCTGGGGTCGGCGTTTTACCCCCTGTTCCAACATGCCCCATGGATTTTCTATGGGTTTCAAGTCAAGTGATTTTGCAAGCCAAACGAGATGTAATAGGTTGGGGGACTGCTCAGAAAACCAGTCACATACTCTTCCAGCCAGGTCATCCTTGCTGTTGTCTTTACGTGCCTTGGGTCAACAATGGCCTTTTGCGAAGTGACTGATGTTCGTTGGATGTGGTTCCCATCGCAATGTTCTCTCGGTAAAAGCTTGGGATAGACCTTCATTCACCACCTGTAGCAATTCCTGTTGGCTTTGGAAGCGAGTTTTATTCACAAGCCTCTAGGCAGGATTTTTTTTCCGACCAAAATTCTTATGTTCTGTTTACATCATTGCTTGTAGATCCGTTGACAGTCCGCCGCGAAACACTAACAGCTCGAGCAACTTGATACACCATATTGCCATGTATTCTGATAAACACGATTGCCCATTTTTGACACTCTGTCAAATCCTTACATTTTCCCGCGTTTACGTACAATGTCCGGGTGAAACATAAATATCTCACTGGCTGATACTGCGTTATGCTCACGCAGAGGCTACGCACACGCTCTTGAGCACGTGACTCGATATCTTCGCCATTTGTGAAAGTTCATCGACTCATCAGTACGAGCGCACTCGAGTGACTAATCGTCTGTCCGTTGAGCTTATACTCGTGTGTCAACTAGAAGAATGTTTGTACAGTTCATTCGTGGCACATGGTGAAAGTATACAAGGGGTAGTCACAAAGTTTTTGCCATATTGTGCTATGTTTTAGGGTATACTCTAGCACTGAGGTTTGACACATCTCAGCGTGCTAGTGCACTTAACAGGCGTAAAACTGCTCATATCAGTTATCCAAGGTAGCCACGACTAACGCAACTACTGACTGTTCAAAGTTAACAATATTTATTGCGGAATCAATTATATACGATACTTACCTCTCGTCTCGAATAAATCTTATGTCTGATACCACATTTGACAATTATCACTCTGAATCAAAGTCCTAATCCCAACCGCGAAGCAGTGAACTCCTGGACGAGCGGCGGCCATCGAAGGCTGGCCGGAGTCTGTTGCCTATTGGCGCTCGTAGTAACCAGACGGGTGGGTATCATTTCCGGAAGTAGACCAGCCAATTGACTCACCAATCGACTTTCTCGCGTCGGGCCGTGAAGATCAGATAATTACCTGGCAGGTGAAGGGAAACCGAGCAACGCACTATTTCCACCCACGTTACAAGCAAAGCAAAGTAGATCGGCAAAGTTGTCTCCCACTGTAATCCAGAACAGCAATACTCGCGGCTTAGCGCCTGCTGGGTAGGCAACTCAAATGACACGGCCGAGTTTATGTCCCTGAGATGCAGCAGTTTTTATCACCTCGAAAAAATGAAGTTATTCATTATTTTTTTGTTTATTTGCTTTTAGATGTCTGCAGTCCAGGAGCACCTTGAAACTCTCGAGCCACAGTACTGCAGCACACCGCTACCAGGGAGAAAACAAAACGGCACTAAATGACAAGTATTCAATTTTAGCTTGGTTTCCGGAGACGTACGACATCTTTCTTCGAGTGCCGTCACAAAGATTTTTCAACTCTTCTCTCCAAAAATATTAGCATTCAGACATGTCTGTGACCACTCACACCACTCTATTCTGTATAATGCTATGTCCTCGTTAGCCCGTACAAAGATACGTTTCATACACTTTGGCAGTACTCAAGTACTGGTTCTTCGATCTCTTTTGAAGATAACTCTTTTCTAGTGCTCTACCAATGAATCTTAGTCTATCACTCGCTCAGCCTGCGACTGAATCTACGTGATCGTTCCACATCATAGCTACACTGTCGAATATTTCTAAGACATGACCGCTTTAGCCAGTGACTAATGACCTGTAGTCATCGGATAGCTGGCCGGAGTGGCCGAGCGGTTCTAGGCGCTTCAGTCTGGAACCGCGTGACCGTTACGATCGCAGGTTCGAATCGTGCCTCGGGCATGGATGTATGTGATGTCCTTAGGTTAGTTAGGTTTACGTAGTTCTAAGTTCTAGGGGACTGACGACCTCAGATGTTAAGTCCGATAGTGCCCTGAGCCTTTTGAACCATTCATCGGATAGCTACAACTTTGCATTTCTCCACATTAAGGGCAAGTTCTTCTGTCTTTGCATCAGGCTCGCATTTTGTAGAGATCTAATTGGATTTTACTGCAGTTTTTACTCTGTCGAATTTCTTCATAAATAACTGTAACAATGAGAAAAATCAGAGATTGCAACAAATATTATCTGTCCTTGATGTATAGCGCGAAGAACAGCGGTCCTTTTACGCTTTACCCCCTTCTTGACTTTGTAATTACGGCTGTGCTTTCTAATGCTGAAGCACGCCAGATATCTTACATTCAGCTACAAACATTATTGGTCCATTATGAGATCTGTAAGAAGTTAATACTGTTAAACGCTCTCCTCTACGATAATTCGATAGTTAAGTTTTATCTTTAATGTTTAGACTCCTACAACGCCCATCTGTTCACGGTATTCACTTGTTATCGCACTCCGACGTCCGACCTGCCAGTAGGAAAGACTCAGATGTCCTACGCAGCCCGGAGCGAGACGTCAAGAACAAAAAAGTTTCACCGGCCACGAGCATATGATCCGGAAGATTTACCAATAACTTATCTTTGATAATTTAGTGTGCCACGTAAGAGGAAAAGTCGAAGGTAAGGTAAAACTCACATACACAACACAATAAGAGCATGAGGAGGACGCACTTTTAGAAGACAGTCTGTGTTCCTTGTAAAGATCATGGCAAATGAGCTGTGAAGATGACAACAAGCGTTCTCTCTTCCGAAAGCAACAAATAATCAACCCTGTAAAGAGGACTGAAGCGGAAATGGGATGATTTTGGAATATCTGTAAGTTTTGAATTAGCTTCCGGAAAGTGGCCAGTGCGTTAATAGCCAAACAAGAATTACTTACAGTGAAATATGTAAAACTCGTAGATAGCTATACGTTACTACAGAATGCAGACTCATTAGAGCGTAAATCGCACGGGGAAGAGCTGAGAGGTGGGGACTTAGAACAACGCCCAGTACCCCATAAACAAGTAGGAAAAGCCGCTTAAAAACATATCCTGGTCGCCCAGCGTATCGGCACTCTGCCCTCTCCCCCTAAGGCTAATTCTGAGTTATGATATGCTTCCCCCGCTCCCATCCAGAAAAAGTCGCAAGCGTAATGCTTCTGGAAGAACGCACAAAAGTTTCGCAATTTTGGTTTTCATGGCCGTTACCGATTTTGCAGCCGCCTGTGATGTGATTTACAGTTCTATTCTTTCCAAGGCGAGGATTTTTTTTTCCACACCGACGTAAGCCGCTGCATACGTGTTACTATTTCAAACTGCTGAAAAGAATTTTATATAAGGTTCATCGGAAATCCATTAACAAAAGGTTTTTCAGCTACATTTTCTGAGTATTTTAGTATAAGGTATCGTGGCCGCTGGAGGCTTTGCGTTTTGTTTCATTTCTTACCACCATTTACCTTTGTATCTGTACGCACTGCACTGTACTACAACTGCACTGTACTACAACTGTATTACAACAGTTTGAGCAGACAGTTGTTTCATTCACTACCTGTGCTTGTCGTTGACAAAATGAACGCCCATCTTACTCTTCATCTTCAAATTTTCATTCGGTGCTGGTCGTTTCTGTCTCGGATACGTCTTTGCGAGTGTGTACCCTGCACTACAACAGTGATATACAGCAGTGTGGGTAGCTTTACTGACAAAAGATTAACTGGTATGCATATCTTGTATGCACTGAGGTGACAGAAGTCATGAGAAAACTTATAATATCGTGTCTGAGCTCCGATCATGAAATATGACAACTGCTATGATTCCCGATGCACAGGGACAGAATTTGGCGCACCGTCCATGACCGTCCACCAGATATAAAATTCAATATGTTGAGAAAGAATTGAGACATCGTTCTGCTCTCAGTTTTATAGAAGAATTCGATATCTTATCTACATTTCAAATGCAGGAATGTATGAACTATGATCAACTTGTGATGTCCCCACAGAAAATACCCTCTACCACGCACCAATTAATCATTTTCAATCAAACCATCCACATTCATTCACTTTGGAAAAGTTATCTGATCTGATTTTCTAGTAATATATGCGGCGACAGCTCGACGACGCCAAAGTATTTTCTAGTGCGTGTATTCTTTGAAATAACAGAGATGCATATATGCATTCTCCATGGTTGTTAGGAGTGGTAACTAGGACAGCTTCTGGAGTATCTGTTGAGGTATTGACGTGTTTCTGAGAGGTACATATTCTGCTTTTCTTCCTGCTAAAGCGAGCCAATTAACATTTGTGCCGCTAGCGGTTTGTTTGAAGAGAAAGAGACTGTAAACGGAATATAATTAAAGCATGGAATCACCGGAGATCTGGACATGTAATGGAGATGGATTTAATACACCATTTCCTCCATAAATAAGGTTTGTGACTTTTTTGTTCTGGAGTGAATGAACGAATGAGTTTTTTCTGAATCATTTGATGATTACGTTGGCCCTGTAATTAGTGGGGAAGTTTCAGCTGTGTCGAAGAGAGCCTGTAATCATTGAGTCTGTGTTAAATCGTTCAAAAAGGCTTCGTACACATCTGGAATTCGCAATCTTTCGTAAAAGGAACAAATTGTCCAAACGATTGACTCTCCCGGCTGACTGCAGTGTTTAACAGTAGTAATAAATGTAAAGATCTCTTACAACAAGCCAGCCGCTGATTACCAAGACGAATGACTCCACCAAAGATCCTATTTGGCTGATTTCACGTAATGAAATATTATATTAAAAACTGTACATAGATAAAGGAGAGAAAGAGAGAGGGCGAATGAAAATAGAGATAATACTAATAATCCTCCATTCGTCTAATTTTTCGCCTGTCTTATCACGGATCAGCCAAAAAAGTGGAGGGCCTTACTTCACTGTATAGATTTATGTGTGAAGGTGAAGTGATCTTAAAGGCAACAGATACACGTCTATACAGACAAGACATTACACAGAGATAGCGGCTAGCTGCATTCATCATCTATTCTTAGATAAATAGACGGTAACTTATTATCCGAACATTTAAAAATGTTAAAAACTATACGCAAAGGCTACGAAGTGCGTTTTTATCTCTGCAAACTGTTTAAAATTTCGTGCAATGCTTTCCTTAATTTGACGCAACACAATAACTATGGCGAATAACACAAAGAAATTCACTTCTGTATCTAGCGATGATATCAGACGGTAAGATGTGCAAGAAAAGCTTTTTCACTGAATAGCTTTCTTAAAGCCGGTTGATAAGTATATCATAGCGGCTGGCACGCTGTCTCTCAGAAATAAAGCGATAACAAAGCTAGGCTCAGCACAGAGTGCAGAGAGCACGTCTGTACCAGTTAAAGAACTAGAAGTAATTGTTTGCGAGGTGCGAGGACATTAAGCCCTAATCTTACTTTGCTGATATGGCGAAAATCAGAATACGTCAGAAGTATTTGTGTGTACGTCAGAATATCATACGTGTGCTGACATCGTACAAGCTCTAAGGGTAGCAGCTAAACTGCAATATGAAATGGCATGTAACTGCCTCCGGGTTGTGAATGAAGTGGCGCTAATTTACGTAAAAAATGAATGTATATTGGAATTTAATCAATCATATATACACTCCTGGAAATTGAAATAAGAACACCGTGAATTCATTGTCCCAGGAAGGGGAAACTTTATTGACACATTCCTGGGGTCAGATACATCACATGATCACACTGACAGAACCACAGGCACATAGACACAGGCAACAGAGCATGCACAATGTCGGCACTAGTACAGTGTATATCCACCTTTCGCAGCAATGCAGGCTGCTATTCTCCCATGGAGACGATCGTACAGATGCTGGATGTAGTCCTGTGGAACGGCTTGCCATGCCATTTCCACCTGGCGCCTCAGTTGGACCAGCGTTCGTGCTGGACGTGCAGACCGCGTGAGACGACGCTTCATCCAGTCCCAAACATGCTCAATGGGGGACAGATCCGGAGATCTTGCTGGCCAGGGTAGTTGACTTACACCTTCTAGAGCACGTTGGGTGGCACGGGATACATGCGGACGTGCATTGTCCTGTTGGAACAGCAAGTTCCCTTGCCGGTCTAGGAATGGTAGAACGATGGGTTCGATGACGGTTTGGATGTACCATGCACTATTCAGTGTCCCCTCGACGATCACCAGTGGTGTACGGCCAGTGTAGGAGATCGTTCCCCACACCATGATGCCGGGTGTTGGCCCTGTGTGCCTCGGTCGTATGCAGTCCTGATTGTGGCGCTCACCTGCACGGCGCCAAACACGCATACGACCATCATTGGCATCAAGGCAGAAGCGACTCTCATCGCTGAAGACGACACGTCTCCATTCGTCCCTCCATTCACGCCTGTCGCGACACCACTGGAGGCGGGCTGCACGATGTTGGGGCGTGAGCGGAAGACGGCCTAACGGTGTGCGGGACCGTAGCCCAGCTTCATGGAGACGGTTGCGAATGGTCCTCGCCGATACCCCAGGAGCAACAGTGTCCCTAATTTGCTGGGAAGTGGCGGTGCGGCCCCTACGGCACTGCGTAGGATCCTACGGTCTTGGCGTGCATCCGTGCGTCGCTGCGGTCCGGTCCCAGGTCGACGGGCACGTGCACCTACCGCCGACCACTGGCGACAACATCGATGTACTGTGGAGACCTCACGCCGCACGTGTTGAGCAATTCGGCGGTACGTCCACCCGGCCTCCCGCATGCCCACTATACGCCCTCGCTCAAAGTCCGTCAACTGCACATACGGTTCACATCCACGCTGTCGCGGCATGCTACCAGTGTTAAAGACTGCGATGGAGCTCCGTATGCCACGGCAAACTGGCTGACACTGACGGCGGCAGTGCACAAATGCTGCGCAGCTAGCGCCATTCGACGGCCAACACCGCGGTTCCTGGTGTGTCCGCTGTGCCGTGCGTGTGATCATTGCTTGTACAGCCCTCTCGCAGTGTCCGGAGCAAGTATGGTGGGTCTGACACACCGGTGTCAATGTGTTCTTTTTTCCATTTCCAGGAGTGTAGCTGTAAATAATACTTCCAAATCAGTGGAAATAATAAATGACATGAAATGTAAATAAATTAAACAACATGATGAACAACCCACTAAGCCCAGAGATATATTTGTATCCATACCTTTTGAAGATATATCTCAAACATTCAGTAAATTTCTACTTAATGGTAAAGTTTTCACTATACTACCATCACCAGCCCCTGTATTGAGTCCCCAGAGCTCTTAATGATCTTGGAATCATTGAAGCAATTGATAGCACTAACAGTGGTGGAGGGGTGAATATTTTATCATTCTCAGTGAAACTTAAAACAAAGCGAGGTGAGGAGTTGCCGACAAAGGTAACTTTCACCTGTTTCGCAGTAAGCACTTTGATAAAAGTGGTAGAATCTCTTCTTGTATAAACTTTTCACCGCTCACTAACAGATCTCACAGTACTATAATCCTTTTCTGAAGTGTGCTTTAATTACATTGAAAGTTACATAGTTCTATTTAAAACCTCAGCGCCACGTCTGAGTAGGTGAAGAAGTTACCATTATTAACTTACACTATGATATTAGCCTCTTTACATACAAACACTTGTTAAAAACAAGATCGGTGTCTTCAACAGTTCTAAATATGTGTGAAGTTAACTTCTGAGTAATTCAGGCTGCACGATTTTCAGAGAGAAAATAATTACCAGAAAATTATTCTCGGAAAAGGAGAAATTCAAACTGGCACTGGCTGTGGAAGACCATCGAATTTAACCAGGTATCTGATTTCTACGAATATTTGTCCCTGTACGTTCGCCGTCAGAGACATGTCTTAATTCTCTTATCTCAAACTCACGATCGTTAAGGGTTATCTACAAGGTGGCAGCAAAGTCTTCTTCGAATACCAGTTCTCTAAATTTACGTAAGAGGGTTTCGCTAGAATTCTTTTCCTGCAAGGAATCCCATTTACGTTCTCCGAACATCTCTGTTGGACTTCTGTATGGGCAGCGAGTCTACGCATTTGTTCGATGTGTGTTGTATGCCTACTTGACATGGCAGCATCACGCTTTATACTGTGGGCACCGACAGCTGCAAGAATACGTTCTTGTTAGACAAAACGGCAGCAGCTGTTGAAAAACCCTTTATTAGTACAACCGGTTTCGTAATTTAAAGTTGCATCTCAGTTACACCTCAATAAAAAATAAATAAAAAACAGAGATTGGAGGAAAAATTAAAAATTTTTGACAAGAGGTCCAGTGAAATCAATATGTGACTTCAGTAATGTTTATGTAGTACATATGTAAAATGGACACTAACCGTCAAGAGAATCGGGTACGCAATAAGCAGAATACTCATATTCAAATCATTTACAGCGAAACGTAAAGATTATTGGACATCCCCATCACTCTCAGTCAAGCTGTATTAAAATAGTCTTAAAAGAAACGGTAGTCAAAATACGAGTGACGGAACGATGGAGACGATCATAATGTCATAAAAGTATACCCTTCGGATCAAAGAATGGTTAGAGCTCACAAACTCAGTAGTATCATGTTCATCTGAAGGAAACAAACCATATTATCGTGGAGCCATAGAATGGATTGCATTGTAAAAGTAGAGAGATCGTATAAACAGTAGCGAAATACAGGAACCTATAATGAAAATTATATGCGTACTATAGGTTAGAAGTACAGAAATCGTATAAACAGTAGTGAAATACATGAACCTATAATGAAAATTATATGGGTAGCTGATAAAAAGAATCGCAATAAAAACAAAATGAATATAAGAATAACAGTCTTTAGTCCTACTGTATGCAATCGACGTATCACGCATCCAAGCACAGTACATCTAGTATCGACCGTGCATGTTCGCGCCGTAATGCATTGGGTTTACACGGTAAGACCCTGGATTTTTTTCTATTTATTTTGTGCAATTCTTTTTACCTTCCGGCTGCCTAATTGTCATTATGATACACTAGGCTTTACGAGTTCTATTCATTGTTTTGCGCGACTGCGTTACGGCCATCTCCTTCATTACACCACTCGTCTTTTGACTACCTTTTCTTTTAACGACGTTTTAATATAACTTGGTCCGCAGCTCGTGGTCTCGCGGTAGTGTTCTCGCTTCCCGAGCACGGGTTCCCGGGTTCGATGCCCAGCGTGGCAAGGGATTTTCACCTGCCCCGAGATGACTGGGTGTTGTTGTGTCGTCTTCATCATCATCATTCATCCCCATTACGGTCGGAGGAAGGCAATGGCAAACCGCCTCCATTAGGACCTTGCCTAGTACGGCGGTGCGGGTCTCCCGCATCGTTCCCCTACGCCCTGTCAGGAAGCATGGGACTTCATTTCCATTTTTTCCAATATAACTTGAGTGAGAGAGCGTCCAATAATCCTTATGTTCCGTTGTAAATGATTTAAAATGTGAGCATTCTGATTATTGCATACCCGATTCTCTTGAAGATTATTGTCCATTTCGTATACTTAGTATCTAAACATCATAGTAATTAAACACTGATTTCACTGACTCTATTATCATTTTTTTTTAATTTTTCCTCTAGTCTGTTTTATTCTGTTCAGATGTGTCTGATGATACTGCACTTTTAAATTACGAAAGTGGCTGTACTAATAAAGGATTATACAACAGCTGCTGTGGTTTTGTTTAACAAGTATACTTCGTAATGACTCCGAACACTGTAACAATAGCCTCGAATTGCTTGCACTAGCGTCTTGTATGCGATTACCGTTAGAGAGGCAATTGCTGAAAATGCTATGCCTCTCAAACGTAAAAGCCGTTTTCTTAGTAACAGTCTGTCCCTTTTTACGTGAACATCCCTAAACTTATTGCTTCTTAGAATTACCTCTAAATAACTATACCGTACGTTGTCTCGTGCTCAAACGTTCACCAGGAACCTTTAATCAGATACTGTCAAGTTATTTCTCTGAATTATTCTTATCATCTTTCTTTCATCCAAATTCATAGAGAACTGCCATTCATTACACCAAATTGAAATTTTCTCCGAGTTATCGTGCATTTTGTTAAGAGTCTGTGTAGCTCCGTACGAACCACTACAGTTTCTTAAGGCGATGAAGAGCCGTTGAATGCAATAGAGAGTGTCTTGAAAAGAGGTAATTAGACGGATGAAGATAAAACAACGGTAACTGAAAACAACCGTCTAAAATCAGTCTTCTGTGAGGTAACTGGATTGGTAAATAAGAAAAAAAGTTTCGTTATTCATGCTGCGAAGTGACGATGGCTGAAGCAGAGAGAATATAGCAAGCAAACTGTAAGCGGTTTTAAACAAGAGAGAGTTGTTAATATCGAATATAGACGTGTTAAGATGTCTTTCCTGAAGGTATTTTTTTAGGATAGCTTTGTACAGAGGTGAAAAGCGCACAATAAACAGTTCAGACAAGAAGAGCACAGTTTTAAAAATGTGGTGCTGCAAGAGAGTGCTGAAGACTAGATATATAGATCGGATATGTAATGAAGAGGACCTGAATTGAATTGGGGAGAGAGAAAATTTTCGTCACAAGTTGGCTAAAAGAAGGGATCGGTTGACAAGACACAGCTTGAGCGATAAGGAACTTGTCAATTTGGTAGCGGGTGGAAGTGTAAAAATTGTTGAGGGAGTCCCAATTAACAGCAAGCAATTTTTAATACAAGATGGATTTGAAATGGTTATGGAGAGTTAAAATGCTTGTATAAGATAAAGCAATCTATAGAGCTCCATCAAATCAGTCTTCGGAGTGAAGATCATCACTACAGCAGCAATAACAACACTGTATTCTGTTTGACCACATACTGTGTATTCCGGAATCAGCGTCGTAACGACGTGATCCTGCGCCGCTGACAGTATTGCCAAAGCTTCCCCCCCCCCCCACCCCCATTCCATAAATAACATTATCTTTCTGTAACTTTTTCCTAAGCTGATCAACAAATTTTATGATTTTGTGAATATTTTTAATAAACTGAAGCATTGTTGAAAAACATTCCTTGAGTCATCTATATCGATGAAAAGTATAACACATCACGAATTACGTACTTCCTGTGCATGGTAGCAAGCCTAGATTTACTTCAGGAGGAGGACGATTGGTTACTGCAAAACACACAAAATATGAGTAAACTTTAGTAAAATGCGTTAATGCTTAATACTTAACTTGGATGCAGTCTGTGTCCACTTGATAACAGTATATATTTGTTACTGTCACCGAGTGCAAGCATACCATTCAAACTTGGCGAGCACTGCAAGCCAGCCATATATGAATGAATAGTTAACTTTAAACTTTGTTACACAATTCTGAGTAATCATACTCTCTCTGACGGATCAGAGATACGTTGATCATCATTAGCATCATCATTTTCTTAGGGCCTTTGTGGCCTTGTTACTATGGATTTGGCGATGTTAGTGTCAGAGGGTGGCCAGATGCCCCTCCTGTCGCCACCCCACATCCCCCTGGATGGAGTTAGTGTACCCCAGATGTCTGCATCTAGTGTAAGCCATGAAATAGCGCGTATGTTTTCAAATGTCTGCGAGTCGTCGTGGAAGTGAGGCGGAGCGTGGGGACCAGCCCGGTATTCACCTAGTGGGATGTGGAGAACCGCCTAAAAACCACATCCAGGCTGGCCGGTTCACTGGCACTCGTCGGTAATCCGCCGGGAGGGTTCGATGCGGGGCCGGCGCACCTACCTGAGTCCAGGAAGCAGCGCATTAGCGAACCTGGCAGCTACCAGAGTTACGCTGATGCTGCAATCTTAATTGAAGATTACAAAGTGGGCTAAACTGCGTAGCGCTCTGACGTAGATAGTCTTCCAGCAGTGGCTATGTATGGAACCTTTTAACGGCGTGTCCTCGTCGACGACTCTCATTCGAGGCTGCGTCTGACAGCTGTCCTTAGCTTGCTTGCGGTATAGTCGTGAGGTAGCAACTGTAACCTGGGAACTCACTTTTCGGATGACATCACGAACTGTATCATTGTAGAAAACCAATTAAAAATTGTATAAACTAACTATAAAGTTTGAAAGTAAAACAAAATAAACTGACGGAAAAAAACGCAGCACGAAGAAGCAGATGTGCGACATAAACGAAAGTTGGTAGACGTGTTTCTACATCTTAAAGCCGACGCCTATTCAAATTTCTTGCCAGTCGCATAAGAGTAGCGCTACTAGCACCACTATGAAGATGTCAGTCAGTTTTGATTCATATACGCGCTGTAACGGTCGGGCCGCGCTGGTAAGCCGAGCGGTCTTCCGCGTCTTGTCACGGTCCGAACGGCTTCCCCCCTCAGAGGTTCGACTCCTCCCTCGGGCATTGGTGTGTGTGTCGTCCTTAGCGTACGTTAGTTTAAGTCAGATTAAGTAGTGCGTAAGCTTAGGGACCGATGACCTCAGCAGTTTGGTCCCATAAGACCATACCACAAATTTCCAATTTCCTGTAACGGTCACGTTACCTCTGAGACTGGATATGGTGAATTGATGTTAGTCAAGGATGCCGTCAAGGCGACAAAGAAGCCATTATCAATATGTCACTGAGTTTGAACGAGGTCGTGTAATAAGGTTACAAGAAACTGAATGTTCCTTCTGCGATATTGCAGAAAGACTTGGCAGGAATGTAGCGATATACATGGTTCTGGCAACCGTGGTCACGAGAATGTACGATCGCAAGAAGATCGGACTCCGGACGGCCACGCGACACTACCAGAGGGAATACCATCGTGTTCGGTGTATGGCTCCGTACTGCATCTGCACCAGTGATCTGAGCAGCAGTTAGCCCATAGTGACACAACCAGCTGTTACGAAGCGGTTACTTCCAAGACGCCCTGTAACGTGCATTTCACTGACCCAAACCACCTCCGTTTGCGACCTCAGTGGTGTCAAACGAGAGCTCACTGGAGGGCAGGATGGAAGTCTGTTGTGTTTTCTGATCAAAGCTGGTTCTGCTCCGGTGCCAGTGACGGTCGTGTGTTGATTAGAAGGAGGCGAATTGAGGGCCTGTAGCCAACCTCTCTGCGTGCTAGGCACACTGGACCTACACGTGGCGTTATGATCTTTGGTGCGATTTCGTATGACAGCAGCTGCACTCTCGTGGTTATCCCACGCATCCTGACAGCAAAATTGTACGTCGGTCTGGTGGTTCGACCTGTTGCGCTGCCATTCATGAACGGCATTTCACGGGCTGTTTTCCAACAGCGCAACGCTCGCCCACATACCGCTGTTGTTATCCAACATGCTCTACGCAGTGACAGTATGTTACCTTCAGCTTCTAGATCACCACATCTGTGTCCAGTGGTGCCCGTATGAGACATCATCGAACGACAACTCGAGCGTCACCCACAACGAGCATTAACTGTCACTGTATTGACCAACCTAGTTCAACAGACATGTAAGTCCATCCAACAAACTGACACTCGGCAACTGTACAACACAATGCATGCGCATCTGCATACTTTCATTCAACATTCTGACGGTTACACCGATTATTAATGTAAAATGTTTTAGATTGTGTTGAGCTGTGATCATACAATTTTTTTTTAAGTGTAAACCACCACTGACTCTGTACTTCTGTATTTATCTTCTGTCCTATCTAGATTTCGGATTTAGTGTTATTATCAAGTACAAATTAATATGTTAATGGTTATTAGCTTTAAGCATTGTTCTTCGTAATGGCATAAAAGTTGAAATCTAGGTAGTATAGAAGGTAAGTACGTAGTTAAATGGCTGTTTACTCTTTGAAAAAAGATTATTAATGTGCCATCTTTTCACATTTTTAATGGCTTAACACGCATACAGTGCCCTGGCATCTAGCAATGTTAATCGCTTAAATACACCACCTAGACAAACTTGTTCCCGAAATTTCACTAATCTTCACAAATTATTTTTTCGCGTTGTGATTTTTTTCCTTAGTGTAGATAATTTATAGTATATGGCAGTGCATTTGTTATAGTATGACGTGTAATAAAAAAACTATGTCTGCCTGCAAATAAATTACATGCCTCCTCCACGTATTTTGTTTACTTTGTCGACGGTCACCTATCGTTCCAGTACTAAGTCGGCAAAAATGGGCGAAACTCGTGATCTTTCGGTCAAATTAGCATATTTTCTTCCGTATCTGCTCGCCAGCCTTTGGGGCCAGTAGACGTCTGTTTGGCTGTAGTCGTTTGTTTGTAATGCTAGTTGTACGAAGTAACAAGCTGATAACAGTTGGCTTGTCATGTGACTAGGGCCTCCCGTCGGGTAGACCGTCCGCCGCGTGTAAGTCTTTCGATTTGACGCCACTTCCGTAAGCTTAGGCATTGATGACCTTAGCAGTTAAGTCCCATAAGATTTCACACACATTTTTGACGCCACTTCGGCGACTTACGCGTCGATGGGGATGAAATGATGATGAGGACAACACAACACCTAGTCCCTGACCGGAGAAAATCTCCGACCCAGCCGAGAATCGAACCCGGGCCCTTAGGATTGACATTCTCCCGCGCTGACCACTCATCTACCGGGAGTGGACGCTGATAACAGTAAAACGCAAACTTTCACAGTTAATAAAATGTTCTGGTTTATTATGCCTTGGTAGAATGGATTTCACATTTAAACCCAACTCCATCTGAGGAGGACATTTGCAAGCGGGACCGTACCTTCTTTGAGTGTCCGAGCCAAGAAAACAACACATTCATTTTGACATGACTCAAGTACTGGCAGCGATAAGCGGCTACCATGAATGGCTGTTCAGAGAGTCCATAACACCCCATGAATTTCAATAGGAAGGATGAGGGCTTGAAACTGAATGATACGTGGGTTACGGTGCTGAGTAAGGTGTGTACCAGTCTTACACCAAGGGTAATAGCAACTGCGGATGACGGCTGTCGATAACGGCCAACTGCGCTCGGGTATTCAAAACATATGACGTCGCACCAATGCGCGGAAGCACACCCGGACACTCAAAAAAGCTACAAACCTCCTTGAAAATGTCCTCCTCAAATGCTCTTTATTCACATGCTGAGTGCTATTGACAAGGGATTTCAGATCGATGCCGTATTCCTGGATTTCCGGAAGGCTTTTGACAGTGTACCATACAAACGGCTCGTAGTGAAAATGCGTGCTTATGGAATATCGTCCCAGTTATGTGACTGGATTTGCGATTTCCTGTCAGACAGTGAAACAGAAGTGATTTCTTGCATTCCCCCAAGGTAGTGTTATAGGCCCTTTGCTGTTACTTATCTATATAAACGATTTGGGAGACAATCTGAGCAGTCATCTTCGGTTGTTTGCAGATGACGCCGTCGTTTATCGACTAATAAGTCATCAGAAGGTCAAAACAAACTGAAAAACGATTTAGAAAAAATATCTGAATGGTGTGAAAAGTTGCAGTTGACCCTAAATAACGAAAAGTGTGAGGTCATCCACATGAGTGCTAAAAGAAACTCGTTATACTTCGGTTACACGATAAATCAGTCTAATCTAAAAGCCGGAAATTCAACTAAATACCTAGCTATTACAATTACAAACAACTTTCACTGGAAAGAACACATAGAAAATGGTGTGGGGAAGGCTAACCAAAGGCTGCGTTTTATTGGCAGGACACTTAGAAAATGTAACAGACCTACAAGGAGACTGCCTACACCACGCTTGTCCGACCTCTTTTAGAATACTGCTGCGCGGTGGGGGCTCCTTACCAGATAAGACTGAAGAAGTACATCGAAAAAGGTCAAATAAAGGCAGCACGTTTTGTATTATCGCGAAATATGGGAGAGAGTGTCACAGAAATGATACAGGATTTGGGCTGGAAATCATTAAAAGAAAGGCGTTTTTCGTTGCGACGGAATCTTCTCACAAAATTCCAATCACCAGCTTCCTCCTCCGAATGCGTAAATATTTTGTTGACACCGACCTACATAGGGCGGAACGATCACCACAGTAAAATAAGGGAAATCAGAACTCGTACGGAAAGATATACGTGTTCATTTTTTCCGCGTATCGATGTAGATGCAGATGTATAATGGGGAATCCATTCGACTACGGCGTTACATTTTGTTAACTATGACTGTGATAACAGCATGCGTTTACGGTCGCAGAGCGCTCTACAGGGTGTTACAAAAAGGTACGACCAAACTTTCAGGAAACATTCCTCACACACAAATGAAGAAAAGATGTTATGTGGACAAGTTTCCGGAAACGCTTGATTTCCATGTTAGAGCTCATTTTAGTTTGTTCTTCCACCTACGCTCAATGGAGCACGTTATCATGATTTCATACGGGATACTCTACCTGTGCTGCTAGAACATGTGCCTTTACAAGTACGACACAACATGTGGTTCATGCACGATGGAGCTCCTGCACATTTCAGTCGAAGTGTTCGTACGCTTCTCCTCAACAGATTCGGTGACCGATGGATTGGTAGAGGCGGACCAATTCCATGGCCTCCACGCTCTCCTGTCCTCAACTGTCTTGACTTTCATTTATGGGGGCATTTGAAAGCTCTTGTCTACGCAGCCCCGGTACCAAATGTGGAGACTCTTCGTGCTCGTATTGTGGACGGCTGTGATACAATACGTCATTCTCCAGGGCTGTATCAGCGCATGAGGGATTCCACGCGACGGAGGGTGGATGCATGTATCCTCTCTAACGGAGGACATTTTGAACACTTCCTGTAACAAAGTGTTTGAAGTCACGCTGGTACGTTCTGTTGCTCTGTGTTTCCATTCCATGATTAATGTGATTTGAAGAGAAGTAATAAAATGAGCTCTAACATGGAAAGTAAGCGTTTCTTTGTGTGTGAGGAATGTTTCCTGTTAGTTTGGCCGTACCTTTTTGTAACACCCTCTATATCTGCGCCCTTGGCGGAGCTAAACTTGCTACCCCATCTCTACAGTTTTGTCTGGAAATCGTTAGTGGATCAGCCCTGATAATACATCTCGTTGACTATACTGCTGACCCACTTGCTACCGACTCGGGGACCAGCAGGCGAGAACGCCGCGCAGGAGCAGCGTCGGCGCGCGGAGGTCAGGGCCACATAAAATTGTGCAGCCTAACCGCGTCAGGCGTTCTGGTATTGGCGCAGGAGGCGCGCGCGTCGGTTGTCGGACAGAGAGGCAGGCAGCAGGCAGTTGCGCCTTCTGGGGCAACGAGCAGCGCGCCGGGGCCGGCACGTGATCTAATCAGGCCGTGCTGGGCCGGGCCTCGAGGAGGCGAGGAGATGCCGGCGAGGAGGCGCCGGGTGTGGGTGGCGGAGGGGGCCGGGCAGCCGCCCACCAGCCTCCAGCTGGCCCGCTGCTGGCCCGCGCCGCGGCTCTCCGGGGCCCGACGGCGCCGCGCGGAGCGCTACACGCGCACCAGGCAACACAAACATCGTTACCTCGGCAAACAGAGATCAAGGCTAGAGCCGCTGTCCTAAAGCACCAACACGGATCCCGCCCCGCCAGGGCCTCGCTCTCCCCCGCGCACAGCTTTGCTCCCTCCACCCCCACCCTCCCTCCTCCACCTCCATCAAGACGGCACGGGTCGCTGTACTTGCTGTGCGCCCGTGTCTCACCGCTCCTCGCCGGGTCTCTGGCCTCACCCGCCACACCAATAGGACACAACATACGATAAAATACAGTCATGGAAATAACTACACTACTGGCCATTAAAATTGCTACACCGCGAAGATGACGTGCTACAGACGCTAAATTTAACCGACAGGAAGAAGATGCTGTGATATGCAAATGATTACCTTTTCAGAGCATCCACACAAGGCTGGCGCCGGTGTCGAAACCTACGGCGTGCTGACATCAGGAAACTTTCCAACCGATTTCTCATACACAAACAGCAGTTGACCGGCGTTGCCTGGTGAAACGTTGGTGTGATGCCTCGTGTAAGGAGGAGAAATGCGTACCATCACTTTTCCGACTTTGATAAAGATGGGATTGTAGCCTATCGCGATTGCGGTTTATCGTATCGCGACATTGCTGCTCGCGTTGGTCGAGGTCCAATAACAGCATAATATGGAATCGGTGGGTTCAGGAGGGTAATACGGAACGCCGTGATGGATCCCAACGGCCTCGTATCACTAGCAGTCGAGATGACAGGCATCTTATCCGCATGGCTGTAACGGATCGTGCAGCCACGGCTTGATCCCTGAGTCAACAGATGGGAACGTTTGCAAGACAACAACCGTCTGCACGAACAGTTCGACGACGTTTGCAGCAGCATGGACTATCAGCTCGGAGACCATGGCTGCGGTTACCCTTGACGCTGCATCACAGACAGGAGCGCCTGCGATGGTGTACTCAACGAAGAAACTGGGTGCACGAATGGCAAAACGTCATTTTTTCAGATGAATCCAGGTTCTGTTAACAGCATCATGATGGTCGCATCCGTGTTTGGCGACATCACGGTGAACGCACATTGGAAGCGTGTATTCGTCATTGCCATACTGGCGTATCACTCGGCGTGATGGTATGGGGTTCCATTGGTTATACGTCTCGGTCACCTCTTGCTCGCATTGACGGCACTTTGAACAGTGGACGTTACATTTCAGATGTGTTACGACCCGTGGCTTCTACCCTTCATTCGATCCCTGCGAAACCCTACATTTCAGCAGGATAATGGACGACCGCATGTTGCAGGTCCTGTACGGGCCTTTCTGGATACAGAAAATGTTCGACTGCTGCCCTGGCCAGCACATTCTCCAGATCACTTACCAAATGAAAACGTCTGGTCAATGGTGGTCGAGCAACTGGCTCGTCACAATACGGCAGTCACTACTCTTGATGAACTGTGGTATCGTGTTGAAGCTGCATGGGCACCTGTACCTGTACACGCGATCCAAGCTCTGTTTGACTCAATTCCCAGGCGTATCAAGGCAATTATTACGCCCAGAGGTGGTTGTTCTGGGTACTGATTTCTCAGGATCTATGCACCCAAATTGCGTGAAAATGTAATCACATGTCAGTTCTAGTATAATATAGTTGTCCAATAAATACCCGTTTATCATCTGCATTTCTTCTTGGGGTAGCAATTTTAATGGGCAGTAGTTTATTCATACTGTAGGTGGTGACAAACTATGATGGTGTGTTGGGATGGTAAATCACCCACAGCGCTGATACGAATAAGTACGATGATGTAGCGTCAGATAACCATGTTCTTGGTAATGAAGTTTCTCGTATGCCATGAATCTATTCTGGGAAAATAAAATATGATACACTCCGCACGGTCTACGACAGTGCAAAATGTATTCATACAGCGGACTACTTTCAACCAAACAAACGGTTGATGTTTCTCAGCGGGACTCATCAGCAGAAGTAGCATTTCATGAAGATGGCGAACAGTTGGATCGCCGAAATATCGAGTCAAGTTGATTTTAGGATCCGGCAGCAAACCCGAAGATACTTTCAAGACTTATTACGTCGCGAAAGCCTACGTAATCACAAACGGTTGATGTAGCCCCGGAATGCATGCCACACTTGTGTAGTCGTGTGGCGGCCGTGAAGCAACAGCACGTCGGACGTGGGTACGGTGGAACAGCAGAATGGGCCGCAAGGGGAAGGAAACGACCATTGATGAACGAAACATCGTTGTCGCCCAATATCTTCAACACAAGTCCTCTGCTGAAATTGTGAACATCATTGGACGAAGCCGAGCGACTGTGCAATCTATCATTAACCGATATAAGGACAGACATGTAGTAATAAACAGTGAACGACACGGTCGTCCACAGAAGCTTACAACAAGAGAGACCAGAACCTAAGAATCATCAAGAAAAACCCGAAAACGACAGCGTCGGCACTATCCGCATATGTACGTGACCACTTCCGAAAGGACATCACTCCAAGGGCAGTTCGTACCATTCTCAGTCGTTCGGGCTACAGTGCCAGGGTCCCGAGACAAAAGCCCTACATCAGTAAAAAGAACATGAAGTGGCGGATGGAATTCGCGAAACAGCATGTATCCAAGACAGCAGACTTCTGGGATACTGTATTGTTTAGTGATGAAAGCAAATTTAATATCGTGCACAATGATGGTAGGATCTTGGTCTGGGGAAGACCGAATACAGACCTCACCGAAACAACATTCAACCCACGGTGAAGCACGGAGGTGGTGGACTGATGGTATGGGGCTGTATGTCAGCCTCCGGTGTCGGAAAATTAGTGTATGTAGAAGGCACCATGGACAGATTTGTGTATATGAACACTCTCAAATAGAACTTACAACAGAGTGTTGACGCCTTGGGTCTTCCTAGAAATTATTACTTCCAACAGGACAATGATCCCAAACATACGGTGCAAATTGTCCGGCTGCGGTTGCTCTACAACACACCTCATACTCTTAAAACACCAGCTCAGAGTCCGGACCTGAATCCCGTCGAACACTTGCGGAGTGAGCTGGAAACACGAGTGAGAAAACACGACATCCGTGGTAAGGCCACTTTGAAAGAGGCTCTCCTTCGAGAATGGGAAGGTATCACGTCGGAAACTACAACAAAACTGGTCCATTCCATGCCACGGAGGTTGCGAGAAGTAATACATCGGAAGGGTATGCATACGAAGTATTAAACATGTTCTGGCTTTGTTATAAGTGTAATTTTCTGTTGGTGTATGAATACTTAATTCCGAGCGCAGTAGAGAACTTGGCAGATGTTTTTGTATTTTGTTTTGTAATGGCTTGTTCATTCTCGTTCTATATACCAGCATAGGCAACAGGCCAATGTGTATAGTGCATATCCAATCAGTGTTTTTGGTTTCGTATTGTCATTAGAGGCAGTTTACTTTTCCACGCTCTAGTGCATGAATACTTATTTCCATTACTGTACGTGGTGTCACACATTTAAATGAGGAAGTAGATACGGTAGTGGAAACCAGTATAAAGGCATGGATATCTGTAGGAAAATTAACATTTTCGATTGGAATAGTTGCGCACAGTGTATATGCAGTAGTATCAGATGCAGTATAACGACAAATGCAGTCAAATGGTATCACATTTGATGTCAGTAGTACAGTACATAGCCAATGGCCAAACGGGTCCCCGTCAGATCACCGAAAATAAGTGCTGTCGGGCTGGGCTAGCACATAGCTGGATGAGCATCCGGTCTGCCGAGCGCTGTTGGCAAGCGGGGTGCTCTCAGCCCTTGCGAGGCAAACTGAGGGGTTATTTGATTGAAAAGTAGCGGCTCTGGTCTCGTAAACTGACATACGGCCGGGAGAGCGGTGTGCTGAACACATGCCCCTCCATACCCGCATGCAGTGACGCATTTCGAAACAATGGGGTGACGCAAAACTGTTGTTGATGTGCGTACATTAAAATGCGGGGGAGTATCCAAAAATAGTAGACGAACCGGCAACTAAGCTATTATTCACTGTAAAGAATTTCTGAGACTGTAGATATACCAATGGAGCTGAGGAAGAAAATCATCCATCAATCCCGAAATACACTGCCTTACAGAGAAAGTGAAGCACTCATTGGATGCCAATGTAACTTCGTGCACGTTCACACCACCGATGGGTAAGTAAATGATTCTCTGTGACAGGTAAAACGGCCACCACAGTGCATTAGTTATTTACATGGTCAGTATTTTTACAGAGCTTAATATAGTACATAAGGGGCGTGAATAGTGTCTTCCTGAGTGATCCCTATGAAAGACACGGAGATGGTGCGTTGTCGTATGAGACTGCGTTATCAGCACCCGACAGAATTTGAATAGTGCCTCTTTGTGGGTCTCCATTTATCCGACTGGTCGTATCGTGCAATATCCGGATTTCTGTGGCATTCAGTTGTGACAGAGGATCAATGTTGGACTGCGCGTGAAAGTAAGGGGGAGCATGTTGATCGTCTAGGTTCCATTTTATCACGCCTTACTACCATAAACACATCGCAACCACTTCTCATCTGCGCCTGCTATCCGAAAACAAGTGATAGGCTCCCTGTAGTTTTCTGTGTCATCCCACACCATTCATCGGATACTACCAGCAACCGAATAGGGAATCAAACAGCCATGCGTAGGCCCCCGCTAACCCCACAACACAAACGACTGCATTTGGTGCCGTGACTGGGAAGCGTGGACTGCTGCTGAATGGTGTCGCATTGTGTTCAGCGGTGAATTGCGGTTCCGCACTACTCAGGATGACCATCGTCGGCGAATATCGTGCCCACCTGGGGAGGTGTCCCCATCTTCCATTGTTTTGGATGGGCACCTCGGTGTCAATCCGGGTGTCGTAGAACGGGGAGCCGTCAGGTATGGCTTCAGGTCACGGCTGGTAATGACTGCAGGAACTGATGACACAGCGGTACTTCACGAACATCCTGCGCCCACCTGCGGCAGAAGTGTGGTGCCATTTTTCAACAGGACAATGCTCGTCCACAAATGGTATGCGTCTCTATGAACTACAAGCTTGGTGTTGAAATATTTTCGTGGGCAGCAAGATCTCCAGATCTGTCCACGATTCAACACGTGTGGGTCCAGTTCGGAAGTCAATTCCTTTTCAATGCCAGTTTCCAGGATATGGAGCACAGCATTGTGTGACAGTGAAACACGGACTGTGGGGAAACCGGAATAGACGAGAATCGAAGCATTGGAGATGTGCTGCTGCAGAAGGATGTTGAAAATTAGGTAGGCTGATAAAGAACGGAATAGGGAGACTCTCTGCAGGATCGGCGAGGAAAGGAATATGTGGAAACCACTGACAAGACGAAGGGACAGGATGATGGGAAACCTCTTAAGACAGCACGAAATAACTTCCATTGTAGTAGAGGAAGCTGTAGGGGGTAAAAACTGTAGAGAAAGACAGAGATTGGGGTACTTCCGGCAGGTAATTGAGGACGTGGGCTGCAAGTGCTACTCTGAGAAGGTTGGCGTTGACGAGGGAGAGGAATTCTTGGCGGGCCACATCAAATCAGTCAGAAGACTGATGACTCAAAAAAATCCACAAGGTCAAGGACTAGTTACAGCACTGTGTGAAATACTGCCTCAGGAGACGATACAACGGCTCTGTGACACTCTTCCCAACCAATCAGTGCAGGCATCCAGGTCAGACGGAGTGTAACGTCATACTGATAAGTGGGCTCATACTGCCGAGATCTTAGTATATGGGACTCGATTTTGTACGCACTGCAGTAACAGCATATATCCTCTCAACCCGTGAAGTTTCATTTAGTTTTTACCTCCCCTTCTAGGAGCTAAACTTTATTTTCAGGCAGTATAACACAACGGATAAATCCGAGAGGTATTCTACCGTATCCTCCTTCGTCGTCGGCGTTGTCGTTGTTGCCGTGAGGCACCGTTATACCAAGTGGAAATGCGCGTCGATCTTAGAGCATGAGATATGGTAACCTTAAGTCACTGACAACACACAACGGTCACGGTACCACCTGATTCCAGAATAGCTGCAGTAGTTAGGATCTACGAACTATCCCCTCTTGACCAGGTCCCCAAAACTTAACTCGTAACGAGATCCCTTCGAAGCAAATTGTCATAACGATCGTCTATAAAGGCTTCGTACAACGATAAGAAATGTTACATTTTATGGAATAATGACAGATACGACCAAACTGTCTTGTTTCTTCTGTTTTATTTAACGTAACTTTGTTCACAGTTTTATTTCGCATTCACCACTCATTCACACCCTAACTCCCAAGTTCCATCGAAACCCTCTGATGAACAGTTTTGGTTGCTCGACACCAACAGTCAATGATAATGATACAGTATTTGGTAACTGACTCTTCTAGTTTAGCCACTGCCGCCACGAATGTCTGTTAGGCGTAAGACAATTACACACTTTTCTCTCCGACACACAATTATTAAGAGTTCACGTAACGTTTTTCTCCCTTTCATAAATTGGAGCCCGCTCTCCGCGATATAATAATAAAAAAAAACGGTCTCAGTACCGCGTCCCTCGTGAGATGCGTATAGATTTATCCCGGAATTGACCGCCCTGTAGGTGTACTCAATTTAATAACCACACTTCGCTGTCCGCGTTTTTGTGTAACTAAATGTCCTTTTGTTACTCTGATTGTATACCGTAGTTATTTAAAACTCGCCCCTATATTTTTTCAATACGCACAATTAGCACTTCTTTACTTGTTTATTTCTAAGAGTAAACGAAAAAAATGACTCCGTATCATCGGCTTCGTCGATATGAAGCAAAACACCTCAATATGCCCAATTTTACCTCTTCTTATAGGATCAGCTACCTTACTCATTAATTTACTACATATTATTTCCAATAACACTAAACAGGTATCGCCGTTATATTTTAATTGTATTCAAAAGCATGTTATTATTATTATGACCGACCAAATCGTAACAAATCGCGCGGCGTGCGTTTTTAACGATAGCTTTACACGCACCCAGCCTTTATTCATGCAATATTATATATAAATATACAGACAGGACCGAAAGATCGATCTCTCTACCGTAACCAATAGAGGCAAATACGCTATTTAAGTTCCGTTAGATCTATCTTGTTACAGTATCGTACTATTAGCTTCCCAGTTAGGTCTCAGTCCGAGACTAAGTGGTAGCCCACGTCTCATTTAATATTTCGGTATGCTGTGCCTATAGATTATGTCAAATAAATGAATAAAAGACGGTCTCCAGATTACAGTCACTCGGCTATTGTTCCGAAAAAGTAGCCGTTCACGTTAACTGAAATAGTATTCATAGAAATACTCTGGATAAAAGACCATCAATTCGATACCACTGTTTGTATATCAACATTGTGCCCATTGATCGGTTACACAGCTGAAAGATTGATGGGGACAAATGGAAATAGCAATTGTCGCGGAAAAATCGCCATGGATACGGCAAGTTTGATATCAACTTCATGTATTCTTCATGAATTTCAATGCACAAGCTATGACTATAAATACGTTAAGAATTTTGTTGAGCATTTGAGCCAGTGTTTCGTATATACGGAAAGTTTAACTCCGTACTGCGCCGTTGTTTGCTGTGGTGACAGTGATTCCGGTGGGTGGTGGATAAGGAAGAAAGCAAAATTAGTGTTTAATGTCCTGGTGACAGTGGAGCCTTTAGAGACGGTGATTCGTGGACCCAGCGTCGGTAG
Source organism: Schistocerca piceifrons (assembly GCF_021461385.2). NCBI lineage: Eukaryota > Metazoa > Arthropoda > Insecta > Orthoptera > Acrididae > Schistocerca > Schistocerca piceifrons. The sequence goes on from NC_060138.1 coordinate 212,274,349, forward strand.
GTGATGTACGCCTTTTTTGCAGTGTGTCCAACTGGAACTGATCTCTTGTTCGAATGTTAAAACTTCGATCGTTGGCTGTAGAGAATTTCCTGCGAAGGCTCCTCCCATATTGTTAATCCAACTAGTTTTGCAGGCATCAGTGGCACCTGGTTATCACGTGATAATCTTCTACAGCACACTGTAAATATCTAACTAAAATGATGCCGTTTCTGTTCAAATGTGAGCCGGAAATCGCACTAAAATTACGCCATTTCTGTTCAATTGCGAGCCAGGAATTTCACTAAATTTATGCCACTTCTCTTCGAAAGCATGCTGGTATGCAAATAATACGGACGAAAACATGTTTTGTAGAGCTCTGTCCTCGGTGACTAGAAACAAGTGTCGCGTGTTGGAATGATGATCAGCCACGCAATGGTCTATTCAGAGAAAGGAGGCAGCTGATTTAACCTGCGCATGCTACGAGGTGACATCATCCCTTGTGCCACTTGCCACGTTGCTCACAGCATCAGGTCAGTATTTATCTTTGAAACTGCGTGTAACATAAAATTCAAGCGTATAGTGTGAGGAATTTTCAAGGAGTACTTGCCGTAACCGGACTGCAGCCGGGTGGTCGAATGTATTGACTGGCTATTCATCAGATCGGTTTTCATTACCGCTGTAGCTACATGTCTATTCGTCTTATTTTATTCAACGCAAGTCACACTATTAATTACATAATTTAAATATGTTTAAACAGTTTTATTTATATATATAAAATTACTTTATTTAATTTAGTTACAATTACTATAATTCTAAGTCATAAAACTATAAGCCCCTACATTGGGGCACACTGGTAAAATTTTGCATGAGCCGCCGCAGATAGTAATGCTCCTCTCTCAGGTATGAATGAAGAATGTCTCTGTCAAATTTCCGGCTAAGGTGCTCTCTTATGGGACATGCGTCATTGACTTTGACACAGGACAGATTGGTTGACTCATCGCATGGGAACGAGCATCTCGGAAACGAGGAGGCTGCTAAACTGTTCGCATGCTACTGTAGTGGATGCAGAAGCCACGCCTATACCTTGTCACAGAACATGGACGTCGGGTACTTGCCCACTTCGTAACGTAGAATAGGCGCCGAATTGTGACGTTTCTGACGCCAGCGTAAAATGCTGGCGCAAACGCAAGTATTTCTCAGCACTCAGTTCAGCTCATGTGGTTAAACGTTGGGCTTCTCAACAGACGAGTCCTAGTTCCCATGTTGACCCAGCGATACCGTCAGTTAAAACAGCAGTGAGAGCGGGATCGTCCAGAGAGCACGGTGGATCACTGGAAACTTGTCGCCTGGTCGGAGAAATCAAGTTTCTTGACACAGCAGGTCGGTGGTTTTGTCACAATAGGCTTATATACAGGCGAACAACTGCTCGAAAGATATACAGCACCACGGACGCAGGACTGTGGGGGTAGTATGATGAAGTGACAGACATTCTCCTGGGCTCCCATAGGACCTCTGGTAGTAATCGAAGGCACAGACGCCCGTGGCACTTTCCAGCAGGATATCTGACCATGCCGTAAGACCAGAATCGTGCTACATTGGTTTGAGGGTCGTGATAGTAAACTCACGTTGATGTCTTGGCCAGCAAATTCGCCTAATCCGAAGCTGTTGGAACTCACATCGTATGCTGTGGGGCGCCAGCTCCACAAACCAACAGCCGGTAATTTACCGGGATTACCTGACTTGTGCGTAGGCACAAACATCCGGAAACCTACCAAGGACTCGTCGAATCCATGCCACGCAGAATCACTGCTGTATTGCGTTGGACCAATACGATATCAAGCAAGTGGTCACAATATTTTGATCCCTCAGTGGACATGGACAATATCACGTCACTAGCGCATGTCTGGTTGAATAGTAACGGTTGAAAATGTTTATATCACTGCGAATGCTTAGCAAGGTTTATGTACCCCCCACGAATGTGAAAAGCTGACGTACACGAATTTCTATTATATAAGGGTCGATCAAAAAATTTCCATTCGAAGGCCGTACAGTCCAGAATCGGTACACCAACCAGGTAAAATTGCGGTGAGTACCAGGTTCAGTATACCCGTTTGGTAAAATACCGCGTTCTGCTGCATGGAGAAGTCCGTAACTACCTACTACTTACCTCGTCGGACAAGAATATGGCTTTTCTTTAATGGCTCTAAGCACTATGGGACTTAACATCTGAGGTCATCAGTCCCCTAAACTTAGAACTACTTAAACATAACTAACCTAAATACATCACACACATCCATGCCCGAGGCAGGATTCGAACCTGGGACCGTATCAGCCGCATGGTTCCGGACTGAAGAGGACAAGAATAGCCGACCCCTCAACGCCACGTGATAATCAGGTGGAGAGAGATCTGGAATATAGGGGTCTCACGTAGGATCATTTGTTGTCCGTAATGGATGAGGCTGGTTTCCCAGATGGATCGTCATCTTGTGTAAAAACGCGATCAGCGTGGAACTGCCGGCCGGAGTGGCCAAGCGGTTAAAGGCGCTACAGTCTGGAACCGCGCGACTGCTGCGGTCGCAGGTTCGAATCATGCCACGGGGATGGATGTGTGTGATGTCCTTAGGTTAGTTAGGTTTAAGTAGTTCTAAGTTCTAGGGGACTGATGACCTTAGAAGTTAAGTCCCATAGTGCTCAGAGCCAACCAGCGTGGAATTTGGCGTATCATTCCGTGATGGTGGTTTCGACTGACTTGCTGCCCCATACACTTTTCATTCTCTGGTGGATGTCTACCATTGTTTGTCCTCCAGCACCAAAGAAAAGCATAACACCATGTTGCTCCCGTTTTGACGCCATTAATAATAATGTCGCTGTAGTACACGTTTCTCCATTTAACGCACGCTCTTCGGAAAGAAACGAATGCCAAAGCGCCAAAGAAATCGGTACAGGCATGCGTAATCAAATACTGAAATATGTAAAAATGCAGAACACGGCGCTGCGGTCGGCAACGCCTGTATAAGACAAAAAGTGTCTGGCGCAGTTATTACATCGGTTACTACTGCTACTATGGCAAGTTATCAAGATTTAAGTGAGTTTGAACGTGGTGTTATAGTCGGCGTACGAGAGATGCGATACAGCATCTCTGAGGTAGCGATGAAGTGGGGGTTTTCCAGTGCGACCATTTCACGAGTGTACCGTGAATATCAGGAATCCGGTAAAACATCAACTCTTCGACATCGCTGCGGCCGGAAAAAATACCTGAGAGAACAGGACAAACGACGACTGAAGAGAATCGTTCAACGTGACAGAAGTGCAACCCTTCCGCAAATTGCTGCAGATTTCAGTGCTGGGCCACCAAAAAGTGCGAGCCTTTCAACGAAACGTCATCGATATGGCCTTTCGCAGCCGAAGACCCAATAGTGTACCATTGATGACTGCACGGCACAAAGCTTTACGCCTCGCCTGGGCCCGTCAGCACCGACATTGGACTGTTGATGACTGGAGACATGTTGCCTGGTCGGACGAGTCTCGTTTCAAACTGTATCGAGCGGATGGACGTGTACGGCTATGGAGACAGCCTCATGAGTCCATTGACCCTGCATTCAGGGACTGTTCAAGCTGGTGGAGGCTCTGTAATGGTGTGGGGAGTGTACAGTTGGAGTGATATGGGACCGCTGATACAATTACGAGTAGATACGACTCTGGCAGGTGACACGTATGTAAGCATCATCTCTGATCACCTGCATCCAGCGATGAACATTGTGTATTCCGATGGACTTGGGAAATTTCAGAAGGACAACGTGACACCCCAAACGTCCAGAATTGCTACAGAGTGGTTCCACGAACACTCTTCTGAGTTTAGAAACTTCCGCTGGCTACCAAACTCCACAGACATGAACATTATTTAGCATGTCTGGGAAGCCTTGCAAAATGCTGTTCAGAAATATCTCTAACCCCTCCTACTCTTACTGATATAATGACATCCCTGCAGGATTCATGGTGTCAATTCCTTCCGGCACTACTTCAGACGTTAGTCGAGTCCATGCCACGTCGTGTTGTGGCGCTTCTGAGTGCTCGCGGGGCGCTACACGATATTAGGCAGCACTGTGGGACTTAACATCAGAGGTCATCAGTCCCCTAGAACTTAGAACTACTTAAACCTAACTAACCTAAGGACATCACACACATCCATGCCCGAGGCAGGATTCGAACCTGCGACCGTAGCGGTCGCGCGGTTCCAGACTGAAGCGCCTAGAGCCGCTCGACCACATCGGCCGACCGTAATTCAACACATTTTTTTGAAAGTAAGTTGGTTTTACTCAGGATTTCGATACACTAAATTACTTCCCACTCTTTTGGCTGCAAACCTTTTTTCTAACATGGTCTCCGTTCAATACGACGGTCTTACGCTACCGTACTCGGAGGGCCTGTATACCTACAGGTACCACTCTATTGGTCGACGTCGGACGCAACGTCTTGCTACATCAGTAACTTCCCCATCATCCACACACTGTTTACCGCGGAGTGCATTCTTCAATGGGCCCAACAGATAAAAGTCGCAAGGTGCGAGATCCGGGCTGTAAGGTAAATGAAGAAGAAAAGTCCTATGAAGTTTTGTCATCTCTTCTCGGTTGCGCAGACTTGTGTGAGGCCTTGCATTGTTATGGACAAAGAATTATTTTTTTTTGCTTTTTTGTGGCGACGGACGCGCTGAAGTCGTTTTTTCAATTTCCTGAGAGTAGCACAATACACTTTAGAGTTGAGTATCCCAATTGGTGGACGAGATTATCAGCACCATCAATAGTGACATCCAATTGTGCAGCGAGGTGTTTGATTCTGATCCGTCGATCGCCTCGAGTGAGAACGTCCGCTCGTTTTAACATTGCAGAAGGACAGTTTAGCGCGACATCGTTGCGATGACGACAGACGCCTTGCCCAACGGTTTTCCGTGCTTTTCTTCAGTTTCAGGTTTCCGTAGACATTCAGCAACCACCTATTTTGAAGGCTGCTTAAACGCCGTCACCTATCAGAACTTCTTGAAACTATTGGAGCTTAAGCGGAAATACTCTACGATGTTCCACAAAAAATTCTCCATTTTTTCAACTGAAATTGTCAGAGATAAAAATTGTGATGCTTTACTTGTTGCACGCCCCTCGTATTATCGAACCGTCAGTTTACTAAGTCATGGTTGCGAAATAATGACACTAATTATTTTTTGACGAATGAAAAGGCCGATAGCGTCCGACCTTGGGGAATATCATTTTGGGTTCCGGATCGATGTAGGAACGGGCAAGCAATACTGACTCTAAGACTTACCTAAGAAGGTAATTTGAAGGTACGAATTTCTGCGTTTACGTCATTTGTGAATTTAGAGAATACTTTCGAAATTGTGGACTGGGCCACAATCGCTGAAATTTTGAAGGTATCAGGGACACAATACAGGGACAGAGAGGTTGTGTACAGTTTGAACAGAAATCAGACTGCAGCTATACGAGTAGGGAATGAAAGTGAAACAGTAATCGAGAAGAGACTAAGACAAGGTTGCAATCTATTGTTCAATGTTATTCTGTATGTACAGTGACCAAGCTGTGAAGGAGACGGAGGAGAAGTCTGGCAGAGGGATTAAAGTTCAGAAAGAAGACTTAAAAACGTCGAGGTTCGCCAATGACATTGTAATACTGCCAGAGCCGTCTAAGTACTTCGAAGAGCAGCTGAACGGAATGGATTATGTATTGAAAAGAGATTGTAAACTTAAGTTCAACAAAAATAAAATAAGGGTAATGGAATGTAGTCGAGCGAATTATATTCGTAACTCAGATAGTAAAAGTAGTGGCAAGGATTTGGGCAGCAAAATAACTCATTATGGCCGACGTAAAGAGGATATAAAATACAGAAAGGAAAGAAACTATGAAAAAGAGAAATCTATTAAAATCGAATATAAATTTAGGTGTAAAGAAGTTTTTTCTGGACATGTAGCCCTGTTTGGAAGTGAAACATGGACAATAGCAGTTCACACAAGAACATAATAGAAGCTTTTGAAATGTAGTGTAGAAGAATCCAGAAGATTAGATGGGTAGATCAAATAAAAAAAAAGAGATACTGAATTTAATGGAGAGATGGAGAGAGAGAGAGAGCGAGAGAGAGAGAGAGCACTCAACACTCCGTCTTCAGGCCACGAGTGGCCCATCGGGACCATCCGACCGCCGTGTCATCCTCATTGAGGATGCGGATAGGAGGGGCGTGTGATCAGCACACCGCTCTCCCGGTCGTTATGATGGTTTTCTTTGACCAGATCCGCTAGTATTCGGTCGAGTAGTTCCTCAATTGGCATCACGAGGCTGAGTACACCCCGAAAAATGGCAACAGCACATAACGGCTGGAGGATCACCCATCCAAGTGCCAGCCACGCCCGACAACGCTTAACTTCGGTGATCTCACGGGAACCGGTGTATCCACTGAGGAAGGGTCGTTGCCGAATTTAATGGAGAAAAATAAATTTATGGCACAGCTTGGCTAAAAGAAGTGAGGAGTCGGTAAGGTACATCCTGAGACACCAAGGAATTGTCAGTTTAGTAACTAAAGAAAGTTGAGGCGGGGGGGGGGGGGGATGGAAGTTGCAGAGAAGGTCCAAGGACTTCCACAGGATAGACAGGATAGTCTAAAGTGCAGAGCTGCATCAGACCAATTTTTGGAAAGCAGACGAAAGCAACAGTGAAGTAAAATTACATTCATGCGAATGCACAATTATAGTAAAAGACGAATATTTTTAATGATAAATCTAATTGTATATGACAGAAGTAAATTTTGGCTTGAGGCAAACAAATGAGAAGGATGAAAATTTGCTAGATTTCTGAAATTAAAATGATACTGTTATCACAAACACATTATTTAAAGTTCCCCTTAGAAGAGGTCACACATATGAGGCGCCAGACAAAAGACAATTTCAGTTAACTTATATAATCATGGAACAGAGGCGCAGAAATCATATAAAATCATGTCACAGCTAACCAGACCCAGACATAGATCGTGACAATAGACATGTGTAAGCCAACTGCAACATTAGATTTAGAAGAACCAAGAGAACTGTCAAAACCAGATGAAAAGTAGAAGGATTGAAATAAGAAGCAAAAAAGAGGCCTTTTCAAGAAAGAGAAAATAAAATAACTAATGGGAATTGCAGTGGATTAATATCAAGATAGGGATAATAGAAGCAACTAATGACGTTTTAGGAAAAAGGAAACTGGTGCTCAGGAAACCTCGAATGACAGAATGAGTACTAAACTTAATTCAGAAAGGAAGAAATACAACGTAGATGACAACAAAAGAATTTAAAAATGTAGAAAAGAAAAAGAAAAATGATTAAGAAGCATTGCTGAAGAGAGAGAAGATCAGAAAAAGGGAAAATGGAATGAAGTTGATTAGAAAATCAGAGCTCCTCATATCGAACCAAAAACCAAATATGTGGTTGTAAGAAATAAAGAGGGAATGTTATTGATAAACAGTGATAAGATGTGTGCTCGTAGGAAAGAATACATAGGTCTATACATGATAAGTACTTCAAGAATGAAAATAACGTAACTGAAGACATCAAAGGGTGTGGAACAGAAATGCAACATGATACATGAATTTGAACACACCCTTCGGAATCACAAAGAAGGAAAAGCGATCGAAGTTTACGACATCGCGGCAGAATTGCCGAAAAATTTAAGTAACAACATGAAACAACAATTATTCAGAGTAATAAATGACTGCCACGAAAGAGTAATCACCACAGAAGCTTTCACACGATGCAGAATCATTATCACACCTAAGATAGGAAAGACAGTTGACTACAGCACTTATAGAACATTATGAATATTATCACATGCCTTCAAAATGCTCATTAATATAATTAAGATCAGAATAAAAGGAAGAGTGCGTAAGTGTATTGGAGAACACAATTTTGAATTCAGAGGAATGAGGGAAGCAGTTTTGGCCTCTGGCATGGTATTGGAGAGGTGAATAAAAGAACTTATCTTACTTTCATTGGCTTAGCAAAAGATTTTGACAATACGGACTGTTCATTTGCATTTTTTATAGGTATATTTTTGTTATTTTCACATGGTTCTTATATTTTGGGAAATACCATTTCGACTATCTGGATAATTTGAAAATGGGTCCCGACCAGAAACTAGACAGCAAGTAAATAAAAGTGAAATTGGCAACGTTGGCTGATTTTTCATTGTATTGATTAAAACAAGTTGCTGTCCTGAAATTACTCCAAGATGCTGCAAGATCGAGCGAGGAGACGCAGTGGTGACCATACTGGACTCGCATTCGGGAGGATGACTGTTCCAACCCGCGCCCCATCACCCTGATTTAGATTTTCCGTGATTTCCCTAAAACGCTTTAGACAAATGCCGGGATTGTTCCTTTGAAAGTGCACGGCCGATTTCCTCCCCCAACCTTCCCTAAGCCAATGGGACTGATGACCCCGCTGTTTGGTCCCCTCCCCCCCCCCCCACCCCAAATCAACCAACCAACAATGCTAACCACGCTGCAAGTTCATAAAATCATACATTCTTTTTTAAGTGACTGCATGCGTGATAATAAAATGAGGAGAGAGAGATCAGGACTATCGCGCGAATGTTCACGTATTTCCTAATTGCTGTTGACAGTAATGGATGAGGCTTGCCTCCCAGACTCTCCAAGATCAAATGTGTGTGAAATCTTATGGGATTAACTGCTAAGGTCATCAGTCCCTAAACTTACACACTACTTAACCTAAATTATCCTAAGGACAAACACACACACACCCATGCCCGAGGGAGGACTCGAACCTCCGCCGGAACCAGTCGCACAGTCCATGACTGCAGCGCCCTCCAAGATCAACCGGCGTCTTGTATCGAACCCCGACCAGCACGCAGCTTGGTGCATCATTGCACAACGGTGGCTTTCGACAGACATGCCGTCTCGTAAACATTCTTCATTGTCCGATGAATATTTACCGCTGTTTGTACTTCGGAAGCCAAGAAAAGAACAACGGCACGTTGGTCCTGTTTGGACGCATTTAGCAATAACCTCCTATAGGTCATGTTTCCGCATTTACCGCAAGCACGTCGGAAAGACACGAATGCCACACTAACTCATGGCCTATAAGTCGGTGCTTATACACCCACATTGGAGTCGCGCTACGTTGCATATAAGCTGCAGCAACACCCTCAAACTGAAACCTTCTCATCGCCCTTTACAGAAGGTGTCGAAATTACACTACTGCTTGTAAAAAGTGAAACACTCAGAAGCAATGGTCTGCAACGGGCCACGATAAGAGGACGTGCAGAGCAGCGAAACCATAACAAATGATCTAAATCGCAGAGAGGTGGCGTGCATGTAGGCCCACCAGCGTCCTCTTTTTTGTTACCGGACAGGTCACTGTTACACAACACGCCATGCGGAATGAAAGCGTGTAACCAAGCGCCACTATGCCGCACTGATATCAGGGGGTGGAATATTCGCAAGTGAGTGCGCTCGAAGAGGGCAAAATTATTGGTCTCTGGGAGGCGTGTCTGTCTTTCCGTGATCTTGCTGCTAGTACAGAGCACGCTGCTTCAACATTGAGGCGTATGTCCGGCAGTGAGCCGTACACAGCGCCGACAGGGTACTGTGTGAGAAAATGTATTCACCGCGCGAGATGACGGCCATTTTGTCCGCTTATCCGCAACTGGCAGAACAGCTCCGTCCACAGTGTTGACGCGACATTGGAGCTACGCAGGGGGCCCGGGCTCGACTCCCGGCAGGGGACTGGGTGTTCTCGCAAGCCGCCGATGTGGCGTCACTTAAAAAGGACTTGCAATACAGCGGCCGAACTTTCCCGAATGGTGCCTCCCGGCCAACAATGCCATACGATCTATGATTTTTCTTCATTGGATGTGGACGTGTCTGCGTCGATTGTTCGACGCTGTCCTCTGTGGGCTGCACTGGTGGTACGCATGCCTTTGCATCGGCTTCCACTGACTAGAACCCACCAACGCAGACTGTCATGGGCAAGCGAAAGCTGACTGGCGTGCCGAGAGGTAAGAAGTAGTGTTTTCGGACGAGTCCCACTTCAGCTTGTCCTACTGTGATGACAGCATACGTGTACGATACAGTCGGGCAGACTGTATTGCTGAGTGGCATAGCGGACAACCTCCAAGTGTGATGATTTGGGGCGCTATTGTCTATAACAAGCGATCTCGCCTCCTACGTCTAGGGGATAATCTGAACAACTACTGCCATGTTGTTGTTGTGGTCTTCAGTCCTGAGACTGGTTTGATGCAGCTCTCCATGCTACTCTATCCTGTGCGAGCTTCTTCGTCTCCCAGTACCTCCTGCAACCTACATCCTTCTGAATCTGCGTAGTGCATTTATCTCTTCGTCTCCCTCTACGACTTTTACCCTCCACGCTGCCCTCCAATATTAAATTGGTGATCCCTTGATGCCTTAGAACATGTCCTACCAACCGATCCCTTCTTCTAGTCAAGTTGTGCCACAAACTCCTCTTCTCCCCAAACTACTGCCGTATCAGAGAGATTTTACAGCCCGAGACACTACTCACCCAGCATGCCGTTCCGCACATCATGTTTCAGCAGAACAACGTCCAGCCGCATGTGGTAAGGAATGTGCAAGCCTTCTATAAAGAAGAAGGGTATCAATGCGCCGCGCGGGATTAGCCGAGCGATCTTGGGCGCTGCAGTCGTGGACTGTGCGACTGGTTCCGGCGGAGGTTCGAGTCCTCCCTTGGGCATGGGTGTGTGTGTTTGTCCTTAGGATAATTTAGGTTAAGTAGTGTGAAAGCTTAGGGACTGATGACCTTAGCAGTTAAGTCCCATAAGATTTCACACACATTTGAACATTTTTTTGGTTTTAATGCTTCCCTGGTCTCCCCTTCGCCTGACATGTCACCCATCGAACATGTCTGGGCTATGGTCGGTCGGCAGCTTGTTCGTTCAGGCACTCCTGCAGCCTCAGTTGATGCTTTTTGGGCGCGCCTTCAAATCGCGTAACAAGCATTCCCCAGCAGCACATTCAGCTCCTCTTTGTTTCCATTCCATGACTCTCTACTGAATTTCCACAGCCCCAGTGCCTGTACAGGTCAGTAATGCTAATCATTTGTGTAGCGTCATGTCCCTAATCGGTGGATCAAACTTCATTGTGATCACATGTCTTGGTCTTGGCGTTTTACTTTTTCCATAAATTGGTGTATAAATCCTGATTTTCACTGTCATGCTGAGACCTTCTCAAACCACCCTCGTATCTGGCAGAAAATGTGATACAGACTAAAAAAGGAGAAAGGGGAAGGAAATGTGATTCCAGATTCGTAATCCCCATTAAGCATGCGGACAGAGCGAACACGAAAAGGCTCCATCCACCGCAAAAACGCGCCGTGCTCGGCTGCACGCGTTTCGTGGCAGCTCTGCTGTGGACTCGCGGCAGAGAGAGGCTGGGAGGGGCGGTGGGCGGTGGCTGTGGTATTAGCGGCGCGGTATCTGCCGGAGAGCTTTACGACCGTCCGGGGCGGCCGCTCCATCGCCGGATGGTGCCCGGGGGAGCCGCAGGCCTGTTACCGCGGCCCACAGCCGCTCCATGTGCGCAATCTCCACTTTGGCGCGCCCAAAGAATACCACCAGCACTGCACGGCCAGAGCGCCAGAACCGGTCCGCTAAGATACTACACTACTGGCCATTAAAATTGCTACACCACGAAGATGACGTGCTACAGACGTGAAATTTAACCGATAGGAAGAAGATACTGTGATATGCAAATGATTAGCTTTTCAGAGCATTCACACAAGGTTGGCGCCGGTGGCAACATCAGGTAAGTTTCCAACCGATTTCAAAGGAGGAGAAGAGCGTACCCTCACGTTTCCGACATTGATAAAGATCTGATTGTAGCCTATCGCGATTACGGTTTATAGTATCGCGACATTGCTGCACGCGTTGGTCGAGATCCAATGACTGTTAGCAGGATATAGAATCGGTGGGTTCAGGAGGGTAATACGGAACGCCGTGCTGGATCCCAACGGCCTCGTATCACTAGCAGTCGGGATGACAGGCACCTAATCCGCCTGGCTGTAACGGATCGTGGAGCCACGTCTCGATCCCTGAGTCAACAGAGGGGGACGTTTGCAAGACAACAACCATCTGCACGAACAGTTCGACGACGTTTGCAGCAGCATGGACTATCAGCTCGGAGACCATGGCTGCGGATACCCTTGACGCTGCATCACAGACAGGAGCGCCTGCGATGGTGTACTCAACGACGAACTTGGGTGCACGAATGGAGAATCGTCATTTTTTCGGATGAATCCAGGTTCTGTTTACAGCATCATGATGGTCGCATCCGTGTTTGGCGACATCACGGTGAACACACATTGGAAGCGTGTATTCGTCATTGCCATACTGGCGTATCACTCGGCGTGATGGTATGGGGTTCCATTGGTTATACGTCTCGGTCACCTCTTGTTCGCATTGACGGCACTTTGAACAGTGGACGTTACATTTCAGATGTGTTACGACCCGTGGCTTCTACCCTTAATTCGATCCCTGCGAAACGCTACATTTCAGCAGGATAATGCACGACCGCATGTTGCAGGTCCTGTACGGGGCTTTCTGGATACAGAAAATGTTCGACTGCTGCCCTGGCCAGCACATTCTCCAGATCTCTCATCAACTGAACGCGTCTGGTCAATGGTGGCCGAGCAACTGGCTCGTCACAATACGCCAGTCACTACTCTTGATGAACTGTGGTATGGTGTTGAAGCTGCATGGGCAGCTGTGCCTGTACACGCCATCCAAGCTCTGTTTGACTCAATGCCCAGGCGTATCAAGGCCGTTATTACGGCCAGAGGTGGTTGTTCTGGGTACTGATTTCTCAGGATCTATGCACCCAAATTGCGTGAAAATGTGATCAAATGTGAATTCTAGTATAATATATTTGTTCAATGAATACCCGTTAATTATCTGCTTTTCTTCTTGGTTTAGCAATTTTAATGGCCAGTAGTCTATTTACAATGAATTTCTTTTATTTTCGCCAATGATCGCAAAGCTTTTGGTTCTTAGACTACCTGCTCAGTCAGCAATGACAATCTTCAAAGCTGCAGAAAATCGTGGGAAATGGGATACAAATAGTACATAGATTTTGTCTTAGAACAATAAAATACGCTATTTTGTGTATACAGGGCGTTTCAGGTGTAATAGTGAGTATTTTGGGATGTGGTAGTATAGACAAATTGCACTAAAAATGCCACGTAACATGCGTCCAAGTTTTAATGAGTACAGAAATACAGCTGTTAGCATGTAACCCAAACATACATAAAACAAAGGCAAATGAGGACGTTCACGGTTGATTTTCAAAACTTCCAGCGCCAACTTCAAAGCACTTTTGACATCTCTTGATAACACCATGTGTAGCTCTTCTGAGGTCGTCTTTGCGTTCTTTTATGAGGGCTGCACTACTCATAATCCGAACGCTCAAATCGGCTCTTGTGGCTACTTTGTCTTCGGAAACTTCGCCTTTCAACTATAGCCACATGCAAAAATCCAAAGGGGTAAGGTCCGGGGACCTTTGTGGCCAAGAAACATGCCCATGTCTACCGATCCATCTTCCGGGGAATGTTAGGTTTAGGTGATGTGTCACCTGACGACTATAATGTGCAGGAGCCTCGTCACGCTGGATGAACATACACATTCTTGTAACCAAAGGAATGTCTTCCAATAGTGCTAAAAGCTCATTTTCAAGAAAGTGCAGATAATAGGATCCTGTGAGACCATGCGGTAACACAACAGACCAAATCAACTGGTTGTCTGTCAAACCACACCACTTACTTACAGAGAAGCGTTCTTGAAAATGTGTCTCCACAATGGCAAGGGGTTCTCTCAAACCACTGGTGTGAATTACGAGTGTTGCTGATGCCGACACCAGTGAAAGTAGCTTCATCAGTGAATAGTAAAAATGGGATTACCGGGCGATTTTCAAGCATCCAATGACAAAATTCCAGTCGTCTATTTTCATCTGCTGCTCGAAGGTGCTGAATGAGCTGTAAATGATACGGATGGAACTCGTGCATACGTACACCGATATGTGCAGAAATTCTACATGTGCTTGTTGAAGGGCTACGTTCTATCGACTGTATAATGTCTTCTACTTCATCCACAGTCTATTCATTTACACGTTCAGATGCAATATTATTGCTGGGCATTGTATCCGTGTCACTTAGTGTATTGAATATACGAGTAAACACTCTTGAATCTGGTAGTCTGCGGTTACAACACATGTTATACGCCGTATTCTCTAAAAGTAGCAGTAGCAGTGTTTCCGTTACAAAACGCACACACAAATACCATAGCGGTATACTCAGCATGTGTAGATACGTGCGGCATGTTTACACGGTACAGTACAGTAGGCGTGCCCAACAAATCACACTGAAAGCTTCAATGTAAACTAAAGCACAACTTCACAACGTGAACATCAACACTCAACTGGTGACATTCGATAAATGTAGCCCATAGCAACCGGTGTACCAAGAAACGAAACTAAAATGCTTTAACTCTACTATCTCTCTGTACTCAATAAAAATTGGACACATGTTAAATGGGATTTTTTATTGCAGTTCGTCTATCCTACCATCTCCTAAAATATTTACCATTTTTCCTGAAACATTCTGTGTTTTGTGAAGATACCACTATGGCATTATTATTTTATTGTAAGTTATAAAACAGATATGTCTCCTCATATTTCAAGTGCATGTTTTCACTTCATAATAGTTTTCGTTATGGCATTTTTTTGTTCTAAGACGTAATCTGTTCAGTAGTTGTATTCCGTTTCCCATGATTTGCCACAGATCTGAAGATGATCATTACCTACTGAAAATAGCAGTCTAAGGACCAAAAGTTCTATGATCATAGACGGAAATAAAAGAAATTCATTCTACACTTCCTGTGTCACTGTCTAAATCTGCGACTAAGTGCAACTTGTGAAACATACTTTTTTATGCTGTTAATTCTGAATGCATAATCTGGTTATACCATTCAAAACATGCCTTAATACTTAACGTAATTTACCTGTGAATGCGCTTCAAAAATCGATTTTTTTAGTTTTAAATCTATATTAAGAGCTTTTATTGAACAAAATAGTGGTCAAAAGAGCTAAATTTTACATCAGGAAGTCGTTTGGAAATCAACTTAAAGGTCTCTCGGTGTGCGTCCACATCCATGTCTCCGCTGCTTTCACGCGTCAATATTGTCATTAAATTCCTGTTCGTGAAACATATAGTACACGACTTTTTTCCAAGTTATGCAGCCATGCTAGAAGATACGCCTTGCGATGCTCATAAATTTCCCTTTTATATCTTTGGTTCTCGAGTAATGTCCTCCTTATAAATTTTACTATAGTTTGAATTGTTGCCATTTTATTACTCTCTAAAGTTATTATACCTCTAATTTGCTTTAATGTGGGGCAGTTAGTAGGTGTGAAATTGTGGAGTTGCTCTGAATATACTCTGGGTTTAATATGAGATAATCACTGTTGGCAGTTGATTCCATGACAGTGGTCAAAGCTGAAAAGTGGGTCACTGGGGCAACTAAAGAGACCAGAATAACAAAGAGAAACAAGAAAAGGAAGAAAGAAGGTGAGGAACATATAAACTAAGAAGATTAAGCATTTGGAATGTATTAGGATTAACAGAGCTGAGTTTTAGATCAAATATAACTTTGAATTGAATTTCCTGAGAATTCAGTTTCCTGACACGTTTATTTCGTGCACAAAATTTCTATTTGAGCTAGAGGTTTGAAATTTTTTGGAATGTTTCACGGTACTATTTTCGGAAAAGTAGATACAGACACTAACCTAACATCAACAGGAATGAAAATACAAACAAGTTTTCTTCTTTATGGCCAGCAGCATAATATACTTCTGATAATGACATGGTGGTTAGAGTAGATACACCGAACAGCTGCTCACAATAATGGCGATAAAACCGAAAAATTCTGTCGTATATAAATACCATTTATTATGAACAGCTATTTATTGTATCTTCTCTGATAAAATTCGAACTGATTAATTATAAAGTAGGTAATCTATAATCTTTAACTTTGGCTTGTAGCTTTTTGGTCGTGTCTTGTATGTTAGCCTACTGGGTCTTGTTGCGCCTGAGCAGTGGTGCTGCGCACTTACTGCGGTTTCATGTTTTCCTGTTTTCCACCTTGTTTCCTGCTTCGTTATGCCTGTATTGCGGCGTTAAGTATCATTTTCTTACGTTTTCAAGTCAGCAATGGCGTATACGTTTTTGGTTAAATAAGGTGTATGCCATGTGAATTTGTCACAATAGTTACGAGTATGTTTCCACTGTGAATATGGTCCCTGATTGAAATCGGTAGTGAATAAATATATTGTAAAACAGCACAGTGTGTATCATACATTTCTCCGTATATCGATGCTGTCGGCAGTTGCATGAAATTTTTTTTTATCAAAATAAAGAGTATGAAGGAAGATTTTGTGTTATGCCTAGGTGCAGTCGAGTGGCTGGATGTACCAGGCATTTTATTATAGGCATGGAATAATGATAGGTATTTGATATGGCAGGAAAGCTGTTGAGGACACCAGTGGCTAAGAAGATGATGGAGACAATCCAATCTTCGGCAGTCTTCTATAACAGCACATTTAAAAAGCTTCTATTATTTTCTTTACTGTTTATCGTCTACATTTCACTTCCGCATAAAACTACACTCCAGGCAAATATCTTCAGAAAATACCTCTTAACACTTAAACTCATACTCAGCGTTAAATTTTTCCTTTTCAGAAACGTGTTTCTTTCCATCGCCAATCAATCTGCAATAATTTTAATCTAGGAGAACTAGTCATAGAATTTTAATTATGATCCCGAAAAAACAGTTATATAATTTATTTTTCGTTATTTTACAGATACATGTCAGTCGCTCTTGCACACAGTGTATGTGCAGACAAAAAAACATTAACTACATAACTTTATTTTCAAAATATAAAGGATACAACCAGACGCTTGCATAATTTAATTGTAAAAATCTTGACAAGGCTTCAGTACCACTGAGGGTGCTTCTTCAGAATGAAAGTCACATAAATTACATGGCGTGAAAATTGTAAAAATACATTATGAGCTACTCTTTGACTTCAGCTCCTTAGCTCATCATGTACGTTTACAATTTTAACGTCATGTAATTCATGTAGCTTTCCTTATGAAGAAAATACCCTTTGTAGTATTTAAAACTGGTCAAGGTTTTTACAATAAACTTATGCAACCACTTGACTGTATACTTTATATATTTGAAATCTATTTACAACCGTTACTGTCAGCCATGTTTAAAACTGTGACTTTGTTTTATTAGGATAATAACCGACTGACATATACTTTACTTTAACACAGGGCTGAGCCATTTCCATTTAGGCGGCTAGTGGTTTGCTAAAGTACTTAAGCATGATGTTTTTTAGAGGTTACAAAGACTGCAAACATGTTCCTTTAAAAAAACAAAGAAGTAATAACGCAAATTTTTAAAGGTGACAGTTAAAAGCTCATAACTGCCCTCATATACGGTGCAGGTAGTACCAGTTGCCACACACAATAGTGATGAGCATTTTATAGACGTACACTTACTTGTACTACCCCTTTTTTACAAAAAAATTGTGAAGTGAGCAATAAATAGTAGTGGACCAATAACGGAACCCTGGAGTGGTTCCAGTGGGATGCGACCTCACACCTAGCGCAAAGAGTGACCCAGAGCAGTGGGAGGGGGTGGGGGGCCGACTCCCAGTGCGCTCTGTAAATGAACAAAAAAGTAACTACGCAATTTTTTGAAGGTGATAGTCAAAAGTTCATGACTACCCATCGCATATGATGCAAAAAGTATCACTTGTCACATGCAATAGTGATGAACATTGTGTAGACGTACATGTCACCCTAGCAACCTTTTTTACTACAAAAATTTTGTGAAGTGAGCTTTCAGTAGAAATAGTAGTGGACCAAGAAAGGAACCCTGGGGTTAGCGTAACAACTAGGTGGTTCCAGTGGGACGCGGCCTCACACCTAGCGCAAAGAGTGACTCAGAACTGGAGCAGCGGGCGGGTTGGCTCCCAGTGGGGGCGGGGCTGTAAATTAAGGGCGCAGATATCAGGCGCAGGTGCTGCCGCGGCGGCCAACTTGCGCCCTAAATCGCGCGCCGCGGGCGTGGCCATGGCAAGACGGCGCGCCGCACCTGCGCTCCCCACTTGCTGCCGCCACACCCGTACGTAGATCACCCTGCAACTGCGCCATCAGCCGCTTGGCCGGCTGTTCCGCTGATACCGAGAGCACTTTGCTCCTTAACCTGGAAACCGCCGACAACGGGGTGTAACCGAAGTTAGGAGCCGCTCTACTTCAGTTTACCGGCGCTACCCGCCTCTGCAGCCTACGCAGGCCAGTACTGCGACGCCAAGCAGGAGGTTCTCGGTTCGAATCGATATTACCACTGAACGGTGTTTTTAGCCTCTCTGAAATCGCCATTACTGATTCGAATTCACATAACGGAAGAAATGTTAACGAGACATGTTCGAAATACACTGTTCTGCAAAACTAAAGGACGAGACAGATGAAGTAACATAACATACCTAACAACTCGCTGGAAATAAATGAAAGTGCTGGAACATGTTAGCAGAAGTCTCCCAGTCGTACACAGAAAGCTGGACGTCATATGACGTGAGATTAGCGTGCCTATAGCGCCAAATGAAGCTGGCCTCGCACTACGAGTCATCTGAAGGAACCAGAAAAGAGAGTGTCTGTCAATCAACGAGCAGTTAGGGTGCACTGCAGTGATGTTCTACCTTACAGCCCGTGCCGGAGAGAACATCTGAATAACTTCACATAGGGAAGAATCATTGGGAAATTGGGAGAAGGACGAAATGTGACGAGTGTACCCCAGGCGTTTGTTACTGTTCACAGTATTTTTCACAGTGTTCCGAAACACAGGCACCACTGCCCTAGATAACCGCTACTTTGTGCAACAGGGAACCGCGTCATACAGTGGTTGCAACGGCAACCACGTTTAACAGAATGCAAGGCAAGCAATCTCACGCTCCACAGTGACACAACGTCTACATGGGAGTGATCTCATGCCAGGAGGCCAGTACGTTGTGTTCTGTTGATATCCGTACATCGGCAGCACCGTGAGCGATTGTGCCAAGAGTATGAGCACTGCACCAACAAAGAATGGAGTCGTGTGCTTCTCTGGAATGAAAGAAGACTCAATCTCAGTAGTCATTCACGACGTACCCTCATATGTCGTGAGGTGGGAACATGTAATGCACGCAGGAACATTATCTAACACGGGTCTGATATCATTTTTACGGATCACAATGCGCATCAAACAGAGCAGGAGGAACGAGAGGATATTCAGCGAATAGAACTGTCTGTCCACTCCAAACATCCAAACGCATCCATGAGCATCCAGCGTTATCAGCCGCGCTGGGGGAGGGATGGAACACTTTACTACAAGAACTTCTAATCATCCAGCATGGAAGCACGCTGCAGAGCATGCACTATCTTGTGTGGTGACAATATACCCTATTAAGAACGATGTTCCGCCTTTTTTAATGACCAGGGGAACGTCATAAATCGCAATGACTTTAGCATAATCATTGTCTTCGAAGAAAAGTGTCATTTCTATTCGTGACATTGCGTATTTCTTTCAGTTACTTTGGGTGCTATACTGTAGCAGCTCTTTTTATGTATGGCCCATGTTTTATCGCGCTATGTCACTTAGCTGTGGAACATCATACGAAAGTTACTTTCGTTCTTAATTTTTCCACATCATTGTATAGACCCCTTGTAGCCTAATTTCTTCGTCATTTTCCCACGGTACCACTCAATATTGTCCACTTATTAAAAGCATTATACGAAAATGCGGCCTTTTTGGTGACCTTCACTGACGAAATCTTCTCAGATTATCTGCTAAGTGGCAACGTCATCACGAAGCAACGTTTCAGAGGGTTTACTTCCACTCATCTTCATGTGAAAAGACTAGTTCATGAGGGGTGTGAGCTTCCATAGTTACTTGACCGCAGCCTCCTCTGCCGAAGAAGTATCGAGCTACAAATTCGCCTGCCCCTGGAAGAAGAATGTGTTCCCGTCAGTGGTGGTGTCTAGTCCTAAGGTAGCAAGGAAGATTAGTGTAGAGACTGGTCTAGGACTGGTGTTGCCTGTCAGTTATATCCACCTCCTACGCCTCTCTCTCTCTCTCTCTCTCTCTCTCTCTCTCTCTTTCCCTCCCCCACTCTCCCCACACACCCACACACAAACGCGAGCGCGTTAGTGGTAACGCCCTCCCGCTTTTTCTCAGTTGGGAGCCCCTCTGTGCCTCTACCAGATCGCGTGGTAACTGGGTGAAAAGAAACGCGTCTGTAATGCCGTATCTCGAACAGACCGATATATTCCTTTGAGTAGAGAGTGAAAACGGCCAAAAAAAATTTCATCATACTCTGCCATAAAGAGGTGCACCACACATGACGAGCAGCTCACCGAATTTACTTTCTAACAACATAATCAGAACTTGAAAAATATGAATTTTTTTGTCTGGGATTTCCTGCCTCAGAAATAAATTTAAAATAAAACCAAATTCAACCCCCTGGTTCATAATAAGGTTCTCTTGAGATCTCTTCAGTTGTAAGGCAGATGCCAGAAGACCAGGAAAATATCCCCTCCCAACACTTCCCCTCCCCCCCCCCCCTCTCCCTCTCGCTTGTCCACATTACATGGCTCGCCTGCTATTTGTCTGGAGATAACTTGGTTTTATAAGGCGTTTGAACTTCAACAGCGAACTGTAATCTTCAGGATGATAAGTATTACATAGAAGTGACAAAAGTCATGAGATACCTCCTTATATCGTGCTGGATCTCTTTCTACTCGGCGTAGTGCAGCAATTCGATGTGGTGTGGACTCAACATGTCGTTGGAAACACCCTGCAAGAATACTGAACCAGGGAGCCTCCATAACTTCCCACAGTTGCGGAAATGTTGCCGGTGCAGCAGTTTTTGCACAAACTTACCTCCTTATTTTTTTCTTTCTTTCTTTGCTACCGCCTTTATGCCGCATTGTGCGCAGGGTCGGCGGGGTTAAGTACGCAATTGGCATGGTTAATTTTAAGGGGTGGCCGTATGCCCTTCCTGCCGCCACCCCATACCCCCAGTATACCCCAGCTGTCTGCGACTAGTGTCAATCGTGAAATAGTGTGAATGTGTGTCAAATTTCTGCAAGTCGTGTAGCCGAGGCGGGACTTAGTAGGATGTGGAAAACCGCCTAAAAACCACATCCAGTCGTTAATCCACCGGGCGGATTCCATCCGGGGCCGGCGCGCCTACCCGAGCTCAGGAAGCAGCGCATTAGCGCTCTCGGCTACCCTAGCGGGTACAAACTTACCTCCCTATTATGTCCTATAAATGTTCAATGGGATTCATGTCGGGTGATCTGGGTGGCCAAACCATTCGCTCGAATTGTCTAGAGCGGTCTTCCAACCAATTGCGAACAATTATGGGCCGGTGACATCGTACATTGTCATCCATAAAAATTCCATCTTTGTTTGAAAATTGAAGTCCATCAATGCCTGCAAATGGTCTCCAAGTAGCCGAACATAACCATTTCCAGACAATGATTGGTACAGTTGGACATGGAGACCCAACATAATCCATGCAAACACAGTCCACACTATTATGGAGCCACAACCAGCTTACACAGTGCCTCATTGACAGCTTGGGTGCCGGCCGGGGTGACCGAGCGGTTTTAGGCGCTACAGTCTGGAACCGCGCGACCGCTACGGTCGCAGGTTCGAATCCTGCCTCGGACATGGATGTGTGTGATGTCCTTAGGTTAGGTTTAACTAGTTCTGAGTTCTAGGGGACTGATGACTTCAGAAGTTAAGTCCCATAGTGCTCAGAGCCATTTGAACCATTTTTGAACAGCTTGGGTCCATGGTTCGTGGAGTCCGCGCCACACTTGAACTCTACCATCAGCTCTTACAAGTGAAATCGGGTTCCGTCTCACCAGGCCAAGGTTTTCCAGTTGTCTGGGGTCCAACCGATAGGGTTACGAGTCCAGGCGAGCCGCTGCAAGCAACGTCGTGCTGTTAGCAAAGGCACTCGCGTCTGTCGTCTGCTGCCATAGTCCATTAACGCCAAATTTCGCCCTACTCTCCTAACGGATACGTTCGTCGTACTTCCCACATTGATTTCTGTGGTTATTTCACGTAGTGTTGCCTGTCTGTTAACACTGACAACTTTACGCAAAGGCTGTTGCCCTCGGTCGTTAACTGAAGGCCGTCGGCGACTCCGTTGTCAGTAGTGAGAGGTACTCCCTGAAATTAGGTATTCTCGGCATACTCTTATGTGGATCGCGCAATATTGGATTCTCTAACAATTTCCGAAACGGGGTGTCTCATGTTTCTCGTTCCAATTACCATTCCACGTTCATAATCTATTAATTCGCGTCGTGCGGACACAATCACGTTGTAAATTATCCCATTAATCACCTGAGTAAAAATGACAGCTCCACCAATGCACTGCTCTTTTGTACCTCGTGTACGCGATACTACCACCATTTGGTTCAAATGGCTCTGAGCACTATGGGACTCAACTGCTGAGGTCATTAGTCCCCTAGAACTTAGAACTAGTTAAACCTAACTAACCTAAGGACATCACAAACATCCATGCCCGAGGCAGGATTCGAACCTGCGACCGTAGCGGTCTTGCGGTTTCAGACTGCAGCGCCTTTAACCGCACGGCCACTTCGGCTGGCACCACCATTTGTATGTGGACATATCACTAACCCATGACTTCTGTCACCTCAGTGTAATGTTAACGAATTCAATCAGTAAACCAAAACCCTTGTAGCGGACAGTTATTATGACGATTTCATGTTATCTTGGTAAACCTCTACTGCTGCTATTACTGCTACTGCTGATAATTTAAATGCGAAACATGACTTTTCCACAGAAGATACACAAATTCGAATTTTTTTTAGTATAATATTAATTGTAACCCACACCCAAAACCAACAAACTTAATCCCACTGTTCGGATGAAGAGAAGATATAATCCATGTTAAATGCTTGTCTCAATGAGCTACGTGTTATCTTCGCTTCTGAGCAATCTTAATGGGTTGCCGTTTATTGCAAGGACGTGAATTTTCTGAGAGAGGTAAGTGGCTTTCCTACTCACTGTTCACTATCAAACAAGCCGCTGCTTCGTATTTACACACTGGAAAATATGTCGACATTAAGATAGCACGTATGTTCTTTGCCCCACGCATAAGGAAATATGCAAGACAACTTTAATATAGTACTGGAGTTGCTGCATAGTGAGAAAGAAAGAGCACATGGAATGAACTGAGCTTATATGAACGAACTTTTTGCATCCTCCAGTCATACAGTTTACCAGTGCTAGGAAAAATGAATTACAGAAAACTTTGCCCCACATTTCTCAACAAATTAGGGTATTTTTTCAAGAAGTATGTCACGAATGAATAATGTGGTGATGTAAATAAAATGAGGCATAATCTTTTACTTTGCATTTTACAAGAAAATGCGTAAAGTGAATAAAATAATAGAAAATGTATGCCACACTTGTTTTACAATAAAATACATTTTATTAAATACAGTTCATGTAAACAGTTTGCTGCGTTAAACTTAATGATCCTTCCCCTTATTTTAATTCAATAAAAATCAAACACAAATCACCGAAGAGACTGCTAATTTATTATTTTGAAAATCATTGTGTTTAAGAATTTTTTACGAGAACACTAATGAACCGATCTGTATGGATCGACATATATAAATTATTTCTTAAAGACACTATATGTTTACAAACACATTATTCTGACACTTAGGTCATTTATATTTTCTTGGCTACAGTTGTCGTAAAGACAATATTTGTAACACTTTATGAGAATATTAACAGCATGTAAGTTGACAACCTATGGCTATATTCAGAACTTCATAGTAATTTTATATGTACGCTTTGTGTTTGTCACCTGGTGTAAACGTAATATTTAATTGGTTCAATGCAATTGCAACTCTTTGTAAAAGAAACGAGTCACAGGATTTGTTTGTCTGTGTAAAATGTGGCGGAACTTTAGTTCTGTGGTTGTATCCATTCTTTTAAGCTTTATATAACTTCAATAGTGATGTGTTCCTTAAGCAACTACGGATAAAATTGTGCATACCACCATTGAATGTACTGAGGTTAGGAATGATGATTCGATTTAAATGTCAAGTATGTATGTTTTGCATATTTGTGTATGAGATTGGACATCACTTCAAAATCTAAATAAACTCGACACACTTTTCACCATGGACCTAACTGGGTGATAATTTTCCTTATTTTCATCTATGCTATTCAAAAATAATAATAATCATAATAATAACAATAAACTATTATATGTAAGACTGGTTGAAACTACGTGGAAGAAGTTAAACAGTTCATACATTCGGGAAGCCCATAGTACGTATGGTTGTTGCACCTAACAATGAAGATTAACATTTGCTGATTAAAAAGATGCTTAACTGTTGCGTATGGATCGTGGAACTGTTAAGTTTTAAATATCGTGAGGCAAAGTTATCGTGCTCGAGAAGAATAGAAAAGGTAGATATACCAAATAAGAAACTAAGAAGTGCTGAAACGAGTTGTAAGGTAAAATCTATTTCGAAGAATATGCTTCATTAAGGAACTTATATCACAGGGTATGTATCGAAAAATATGTATCTTCTACAAAACACTACAGAAGGCAAGCTACAAGAGAAATTTTGAATGAGAAGAAGAAGAAGAAGAAGAAAAATAAGAAAAAAATTCGTCGGTCAGTTAAAGATGAGCAGAAAATATGGTCAACTGAAGAAGGAAACTGAGGATGTATGTGGAAGAGAAGACTCATATTTGGAACCTAGGGGAACAACGATCGAAATCTCCGACAGAAATGTCGTGACCTTACAGCGACGTCATAAGCTGAAGCAAATGTAGCTCTCGCAAACTTCAGTTCTTCAAATTGGAATTTGTGACATATAATGAATTAATAGCATAAAATACGGTACATCCAAAGCTCTGGAGATTTTATGCTGTGGAAAAGGTATTTCTAGACTTCCATAGAGGGAAAGAGAGCAGTTGCCCAAGACAGGAGGGGGGAGGGAACAGAAATCGTCTTCGTACTTGCATCGGTGCCGCAGAGAGTGTGAAGCTTTGTTAGTACCAAGCAATGCCACACAGAAGCGGGAAAGGGAAGATGCCGCTTACCTGTGCGGCTTACCAAAAGTAAAGTCTTGATAAATAAAACGGCTGAAAGACAAAAAGGGGTCATTATGTAGATGTGGCAAGATAGAAAAAACGAAGCGATTAAGCCACAACCAGTAGTTACTTGTTTCGTTTTTCCTATCTGTCCACATTTCCAACACCCTCACAATGCTAAAAACACTCATTAAAAGTGTGTACCATTGGACGATGAGTCGCTAGGCGCCTTAAAATCGTTTATGTTATAATTAAAATTGTACCATCACAAAAGGCGACTGATTTCCGTTATTTCCGAATGTTCTTATGCTAGGATCTATCCCGGCGGCGACCTTGCAAAGAACCTGAAATGAATATCTGTAGTGCTTGCCACAGTCACATCCCACAGCCTCCAGAGACCCACACAAGCACACATTCTGAAAAACATTTGATTAAAGTATAAAATTAAATATTGGGACTGGATATGGATTATTATTATGTTTATTTTTATTATTATTATTATTATTATTATTATTATTATGACTATTAATGAAACTTTGATAACATAAAGGCAACATTCATGGACACTACACATAAGGAAATTTTGTTTGTAATGTAATGAAGTGAACTAGATTAAACGAATTCGAAAGATTGACAATGAATTTTGCAGGAACTGTAAGACGCTTATTCTCCTTGTCGGACGCTGGGTATTATTCTAAAGGGGGCAGCTTTCTTTTAAGTTATTATCCTTCAAAGAACTGGTATCCTTGTAGGCAGCTCATTAGTCAGTTGGCATACTGACCACATTCCTACACCGCATTTACTCCCTTATAAACTTAGTTGTCAGTAATATACGTAAATCACAGTTTGAAAACAACTGAAAATTCATAATTAATATAATAGAAGAGGAAATTAATTACAGAACCCACTTTATCTATAATGTGGCATAGAAAGACGTGAGGCATTCAGTCTTTGAGCATGAACCATCTGAAGTAAAGAATTCACTATTTAATAAAATTAACTGGAAACACAAACTGAAATCATATCTATGTGACAACTGTTCTTCTGAATATCTAATAATAGTGTGTGTGTGCGTGAGAGAGAGAGAGAGAGAGAGAGAGAGAGAGAGAGAGAGAGAGAGAGAGAGAGAGGGAGAGAGAGAAAGAGGGAGTGGGAGAAGCAAGGGAGGAAAAGAGACAGAGGGAGGCACAGAGAAAGAAAAACGGGGAGAGTAAGGGAGATGGAGCAAGAAAAAGGGGGAGGGAGAAATAAAAAAGAATGGAAAGGAAAGAAAGGAGAAACTAATAAGGGGAACAAATAAAGAGGGGGGACAAAGAAGGAGGGAGGAAGAGAGCAAAGTAAAGAGAGACAAGAGTGGTAATGTGGGTGGAAGAGAAAGTAAAGAAGAGGGAAGTATAGAGAAAAAGAAGGGGGACGACGGGAGAGAGTTGTAAAGAGAGAGAGAGGGATGACGAGGGGAGGAGGGAGGGACAGAGAACAGACAGATAAACAGACAGAGAGAGAAAGAGGAAAAAGGAGACAGAGGGGATAAAGAGGAGGAATGCAGAGAGAAATAGATGGAGGGAGAGAGAAACAGCAGGAGGAAGAGACAGGAAACGAGAGAAAAGAAAGGAAAGGGAGACAGGAGGAGAGGTGTAGGGTGGGAGGGAATAAAGAAGTGGGAAGTATATGGAGGAAGAATGAGGAAGGAAGAGATGGATGAAGAGGGGATAAGACAAATAGTGAGACAAAGAGAGAGAGGACAGACATACAGGCAGACAGAAAACTGAAAAGAGAGAGGGGGGTTGGAGAGAGAGGGAGATTGAGGGAGGGGGAGAGAAAGGGAAGGAGAGAATAGAGAGGTAATGAGTGATGAGAGGATGGAAAGGAAAGAAAGGAAGTGGGAAGGAGGAGAGAAAAACAAGAGGGTGAAAAAGGAGGAGAGAGGGCGGAGGGAGAGAGAGTAGATTGCTACAGGCATAAAAGATAAGAGTGTTGTATTTTCACTGAGAAAGTATACTGTAATTTCCAGGTTATAGTGAGATGTAGCAATTATGAAATGTGGAACGTGCAATTAAACGATTGTCGACAACACTTCATCCAGAGAAAATTTTGAACTGTCCCACAGTTCTTGAAACAAGAACACCTCTTGTTCTTCAACGAACTTTAGCACACTTGTCGAATTTATTACATCGGCGGTGGTTCGTTTCCGCCATAGGACAGACGAGCTGGGCCGGTGAGGTGGGCTCGTGTGCGCGGTGTGGGGGACATGGCCGGCGAATGCCAGGAATTCGGGCGGCGGAGGCAGCCGGCGGCGGCATTCCGAGTCTTTTATCGCGGCCGGGTGTCACAGATGCGGGCAATTGGGAGCGGCGCGGCGGTGGCGCTGGCGCCCTGCCAGCAGGCAACCCGCCGTGCCCGCCTGCCGCCGTGTTTGCCGACGCGGCGCGCTCAAGGGGCTGGCCCCACCTCGGCCCGCCATTGGGCTCCACTCGCGCTCTTCTTTCCCCGTTCTCAGATTGCCGCGTTCTGAAATACAGCTGACTCACTCGTTACAGAGAATCTCATGTGACCGCACCCTCATTCTTTCATTACCATTTCATGTACGCACCATTTACCCAGCCACAGATACAGACAAGGGATTTTTTTTATTATAGAGGATGACTTGGCTGCCCCTAGAATTGTCGTTTCATGCAACCCCACATAACATAACAGAATTGCTGGCCGGTTCGCGCTGATGATGTGAAGCAGAATTTCGAAATGTTTCACAATAACTTCTAAGACTCGTACAAATTTTGTTTATGAAACTAAAGCAGGGAGTCATTTATTAACATTTTCATTGGTTATACACAGTAATGTTGTTACTCCCACGCTAATTATTTTTATATCTCCTGTTTATTCCGTAGTTTCAGATGGTAAAACACGCTTTATAAGCGAACGTTCCGTAACATTTGCGAAAGATTAAGTATTATAAACGGTATAAACTTACAGAGGTATAAACTTACAGATTCATCCAAAACTTGTACGACTTCATCGCTAATTACACAAAGAAAGATTGGAGACACTTGGACAAGTATGGCAGAAATAAGGTATATCTTGGTCGAAAAATACCGTGCAACTCATCGCCAGTGTTAACTTGTATTTTTGTATTTGTACAGACTGATCTCATTTCCTAATAGTCTCCCAAAGTTCTGAAAGGGAACTTATATTGATTACGTGGCTGTCGCCTGTCTGGATACCGTTCCTGATGCATATGTAGTGAGAGTTGCATCAGACGACATCGGTAGCGGCAGTCTCAGGTCAGGCTAGTGGTATCATTACCGATTTCGACTTATTATGTGCTGGCGTATGCCTTCGCCAGCACACCAATCGGCACTAGGAAACATTGTGCAGCAGGCGCTGAACTAGGCGCGCCTATGACGAGAGAAGACCAAGACACGCCCCCAAGCTAGGCGCCGATGACGCCCCCTGTGCAGGATGCATATAGGCCGCCGCCGCCGACCGAGCTCTCTTAATCTCAGTACCTCAGTACGCCGCATCGGGACTCACTTTGCATTGTACCGGAATACGTCGCACTGCGCTCTAATCTTTCACAGTAATAGTCGTCGCCTCGCACCTTAGCAAGCTGTGAGGGAAGGTTACTCATTGTATATAGTTGTGATATGGACACGGACAAGATCCAAGAATTAGTACATGTTATTTGAGTGCAGTTAACCACAGAACTTCAGATTGGACATCACTGTAGTTAAGTACTCAATTGGTTCCTGTAATAAAGTGTATTTTAACCAAGTGTGCATTTTGTGTTCTAGTGAGAGGAAACTGGCCACCCACTTATCATACCACAGTCTCCTCATCCAGCCAGATATCACAAAACTTCACAAGAGAGCATAGCCACAACATATTACCCTATCATGACATTATCTGTTGAAGAAGAAAGAAAAATGAGCGCAATAAAACACTAGTAAACAAAATTACAAATGAAATTAATTCCTATACACAGCCATAAGAACTTGCATATGTTGCACAGTAAGTCACCGACTGGACAGGTCTAGAAAAGCAGTCACAGTGTAAACTTATCTAACTCTGCTTGTTGGGACTAAAAGGTACTGTTGACAACGTGATAGCAAATCGCAAAAATGAAATTAAGAATATTTACTATGTAAAACTGATAGCGACAGAAAATCTCGTCGAAGTGGAAATTAATAAAAAAGTTACTTTACTGATATGATAAGCAAGTTCCTAACAGACTTTCGAAAAAATATTGTCCACACAATCCCGAAGAACGCAAGGGCAGAGAAGTGCGATAACATCACAATATCAGCTTAACCCTTTGATCTCCAGTTGTTTCTACCGCAAACCAATTTTTAATTCATTTTGTTTTGAAGTACCAGTGCCTTTAGCATGAAATCATCGATGCTAATAAAGATTTGATCCAGGGCTTTCGTAGCATCGGTAGTCTCATGCAAAAACCACTTGTACTTCAAAACTAAATGGATGAAATGGTGGTTTGAGGCAGAAATCAGTGGGTATCAAAAGTTAAAGGGCCATTTCTGACAACAAGAATGTACAGCAGAGCGAAAAACAAAACTGAGGACCTGTTAGACGATGATCGATACGGATTTCGGAAATGTAAGTGGACTAGAGGAGTTCTGACGTTGATTATTATATCAGGAAAAATTACGACACTTTCATGCTGTTAGTCAACCTCAAAAATGTGCTCGACAAAATATAAAGTGGTGCAAGATGTTCGAAATTCTCAGAAAAATACGGGGAAAGTATAGGGAATGATGGATGATTTACAATATGTACAAGAACCAAGAGGGAAAACTAAGAGTGGCAGAACAAGAACGAAGTGCTCCGATTAAAAAGGTTGTAAGACAAGGATGCAGTCTGAAGCCCTACTGTTCATTCTAAAAATCGAAGTAACAATGACGAAAGTAAATGAAACATTCAATAATGGGATTAAAATTCAGGATAAAAGGATACCAGCGAAAAGATTCGCTGAAGACATTGCTATCCTCAGTGAAAGTCAAAAACAATTAACAGGACGTGATGGAAGGAATGAACGGTCTGACGACTACAGAATATGGGTACATAGTAAACCGAAGAAATTTGGAAATTTGTGGTAAGGGCTATGGGACCAAACTGCTAAGGTCATCGGTTCCTAGGCTTATGCAATATTTAATCTAACTTAAACTAACTTACGCTAAGGACAAAACACACACCCATGCCCGAGGGAGGACTCAAACCTCAGACGGGGGGAGCCGTGCGATCCGTGACAAGACGTCGTAGACCGCACGGCTACCCCGCGCGGCAAAAACCGAAGAATCACTAAAGTGATAAGGGGCAACAGACAACAGATTAGCGACAAAATTAAAACCAAAATTGGGAGACTCGTAGAAGATGAAGTACAGGGATTGTGCTATCTTGGAAGCAAAATAAGCATTCCTGGACAAGAGAAGACTGCTAGTATCAAAAATAAACCTCAATCCGAGTAAAAAATTTCTAAGAATGTGCATCTGGAGCACGACATTGTGCAATAGTGAGTCATGGACTACCGTAAAACCAGAAAAGAAGTAAATCGAAGTTGTTTGAGATGTGGTGTTATAGAAGGAGGTTGAAAATTTGGTGGAGTGATAACGAATGAGGAGGTTCTCCACAAGAACGAATATTCTTAATCCTATACTTTCGACCGAAGAGCTACCAACTATATATTACCACATAGTCAATTGCAGCCTTCAGATTCAACAATGCTTGGTAATACGTTTATATTACGAGCAGCCCTCTTGGCGTTTTCAGTGAACGAGATACTGTGCCACGTATTCAGGTACGTATTGCTGTTTACAAAAGTTTATTTGATTGTAATTTAGTTTCCTAATAGTTTACTATCCCCATTTTTCTTTTATTTGAACTTTTCAGCCGATGATAACTTAACATGAAGTCGAACTGGAAAGACACCACTTTTCTGACCTGAAGCTGAACTATGTAATAAAAAAAATTTCGCGGTGATAGCTGTGTTCCCCTGTGACTGCATGAATAGTCTGTGTGAGCAAAATGTAGGCCATGAAGCTCATATTTCTTCCGCTTCTGCAATGACAATGAATTATAAGTATTTTATATTTTTATTAATTTCTGTAAGACGTTAAGAATTTGCTTCTCCCTTTGTTTCCGTATATTTCATGTCCACTTAACGAGACTATGGCCGAGCGAAGTATAGCCTACGTAAATTAAGGACGGATTTTGGAGCTATCTGTTACATTAACAGTATCCCTTTTTTCTTTTCTTATACTTTGTATGTTTCTGTTATTTTTTCCCTAAACAGATCATTATTCTGTATGGCCGTATAGCTTTTTTTCTCTTGGTTGGTACGAGTAATACTTTAAACAAACTTACGTCGTTGTGGACAGGAGTCTGAGAACGAAAATTTAAGTATGGATTAATAATGAAAACAAGGCACTGAATAGATTTTAATGATAACATTTCTTTATTTATACCATTCCACGCAGATATGGGACTTGGATATTAATAATTAGATTAATAATTTTTCTCGCAATGGCAAATTACAGAAGGGGCGATCAAAAAGTTTCCGTTAAAAGACCGTACAGTCCGGAATCGATCTGCCAATAAAGTAAACTCGCCGTGACCACTAAGGCAATCATCCCATTGATGCACCAGGTTAAAGATACCCGTGTCCTGGTGCGTGAAGAAGTCCTTAACTGTCTGCTGCACATCCTCATCCGACAGGAATCGTCGATCCTTCAAGGCATTTTTCAAGAGACTGCAGGCGTGATAATCGTATGGGGAGAGAGCAGGGCTACAGCAGCAATGCCCTCAAACGGAAATGTGTAGATTCCATTCACTAAATTACTGCTAATGGCGTACAAGTATGCGAAAGCGTTAAGCTTTTTGAATGGAGTACTAGAACACACTATCGTTGTTCATTGTCTTCATCTTCAGGAAGAGCGAGACAACAAAAAGGAATTCACAGATTGTGTTTATTATTATTATTATTATTATTATTATTATTATTATTATTATTATTATTATTATCCGTGGCCTACGGAATGGTGTGCTACACCCTGAGGTGACGGAAGTCATGGCATGGCGACATGCAGATGGCGGTAGCATCGCGTACTCAAGGTATAAAAGGACAGCATATGGGCGAAGCTGTCATTTGTACTCAGGTGATTCGTGTGAAAAGATTTCCGAAGTGATTATGGCTGCCTGACGAGAATTAACAGACTTTGAAGGTGAAATGATAGTTGGAGCTAAATGCATGGGACATTTCATTTCGGAAATCGTTAGGAAATTCTATATTTCGAAATCTACAATGTCAAGAGTGCTCCGAGAATATCAAATTTCAGAAATTACCTCTCACCACGTACCATTCAGTGGCCGACGGCCTTCACTTAACGACCGAGAGCATCGGTGTACGCATAGAAATTTGGAAATTTGTGGTAAGTTCTTACGGGACCAAACTGCTGAGGTCATCGGTCCCTAAGCGTACACACTACTTAACCTAACTTAAACTAACTTACGCTAAGGACGATACACACACCCATGCCCGGAGGAGGACTCGAACCTCCGACGGGGGAAGCCGCACGGAGCTTAACGCGCACGCGTAGAGCCGTCAGTACTACCAGACAAGCAATACTGCGTGAAATAACCGCATAAATCAATGTGGAACGTAGAACGAACGTATCCGTAGGACAGAGCGGTGAAATTTGGTGTAATCGGCTGTGGAAGCAGACGACCGATGAGAGTTTTTGCTAACAGCACGACATGGCCTGCAGCGCGTCTCCTGGGCTCGAGACCGTCGCAATTGGACACTGGACGAATGGAAAACCGTAGCCTGGTCGTATTACTCGCAATATTAGTTGGTAAGGGCTGATAGTAGCGTTTGAGGTGAGATCCTCTGAAGCCATGGACCGAAATTGTCCACAAGGCACTGTGCAAGCTGATTGTCGCTTCATAATGGTGTAAGCTGTGTTTACAGGGAATGGACTGGGTCCTGTGGTCCAACTGAACCTATCATTGACTAGAAATGGCTATGTTCGACTACTTAGAGACCATTTGCATGGACTTTTCTTTCCCAGACAACGGTGGAATTTTTATGGATGTCTAAGCGCCAAGTCACCAGGCCACGGTTATTCGCGATTGGTCTGAAAAACATTCTGGACAGGCCGAGCTAAAGAGATTAATCCCATCGGACATTTGTTGGACATAATAGAGAGGTTAGTTCGTGCAAAAAATCCTGCACCGGGAACACTTTCGTAATTATGGACGACTGTAGAGGCAGCATGACTTCCAACGAATTGTTGACTCCACGCCACGTCGAGTTGCTGCAAAAGGAGGTCCGACAAGATATTGGGAGGTATCCGATGACTATTGTCACCTCAGTGTACTTACGCATTACTGACAGCTTTATCTGTATCAAAATTATTGATTTGATTCACAGCCACGTTGGAGACAGAAAATAAATAGATATTACGGTCCGCGACTGCAATAGTTTCGACTTCGACTGACTGCGTCATCTAAAGATATTGTTAATTTATTATGAAAATGAAGTGAAAAAGATTCTATTGTGTTCATAATTAGTTACTGTTGCGTTGCTTTGCAGTTGTTGTTTCGATATCATCGCGTACTGTTGTATATGAGGTTATAATATGCTATTACTGTAACAGCTTTATGACTTCATCCCTTAAAAACGATGTCTGTTAAAAGTGAAAAGACGAAATAAACTATTTCGTGATAGTGTATACATTTCCAAAAATAAGTTTATCTATTTTGATTTGGGGATTATAGTTTTATTTTTGTCTTTATGCAGAGAGATGTCTGCAGAGTTACTACCAAATGCTGGCCATCGTTTGACCAGTAACATGCTCCGGAGGCTGATGTTGCTAAAATAATTATCAACATGCTTTATAATATAGATGCCAGAAATATAATCTGGTTAACCAACTAAATCAGTTAGCAAATTTTAATATATTAAAAGGAAACGGTTCTCAATAGTCAACTGATGCTTATTTACCAGCATTAACTTTGTATGTGTAGTTTGTAGAGTGTCTTTGGGAGAAAAATATTGCAAATATCGTGAAAAAAAAGAACTGCAATATTTTAAAACAGACATTTTAACCCCATTTATTTCAGAACCAAATGATCGAGTAACAGTTTTAATTAATTCAATGAGGATATGTTGCGTTTTACGCGTCTAAACCAATTTCGTTATTACAGTGGTGCACAAAACTCATGGAAGAAAGTAGCTATCACATTATCAGCTATTACCAAGTAAAACAGCTGCATGAAACGTGAACCATACATAGAAAGAACTGCTACAGTAAAGTACCGAAGGTAACTGAATGAAACACGCAGTGATTTGAAGAGAAATGACACTTTTATTCAAAACAACAATTATACTGAATCACCGCGCCTTACGATGGTCTCCTGCACATTTAAAAAAAAGGCAAGGAATGGTTCTTAATAGGTTGCGTGGTCACCATAGGCGGCAGCGCATGCTCTGCAAAGTATGTGGACGCTGATCATGAGGTTCTTACAGAGTTCTTGATATAGGGCTCCACCTGCTGCGCTGTTAACAACTGCAGGGTGGTCACTGGTGCACGTGGATGTACTGAAATGCGTCTGGCCAACTATTCCGACAGGCACTCGATGGTATTTTAGTTGGGGGATGGGAGGGAACATCCAGAAAGTGTCTCCATAGCAGCGAGATGTAAAAAAGAACACTAAAAACACAATCTCCCAGTGGTCGTCTGGCCCAAGGACAAATAAGAGACTAAGAGATTTGAAGTACGAATTTTCGTAACATCCATTTTATTCACCAAACTGGCATCCTCTAATTTCCACCTTCTTCAACATTCAAAGACATTTTACACGAGATAACGTAAGGAGTTCAAGTAGGATGTTACGTCAGTCGAGGAACAGCATTTCGCAGTCCTTCTAGAATTGCAATTCAAGTATGTAAAAAGTTTAACAAAGAATATTGAACTACAGGGTGACTGCATTGTAAATCAACTTAGTAAACGTAGTATTTCACTGCCAGTTAGAGAAATGTTCATATTTCTCCCATAATATATTCAAAATACCATGGTTTTATTTTGAATGAATGGCTAAAATCAATCAGATCTCTTGTAACCAGTGTCGATAGGTTCCAATAACCTTCGAATAACAAGTGCAAACTCAGTCTAATGTCTAACGCAGATATGACGATATACGAGATGACGTTTAACAAAGCAAAGAAAAAATTTATCTGTGACGGTTATACAAAATAATCGTATTAAGTTAGAACGTAAACAGCGGTGGGCAGTAAAAGCTAACCCACTACACTAATGCAAATAAACACTTCAAGAAGGTCAACAAAAAAGCGAGAATTTTACTGTGTATTAATACACAATTGGGAAAATGAATGTAGGGTAAACATAGTAATGCAAGCGTTTTTATATGTTCGATTAGTGTTCGAATAACTGTAGAAACACAAATAAAATATATTTCAGTCCATGGAACAATAATAAACGCTTTAAACCAAAAAGACATATATGAGGGCATGTGATTAGCATCGTTAACCAGTTAATGTAGAATGACAGCTAGACAAATACTAATTATTTATTTTAAACTGAAATAGAGGTTACAGCATTTTCTAAACGTAGGAACATCTGACTATATGTTAATCACATATTTAGTTTTGTTTATAAGTTATATGGAGAAATTATCAAATTGCCGATGTACATCTACATCTACATACAGTCTCCGCAAGCCACCGCACAGTGCTTGACGGAGGGCAAGTTCTGCCACTGCCAGTCATTTCCTTTCCTGTTCCACTCGCAAACAGAGACAGAGAGAAGAAGGACTGTCTACAAGCCTCCATACGAGTTCTAATTTCTCTCACATTATCCTCGTGCTCCTTACGCGAAATATATGGTGGCGGCAGTAGAACCGATCTGCACTCGGCTTCAAACACTGGTTCACTAAATTTGCGCAGTAATGCACAGCGAAAAGACATTCGTTTTTCCTCGAAGGATTCCCATTTGAGTTCACGAAGCATGTCTCTAATACTTACGTGCTGATCGAACCTATCGGTAACAAATCTGAATTGCTTCGATGTCCTCCTTCAATCCGACCTTATGAGCCTCACAAACACTCGAGCAGTATTCAATACCGGGTCGCACAAGCATTCTATATGAAGGATGAAGGAGTGAAAGAAATGGTCGCAATGATTTTGAAGTACAGACTACAAAATAAATTATAAAGAAGTGTCTGTGCCTTCACAACTATGTAAAAGTGAGGTTTTACTTTTAGAGAGCACAACGCCAAAAACATTTTCATACAGACCTATCCTTGCAATTCATCTTCTCCTTCATTACTCGAAACTACACTAATTAAGCTTCGCAGCACGACAAGAAGAAACGGCGTGCTTATGGCCTTCGAAAATGATCGCTGCGTCTGGAATTAGTTACGTTCACGAAAATATTCTACCGTCAAAGTCCACAGAAAGGCATCAGATTCTGAGATTAACCAGAATGACAGGTGCGGCATCAAGGGACATGTCATGGAGAGCACAAGTAATGAAAAAAGGATGTGTGTTATTGCTAGTTTGAACAACTGGAAACCCATTGCGTGTTGAAAAGGCTTGTATAGTGACCAACCCTGTGAGTTTTACAAACGTCATTCCTGTCATGGAAGCAATTATAGATACTGTGCAGTGAAAGAAGAGGCTCAAATTTCGAAAGAAGCAATGTTTCTGCCTATAATATTTTATCTATCCAGGGTGTACTATCATCGACAGCACATCGTACACTATCTTTTAATTGATCTTTTGATTTCCTTTCTTTACAAGCTATTTACAGTTGCAAAGTAAAGTTATCAAAATTAGCCACTACCCTTTACAACTTACGAGCATGAGTATCAAGCTGGTACCTCTACAGTTTTGGTTATACAAAAGCAAGCAGTCAGAATAATATGCGATGTTCACACACAAGCGTCTTGTAGACATCTCTTGGAGGACGTAGACTCTTTCACTATGTGTATATTCGATTATGAAATGTTTCACAAATAATCCATCATAATTTCAAAGTGCAGTGAAGTCAATGGCTATAATAACAAATGAAAAACTGATCTTTATTACTTCCTAGCTGACAAACCCAGCGATACCCGTGTACTCATTTGACCAATTTTCTGTTAGAGACGAAAATAAAAAACGAGCTGTATTTGTAGTGTAATACTCCGGACAGTTTCCATATGCTGGGTGCAACTGCTTCGCGCGTCTACAACGCGATTTTGTAAACGTCTCTATGGTATCGTTTCTTCGTAGCTTTATAGATGGTGGTGATTGTCTTCACCTACAACCGTTTGTGCTTTGCAGTTGACAGCTGTCAAAAGCGTTGCCAGGTTTCAGGAAGCTGACTCGACTGTAGGAGTCTGTTACTAATAGAGAGTAAATTTATTAAAACTTCAAGCATGATGCGCTATTATTTCACCCAGCTCAGTGTTCATGATGTCATATCTCTGGAACTATGTGTCGTACAATGATATATTTGAATACGTACATTCAGTGGCATATGTGAATACTTTCTGAAAATGTATTGCGAATAGAGGTAGTAGCAAACAAGTTACAAATTTAAACGGCATCCACAATACGGTAATTTTTCTCACATCTCAGTGTTTATGACGTCCTATCTCCTGACCTAAGTGTGTTACCGAATATAATTTTCTAGTGCATTTATCTGCATATGTGGATGTTGTCTGCGAAATTTATTGCAAATAGAGTTAGTAGCACAGCAGTAATAAATTTAAACGTCATATATGACGCAGGAGTTTTTCACGCATCTTATTGTTTATGACGTCATATCTCCTGAACTGTGACAGTCAGGCGGTTCTTACTCCGACAGCGATTGTTGATAGGCAGCAAGGGATATGTGTACCAAGTTTGGTTGAAATCGAGGAGGAGATGTGGAACACATGCTCACGCACACACACACGCCGTTATACTTCTATCTATACTTTTGTCTAAGAGTAAACGGACTTACTTTGTGTTCATATATGCTATTTTATAATGTGTATGGATTACTAAAGCTGTCAGTGGTTCAGAAACAAGATTAACATGCAGCCACAAAAATATTTTTTCATTTACTCAATAACATATAATTTCTGACTCGAAGCAATTTTTTTTTTAAATCCAGCCTATAATCATTTCATTGAGGCGGTTTCTAGTCCTAACTGAACTAAGAACTATCGGCAGGTGCAGCTTCAAAAACAATGAGGAATTTTACGACTGGTATAAAATATTTACACATTCACTCTTATGTAGTTCAAGCCAATATATTTTAAATTGCTAGCATGCAGCATGTACTCACAAGCAAGTCCTCTAAGCGTAGCCTGTAAACTGGCTCCTTCCACGTCATCATAACATTAATGCGTTAACATCGAAAGTTGAAGTATCGATTTTTAATATTAATTGTATAAGGAGCTGAACGTAGCTCACATAATTCAAAAGATACTTTGTGAAAGATGAACACAAAAAAAATATTCGTGTTTGCACGAAGCCGTTAAGAGAGGTAAAGTAACTAGACATATGTACATGAAAAAAAGTTTCCTCTGTGTCTCACGCTACATACCAACTGCCCCGCGTATCGATCCCTATGGTAGGAATGACACATTAAAGTAACAACGTTCCGTGAAATCGCATTCTAGAGAGTCTCATCTTTAAATGTTGCAGACGGTTCATTTGCAGTAACAGAGGTGCGCTAGGCAGCTACAATGTCACAACAGCTAAGTCTTCGATGTTGTCGGCACTGGAAAACAGAACATCGTAGTAACGAAGCCTTCGGGAGCAACACAGGCTGTATATAACGTTAATTACTGGGGACGTTTTGTCGCTGACTTTTGTCTAAAGGTAACCCGGACTAACTTCGTGTTCATTTGCCGCCGTTACCAAAAAATGTAAAGTAAGTTCTTAATTTTCAGTTTCTTCATTTTGAATAGCAACGACTTCCTTTATTATACGAAAACTATGTTATTTTGTTTTGGATTACGCCTTGGAGAAGAACACCAACGGCTGGAGAGACATACGTTTTGCGTAGACAAACTAATAAGAATAATGTGGACACTGATAGTGATAATTGTATCTATGTTTTGCAAGATATATTTAAATTATACTGAAGGCAATTACAAATTATTTTGAGAGATATAATTGCGGTCTAATCGGTTTATAGTCCAGATTTTGTAATGCAAAACATTTCCCATCTGAGGTTACTTTACAAGAAACAACGGTATTCGCATTGTGTTGTCCCTAGGGAAAAAATAATTTGTCATGATGATACAAAATTTATTTTTCAGCGCACTGAATCAAGGACTCACTTCATACTATCGAACAGTTAAAGAGATATCAAAGAATTATTTCAATAATACTCCTTTGTACAATGCAGCATTTGCTACAGTCAGTTTTACTCTTTATATGCATCTTGTAGAATTACGACCACAGGCGATTCTAGTTTCAATAAAACTCCTGCAGCTGATCTGCCGTATGTGTACCCACCCAACAACCATCGCTAGACTAAGACTCGCCCGTTTTGACGATGCTTATCAGTCACCAAGAGCGATGTTTCGCAGCGGGCTTAACAGCAACTTGCTGGAATTGGACGTTAGTCTGGGATCTACAGCTCACTTCATGAGCTATATACGGGAAGTTTCGATAATGGCACTTAACCGGGCGGGCCATTATTCTGTTCTGAATGGCGCGTTCTGTACTGTAGTTTGCAGTGTGTCTCTGCGGTTCCTCCGTCGATCTCGGCGCTGCCGCGACGCGGAGCTGTTCGGTTCAGCCAGAGGATACTGAACACTAGCGTCTAACATTAGTCACAACTGTGGCGAGGGTGGGTATGGAAGGCCAAACAGTGGCGCAACTCCCTGCCTCGCAGCTTCCGGCGGGCGGACCGCTTTAAAGTCGTGAGGATAATGCGCTTTAGATTAAAGCCGACCTGCTCTTAGGGCCGGCTGCACGAGCCGCCTCCAACAGTGCTGGGTACCACCTTCCTGCAGCCGTCTCTTATCATTGTCATCACTGCGTTCCGCCTCGACTGCTGAATATATTGCCTCTCTAACGTACTTCATTGCTGCACCCACACAACACTATACTGATGGCTGGACTAGTTGTTTGAGATGTCAGACTTTGACATAACTGATTCTTTTTTTCTTCTATTTATATAAATTCACCGGGACCTTGGCTACGACTATTCATACAATAAACCAGAAAACAAGCAACAAAAACCACTACTCGAAAATCTGTAGGTGCGGCATAAAAGTGCCTCATATGCCGAAAAGTAAAGACCATGCAGTCTTGAAAGGACATGTAGGCGAGAGGAGACACAAAAAATTGATAAGTAAGGTGTTGGCTAAAAGGCCAATGGTTCGATAGTTCACTACCTATAGGTTTTTTTTTGAGTCATCAGTCTTGTGAGTCGCTTGATGTACGTGCCAACCTACTTATCTCAGAATAGCACTTGTAACCTAAGTCTTCAATTACAATGAAGAGCCATACAAACTGATATAACTGCCTTATATCCCCGCGAGCACCCAGAAGAGTCGCAACACGACGTGGAGTGGACTCGACTAATGTCTCCAGTAGTGCTGGAGGGAATTGACATCACTAATCCTGCACGGCTCTCTATAAAACCGTAAGAGTTCGAGAGGGTGGAGATTTCTTCTGAACAGCATGCTCAATAATGTTCATGCCTGGGGAGTCTGGTGGACAGCGGAAGTTTCTAAACTCGGAAGAGCCACTCTGTAGCAGTTCTGGACGTGTGGGGTGTCGCATTGTCCTACTGAAATTGCCCAAGTCCGTTGGAATACACAATGGACATGAATGAATGCAGGTGATCAGACAGGATTCTTAGGTACGAGTCAACTGTCAGAGTGGTATCTAGACGTACCAGAGGTCTCATATCACTCCATCTGCACTCGTCCAACACTATTACAGAGCCTCCACCAGCTTGAACAGTCCTCTGCTGATATGCAGGGTCCATGGATTCATGAGGTTTTCTCCATTCCCGTACACGTCCATCCGCTCGATACAGTTTGAAATGAGAGTCGTCAGACCAGGAGACATGTTTCCAGTCATCAACAGTCCATTGTCGGTGTTGACGGACCCAGGCGAGGCGTAAAGCTTTGTGTCGTGCAGTCATCAATGGTACACGAGCGGGTCTACGGCTCCGAAAGCCCATGTCGATTATGTCTCGTTGAATGATTCGCATGATGACACTTGTTGATGACCCGGCATTGAAATATGCAGCAGTTTGCGGAAGGGTTGCACTTCTGTCACATTGATCGATTCTCTTCAGTCGTCGCTGGTCCCGTACTTGCAGGATATTTTTCCGGCCGCTGCGATATCGGATATTTGATGTTATACCGGATTCCTGATGCTCACGGTACACTCGTGAAATGGTCGTACGGGAAAATCTCCACTTCATCGCTACCTCGGAGATGCTGTGCCCCATCGCTGGTGCGCTGACTATAGCACGAAGTTCAAACTCAGTCAAATCTTGATAACCTGCCATTGTAGCAGCAGTAATCAAACAACTGCGCCAGACACTCGTTGTCTTATATAGACGTTGCCGACCGCTTTCTGCCTGTTTGCACATCTCTGTATTTGAATATCCATGCCTGTACCAGTTTCCTTGGCGCTTCAGTGTATTCGCTACCATGGAAGTTATTCCCTGACTCCTTAACGGATTTCCTCTCATCCTGTCCCTTCTCCTACTTAGTGTTTTACACACATTCCTTTAGTCTCCGATTCTGTGCAGAACTTCCTCATTCCTTACCTTATCAGTCTACTTAATTTTCAACATTCTTTTGTAGTGCCACATCTCAAACGCTTCGATTCTCTTTTGTTCCGGTTTTCCCACAGTATATGTTTCACTACCATACAATGCTATGCTCCAAACGTACATTCACAGAAATTTCTTCCTCAAATTAAAGCCTATGTTTGATATTAGTAGACTTCTCTTGGCCTGGAATGCCCTTTCTGCCGGTGCTAATCTGCTGTTGAAGCCCTCCGTACTCCGTCCGTCATGGGTTGTTTTGCTGTCTACGTACCACAATTCCTTAACTTTACGTACTTCGTGATCACCAGCCCTGGTGTTAAGTTTCTCGCTGTTCTCATTTCTGCAACTTCTCATCACTTTCGTCTTTCTTCGATTTACAATCCATATTTTGTACTCATTGTACCGTTCATTCCATTCAACAGTGTCGAGTAATTCTTCTTCACTTTCACAGAGAAAAGTAATGTCATCAGCGAATCTTATCATTGATGGTCTGTTGCCTTTATTGTTACAATTATTAAAATATTGTATGACAAGTTAAAAATTTTGGTAACGGCATGTTATATTCAGGGGGGGGGGGAGGGGGCTAAGGGAGATTGTAGAAAAATATGATCCTCCCCAGAATCAAACCATGAAACCAGACCTGCTGAGAGACAATACTGTGAATGTTTCAAGAGGAATGCATATTATATTAATAAGCTATGTGAGGAATGAAATTCTCCACATATCGATTTCAATATTAGGCATAATAGTGCTTACGAATATTTATGTCTGTCATTTACCTGTACATCAGCTCGTAAGGACATTGGTTGTTTGCGTGGCAGAATGCACGAACATTTTGAAACAACGATGAATGTGTCACAAAATGTCATTTAAAGAATTTGGTTTGTTTCCCGTACACAATCTCAGTGCAGATTAACGGAAATCATTTCAGTAAATACCTTGTTGATATTTTAAGATTTGATGGCACAGTTGTAGCTAGACTATTTTCTTCGAAGCTTACAGCTCGTCCGTAGGTTGCAGTTTCTCGAGAGATTGTGTATGGAAATCTCATAATAGTTCATTTGTGTACCAGACGTCCGGCAATGTGTTCCGCTCGTGTAAATGCAATATTGAGGGCATTCATTGTGGGCTCAGCAAAAGCAACATTGGTCCATTAATGGAAAAATGTTTACAGAAGTATTCTCGACGCAGATTCATCTGGTGCAGATGAAGATACCAGTTTAATCATGGAAACATCGTGGATGGTGACCATTCTCTTCACGACAGGAAAATGATGTGAGAATGCATTCTGTTGTATGGACGTGTAGAACTTCACTTCGCCACTGTTGGCCGAATAAATGCTATTAAGGTCCAGGCAAGAGGAACATGTAAGGCGCTTCAAGGTTGCTATTCGCGCTAAATTCTTCATTTAGAAAGATAATGCTCACCCTTATGAAGATGCTCTGGTGAATTGATATCTCATAGGTTAAATTGTACACTGGTTAGAATGGCCAGTGATATATCTCGATCTGAATGCTACATGGGTGTGATGTACTGAAAAGAACAATAGAAGCCTATTTGCAATACCAAAAACCTTTTAACACCTCTGCACAAACGTTATAAGTAGGACTGAATGTAGATAGAGTAAGAAACCTCAACAGACATAAGCCTATTTCAAACATAAGTAAAATTACATATGGCACCGTATGTCCTCCGCCACTACCACTGTTATACTGAAGTGGTGGAGGACATACTGTGCCATATGTAATGTTACTTATGTTTGAAACAGGCTTATGTCTGTTGAAGTTATTTTATTGGTCTTGACGCAGCCTCTGGGCTAAGACATTTTTCATTTATTAGTGTGTATGACTTCTGAAGAAGGCTGTACTATTGTAGCAGAAACCATGATCAAGGTTTAAAATAAACATAATTTAGTGCAACTGTGGGCTGTTTTTCATTCAAGACAATTTCGTAACTGTTGCTGTTGTCGCTGCCATGATGAAAATAATGTTATTTATTATAATTAGTTTTATTTCCACAAAATAAACTGATTTTCGAGCGCAGCTGGAATGATTGTAGTTATCTT
Organism: Schistocerca piceifrons; assembly: GCF_021461385.2. NCBI lineage: Eukaryota > Metazoa > Arthropoda > Insecta > Orthoptera > Acrididae > Schistocerca > Schistocerca piceifrons. The sequence continues at coordinate 212,318,478 of NC_060138.1, forward strand.
TTTATAAAACTTACTCCAAAACAACGACTGTAACTAAGATAAGAAAACAAAAAAAATTCTCGTTAAATTAGTTATTATTTTGTGACAAATAGAAAACTGACGGGCAGACTTTTACTCGGGTATGTTTGTGCACTCCTTTACCACGCGGTGCGTGGATGGTGCGCAGGCGACTAGGATCTGAGGCGCTTACAAAACAACAGCATTTCCGGGTAGCAGACTTTGAACTGTTTGCATGAGGCCGCACAGTAGAAGTGTCCGCTTCTCCTATCTCTTCCCCGCTCCCCCGCCATTCAGCTAAGTTGGTGCAGAGTGTTTTCTCACATTCAGTAACTGGGCAGGTGGGATGGTCCATCTCGCCAATCGAGTTATTTGTTAGCAATTCTCATTGCTGTTGCATTATGTCCTCGGTTCCACCTTTAAAAAAAATGCCGAGGAATTTTCATTTCTAAAAGCAGTCTCGCATAGCGCTTAATTCAGCCAGTATATGAACACAGTGCCTCATGTCGAATTTTAATTCTTGTTGTCATCTTTATCGTCTACTGCATTAATATCTCCGACGGTACATATGAACAGCACGCCGTCTTTCCTACATAAACCCGTGACACTTGTGAATCCTCCTTTAATGATGTTGACTGATGAGTTGCTTTGTTCGCATCTTCTTTCAAATGTTCTGTTGTTATGGAAGAAATTAGGGTTTTGTTATTTTTTGCGGGATATACATGTCTTTGAACGCGTAACTGCTTCAATTACATATTTTGTACACTGTTATATAGCACAAAGTTCGCAGATTTTATGTAGTTACATATTCTGTTTCTTTATATGTACCTACAAAAAAAACTAAAATGTCAGCGAATTACACTGTAATGGCCCTTATTTCAGATTACACATTTTCACATATTTTGAGTTATAATACATAATTCACACTATGCTACATAATTGTACGTATTTCGACGTTATTGTGGAGTTGCACATTTTTATAAGTCCCCTACATTTTCATTACATGGCAAGAAGGAAAAAAAATTAAGTTTTATTATTGTGTTTCTCATACCGTCGTCAAGCCCTTTAAACTAATAGAGTTAAATGCAGAAAATCAGTGTGGACAACAATGACTCATTTTAAATACTTTCCTTTCTTGTTCAGAAGCGCTTCACAATACGTAAGAGTCAGTTGCATTTAAGTTAACTATATTACAAATTCGTTGTCATCGAAGCTGAAACATGGATTTCTATCACTGATGGTAAAGTAGTGAACCTCCAAGCTTGTGATTAACGTACAGGACGTACGACGTAACAACATCTACGAAGAAATCCGTTTATTAAGACAAAACAATGGATTTCTTTAAAGAAATAGGTTGTACCTACACAGCTGCAGGGATAGCCTACATCATCTAATAGCGAATTTTACGAAGAGCTGTATTTTTCACTGGTTGTGGAGAACATACCGTGGAACAAACTTCAGATACCTGAATTTAAACATTTCTTTCAGAAATACTACAGCCGCAACGTTCCCGAGTCCACTCTCAGGAAGAACTATCTGGATTCTTGCTATCTTAACATATTAGAAAAAATCAGGGCTGACATTGGCAAATCACCTATGTAGATCTCTGTTGATGAGACTACGGATGCTGTAGGTCGTTTCATCGCTAATGTAATTGTAGGCAAGTTGGACTCTGAAGCGGCATCTAAACCATATTAAATTTTTTGTAAACCTCTGTAGGCAGCAATTGGCCAACAATTACTAGACTCATTAATAATGTACACAAGGTACTATGTTCAGATGTCGTAAATGGAAGAGAGGATCCTGATGATGTACACAGATGCACCTCAATACATGGTGAAAGCGGGGAAATCGCTTAATGAATTTTTATCCTAACTTAGTGCATGTTACATGTACAGCTCAAGCACTGCAACGAGTGGTAGAGACCGTCAGACATCAGTTCCCAGAAGTAAATACACTAATATCAACAATGAAGAAGGTTTTCTTGAAATATCCTTGTCATGTACAACGCTACAAGCAGCAGCTACCTGATGCACCTCTGCCAGTGATAATGACGAGCGCAACATGGACTTTTTGCAGTGATTTCCAACGGTAAGCACTTTGAAGCTGTAAAGTCAATGATGGAGAACTTTTCTTCTGATCCTTCAGTGTCTTTGAATAAATCTTGTCAGCATTCAACAGTTTTAAAGTATTCAGTTCAGTTTCATACATCGCAAGTCACTTTAGCTGAATTCCCGACAGTAGGAAGAAAATGAGGCTTCAAGTATGTCTCTCCAAGAGGCTGTGGAAATAATGAAAGATGCAGTTCGGAAGGCTAGTGCTGTACCAAGTGAAGTGGGTAGTATAATTTCCAGTAAACTGCCATCTGTTCTGAACAATAACACTGGATATTCAAATCTTGTTATTTTGTCTGGCTTATTTAATGATGAAATTGTAGGACTCCCTGTGAATAATACTCCCAGCGCAATCCCTCTGTATGAATATGCTCTGTTGGCTTCTTGGGAAATCGAGCGATCTTTCTCTATTTATGAAAAGACACAGGCAAACAGAAGACTGCGTATGACAACGATAAATTTGGAAAAGTGTATTACAATTAACTGTGTATCCCGTTCCACTGTGACTTAAATGCTTGAATAGAAGACACTTGTACTTCAGTGGTTTACAGCAGAAGTGAACCGATTAAGAATTAACATAGGCATTTGACTACCTATCTATGAACTTATATTTTCTAGCAAAGAAATAATATTTTGGATTTTACATATAATTGCTTGATTACACATTTGTTTCCATATTTCACGAATTTTGGTCCCATGTTTACACATATTCATTAATTTGATATTATATTAAATCCGGATTCTACTTATGAGTTAACATCCCTTTCAAGACGCAGGCTCTCATTTCTTGATTTTATTTCACTTTCGGATCCTAATGTAATTTCCCGTGGGGTCCTGGGCTAAAGGAACATGATGTTTACACAGAGAATTTAAGTGCAATGAAATTTCAGAAAGATAGGTACACGCAACTGTAGGTGACCATTATGAGTGATACCAGTATAGACATGGAGCAGCTGCTTTCTTGCCCAAATAGTCACAAAGATAATTGGGGTTGTAAGGGAACAGGGAATCCTTAGGCTTTATTTGGCTTGATATTGAGACACTATGGGAAATGGAAGCAAAATCAATTTTTGTGGGTTGTTTTAACAAACTGTTGCGGCCAGTTGATTGTTTGATGAGCAATAGCGAGAGCTTAGCGAGGACAGGAAGAATTCCCTAGGGTTGGGTCGTTGGATCAGAGGAACCGTGGGGCAGCAAAGCTCTCCGTCAAAGGATGAGCTTGATTGCAGCATTCGCTTCGTCTCCGCTCTTCAGCACTGCTGTTAAAGTGCGCACGTCTAAAAGGCAGTAAGGAGACTGAAATAAAATTCTGGAAAAGAAGTAGAAGTTCGGAGTTCGCAGACGATAAAACTCTTCTGTCCGGATGTAAGGAAGACAAACGCAAAAATTCCGGGCAGATTAAAACTGTGTGTCAGAGCGGAACTCGAACCCGGACCCTCTCCTTTTTCAAGCACATGCTCTTACTCGACTGAGGTATCCAGGTCATCTCACGATTCTCCCCACAGCCATCTTTCTGGCAGTACCCATCTCGTACAATCCACACTTCCATTTTTTTTGCTTTAGTAACCTTTTTTAGCAACGTTTCAAAAGTTTTGGAGAGGTACTGTCGGCAGTATTACTGTGAAAGTGACTCCTGCCTTGTGCCGGGGTAGGTTCATTCCATATTCCTAGATTTCCAGATAAGTTTTGACACAGCGCATCCCTGCAGATTGTGATCCGAGATCCGAGGGTACGGATTAGTTTCCCAGGTAAGTAAGTAGCTCAAAGTCTTCTTAAGTAATAAAACTCAGTACGTCGTCCTCGATGGTTAGTGTTCATCAGAGACTAGTATAACGACAGGAGTGATCTTACAGACTGGGTGAGCAGCGAACTGCGGCTATTTGTTGATGACGCTGTCGAATGGTCGACTTCAGTTTATTGGTAGAATAGTAGCAAAGTGTATCACATCTATAAAGGCGACCGCATAGAGAACTCTAGTGCGACCCATTCTTGACCACTGCTCGAGGGTTTGGGTTCCCCATGACATCAGATTAGAGGAAGACGTCGAAGCAATACAGAGGCTTGCTGCTAGATATGTCACCGATAGTACCGATCAAAACGCGAATGTTACGTAGATGCTTTTTAAATCAAACTGCAATCCCTGGAGGAAGACGACGTCATTTCGTGGAACACTATTGAGAAAATGTTCAGAATCGACGTTTGGAGCTGACTGCAGAAAGCTTCTACTGCCGCCAACGTGCGTTTCGCATAGGAATCACGAAGATAAGATAAATTACGGCTCGTACAGAGGCATACAGACTGTCGTCTTTCCCTCGCTCTAATGGCGAGTGGAACAGAAAAGGTAACCAACGAAGTACCCCCCACCATGCACCATACGGCGACTTACGAAATATGTATGTAAGTGTAGACAACGAAGCATCTGTACTCGAAAGGCACAGGTTCCGGGTTCGAGTCTAGGTACATCACACAGCTCTAAACTCCCAGAACGTTTCATAACTACACTCACTCCCCTGCTAGACGGACAACACATTTAAATCGATATATGAGTTAAGAATACACAGACCAAAGATGAAGATGATCAATAACAGTAGAAAGATGTGTTAGGAGAAGTGAAAGAATTCTTCCATCCAGGAAGTAAGAAAACACAAGAGAGCCAAAGGAGGAAATACATATTAAAAGTGTATTTTCAAAGTAAAAAAAAGCTTTCTCCAATAGGGGAAAATGATATGAGCATATGGCATCGTTGGCCGGGAGGCATCTATTCGGGGAAGTTCGGCCGCCAAGTGCAAGTCTTATTTCATTCGACGCCACACTGGGAGACTTGCGCGCCGGAGATGAAAATGAAATGATGATGGGGACAACAACCAGTCCCCGAGGGGAGAAAATCTCCAACTCGGCCGGGAATCGAGCCCGGGTCCGCTTGCATGGAAGACGAGCATGTTACCACCCAGCTAAGCACGCGGAGCTTGCTCCAACCCGGTCGGGAGTCGAACCCGGTCCCTCTTGCATGGGAGGCGAGCACCTTACCGCTCAGCTAAGCACGCGGAGATCTCTACTGCCATTAAATACTGACATGGCAAAATTAGTGTCAGCAACTACTGTAAGAATTCTGATGCGGTTTCATTAATAGATCGACTGACACTTTTTTGGTTCTTCAGTCTTCTGACTGGTTTGATGTGTCCCGCCACGAATAATTATCTTGTGTCAACCTTTTCATCTCGAAGTAGTAACTATAACATACGTCCTTAATTATTTGTTGAATGTATTCCAATCTCTGTCTTTCTCTGCAGTTTCTACACCCTATAGTTCCTTCTAGTACCATGGAAATCATTGCGTGATGTCTTAGCAGATGTCCTACCATTACGACCCGTCTTATTGTCAATGTTTTTCGTTTATTCGTTTCCTTGCCGATTCTGCGGAGAACCTTCTCATTCCTTACTCTATCAGTCTACCTAATTTTCAACATTCTTCTATTGCACCACATCTCAAATAATTCGCTTCTGTTCCGTTCTGGCTTTCCAACAGTCCATGTTTCACTACCATACAGTGCTATGCTCCAAACGTACATTCATCGAAATTTGTTTCTCAAATTAAGGCCTATGCTTGATACTAGTAGACTTTCCTTCGCCATGAATGTCCTTTTTGTCAATTCTAGTCTTCTTTTATGTCATCCCTCGTCCTTCCGTCATCAGTTATTTTTCTGCCTAGGTAGCAGAATTCCTAACTTCATCTACCTCGCTATCACCAATTCTGATGTTAAGTTTCTCCGTGTTCTCATTTCTATTACTTCTCATCACTGTCGCATTTCTTCTATTTACTCTCAGTCCATATTCTGTGATCATTAGTCTGTTCATTCCATTCAATAGATCCTGTAATTCTTCTTCACTTTCACTCAGGACAGCAGTGTCATCAGCGAATCTTATCTTTGATATCCTTTCACCTTGAATTTTATTACCAATCTTGAACCTTTCTTTTACTTCCGTCATTGCTTCTTCGATGTATGGATTGAACATCTGGAGTGAAAGACTACATCCCTGTCTTATACACTTTTAAATCGGAGCACTCCGTTCTTGGTCTTCAACTCTAATTGTTCCCTCTCAGTTTTTGTACATATTGTATATTACCACTCCTTCCCTATAGGTTACCCTTATCTTTCTCGGAATTTCGAACATCTTGCACACTTTTCCATTATCGAACACTTTTTCGTGGTCAACTCATCCTACGAACGTAGCTTGATCTTTCTTTAGTCTTGCTTCCATTACCAACCGCAGCGTCAGAACTGCCTCTCTGGTGCCTTTACCTTTCCTGAAGCCAAACTGATCGTCGTCTAATACGTCCTCAGTCTTCTTTTCCATTCTTCTGTATATTATTCTTGTCAACAACTTGGATGCTCGAGGTGTTAACCTGACTGTGCGATAATTCTCGCACTTGTACGCTCTTGCAATTTTCGGAATTGTGCGGATGATGTTTTTCCGAAAGTCAGATGGCGTATCACCATATTCAAACATTCTACACAGCAACGTAAATAGTCGTTTTATGGCCATTTCCCACAATGACTCTACAAATTCTGATCAAATGTTATGTATCCCTTCTTCCTTATTCGATCTGAAGTCCTCAAAAGAGAGGTAATGTGAGGATGTTAGTAGTTCGTGCCAGAGTTATAACTGATATGTCACAGAGCAAGAAAATACGTCAGCCAAGGAAAAATAATGTCCGTAAGCAGAAGAGAGGAAAAAACTGAGTTCTCTCACTGATTGTTACCCATGCTGTCGCAAACCCACTGCGTGCCAAACTGCACTCTAGATGTATTCCCTGACGCTGACTAGAAAAAATTTTGCTAAGAATTGCTGTGCTCTACTCATTTGTCTAGTAATCAGCGACGAGTACAGGTGATTCGGCCACGTTTTCCTCTTGTAACCAGGTAAATACTGGACTGGTTGTCACGTACTGCGTCAGATATACACTACGAAACCAGTTAGAAAACGTTATCACACTTGAACATGAGATCTACACCAGCCTCAGACAGATGGGTTACACACATTCCTTCATGAGGCGAGACGTATGGGTGGAGAGGGGAAAATGGCGTCAGGGAGGCCATCCAGTCACCAAATGTCACTAAAACTGCCAAACCCGATATGACAAAGCCGACCCCGTGGAGAAATGGGAAAAGGGAAGAGGAAAACAGAGCAAAGGAGGAATAAGTATCGCGGATAACTCCTTACTGTAACAGAGACTTTATGTTATGTTAACCGGGGACCTAGAAACGAAGGAGAGGCTCCGTCCCCGCCGCAGCCGCAGTGGTCCACAACCCCACGACGACTACCGCAGTCCACCCCTCCGCCGCCCCACACCGAACCCAGGATTATTGTGCGGTTCGGCCCCCAGTGGACCCCCCCCCCCCCCCCCAGCCCCCAGGGAACGTCTCACACCAGGCGAGTGTAACCCCTATGTTTGCGTGGTAGAGTAACGGTGGTGTACGCGTACGTGGAGAACTTGTTTGCGCAGCAATCGCCGACATAGTGTAGCTGAGGCGGAATGAGGGGAACCGGCGCGCATTCGCCGAGGCAGATGGAAAACCGCCTAAAAACCATCCACAGACTGACCGGCACACCGGACCTCGACACAAATCCGCCGGGCGGATTCGTGCCGGGGACCGGCGCTCCTTCCCAACAGATACTTTAGTCATCAATAGTATATTCTCCTTCACTATTTACAACAGTCTGCTATTCCTGGGGTAACTTTCTATTCCGCGACTGTAGAAATCACGTAGTTTCGAAGCGATGAACTCGTCGACCCACGTTCAGAGCAAATTTTCATCCGGAAAGGAAGTTCCTTGAAGGTTGTTCGATAAACAGCGGAAAATGTGAAAATGAAAATCTGAGGGCGCACGATAAGGTGAATAAGGTGGGAGCGGAATGACTTCCCAGCCCAACTCCTGTATCGTGGTTTTCGCTAGTCAAGCAGATGTGGACGGGCGTTGTCGTGAAGTTCCATCGCTTCACACAGTCTTCTTGGTCGTTGTTTTTGGACTGGTTCTGCAAGACATCTCAGATGTTCACAACAAATGTCAGCAGTGATGGTTAACGTCAGGTAAGCAACTAGGGGCGATCAGAAAGTTTCCGTTTGAGGGTGCTGCTGCAGCCTATATGCTACCTAGCGCGACTCCGATGCTGGTGCATAAGCACCGACATGAAGACAAGAGGTTAGTGTGTCCCTGGAATGGAAACTTTTCGATCGCCCCGTATATATCCTCCACCTCCTCCTCCTCCTTCGTGTGAACAGACCTCGTCTGAACAGGCCTCTGAAGGCCCAACGGTACCAACCGACCGCTCTGTCACCCTCAGCCGATATCTTTCTACTGGGCCAGCAGTGCGAACTGAATTATTCATAACACTACATAAAAATTATTGTCAGTTATACTTGAAGTGAAGAGTCTTGTATCTGTATATACACTCATGAGATTCCTGTGAAAGTGGATTGTACAAAATTAAGTAATTCGTCTTTTCTGTATTATAATAAAGCAAGCAAACATCGTCTGAACAGGCCATCAAGGCCCATCGGTACCGACCGCCCGCCGTGTCATCCTCGGCTCTTAGGCGTCACCGCATGCGGATATGGAGGGGCATGTGGTCAGCACACCTCTCTCCCGGCCGTTGTCTGCTTTCGTGATCAGATCCGCTACTTCTGAATCAAGTAGCTCCTCTATTGACCCCACAGGGGATGAGTGTACCTCGCTTGTCAACAGCGCTCGCCAGACACGAATGGTCACTCATCCAAGTACTAGCCCAGACTGACAGTGCTTAACTTCGGTGGTCTGACAGGAACTGGTGTTACCAGAGCGGCTCTGCCATCGGCCTCTACGCACTGAGGTGATAAAAGTCATAGAACACCTCCTACTATCGTCGGACTTCCTTTCACCCGGTGTAGTGCAGCACTTCCAAGTGGCATAGACTCAACATGTAATTAGAAGTCTCCTGAAGAAATATTCAGTTATGCTATATCTATAGCCGTCCACAATTGCAAACGGGTTAAGGTGAAAGATTTTGTGCTCGAACTGACCTCTCAATTATGTCCCATAATGTTCGATGGGATTCATGTCGGGCGATCTGAGTGGCCAAATCATTCGCTCTAACTGTCCAGAATGTTCTTCAAACCAGTCGTAAGCAGTTATGGTCCGTTGACACGGCGAATTGTCTGCTAAAATAACACCGTTGTTTGGAAACATGAACTCCACGAATGGCTTCGAATGGTCCCCAAGTAGTCGAGCATAACCAGTTTCAATCAATGATCAGTTCAGTTGGACGAGAGGATCCAGTTCATTTCATGTAAACACAGCCCACACCATTATGGAGCCACCACCAGTCTACACAGCGCCTTGTTGACAACTGCGGCTTCGTGGGGTCTGAGCGACACTAGAACTCTACCATCAGCTCTTGCAAGTAAAATCGGGTTTCATCTGACCAAGCTACGGTTTTCCAGTCGCCTATGATCCTGGTCACGAGCCCAGAAGAGGCACTGCAGGCGATGTCGTGCTGTTAGCAAAGGTACTCGCGTAGGCCGTCTGCCGTCATACACATTAACGCCATATTTCATCGCACTCTCCAAATGGATACGTTCGTCGTACGTCCCACATTTATTTCTACAGTTATTTCAGCACTACTGCTTGATTGATATCACTGACAACTCTACACAAAAGCCGCCGCTCTAAGTCGTTAAGCGAAGGCCAGCGGTGAGAGAGAACGCCTAAAATTCGGTATTCTCGGCACACTCTTGACACTGTGGACCTCGGACTATTGAATTTCCTAACGATTTCCGAAATAGAATGTCCCATGCGTCTAGCTCCAACTAGCACACCGTGATCAAGCACTATTAGTTTCCGTTGTGCGGCCATAGTCACGTCGGAAACCTTTTCACACGAATCATTGAGTAAAAATGACAGCTCTGCCAATACATTGCCCTTTTATATCTTGTGTACATGATTCTATCGCCATCTGAATACATGCATATAGCTACCCAATGATTTTGGTCGCCTTGGTGTGTACCCAGTTGAAATTTACTAGTTTTCTATCTTCACTCATGTAAAAGATATAGTTTTGTGAAATCAGATGCGTTAAGGCACGATATATCGAGCCGGTCGATTTCTGGAGCGGTCTTAGCTCTTAGGTAAAGGATAGCTCGCAACACATTCTGTTTACTCGCGCGGTGGATGAGCGCTGGGCGAGTGCTGGTGACGCGCGCTGCGAGGGCGGCTGCCGACGTCAGAGAGTTGAAAGCTCCCCCAGCCAGGCTGGCGAGCGCCGAGCGCCGGGCAGATATTAATGAAGGGCCGGCGAGCAGGTGGTTCGTGTGTGGCAGCACGCGTCGGTCGGCAAATATTTGGCGAGCGCGGCGCGGCGCTGCGGGCCCCTACCGGCAGAGAGGCCGCTGCCCGCCACACAGCCTGCTCGCTTACACCCAGCTCACGACGGCCAACGCTGCGGTAGTTACACCGCACCCGCCTGGCCCAACTTCCTGCCACTAACTTTCATATAACGTGCGGTAAGGTGTCCGAAGTAGTGACAAGAAGAGAGTGGCGGGGGAAAGGCGTCAAAAATGGAAGGTATAACTGAATCGATAGTTTGAAGATGAGAACGATCCAAAATATCATTTGTGGGAAATACAAGAAACTTCCTCCTGCTCTTATTTTTAATTTTGCCTCAACGAAATATTGATATGAGCTTCTTTGCTTTAAACTGCTATGTCAGGACCTTGACTACATGAATTGGATTGTCCCGAAGGATGCATCACTAAGTTAAAAACCGAGAACTTGTTCCCTTCCTCAAACTGGTTATGAATTAGGCATTAAAACTTCTTATTACAACATGAGAAACAGTTATATTTTCATAGAAGTTTCATAACAGATCGTATACAGGAAATGTCTATCTTATACACAGGTTTTTCTGTGGAATTTACCATGCAAATCATTACTGTCCCTCATTTTTATTTTTATTTGTAGTAATTATTGTTGCTTTTGTCAACACCTCCTCATAAACTGGTCGGTACACATACGGAATGTGTGTAACTATTTTGCATACATCCTCGATCTTCTTGTGCTGTAGTGGAATTTTCCCACTGTTACCCATTTCTGTTGGAATGTGGGGCACTCTCGTTGTTTTGCTGCAAGAAAGTGTTGTTTACCACACCATCAATGAATTCAGATGCGTTTAAATAATCTTTAGGTAAGAAGTATAGTAACTGCTGTATTTGTAAATCGAAAATAAGGACTTTCAAGGGACCTATTTGCTGTTGTTGTTGCCAAATTAACACACTTTTAAACCAGCTAGAATAGTTATTATATAACTATCATTCATTCACCTTTAATGAAGAATATCCGAACTCATAAATCACACATTAAAGACAATCATGAGGTTTGAAGCAACTGAACAGCAGACACGAACACCAGCTGCTAGAGCGACCACAGCGTTAAGACTGGACGAACTCGAAACTTGGATATGTTCCCTTCTTCAAGCTAAAAAATATTTTCAAGTTCAAATGATTCAAATGGCTCTAAGCACTATGGGACTTAACATCTGAGGTCATCAGTCCCTCAGACTTAGAACTACTTAAACCTAACTAACCTAAGGACATCACACATATCCATGCCCGAGGCAGGATTCGAACTTGCGACCGTAGCAGCAGCGCGTGAAGCGCCTAGAACCGCAGCGTCACAGCGGCCGGCTTTTCAAGTTCGATTAAGCGGGCACGTGAGTGGTTTTCATTCCATTTTTATAGCTCACGATGGGCATATGTTAAAACAAGTTTGGTGAAAAAAATGACTTTTTGGCGCTTGTTTCCTTCTTCAAACTACCTATACAGTTTCAGGCAAATATTCCCTTTATGCAGACAATAGAAAAGATTGAACACTACATGCATCCGGAAATGCTTGATTTCCGAGTTATGGTCTTTAGAGCGTGATACTCACTTTTGCACGCCGTGCAGGAACACTCCCACTCACGAACGATGACGGTTCGCGCAGGTCGTGGCACGGACGGAGATTACCGTTTGGGGGTTCCAAGCGACAGTTGCGGTACGCTACTTGATGGGCTCTGTGCCGTACCGGACGAAAATACATTTGTCAGTACGCTGGCGAGTTCTTTTACTTTATTCCGGGAGGAGATCAAATGAATACTACAGGATGAAAATTATTTAAACAGACAAACTCTGGGAGTTTGCACGCGACTCCGAAATAATTATTCTTCTCTAATGTCATGTTTTCCTGTGAGTATTTTTAAACCGGTAGAGTGACTTTTCTCTGAATAAAAATTAATTACAGTAACAGACTCTAGGAGGTTGCATGGGGCAATGGAAACACTTGTTCTAATTTTTTATCTGTGAGGGCAGAAAGTGACACAGACAAGTTTTAATTCTCTATTACCAAGAGACAAAAACATTAACACAAGTACTTCAGTTGTAGTACAGGTTCAAAAATGCCTCCATTGACTTGCAAACGCAAGTTACAGGGTGGGACATGTTCTGTCCAACAAGGTCAAAGGTTGCAGGACTTTCCTGAATTCCTACTGCTGCTGCTACTATCCGGGCAACGAGATCCTCTTCTGATTTAAAAAGGGTTTTGTAAACAAGACTGCATACCTCTAGTCACACAAAAACGTCCATAAGGGTCAAATAAGGAAACGAATAGTCTGGGTACAGGACCACTACTGCGCAGTTCCCTTTTCTCGGAACTGTCGGTTCAAGAATCAACGTCCAGGAGAACTGAAATGTACTGGCATTGAAGCAAGTGGCATGTAATCCAGCAACTGTGGCAATGATATTGTAAGGAAATCGTAAGACTACCTGTCATTTAATGTCCTAGGTACGACATATGGCCTAATTAAAAAGTCACCAATAATATATGCCCACACATTTGCCCAGAACCGCTTTGATGAGGGCGAGTATATGTGGCATGTGGCTTAACCACACTCGAAACGTGCGAATGGAGCACTGTCATACGCCTTATCGTATATGAGGTGCAATTCTTCCAGCTCCTGATCTGAGTACTTGTCGAACGCCAAACACAATATTCAATGCATCCTTCGCCTCGCATCCCCACCACGCCCGAAAGTTTCTTCATCTATAAACAGCACGGAGGGCCGAAATGTAGGGTCCATTTCACACTGTTTCATGAAACATTGGTAAAACCGTGCTCTGAGTGGATAATGGGTTTCACGTTGTGAACGGACTGAAGTAGATTCATAACTGCTCATCAAGGAAATTTATTACATTCCACTGACTGTTCCCCATGTTACACACAGTTTCACGAGTGTGAGAGCGATTACAGTTTCTACCGGATTAAAAAATACTCACCGATAATTGTAACATTAGAGAAAAATGTATTTTTTGTGTCCCGTTCAAACCGGTCGTGGTGGCCGAGTGGTTCTCGCTGCTTCAGTCCGGAACCGCGCGACTGCTTCGGTCGCAGGTTCGAATCCTGCCTCGGGCATGGATGTGTGTGATGTCCTTAGGTTAGTTAGGTTTAAGTAGTGCTAAGTTCTAGGGGACTGATGATCTCAGATGTTAAGTCCCATAGTGCTCAGAGCCATTTTTGTCCCGTTCAATCTCCCAGAGATTGTATTGTCGTCTTAAGTAACTTTCACCCCTTGTGTTGTTGTTGTGGTCTTCAGTCCTGAGACTTTTTTGATGCAGCTCTCCATGTTACTCTACCCTGTGCAAGCTTCTTCATCTCCCAGTACCTACTGCAGCCTACATCCTTCTGAATCTGCTTAATGTATTCATCTCTTGCTCTCCCTCTATGATTTTTACCCTCCACGCTGCCCTCCAGTACAAAATTGGTGATCCCTCAATGTCTCAGAACATATCCTACCAACCGATCCCTTCTTCTAGTCAAGTTGTGCCACAAGCAGAAACGACTTGCTGACATTTAAATCTATACTCGTTGTTAACAAATTTTTCTTCTTCAGAAACGCTTTCCTTGCCATTGCCAGTCTACATTTTATATTCTCTCTACTTCGACCATCATCAGTTATTTTGCTCTCCAAATAGCAAAACTCCTTTACTACTTTAAGTGTCTCATTTTCTAATCTAATTCCCTCAACATCACCCGACTTAATTCGACTACATTCCATTAGCCTCGTTTTGCTTTTGTTGATGTTCATCTTATACCCTCCGTTCAAGACACTGTCCATTCCGTTCAACTGCTCTTCCAAGTCCTTTGCTGTCTCTGAGAGAATTACAATGTCATCGGCGAACCTCAAAGTTTTTATTTCTTCTCCATGGATTTTAATACCTACTCCAAAATTTTCTTTTGTTTCTTTTATTGCTTGCTCAATATACAGATTGAATAACATCGGGGATAGGCTACAACCCTGTCTCACTCCCTTCCTTTCATACCCCACGACTCTTATAACTGCCATCTGGTTTCTGTACAAATTGTAGATAGCCTTTCGCTCCCTGTATTTTACCCCTGCCACCTTCAGAATTTGAAAGAGAGTATTCCAGTCAACATTGCCTAAAGCTTTCTCTAAGTCTACAAATACTAGAAACGTAGGTTTGCCTTTCCTTAATCTTTCTTCTAAGATAAGTCGTAGGGTCAGTATTGCCTCACGTGTTCCAACATTTCTACGGAATCCAAACAGATCTTCCCCGAAGTCGGCTTCTATCAGTTTTTCCATTCAAGTGTAAAGAATTCGCGTTAGTATTTTGCAGCTGTGACTTATTAAACTGATAGTTCGGTAATTTTCACATCTGTCAACACCTGCTTTCTTTGGGATTGGAATTATTATATTCTTCTTGAAGTCTGAGGGTATTACGCCTGTCTCATACATCTTGCTCACCAGATGGTAGAGTTTTGTCAGGACTGGCTCTCCCAAGGCTGTCAGTAGTTCTAATGGAATGTTGTGTACTCCGGGGGCCTTGTTTCGACTCAGGTCTTTCAGTGCTCTGTCAAACTCTTCACGCAGTATCATATCTCCCATTTCATCTTCATCTACATCCTCTTCCATTTCCATAATATTGTCCTCAAGTACATTGCCCTTTCACCCCTTATAATATATAAAATATTGTTTCACTTTATTATAACATACGCAAGACGAATTACTTAACTTCCTACAATCCATTTTCACAGCGCATGTAACTGTGACTGAACATTAACATGTCACTTCACACTGACAAGATACAATTCACTCGAAGCATAACTGATGATAATTTTTGTGTAGTATTCTGAATAACTCAATGTTCGCATTGTTGGCATAGTAAAGTAACGATGTTGTTGCCTTCGTCGATGATCGCAGATTGGGCTGAGCGGTCTTGTACTCGACTGTAAATAGAAGAGTCGATAGCGGGGCTTAACAAACTCTGAGTGTGCCTATGCCGGCGTCTATCATTCGTCTCTGTGATTAGAGCGACTATCCTATTAACCTCACTTATGCTTGCGTCGGGAGGTGTCACTCTTGCCCTGGCACATCGCTCTTCGGGCGACACCACACTTTCCGCTTGAAGAAACAGATTAACCTACAAATTGAGTCTTTGCTCGCTTATGTAGAATCTGTCGCTTATCCCCATCATCAGCCATGACAACTCGCAACAAGTGGGACAAGAATTCAATAAATAACTCGCAACGATCAGGATTAATGATCGCACTGCCTATGTTCACAGCAGGGAGTTCAGAACACTACTGGACGCCATTGGCTGTCGGAAAATGCGTGACGTCAGATGCGCAAAATTAGCCTAAGCTCGACTGCCGTCGTTTGTGACTCAAACTACAGTTAACAAGACAGAAGGTATTAACAGGACAGTCAAACTTGAGGCGAAGATTGCATTGTCTGTTGTGTTTGGCGATCGACAAGTATTCAAATCAGGTGCTGGAAAATTGCCCCTCATGTACGGTAAAGCGTACGGCAGTGCTCCATTCGCACATCGCTTATAATTAAAGCGCAGCTACTCGCGGAGGTCCAGGACTGGTTTTAATTACCGTATGGCAGCGAAACTTTGTAAATATGCTAATGTTTAACGCGGAACCGATTTCCGCTGGAAAACAAATTACACTACTGGCCATTGAAATTGCTACACCACAAAGATGACGTGCTACAGACGCGAAATTTAACCGACAGGAAGAAGATGCTGTGATATGCAAATGATTAGCTTTTCAGAGCATTCACACAAGGTTGGCGCAGGTGGCGACATCTACAACATGCTGACATGAGGAAAGTTCCAACCGATTTCTCATACACAAACAGCAGTTGACCGGCGTTGCCTGGTGAAACGTTGTTGTGATGCGTACCATCAGTGTTTCCGACTTTGATAAGGGTCGGATTGTAGCCTATCGCGATTACGGTTTATCGTATCGCGACATTGCCGCTCGCGTTGGTTGAGATCCAATGATTGTTAGCAGAATATGGAATCGGTGGGTTCAGGAGGGTAATACGGAAATCCGTGCTGGATCCCAACGGCCTCGTATCACTAGCAGTCGAGATGACAGGTATCTTATCCGCATGGCTGTAAAAGATCGTACAGCCACGTCTCGATCCCTGAGTCAACAGATGGGGACGTTTGGAAGACAACAACCATCTGCACGTACAGTTCGACGACGTTTGCAGCAGCATGGACTATCAGCTCAGAGACCATGGCTGCGACTACCCTTGACGCTGCAGCACAGACAGGAGCGCCTGTGATGGTGTACTCAACGAAGAAACTGGGTGCACGTATGGCAAAACGTCATTTTTTCGGATGAATCCAGGTTCTGTTTACAGCATCATGATGGTCGCAGCCGTGTTTGGCGACTTCGCGGTGAACGCACATTGGAAGCGTGTGTTCGTCATCGCCATACTGGCGTATCACCCGGCGTGATGGTATGGGGTGCAATTTGTTACATGTCTCGGTCACCTCTTGCTCGCATTGACGGCACTTTGAACAGTGGACGTTACATTTCAGATGTGTTACGATCCGTGGCTCTACCGTTCATTCGATCCCTGTGAAACCCGACATTTCAGCAGGACAATGCACGACCGCATGTTGCAGGTCCTGTACGGGGCTTTCTGGACACAGAAAATGTTCGACTGCTGCTCTGCCCAGCACATTCTGCAGATCTCTCACCAATTAAAAACGTCTGGTCAATGGTGGCCGAGCAACTGGTTAGTCACAATACGCCGGTCACTACTCTTGATGAACTGTGGTATCGTGTTGAAGCTGCATGGACAACTGTACCTGTACACGGCATCCAAGCTCTGTTTGACTCAATACCCAGGCGTATCAAGGTCGTTATTATGGCCAGAGGTGGTTGTTCTGGATACTGATTTCTCAGGATCGATGCACCCAAATTGCGTGAAAATGTAACCACATGTCAGTTCTAGTATAATATATTAATGAATACCGGTTTATCATCTGCATTTCTTCTTGGTGTAGCAACTTTAGTGGCCAGTAGTGTAGTTTCAATTGCGGCCACCAGGTGCAGATGGTGCGCTGAACACCGTTTGTATGACGTTATGACATTCATGCTGCCATTTTACAAGCTAAATGAACAGTATCACAGTCGAGTAGATGTACTGGGCGCTCAGTAAAACTGTTTTGTGTCAACGGCATTAATTACGGTGCTGCATTGAGGGAGTGTCACCGACTGAAAGCTTTGAGGAGTGGCCCGACGTCATTAATTGGTTTAAATACGGTATATGAATTCCGGAAACACAGGTGAACTTGGAGGTTCAGCTGACAGAGGAAGGTGTCCTATCGCGGTCGAAGTCATTGACGAGGTTGCTGTTGCTGTAACTCACCATGCAGGAATTGCCCTAGAGTAGTGCTAGCGCTGGTGCCATGTCACGAGAATTGTCCATCCCATGGTCAACAATACGGAAAGTTTTGCGGCGTTCTTTACAGTGGTAAACGAACAAGAACAAGGTGGTACAGAAACTGAAACCTCATTATCCGCAGCTCTTCGGTTTCTGGCGCGGTTCGAAGTTAATGACAAGTGTCTATGAAATATTCTACAGAGCAAAAAGGCACATTCTACGCTACAGGGTGGAGTGAATACACAGAACTGTCGAATTTGAGGTACTGCTAAATCATGTGTTGTGCATGAAGAGCCCTTGCACTCGCCGTATGTGACTTTGTGGTGAGGATTCACAAGCACCTTTACTCTCGGTCCATTTTTCTTTGAAGAGGGTGTACCCAGAGGTCCTGTCTGCACGTCATCGAGATGTCCTTGTACAGTACGTGAGATTTCTGCTTTGGAAGAGTGCAGCTGCGTGAAAACCACTGTTTTCATGCAAGATGAGGCAACAGTTCATATCGCTCGCCCAGTGAAATATCTGCTTAATGCAACCTTCCAAGAATTTCCTATATACAGACACTTTCCAGATATGTGGGCTGCAAGATCCCTTGGTTTGATCCATGCGACGTTTGGCTCTGGGGATATCTGAAAAAAACGCATTTCCCTGGGATACGTTCGGTCTCTACCGGATCTGAAGGCCAGTATACAGGAACACGTTGTTAGATTCCACCGGAACTGCTGAGAGCAATTATTGATCTCACCGTTTTGCGGATGCAGCATATCGTTGAGGTCTCCGGTGCTCATATAGAGCAAATTATGGAAGCGGCAGTTAATAATAAAATCAATAATACCTCTTTACGTCTTTCGCACTTGTTTGATCTATTCTGTCCATGAGCCGTTCCTAATTCATTATGTATGGAAACGTTTTTACACGTCTTTCCTGCATTCACAGCACCAGATTCTCATTTGGTGGCTAAATTGGAAATAACTTTTTTCAGAATATATCACTTCCCCATTAACGCATTAGAATACTTACTACGTTTCGCTGCCTTACGATAATCAGGGCCCACACTGGACCTCTGTCAGTAGCTACACTTTAATAATAACCACCCATTACCGGGAGAGGTTCCCACAGCGAAGATGTCCAGATCGGAAGTCATGTCAACGTCTCCTTATGTGTCGGAGAGGTCACACAGTTCGTAGCAATTGACGGAAAGTCTTCGGGTAAGGTAGAGGTGCATTTGGCGTTCCCCAATGTAGTGCTATAGACCCTCTGCTGTTCCTTATCTACATAAACGATATGGGAGAAAATCTGAGCAACCAACTTAGGTTTTTTGCCGATGATCCTGTCGTTTATCGTCTAGTAAACTCACCAGAAGATTAAAACAAATAGCAAAACGATTTAGAAAAGATATCTGAATGATGCGAAAATTGGCAATTAACCCAAAATAATGAAAAGTGCGAGGTTTTCCACATGAGTTCTAAATGGAATCCGTCAAACTTCAGTTACACGATATATCAGTGTAATCTAAAGGCCTTAGATTCAACTAAATATCTAGTAATTACAATTACTAACAATTTAAATTGGAAAGAACACATAGAAAATGTTGTGGGGAAGGCAAACCAAAGACTCCACTTTATTCTCACGTGCGTGCACGTTGTCCCTCATTTCCTAAATACGTTCCTGCCCAACTGGACTTCAACTAACACCCTAAAATACCTCAAACTAAAGCTTGATCGCCGATTAACATGAGTGTACCATCTACTGATTTTACAACAGACTTCCCACAATAGACTTCAGTTACTAAAACTACTAACCGCCTGAAAATTGTGATAGCATCCTTCCACAATCCTCCACATCTATATAGCCCTGATCCAACCCATCCTCAGCTATGCAAATGCGGCTTGGACTTGCGCTCCTTCCTCCTTTTGTCGCACCCTACAGATCCTCGAACGCCACACACTCCGACTAGCCTTTCGGATCCGCTTGCCTGTCTTCATCCACATCCTCCATCAACTTATAAAACTCCCCTACCTACTCTTCCATACTGAACACCTCCGAATATCCTACGTTACCCGTGAATTCAACACTGTCCAGCACCAGTTTCCCCCCTGCTCACTGATACTGGTACTCTGTCGTGCCTCTACCATTACACTCCCCCAACACTGCAACTCCATAACCTCCACATACCCTCCGAATGAAACTTTAATCGACTTCCCTTACCCGACCATGAAATCCGCCCTAATATATACCCAACCCTCCAGATCTAGGAGATCCCTACCACCCACGCACCGCCCCCTCCCCTCCCTCCTGTCTCTGTTCGTCTCCAATTCTTTCCATCCATCTCCTAAGTTTTGTTTCGAAACCCCATCCCTCTCCACTCTCCTCGCATCCCTACTCAAAATTAATTCCCACACAAACCCCCTCCTGCGCACTATCTTTAAATGGTACGTTCTCGTGACATCCTTATCCCTGAAAGCTACATCCACTCATCTATGTATCTATTTTAATCGACCAACAAATCGACCTTCCTGTTTTCCTTTGTGCAATACTCTGTTTTCATATACTCAAGAGCCAACGAAACTGGTGCACCTGTCTAATACCGTGTATGGAACCCGAGAACACGCAGAAGTGCCGCAACACCACTTGGCTTGCTGGAGGGAACTGACACGGTGAACCCTGCAGTCTGCAGTGCTGTCTGTAAATTCGTGAGAGTACCCGGGGGGGGGGGGGGGGACGGGGGGGAGGGGGGGGGAGGAATCTCTTCTGAACATGCAAGGCATCCGAGATATGCTCAATAATGTTCATATCTGAGGATTTTGGTGGTCGGCGGAAGCGTTTAAACTCAGATGTAGGTGATCATACAGGATGCTTACGTACATGTCACCTGTCAGAATCGTATCTAGACACGTCAGGGATCCCATACCACTCTAACTGCAACGCCCCACACTACTACAGAGCATCTACCAGCTTGAACAGTCCCCTGCTGATATGCAGGCTTCATGGATACATGATGTGGTCTCCATATGCGTACACGTCCATCCGCTAGATACAATTTGAAATGAGACTCGTCCGGCCAGTCGTTTCCAATCATCAACAGTCCAATGTCGGTGTTGACGGGACCATACGAGGTGTAAAGCTTCGTATCGTGCAGTCATCAAGGGTACGCGAGTGGGCCTTCGGCTCCGAAAGCCCATACCGATTATGTTTCGTTGAATGATTCGCACGCTCACGCTTGTTGAAGGCCCAGAAATCTGCAGCAATTTCTGGAAGGGTTCCACTTTTGTCCCGTTGAACGACTTTCTTCAGTCATCGTTGGTCCCGTTCTTGCAGGATCTTTTTCCGGCCGCAGCGATGTCGGAGATTTGATGTTTTACCAGATTCCTGATATTCAGGGTACACTCGTGAAATGGTCGTACGGAAAATCCCCACGTCATCGCTACCTCGGAGATGCTGTGTCCCTTCGCTCATACGCCGACTATAATACAATGTTTAAACTCACTTAAATCTTGATAACCTGCCATTGTAGCAGCAGTAACCGATCTAACAACTGCGCCACATACTTGCTGTCTTATATAGGCGTATCCGACCGCGGCGCCGTATTCTGTCTGTTCACATATCTGTATTCGAATACGCTTCCCTATACCAGTTTCTTTGGCGCCTCAGTGTATATTCGTGTGCTACATTCAGTTTCCATTCACCTCTGCCTATATTTTAATATTTTAATTTATCACCAAATCAAGCTTCTATGTTTTAACTTATGCGACTGAGATCTATCTTTTTACTATACAAACGTTTATTTTTGTCAACTGCACTGTCCAGCTTTTATATTATGTCCTTAAATTTCTACTCTGATGGCGGTCAAGAGCGGCAAACTGTATCCGCTAACACCGCATCCCCAGCCCATATACGGCGAGGGCCGTGGAGGGGGTGGGGTGGCGGGGGGGGGGGGACATGAATTAACAATAGATAAGGAAAAAAATGGATTGAGTTATATGGTTCGCATTCATGAAGGAAGTGCAGGAATGTCGATAACGCTGTGACCCTTCTTGCTCGGCGTTTTCAAAAGGGGTGCTATCACGCGCTTCTTGTCCGGTTATTCGACAGTTATCGACCAACGGAAGTGTGTAACCACGAAAAAGCAGCCGCGATGAACAGCTGCTGGAGAGAACTGTGGAACTGCGAATTAGCTGCTACTTCTCGAATGTACTGAATCATTCTATGTGCGGGTATATAAGTCTAGCGAAGTCGTCAACTACATTTTTGGACATCTACTGTGAAATAATTCTCACATACAAGCACCCCGTTAAAGAGAGGTGAAACGATACAAGTCAAATGAGCACCACATTGATGAGAGGTGAGAGGAAACAACCTAAACAAGCATTTTTCACAATTACTGAACACGTATGGATTACTTTTTTTGATCAATGCGTTTTCATTCAGATGATACCGTTTTGGAGCTCCATAGGGTTATTTGTCGATTACAGCGCCTTCTATAGGACAACTAAAATATTACCTACTAAAGTAACGTATTTTTCCAGTAGAATCCGAATTTACATTAAAAACTAGATGTTCCTATTTAAGATTTCACAGTTGCCCTCTGCCCGATCCCCCTAGGGTCAGCAAGGGGTTCAACATTGGTATTGGCGGTTAGCATATTTAAAGTACTGAATACTTACTATCCCGTTTAATCCGGTGCCTGGTTTTGATATACTTTGTTGTCTGAAGACAAAAAAAAAAAACCTCACTCTTTGTATCCTTGTAAACTCGGCTAGTTACTTTCAAAATTAATTCTGTGGTACTGTTCGTAATTTAAAGGACGTGTTATGTATTTTTGGAAGTTACAGGTGATATAATTCCATAGTGGTGTGTTCTCGCATGCACGTATCGAGGCCTGAAGGGAGCAGTAACTTCACAGGATTTCTGCTGATAGGAGAGAGGCGGCAGGACGTATTTTTATGCAGCAGCGTAAATAATCTTAAGATTTAAGATAACGGTTGAGTATAGTGTATGAGAGCTGCAGTGTTTTAACTTGAACAAAACCCTTTATCAAAGTTGCTGTGTACCGATGTCTAGTTACATTCTTGACATAGCAGTGGTTTATTTTTCTGGTTGAAACACATCTTTAATGATGACAAATAACTAATTCAACACATCTGTTAACTGTTTCATTTCCTTTCATAATTAGTGTTAAATTCTTGAAAACTGCTGCACCCTTTTCTCATTCGCCTACTTTCGTTGAACGGATCTTCTGAGCAAACAAAGTAATAAAACAAGATAAGAAAACCATGAAAGGCGTGCGAATGTAGTTAGAACAGAACAGACTGTTCTTTTGAAATCGTTGGCGTTTTATAACTGTTTCTGTGCAGTACTAAGCAATTTCAAACTCCAGCACTAGGTACAATACGTGCACGAGACAATGTCTGTTGTATATTTTTGCAGAAATTTCAGAACTTTAATAGTAAGCTGTACACGACGTTTGTATCATTTATACCACAGTCGGGATGTGCGTGTATAGGCTGTTATCTATCAAGCAAAGATACTATAAATGCTTCGTATTTGCGTGGTACATCTATACAGAGGATACTGTTCATTATATACTCATTATTTCTAAATCATTTACGTTTGGCACAATTCTCTGTGGCAGTAAAAATTTCTTGAGAGAAGTATGCCTATGCGTATACGAAAATTAATTCATCCATCTTGTCACAGAGGGTGAATGGCATAACTTATCTCCAAGGATGACATGCTTTTGTTAGAAGTCAACGGAAATTGTTCAAATATGAGTCATTAAAGAATTTTAAACTCAGGACGTTTCCTCTTTCAGCCCTACCATTTTATAATAATTTATATATCGAAATTATCGATGTGCATGCTTCGATATAGCATAACTATCGAAATTACTTAACTATCAAAACATCTAACGGATTCGATCAGTAAATAACGTCCCAATTTGTTTTACAGCCATATAATACGCACAGAGTGTCTCAAAGTTCGTACGAGAAATGTCTAGGGGTTTTGGCCGCTATGTATAAGAATCAGGCCTTGAGACACTACTATGCCCGCTATAGAAATAACACGTACCCCAGAATGCCTTCAACACAACAAAGGAACTTTATTTGATCGTAGAATGCTAAATACAGAGCTCACGAGGATGAACGCTAAATACCAGGTTCGCGAGACTAGGAATTAGTGAGCTCGATGTTTGCGTGCGTTACTGGGAACCCATGTAAGACTAAAAGTAAAAACCATAGAATAACTAATATACAAAAAGTAACGGAACAAGGAATAAAAGCTCTGCGCATCGCGAGAACAAAGCGCAGCTATCCTAGGGGAACGAGCTGAACTACTTGGCTCACACGCGAAAATTGAGTCTTGCATTCGAGTTGACACTCGCGAACTATGATAACATACCCCAGATGGTGGCTGCGATCATTACAGGGTGATAGATCACGTCATGAGGAACGTCTGCTGTTACGAACAGAACATTCGCTGTCGATTCCCAGTGACGCCAGGCATCCTTCAGTATTCACTGGCCCTGGCATGATGAAATGTCACAGAACTAGCAGGATCTACTAACCACGCGTCTAGTGTAGTACCTACCACCAAGCAATAAGGTAATTTTAAACAATAAAACCTTAAGAATGAGTGTCAGTAAGCGGAGGAAGATGTTTTAGAAGTGAATTAGAGCTTCAAGTTTGTGCGCCCTATCGCCATTCACACAGAGCAGAAAACCGGATGATAGGCAACACGCATTGCATATGAAAGCCGCAGAGTGCGTAAGCCCTTCCGCCTCTCGTGGGTGTAACCAGTCATAAAACACGCCTAGCGTCGCCGGGAAGTGTCAGAGAACATTTTATCTCTAACAAAAGTTGATGCCCCCGACATGATCTGTCATCCGTATTTAAGTTTATCACAAACACTCTCAAACGACCTGGGTGTATAGGAAAATGTCCTCTTGGGCACTTCAAATTTGGTGTCCATGCTTCTTCTGGAGTTGAGTGAATTCCGAAAGATGGCAGAATTGCAGTGACATGTCAAAATACCTTCTATGCAATACGCTCGTTCTAGGCAACGAGCTGTAGTTGAAATCTTGGTTGTGGAAACAGAAACCGAGGTGATCATCCATCACCGTCTGCGCGCAGTATATAGTTATGATGCAGATGCAATCAGTAATAGTACTGTTGGGCAATTGGTAAAGACAGCTGAAGCGTCAAGAAGAGCAGAAACTGAACCCCATGCTCGGCCCCGTTCGGGACGCCCTCTCACAGCCACCGCTCTCGACACGATGAAACGCGTGGCTCCAATTATTTCTGCAGACCTTCGCGCCACAACTTGGCAATAGTCTCTGCAACTATCGGTGAGCAATGGAAGTTGGTGTGCAATGAGTTAGACTCTTGACTATTCAAAGGTATGCTCAAGCTGAATATCACGGATGCTCACAAAAGTCCACAAGATTCAAAGAAATGACATTTAATTTGAAATGTTGGATCAGTTTGAAGATAATGGAGAGACCTTTCTGTCACGGATCGTTAAAGATGACGAAACATATCTGGATCACTTTGAGCTTTTACCAACAGGAAATATACGCTGTCACACAACGCTTGCATAAGGGCACAGAACGTGATGGAGACTTCGTAAAAAAAAAGGTACGTGTAAAATAAATGTTGACTGATGTTGTTATCAATTTGTAACTGAGAAAAAAATTGTTGGGCATTATTTATTGAAAGAGCCTCGTATACATGGAGGTAATAATTAAATTTTCGCTACCTGAGCCAGTGTAAATGGAAAATTTCCTACCGTATGGGTATCCGACTCTATGGGAATGGTGTTCAGACTGTGCGCTGCAGGATTTGTGTTGTTATCAGTATTAGTGTCATGACTTGCTGTTAGGCGCCGGAACTGCTCTGGCGACGTAGTATTGTAAGACAAGTATCAGGGTGCCTTACAGTTGCAGACAGTCAATATGGGTCTGGACAAGGTGAGCAAGGCTTTACTCATGTTTTATCAAAATAACAGCAATAGCGCTGCTGCTCTTCGTGAATATTAACGCATTAAAGGAATGCGGAGAGGTCTTTCTGCACTGGTGCTGAAGAACATGATTCGAAAGTTCGAATTAAATAGCTATTTGCGAATGGCTCCTGGGACAAGCCGACGACCAATTGCGCCACAAATTGCTGAAGAAGTTGTAAGGTGGTTATAATTTAGCACCTCACAAGCACTCATCCACATACCTTGCGTGAACTACAACCACAATTAGGTATCATTTGATAGGTTGTACATCGTATATATGAAAATTTAAAGTAGACTGACATTGTCACGTACACCTTGTAAATAATTGATAACGCTTATTGCATGAAAGGTGACAGAGTGTCTTTACTAACAGAATGGCGTAATGAATGATTACCTATACTAGTAGAGGTTGGAACGGCAGTGGAGATGAAACGGCAGGCAGAACTCAAGCTCTGGGTAGAAGGCCTGCACAGGTGTTGGTCCCGCTTTATACGGACGTCGTGGCACCCAAGCTCTGGAGCACAATACTGTGACGGCCGGCCGCTATAATAGCAGGACCGGAAGGACGACCGGGAACTCTGCTAATCTTGGACGCATGTAAAAGGAACGAAGAAGTGGCACCTCGGAAACCTCGCAGGCTGGGTTATTTCCAAGGATTTTTACCCAGAAGCGTACCATTGTACGAGTATAGGCTTTTCCTCGCAAACTTTCCGCGCGGGACAACAAAAGACTAAAATATGGTTGTTCGGCGTTCGGAAGTATCTGTAGAGACGGAGAATATTTCGTGGTTTCGGGAACATGATTCGTTTTCGGAATTGCGAAGTGGGGAACCGAGCCTTGCTGGGAAGCCAGCGGTGGAGAGACGGGGTTTTCCATTGTGAGCGCCCGTGTGTGACGGTCGCTCAGTATCAGCTTTGTTGGTACAGACGGACTTTCTGTCTTTGCTCTCAGGAGAGCTTATAGTTAGAACTGTTAGGCGCTGTACTGTTACGGACCTATACGATTCTGGACTTCATCTCCAGGTTGGAAGTGGTCGTAGAGTACGCAGGGTTCAGTAATTGAGAGCACTTCTTCTGCCTACACTTACGTTAAGACGTTATCTGAACTCCGTCCTTGTGGCTGGGAGTTCGCGTGTCTCGTCTGTAGAACACAGAGAGGAGAAGACATTACAGTATATTAGTCACAGGATCACCTTCTGCCGTCCTAGTGTTTGAAAGCGTTTATTTGTGGCTGGAGTTCTTCCATTGTCGCAGACGAGTACGAGAACCATCACTTCGACACGCCGGACACAGTACATACGGTGATATCGCAAATTGCTTCTGCTTATTAGGGCTATAAAGCTAAACAGCTGAGATCACGTTAGTTTATTTCCACTGATGTTCGACACCACCGTAGATCATCTTTGAAAGTAGTGTTTTCCAGTGTTTGGTACGTATATGATGTCAGTCGTTTCGTGTTAATGATATTAGGCCGCGCAGTCATAATAAGGGGCAGAGTTGGGCAATTGATTAATAATTTTAGTTAGGAAATATAGACAATTGTACTTAAAGGGTTGATTTTAATCTATAATAAATATATGTCGAACAACAACGTTTATCATGTAGTAGTATTAGTTGCCTTCATCATTGTTTTATGTTTAGATTGTAATTTATATGTAAAAAGAGCATTAAGAGATCCTAAGATCTGCTTCAGGGGGTACTCAGACAGGGCCAAATCATTTCAGGGTTTATTATTTTCCGTTACGCACATTCATTTTTATACCAGCCTGGAGTAGCGTCATGGAAAGTTAGTATTACCTTAGCTCAGATTTCTGAACGCAATGTGCGTTCTTCAAGCAGTGAACGAGCTATATCACGACAGCTAAACATTCGATGGTCCACAGTTGTTTCGGGCAACAGTACAGCAATCTCTAGTGAGGTTGCAGGCTGTCGTGGATGCAGATGGTCGTCACACGTTTGTAACCTGGAACGTAAACATGGTACGCAATTGACAAATGTTACCCTCTCACGTAGAAATTAAAATGTGTTCCTTTCAATGGCTTATTCGATATTTCTCTTCCTCGTGTCCTTACAAATGTTACGTTCGCTCGTATTTCAGGGAGGGCCTCTCACGAAGAGAAAATTTAAATACAACAATCTTATACAAACACTGACGGAAAAATATCACCCCCCCCCCCCCCCTCCAGTTTGTAGGCGTGTTTCTACCATGAAAGATTATGTTTATTTCAATTTCGCGTCAGCACCATAAGACGCGCTAGTAGTGCCAATGTGAGATTGCCAATAGGTTTGCTTTAAATACAAGCTGTTACGGTCGAGAGCGTTAGTTACCTTTGAGATTGGACTTGGTGAGTCGATGTTCGACAAGGATGCATTTAAGACGGCAAAGACCCCATTATCAACACTTCACTTAGTTTAAAGGAGATCACGTGTTAGGACTACAAGAAGCTGGATGTTCCTTCTGCGATATTGCAGAAAGACTTGGCAGGAATATAGCCACTGTACATGATTGCTGCCAGTGGTGGTGACGAGAATGTACGATCGCAAGAAGACCGGGCTCTGGCACTACCGAGGGAGCAGATCATCATGTTTAGCGTGTGGGTCTGGCGCATCGTTGTGCGTTGACAGCAACAATTTGTGCAGCAGTTAGCGCCACAGTGACACAACGAAATGTTGTAAATCGGTTACTTCAATAACAGCTGCGAGCCATATACCCAGTAGCTTGTGTTCCACTGACCCCAAACAACCGCCGTCTGTATTTCATTGGTGTTAAGGACAGGTTGGAGGTCTGTTGTAATTGCTGGTGAAAGCTGGTTCTGCTTCAGTGCCAGCGATGGCCATGTGTTGATTAGAAAGAAGCCACTTGAGAGTCTGCAGTCAACCTGTCTGCGTGCTGGATACACTAGACCTACATCTGGAGTTATGGTCTGGATGCAATTTCGTATGACAGCAGGAGCACGCATC
This sequence comes from Schistocerca piceifrons, assembly GCF_021461385.2. Taxonomy (NCBI): domain Eukaryota; kingdom Metazoa; phylum Arthropoda; class Insecta; order Orthoptera; family Acrididae; genus Schistocerca; species Schistocerca piceifrons. The sequence goes on from NC_060138.1 coordinate 212,347,320, forward strand.
CTGACTGCAAACTTGTACATCGGTCTGGTGATTCGACCTGTTGAGCTACCATTGTAGTGGGTGTTTTCCAACAGGATAACGCTCGACCAAATACCGCAGGGGGTGTTTTCCAACAGGATAACGCTCGCCCAAATACTGCTGTTGCAAACCAAAATACTCTACTGAGTGTCGACATGTTTCTTTGGTTTGCTAGATCACCAGATCTATCTCCAATCGAGCACATATGGGACATCATCGGTCAACAACTCCAACTTCACCCACAAACAATATCAACCGTTTCTGTGTTGAAGGATCAAGAGAAATGAACGGACATCCGCCACCTTAACAACACAATGCACAGCACGTTTGCATGCTTACGTTCAACATTCTGGCAGTTACACCGGTTGTTAATGTACCAGCATTTCACATTTGCAGCACGTTACCACGTGCTTATGTTAACCGACGATCTTGTAATGTTAAATACACTACTGGCCATTGAAATTGCTACGCCACGAAGATGACGTGCTACAGACGCGAAATTTAACCGACAGGAAGAAGATGCTGTGATATGCAAATGATTAGCTTTTCAGAGCATTCACACAAGGTTGTCGCCGCTGGCGACACCTACAACGTTCTGACATGAGGAAAGTTTCCAACCAAAGTTTTTTCATACACAAACAGCAGTTGACCATCGTTGCCTGGTGAAACGTTGTTGCGATGCCTCGTGTAGGGAAGAGAAATACGTACCATCACGTTTCCGACTTTGATAAAGGTCTGATTGTAGCCTATCGCGATTGCGGTTTATCGTATCGCGACATTGCAGCTCGCGTTGGTCGAGATCCAATGACTGTTAGCAGAATATGGAATCGGTGAGTTCAGGGGGGTATTAGGGAACGCCGTACTGGATCCCAACGGCCTCGTATCACTAGCAGTCGAGATGACAGGTATCTTATCCGCATGGCTTTAACGGATCGTGCAGACACGTCCCGATCCCTGAGTCAACAGATGGGGACGTTTGCAAGACAACAACCATCTGCACGAACTGTTCGACGACGTTTGCAGCAGCATGGACTATCGCTCGGAGACCATGGCTGCGGTTACTCTTGACGCTGCATCACAGACAGGAGCGTCTGCGATGGTGTAGTCAACGACGAACCTGGGTGCAAGAACGGCAAAACGTCATTTTCTTCGGATGAATCCAAGTTCTGTTTACAGCATCATGATGGTCGCATCCGTGTTTGGCGACATCGCGGTGAACGCACATTGGAAGCATGTATTCGTCATCGCCATACTGGCGTATCACCTGGCGTGATGGTATGGGGTACCATTGGTTACACGTCTCGGTCACCTGTTGTTCGCATTGACGGCACTTTGAACAGTGGTCGTTACATTTCAGATGTGTTACGACCCGCGGCTCTACCCATAATTCGATCGCTGCGAAACCCTACATTTCAGCAGAATAATGCACGACCGCATGTTGCAGGTCCTGTGCGGGCCTTTCTGGATACAGAAAATGTTCGACTGCTGCCCTGGCCAGCACATTCTCCAGATCTCTCACCAATTGAAAACGTCTGGTCAATGGTGGCCGAGCAACTGGCTCGTCACAATACGCCAGTCACTACTCTTGATGTCGGCCGGTGTGGCCGAGCAGTTCTAGACGCTACAGTCTAGAACCGCGCGACCGCTACGGTCGCAGGTTCGAATCCTGCCTCGGGCATGGATGTGTGTGATGTCCTTAGGTTAGGTAGGTTTAAGTAGTTCTAAGTTTTGGGGGACTGATGACCAAAGAAATTAAGTCCCATAGTGCTCAGAGCCATTTGAACCATTTGAACTACTCTTGATGAACTGTGGTATGGTGTTGAAGCTGCATGGGCAGCTGTACCTGTACACGCCATCCAAGCTCGATGCCCAGGAGTATCAAGGCCGTTATTACGGCCAGAGATGGTTGTTCTGGGTACTGATTTCTCAGGATCTATCCACCCAAATTGCGTGAAAATGTAATCACATGTCAGTTCTAGTATAATATATTTGTCCAATGAATATGTGTTGATCATCTGCATTTGTTCTTGGTGTAGCAATTTTAATGGCCAGTAGTGTATATTACGTTGACAAATGTATTCCCGAAATTTTATTCTCTATGTTAATTATTTTTAGTGTCGTGATCTTTTTCTGTTAGTACATATACTTCAGGAACTCTTTTAATCTATTGAATTTCATAAAGTAAGGTTAAGAGGCGCTAAAAAAGTAGTCCGTCCGCCAAATAGGACAACTAACAGCGAAAACAACGAATGGAAAGATTTTAACGCTGTGATGCAGACACGAAGAGCGAGATCGTCTGGTGTTGCCAGACACCTTTCCTGGTTTCCGCCGCTCACTGTCGTCATCAGAATCGCAATTTTAAATCAGTCCAGCGCGAAGAGAGCGCCCACTTCAAAGCGATAATTTTGATACGGCGGCCGCGGTGGAGACCAAAGTAAACGGGACGGAGATCCGCCCGCACTGGCCGTCGCCGGCGTGCAGGCCGGCGCGTAATCCGGCAGCCCGGCCCGGGATAAGCTCAGCTCGGCGCGACTGCAATTATTTTTACGGCCCCGCCAGGGAGGTATTCGGGCTCGCCAAGTGGGCAGCCAGCGTAAAAACGCTGACGAACGTCCGGCCGGAGTGCTTTTTTACGCCGGCGCCCGCCAGCCAGCCCTGTGCTGTTCTGTTCCGGTGGCGCCCAGCGGCCGTTTCGCTCCGCTAATCCACAGGCGCGACTCGAATTTATTCCTGCTGCGGATAATATAAAATTAAACCGCTAGTTAAGCTGTTGCGCGGAGATCTTCATTGCGGAGCTACACCAGTTCCTTCTCCCTAAGCAACTTCGGCATTTTGAGGTGTCGTAGGGGGCGCTTAGTTTTATCCACATATTTCCATTATTCCCTCGTTCGCAAGCAAAACATCGACAGTTAAAGAGCTTTTATCTACAAACCTAACGATAATTATTTGTCTTTGAGGTGTCCGTTAAGTCTCATTTTTTTAGTGTTCAGTCTGCTAAAACGGAACCCTTACATGATCGCTTCGTTGCCCCGTCCGTCTGTCTGTCGGTCTGTCTGACTATTAAAAACACTATTTCTCAGGAAAGGGTAGGTGCTTAAATTCAAATTTACGTCACATATTAAGATCCATGTTCCTTTGGAGGTGTAAATCTTTTAAGACTCTGAGTCACTTCAGTGGAAAGATGCGGCCATTTGTGTCACGTATTTTGAGACTGGAAAACTCACTCGTCAAAATCTATAGGATGCTTCCCCCTGACGCAGAATTATTAAATTTGGGAAGAAACAAGGTTTCACGGGAGGCGTGCTAGGATAGTCCGTTCAGTGGCGATACTCGCTGTGTCCGCATGGCTAAGTGGCCAGAGCATTTATCTAGCAAGACGTAGACCCAGGTTCGAATCCCCGCCCAGCACAAATTTTCAACTTTCCTCATTTATTTAAATCTATGCCCACTCACAGCCAATGCCTGAAATTCCTTTCTGTCTTAATTCATAGTAGATGCTGGATCAAAATGTCCGAAAGGCCAGACACCACATATACATATATAAAACACAGCTGTGTCTACTGGGATTCTACGAATCCCTATTTGACGATAGAAACAGGGTTAAATTCTGCTCACGAGAGTGTATGGGCAGGAATTTTCAGCGGTAGGCTAATCTGGTCTTATTTTTTTTAACGATACTGTCAGGTCTGTAAATTACCTAGATGTGCTTCAAGAACATTTGTTAGAAGTAGAAAATAGTCCACTTTTTTAACATCTGCAGCCGGTTAAGGAAAAGTTGATATGGCAACAAGATGGAGTTGTTGCGAGAGATTTTCTAAATGAAAATTTGGTGAATATACTGGTAGGCGAGCTGCTATTGAATGGCCTCTACGACCCACACGATACGACACCCGTAAACTTTTCAGTCTGGAATATGCTACAAAAAAAGTTACATTAAGTCAAGGCTCGTGATGTTGAGCATTTAAAGGAAACTAAGTTGGAATTAATTGGATGCCTGTGTGGGCAGCGACCGTTTAATATTCAAATTGAAGGGGGGTCAGCAGTCAGTCGCAAAACCCGTAGTTTACTGCAGATCTAGATTTCGACTGTAATGTAGACATCATCGGTGTAAAACACAAAGCAGGTAGAATCAAGAGCAAGTACGAAAAACGTATATAACAGAAATACATATTAGTAGGAACATAGCAATAACATGTGAAAGAGTCACGTGTGTCACAAGGTGTCAGAGCATAATATATGACAAAAGGATACTAACTAGCCTTTGCATGCCAGACACATAACAGGTCGTTGCTTACATCCAGAGTATATGGCATGAGTATACGTTATCGAGAACCTGTAGTGCCCTCTACTTTTCTTACGACACAGTTATCCAAAATCAGCCCTAGCCCTAGATTGCATGAATCTAATGTATACAAAATCCTGTGCCTCCACTGCAACGCATGCTACGAGGGACAGACCGAACGTAGAATAGAAGTCCGCTTGGTGAACACGTGGCTCACGAGAGGAGAGGTATAGCGGAGAAATTAAATTTTCCCTTCCTCTTAACAGAGAGGGGACACGGGGTTCCGTCCATCTCGTCACACGTAAAGTTACTGCATCGAGCCGAGAAGAGGTGGTTTATGGGCGTTCGGGAGAAGGTCAAATCTTTCCCCAACATACATCTTCTGGTGGCTACCTGCTTGTTGAGCAGGTGTTGGTGTAAAATGCCCAATTTTGAGAGCTTTTCGAAGACCACCTTGTCAAAAAAAAAGAAGCAGCTCGTCCCATAAAGGACGGGTCCAACGCCTTCGTAGGCCGTCCCTTATACATCTGTACTCTAGTATATCGTACGAGCACACTATTATTATTTTATTCAGATTTATTTCGTCTCCCAGATGATTGTTCCCTGGTATACTGCACTGGTTTTAACATGATTTGGCATTTTATCATTGTAACTTCTTTTTATATGAAATTCTAGAAACTTCCCCCAGGCTGCGGCTAAGCCATGTCTTCGCAATATCCTTTCTTTCAGAAGTGCTAGTTCTGCAAGGTTCGCAGGAGAACTTCTGTGAAGTTTGGAAGGTAGGAGACGAGGTACTTGGCGGAATTGAAGCTGTGAGGACGGGACGTGTGTCGTGCTTGGCGAGCCCTGTTGGTAAAGCACTTGCCCGCGAAAGGCAAAGATCCCGAGTTCGAGTCTCGGTCCGGCACATAGTTTTAATCTTCCAGGAAGTTTCATATCAGCGCACACTCCGCTTCAGAGTGAAAATTTCATTTGGTTATGTTGTTAGTCATAGGGTGCCAGTTCACACCTGTCGTAAACTCAATTTTCAAGCTGAAATAAAAATATAAAAAAAAACAATGCAGGTAAGTATTGCCGCGAAATTTAAAAAAATATTGAGTCACTCACGTTGATTTATAATTTGAACAAGTAGTTTATTTCTATTTTTCCACGAAAGTCTTCAATATATTGACTAAACCCTTAAAATGCAGTCTGAGGGGCTTTTACGTAGGGGCGGCCGTTAATAACTGATGCTACAACACTACACTATAACATTCAAATGTCTCGACCACGGCACTCGACAGTCTGTTCACAGTTCACTAAATACACTGCTGTCTGCTGTCCTAAACAACTATATTGCGCTCAACTTGATCGTTTTCGAACGTCGCTACATACATACATGTTGCGGATCGTGGCTACCAACCCACTAATACCCCCAGATGGGCGGCAGGTCCGGATCTCAGCGTCGCTCAAACTCAACTCCCCTGCCATCAAAGATGGCCGTCCTATGCACCCTCGAAACGACTGCCTAACTCCAAACAATGTTTGACAAAAAGAATTACGAATATTCTAAAACTAAACACAAAGATGCATATGATACAACGAAAAATGTGGAAAATTTCCGGGCAATAACAATGTAAAGTCCAATTTTCTGTATCTGCCTCGTTTTTTCACAAATAATGTTCTTGTGGCGTGATATTATTTTTCCCGGATTTTTTATACTAAACATAAATAAACAAATAAAAATGCATACTTAATTACTCATCTACCCTTTAAACTTTAGAATGCTGCCGCTAGTTTCGTCTCTTTAAATTTATTTATCACCAAAAACACAGTTTCGCTCCGTCAATCCCATATTCCGATCTCTCATTAAAAAATGGTACAGATTCTGCTAAATCGGCTACGACTGATCGATGCAGCTCTGCTAGCCGCATCCGTAGACACTTTGTTCATATTAATCGGCCAAAGCATTGTCGAGGTATTAGCTTTTGAACTTTCATAAAATTACGATTTTTATGACGACAACAACTTTTAAACAGTTATATATTTTGTGGTGGGTCTAGATAATTTAGTTCTACGTAATTTTCTGTCCATGAGTGTCAACTCGCACCTACATATCACTCTTAGTTCTGTTTTTATCAATTTTTCTCTGGCATATAAATTTCTCTTAGCGGGTAAACACGGCCATATGCGCCCCTGCCACGCTTCCACTCGGGTTTTTCCAAAGCCACGTAATCGGTAGCCGCCGGCCGCGGTGGCCGAGCGGCTCTAGGTGCTTCAGTTCGGAACCGCGCGACTGCTACACTAGCAGGTTCGAATCCTGCCTCGGGCATGCATGTGTGTGATGGCCTTAGGTTAGTTAGGTTTAAGTAGTTCTAAGTTCTAGGGGACTGATGACTTCAGATGTTAAGTTCCACAGTGCTCAGAGCCATAATCGCTAGCCGCTATCCATGGTCCCGTAGCAGCCGCCAGCCACGTGCTCTGCGGCGGGAAACTGCCGCTCTAAACTCCCGACACAGCTTGTACTCTCACAACCTACGAAACATGTTCTGGTACACACTCTCCATCCCACCTCATGTCTCTTCAGTTTCTAGTGCAGCGGCCTGAACTTGTGACAGCGGGTCTTCCTCTGTCTCTACAGGAGCCTCGTAGCACAGCAGTCGTTAAGTGACATCAGGTGACCGTCTGACGTGATACACGTCATCCTGTCTACCCTATTGCATATCAGCACAAGCAGTTCAGACACTTTTCTCTTTCCTTAAACAGACGTGGACGCGTTACACGTCTCAATTGAAACCCTACCCAGCATGGGTACCAATTCAAAATATTGTGTGCTCACGCCCCTCGATTAGCCGTAGAAGCTTGTAACGGAAATTTCCAAACACCGTGAAAGGTCTCTGTTGGATTCCTTTCATGTTAATTTCTTAAATCTGTTGTCATTTACGGCATAAATTCCTCTTCTAAATTTACTGTGGTGTTTCTGACTATCTGGGAGGAGACTGAGCAGTGAAACGTATTACTTTTACGTATAAACAAGAACGGTCTGTCACACTATTACACTTTATAACACAGTTTATATGTAATTCATGTCACACAGTCTCATACGGAACCTACATCCGCTTTCTTTTATATACTGTATATGATAAGATACTGTCATTCCCCTTCCCTTCTGTGTGAGAGGATGAATGAGCAAATTTATTTCTAGTTGCATGCATGATGGTAGCAGACAAGCTTGTCTGCTAGAGAACAGTAGGACCAACGTCGGAACAGGCAGCTACGCTTTCTAAAAGCAGAGAGGTTTCTAGTCTTAGTATAGTCCTGTCCGTCCCTTGTCATGTTGGTATAGGAAGCTGCCTCTCTGGTCACTTCAGTTTGTATCTGTGAGGCACCCTCAGGAAGGGACCACAGCAGTCTGTCCGCGGCGAGGGTCTGAAGTGGTAAGATCTCCGGCTAAGCGCGTGTCTGCTAAGTCCGTAGGCCAATGGATTTCTTAAGTTCAGCCTAACTGAAAATTTAATCACCTTTATTTCACGTTTAGCTCTAAAATATCTAATGTTGTCTTAAATTGCAACACAGTGTAATTCGAGTGTGAAGTTCAAAATATCTTCCGGTAGTTGCTTTGTCACTACTTTGTGAGTAAAGTGGAACCACGTGTTGCTCAGTAACTCTAACTAAGATCATCAATCTTAAATGCGAATGTGCGTGAGATTATAATGTCTCATCTTGACAGTATTTTTCAATATAGCAACTTTTCTTTATGTTCAACCCACGTGGGGTGTACTTTGTGAGACCAGTACCACGTGCTTATACAATTGTTTGACCCATCAGGTTAATAGTAAGACGATAGTAACCAGTTCGAGGTTTTTCTTTTGTAAATTGCGTTTCGATGTAATTTATTTTAATTGTCAAAATTATTGTGGAGTTACACTCTTTGTGTAAACCAAGTTGACCACGTAATGCATGTGGTGTAAGCATCAAAGTAGCCCTCAGCTATTCTTTTCAGGAAGATTTCACAGAGAATTAGTATGAATTTAGTATACCAGTGTGTGGTAATTTCATGATGGACAGGATTGCGCTACGAATGTAACTTCTTTGGGTGAAAATTGAATCGATTGCTTGTGGTTAATTTCCTCTTGCATATGTTTCAACATTCTTCGTGTGTTATTTTATGAATGCAGTGTTGTATGCAGTCTCCCAATCTTGGCTCCATGTTTGATGTGTTCCATAAGATTACAATCTCACATTTTCACAATCCTAAATAAGGCACCAGTTTAGTTATGAATCAAGTTTGATACGCTGAAATTTTAACTGAACAATGATCAATGTTAAAATAAATGTCCAAATATAAACTGATTTATTTCTTTTTATTTAAATTGTCTTTATATATATATCACCGGTTATCGTAAGATGAGTACTAAAAGATTATAATTAATGTTAGTCTGGTTGGGAATTTGGTAAGCTAGACTGGATACCTGGTGAAACAGTTGCGCAGTAATGCAAGGTTAACTTCCTCAGATAGCTCACAGCTTTTAACCCACTTTTATGGTCTTGAACATCAGCACCGCTTACACCACAAATTAATGCAACAACATTACACATGGCGACCCTGCCGATTACAACCGTCTATACAGATGGAGGTAGAATCAGGTACACAAGATATAAAAGGGCAATGCATCAGCGGAACTGTCATTTGTTCGCACGTGATTAATGTTAAAACGATTCCGACACGATTATAGCCGCACGACTGGAATTAAAATATTTTGAAAGCAGGTCGGTATTGAAGCTAGGGGCGTGTGACATTTCATTTCGTAAATCGTTAGGGAATTCAATATTCCGAGATCCAAAGTGTCAAGAGAGTGTCGAGAATATCGAATTTCAGGCACTACCTCTCACGACGGACAACGTAGTGGCCGGCGGCCTTCAGTTAACGATCAACAGCACGCCTGCGGCGTCTCTCCTCGGCTAGTGACCATATCGGTTGGACTCTAGACGCCTGGAAAATCATTGCCTGGTCAGATGAGTTCCGATTTCAGTTGGTAAGAGCTGATGGTAGGGTTCGAGTGTGCCGCGGGCCGCGTCATAGACTCAAGTTGTCAACAAGGAAATGTGAAAGTTGGCGGTACCTCCATAATGGTGTGGGCTTCACTGGAGTGGACTGGGTCCTCTGGTCCAACTGAATCGATCATTAACTGAAAAGGGTTGTGCTCGGCTACTTGGAGACCATTTGCAGCCATTCATGGACTTCACGGTCCCAAACCAAGATGGGATTTTTAGGTTGACAATGCGCCATTACTTTGGGCCACAGTTGTTCGTCATTGGTTTGAAGAACGTCCCGGACAATGATTTTGTCAACAAGGAAATGTGAAAGTTGGCGGTACCTCCATAATGGTGTGGGCTTCACTGGAGTGGACTGAGTCCTCTGGTCCAACTGAATCGATCATTAACTGAAAAGGATTGTGCTCGGCTACTTGGAGACCATTTGCAGCCATTCATGGACTTCACGGATTTTTAGGTTGACAATGCGCCATTACTTTGGGCCACAGTTGTTCGTCATTGGTTTGAAGAACGTCCCGGACAATAATTTGGCCACCCAGATCACCCTACACGAATCCTATCGAACATGTATGGGACGCAATCGAGAGGTCAGTTTGTGCACAAAATCCTGAACAGGCAATACTTTCGCAATTATAGACGGCTATATAGGCAGCATGGCTCAATATTTGTTGTCGAAATCTAGATGCAATACTGAAGGAACGATTCTAAACCTATAGTACCGAACGACTTGCGCCAAAGTTTGTATCCAGTGCTGAAAAATGCAATGTTTCCCTAGAGCAGCTGAGCATCTTATGTAGGTCCATCGAACCATGCATGTATTTCTCTGGTGATAATAACTTTTTATGTACACTTCCTTTGTATTGTTATACCAATCGCATTTTTAACAATTAACTTGTAGCCTACCCCGTATTATAAATTGACTTGTAGCCTACCCCGTATTATAAATTAAAGTTCACCACTTTGTTTTTCTATCTGTGAGTGAAGGGTAATACCGGCAACTATTGAAGGATTCAGCAAGAAAGTTTATGCATATAATTTACAATAATAATGAATGTGCAAATTAGGTATTGTTACCTTTGTCCTCAGAGTCTTTCACAATGGCAGGCTTCAAAAAAGTCTTCTCGGTTTACAATCCGTGTTACTTCAAATAAAACACTCGAGTTTTGCATAGCTGTCTCCACCATCGTCATCAGGAGTTAAAACCACTGATTGCCGGTGCTGGTACTGTATTCTGCTTATACAGATGTAATGGCAGCGTCTGGAACCTTCCAAAGAGGACCAGACGGAAGCATGTGCAGAAAACAAGTAAGACAGCTCCTAGGAACTCCTGATGACAATAGCGAGACAGCTGTCGGAAGCTCGAGTGTTTATTCGAAGTGACGTGGCTTGTAAGCAGAGCAGATTTTGTTGATTTATTGTTACCTGCTCCATATTCAACGTTTGGAATGCCATCTTGTGTCAGTAACGGGCGCTACGAGTTGGTCAACTATGGAGCAGACAGCATATGGACGGAAAGGCATTAAGTATCCGCTACAACTGAAGTCCGTTGCTAAGCTTGACCAGAATTTATACATCCATAAATGTCTTCCATACATACTGTAAATTAAAGTCCGCCTGGGGCAATCTTCTGTCTGTATGTGAAGGCCAATCTCTGGAACTTCTGTGGCAATTTTGATACGGTTTACACTAGCGGACAAACTGATTCACGTGGAAGGTTTGTATAATTTATTGCCGCCGCGACAGACTAGCCATCTGGCAGCAGATAGTAAGTGCTATCAGTGCGAAATCAGGGTGGGTCACTGCTTCGCACTGAAACAATTTCTGTAAGTGTGTCAGTTTTAGCTTTTGCAAGTTATATGCCACCAGAAACTGATGTCAGTTTTATGAAAAGGATGAAGACTAAATTCCTGTCGACTGGGAGGTCATAAGAGATGGAGCACAAGATCGGATTAGGGAAGGACATGGAAGAACATCGGCTACGCCCTTTCAAAGGAAGCATTGTAGAATTTGCCTTGAGCGATTTAGGAAAATCGCGAAAAACTTAAATCTGACTGACCTGGTTTGGACTTGAACAGTCGTCCTGCTGAATACGAGTCCAGTGGGCTAAATGTTGCGCTACCTCAGTCATATCAATTTTAACATCACGAAAACAGTATTCCGTTAGGGCGGATTTTGTTAACACAAGAAGTTATGCGGTTCTTACATCAGTTTCGACATTAGGGGAACATTATTCAGGCACTTACTTAAAGTTATTAAAAAGTCCAAAACTATGTGCATTATGTCTGATAGTAGCACTTCTGATAATAAAATTAAAACAATTTGGAATATTGTTAAAAGGGAAACAGGGCAACCGAGAGCACAGGAAGATTGTATTTCTATCAATCTCAATGAAAAGTTTGTTAACAAAATTTCAGACGTAGGAAATATTTTTAATAATCATTTTTTTAAGTGTTGTAGAGAAAATAGGATCCAGCTATTCATTAGAAAATGCAAAGCAGTATATGGAAGAGACAATACTTATGCAATCTGATGAAACTGAAATTCAGCCCACCTCTCCTACTGAAATTAAGAAAACAATAAATTCACTCAAAAGTAAAAGGTAGCATGGGATTGATGGCATTTCCTACAGAGTACTAAAAGCTTGTTCCCAACAGATAAGTAGGATTCTCAGCCACATATATAGAAGCTCACTGAAATAGACCATTTTTCGAAATAGACTGAAATATGCTATCGTTAAACCATTGCATGAGGAATGGGATAGGTCTGATGCTAACAACTACCGCCCAGTCTCACTTCTGACGGCTTTATCCACAATATTTGAAAAAGTAATGAATTCAAGAGTAGCATCACATATCTGTAAAAACGAAGTACTAACAAAATGTCAGTTTGGTTTTCAGAAAGGCTTTTCAACAGAAAATGCTAACATGCTTTCACTATCAAGTATTAAATGTTCTGAATAACCGAACATTACCGACTGGATTATTTTGTGATGTCTCAAATTTCCCTCGAGCGATTTAGGAAAATCTCGAGAAACTTAAATCTGATGGACGTGGTTCACGAAATTCTTCTAGATAAGCTTACGTATTGTGGTATGAGTGGGACAGTGCACAAATGGTTTAATTCGTATTTAACCAGAAGAATGCAGAAGGTTGAAATTAACAGTATAGGTAGTCTGCAAAAATCAGCTGTCTTCTCTAACTGGTTGGGTCTTGAGTCCCTTCTTAATATATATTAATGAATCACCGCTCTGCATCCAGGAAGATGCAAAGCTAGTTCTTTTTGTTGGTGATAAAAGCATAGCAATCATACCCAACAAACAGAATCAGCTGAGGAAATTGTAAATAATGTCTTTCAGAAAATGGTTAAGTGGTTCTTTGCAAATGTACTCTCAGAAAACTTTGAAACACACTACATACATTTCTGTACAGTAAATGGCATAACAGCATTGATAAATACGGACTTTAAAGCAGAATATTAGAAATTTTTGTGTGTGCATTGATGAGAAATTGAATTGGAAGAAACACATTCATGATCTGTTGAAACGATTAGGTTCAGCTACTTATGCTATTAGGGTTATTGTAAATTTCGGTGATAAACATATTATTAAATTAGAGAGCTGTGCCTATTTTCATTCGTTGCTTACATATGCCATCATATTTTGGGGTAATTCATCACTAAGAGAAAAAGTATTCATCGCACAAAAGCGCGTAATTAGAATAATTGCTGGAGCCCACCCAAGATCACCTTGCAGACATTTATTTAAGGAACTCGGAATATTCGCAGTACCTTCGCAATACATATATTCACTTATGAAATTTGTTATTAATAACCCATTCCAATTCAAAAACAATAGCGAAGTGCGTAGCTACAACACTGGAAGAAAGGATGACGTTCACTATTCTGGGTTAAATCTGACTTTGGCGGAGAAAGGGGTGGATTATGCTGCCACAAAAATCTTTGGGCATTTGCCATATAGCATTAAAAGTGTGACAGATAATCAACCAATATTTAAAAACAAATTAAAAGTATTCCTGAATGACAACACCTTCTGCTCAATACGTGAGTTTTTAGGTATGAAGTAGTAACCACAAAAATAAAAAATAAATAAAAAGTAAAATAAAATAAGTATATTGTGTAAAGAAGATATGTTAAACGTTCCTCATTACTAAGTGTCGTATTCATGACCTACGGAACAAGTATTACAGTAATGTAATGTACTATCAGGAGAACCTATGCGCTTCTTGGACTACAGAAAACAGGCAGCACGAAGCACAAAATTTGTCACCAATTTCCTGCTTTCTAGTTCAGAGTCATTATCAGCTTTTGCAAGCGTCGTCCCTGAGCTTAAAAGTGCTTGCTGTAGTGCCTTACAAGCAGAGTGCACCTGTATACACGAGAGCAATCCCACATTCGGGCGTTTTTACACAACTAAAGAAATGTTACCGCGGAAATTAATTTCAAAACTGCCAGCGTCCGCTAAATGCGAGAGCAGCTTTAAATAATGCATAGAATAGAACCTGGAAATGCTTTTCTCTCGCGGCTGAAATATTAAAATTTTAATAACCTCTCTTTCTGAACTACCGCCTATTCTTCTCTCTTAATTAGACTAGCTTTAAACAGCTAAAATTTGCCACGTTCATTTGCATAACAAGAAAAAAAATTGTTCACTTAATGTTTACTTTGCTGCAGACTAATTAAAGCTCTCCTTTGTAATTAAAATCGTATTATTCCCCCGATTGCAAAAAAGGAAGGAAGTCGCAGAAAGGGCTGCCGCGACACAGGTGAGATACTTCTCGGCTAAACGTCTCCTACCCGCTGCTCAGTCGAGACCAGTCAGCGTGGACGGGTACAACTGTATGTTTCGCGTAGGTAATAGTGCGGGCAGAGCAGCAGTTGAAAGGCCACAGTGCAAGTTTCCTTCGTCGCATTATACTCGTAGCACAATGACACAGAAAGAACGTAAATGCCAACAGACGTATACTTCAATTATTTGTTTCGTATAGTTATGAGACATGTACACATTATGCGGCAAAAAGGCTATGGAAACGCCAGACGCACAATTATGGATGGGTGCGGAGATTAGCAGCTCCTTTTGCCACTCTAATAAAGTTCAATTTTCTGCAAAAATTAAAGTTCTCATATGCTGAAGATACTTCTTTCATTATTATTATTATTACTTTTAGTTGGGTTGGCCTAGTGAGGACCACATGAAATAACTTATGTCTTCTTTCTTTTCTCCTCTCTTCATTTCTAGTATTTTTTCATTCTTTCCCTTTGTTGTTCTTTCTTCCGTCCAAATACCGCCTGGCTTTTTCTCTGTTTTTCCTGGAAGCCTGCAGAATAGTGAGCGCGTGCTGGCTGTAACCTACGACATCTTACCGACATACATCAGATGCCTTCCTGTAGGACATGTTTTATTTCTGTTGCATTTGTTTACCGCTTTTGTATTCATTCTAATTTTATTCTGTCGTCTTCTGGTGCTTTCCACCACGCCCTCTCTTTTGAACGTGACTACAATTTAAAATCGATTTTCATACTTAAGTCCCTAGTCCTAGTTTTACAACTGTATTGTTCTTTTTAGAGATAACCTTCTTTTATGCCCGTCTTCCTCATTCCGCTTGTTTTAAATTTTTACTTTCGTCACTATTCAACGAATTTATTATAACTCGACTGGGAATGACGGAACGTCCAATGCGCTCCACTTCTGATCTGAAAATAAGTAAGCTCAGTTTGTATGGTTCTTATATGTTTCCTGCAACTGTAAATAATTCACCTTTACTGTACTGGGACAAACATGAATAAACACACTGTATGAACAGCAAATAAGTTCCTTGACTCTGTGTTAAGTTTTACCTGTGGTTGACTTGCTAGTCAGTCTGTTGTGCAGCGCTGAGACACTCTTATTTGAGGCATTGTAGCGTGCAGTTGAGTTTTTCAGAGAAATAGACCAGTTATTTGTGAATCTCGGAGAAATTATCTAGAATACTTTATTATCGAAATGAAAACAAATTTATAAGATTTTAGAGGAATTTTAAAGGTATGTTTGTAATTTTTGTAACTAGAGCATTTCGTAACTCTTATTCTCCTCTTATGTCGTGCTGTCTTTTTCTCGATAATCAGAGTTTGGTTTCTCAAAAACGGTTTTCTTTCAAGTAAAACCCACCTCCATGATTCATGATTAAGTTTTGAATTTTTATCGTATGTGCATTGCACATTACGCCGCAAGAAGCAACAGATTGTTTCTGGAAAAACATAGGGCAGATTATCTGCATTAAGCTGCTGCATCTGCTGATATATATATTTGCTTCCAAGAACTTTAGATCTCCAGACACAAAAAAAAGAACAGCGTGCTGAGCAAGAGGTAAGTCAGTTTCATTTCAGGCAGATCTCGCTGAATTTTTGTGCAAACAGTTTGTAGTCAGGATTGTCAGGTGTCGTGTAGTAAGTACATTAATTCTCAGTTAACAGTGTTGGTAATTTCAAACAATTATTATCTTCCGATTAGAGCAGGAATTTATTTTTGTGGATATGTTTAGTCTTTGGTTCATAATGTACTTCAGTACTGAGTTTTCATTGAGAATGTTATTAGTTTCTTTTAACATTTAATTAGATTCATTTTCTTTACTTCAAATATTTCATTTCATGAAGTTTAAAGTTTTATTTCTCGAGACTGTTCAAATGCGTAACACAGGGCCAATCAAGAGTCAATTTTGCTCAGCAATTGAACACGATACTTAAAATATATGCTACATGAGGAACAAGTTTTCGCAGTCTGTCTTCAGCTCTCTCAAAACCGACAAAATTTTGTAGAAAGCTTACAAATTACGTATTTTGTACGCCACGTTACAATTCTTCTGTCTAGATTCTTGCAATCTGTAAAAATATTTTGTAATTTTTAAAGCGTTAGCTTTCTGTACTAGATGCACCTGAAGATACTACTTTAACGTTGTGAAATCGGTAGTACTATTAAAGCATCTTACAACAGCCGATTGTGGTTTATTTTCCAAGAATTTTTACTTTTGCTCTGAATTTGGAGAAGTATTTTGGAAGTGTTCAGTCCAAATGCCTTCCGAAGTTGCCACCAGAGTGACGGATGCAGACTTAGGTCCTGTAGGCTCCTCACAGTACGACATTACAAACAGGAATGATGTGTAAACATATTTCCACATGACTCCTATCTCATCTGCTAGATCATTGTATTTAGCTATCTCCTCACTGTAGGTACTTTGCAAATTTCAAAATTCTTTACATGACTGGAGCAGCAACCGTAAGATGAAATCTTGTTGTAGAAATAACAGAGAGCCAGTCAGTTGAAAATGGAACGTTTCTTAAAATCCCTTTACCATGGTTTCAACGTTTGTAAAAGGTCTTCTTCAGAAGAAAATACTGACATCCTAAAGAAGCCAGAAGTGAGAATTTTCTCATTATAGTCCTTGAAAGCATGGAACATCTCTTGTAGATCTTGGTCACTGCCATTAAACGCTATGAGTATGTCGTGTATGTAACGAGCATACAAATGAATCATATTCTTCAAAGCGGGACTGCTTGTGACAAAAATTTTCTCCTAACGCATTTATAAAAATATATGCTAAAATTCCAGCAAACGAACATTCCGTAGTGAAAATAATGTTTGCAACTTATAAGCGTCTGGCGCACCTATCTAAATGAAGAAGACGTTCTGCTCATCTTTATTAATCATTGCTACGTCAAGTCGCTTACAACTGATTTTTTTATCGGTTATCTGTTGTGATCACAAAATATATCTTGATTTTTTCCTGTCTACTGCGGTGAGAGGATTGCCTCTGTAGTACGGAAGAAATACGTTCACTAATTGACTCTGTTGTCCCAACTTCCCCTGCATTTGTTTGACGACCTCATCATGACTTTTCAAATATTCTATGGACGCCAGAGTTTTCCATCCAGATGTGTTATGTGGTATGATCCCTTTTTGATCCCCACACTTCTTGCAGCTATCTGTTACCTACTCTTTCAGTGTGTACTTGCAGTTGTTCTTCATCGCTGCAATCTGAACTTGTACCGCTTTCAGTAGTCCCTATGTCGCTGCCTGCAAACTGCAAACCTTCACCCGTCAACCAGTTGTTTAGTGCTTGCAAATCGAGGCTATGATGGCTGAGGTCATTCGCATGTTTCCCGAGCAGCTATTTTCCAGGCCAGACTATTATTAACATACAATTTAAATGTATACAGACGATTATACATGTGTTTAGTCAATATGGACCAAACAGGAAGCTGTTAATGAAACTTATACGAAGTGGGAAGAAGCCGCAAGGAGTTTTGCTTGCACTGTATTGCTAATGTACTTGTGCTGGTTGAAAAAAAAACCTTGTTAAATACCAAAGAGAAAGGGAAAACAGACATCAGTAGGCCAAAATATTCGTTAAGAGTGACAATAGATGGCGTAAAAAAACGAAAGTGATGAAAAATGGTACAAGGAAATTAGAGGTAGGAACAGAAGTGAATTTTATTTGTAATGGATGCAGTTTAACTCCGTGACTGTTCCTTTATAGGGTGTAGAATAATAACCGCTACTAGTGACAACAGAAGATCCTTTTATTTAATGACGATCGGTTCGGGCTTCTGCCCATCTTCAAATTGTTTACATTATATTATCTGTTTCAGTTTTCAATGTTGGGGATCATTGTTTCAATAAAAAAAATCGAACAGTGTGGTGATGACTAAATAGATCCATCTGAAACTATTGGGCATTGCTGAGAGACATGTGTTGTAAACTTTAGATCTAAGGAGTTCAAAGATATTACACATACAGTACTACAACAGGTATTAGAGGTTGTGACACTGAAATTCTTACATGATTATGGAACCATACTGTCATTTATAATATAAAAAATGGTTGGTGGCAAAATGTGTAACATTGTAATCATAGTTAAATTTTTTACTAGTGAGAGAGCAATGAGTAACGGTTTCATAAAATATGTGTAGAAATGACTTGCTTGCCAGGTCTACTTGTTCATTGAGAAAGACGTGTGATAAGTTTGAGGTAAGAATGTAGATTTCAAGCTCTTCAAGAAGATTCATTTTCTTTACTTTGCTGTCAGTGTAGTATTTGCAAGTTGCCTGTAATTATTATGGCTGAGTCGCCATGTTCTTGCAGATGTATTGCAAAAGTGATTTTATCAAAATTATTTAGCCCCAAGGCATCCATGTGTTCCCGGTACGTTATAGCGAAACGCCTCCTGTCTGACCTTTGAAGAACTGTGGGCAATTATCACATAAAAGTTTGTAAATACCTCATTTGCTGTGACATTGACTGTCTTGCTGCAATGAATGGAGTGCTATTATCGCTTAATGCTAATGTTGCAGATTATTTGAATGCTAATGGTACGAAAAAGTTTAGCAACTTGGTATGAAATTTTTCCTATGCGGGGGATGCGAGCAATTGAGTGTGTTCGGCCTTGTGAATCTGATTTAGGAGGTGTGCATCGTTTCTTTCCGATTTTATTGCAGAGTTGAAAGAATTTTGGTTAATAGGAAGCAATATTAGGCAAGATACGTGATGAGAAATTCGAGGAACAATTTGGTTTAGGTAAACAAGTTTTCGCCAGCAGAATAGTCTTACTGGTATTGAATATTCGCACCAAGGAATGAAATCTGTGAAATTGTATATCAGAAGCATAACATCGTATGAGTGTGTGGCGTACACTGTGAAAAATTGGTGAAAAAGGAAATGGGATCATGTGAAATATTTTGCGATAGAAGGAGATAAAATGTTGTTAAGACGGTAGATGCATTGCGAAATTAGGAGAAACTGGGAAGAATAGGAGGGGAGATTAGCCTATATTATTACAAAACCATTAACAGCGAAAAGATATTTTAAGTGGTACTAAGACACCCAGAAACAGTTAACCTCGAAATTTGTAAAGGAAAATGACAAACCAGTTTTGGAACTTTCAAGTGTGATTCCTACAGTAGTGAGTATTGCTTAAGAAATAAATTCATATAGAAAGAGAGACAATTTAATGAATCAGACAACTTGTAGCTTAAAACTTCAAAAGTATCCACGTAGTTATGCGCAAATAGTACGCCTCTGCACCTTGATATGGGAAAATGGAATGTCAAAGCACGAAAAGAGAAGCTATAGCTATCAAATGAACGAGACTGGAAAAATGAAAATGGGCAGCGATGGCATTTGCGCAGGAGGGCTTTCAAAAAGTTTTGCATTAAAGAGAAGGTCGCCGCGAGCCATTTCCACGTTTGCGCACAGTCGTATAACCGCAGAGAACGAATGTAGCACCGCTGACATTCTGAACTTTTTGTTGATATGTTATGTTGTTGCCGGGACCATTTTGTAATGAAATAAAACGTTGACTGGTGAACGAGGACGTCAAAAAACGTGCTTTGCTTTCAAGCCAAGCCGCTTGTTCCCGCAAAAAGCTTCACGGGCCATTATTTGCTGCCACCCGCAATCAGACAATAACGCATTCACTGGTCCACAAACCTGACAGCATGCAAATGTACAATGAGAGATAAATACGAATGGACGAGCACAAACACTTGGACATAATTTAGGAGAGCAGAATAAACGAAAAAAATACCTTCACATGTATCTGCTGAAACAAGTTTAATTTATATCAAGAGGCGAGACACAAATGCAGTTTTTCTACTATTTCTCATTCAGTCTCTCGCGTAGATGCGAACTAGCACCATCCTTATTGGCGCTCCTCCGTCTATAGTAACCACGCAGTCGACAAAACAAAACTGTTCGCATGTCTTGATGAGCCCAAGTACCTTCGGTTCTGCACAGCTCGGACCAGTGGTAACGCAACACACGCTGGCAAAGGTGGCAGCACTACAAGTTACTTTTAGTAATGCATTTGTTCCGTCTTTACTGCAACGATTTTATTTACAGACATTCTCTGTGACTAAGTATAACTACCTCACATTGTTTAATACATACACTAACAGAATATTATACGTTGCCTGGTCACCACCTCCTCCCCTTCTCTTTACATATATTTTTCTCCTCCAGTCTTCGTCCATTTCCTCCTATCCTCTCTCACTGACATTTCCTCCTTCCAATTTCTCAGTTCATCTTCTCCTCCACCCTATCTGAATCCATCTCCTGCTTACACTTCTCTTTCCATCTTCTCGTCCCCCCTTCCCTCTCTGCGTTATCTCCCTCAGCGCAGTAGGAGGCTGGTGGTTCTTATCTCCACAGTATTTTTTTCGAGATCGTAAATAACATGTGTACCAAATTTGCCTCAAGCGGTTACAGGGGTTAAAAGTGACCTTTCTACCTGTGGTTTTGCCTGCGTACCTACATGTCAAATATATTTAACATATTTCAAAAGTATTTGTACACATATTTCATCTGTGGCAATCACAAAAACAAAGGCGTTTTGTTGCCGCAGGATCTCCTCCTGAAATTTCGATCACCAAATTTCTCCTCCGATTACGAAAATATTCTGCTGGCGCCCACGTACCACTTACATACGGAGAAATGATCATCATGATAAAATAAGAAAATCAGAGCTCGTACAGAGAGATCTAAGTGCCCGTTTTCTCCGGGTGCCATTCGAGAGTAGAACGGCAGTGAAATGGGGTGGAAATTGTTGGATGAATCCTCTGCCAGGCGCTTAATTGTGAATCATAGATTAATCAAGTAGACGTAGATTAGCGAATCTTGGCATTTTCACACAACTCAATGTGTATGAAGTCGTTATGGCGCAAAAGAACTGCAACAGGGTGTACAAAACCTTTTTTTTTTCCAAGACTTCCGCTTGTGTCTCATTTCATTTCGCTACCGCCTACGTCTATCTGAACGTCTTTCGATCGTCAAACGTTCTCAGTATGGAGATTATGTTAGCTATTTAACCGATTCAGAAAGTACTGATTTTACTAGAGCTGGTGGCTCTTGATGTGGTTTGCTGATATTGTTAGATAGCCAGGTACCATTTGGACTCACATTTGCTCCATTGTTTGATCTGCAAAATCATCGTCTCTAAGTATATGCCGGTTACGTGCAAAGAGTCCCGTTTTCCAGAGACCATTTAAAGTATTTTTCATTGTTACAGCTCTCAAGTAAGCCGCTCCAAATAACCTCGTAGCCAAAAATGAGGTTACTACTTGGCGTGGTTATTTGCCCACTAGTTATCTATTTATTGGGTATAGAGCGATTTAATCTGTCTCGTGAATTCCTTATAAGAGGTACATTTTATGTGTGGAACAGGGTGATAAACAGATTATATGGGCAAAGTTTTAATTTGAGCTGTCTGTCACACAAATGTGATGGGAGCGCATCAACTATTAGTACAACAGGATGATCACCACATGGGTTCACAAAGTTCTCAAAACTGTCAAACCAATCAGTAAAAACATTAGTCTGAATCCAACTCCTATCAAACTGAAGTTATTCTAATATGGGGGAGCGTCTCCTCACAATTTTTTTTTTTTCATTTCATTTCATCTATAGCACATCTGAAGACTTGCCACCTAATATTTTCAAAATTTTAGTATAAAATTTTACATTTAATAGTACATTGTTCTACATTATTAGCAAAATTTGTTTCGAGCAATAAAATAGGGTAATAACAATGCGTTACAAAGAAAGTTGTAGCAAACAGAGTGTTAAAATAATAAATCTTAGTAGTTTAGAAGAACATAATAGAAAGATAGGAAAGGGATGATCTGTAAATTTTCTTTCACTCTTAAAACAAATTGTAACATATAAATTATGATTGATGGTGTTGTTATTCCAGGTGGAAAAGCCTCGGCAGAAACATCAAGCCTGTCCCACCTGAAGTAGCATACAAAATTATGTCTTTGTATATTAGTGAATGAAATACATCATGAGTGACTCTGTATGTATTTGTTTCTGATGACACAATATGCTATACTGTCGAACGATATTATCGAATGTTAGGATCCCCACGGTACTGGCTATTTGGAATAGCCTCATAGTTACGCTGCCCAGTTTGAAGCACAGTTCATCATAGCAAATGAAAGAGCACTTTGTGAAGAACATAATCATATTAATATTGTTAGAATAGCTTTCAGCGTCAGATATTAAAGCCCTACAAGAACATACACTCAAAAGACTTGAAACTCAACATTTTTAATATTAAGGGTTCTCAACAAAGTCCAGCTTCTAATGGTTTTATTGTCTCAGCCCCACGCATCAAGGACTGTGAAAACTAAGTTCTTATTATTCCAAACAGAGCTGAGCACTTACTTTAGTCAGAATCGAGCTGTCTCACATCAGCAAACTCCTCCATAACCAGAGATAATTTAATAAAAGCATTTAAATTCAAAATGCAAATAATTTGCAATTTTTTTCTATTTCAAACATAAATACAAAATGGTTTTAAATAAAGGTATTTAAATACAAAATGCAAAATACAAATTTTCAACATACACTTATTCAAATAGAATACCTCTGGTTGGTGTACATTTTAAGTGATTTTATTTTACGATTTTAAAACTGATAATTGTTAAATCTTTCATATTTCATGTTCTACATATGTGACCTCATTATCTTTCCATCAGTGGAGAATAGTCAGTCAACAGAAGTAGAATTTGTTAAACAAGTATCATGTTTAAGTAAGAGTTTTTACAATTGGATATCTGTTCTATTTATTTAAACTGTTATCATTATCATTTAATGTTGCACTGTTTCCAGGTATGTTGTAGTATAGGCACTATCACTGGCTGCAGAAAAATCAGAGTCCTCAACAAACATATAATAACATTCAAACTTTTATTTCTTTTTATCAGAATGTTGCAAGTTTTTCTCATCTTCGTCTTCTTGTTTCATCTTCTGCACTTCTGAAATAAAAAAATTCTTTAAGGCATTCACTGCTAGCTTTGGGCACTCATTTCATTTTGAACAAGTATAAGATATGGATGTTAATATGCCATTCTTTGCTTTTGGTACCTCTAATTTATAGAACCTTTCAAAACGCCTATTTAAGCTTTCCTTAACAGCTTTTATGAGCACACCACAGCACACTGGGTTATCCATTTGCAAGCTACTTTGCATTCTTTTCATTCTAGTTAGTTCTGACGGAAAACATTCATAGTAGGTATCTTTGTCCAGTTCTAAACTTGTATTTAAATTTCTTTAAAAGCTGTTATTGAATTTCCTTAAAGTTTCATTTAGACTATCCTTGACTGTGAGCAAATTTTGAATAGAATTACAGTATGAATTTCATCTTGTTCAACATGGGTAAGTAGGCGATTTTCCAGTTGATTGTAAATAGATTTCACAAACTTTAGGAGACCTCGAACTCAAATTCCAAAATGCTTGACATTTTAACAAAGCTGCAGCAAGAAGTTTTTTGCATGAATTAGTTTGAGATCTGGACCTTATCCATATCTCTTTGTGCCTCGCATGATTAGACAGTTGCAACTCTTCAGATCCTTCAAACGTCTCCAGAAATTCTCTTAGTCTGAACTCATGATCATCATCACCAACAACATTATCATGCACAACATCAGTATTTTGAACATGTGGTGAATCCCTTTCAATTTTTCCTCTACCCAAATATTTTCCATATATTTCAAAACGTTTGATCATATTTGATCCTTTGTCGGTAATAATTTTTACACTTTTTGTCAGCTTTAAATGAAATTCAGAATTAATGTCTACAAGTTGTTCAGCTACTTCATCGTAATTGTTTACTCCCTTAAATCTTCCAGCAAGCCAGGGCTAAACTTTTTCCCTCAAATGTTTCACAGTCAGTCCAGTCAGCCGTTACGCCGAGACAGCTTCTCTTGAATGATGACGAAATACCAGCAATGATGTATACAAAATCAATCTTTTTCGAAGCTCCTTTCAACTTGTTGCACCTACTTGTTTCCTGAAGGAATCTTCCCACCTTGCGTTATCTCTTGGTCTGTCTTTTCTTTGTATTTGTCAGACATCTTCCTTGGTCTGTCTATTATTCTTATATATGGTTAAATGTGCCGCCTAATTCCATTTGATTTTCATTTTAGTACTGATCATATCTTCCACTACAGTTTGTTTACCGATCAATGTCTTTTCCTGTCTCTCCCAGTAACTTCCGTAATGTGTCTCCTATAGCTTGTTGAGTTACAATTAGTTTTTGATCAGTTCTTGAATCAAGAGTTGATGTCTCACTGCCGTGAGTAAAAGTTAAGCATGCGTCCAGCGCGCAGTAGTCGGTAGGCTCACGGCACATGTCCCTCAGGCCATCGTCTTTAGCCTTCCCCTGTTCTGAGCCAGGTTTTCGGGAGGTTTACAATGGTTTTAAGACAAATGTAACAACTGTAAATTACACCCCAAATATTACCTACTGTGGCCCCCTCTTCCTCATTATCATATCACCTCGTATTTATTGAAAATAATTCGCTTCTGCAGTGGGTCGGATCTAGAACAGCTCGCTCAACACGACGATGTCGATAATGACGTGTATTAAAGAAACACTGACTGCTCCACCAAATTTCTATCATTTCTGTCTCTCTCTCTCTCTCTCTCTCTCTCTCTCTCTCTTTCCCACGTGAGTCCTTTATCATCTCAAAATTTGACACCCATCTTCGCCCACATTGACCACTTCTATATTTTCTAACCTTAGCACACTTTCTACAAAACAACGAAATCCTCCCTCTCCTAGCAGCTGTAATTCTTCCCTCCCTATCGTACTCTTTATCATACCACCCTCTCCATACTTACTATCATCATTATACTACAAACCACCAGATCCTTTTCTTTATAACCACACTCTACGAACCTACAGAACCTTGACTCATACTTCTCTTACTCCATCATTTCTCGCTGTAGGTCCCCCATTTTTCAGTACATGTGTAATGTTTTATTTCAAGATCTTACCCCTTTTTGCATTAACTTTTATTTAAAAAGCAAGAGGATGGTCAACAATTTTATATAAACTAGCTGTCCATCCCCACAGCCACCAGGAACATATTTTCACATGTTTCAGGAGACATTTGCAGTTTCGTTTCTGCAATGTATGACTGGAGACATCCCAAACTAATACTGCTCATCGCGTCTTTCACACGACCCACAATGTCGTCTAGAAGTGTTGGTTTGTTTTCTGTTACAGAAAATTACTTTCATTTGATAATTGCCTACAATTTTTCAAAGGGCAGACAGGAGGAGTTTCGCTGTAACGTACCGGGAACACATGGATGCCTTCCGGCTAAATGAGTTTGATAAATCCACTTTTGCACCACATCTGAAAGAATATGGCCACTAAGCCATAATCATTACAGAAAACCTTCAGATAGTACACACTGAAAGCAAAAGAAAGAAAATGAACCTCCTTGAAGAGGTGGGAATTTACATTCTTATCTCAAACTTATTACACATCTTTCTCAATGAACAAGTAGACCTGGCAAGCAAGTCATTTCTACACATCTTTTATGAAATTTTTAAAAATTGATACCGTTACTCATTGCTCTCTCACAACTAGTAAAAAATTTAACTATGATTACAATGGTACACATTTTGCCAGCAATCATTTTGTATATTATAAATGACAGTGTGGTTCCATAATCACGTAACAACCTGAGAATCATAATCTCTAATATCTGTTGTGTTTCTGTGTGTGTAATATCTTTGAAATCCTTAGAGCTAAGGTTTACAACACATGTCTCTTAGCAATTTCCAATAGTTTCAGATGGATGTATTTAGTCATCACACTTTTTTATTAAATCAGTAATCCCCAACGTTGAAGACTGAAACATAATTTAATGTAAACCACATGAAGATTGGCAGAAGTCCGAACCGATCGTCATTAAATAAAATCACCTTCTGTTGACACTGGTAGCGGTTATCATTCTACAACCTATAAAGGAACAGTCATGGAGTTAAACTGCATCCATTACGGATAAAATTCAATGCTGTATCTACCTCTAATTTCCTTCTACTGTTTCTGATCAGTTTCGTTTTTTACACCATCTATTGTCGCTCTTAACGAATATTTGGGCCCGCTGATGTCTTTTTTCCCTTTCTTTTTGATATTTAACAAGGTTTCCTTCAGCCAGCACAAAACAGTGCAAGAAAAACTCTTTGCGGCTTCTTACCACTTCTTATAAGTTTCACTAATAATTTTCTGTTGGGTCCATATTGACTAAAAACATGTATAACAGCCTGTATACATTTAAATTGTCTGATAATAATAGCCTGGCCTGGAAAATAGCTGCTCGGGTAACATGGGAACGACCTCAGCCATCATAATCAGCCAGATGCCGCTTCATCCGTAGCTGATCAGCTCATAGCTCCCATCACTGCCAAGAGATGTCTCTCCATAAGCCAGTAAAGTATAAAAGAGATAACAATGCATACATCATATATTCGTTATTACTATAGTTGTATGCACGAACCTTGCTGGTGAGTCAGTCTGTCTATTGGCAATAATCGTATCAAAATATCTACAGTATTTCTTGAGACTTGCCTTCACATTCAGATAGAAAAGCGTGCTTGGAAGGGGGGGGGGGGGGTCGGACTTAAGATGATATACAGGATGCCCCTCCTAAGAGTCGTCAGGAACATTTTCCCTGGCATGTCGACTGACGCAAAGAATAACCAATAGTTAGCAGCGACTCATGTGTCGCCCTGGCATGAACTGCCTGCTACCGCTTTGCAGTAGCGCTACTAAGTCGCTTCTGGAGTACTGGTTATTCTTTGTACTTTACTGTCCCTGTTAATACATATCGAAAAAGAAACGTCACACTAGACTAAACTGAGACCGCTCTATCGAATGGGCACGTAAAATTTCGCATTTCGCTTTAAATTGGTAAATGTACTCATATGGTATAGTTAGCTCCCTAATACTTTGAAAAGATCTTTACTGTGAGCCGGATTACTACTTTCGGTTATTATTCTTATGGCCCTTTTCTGTAGCTTGAAAACTGCGCTCATATTTTGTGCACGAAAGTATTCCTTAACTAAGAACTGAGTGTAGATGTGATAGGTTTGTTACTAAAAGACACTGGCTGTTACAAGGTATTGACATTCTGTTTGCAAATGTCATTGAGTGTTCACACTATTTGAAATGAGGATCGACATTCATTCATAGAAAATGCCTGTTTGTTTCGCAGTCTACAGAGGTTCTGTCTATACTTAATTTTATAGTGTCATTCTCCCTCTTCAAACAGAAATTCAAGGCATTCGTTTTCTTTATGTTCGATGTAACTTTAATGCACATTCACAAGCTGTAACCTTCGTTAAAAGTTTCATTTGCTTCCCCTATAAGTTCTCTTCCTTTTTAGTGAATACCAGTAACCAGTATCCACTAGTTTTTAAATAATCGAACTCCCGAATATAACGCAACTTAAAACGTCTAATTATTTTACAAATGATTTAATGAATCACATGTTTGATATTAAGCATGTAAGCAGAAATAAATTTGCCAGAGGTTTGAAATTACGCGTAAAGATTGTTGAAAGTCGCTAAGTGCTGTCCAGAAGTCGTGGGGTTGGGCAACAACCCCTCATTACAGATGTCTGACGTCGCAGGCTGGGCAGTCTGGTAAAGCAGGACAGGCGGCGAACTGTGGCGGAACTAATATCAGACTTTAATGCCGGGCAGAGTACAAGTGTGTCTGGACACACATTGCACTGAATATTCCTGACAACCATGGGCCTCCGCAGCCGACGAGCCATGCATGTGCCAATGTTAAAACTACGACATCTGCAACTGCGACCGAAATGGTCACGTGACCATCGACAGCGGACGTGGTGCAGTGGCAGAGCGTTGCATGGTGCAATGAATCCAGATACCTTCTTCATCATACCGATGAGGAGCCGCGAATCCGTCGTCTTCCAGAGGGATAAATGGTTCAAATGGCTCTGAGCACTATGGGACTCAAATTCTAAGGTCATCAGCCCCCAAGAACTTAGAACTACTTAAACCTAACTGACCCAAGAACAACACACACATCCATGCCCGAGGCACGATTCGAACCTGCGACCGTAGCAGTCTCGCGGTTCCAGACTGTAGCGCCTAGAACCGCACGGCCACTCCGGCCGGCTCCAGACGAATAGCTCCTTAACACCTATACTATAGGATGGAGACAAGATGGTGGCAGCTCCATTATGCTCTGGAGAACATTCACGTGGACAGCCATGAGTCCAGTGGAGCTCGTGCAAGGCACCTTGATGGCCAAGGAGTATCGTACACTGCTTTCAGAGCACATACACTTCTTCATGACTATCACGTTTCCCTACGGCAGTGGCATTTTTCAACAAGCGCAATAACACAAGGCCAGAAATGTGATGGTGTGGTTTGAGGAACACTAGCGAGTTCCAATTGATGTGCTGGCCTCCCTGCCCCCCAGATCTGAAGGCGATCGAACACTTCTGCGATGTGATTGAACGTGGCGTCAGAGCTCATCGTCCCCTCCCCGTAATTTATGGGAATCAGGTGACTTGTGTGTGCAGATGTGGTGCTAACTCCCTCCAGCGACCTACCAAGGCCTCATTGCTTTCATGCCTTCAAGCGTCACCGCTGTTATCTGTGCCGAAGGTGGCACAGGCAGGTAGGTGGTCATAATTTTCTGGCTGATCAGCGTATCATAACAGGACAATATGAAGTAATAATGTAACTCCAAACACAAGAGCACTACTGCAACAGTCAAACATTGCAGAAAGGCCCGAGCTCGAAAACGCAGAATAAGTACTGAGCCACCACAATAAACCAGGGAAAACTCGCTCATTCACCTGGACCTACCCTGTCATAGGCGCTGGCTCTGTTGCTTAAGTAATCGGGTTTCGGAACCCACATTCAAATTCAGTCGCGTCACTAATCTGTCCGTTCACCAGTACCAGAGAGAATGGTGGTCCATTGAATGTCAGTCAAACCATTAAAAGCTGATCGGTGAAGGTCTGCGTGGTACCCGCTTGCTGACTTCGACTCCAAGACACAGCCATCCCGATGCAAGTGACAGCCACGGTTGCCGTTGCAGCTAATTGTAAATCGCGGGTGAGGAGACGACTCGTGTGCTACCAGCCTTTCACCACCAAGTTTCGTTGGTGAATAATCTGCGAGATGTCATCGCCATACCAGCCAGGCATGGCGTATTCAAGCAGCCCCTTGGCCATCCCTTGAGCTTCTGCTGCAATCTCGGTTACCACACAGTGGGAGACCAGGGCCAACCCTACACGACAACCGTTGGCCTGCAGAACACAGACGGCTACACCCGCCTTAGTACGTGTTACGGCGTAAAGTCAAGCGCCGAAACGCCAGTCAGTAACGAAACAGAAGAGAAGGCTGTGAGAAGAATTCAGCCAATCGCAATCTCACCTACCGCCCTTCCAGGACGACAACGCGACCCCAGGGCCCCTACGTGAAGAGGACATAAGCGCCGTGCCCGTCTGGTGACAGCCCACTTCAATAGCAGCTTCAAGATCAGCGACTTGGATAGCAGCGTCAACGTTACGCACGTCGATAGCAGTTCATCTACATCTACATCTACACCCATACTCCGACAGCCACCTGCCGGTGTGTGGCGGAGGGTACCTTGAGTACCTCTATAGGTTCTCCCTTCTATTCCAGTCTCGTATGAGTCGTCAGTTAGAGATCAACAGTCACTGCAAAGAGTGACTATTTCGTATGTCGCCCTTTTCTTGCAACACATCTGTGTAATTGCCAAAGTTAAGTATTGTAATTTTCATATTGTAATAAAACTCATTAATACGAATGTCCAAAAATGTTTAAATGTGTGTGAATTCCTAAAGGATCAAACTAATGAGACCATCAGCCCCTAGTCTTACACACTACTTACACTAACTTATGCGAACAACAACACACACACACATGCCCGAGGGAGGACTAACCTCCGGCGAGAGGGGCCACGCAATCCGTGACATGGCACCTCAAACCTCGCGGCCACCCCACGCGGCCCTTTAATACATGTTTGATTGCTTGTCTAGCGAACCCAGTAGGCAGGATTACTAGACGCAACAGTACGATGGGCCATTTACGAGAGCGCTGAAGTGTAGAGCTGCCCTGTGCTGTCAAAACGTCGGAATGGACAACGTCTACTTGTCTTTTTGCTGCATCCCTCACATCTTCACACTGGCCACCAATCACAGACCTTTGACACCAGAGTCATGACTAGCTCACGAGGTGCATCAGCGGTTCTCCCTAGTGCGTCCTAGGGTCAGTCGCTGCACGACGCTACGAGACAGTTACATTGCTCTGTGTAACCGTCCTGGCAATAAAATACCATTCTAGATATCACTTGCTACTGACGCCTCCAGGAGAAGTACCTGACGACTCTCACCCCACCGCACGGTTCCCTGACCTTAGTGGTCTTGGTCAGACCGAACTGCTGCAGTATAACCTCAGAATTTGAGCACTCTGGGTTACGCTGTCTAAAAGCATACACAATTTCTAGCTGTTACACTTGTCCTATTTTATTAAGCCTTCAATATAAGGGCTCTCAGCGAGCAGGTTATGACAGAATTTTAAATTTTTAAAATTCGTTCAACAATTACAAGAGACACTAAAATTCAAAATTTTGTTCCCATGGAAACCGTTGGGCAGGCAACCAGCAACTGTGCATCCTTTTACGCGCGTAGTAACAGACAATGTTGACATTTTCATCAGAGAGAAATTATCTGTTCATGACTGAAACTATTGGAAAAATTATGTTTGTTGACATTATAAACGTTGGAGACAAGTGATCTGTCTAAATTCCTTTAAATTAATTATTAAAAATGTTCAAAGTCAAGACTGCAAACAAATTTCATTTTGATTACTAGTTTCAGCTACACACGAGCCAATTTCTCATTAGAAAAAATCTTGATTTGTGTAATTACCCTAATGGATTAACACACCGACATAAAATTTTGAATCACAACATTCATACAGAATGTATAGGTGGGATAATTCGACATATCGTTCATATACAAGCAGTCAGAACGACTGTCATAAAACAAAGACATTATGTCGTTGAAGCTTAGTAACTGACATATTTTATCAGTATTTGCTATGTGACAACACAAATACTGACTAAATTGAAAACTAACGCATCTAATCAGTATTTGATATAAGACAACCGAAATATAGGCCAAAGATATCAGTTAACGACCTTCATCCTAATTGCTTGTTTGTGAACGATATGTCAAATTATTCCACCTATAGGTTCTGTATGAATGTTGTCACAAAAAATCTTATGGCGATGCGCTAAGCATTGAGGCAGTTACACTGAGCAAGACTATTTTTATAACTAGTAATAACAATAAAATTTGTTTGCGATGTTGACTTCGACGAATTTTAATCGTTAATACATAAAACATATTGGGAAAGTCATTGGTGTGTATCAGGAGCAACATTTGTCCTAGTATGCAACCTAATGATGTCCTGTATTAATGTATTCTGGCTTTGATAAGATTTTCACTAAAAGTTTAGCGTTATTTGAGGTTCGGCTCTACTCCACTCGTTGCAATTTCTTAATTAAGGTTTCCGTCAGAGTCGCATACAAATTTTCATTTGTGACTAGTTTCGAACTTTTCATACATTCTCTAACAATTATGTAAATACCAGAAACAATGTTATCATGAAAACATGAAATACAATACTTTCTAGCATTTCGCGTGCACAGATTACAGCAGTACAATAAATGTTTTGTGACGAATCTGCATTTGTAATGTTTCACTGTACACAATACATTTGTTTTTACATCATATCAATAGCAAAAATGTTACTTGATTCTATTACCGTTGTCTTAATACATTCAAAATTCGATAGGCATCTTTAGTTGTTTGGACAGGAGAATTTGAGATGCACCTTCAGTTGCTTATTGTGTGTCCGTATGCTCTGTTTTTCAGAGATAATAAACCTAATGTTGTAACTAAATACATAGATACTGTATAGTAAAGGGCTCAGATGTTATCGCACCGGTTTAAAAATTACTGATACTGTTTTAACTGAATCAGGAATCACTTTTAAAAAGAAGAAATAAATTATTGCATTTAAATTGAGAATGGTTGTTAATCAATTTCGCTGGCTTCTTAAACTTCAGTTTATATGGTTCAAATTGTCTGAGCACTATGGAACTTAACATCTGAGGTTATCAGTCCCCTAGAACTTAGAACTACTTAAATCTAACTAACCTAAGGACATCACATACATCCATGTCCGAGGCAGGATTCGAACCTGCGACTGTAGCGGTCGCGCGGTTCCAGACTGAAGCGCCTAGAACCGCTCGGCCACACCGGTCGGCTTCATTTTATATATTTTCTATTCGTCAAGTACATGTAACTTCATTCCCTTAGTGCGGAACTAGGCGTTTCAGTTTGGGACCGCGAAACCGCTACGGTCGCAGGTTCGAATCCTGCCTCGGGCATGGATGTGTGTGATGTCCTTAGGTTAGTTAGGTTTAAGTGGTTCTAAGTTCTAGGGCACTGATGACCTCAGAAGTTAAGTCCCATAGTGCTCAGAGCCATTTGAACCATTTTTTCATTCCCTTAGTTGCCACAAGTAAAATTTTCATAATACTGTCAATACATCCACTGTATGTTTTGTTCTTCACGAATAACGACCAAAAGCAGTCTTGTTATTTGTGCTGAGATGTTCCTTGTCTCTAGCTACAAACGTCCGAACTGTTTTGCCCACATAAAAACGATCAAATGTTCCACAATGTAATCTATACACACCAGATGCATAATACTTCTTTTGATTTCTTACAGTTTTATGTCTCAGTTTAAAACTTAATTGGCCTGCAGTTCGAAATTCTATTTTGTACTGTGTAGGAAAATAATGCGCTAACTTTTCGGTAATACGTCCATAATATTTTACTGTAACAAACTTTTTCCTTCCTTACACTGTTTTTTTTTTCGCTTTTGTATTTTCTGAGAATTTGTGTGACCGCCATTCTCTTAAAACCATTGGCTACAGGTGCTTGCTTGAGGATGCATGCCCCCGTTGTGATTCTGTTAATGGAAGCTTACATACGTGAGCTACCATAGCAAACAAATATGTCTTTTTTTGTTGCTGGTCCTGATATCAATACAATGATGGAATTACTTATCTGCTATATGAATGCGCAGAATAAGCAGCTGTGATACATATTACGTTAACTGAAGGTTGAGGATGGAGGAAGGAAACGAAAAGGAAGAAATTATTGATGTCAGCTGCACCTGGAGTTCATGAAGAATCAATAGGGACGAGCGAAAATATGTGCCAGACCGGTACTCGAAGCCGGGATCTCCTCCTTGCTGGGCAGTTGCGTTGACACTGCGTCATCCACATTCAGTGTTTTACGCAATTGTGTGGACTCTCTCGGCACGTTTGCCGACCGACCCACATGTCCGAAAGAAAAGATTACAATAATTGATTCGTCTCGATGGGAAATGAATCCAATTCCCTGAGTGCAGGTGCACAATTACGTTCCTCCTGGGGCCATCTCAAAACAGCGAGCATGGAGGACATGAACGGAGACTGGGGACTGGTGGCACTCAGAAGGAGTGTAGGTCGGAGAGGAGGCGTGCCAAAGTAGTCTAAGCAGTTGTGATAAACACTGAACTCAGATGACGCAGTGTTTAACGCAATGGCCTAGTAAGTAGGAGATCTCTGGTTCGAATCCAGATACAGCACACATTTTCAATCGTCGCTGCTGATTCCGCATAAAGTGTCGATGCTGGTGACGTCAATAATTTCTTCCCTTCCTTTCCTTTCTCCCCTCTGCACCTTTAACTTACATGGTAGTTATCTACTCTCTGTGCCCTACTTGCTAGGTATGATCGGAACCACCTCTTATTCTTAGTGGTTCTAACGTGTTTTGCAGACTCTTATGGTCAACAGTATCAAATGACTTAAAAAGATCAAAGAATATGCCTGTGATACACTCATCGTTGTTATCAAATATCATTTTTGTTGAAACTTTCGGGCAGATTAAAACTGTGTACCGGGCCGAGACTCAGACTCGGGACTTTTGCCTTTCGCGGGCAAGTGCTCTACCATCTGAGCTACCCTAGCACGACTCACGCCCCGTCCTCACAGCTTTACTTCTGCCAGTATCTGGTCTCCTACCCTCCAAACTTTACAGAAGCTCTCCTGCGAACCTTGCAGGACTAGCACTCCTGAAAGAAAGGATATAGCGGAGACATTGCTTAGCCACAGCCTGGGGGATGTTTCCAGAATGAGATTTTCACTCTGCAGTGGAGTATGCGCTGATATGAAACTTCCTAGTGGATTAAAACTGTGTGCCGGACTGAGACTCAGACTCGGGACTTTTGCCTTTCGCGGGCAAGTGCTCTACCATCTGAGCTACCCTAGCACAGCTGTGAGGACGGGGCGTGACTTGTGCTTGGGTAGCTCAGATGGTAGAGCACTTGCCCGCGAAAGGCACAGGTCCCGAGTTCGAGTCTCGGTCCGGCACACAGTTTTAATCTGCCAGTTTCATATCTGCGCACACTCCGGTGCAGAGTGAAAATCTCATTCTGGAAACATCCCCCAGGCTGTGGCCAAGCGATGTCTCCGCAATATCCTTTCTTTCAGGAGTGCTAGTCCTGCAAGGTTCGCAGGACAGCTTCTGTAAAGTTTGGAAGGTAGGGGACTAGATACTGGCAGAAGTACAGCTGTGAGGACGGAGTGTGAGTCGTGCTCGGGTAGCTCAGATGGTAGCCGGCACGGTAGCTCAGCGTGTTCGGTCGGAGGGTTAGCTCCCTCTGTAATAAAAAAACTGAGTTAATCGATCAAAAACGAACTTAAACAGATGTCTTACGACGTCCGCCACGAGCAGATGCAACGAACAAAATGATATTTAAAAAAAAAAAAAAAAGATGGTAGAGCACTTGCCCGCGAAAAGAAAAGGTCCCGAGTTCGAGTCTCGGTCCGGCACACAGTTTTAATCTTCCAGGAAGTTTCATATCAGCGCACACTCCGCTGCAGAGTGAAAAATCTCATCATTTTTGTTAATTCTACTAAAGCTATAGGTTCTACGGTTCTACCATTTCGTAACCCAAACTTTGATACACTTACAAGGTTTTATCTGTATGTCTGTCTTACTGACTATTATTTTTGACGACCAAGACAGCCGGGAAGTGGGATGGTACATTTCCACAGCTTTTGCAGATGAGAATCAATTCGCACCTATTCATGTGCGCGCATATCACTTCACCCAAAAATCAATAGTCAATCCTAGACGTTTGGTGTTCCTTAATCACCTACGTTAATTTACCTCTTCAAACTGAAGTTACGTACAATGATTAAGTTGGAAAAATCCTTACATCCTGTAGTTCCTACTCGCGCTGTAAAGGCTGACGACATCTCGAGTGACGGATGGGAGCAGTCCGGTTTCCAATCAGAAGAGGCCGACCATTAGCAGCTAACTAGTGTAGTTTCTCGGCACAGTAGTAGAAGCGAGTCGGGCCGGAGTGGCTGCAGTGCGGCTCGGACCACGCGCCCGCCAAGTAGCGTTGTCTGAGTGCCTAGCGGCGCGGCGGCGGGTGGCTCCGAGATGCCTCGGCCGTGTTTGCGACGCCCAGCTGATGGGCTTTCGCTGTCTGCGCCGCCTCGAGGGCCGCCGACATGCAAATGCTGCCAATGCTTCAAATTACGCCTCTTTGATGTTTGCCCGCGCAACTAGCTTTCCTTCTCAGCGGCGAGGGGGTAGAGGGAGTGGGTTGGCGGTGGGGGGGGGGGGGGGGGGGGGCAGCAGGGCGGTAGGCAGAATGAATAATTTATGCGTCGCCGTCGTTCTTCCTCCCATCTTCGTGACGTCGCGCCTCGTACGTGCGCGACTTGCATAAAGAACGCCTTCGCTGTCTCAAAATAGGACCCGGTAATTATACTGTGTAAAGAGATGTTTAAAATTAAACGTTCAATTTCCGTCGCGTAGGGTGAGCGCGGCTTTCGACCCCTCGATGGGCCAGTGCTGGGATAGAAAGAAAAAAAAGAGTTCGCCCTTCGCATCGCCTCCGTCTAAGTTTCATCCATTACTTCAAACTTTCTGTCTCCCGGAACTGAAGTCGAACCAATATCAACCAGTAATAAGTATCCACTTTCTAGAACTAAGAGTCTCACCTGCTTTTATCTTTGCACAAGATGAGCTGTCACCTCATACAGGGCGTATTTTTTTTAAAAAATAAAAAAATCGATATCGTTGAATTAATTAGTTTAAAGGAGCAGCTACGAGGCTTTCGTGGACACTGCCTTCAGGAATTTTTATGCACACATTATTATGTACCCACTGTAACACTCAGATTTCGCACATGAGTAATACTTTTGTTTGCCACTACTCTTGTGACCAGACGAAATTACTTTCATCTGGCCCAAATACAGGTATTAGCTCATTTTATTATATTACTGAATAAAAGGTTTACTTAAGTTTCACACCTTTCTTTGCCACAGGAGTACTAGATAATTTTCAACTGCCGTTGGCCAGCAAAGCGTCACTTGAAGCACTAGTTAAAAACTGTTCTCTTGAGGTACAATGTTCAACGTTTACAAAAGCGCTAGTTCATCAGAAAATTTAACAACTCGTTGTCCTTCAGATGAGGTCACAAAGTGGGCATAGCTCTACCGTCTCGCCTCTACTGCACATTGACCTCAGTGGCTCCCACATGTCGTTGTCGATTGCAGCGATCCCTCGCTAACGTCTATGGTATATGTATATTCTTTGCCAACTTTGGTGTGGTACATGTCTCTGGACGATACGACAGTTACAAAGTGTGCATCCGATATTTACTGTACATAAGCGATACGTGACACGTCTGTAGTACCATCTGTTTATTGCCTTGTAACTCGACGCCATATACTATGTGATAAAAAGTATCCGGATACCTGACTGAAAATGACTTACAAGTTCGTGGCGCCCTCCATCGGTAATGCTGGAATTCAATATGGTGTTGGCCCACCCTTAGCCTTGACGACAGCTTCCACTCTCACAGGCACACGTCCAATCAGGTGCTGGAAGGTTTCTTGGGAAATGGCAGCCCATTCACTGAGGAGACGTATCGACGTCGGTCGGTGAGACCTGGCGGGAAGTCGGCGTCACAAAACATCCCAAAGGTGTTCTATAGAATTCAGGTCAGGACTCTGTGCAGGCCAGCCCATTACAGGGATGTTATTCTCGGGTAACCACTCCGCCACAGGCCGTGCATTATGAACAAGTGCTCGATCGTGTTGAAAGGTGCAATCACCATCCTCAAATTGATCTTCAACAGTGAGAAGCAAAAAGGTGCTGATAACATCAGTGTAGGCATGTGCTGTGATAATACCTTGCAAAACAACAAGGGGGGCAAGCCCCCTCCATGAAAACACTACCGCAACATAACACCACTGCCTCCAAATTTTACTGTTGGCACTACACACACTGGCAGCTGACGTTCACCGGGCATTCGCAATACCCACACCCTGCCATCGGATCATCACATTGTATACTGTGATTCGTCACTCCACACAGTGTTTTTCCACTGTTCAGTCAACCAATGTTTACACTCCTTACACCAAGCGAGGCGCCGTTTGGCATTTACCGGCATGATGTGTGGCTGATGAGCAGCCGCTCGACCATAAATCCAAGTTTTCTCACCTCCCGCCTAACTGTCACAGTACATGCAGTGGATCCTGATGCAGTTAGGAATTCCTGTGTGATGGTCTGGATAGATGTCTGCCTATTACACATTACGACCCTCTTCAACTGTCGGCGGTCTCTGTCAGTCAACAGACGAGGGCAGCATGTACGCTTTTGTGCTGTACATGTCCCTTCACGTTTCCATTTCACTATCGCATTGGAAACAGTGGACCTATTGATGTTTAGGAGCGTGGAAATCTCGCGTACAAACGTATGACACAAGTGACACCCAATCCATGAGTTACGCGGAGCGTCCCATTCTGCTCTCTCACGATGTCTAATAACTACTGAGGTCGCTGACAGAAGTACCTGGCAGTAGGTGGCAGCACATTGCACCTAATATGAAAGACGTATGTTTCTGGGGATGTCCGGATACTTTTCCTCACATAGTGTACGCAGCTACATTCTGTTGGAAACGTTCAAGAAGACTAAGTGAGCGAAGATTCTCTTATAAAAGAAACTGAAGGCGATGATACCATTGCCTGCATCACAACAGCTATAGCAATATGGCGGAAGGCTGCTTGTGTTCATAAAGTGAGTCCTCGACAGCGCCTTACACGCTTAGTCTCAGAATATAGAGACTGCAGTGAACGTTGAGTTATTTTATCCCCTCCTGAAATCTCTTCTTCTGTCCTGGAGAACAGTAAAAAGTGTGAGTTAGTACTATTCACACACTTGATGTACTTATCGAAAGAGCCAGATGCCAGGAATTTACTTGCATATCTGATGTCTCAAAAACTTTAATCAGAAAAATTATACATTACACCGACTTACTTGTGTTTCAACATGGTGTTATTTTAGGACACTACATTGCTCTTACGTTATTAGTATTGTTCTTTCTGATTACCCCTTTATACAGAGTGGTCCATTGATCGTGACCGGGCCAAATATCTCACGAAATAAGCGTCAAGCGAAAAAACTACAAAGAACGAAACTTGTCTAGCTTGAAGGGGTAAACCAGATGGTGTTGTGGTTGGCCCGCTAGATGGCGCTGCCATAGGTCAAACGGATATCAGCTGCATTTTTTAAACAGGAACCCCCATTTTTTATTACATATTCGTGTAGTACGTAAATAAATATGAATGTTTTAGATAGACCACTTTTTTCGCTTTGTGATAGATGGCGCTGTAATAGACACAAACAGCGGTGGCTGAAATATAGTGCTCATTTAATACTGGTTCCTGAAAGTTTTTTAGTAGACTTTCACAGAATAGCTGGGGCCAATATTCAAGCGTTTGCCCGTTCAGGTAGTTCTTAGCATATCCATGATGCTCTGCCGTGAGTTAAAGAGACCTGCTTTGCTGTCTACCAGTTTCTTGTGCCCACAAATCACACGAGGACGTGCTGGAAAAAAAAATCCCTTCGAAATTTCTGTATTGTCAGCATCGGTTTAGGAATTACATGCCATGCATATTACTCGTTCGACTTCCTGTTTCGCTCACGTAAGTTGCAATGCTATGCCCCTACAGGGTCGTGAATTGCAGCGTGTAACGTGGTGATGTGTAACGTAACTACGCCGGTGCGTGAGAGACACTCAGAAAACTGAAAACATGAACGCGAAGAGTTAGTTCACACTTGGGGCACCTCTGCTTCAGTTTCACAATGCCAGAGCGCACACGAGCGCTGCGACGTGCGCCGTCTTCTACAATCCGACGCCTTGGGCTCACTGCCATCGATCATCCTCCGTACAGCCCGGACTTGGCTCCATCTGATTTTCATCTGTTTACAGAGCTTAATGTACACACTTGAGGACTTTACTTTGATAGTGATGAAGTGGTGCAAGCAGAAGTGAGGTTGTGGTTCCATCTACAAAGTCAAAAATTGTACAGTGACGTTATTAACAAACCAATCTTGCATTTGGAGAAATGTGTCCATCGCCAGGCTGACTATGATGAGAAATAAATATGTAGACATGAAGAATAGAAATATATATATAGAACATCATTAAATTTTCTTTTATTTAAAAAGCTATACGTGTTTTCACGTAAAAAAACCCAGAAGCATTGCTTCTCAAAACGCGAGCGTAAAATAAGTTCGTCAAAGAGAAGATAACTACGAGGGATGACAGAAAAGACTAACATTCGATGTAGCTTTCAGCTGTGAGGAGCGATATTTGCGTCTTCTTAATTTCGTGGGCGTTCGCAGAAGAGTTTTCATCAAAACAATGTACAGAGTGGCTATAATTAAAATCTCGATACTTGAGCCAGTGTAAAAAGGAAACTATGGGTACCCAAATTCATAGGAATGATGTTCTGGCTGTGAGCTAAGGATTTGCGTTGTTTGTAGTATTAGTGCCTTGACAGGCCGTTAGGCACCGGTGCTGTTATTGGAACTCGAACTTAAAGAACCAAGGACACACAACGTGAAGGGCGCACTTTTCTGTGATCTGCTTCATTACCATCTGATCTCTGCTCTACGGGGGGAGGGGGGGGGGTGTATTTTGAACTGAACTGTTTTGACGCACGATAGTGTTCCACCTCACATCACTTCCTAGGTCACTCGATCTTAACACATTTGGAGGAAACCGAATTATTGACCGGTCGTTCCAAACTTCATGGCCATTAAGATAACCGAATTTGAAGCCGTGTGATTTCTGGCTGTGGGGCTAACTGAAGGACAGGGTTTATGAACGGGAGACTATCACACGTTGGAGGTTGAAGATGACTAGAGTTAGAGAGGTAGCCAACATCCCACCTGAGATGTTTCGGGCAGAATGGAGCAATGCCTACACTGATTCCAAGCTGTCGTCGAAGCAGATGGTCGTCACGTCGAGCAACTTTTGTAACCTGGAACGTAAACACGACACGCGTTTAACAAATGTTACCCTCTTATGAGAAAATTATGAAGTGTTTCTTTCAATGGTTTATTCGTTATTTGTATTCCGCGTGACCTTATTAATGTTTCCACAAATTTTCATTGTCCTACGGTCACTCGTTTTACATGCGCTCCCCGTCAAGTAGCGAAAGTTTAATCGTATCCATCCCATACTTGCTTAAGTAAATAAACTGTACATTATTTTTAATTCAGCTTCGGTATAAAAACATGAGATATTATGCAAATATATACTGTGTACGTATCTTCTGAAAAGGACACATAAGAGTTGTATAGACTAACTGAAGAGACCAGATTTGAAGTGCAAAATTTGACATTTCACGGAAGCAACTGAGTACCTAGATTTTATTGTTATGGTCGAAATCTTCGTTATCTCATTCGCTTTTGATAGTCGACAGTATATGCTAACGTAATCGATCACATTTTCATTAGGATAAAATCCCTGGACTCGTCAACAGTATTGTGCCCTGTGGCTTTGACCTTTTTTTAAGCTTTGACTTTGAGATGCTCCAGACATTCAGGTAATCCGACTAATGGAATCTGTATAGCGCGTAAAATAAATAAACCGCTCGCAAGATTTCTACTTCGCCATCCAACAAAACACAGTCTTTGGCCTCATCCTCTCCTTTTCTCAGTTAATCATTTATTCTGTCACATCGTGTTTCTCTACCGTGAAGCATACCTGTAGGGGAAATACTACGTAAAAAACATTAATAGTATTCCAATGAACTGGAGCAAAGAACATGATAATTTCTTCCTTAAATCTCTATATGATCCTTGGTGATGAATCAAACTGCGTCTCAAACAGGTACTGTAATTTAGCTAGAGAATAGTTACGAAAGGTAATTAAAAATATTATAAATCTCAGGAACATCATCAATCGTAATTTCATCTCCAAATTATTAGCTACCTGTTTCAGCATTCAGACCCTCTATACCAGGTAGCGACTACATTTCCTCAACGACAACAGTATGTGTGACATACGTGAAATTACCGGGTTTTGCACCAGCTGTTGCTTGCACTGCATTTGCACATTACAACAGTTCGAGGTGTGTTAAGTAAGTAGCAGATATTTGATGAATTTTTAGTTTAAATGATGTAGGTATTCAAACTGAACGAAAAAATAAAACGAAAAAAGAAGACCATAGTGATATTCGAACCAGCGATCCATTGATTACCACATAACCATTGTCCAAACCACCGATTGAGCCACGCACGCCATTCTATATGCACTTTAATTTTAGTGAACCAAGTTTCCTCGGCAAATTTCAATGTCAACATTCGCGAAAAATTTTTAGAGTTGCAGTGGACAGCTTTGGAAAATTGGCACTTAAGCTTTGAACTTCACGTACCATAAACATAGAAAATTACAAAATTGCGATTGCCGTTGGTTCCCTTGTAAGACGCACAGCGTCCACGACTAGCAGTTGTTCGCAAAAAAGCAATAGAAGTCTGAGATTATAATAGTCTGTCGTTGTATTGTATTCATTCTGGAATGGCCGGTGAATGACTGCTCCTGAGCTTTTGCATTTATAACTTAGAGCTTTTGAAGACTAGTAAATAAGGTCGTTCTTCGAGGTGCAGTGCCTGTAATGTCATTGTAAGAATATATTATGCTTTTAGTTCTGTGATCAGAGCTTTATTTTAAATAGTAAACTGGTAAGTTCTCAAATTATCTTCAGTACTGTTGCGCAGGGACCGTATTTTTTAAATCGCTGAGTAAAGCGGAGATAAACATTTATTCCTGGTTTTTACTTTGTTCAGTTTTTTTGTTAACGGCACTCGTATCTGCGGAAGATTTTTTTTTCAAAGTTTCTCATAACGAGAAATGAGGAGGAGCGATCTGTATGTACTTTCATAGGTGTCATGTATAATTTTGGAATGTGAATTTTTGGTATCTGAATCGACTGTGAGCGAGCAGTGACG
The DNA here is from genome assembly GCF_021461385.2 of Schistocerca piceifrons. Taxonomy (NCBI): domain Eukaryota; kingdom Metazoa; phylum Arthropoda; class Insecta; order Orthoptera; family Acrididae; genus Schistocerca; species Schistocerca piceifrons. Next base: position 212,389,950 of record NC_060138.1, read on the forward strand.
TTGTAAGCTGTATCACAGAAGTTAAGTGAGTATCTCTGAGCTGCTCGAGGGCGCAGTGGAGCAGACAATATTTACCTTGGGTAGAGATAAAGTTCAACTGTGTTTGAGTTAGGCTGATTATGTTACTCAGTGCAACTGAGGAAGCTAAGGCACTATTATGATTCAAATTTGATGTCTCAATTTATCCTTTTGTTCAATCGACATGATTCTGAAACTGATTTGTGAAGGAAGAAATCTAATGGAATGTCAGGTAAACACAATAATGATGTTACTTTATTTTCACTATTGCTGCGCCATCGGACTAACATGGTTATTGTACTGAAAGTTGTTAGATTTGAGAGATAGGAAATTGTATTGTTTGGATGTTGAGAAGTTCATTAAATTTAAAATCTACCTTGAGCATTTTTCCCAGTATACAAAAAAAACAGTGTTGTCATTTATGCGCATATTTCATTTTCTTACCAACCTTTCTCTTACAATTCTTTTTAATGGATCATCCAACGAAATATGTTCGATAAACAGTTCGATTTGCAATTAACAGAGAACTCATGGCACCTCTCGAGTGTGTCTGTGTAGATACAGTAATTTGCAGCTTTAGCATAGCGGTGCGCAAGACGGAGCAATACTGCAACGCGTTATCCAGATTTGCAGAGAATACAAGTAAGGCGAAAATATTAAAATTTCCTTTTTATTTGTTCAATCAGGGCCAGTTTTTGTGATCAAATTTTGCAAAGCCAATCATTCCAGGTTTCATGTCCAAGTTAATTATTCAGGCAGTTTATACTGTTCAAAATTCTTGCAGTCAGATTCATAACTTTTACAGTATGAAAGACTTCCCTTTTCATTACGACAATAAATTACTTTGATAGTGCAGCTTGGCTTACACATTACGACAGAACAAGTTTCATTCCGAGAGTTCATGTACTATCACAGCTCAGTCTTACAATCAGAAACAGTACTTCAGTCTTATCTTTAATTATTTAGGTAACTTTCACTATATTTTTATTGATTTAAATACATTTTTATATCCAGTATCGCGGTGAGAACTATTTTTTATTGACTGGTAAGACTGTCATATTCAGAACTATAATACACCCTTGGCCAAAAGTATTGAGGTAACTTTGAGTATTGTAAAAAATAGGAAAATTAAATAAACAGAAACAATTTGTTCGAGTTTATAATGCTTATTAGTAGCATAACATCAGTATTTCGTGGACCCCTATTACAGCAGCAATCCTTTTTGGTGGACAGCACACTAGCTTTATACTACCTTTGGCACTTATGACGTTCCACTCAATGTGCAGGCGGTCTTTTAATTCTTCTTTTGACTTATTTGTGTGCCGCCTAGCTTTGTGCTTCAGTAAACCCCATAAATACTCAGTGGTGTTCAGGTCTGGTGATTGGGCAACGCAGTCGAGAAGTTCAATGTTATTTTCCCGAAGCCACGTCACTGTGTGGTCAGGTTGCATTATCTCACTGGAATTTAACGTCGTCCATATTTGTATCGCCAAAAGGGTTGTACAAGAGGGCAGTAAAGTAGATTCTAGGACATCTGTGTACTTTGTGAAATCCATGCGACCTTCACATACCACCATTTGTCCCACTCCTGCAGCGCTCATGCAACCCAAGATCATGATGCTCCTTCCGCAGTGTTTTACTGTAGGTACCACACACACTCGGAGTTACAGTTCTCGCCCATACGGCGCGGACATAGGTCATACCTGGTGAACCAAAAACCTGAAATGTAAATAAACATCGGCCGGGGAGGCCAAGCGGTTCTAGGCGCTACAGTCTGGAACTGCGTGACCGCTACGGTCGCAGGTTCGAATCCTGCCTCGGGCATGGATGTGCGTGATGTCCTTAGGTTAATTAGGTTTAAGTAGTTCTAAGTTCTAGGGGACTGATGACCTCAGAAGTTAAGTCCCATAGTGCTCAGAGCCATTTTTTTGTAAATAAACACTGTAGAGAATTCGTTCAGGAGTTTTCAAATTAATACGTTTAGTTTCCTGCCCAAACTGATACGTGTTGCTAGAATATCAAGTTGACAAATCTACCTGAATGTTTGCTTCGTCAGACCACACAATATTTGACCAATCTTGACCGGTGAACATTTGGTGTTTTAGGGCCCACTCATACCGTCGCTTTCTATTCTTGTCAGAGAGCCATGGCTTCTTCTTGGCTTTACAGCCTTTTAGACCAACTTCTTGAAGTCGTCTACAAGTGGTACGAGCAGATATTGTTTTGTTAAAACTTTCAGACAACTCACTAGCGAAGTCTAGAGAGGTTTTCTTCCTATTTTTTAATGATTCTCTTACTATCATTCGATTCTCACAGTTGTGATCCGCATGTGCCCAGTTCTGGGCCTATTAACATGCTACTAGGTCAGGGCAAATTACTCAATTGCATATTGTACAAATCGGCGTATACATTCACGGTTTTCGAACTCTCCACCTGCGATTTCCCTTACTCATACTAAAGCTTTATATGCACTCATTTTTTCTAAACTAGGTTCGTTTCTTTTAGGCATAATGCAGCAGTATCACCGATGCCACAGATATAAACAGGAAAAGGGCACTAGATTGGTGGTATGTGTCCACAACGAGCGGATGTAGCGAACTGATTAGTACACAGACTAATATTCAAATGAAAAATTTTACTACATCAGATGTTTTATTGGTAGCTTTGAGGTGGTTCATTGTTTTTGGCGGTTTTCGATGCCGAACAAACTTAATTTTTAAACCAAACGGGTTATTTACTATTACGTACATCGCACACGTACAAAATTTCTATGGTGCCCAACACTTTTGGCCAAGGGCATATTATGCATTTACGTATCAATAAGGCAATCAAATTGTGCCCTCCAGACGCTGAAGGAAACCTATGTATTGTTGATATGTAAATGCATACATAAGGTTACAGATCTGATGATGACAATAAAACTTGTCTAAATCCGCAAATAAAAAATAGTTTTGAATGCGATTTTAGTTACAAAAGATTTCTTTAAGAAAGGGCTGCGGTTATGATCCTTATACTGGTCTCTAAATTTTCCAGTAGATTTCTATTTTAGGCCCCTTATTGCTGTAGTTCACGAGAGACATACTATAAAGACTAAATTATAACCGAACTTACCGTTTGGGATTAAATAACATTTAATTAAATTCAAGCCTCATTAGAAGAAAGAGAATCGCGGCAAGTCTTGGTCGAATACAGATTCTCCAAATTTATGCAACAGCGTTTCACGAGAACCACTTTCTAGGATTCCCTTCAAGGATTCACTATCTTTCCAGGATTCCCGTTTGAGACAGCAAGGCCAGTTTCTCGGAAGTTGATCACATAGCAGGCTGCAACACTGGCGTAGATTGGTGTCCGCTTGCTGCAAGGATGCGGTGCTCGCGGGGTTGCTTAGCCCAAGGTGCGCCTCAAAATTTCTCAGGAAATCAGGAAGCAGAACATTAGATCCATACACCAACAATTATGATTAAAAGTTTATAAGAGATAAATAAAGCTTAAGATCGACAAAAATGGTAAACTCTTATCAATTCGGAATTCGCGATAATTGCCGGCCGGTGTGACCGTGCGGTTCTAGGCGCTTCAGTCTGGAACCGAGTGACCGCTACGGTCGCAGGTTCGAATCCTGCCTTGGGCATGGATGTGTGTGATGTCCTTAGGTTAGTTAGGTTTAAGTAGTTCTAAGTTCTAGGGGACTGATGACCTCAGAAGTTGAGTCCCATAGTGCTCAGAGCCATTTTTTCACGATAATTCGGGCTGGTTTTATATCGTGATGTGAAACGCTGCCTTGCTGAACCGCTCGCGATTTGCGCAGAGCTCATTAATCGTACAGTGTTGAACACATCCCTTCGTTTCCTTTCGCATTCGCGTTCCCCTTACGTCCTATAATGTGAGAAGTGTTGGTCACAAGCGCGCAATCAAGTCGTAGTGTGTCCAGTTCGCTTCCTGCAGCCCGCATGGCAAGTTTTGTCACATTCCATCTCTGTGATTGCTTAAAAGCGTATTAAAATGTCGTCTAGTGCAATACAGTTACTAAGGCAAGATAATAGGGATGAAGGTATTGCCATGACATCAAAATGAAATACTAGTGGCTGTGCACCACATCATTGTAGATCCAAATAATAGCAGAAAAAAATTATGTGCTACAATAAATGAAGCATATAAACTCCATTTTTGAAGACAAGAAGTAATGCATATGAACAGCTGTGTATATACCTAGCTTGTTTAATGTAACCTTTGTACTAGGGCGTGCTGAAAAGTAACTGCTATGAATTTTTTACGGGAAAACTATAAGAGCTTTTTAAATTAAACCAACGTTATTAACAGTCTACATCTTTATTCTTCACGTCTGCGTACGTATTTCTCAACCTAATCAACCTGGTAACGAATACATTTCTCCCAACGAGAGATCATTTTGTTGATATCGTCGCTGTACAATGCTTTGACCATGTTGGCGGAGCCACAACCTCAACCCCGCTCGCAACGCATCGTCATTATATGAGTGAAGTTCACGAAGGTGTTCTTTACGTTTTGGAAACAGGTGAAAATCGGATGTGGCCAAGTCGGGATTGTTCGGAGGACGACCGACGACAGTTGCACATGTCACAGAGCTCGTGTTACGTTACACCCCGTCATGTTACACGGTACGATTCGGTTCCTTCTAGCGGCACAGGGCTGCAAATATGTAGACATGAGAAATAAAAATTTAAAATGTTAACAATGTTTGTTTCATTTAAAAAGCTTTAAGGGTTTTTCAAGTAAAAAATTTCTTAGGCATTAATTATCAGCACGCTCTTGTATAAGTTCTCCTGGTTGTGCTGAGTCTTGCCGACTGAGTAGCACAACCAGGAGCACCTCCGAAGTTGTCAGACGTAGCTTTGGACGAAACGTCAGGGATAGATGAGTTCCATGGACCACGGCCATACAACTCGGCATCTGTACTCAGTGCTATGCGACGCTTGAGGTAGTGTAAAGAGACGTCACTGGACAATGGATTACTGGAAGCGAGCGAACTGGTGTGATGAATCACGCTGTACCCCGTGGAATGCCGATGGAAGGGTTTGGACTTGGCGAATGACTGGATGACAGTACCTCACGTTGTTTGTCGTGCCAACCGTGAAGTGTGGAGGAAGTGATGTTAAAGTATGGGAGTGTTTGTCGTGGTTAGGGTGTCGTCCTCTTATTACAGCGAAGAAACTATTAAAAGCAGAGGCATATGAACAAAGCTTTGTGTACTCCGTACACTAAAGGGACGGTTCATAGACTATGCTTGTATCAAGACAATGCATACAGTCATAAAGTAGCTTCTGTGAAGCAATGGCATGTGGACATTAATATTTCTGAAATACACTGGCTTGCACAGAGTCTCGACCTGAACCCAGTAGAACACCTTTGGGAAGAGTTAGAATGCTGACTTTCCTCTAGACTCGGCGTCCAACATCACAATGTTCTCTGCCTTCGGCTCTTGATGAAGACTGGGCTGGCATTCTTCCACACACACACCTCTCCGCATACGTCTGAAGTAGGTTCCTAGCCGTAATAAAGGCGAAGGGTGGATGCACCCCACATTAATGCCCACTACCAGGTGTTCGTATACTTTTGATGAGATAGCGTATTACGGATTTCACTGTACACTACTCGTCATTCACTTTAATCTGATCACTGCCTAAGTTCGACATCGACGTGCAATAGCCAATCACAGAGGAGAGTGGCAGCATTAACAGTGTATGGTGCACAAAGTGTGGCGAGGTCACATGGTAATTGTAATCGTAATCGTAATCCAGAAACGGACAGATTTGTCTGATGTCCAAAAGGCTTTCCGTCCAGGGCTGGAAGAGTTTCTGAAACGGCTAAGTCTGTAAACTGCTCGTCTGCCGCCATGGTTTAAGTACACGGTGCATAACAAAATGGCACTATCCAAACCAGATTCCGAGGTAAGTGTGGTGCACCATAGGCTATAGATGACAACAGTGAACGACGGCTACGGAAATAGACACGGGCGAATAGACGTGCAACTGTTGAGCAAGTTACTGCCCAGATGAACCAAGGAGCTACCAACAGTGGCTCCTCAACGACTGCTCAGCGAACGTTATTGCGTATAACGTTATTACGTATGGGCAGACGCCTGGTTCATGCAGCCATACTGATTGCTGTCCATCAGCGACGAAGGATGGAATTTTCACACTAGTAACCCAGATGGATACCCACTGAGAGGTGACAGGTAGCCTTTTACGTGAATCAAGTACTATACTTCATTGGACAAATGGCTGCTGGCGTGCACGGCGTGAAACATCTGAAAGCAAACACCCTACAACCTGGATGGAGGTTTACGGCCTGAGGAATGTTTCCGTGGCAACCCTGGCTGATCTTGTCATTCTGGAAGTCACAATAGGTCAACAGAGGTATGCATTTATCGTTGGGGACCATGTTCACCGCTACAGGCAGCTCGTTTTTCTTCGCGACGTTGGCATCTACCAGAAGGACAATAGAACCTGCCGCACAGCTCACAGTGTACGTGTATGTTTCGAAGAGCACCAGGATGAGTCTGCCGTGCTTGCCTTGCCACAAATCTCCCCAGATTTAAATCCAGTCGAGAATCAATAGGTACACCTCAATTGGGCGGTTAGCGTCACGGATCCTGTTCTCATAAATTGTACTTAATGGAATTTGAAGTTATACTGTTGTTCAGCTGTTCACCGTTTTTCTGAATCACATAAAAAGATAAAGCCATCATCAGCCCTAGTGTTGGATAAAACACCACAGTGCTCTACTGGGCATGGATCTATGGAAGCTGTAGGCTGTTGTCTTTTTGCGAACTTTGCACTGAGTTATTGTAGGGGAACCTACAGTTTAACGTCGACCCCGAACCACGGTCAATTAGTCATTTTTCACATTAACAAACATTGGCAGCGATTAAAGAAATTATATAAAAAGCTTAGCATTGACGAGGTACCTAACCCGTGTCCTTTGGATTCTCTTTACCACTAACCATCCACACGCAGACACGAGAGACATATATACAGGGAATTTTTCATGTGGTTCAGCTGTTACGAAATGTTGCCTCATCCGCGGCTGACCAAATCAAAGCTCCCGTGAGGGCAGCACAGATGCAGGTTAAATGCGCTAATAACGCGATATGCAAGGTGCGAGGCTTCAACACAAATATTTCGTAATGACGTTACGCTACTGTATTCCACAGGGCACGGTTTACGCTCAGCGTGATGGACACTACAACGAGATAATAACAAATCCCAGTGAACGCATAGCACACTGTTTACTTCCTTGTTAACGAACACTGAACAGAGGGGCACAATTCAACTTTCTGCGTCCTCCAGAAGATACAAAACACAGCGTACGTAGAAGAACGCCCAGGTGCCTAAGTCTCAGGCGTAACTAACTTGTGATTAAGCTCCAAAGAGAGTGCGCTCAACAATAAATACGTTATGATCCCAGGTGGACATCCATCCGCCAAATGTGAATATATGCAAGCACTCGGCACCACCAAGCTCAGACTATGAAGAACAGGTGCTTCCGCATCATTCTCCATGCGCACTGGTAGGCCAGAACTCCATAGGGAACTCAATATGACAGCCATAAAGGAACAGATCCAAGCGTCAGCAGAAGACTTCTCGGAAAGTTGAAGAAATTCGCCCCACATCAAGGAACCTCGAACAAGGTGTCTCTGTGGCACCAGAACGGTGGCACAGGTACAAGTACCTCGTGCTATCTTGGAGTAGCATCAAGAAATAACAATAAAATAAAGTCAAAGTAATAACCATCATAGAGTGGTCGGTAGACCACTGAGCCCAAGACCTTACTCAAGAGCAAATAAAGATATTCCTGAACCACTCACCTACAAACCCCAGAAGTCCAGCCACACAGATGGTAGAACTTTGGAGACACTACACAATACGAGAAAAAAATGGTTCCACCGAGCAATTAGACGGCACTTCAGTCAGTACCTCAACAGAGGACAAAGCGTTAGTGCCTCCGGACTGATCTACAATCATCACCAGGAAGAACCAAACTGGTCATGTGACAAGTGATATAAGTCACCGTTGACTGGATTTAGAACTGCACCAATGTTTAAAGGCTGCTCAATGCAAGTGAACATAAGCTATACCACCAAATGCTCTAGTTAAACACTGTAAAACTTCTTTCAGCAAACCATTGTGGCTCTGATCACTATGGGACTTAACTTCTGTGGTCATCAGTCCCCTAGAACTTAGAACTACTTAAACCTAACTAACCTAAGGACATCACACACATCCATGCCCGAGGCAGGATTCGAACCTGCGACCGTAGCAGTCGCGCGGTTCCGGACTGAGCGCCTTAACCGCGAGACCACCGTGGCCGGCGCAAACCATTATAATTTGTTGTTAATCTGTTGTTGTGTTAATTCCTGACATACCCAGGGAAGAGTTATGCAAACCGAAAAGTTTTTATAAAAGTAAAAAAAAAGTGTAACAAAGTCTTTTAATAGCCAAGATCGCAATTACATTAGTTAAATGATTACTAGTTTCTGCTGATTATCCAGACATCTTCAGATCTGAAATGACAACAGGAAGGGGTACTAAAAGGAATTAATTAAAACTCCTAAACAATAAACAATGGTGAATTACATACCGAGCGTGAAGAATGTCTGTGTAGCTTAAGACAACCCCACAACTTCTGCATCACAGTAATAGCTCACACAGGAAACAGGACTCAATAAAATAATGGTAAAAGGTATCAGATAGATTATATAATGGTAAGACAGAGATTTAGGAACCAGGTTTTAAATTGTAAGACATTTCCAGGGGCAGATGTGGACTCTGACCACAATCTATTGGTTATGACCTGTAGATTAAAACTGAAGAAACTGCAAAAAGGTGGGAATTTAAGGAGATGGGACCTGGATAAACTAAAAGAACCGGAGGTTGTACACAGATTCAGGGAGAGCATAAGGGAGAAATTGACAGGAATGGGGGAAATAAATACAGTAGAAGAAGAATGGGTAGCTTTGAGGGATGAAGTAGTGAAGGCAGCAGAGGATCAAGTAGGTAAAAAGACGAGGGCTAGTAGAAATCCTTGGGTAACAGAAGAAATATTGAATTTAATTGATGAAAGGAGAAAATATAAAAATGCAGTAAGTGAAACAGGCAAAAAGGAATACAAACATCTCAAAAATGAGATCGACAGGAAGTGCAAAATGGCTAAGCAGGGATGGCTAGAGGACAAATGTAAGGTTGTAGAGGCCTATCTCACTAGGGGTAAGATAGATACTGCCTACAGGAAAATTAAAGAGACCTTTGGAGATAAGAGAACGACTTGTATGAATATCAAGAGCTCAGATGGAAACCCACTTCTAAGCAAACAAGGGAAAGCAGAAAGGTGGAAGGAGTATATAGAGGGTCTATACAAGGGCGATGTGCTTGAGGACAATATTATGGAAATGGAAGAGGATGTAGATGAAGATGAAATGGGAGATACGATACTGCGTGAAGAGTTTGACAGAGCACTGAAAGACCTGAGTCAAAACAAGGCCCCCGGAGTAGACAATATTCCATTGGAACTACTGACGGCCGTGGGAGAGCCAGTCATGACAAAACTCTACCATCTGGTGAGCAAGATGTATGAAACAGGCGAAATATCCTCAGACTTCAAGAAGAATATAATAATTCCAATCCCAAAGAAATCAAGTGTTGACAGATGTGAAAATTACCGAACTATCAGCTTAATAAGTCACAGCTGCAAAATACTAACACGAATTCTTTACAGACGAATGGAAAAACTAGTAGAAGCCAACCTCGGGGAAGATCAGTTTGGATTCCGTAGAAACACTGGAACACGTGAGGCAATACTGACCTTACGACTTATCTTAGAAGAAAGATTAAGGAAAGGCAAACCTACGTTTCTAGCATTTGTAGACTTAGAGAAAGCTTTTGACAATGTTGACTGGAATACTCTCTTTCAAATTCTAAAGGTGGCAGGGGTAAAATACAGGGAGCGAAAGGCTATTTACAATTTGTACAGAAACCAGATGGCAGTTATAAGAGTCGAGGGACATGAAAGGGAAGCAGTGGTTGGGAATGGAGTAAGACAGGGTTGTAGCCTCTCCCCGATGTTGTTCAATCTGTATATTGAGCAAGCAGTAAAGGAAACAAAAGAAAAATTCGGAGTAGGTATTAAAATTCAGGGAGAAGAAATAAAAACATTGAGGTTCGCCGATGACATTGTAATTCTGTCAGAGACAGCAAAGGACTTGGAAGAGCAGTTGAATGGAATGGACAGTGTCTTGAAAGGAGGATATAAGATGAACATCAACAAAAGCAAAACAAGGATAATGGAATGTAGTCTAATTAAGTTGGGTGATGCTGAGGGAATTAGATTAGGAAATGAGGCACTTAAAGTAGTAAAGGAGTTTTGCTATTTGGGGAGCAAAATAACTGATGATGGTCGAAGTAGAGAGGATATAAAATGTAGGCTGGCAATGGCAAGGAAAGCGTTTCTGAAGAAGAGAAATTTGTTAACATCCAGTATTGATTTAAGTGTCAGGAAGTCATTTCTGAAAGTATTCGTATGGAGTGTAGCCATGTATGGAAGTGAAACATGGACTATAAATAGTTTGGACAAGAAGAGAATAGAAGCTTTCGAAATGTGGTGCTACAGAAGAATGCTGAAGATTAGATGGGTAGATCACATAACTAATGAGGAAGTATTGAATAGGATTGGGGAGAAGAGAAGTTTGTGGCACAACTTGACCAGAAGAAGGGATCGGTTGGTAGGACATGTTCTGAGGCATCAAGGGATCACCAATTTAGTATTGGAGGGCAGCGTGGAGGGTAAAAATCGTAGAGGGAGACCAAGAGATGAATACACTAAGCAGATTCAGAAGGATGTAGGTTGCAGTAGGTACTGGGAGATGAAAAAGCTTGCACAGGATAGAGTAGCATGGAGAGCTGCATCAAACCAGTCTCAGGACTGAAGACCACAACAACAACAACAAACAACATACCACTTAGGTAAAACTTTATATGTGCAAGACCTAAGTAATATAAACAGTTATGTCAGTGCAAGATAGAACACAAAATGGAATAATCCAAGCATAAATATGTTGGCCTACGACTCTCTTACCTACGGAGAACATAGGCTTTGGGCGACGACACGCTTACCTGTGGAATGTAGTCTTTGTACTCATTTTTTAGCTACGTCTTCAATGCACTTTTACGTTGTTGTATAACCCCCTTTTCCTCTCTTCCTGTTTTTATGTGTTTTGTCACGTACAAAACCTGAAAAACTTCCTACATATTGATCTTACATGGTTACATTCTTGCACACATTGTTCTCAAGTTTGTTATAATGTTAGGTACATATTATTCCCTTAATTCTTTCATATTTTCTTCGCTTATGGCATTTTGCTACTTATATGACGTATTTTTGTTATTATGTATACTTGCGCGCCACCTATCGGCGCTTTGCCTTCCCTTGCGCCCAGAGCACATACAGCCTTCTAGTCCGCATACATATTTCAATGGGCCACATACTGCATGTTACTGTTGTGACGAGATTGTATACAGAATGTTCTATACCAATGTGATTTTGTAAGAAGGGTTTGTACTTTATGTATCTATTCTTTAGTTATTCTTTTCTGTATTCTATCTGGTATTGGCATAACTGTTTATATTTTTTAGGTCTTGCACACCTAATGTCTCACCTATGTGGTATATACCATTATATTGAAAATTATTTGCTGATTTAGCCACCCTTCATTTCGATTACAATATTTTATAGATCGATTACGAGAGAGTTCTTTGGTATATTTTCCGACCGCTCGCTGTTCGATTTGGATATCCCTCTGCTATATGGAAAGTATTTAGGTTTAACTGGCAATCTTTGAAATGAGTATCTTAGTCAATGAATACTTGAAAGGAGGAAAGGAGGCAGCTGCAATTTGGTAGTGGCAGTGGAAGTGGTTTGGAAGCAGTTGTACTCAGACAGTCAGCTTGTTGTTAGACATGCTTGCCAGGTAGTGCAGCGTATCTTATTATCAGTCAGTCGACGCTGAAAACTGTTATGCATGAACTGCACTTTGTTATGAGTTGTGCGAGCAGGCAGTGCTGACCGAAAGAGGCACGTTGGAAGTTATTTGTAGCAATCTATGGTCTGATAATCCTGTTGCCACTCAGTTGAAGAGAAGAGGTAGACGATATTAGTTTTGAGAGAGTAAGCTATGTTTTTTAAATTGATTCTGACAAGCACATGTTGTTCCTTTCCAAGCATTCTGCTCAGCAATCCGTGATAAGGAGGTACTGCTTTCTTTGTCCTACGGTTTTGCGTGTATTTGGTGGCAGTGTGACTGCTAAGGTTTTCTAATGAACCACGTTGCAGAGTGACGATTAAGCTGAGCTCAATATTCAGTGTTCGTTACGATCCCGTCCAATGTTCAACCCGCGATCTGGAGTTAGAAATCGTTGTTTCCATTCATCAAAAAGATTGGAAATATTCCTGTATTTTCTTCATACTGGCGATCAAGGACTCTAAACAAATGTAACTATATCAGTGTAGTAGATGCTACTTGTGGTATTAATTTAAGTGAGGGTTTGGTGTAGTAATTACTCTAATAAATCGGAAGTTTATTTGAATTTTACAATTTAATTATTTTTGTCATATTACTGCTCCCATCTCATACTTTTTCTAAAGTAGTCAGATGCCCGTCATTGATATAGATATCTCTTTTCAAGAGACGTGATACAATGCCATTGTGTTGCGTCTCTTATATGACGTACTACTGTGATGCAGTCACTGCGGCTTTCTCTTATGTTGCGAACAGACACTATACGCACTCGATACGTAATTCACCACTGTTTATTGCACCAAAGTTTTCATTAATTCCTTTTAGTGGCCTTTTTTTGCTCGATTTTCGATTGTCATTTCAGATCTGAAGATAGCTGGATAATCAGCTGAAACTAGTAATCACGTATGTAATTACGATTTTGATTATTTTCATTGTGTTAAAAAAATTTTACCTGTATAGAAACCTGTGTTGTCATCTGTTTTTGCAATAACTGTTGCGTAGCCCTATTTGGCCCTGTGAATAATCTGCGTAGTTTCTGTGTGCACGCAAGCAAGCCAGCTCATAACAGCAACTAGTCGGTGGTAAGCGGTTGTCTCACCAGCGGTTAACGAGCAAACAGGGGCAGTCTGCCAGTCGTTCATCAAAATATTAGACGACTTGCTGATTGATTAAATTAACCTTGCACATTTTTTATGTCCTTGAATGTGCACTCCTTGATCTCCAAGCACACTTTTTGGAACATATCCCTATGCTTTCAACTTCCCTTCATCATCTGCCCCCCCCCCCTCCTCCCCGTCCTTCCCCACCCCCTTCTCGTCTCTTCTCGCTTATTTGCTGGCACAGAGGGCTCGTTGCTTTTAGAGACGTTTTTAGTGTTTGGCAATTATTTTTGTTATTTACTAATTGTGTGTTTTTAGACTCCTCACACTTTGTATGTTATTTATCGCCTGTGGCGGTTTTTGATCATTGTGTTATGTGTTCAAATGTGCGTGAAATCTTATGGGACGTAACTGCTAAGGTCATCAGTCCCTAAGCTTGCACACTTCTTAACCTAAATTATCCTAAGGACAAACACACACACCCATGCTCGAGGCAGGACTCGAACCTCCGCCGGGACCAGCCGCACAGGCCATGACTGCAGCGCCTTAGACCGCGCGGCATTGTGTTATGCTTTTCTGGTTTTACATATAATTTACGATTTATTGTCACCATTATTGGCACTTTTGCAAACATACAGTGATTCTAGTTTTTATTTTCTTCCTCCCGTTGTTACGTTTTTTTTTATACCCCTCGGAGCCCATCGCCCTGGATTTTCCCATTTCCCACATTTCTACACAATGTAAAATTGTAAGCTTTACCTACGTACGAGCCGGCCGCGGTGGCCGAGCGGTTCTAGGCGCTTCAGTCCGGAACTGCGCGACTGCTACCATCGCAGGTTCGAATCCTGCCTCGGGCATGGATGTGTGTGATGTCCTTAGGTTAGTTAGGTTTAAATAGTTCTAAGTTCTAGGGGACTGATGACCTCAGATGTTAAGTCCTATAGAACCTACGTACTACTCTTTATGTTACATTATAGGATTTATGGATTGGCTGTACTCGTGGCCCCCAAACTGTACTACGTCGTTATAAAATATTACACATTGTTGTATTCGCACGTAAGTCTACTATTTCTACGCAGGCAACCATATCAAACTCATACTGTTATAGTTATGCCATCATTTTGATGATATTATATGTTTAGTCTAACTACAACTGCACAGTCCATACGTAAGTCTGTTGTTAAATTTGTTGTGTATTTCTTTACTCTGTCATTATTTACTTTATAATCAAATAAATTCAGCCTTCTGCACTTATAGTTCACTCCCTCTCTATCTTCTCTCTTAACCCCTTCCACACCCCCACGTTTAGTTTCACAACGTACATACTACTTTATCAACATCTGGTTTATAAAATGTGGTGCATTGTATACACATCCATTTTTATGATTTCTATCTATTTTAATTCATAATTTTCGCTTGCGCTTAACGACACGATATGTTACAACTAGGACCACATGTATGCCATTCCGCAATTTTCCATGCTATGTCATGCATTGTCCAACTGAGGACTGCTTTGGAATGTGTCACACCCACATCATCCCATACTATATGTATGAAGTTCTTCTCCTTGAACAGACCCATGTCTTTCATGCTCTGTGTTATGCACTTACTTGTTTGTCTCTCAATCATCTTCATTGTGCTACTCTTGTGCTTTTTATAACTTTTTCACACTTCCAAATGATGACTGTAATCGAGACGGGTCAACAAACCAGTCAGCACACATTCAGTGACATAAAAAACTAAAATTTTTATTCGGCATCCATATCGCATCCATGTTGGTTCTCTTACTGCCACATTTATATGTTTGACGCCAAGTGGATTTACTGAACACACCAGAACTACAGAAGCAAAGAAAAAAGAGCGTGTTCGGTGCTACCTGTATTCATTGCTGGAAAAAAATCTCAGCATCAAGAAGGAACTGTGCGACATAAACTAAAGTTGGTAGGCGAGTTTCTACATTTGAAACGCTATGTCTGTTCCAGTTTCGTGCCAGTCGCATAAGAGGGACGCTAGTAGCGCCACTATGAGAGTGCAATTCGTGTTTGTTTTAAACTTACACTGTAACGGTCATGAGCGTTAGTTACTTTGAGATTGGACTTAGTGAGTTGATCTTAGTCAAGAATGCCTTTAATGTGACAAAGACGCCATTGTCAGCACCTCACTTGTTTGAACGAGGTCGTGTAATAGGGTTACTAGAAGCTGACTGTTCCATCTGCGATATTGCAGAAAGACTTGGCAGGAATGTAGCCACTGTACATGAAAGTACGGTCTCAAGAACACCGGGCTTCGGAGGACCACGTGGCACTACCGAGAAGGAAGACCATCCTGTTCAGCGTATGGCTCTGGCCCATCGTACTGCATGTCACTACTGTGACACAACCAACCGTTATAAATCGGTTACTTAAACGACAGCTCCGAGCCAGATGCCCTGTAGCGTGCATTCCACTGACCCTAAACCATAGTCATTTGCGACTTTAGGGTCTGCAGCTCGTGGTCATGCGGTAGCGTTCTCGCTTCCCGCGCCCGGGTTCCCGGGTTCGATTCCCGGCGGGGTCAGGGATTTTCTCTAACTCGTGATGACTGGGTGTTGTATGATGTCCTTATGTTAGTTAGGTTTAAGTAGTTCTAAGTTCTAGGGGACTAATGACCATAGCTGTTAAGTCCCATAGTGCTCAGAGCCATGTGTGTGCGACTTCAAGGTGTAAAGCGACAGCTCTTTGTAGGGCAGGTAGAGGTCTCTTGAGTTTTCCCATGAAAGCTGTTTCTGCCTCGGTGCCAGGGATGGTCGTTAGTTGGTTAGGAGGAGGCCAGCTGAGGGCATGTATCAGCCTGTCAACGTGCTAGATATACTGGACTTACACCTGTAGTTATTGTTTGGGGTGCGGTTTCGTATGATAATACAAGCACTCTCATAGTCATCACACGCACTCTGAACGTAATTTTGTACGTCAGGTGATTCGACCTGTTGTGCTGCCATTCATGAACAGCATTCGAGGGGGTGTTTTCCAACAGGATAACGCTGGTCCACAAACCGCTGTTGTTACACAATAAGCTCTACAGAGCGTCGACATGTGCCTTGGCCTGCTCGATGATCAGATCTATCTCCATTCGAACACATGTGGGACATGATTCGCGAACAGCATTAATCGTTCCTGTATTTACCGACCAAGCGCTACAGGCATGCGGCTTTTCGCGGATGATGCTGTGGTATGCAAAGAAGTTGCAGCACTAGAAAATTGCAGCGAAATGCAGGAAGATCTGCAGCGGATAGGTTCTTGATGCAGGGAGTGGCAACTGATCCTTAACATAGACAAATGTAATGTATTGCGAATACATAGGATGAAGGCTCCTTTAGTGTGTGATTGTATGATAACGGAACAAAGACTGGTAGCAGTTACTTCTGTAAAATATCTGGGAGTATGCGTACGGAACGATTTGAAGTGGAATGATCATATAAAATCAGTTGTTGGTAAGGCGGCTGCCAGGTTGAGATTCATTGGGAGAGTGCTTAGAAAATGTAGCCCATCAACAAAGGAGGTGGCTTACAAAACACTCGTTCGACCTATACTTGAGTATTGCTCATCAGTGTGGGATCCGTACCAGGTCGGGTTGAGAGAAGAGATAGAGAAGATCCAAAGAAGAGCGGCGCGTTTCGTCACAGGGTTATTTGGTAAGCGTGATAGCGTTCGGGAGATGTTTAGCAAACTCAAGTGGCAGACTCTGCAAGAGAGGCGCTCTGCATCGCGGTGTAGCTTGCTGTCCGGGTTTCGAGAGGGTGCGTTTCTGAATGAGATATCGAATATATTGCTTCCCCCTACTTATAGCTGCCGAGGAGATCACGAATGTAAAATTAGAGAGATTCGAGCGCGCACGGATGCTTTCCGACAGTCGTTCATCCCGCGAACCATACCCGATTGGAACAGAAAAAAGAGGTAATGACAGTGGCACGTAAAGTGCCCTCACCCACACACCGTTGGGTGGCTTGCGGAGTATAAATGTAGATGTAGATGTAGAAATTTCTATCGCCGCCATATTACCTCGCCAAATGTCAGGTAGCAACAAAAGATGCGCCATTGCCAGTGTATAAATGTAGATGTAGAACTCCATCCCAAAAACTGATACCCGGCACCTGAACAACACAATGCATTCACGTTTGCATGCTTGCATTCAACATTCTAGCGGTTACATTGGTTATTAGTGTACCAGCATTTCACATTTGCAAGGGCTCATCTCGCGTTTACGTTAACCTGTGATCTTGCAATTTAACTCCTTACAAGATGGGAAATCGCGTAACTGAGGAGTTTGAAATTGTGACAGGAATCAGGCAAGGAGATGGGTTGTGCCCTATCCTGTTCAACTTTGCCCTCGAGAAGATCGTACGCGAGACCTTCCAAGAGAACGAAGGGATTGAAATCGAAGGAAAGAGACTGGCATACTTAGCCTATGCAGACGACATCTGTTTACTCTCTAGGTCGGAAGAGGAGTTGGAGCAAATGACCAAAGCACTAAAGGAGGCTGCCAGCAAATTTGGGCTAAACATAAACGAAGCCAAGACAGAGTACCTCGTTATGACGCGTGGTCATTGTCAGACTGCTGATCATCTACAATCACTGCAGGTTGGGGACCATTCCTACAAGAGAGTGCAAGAATTCAAATACCTAGAGGCACTTTTCACTGAGAACTCGTCATGTGAAGCAGAGATCAATGCCAGAATACAAGCAGGAAACCGATCTTACCACGGCCTAGCACAACTGCTTCGATCCAAATCTCTCTCCAGAGAGTTCAAGATTCGACTGTACAAAACCCTGATCCAGCTTGTTGTTCTATATGGCTGTGAGACGTGGAGTATCCGGAAACAGGACTTCCATAAGCTCCTTGTTTTTGAGAGAAAAGTGCTTCGGAAGATCTTCGGTCCGGTTCTGGATGCAGATACAGGGGAATGGAGGATCAGATACAACCAAGAGCTTGAGGAACTATACCAGCAGCCCAACATAGCACGAACTGTCAAAGCCAAACGAATGCAGTGGGCTGGCCATGTGGCCCGGATGGAGGATCACAGATGGCCTCGGAAGCTCCTGGATTTCACACCTACAGGAAAGAGACCGCCAGGGAGACCCAAGAAGCGTTGGAGGGATGGACTCCATGAAGATATAAACCAAGAGAATGGCGGATAGCAGCAATGGACAGAATACAGTGGAGGAGGAAACTTGTAGATGCGTGCGGTCCACTGGGCCTGATCACGTAGTAGTAGTGGTACAAATGTTATCTTGAGAAGTGTACTCCAAAAACTTCATTCCTCCTCATTAACTATTTTTTGGTTTTGCAGTTTTCTTCGTCAGTGTATTTCTAGAATAGCTAAAAAGGAATCTGTAGTCCTGGAGAAGTGGAGTCAGCAACTGAAGTTGGCTAGGAGCTGAGATTGACGACAGCTGGGGGATTGCCCGAGCCGTTTAGCGAGCGGGTGCCGCCGCGACGTCGGCGTTTACCCCGCCGTCCCCAAAAGACGGGAGGCGCTGCCCTCGCGCCGGCCAGGCACCCACCTGCCTTCAAATATTTGCCGACTCTGGGACTGCGAATGAGAAAAGTCGCCCTCCTCCCGCATCCCGCGGCGCGCCGGGAGATGGACGGAGGAGGAGACAGAGCAAATACTGCAGCGCGCGCGCGCACGCACACACAGTGAAAGCCAAAATAAGCACTTTGCAAGGCAAAGTTGGCGACTGCCGCGCCGCAGCGCCACTGCCGCGCCGGCGCCGCTAGCGCCAGCTGAATTCTGCAAACAACGCTCGCAGCCAGCCAGCCGCCACTACAGCTGCCGCTGCGTTCTGCGCTCGGGCCGCCACGCCTCGTTTCCATGCTAACGTCTTTTTGTGTCCCCAGAGCCGTGCCTGCCGAGTAATTGGTGCACCGGTCTCTCCCTTTTTTGTGGCCCTCCTTACTTTGCATGTGTCCACGGTCCGTCTGCGGCTGGTTGCGTAGCCTCAGCGGCAATGTCGGTTCACGCACCGAGTCCAGAATTCCGGCAGACAGAAATAACACAATAGAAATTCTCCCGCCGCTACTGCTGCTGCTGCTAGTGGCTCACTGCAGGAACGGGATTATCCTGTAAGTACCTTTACTGAGGGGCAACGACACCCAGGACTCCATACCCTACAAATCTATCTCACAAGGGAACCTCCCCATCGCACCCACCTCAGATTTAGTTATAAGTTGGCACAGTGGATAGGCCTTGAAAAACTGAACACAGATCAATCGAGAAAACAGGAAGAAGTTGTGTGGAACTATGAAAAAAATAATCAAAATATACAAACTGAGTAGTCCATAGCAAGCTAGGCAACATCAAGGATAGTGTGAGCTCAGGAGCGCCGTGGTCCCGTGGTTAGCGTGAGCAGTTGCCGAACGAATGCCAGCACGGTAGCTCAGCGTGTTCGGTCAGAGGGTTAGCTCCCTCTGTAATAAAAAAAACTGAGTTAATCGATCAACAACGAACTTAAACGGATGTCTTACGACGTCCACCCCGAGCAGATGCAACGAACAAAATTACTAAAAAAAAAAAACGAGAGGTCCTTGGTTCAAGTCTTCCGTCGAGTGAAAAGTTTAATTTTTTATTTTCAGACAATTATTATCTGATTTCATTACTTCTTGGGAGTGATTATCACATCCACAAGAAAACCTAAATCGGGCAAGGTAGAAGAATCTTTTTACCCATTCGCCAAGTGTACAATTTAGGTGGGTCGACAACATATCCCTGTCATGTGACGCACATGCCGTCACCAGTGTCGTATAGAATATATCAGACGTGTTTTCCTGTGGAGGAATCGGTTGACCTATGACCTTGCGATCGAATGTTTTCGGTTCCCATTGGAGAGGCACGACCTTTCGTCTACTAATCGCACGGTTTTGCGGTGCGGTCGCAAAACACAGACACTAAACGTATTACAGTGAACAGAGACGTCAATGAACGAACGGACAGATCGTCGCGAAAATAAAAAAAGTAAACTTTTCACTCGAGGGAAGGCTTTAACCAAGGACCTCTCATTCCGCAGCTGCTCACGCTAACCACGGGACCACGGCGCTCCTGAACTCATATTATCCTTGATGTTGCCTATCTTGCGCATGGACTACTCAGTTTGTATATTTCGCTTATTTTTTCATAGTTCCACACAACTTCTTCCTGTTTTCTCAATTGATCTGTGTTCAGTTTTTCAATGCCTATCCACTGTGCCAACTTATAACTAAATCTGAGGGGGGTGCGATGGGAGGTTCCCTTGTCAGTCCCACTCTACAATGAGACAATATAAATCATGGGATAACAATATGCATACATGCCAATGGCCATAGTATCGGGTACACAAGGTATAAAAGTACAGTATATTGGCGGAGCTGTCATGTGTATTCACGTGATTCATGTGAAAAGGTAGCCGACGTGATACTGACAGCACGACTGGAACTAACAGACTTTGAAAGCGGAGTGATAGTTGGAGCTAGAAGCATGGCACATTCCATTTCGAATATCGTAAGGGAATTCAATATTCCGCGAGCCAAAAAGTGTCTAGAGAATACCCACGTCAGGCACTACCTCTCACCTATGGCCTTCGCTTAACAACCGAGAGCGGCGGCTGTAATATTTCTGGCTTAGTCAGCCACCATATTAGGCTCCAAGGAGCTGTTCCCAGAGCAGTGGAGAAGCAAGAAGTATACAGGGTGTTACAAAAAGGTACGGCCAAACTTTCAGGAAACATTCCTCACACACAAATAAATAAAAGATGTTATGTGGACATGTGTCCGGAAACGCTTAATTTCCATGTTAGAGCTCATTTTAGTTTCGTCCACCTACGCTCAATGGAGCACGTAATCATGATTTCATACAGGATACTCTAGCTGTGCTACTAGAACATGTGCCTTTACAAGTACGACACAACATGTGGTTCATGCGCGATGGAGCTCCTGAACATTTCAGTCGAAGTGTTCGTACGCTTCTCAACAACAGATTCGGTGACCGATGGATTGGCAGAGGCGGACCAATTCCATGGCCTCCACGCTCTCCTGACCTCAACCCTCTTGACTTTCATTTATGGGGGCATTTGAAAGCTCTTGTCTACGCAATCCCGGTACCAAATGTAGAGACTCTTCGTGCTCGTATTGTGGACGGCTGTGATACAATACGCCATTCTCCAGGGCTGCATCAGCGCATCAGGAATTCCATGCGACGGAGGGTGGGTGCAAGTATCCTCGCTAACGGAGGACATTTTGAACATTTCCTGTAACAAAGTGTTTGAAGTCACGGTGGTACGTTCTGTTGCTGTGTGTTTCCATTCCATGATTAATGTGATTTGAAGAGAAGTAATAAAATGAGCTCTAACATGGAAAGTAAGCGTTTCCGGACACATGTCCACAAAACGTATTTTCTTTCTTTGTGTGTGAGGAATGTTTCCTGAAAGTTTGGCCGTACCTTTTTGTAACACCCTGTATAGATGACGAAATGTGGTGTGAGGTACCTGTGACAGATGTTAGATTCGGTACCATTCCCGTGAGAAAGGCCGCCTGCATAATGCTACTGCTCTGTGATTGACTGCTGTGTTCGGAGCAACGGCGCCAAAACGTTAAATTATAGTTATTATTGGAAGGGGAATCAGCATTGGTCGTATTTTTTTGTTTTATTATCCTCAAAATCGATTTTCGGTCACTTAGTGACCATCCTCAGTGCTGTAATATACAATTAAAATTGATAGGCACTGGTGTCAACAAGCTTAGAGCCATCACATAAACTGAGAAGTTTATAAACTGAGTCTCAGTTTATGTGATCGCTCTAAGCTTGTTGACACCAGTGCCTACCAATTTTAATTGTATATTACAGCACTGAGGATGGTCACTAAGTGACCGAAAATCTATTTTGCGGATAATAAAAAAATACGACCAATGCTGATTCTCCTTCCGATTCTATCCACTATTTGGTCGTGGTGCACAGAACACTCCATGGAGTCGCCAATCAATAGTTATTATTATTAGTTAAACTACTCATTGGAATGACTATCAATCAGTCATTTTAGAATTATTAAAAACAAACTAAATCAAAAACAAAAGACAGACGAAATTGCAGACGAACTACTTCGGAAGCGTTCGGGTCACGCCTTTTCTGGTATGGCGCGCGAAGCGTTTCGGGCTGTTCGTCACTCTGGATTAGGCAGTCGAGAAGAACGGACATGTCGTCTGTCGTAGCAAGTGTTTCCGATTTTTATTTAAGTTCCTGTTCGTCACTCTGGATTAGGCAGTCGAGAAGAACAGACATGTCTGTCGCAGGATGTGTTTGCCAGTATTCAGTATTAAAAGATTCACTCCGGTAGCCATGAGGCACAGACACGTGCCACAGAAAGTGTATAGAGACATTTTCGTAAACATTGTGTTTGATCATGTACTTTGCTGTATCAGAAGGTGTTGTATTAAGATCATGTAGTCTTCTCGTGTGGCTATATTAAAATACGCGAGTGGCATCCCAAAGAAGCGATACATTATTTCAGAACAGAACCTCGCTATAAGCCAGTTTCAGCCTCAAGATACAGAACCTACGACCTGCGTGCTGTTTTCTGCGCTGGGGACATCAACTTAAAGACACCAGGTTAGTGAACTATAACAGAACCTTCGTATTCCACACAGTGCAGTGGAAACAACTACCGCATGCACAGAACAAATGTGCTCAGTGACACGTCATCTGCAGTAATGCAGAGGAGGTGAAGGAGGATGATCGTTATTAACACCAACAATCAATTCATACTTCCTTTCTTGCCGTACTGCGTTTGCGTAGAGCTTTCACAGTTAACAGACAAGTAGCATTGCGTGAAATAACCGCAGAAATCAATGTGGACCCTACGACGAACTTGTCCGTTACGATAATGCGGCGAAATATGGCGTTAATAGGCTACAACAGCAGACGACCGATGCGAGTACCATTGCTAACAGCACGACATCGCCTGCAGCGCCTTTCCTGGGTTCGTGACCATATCAGTTGGACCCTAGACGACTGGAGAACCGAGGCCTGGTCAGATGAGTCCCGATTTCAGTTGGTAATAACTGATGGTAGACCCCTTGAACAAAGGACTATGCAAGCTAGTAGTGGCTCCATAATGGTATGAACTGTGTTTGCATGAAATGGACTGGATCCTCTGGTCAACTGAACCGATCATTGACTGAAAGTGATTATGTTCGGCTATTTGGAGACCACGTGTAGCCATTCATGTACTTCGTGTTTCCAAACAAGGATGGATTTTCAAGGATGAAAATGCGCCATCTCACCGGGCCACAATGGTTCGCAGAATGGTTTCAAGAACATTCTGGACAAATCGAAAGAATGGCTTGGCCACCCACGTCGCCCGACATAAAGCCCGTCCGATATGTATGGTACATAATCGAAAGGTCAGTTTGTGTAGAAAATCCTGCACCGGTGACACTTTCGCAATTATGGACGGTTATAGAGGCAGCATGGCTCAATATTTCTGCAAAGGATTCCCACGACTTGTTAACTTCATGCCACGTCGAGCTACTGAAATACGCCGTGCAAAGAAGGACCGATACTATATTAGGAGGTATTCCATGACTGTTGTCACCTCAGTGTTACCCTGTAAGTAGGCTGTTTAGGTTTTTATGTTGGTAACGCCACGTAGTGCTCTGTATGAAAATCGCTGACTGCGCTGTGTGCAGTCTGTGGCTGGTTGGACTCATTGTTGGGCAGTTGGATGTGAACAGCCCGTAGCTTTGGGCAGTTGGAGGTGAGCCGCCAGCAGTGGTGGATGTGGGGGGAGAGGTGCCAGAGTTTTGAGAGATTACTATGAGCGGACGATCTGGACGTGTGTCCGTCAGAAAAAGGAAATTTGTAAGACTGGACTTTTGAAAACTATTGAGATAAATACATTGATTGTTCTCTATCAAAATATTTCATTTGCTAACTATGCCTATCAGTAGTTAATGCCTTCAGCAGTTAGAATCTTTTATTTAGCTGGCAGTATTGGCGCTCGCTGCATTGCAGTAGTTCTAGTAACGAAGATTTTTGTGAGGTAAGTAAGTCATGAAAGGTATAGTCAATTTCTGATAGAATTTCAAGCTCGTAACATTATCCATAACCACCTTTGTTACTAGTGTGTCAGTAGCACGAAGCAGTGCGCAGATTAAAACGAAACCTCATGAAGTAATGATAGTGCATGGACTGATTAATTTACGTACTGTTTCTACCTGTCGAATACAACTGGTTACTGAAGGGTGTCCATGTTGAAAAAGTTAATCCTGAAATGCTTCATTTTCCCCTTGAGGCAAGGCTGTATTTACCTGGGAATGTCAACTCGCAGAGCAATCGACGCTGGGGTTTTGACAGAATAACTCTAAGGTTTGAGACAAGGTCTACTTTAACGCCTATTCTTTTTAATTCCTATGCGGCATTCTGTGATAACTCATTATACCATATGACATAGAATAGTAAGTAACCATCTTTTGCAATTAAATTATAAATGTTATTATATACAAATGGGCCCGTTCTCTGTGGGGCGTACGTAATCCTTAATGACAAGATTAGATAAGGACTGAATATTTTTGCAGTAACTTTGAAAGAGAAGTATATAAACAAAACTGAAATAAATATATCTGGAATGAGTGGAAGAACATGACCTTACAGTGCAAACTCACAGGAAGGAGGCACATAGGGCAGCCAGTTAAAACGTGGAACTGAGACCAGAACAGGTCGATAGGCCTAATCTACCTGTGAAAGGCACAGGAAGTTACTGTCATCGAAGACTCGATAGATCTGCTTTCTTAGTTCGTTGACAGCAAGGTGGTGGATCTATTCGAGTACACACTGACGTTTCAATTTTTTTTTTTTTATGGCAGAGACTATTTCGATCAGATGAACGGTATTGCGCGATTGACACGGGCTTTAGCGCCAATCGTAGCTCACCTGTTCATATACACCTTCGAAGATATCGTCCTGGACGAGGCTCTCACAAAGCCTAGGTCGTTTTATTCACTACGTCAACGACGGCACATTCGTTGTGGAGCCAGACGGTAGAGAAAAGCTGGGAGAGTTATTGGAACCGCTCAGTAGCATCCATGACCACATCACGCTCACGAAGCAAGTTGAAAAAGTCACTTGACGTCCTCGTCCGCCTAAACACCAACAGTAGCCATAGTGTATACTGAGGTGACAGAAGTCACGGGATAGCGAGATGCACATATACAAATAGTGGTAGCACCGCGTACACGAGGTATAAAAGGGCAATGCAATGGCGGAGCTGTCATTTGTACTCAGGTGATTGATGTGAGAAGGTTTTCAAGTTGATTATGGCCGCTCTGACCACGGACAAAGCAGTGGCCGACGGCCTTCATTTAAAGACCGAGAGCAGCGGCGGTTGCGTAGATGTGTCAGTGCTAACCGTCAATCAACACTGCACGAAATAACCACAGAAATCAATGTCGGTCGAACGAGGAACGTATCCGTTAGGAGAGTGCGGCGAAATTTTTCGTTAATGGGCTATGGCAGCAGACGACCAACGCGAGTCCCTTTAGTAACAGCCCTACATCGCCTGCAGCGCCTCTCCTGGGCTAGTGACCATATCGGTTGAACGCTAGACGACTGCAAAACCGAGGCTTGATCAGATGAGCCCCGATTTCAGATGGTAAGAGCTGATGGTACGGTTCCAGGGTGGCGCAAACCCCACGAAGCCACAGACGCACATTGTCAACAAGGCTCTGTGCAGGCTTGTGGTGGCTCCATAAAGGTGAGAGCTGTATTTATATGAAATGAACTCGATCATCTAGTCTATGCGAACTGATCATTGACTGGAAATGATTATATTGGGCTACATGGAGACATTTTGCAGCCATTCATGGATTTCATCCTCCCAAACAACGATGACATTTTTATGGATCACAATGCACCAATTCACTGGGCAATAACTGTTCGCGATTGGTTGGGTTGGGTTGTTTGGGGGAAGAGACCAAACAGCAAGGTCATCGGTCTCATCGGATTACGAAAGGACGGGGAAGGAAGTTGGCCGTGCCCTTTCAGAGGAGCCATCCCGGCATTTGCCTGGAGTGATTTAGGGAAATCACGGAAAACCTAAATCAGAATGGCCGGACGCGCGATTGAACCGTCGTCCTCCTGAATGCGAGTCCAGTTCGCGATTGGATTGAAGAATATTTTGGAGAATTTTAGTGAATGATTTGGCCAGCCAGATCGCCCGTCATCAATCCCTTCGATCATTTACGGCCGGCCGCTTGTGGCCGAGCGGTTCTAGGCGCTTCAGTCCGGAATCGCGCTGCTGCTACGGTCGCAGGTTCGAATCCTGCCTCGGGCATGGATTTGTGTGATATCCTTAGGTTAGTTAGGTTTACGTATTTCTAAGTCTAGGGGACTGATGATCTCAGATGTTAAGTCCCATAGTGCTTAGAGCCATTTGAACCATTTTTGGTCATTTACGGTACATAATCGAGAGGTCTGTACATGCACAAAATCCTGTACCGACAACACTTCCGCAATTATGGATGGCTGTAGAGACAGCGTGGTTTAATATTTCTGCATGGAACTTCCAACGACTTGTTTAGGGGTGTTGGAATGCAGCAAAATGTTAAAAAATGACATTTAAAATTTTTAAGCTTATAAAATAATTTGAAATTTTCTGCTTAAATGGTGCGAAATTTGTTAAGCAATTCTAATTGGAAGTATTTTTCTTTCATTTTTCAAACCCATATGTCCGCTCAGGAATGTGACCGAACTTGTGACGTGTTCGTATTTAAATCTTCGCATTTCCGAAAACGTTTGATACAGAAGGCTGTGGATTTCACTCTTCTGTTATAGAATCTTTGATCTCTCCGTTATCTCGGCAACTAGCTGTGTTTATAGTTCAGTTTTGATCTGTGAGTTTGTGTTTTGAGTCTAGAGTTTCGTTTGTCCCTCGTTCAGAGTTCGTTATCTATCTTCCTTTTACTTTTAGTACTGAGTGCCCAAGTTTTAACGATGCCTAGCAGTGCATCATTATTTAAAAAGCGTAAGTTCCGCGGGAATCAGTTTACAAACAACCCTTGTGTAAATAATTCTGCTTCAGCACTTTTTGATGATACTGAAAGTTCTAACGTTTGTTCAGCTGGGATGTGCGAAAGAGATTCACCCAGTAGTCAACTAGTGCATCAAGGAATAAGTTATCAAGCTATACAAGTGAAGTTACAGACGAAGCTTCTAATGAACAATATATTTTAGTCGACTTTCCTATTTTTAGTGAGTTTATGAAGAGTTATTTGAGTTGTAATCTTTGTAGAGATCTATTCGACATGAACATAACAAAATCTACAGGACTTTCGTGCCAGATTGCTTCAGTTTGTGCCAGTTGTGAAAATGACACCTGTTTTTGGAGCTCTAAAAATGCAGTAGCAATTTGTTTGAGAGTAATATCAGGCTACTGTATCCAATGAGAGTAAATGATGAAGAGCATACTGCTGCTCGAACACTTTGTGCCATAATAATCTTCCACTGCCACCTGCTAAAACAGGCAGTTACACTGAAGTGATGCGAGACGCTGTTCAATATGTAGCAGATTATCTACAAAATCTGCTGCCAGTGAAGCAAAATATATAAATGAAGGAAACCCGGATATCCCTGTTGCTCTTGATGGAGACTGGCAGAAAAGAGGTCACTCACCACCGCATGCCGTTGCTGCTCTTACCATTGCGGAGAATGGCAAAGTTTTGGATTATGAAAAGCTCACTATGCATTGTTACCATTGTGTATCTGCTAAGGAAGACGAACAGATCTGTGGCAAGAACTATGAAGGTACAAGTGGAGGCATAGAGGCTGCCGCTGCTGCGAAAATTTTTTACAAATCAGAAAAAGGACGGCAAGTATTTCGCACTAATTCCTTGGAGATGGGAACTCCAAGGCTTACAAAAGTGTGTCATAAAACTATAAATGAACTTCAACAGTACTTTGGTATGGCAATAAGAAATAATGCAAATAATTTGCAGGAAATGAGACAAGTTGTATGAGCAACATATTTATATCGTTCATCAACTGATAATCCTCTACATTTTGCTTATCCAGATGGTCTTCAGTCGTGGTGCAGATAAGAAAAACTCAAACTACTGGAGCTGCTTATCAGCATAAAATTTCTATCCCAGTGGCTGTTATGGAAGCAATTAAACCAATATATACAGACTTGGGGCATGCTGATCTTCTTAGAAAACATCTTCATGGTTGCACCCATACTATAAACTTTTAAATGGGGAGTCAGTGATTCTGTTATTTCATTCACTGATGGTCATGTAGGTAGGTTAAAAGTCATGGAAAGGCTTGGCGTTGTTCCTGGTCTTAACACCACCAGAGGTCTTCAGCTTCTGAACAAAGTGCGAGTAAGCAAGACTCAATATTCATCTGAATTTAATACAAAAAACAAGGATAGCAACAAGAAGAAAGCTTCTAGGTGAAGAAGAAGGACCAGAAGAGGACCCTGATTACTCTGCTCGACACTTTTGATAATAGAGTAAGAGATGTTTGTGAACTTTCATAATATTTAACTTTAATCGCATTTTTTGGCATTTGACATCTTTAGTGTTGCGTGTACCATTATCACACAAACAACTAAACCAATATCAATCAAATTTTCAGAATTGCTATAAAACAAGAAGAGCGAAGAGGCTCGCCTAGGATAGAATAACTAAGTGAGCTGCGTCAACCCTAGTTGCTAGTTCGACTGTACTCCCTATGTTCTCCCATTGAGATGGAATTAGCACGAGCTGTTTTATAGACGTGACTGAAGATATGTATTATCGAGGATCTGAGTATGAATATTTACCCACTCGTAACCAGTTACGCATTGTAAACAAACATTAACAAAACGAAAGTGACTAGTTGCGGTAGCTACATTTAAACTTAAAATTTTGTTCCACTCTCATTGATTTCAGTATAAACCCTTATCGAATAATATAAATATACTGCAACACAAAGATACTGCAATTTATCTGAAATATTATTCTTAGGCAAGCACAGTACCATCGTCAACCACTTGACGTTATCAACTACTGGATAAAAGCAGTAAAAGGAATAGTGAGCGAAGGCCGTAGTTAAATGACAGAGACCGACAAGCATTAAAAAGGATTGTGGCCAGACAACACAAAACTACTGCGGAAAAATTGACTGCCGAACTCAACACTCACTTGAATAATACAATGTCGACAAAAACACTACGGCTGGAGCTCCACAAGGCTAAGGTGCGTGGAAGGGCTGCCACTGCGATATCCTTAGTAACAGAAGCCAATGCAAAGCTACGAAAGAAGAGGTGTCACGACCATAACACCTGGACACTTGATGACTGGAAGAATGTGACACGGTCCGACGAATCATCTTTTACATCGTTTTCTACAAAGACGCGTGGAGAACTTCAAAAGACGCCCACGATCGGCTCTGCCTGCTTTCTACAGTCAAGCGTGAGGGAGGTTCCGTTGTTATTTGGGTATTCAGCTGGCCCTACCATTACGCTCACAGGCCGTATTACTGCGAATGAATATCTTGACATCCTCAACAATAAAGTTCTTACTTCGATTAACATATTGCTGCCAAAAACTGCCATTTTCTAAGATGATACTGCGCTCATACACACACCGAAAAAGGTTCAGGCGTTATTTGTGGAGCGTCAGAAGGTCGTCAAACATCTTACATGGCCAGTACAATCCTATAAGAGAACATTCCGTTGGAAACTATTTTACACTCAACGAATCTATTCTAGGATGAACTGCAGCTGTTGGCAAAGCCAATGGTGTCCCATCTCTTTATTAATGAATAAATATTGTTTACATGTCAGGTGTTCATGTTATTCTGTCCACACCCTGTAGATATGAAAAGACTGGCTTAGCGTCCGCTGCTTCGCTCCCGTAGACTGTATGATCTGCACGTATTTTTTGTTTTTCTTTAATCGAATTTTTATCTTGTTCACGAATCATACCATCTTCTAACTTTTTAACGCTAATTAAAGGCATAGAAGCACAGTCTTTTCCGAATAAACAAAAAACGATTCTGGAAGCTGGAGTCGGAGGTCTTCGTTAATCTTGCCTTTTGAGCTCTTGGTGCGATATTTCCACAGAAATTTTCAAAAGTATTTTAATATAACAAAATATTCTTGTAAAAATTTTCATCCCCTTTTTCACTCCGTTAGAGGCTGGATTTCCAAAAACACTGAAAAACGTATTTCTTATTTCTAACTGAGAAGCCAAATCCAAATTTTCGTAGATCTAGCTGTAAAATGCTTTCATAGTGAAATACTTTTGTAAAACATTTCATCCCCAATTTCACAACCTTAGGGGTTGAATTTCAAAAAAACCTTGAAACACGTATTCTTTTATTTCTAATTGAGAAGTCAAATACAATTTTTCTTGGTTGCAGCTTTAAACATGCTTTAGTAATACTTTAATAATGATTTATTTTCAAAAAAAACTTCAAAAAATCTTTCACCCACTACTTTACCCCTTAATGGTTGAAATTCCATAAATGCTAAAGCACGTATTTCTGTTTTCTGCCCAAGAAGCCAAGTAGTTCTAGCTTAAAAAGTGCCTTAATAACAACATATTTTCAAAAATCTTTCATCCCATTCTTCACCACCTTAGGGGTAGAATTTAGAAAAATTCCTTCTTAAACGATGCCTATAGTATAAGATCAACACTCTCTTCAAATGTTATGTCCTTAGTGATTTGGGCTGGTCGATGATGAAACAGTTAATCAGGACATTTTCTTTGATATATAGAAAATACCAGCGAAAAAATGTTCCTATTGCACTTTAAAGAAGACGAATATGCCCCACTTTTAATAAAGACTGACTGAAAAGTGGGGCACCAGCTGCCTCATTCTACTTTCCTCAGTACTTTTAAAAATGTTTGTGAAAACATTGGCACGCGAACATACTTGCGCTCTTTTTAATATCCAACTCACCGATCACTCCCACAAGCTGCTCTACGTGAGACTCACTCACATCCATTAGTCCACCGCTGTAAAACTCTCGTGCCCGTCCACTACCAATTCCCCATTGTCGCTTACTCGGCCCAATTCATTGTCATTATCTCTTATGGCTCTCCGATTGTCACTGTCTCCTCTCTCACAGTCCCAGTCTCTTTCTTTCTGTCCTGCTACTACTGCCTCCTCTCACATTTACTGCCTCCCCCTTGTTCTCTCATACTGCTACTATCTCATTCATTTCTTCCGAGTGCTGCTGTCTTTTCTCACTGTTCCTCTCTCTCTCTTCCTCATGATCACTGTCATAGATTCTCTCTCTCATTATCAGTGGCTCTCACCCACATCCACTTCCTCCTTCTCTTTATTCCTCTCCCACTGGCACTGTCTCCCTCACTCTTTTCCTAACACTGTTCTCTCACTGTCACTATGTCCCTCTCTTTCTTTCACACTGTCATTGTCTCCTTCGCTCTTCTTATACCACACCACTGTCTACTACCTTCCAGTATTTATTACTTTTCTGTCTCTTTCTCACTGCCACTATCTCCTTCTCTCTCAGCATGAGAAAGTGTGAATATGTCCGCATCTTAATATTATTGGGAAAAATTTTAAAGTTGCTGAGGAGGGTAGAATTAGGCAACTGGTACCGCACTTTTCAGTCAGGGTCTTTTAATAAATTGGAGTATATTCGCCTTTTTTGTGCTCTGACAGAGGCTTCTTCCCACTAATTCCTTTCTTTTCGCTGCCACAACAGGGCGTGTCACCCATATGAAAAGCACTTAATAGGCCAGTAAAATTTTGATAGTTTATTTATGTGAAATGACAATAACGCAAAATTAATTTTATACCCCAGGCAGGATTTTACACGCACAAAAATTCTAGCTGTGCTTGAGCACTGCGACATGGGGTTCCTGAACCATTATCATGACAAAGGAAACACTTTACGTCATATTTCTGCACGCTGCGTCACTTTATAAGCTAAGTCTTCGCTTCACACCGCATTTTGCATGCTTTTTTTACCCGCACAAGTAGAGTAAATGTGAATCTCTCTCTCAGAAACGGGTAAAGATATTTAGAAAACTTTCAAGGTTGTTCGAGGCTGGAATCTTAGGAATGTATCGCCAAAAATTACAGCCATTTTCTAACCACAAATCAGCGACTGGGGTTTGATCCGCTGCTGATGGCGAAAAAATGGAGGAAAAACGGTTTTTGTGGTTTTCTCAGGAACAGTCCATGAATTTACGCAGATACATCATTCATTCATTCATTCGCAATTAGATAAGTCAGTTTAATAAAATCATGGGTTTATCACGGGTATACCCATCATCAATCAATTTAATTTTTATTGCGTTTCTGCGTGTAGAAGTAGAGTAAATTTGAACCTCTGTATCTAGGAAAGGGATAAAGGTATCACGAAAATTTTCCAGATGGACTGGGATCTGGATCTTAGGGATGTATCGCAAAAACTTCAGCATAGTCATCTTGGAATCTTTGGCTGGGTTTTGGTCCGTTGGTGAGGGCAAAAATATAGTAAAAACCCTTTTCTGGGGGGTTTTCGAGGTACCGCCCATGAACTAATGGTGCCTCCATTAGCTGCATCAAGCCCTCCACAGACCACATCAAATGCAAAACTAACCAACCGATTTGTTCCATTTGCCTAAGCAGATGGAAGTGTTTAATCATACTTTGACCCCGTAATGTAGGATTGTGACACTAAAATGATCCTTCTGTTGGGCATACAAATGGTCCCTTGCCCAAGGGCTATCCAAAACAATTGACCCTGCATTTTTATCGCCAGTAGAACTCGAAGTAGGAGCACCGGAAAACCCCTGTTTGCTTGCGCGACATTTCGAAACATATTGGTTAGCATGCTGTCTCAAGCATACTGATTA
Source organism: Schistocerca piceifrons (assembly GCF_021461385.2). Classification (NCBI taxonomy): domain Eukaryota; kingdom Metazoa; phylum Arthropoda; class Insecta; order Orthoptera; family Acrididae; genus Schistocerca; species Schistocerca piceifrons. The sequence goes on from NC_060138.1 coordinate 212,422,971, forward strand.
ACATACGCTAGGAAAAGTCGACACGGAACCAATCGAAAGACCGGTGACTTACAAAAATTGGGCTGTAGCGTTTAACCTTCTAGACTGAAAGCTTTGCCTCGGCAGTTTTATCCCTCTTGACGAGGATGTAACGACGAGAGGAACACTGCCTTTATCCGCGCGCTGCATTGTCTCGCGCCAGATATTGCGACGGCAGCCGTGGCCAGCCGCTTCCCGTTGCTCCCTCGCGGCAGAGTGCTGGAAGTGTGGTGTGGGGTGGGAGGCGGGGGCGCGGCCGATGACAGGACGCGTGTTCCCCCGCTACTAATCATCGATTTGCACCGTCCGCCGGACACGGACAGGCCGGCCGCTGCTCCCGCCCCCACCGCAGCGCGGCCGACAGCACGGGCCGTCGATCGCATTCGGACTCAGTAATTGAACGCGCGTTTGTTAGCGCCATCAAGAAACAATGGCCCTTTGGAAGTTGGTCCCGTGCGCGCCACTCGCACGGCTCGATACCCTGTGATGAATGTCTTGCGCCTCCGCTTCGCTCTTGACAGACAAGAGTAATGATGGCTACGCTTGCCGTTATCCTCTACCGTGCTGTGATCATTCCTGAAGTAACACATGTCGCACGTTATAAAGGATCTGAAAGGAGATGTTAGCTGTACTGTAACTTTCGCTGAAATAACCAAACGGAAATCGGGGAGCAACTCTTAAGCGGAATAAATCTTTCAAATATTTCAATCCCTACTGTTTTATTAAGTTCCATGTGTGGTGGCGATACATGTAACCTTTAAAATGACGTCTGTCATGGAGGTGAGTTCGTAGCAGACAACTGTCATTGAGTTTCTTTTGGCAGAAAACCAGAGAATCGCATGCATTCATGGGTGCTCGTAGAATGTCTACGGAGACCAGCCAGTAAACAAAAGCTCGGTGAGTCGTTGTGTGAGGCGTCTGTCATCATCAAAACAAGATCGCGCAAACCTGTCCGATATCCCGTATGTCGACCGGCAGCACAGAGCTGTGACTCTTGCAATGTTGGAACGTGCGGACACTCTCATTCGAGGTGATCACGAGATCACAGCACAACTCGACGTCTCTGTGTTCCTCGTTGCCGAACAGAAGACTGTAAGAGCAACGAAGAACCATTTGTGCGGTATTGCTTGCGCGTTACGAGATTGATCGTGACAAATTTTTTGTCGTACATCGTCACAGCCGATGAAACATGAGTTCATCATTCCGAATCTGAAACAGAACAGCAACAAAGCAGTGGCGGCACAGCCCCTCTCCTCCGAATAAAAAAATCAAAGCCGTTCCTTCAGCTGGTAAAGTCATAGTGACGGTCTTTCGAGACTCTGGAGGGATTATTCTGTTTGATGTCCTCCCTGAAATGATCAACTCTAAACTGTGCTATACTACCATCAAAAAATTGTAAACCGTCTTCAGCCTCTTGGTCGCCACAAAAATACAAATGAACTTTTCCATCACAACGCAAGGCCTCACACAAGTCTGGGCGCTCGACAGGAGCTCACAACACTTATTTGGATTGTTCATCCTCATCCACCCTACAGCCCGGATCTCGCACCTTCCGACTTCTATTTGTCTGACCCAATAAAGACACACTGCGCGGAAAGTACGAGGGTTGACTGAAAAGTTGTGCCTACACCTTCGTAACTCTTCAACAGTTGGCAGCACTGGTAAGCGGCAGGTACTGGCTTGTTCCGCAGCCTCTTCTCTACAGCTACAGATGGCGGGAAGCCTTAGCATTGAACGGTTGTGATGTTACAGTGCAAAGTGTGAAACCCTGCGCGACGGTAGGTCAATGCGATTTAAGCAACGTGCAGTCATTGAATTCTTGACAGCAGAAGGTGTCACCCCGAAGGAGATTCACCAGAGAATGAAAGCAGTTTTTGGTGATTGTGTTGATGTGAGTACTGTGCGTCTTCATACTCGTAAAGCAAGAGGAGTTCCTGGCAAATTTCAAGTCCGTGCGCTTTCATTTCAAGAGTCAGCATCTGGGGTAAACATCGTGCACAGATCTTCCGATAGCCAAGCAAAGCATTAATGTGACTCACATGTACTTGTGAAACGCCGATTGTGCTTGCAGTTTCTCTCTGAGTGATACGACTATCGTCCTGAATCAATCTGTCAACATTTTGCTAGTGAAATTCGGTGGTTGCTCTCACAGGACGTCCAACTCTTTGTCATGCAGGTCAGGTGTTCCCGCCTCAACTTCTTTAAACTTACTCGCCCAACGACGCACAGTACTCACATCAACACAATCACCAAAAACTGCTTTCATTCTCTGATGAATCTCCTTTGGGGTGACACCATCTGCTGTAAAGAATTTAATGACTGCACGTTGCTTAAACCGCATTGACCGACCGTCTGCGCAGGCTTCCATACTTTACACTGTAAGAACACAACCGTTCAATTCTAAGGCTTCCCGCCAACTGGAACTGTAGAGAAGAGGCTACGGAATAAGCCAGTACCTGTCGCATACCTATGTAGCCAACTGTTGAGGAGTTACTAAGGTGGAGACATTACTTTTCAGTCAACCCTCGTAGTAGTAGTACTTTCATGATGGGGAAGCTACTGATGCAGCAGGGCAAAGGATCCGACATCGACGAGTAGAGTGTTACCATGCAGGCATTCAGGACCTCGCAGTAACGTGGCATAAGCCCGTCGCATTGATCGGTGGTTATGTTGAAAAATATGGTTTTGTAGTCAAAAGAATGAGAAATAATGTGGTGCATCGAAATCCTGAATAAAAAGAACCTGATTTCAGAAAAAAAGTGTTACATTACTTGATGGACACATCTTGTTCTTCAAGGGAAGAAATCCTCAAATGTAAAATTAGCTTCCAGCGTACTCCGAGCGAGTGTTACAGAAGGATTACTGTTAACTATAAACTGTGTATCAGAATTAACTGAGAAAGCTGAGTATAGGTGCAAATATACGATAACTGAAGCAAAAACATTCTACTAAACATGCATCCGCGACCCAGCCATTTCTGAGATGACCCCGAAAGTGTAGTTACGGGTCGACTTTCGTCTGAAAATATTGTTTGGGACAGTGTTAATGTAAATGAAATGTAAACTTTTCGATAAGTCCCCATCTCAATACCCTAAAACTTTTTGCATGGTCCAGCTTAAAAAGAAATACAATAAGGCATTTTATACATTGATGTACAAAACGTTAGAATGAAATTAGCTTTCGTATGACGTGTTACTGCCAAATACATAGCTAGATGAAACTTGAACATCACAAAGGAAGAACTGATACATATAGTAGAGAAGGTAACTACAAGACATACGCAATGAGAGAACAGAAATGACAATAATAACACTGAAGTCACCGCGATTCGTGACATCACAAAAGGCGGGAGACGGTTTTTAAAAGGATTTGTGATTATCACGGCAGTACACTCAAACGGTGAGAGGTTCGAACTCGTAACTCAATCAGGAAAGTTGTCGAGCATAATCGTTTACGTGGTCCTGCTGTTTTGGCGTGGGGAGGAATAATGTTGCAAGGGCGCACTGACCTCTAAATCTTTGAACGCGGTACGTTCACACCGCTTACCGTTATTGCAGCACTGTGCTCCTTCTCCAAGTGCGTCTTTTCAGAGGTGCATTAGGCCCTGACGGCATTTTTATAGATGAGGGACGTGTTGCAGCACGTCCCAATGCACCAATAGCCATCCAGCAGCTGGGGAATGGATCGCCCTGCCACAAGAACGCCTTACAAAGCTTGCGGCCAGTATATGAGCACATTGCCGAACATGCATTGCCGTTCGTGGTGATCATACACCCTATTAATAACCATACCCCGTCTTCTGTAACGTCCAGGGAACGATCATGAATTATTGTCTTTGAATAAAAGTGTCATTTCTGGTCGTCTCGTTGCGTATTTCTTTCAGGTATATTATTTACTATACTGTAGATGTTCCTTGTATGTATGATCCAAGTTTCATTGACAGTGGCATATGATGCAGACGTTACTTTGCACCATTAAATCTTGCACGTCAGTGTACTGGGTGTGCACAAGGTCTTGCCCTAATTATAAAATTTATAACAGAATAACCGTTTGACATAATAAGTTACATTTGATGCCATTACGTAGGTTAGAGTTACTAGTTTTTTTTTAAGACCACTTACGTTTGTAAACGTTAACGTGTGTGGTAGTTCGGAGAATGTCAAGACGGTATTCCAGTTCCTGCCAGGTGTTTCGTAACCTGTGTTCTGTCACAGTACCCGCAGCAGTTTGTATCCTGGCCTTCAGTTCGTCGAAGTCAGCAACTGTCAAGACTCTGTCCTTAATATAGCCTCTGTAAAAAAGTCAAGGGGCGTAATGTCTGGAGAGTGGTGTGGCCATGGTGTAGGACGGTTCCTTCCAATCCACCGATCCGGACATTACTCCCCTCTCCAGACATTACGCCCCTTGGCTTTTTTTTCTGGGGCTATATCAAGGACAGTCTCCGTCACACCAGTTGCTGACGTCGACGAACTGAAAGCTAGGATACAAGCTGCTGTGTGTACTGCGACAGAACACATGTTACGAAACACCTGGCGGGAACTGGAATACCGCCTCGACATTCTCCGAGCTACCAAGGGAGCGCACGTTGAAGTTTACTAACGTAAGTGGTCTTAAACAAAAAAAAACTACTAACACTAACCTATGTAACACTATCAAATGTAAATTATTATGTCATACGGTAATTCTCTAATAAATTGTTATAATCAGGGCTCACCCTGTATTTTATAGTTTGCTGTAAATTCGGACCTATTAAAATAACTGTTCCTCATGTGATGCAATATTGCACTCGTCTCTTCAATGTCTTACGAGCTCTTCCAAACACTCTGCATCAACCCTTGAACCATACAATTCGTCTATTCAGTTCTTCAAGCGTATAAACAGGAGTGCTGTACGTTTCACTTTTGAGATGACCTCAGACAGAACAGTCCAGAGGCCTAAGCTCAGGCAATCTTGAAGGACAAGGTATAGACCCTGCTCGTCCCATCCGTCTCGCACCGAACCCTGTCGTTAGATGTAGGCTTACATCAGCAGCAAAACGTGCCGGTGCTCCTTCACGAGTATACCACAAACCCGAATCATCCGACTTGGTTGAAATCTGAGCCCAGTCAAACTGGGACTTACTCGAAACGTTTACATTTCTGATACAACTATACTAACCAGTAAGTTAACGTTTCAAATACATATGTACTAACTAGGACAAGCTTTCATACTGAACTCAGCGACGACTCGTAACCACATGTTCGAGACCCATATTTAGTGCAACGTTTTTGCTTCTATTATTGTATTCCTTTACCTGTGTCAAAGCTGGATATTAATAATGATTCACCTTGTATATTGTGGACACTTTGAGAAAAGTGTACGAAGTCTAAATTTTTTGTCGATATCTACATATGAATCACACCTTCTCTTACGCAATCGACGGAGAGAAAAAAATAAAAAGAAAAGAGCGCTATCAGTTTCTCACAAAACTTTTTAGACATAAGGAACTTCGAAGTTAGTTTACCTCGAAATTATCATACTGAGTTCTGTCACTTTTCTCATTACGCCTAGGATGTGCGAACCATCAGTTGACTACAGTCAGAAGCTCCACGAGGCTGTTCGCGCTTGATATTTTCTTGTATAATGAGTTTGCAACGCCAGAAAGTAAGAAGACGTGCTCAAAAGTAATGCCTCCGAATTTTTTATGTGAAAACTCTTAAAACTGTTCAAATAACATAAACTTTACCAACATTCTACGTCTTTATTCTTCAAAACTACAAATTTTTCTTTCATCATAGTCACCCTGCCGACGAACACATTTCTCCCAACGAGAGGCCATTTTGTTGATACTGTCGCTGTAGAATGCTTGACGGAGTCACAACGTCACCTTTGATTGCACCCCTTCATCACTATCAAAGTGAAGTCCTCGAAGACGTTCTTTAAGTTCTGGAAAGAGATGAAAATCGGATGGGACCAAATCGGACTGTATGGAGGATGATCGATGACAATGAATCCAAGGCGATGGTTGTTGCAGATGTCGCAGAGCTCGTGTGCTGTCTGGCATTGCTTGTTGAAGGAGAGGGTGGTCCACGTGTGGAAAAGGTTTTCTGCTGTTAGAAACTCGGTTATAGCACACTATTTCTCACGCACCGTCACCGTTACGTTACACACCGCCCCATTACACGATACAATTCGGAATCCTCTAGCGACAGAGGGCTGCAAATACATACCCATGAAAAATAAATGTATGTTAATAACGGTTGTTTTATTTAGAAAGCTATAAGAGTTTTCACATAAAAAATTCGGAGGCATTACTTTTCATCACGCCTTCGTAGTAGCGAAAAGCCGGAATGCTTGCAGAGGAACGACACATGGTGTAGAACTACGAGTCTACTTTCAGCATAAAATAACGTAGCCTACTGCGCGTAAATAAATCTGATTCGCTGATCACACAAATTGCAATCAATAAATGAAAAAAAAAAACATAGCCATTTAATACGAAAGAAGGATGAGCCTACGGCACATTAAAGTGGAACGGCCACTTGCAAAATCAATTGCAGAAAAGGCAGATGCCAGACTGAGTTTCACTGGAGGAATCCTAGGGAAACGTAATTCGTCCACGAGGGAATTAGTTTACAAAACCGTCCTTCGACCACTTCTTGAATACTGATAGCCAGCCAGCGACCTTTGACCCGGTCACAATTGACAGAGAGAAAAATACGATTCAAAGAGTGCGGTGCATTTCGTCACGGGTTCGCAGGCTGAGAGCAAGAGCGTCTCAGACAAAGCTCATGTAACTCAAGAGGGGCGTTGTGCATTATGGAGACGTTTACTGTTAAAACGTCAAGAGCGCATCCAACAAGCAGGTACTTCTCCCGCATACGTCTCGCACATGATGATGACGGTAAAATTAGACAAATTCGAGCTCGTACGGTAGCTTCCGATGGTGGTTCTTCTCATCCGTTACTACCCGGCTGCAGTTGCGAAATGCATTACTTGCTAGAAACGTGAATCCCGATTCGAATACCCAACAGTCATCCAGTTCCAGTAGGTCGGCTGCTTTCATGTAACACACAATAAAAATAGGTGGTTCTCAACTTAATAGCCAGATATCTCAGAGACCGGCAAAAGTTAAAAATAAAACAAAAACAAGGTTCTGTATTTCTCGCAACTGAACGGTAAGCATGAAGTTATAATTTCGACTATAGCAGCAAACGAAGACCTCACATATCGAGTAAATTACACAGAATTTGACTCATGCCGAAAGGCAATCATTCAGCAACTTGCGTAACAGTTACGATCTCAGGATACAACATTAAACGAAAGAAAATGGGTCGACTGATAGAAACATCACAGAATAAACTTTTGAAGTAAATTAAGCTACAGATATAGCGCTTTGGGGCAGAATATAACAAAATTGTGAAACAGAAACGAGATGTAGTGAGAACAGCAACTAGAACTGACTCAATAAGAACAGGTGCCTTTCACATGCTGACAGAATGCCAAAACTGACATTTAGTTCCAGACGCCTGCAAGTTTTTGTTCTATTTCTGATCCTTTAACATTCTGTTCGTTGACACCTGACACTACTGCAGTAGTCTTCCGATATTAGGTACTGTGTGATATAAATAGCGTGGCGTGGCATTTTACACCTGTTAACAGAATAAACTGATCACCTGTCGTTGTTTTTAAGGCCTATGACAAGTAGACGTTGAAGCGAGCTATAATTTCCGTGGTCCACTTACGACATGAGTTGCTCTGTCCTAAAACTACGGAGCTTGGGCGCGAAAAAAAAACGGGCGATTCATTTGTTCATATTTAAATAACTTTCTGTTCAACGTAACTATTAGTAGTTATATCAAGTAACTAACTTATTATATATAGAGACTGTTTCTTTACTTTTCACAGTTGTGCAGCTATTTAAAATTCATATCGGTTTTCGACATCCACAGTGGATATCGGGCTCCTCCACACTTCTACATAATTTTCGGTCTTGTGACACTGTTTCCACACTGAAACTCCAAGCCTCAATGATTGTATTCAAAGCAGGCTATACTCGTATGTTGTAAACTTTCACTTTCCGAGACATAGAAGCTTCGTTTTGGACACTGTATTTAGTTAACCAAAAGGACTCCAAACTATTTCATACCTTATGTTTATTTATTTTGCCGTTCGTCCAGTCGTTCTCTACAAATAACCTAGATACACAAACTCGTCGACTGGAGTCACCACTTCACTGTTAATTTGTACTATTTTCTATTCTACGTGTTAGCTGCAAATTATTTTAGTTCCATTTTACCCGATTTTGAGTTCCCCTTCTATTAAGTTCCTCTTTCGATTATAAAAAAAACGAAAACGAAGGGGCTTCTAGTGTACTCCATTAGCAACTCTACATTTACATGATTAAGCTGCTATTTGCAATTAAGTGCCTGGCAGAGGGTTTATCGAACCAACTTAAAGCTACTTCTCCAACATTCCACTCTCGAACACCGGGCGGGAAAAACGAACTTTTAAATATTTCCGTGCGAGCTCTTATTTTATTATGATGATCATTTCTCCCTATGTAGATAGGAGCCAACAAAATATTTTCAAATACTGAGAAGAAAACTGGTGATTTAAATTTCTCGAGAAGTTCCCATCTCAGCGTAAAGCACCTTTGTTTTAATGACTGCCACCACATGTCTTGTATCATGTCCGTGGCACTGTCTCCCTTATTTCGCGATAATACAAAACGAGCCGCCCTCCTTTGAACTTTTTAGATGTCCTCCGTAAATGCTATCTGATGTGAATCCCACAGCGCACAGCAGTACTCCAGAAGAGGGCGGACAATCGTAGGGTAAGCAGTCTCTTTAGCAGACCTGTTACATTTTCTAAGTGTTCCGTCAGTAAGTCGCAGTCCTTGGTTTCCTTTCCCCGCAACATTATCTATGTGATCATTCCAAATTAATTTATTCGTAATTGTAGGTCCTAAGTATTTAGTTGAGTTTACGGCCATTACGTTTGTGTGATTAATTGTGTAACTGAAATTTAGCGGTTTCCTTTCAGTACTCATATGGATGACTTCACACTTCTCATTGTTTACAGTCAACTGCCGCTTTTTGCATCATCTTGCCTAAATCGTTTTGCTATTCATTCTGCTCATTTGATGACTTTACAAGACGGTAAATGACAGCATCATCAGCAAAAAATCTAAGAGGGCTGCTTAGATTGTCTCCTAAACAGTTAATGTAAATGAGGAACAGCAGAGTGCCTGTAACAGTTCCTTGGGGGACGTCAGGTATTACTTGAAGGTACCTCGATGACTTTCCGTCAGTTACTACGAACCGTGACCTTTCTGGCACGAAATCACGTATCCAGTCGCACAACTGAGAAGATAGTCCATAGACAGGCAATTTGATTAGAATACGCTTGTGAGGAACGGTGAAAAAACATTCAGAAAATCAAAAATATGGAATCAGTTTGACGTCTCCTGTCGATAGCACTCATTACTTCGCGAGAATAAAGAGCTAGTTGTGTTTCATAAGAACGATACTTTTTGAATCTGTATTGACTATTTCTCAACAAACCGTTTTCTTGCAGGAGATTCATAATATTCGGCCATAAGATGTGTTCCAAAAACCCATTTCAAATCGATTATAGTGATATGGGTCTGTAATTCAGCGGATTATTCCTGCTTCCTTTCTTTGTGGTTGGTGTACCTTGCTCGACTTTCCAGTATGCAGCTATTGTATCGGCATACTCTGAAAGAAATCTGAATGGTATACAATCTAGACCGAAAGCCTTGCCTTTCTGAAGTATTTTAAGCTGCTTTACTACCTCGAGGATATCCGCTTCTCAGTTATTCTTGAGTCGAATTCTGGAATATTTACTTCATTTTCTTTTGTGAAGGAATTTCTGAAAGCTGCATTTAGCAGCTCTGTTTTAGTGCCAGTATCATCAATAACATCGCCGTTGTTATCTCTCAGTGAAGGTATTGATTGTGTCTGTCCGCTGGGGTACTTAACATACGAACAAAATCTCTTGGGGTTTTCGGCTATATTTCGAGACAGAGGTTCGCTGTGGAAACTGTCAAAAGCATCTCACATTGAAGTTCGCTCTAAATTTCGAGCTGAAGTAAAACGTCGCTGACCTTTTTTTTGGGGGGGGGGGGGGGTTCTTTTAAATTTGGCATGTTTTCTTCGTTGCTTCTGCGACAGTGTTCTGACTTGCTTAGTGTACCTTGGGGGATCAGTACCATCTCTTATTAACTTATTGGGTGTATATCTCTCAATTCCCGTCGATACCTTTTTTTTTTTTTTTTTTTTTTTTTTTTTTAGCTACATCTGGTATACTCTTAGTCAGACTGGACTAAGTGGGAACTCTCGCTTAGGAAGGTGTCACGCGAATTGTTATCTACTTTTTTAAACAGCCGTCTTTTTATTTTTAGTCGATTTGGATGTTGCGGTATTCAGCCTAGGTACAACAGCCTTGTAGTCACTAATCTTTGTTTCTGTTATGATGCTCACTATTTGTTCAGGGTTGTTTGTTGCTAAGAGGTCAAGTATGTTTTTGCAACCATTTACCCTTATGGCATGCTCCTGAACTAACTGCTCGAAGTAATTTTCGGAGAAAGCATTTAGTGCAATTCCTGACGTGTTCTGCCTACCACTGGCTCTGAATACATATTTTCGCTAACAAACCGAAGGTAGATTTAAGTGACCACCAACTATAATCGTATGAGTGGGGTACGTATTTGAAACTCTACTTCTTCAGTTCCCCTGTTCATGGTTTGAAAACATTCTCTTCAACATCTATGAAAAGTTTTGGTGTTACATAATTTCCTTGCTTGAATCATCGGTCAATTCTAAATTTCTCCCTCTCCTGGTCTACTGTGATAGGCGCTATTATATATATTAACATAGACTGAATCAGACTCTAGGCCATCAGTGAAACTTTGGTTGAAACTGATTCGAACGCTTTCTCAAAATCTATAAATCCCAGTCCAAGTGATAATTCATACCCATTGCTCCGTTCAATAATTTCGTCGACGCCTTAAAAATGATTCATTGATCTATACCCGTTTCTATAGCCCACTTGTTCCTCTGAACAGACACGCAGATTCGAGTTTATCGTCATTTTGTGATATTCTCACACCCGAGCCAGTTTTCTTCGTAGTGGCATGATATTTCTGACAGTTAGAGGCCAGTAAGTGCGTGTAGGTCAGTGATCAGTCTCATTCAATTGTTTCGATACGTGTCGATTGGTTTAATACTAGGGCTGTGTAACTGGGGCACCGAACTCAGAAGTAAAGATCAGACCTAACGTGTGGCATCCCAAAAGCTGCCCCAGCGGTCCAGCAAAAACCCTGCAAAACTTTTCCTGTGTTCCCAACCAGAAAATTGCATGCACAGTGCAACAACAAAATAAAAAATTTTATTTTTCTGTCACATTGACACTACATAACGATTCTAGTAATATCTAGCAGAGCTTGGTTGTAGTTTTCGGGGAAGCACCAACACGATTATGACTCTAATAGGCTGGGTGGTTGGTCGACTTGGGGGAAAGGTCCAAACAGTGAGGTCATCGGTCCCGTCGGATGAGGGAAGGATGAGGAAGGAAATCTGCCGTGCCCTTTCAAAGGAACCACCCCGGAATTTGCCTGAAGCGATTTACGGAAATCATGGAAAACCTAAATCAGGATGGCCGGACACGGGTTTGAACAGTCGTCCTCCCGAATGCGAGTCCAGTGTGCTAACCACTGCGCCTCCTCGCTCGGCCTAATAGGCGTAATAAAAAAAAGTGACCGAACCCTTGAGCTCTAAAGCACTATTTAGAGACCAGGACATCTTTGTCTTCTGTCGCCTGTGACTTCTGTTCCAGCTAAGGTAAGAAGATCACTACGGAGCAATTCGTCGAAAAGTGGTAGCACTCTGTTTTCGTGTCCTCCTGCTGCCCAGAACCCTCTCATAGTGCTTAATGTGACACAAACTGTGCCGCCATTGGTTTTTGAAGCAGTCGTTAAAGGTTTTGCCGATTATTATTCAAAATAAATGATGTGGCAACGAGATGGGAACGTAAATATTTGGCGGAAGTTTGGCAAACGGATTAACCTGAATGTCTTTGTAGCGTCACTTAAATTCAGTCTATATAGACTGTTTCCATGGGATTTGTTGAATTGGTTGCCGTTGGTCACAAATTGAATGTAGGCATTTTAGACAATAACGTGCTTATTACTCTCTGCCAACAGTTGGAATCGTACCTTTTCTTTAACAAGATGGTAGTTTTCCTGCCTCAAAAGGAGGACTACTGGACTACAGTTCGTCGAAGATCTCATGGATTACTTGAACTGACGTGGTCAAAACCAGAACCCATGGAATATATATGAGACGAACATGAGAATCAGTTCTGCTCCAATTTATTTCTATCAGATCTTGACACTAACTACTTAAAACGTTTTAGAAAGTATGGAAACACATTCTGCTTTCATTTTGTTAGATCTCAGTGAAAAGTCTTCGCTGAAAGTTAAATAGTGTAACAGTATCAAATAGAAATCCTACTTCACACGGATATAGGAAGACTTTTGGCTGTTTAGTTATTTTGTAGGCATTATTCCAATAATTTGTCAACGGCAGTGTTTTGAAACCCATAAAGACGTCACCGAATTTTTTTCTTTTTTTTTTTGTAAATACCCTAAGCCTTTCTGGCTATAAAAAAGAATAATTAAGTAATATAACCTTCATCTGTTTGTGTTGTGTGTTTTATGTGCAGCATTCAAGGACTATTACCTAAGATTAACATTCACTGAACTAATATTCGATAAGCTCTAAGTCCAAAATATGTAAATGAGCAAATTATTTACGACTTACCCTTAGTATACACGAAACAATGCTTTTGGCACATTGTGTGTAGGCAAAACCCTCCAAGACAACAACGTTTACATTTCAAAAACACCACTAGACCGAGTAGATAATTTTTTCTATCTTGGTAGTACTTTATTGAACTACAGTACTTGCGCACATGATGTGGAAAAGAAAAATGTGTAGCTCATACAATGTTCAGAGGAGTATCTTAAGGTGTATCGAGCTGTTCTGATTTCCAAATCACGTGATAGTTGTCAAGCCTGAACACAACATCGTCGTAATATCAAAAAACGTGATCGCTTGCACAGCAAGCCCAGAACAGGTCGGAAGCTCAGGAACGGGACTAACACTGAGCAGCCGAAAGATAATGACCAACTGATTAATAAGTGATCCTCCAACTTCGAAACGCAGTATAGCAGCGATCGTGCGTGGCATAGATTCGACTTTTCCTTCATAGGTTTCCAGAGGTATGTGGCACCATATGTCTATGCACAAGGTCACGTAGCTACGGTAATTTAAGGGTCGAAAGCTTCCTAATGTGTTCCGTCGCACTCAGATCACGTGACATCAACGCCATGTCACTATCAAGCCCCTCAAACCACTAAAGCAGGATTCTGGCCTTGTAAGACGAACAGTTATCCTGCTGGAAGATACCATCGCCGACTAGGAAGACATCAAACGTGAGGGAATGTAGATGGTCCACAGTAAAGTTCACATATTCCACAACTGATTACTACCACAGGTCCGATAGAAGCCCACGTGAATGACCCCATAGCGTAACACTGCCCCCACCACTATGTATTCATGATGCCGCCTAGAAGAGGGCGTATGCAGACACGACCAATGTCTCGGTGTAACAATAAATGTGATTCATCCCACCAGGCAACATGTTTCCATTGATTCGCGGTCCAACCTCAACGAAACCATGCCCATTGCACTGGTACACTGATGGTCCAACCTCGACGAAACCATGCCCATTGCACTGGTGCACTGATGGTCCAACCTCGACGAAACCATGCCCATTGCACTGGTGCACTGATGGTCTAACCTCAACGAAACCATGCCCATTGCACTGGTGCATGGATGGTCCAACCTCGACGAAACCATGCCCATTGCACTGGTGTACTGATGGTCTAACCTCGACGAAACCATGCCCATTGCACTGGTGCACTGATGGTCCAACCTCGACGAAACCATGCCCATTGCACTGGTGCACTGATGGTCACATCACACCAATGCAATGGGCATGGATTCGTCGAGGTTGGACCGCGAATCAATGGAAACGTGTTGCCTGGTGGGATGAGATGCCCCTCAATATCACGTCGAACCTCATTTTACCCAGCGGAGTGCAGCAACTTGACCTGGCATCCTCTCAACAAGTCGTTTGATGTCCCCTGCAGAAATATTGAGTCACGCTACCTATGTAGCCGTCCATTATTGCGAAAGTGTTGACGGTGCAAGATTTTGTGGACGAACTGACGTCTTAATTATGTCCCACAAATGTTAGGTGAGATACATGTCAGATTACATGTATGGCTTAAAATAGTCTCCAAGTAGCCGAACATAACCAGTTTTGGTCAATAATCGGTTCAGTTGGACCAGAGGACCCAGTCAATTCCATGAAAATGCATCCCACACCATTATGGGGCCACCACCAGCTTGCACAGTGCCTTGATGAAAACTTGGGTCCATGGCTTCATGGGGTCTGTGTCACGCTCGAACCCTGCCATCGGCTCCTTCAACTATAATCTGGACTCATCTGACTGGGCCATCGTTTTCCAGTCGCCTAGTGTTCAACCAATACAGCAGGTGACGTTGTTCTGTTAGCAAAGGCACTCGTGTCGGTCGCCTGCTACCGTAGCACATTAACCCCAAATTTCGCCGCACTGTCGCAATGGATAAGTTCGACGAAAGTCCCACATTGATTTCTGCGGTTATTTCAAGCATTATTGCTTATCTGTTAGCACTGACAAATCTACGCAAACGCCGCTGCTCTCGGTCGTTAAGCGAAGGCGGTCGCCTACTGCGTTGCCGTGGTGAAAGGTAATGTCTGAAATTTGGTATTCGCAGCACATTCTTCACATTGTGGATCCCGGAATACCGGACTTCCTAACGATTTCCGAAATAGAATGTTCCATGCGTCTACCTCCAACTATCATTCCGCACTCAAAGCCTGTTACTTCCCGTCGTGTGGCCATAGTTACGTCGGAGACTTTTCTACATGAATCACCTGAGTACAAATGACAGCTCCACCAACGCAGTGCCCTTTCACATCTTGTGTGCACGATAATACCATCATCGGTATAAGTGCACATCGCTATCCCATGACTTTTGTCAGCTGAGTGTAGTTGAGGGTGTCGTTGGGTCAGTATAGGAACACAATGGGAATGTCTTCCGCGGAGCCTCGTGTTACACAAAACGCACCAAACGGTGTGCTCCAAAACACTTGTGCTGGCATAGATAGCCGCTTGTCCTGCTTTGCAGCGCTGGCAAGCCTCCGGCCTCCACGTTCTGTGCTGCGGTGTGGACATCAAACAATTTGTCGCCTGTACGTGGTTTCACCCTCCCTCAACAACTTTCTACAGCTGCTTACGATAGTACTATGTGAACAGCCACCTTCCGAAACACTCGTTGCCAGTTAGCGTGCCTTAACTGTCAGTGGATTTCGCCATTTGCCGCGCGTACTGCCGGTAGAATGATTTACCAATCGCCTCCACTCAGCTAATATATTTTTCTCACAGCGCCACTTGCGCACAGACCAACCATCTGGCATTCATTCTCACGGTGATCGGTGGTAACAATACTTTGATGATCAGTGCATGTGACAAACATTCATGTCCTAGAAAGATCATACATTAACAATGTAGAATTTATCATTCAGTAGGGGAATATGACGGACTTCAGACTCCCCTTACAAGTTCTTTGCTGTGAAATGCAGTCGAGACCTACTGAAACCACAGTGATGTGATTACAAAGGCAACTTGAACGCATCAGGAATAGGATCTAATTCAAATCACAGACATGAGAAGAAGTTGTAGAAGATAGTATCCGTTGACACTTGTCTCTACGGATGTTGGTTCATTTGAAGAGGGATGTCGCAGGCATGTTAATATCAAGCGGCAAAAAGGAAAGCTTCACTTAATACTATCACATCCACCACCAAGCATCGAGTGCGCTACAAGTAGGTGTAAATATCAGTCATTGGTCTGTTTGGTTACTTAACAAGTATACACAAATTGAACTGAGTTTAACATGATGGAAAATATGTATATAAATGCTCAGAAACGAATGATGACCTGCAATACAATCTATAGTATCAGCAGCTGATTTGAATTTTCCTTTGCTTGCAGGAGTGTAGCACTACACACCATCCAACCTTCGCTGATGATTATTTTAAGAAATTTTTTGTTTCACAAATATGATTTATGTAGAGTATTTGGAAATGTAATGGTTATGCTATGTAAAGTAATGTAAAAACTATGAAAAATATTTCTTTCCTTTATCGTCAACTGATACTCTTCTAAACATATTTTTTAAAATTGAGAACAGGTCATTTAAACTGGGAGTATTTGATGAAGACTGTAGAAGATCGTTACACTGAGTTGCCTTGGTGTAGAAATAAGTGGAGCGTGAGGTGACATTCTACCATGTAAGAGTAGATACCAATACTCATATCAGAAGCTCGTCGAACAAAAGATTAGTGACCTCTTGTATAAGTTAGAACACGTGAATTTGAGTTTCCTCGGATAAAGGAGGAAATATAGAAAGGGTGCAGAGCAGAAAAAAGGATGGTGAAAGTAAAAAGAGAAAGGAATACTCAAACTTTGTCACATGATCAGTTTTGGCTTCTCACATGAGTTCACAAAGATGGAAGTCACGTAGATACATGGTCATACATAGTGCAGTATAACACTGGTAGAAATATTTAAGATCATTTTCTAACAACAAAGGGAAAGGTCAAATCAACTTGCACCATCGGGATATAAGGGAGTAAACAGGAAAGGAAATAACTTGTTAGTTTGTTTGGAAAATCGCAAGAGTTGCAAATAAACTGACATAGTCTGAACACCGCATAACCAAAGGATAGAAAATCTCAGAGCAATTGGTTAAAAATTAGCTGCATATTTTTTTATGTCCAGTACAGGTAGAGGGGGATATGATACATTTAAATAAATGGTATACATCCAAAAATATAGAAATAAGTAAACCATCTACACATCAAATCAAAAAATTAAATCCTACTGAGTAAATATCGGAAAAAATGCTTGTTATTGCATTGGTCCTCATTGTAAAAACTTTAAATGTATATGAAAAATTAAGATATTATTGTGTTATCTGAAACACAGAATTAATTAACAATTTTCGCAAATTGTCATACTCATTTTTGAAGTAAAGGTGTCGAGAAAGTTTAGTGATACTTCTAATCATAATTTACTTATAGTCATGAATTTTAATAGCTCGAGATAGGAATGCCCTGATAGATGGTTTCAGACAACTAGCTGAAGTTAAACAAGCACCTGCCTAACTTCTAGTATATTGGTAGCCAGATAATAATGCATGTAATAACTTCATTGCATATGTAGTTAAATAAAATGGTAAAGTTGATTAATGACAAAGTGCTTTAGACAAAAATTAGAACTTTTGACTGGCATGAAGTAATACAGTCACAAAACTAAATACGACATATTGCTCAATAAGTTTCTATAAGTCATTAGAAACAGTGTTATCTAAATAAATTATGGAAACACTTAGGAACTGTATACAAAAACCTTATATCACTACAAGTTCCACAGAGACTACAGAATGAAAAAGATGTATCCATAAAACAGTCAGAGCAAATAATGATCCCATATTATATACAGCACTCTGAAATACTAAAAAGCCATAAGCATCCTGGTTTATGTGCACTTTGTTTGAAACTGATAACTATATGGTTATAATCAAATCAATATGCATGGTGAAAAACAGTTCAAGTACAGCAGGTACTTAATAACATGAAGACCTCATCTGTAAATTATGGTAATGGACAGATTGTTTTGAGAGCTGTAGAGTTAAATTTCAATAAAATCTAATAAATAAACTAGATCAAGAACATGCAGTATGATCCTCTTTTTTTTATTCAGGTGAGTTGTTGTTTCCAAATATATCTACATGAAAGATGTATTTTAAAATGGTAAATACTACTCGAAATTTTATTCATAAAAATTCTGCAATGGATACTTGACATAGTTTACTTGCAAACTGAGAGACTTAACATGGGTAAGCATTAACTTAACACTATTTACCTGCTGGACAAATTAATGAAGCTATACTGCAAAATTTCTCAAAAATACAAAACTAAAAGGTCTGAATTGTTTCAGTTTTTGATACTAAGGTCTGTATTAACAATTTTTGCGATAACAATATATAATAACCTCAAAAATTGTTAACCTGTGGTTCAGGACAATATAAAATTAACTTTAGCAAGCACCTTATTACAGCATGTAAACAATGTTAAGGATGCTCCTTTATATTTCTGCCATCACCATGTTACATAAATCCACATAAACAATGCTGAGGGACACATCATTGTTTATGTGCTTAAAGACTTATTCGCATTAACCTGATGAGCAACAAGTTTTGAAGCGCAGTTTAATTCAAGAACCTACCCAGTATCTTTATCTGGGCTGTAGCTATCCAAATCATCCTCAGTTTTTTTACAGATCACCCCAGAAAAGTGTATTCCCGGCACACATCACTACTACTGGCATAATTGTTTTTCGCACTCACCACTGTTTACATGCACAGATCCTTACAAAGTTGTCATTACCAAGAATCTGAAATTTGAGATAGAGCTGCTGTTTCTCAGTTCATCATAGAGCTATCAACTAATATGAATAAAGCACATCTGTTTTTCATCAACTGTCCCTTAACATTTTTTTACAGCTGAGCTCTCCACATATTTTTAATAGAATAAGGAAGTTGTGTGGATATAAATCAAGTTGTACAAAAAACTGTCCCCCCGACGTTTCCTTCTGAAGTTAGGAAACCTTATTACGATAAAAATTTATTATTTCAATAAAACCCTATACAATTAGCGCATCTTAACTTATTGCATTCTTAGTCACATGTGTTGTGCATCATTACTAGAGAGCAGTCTCCAGAAAGATTAATACAGGTACATCTCTTTGTATCATATGATTTATTTCTTATATGTCAATTACTACCACCCAGTCTCTCTCCATAATGTTTTTCAAAGTTGATTGGAAGATATTGTATACAACACTAGTTACTCACCTGTTCAATAATGTGATACTTAGCTAGCTGGAGCTTGGATTTCAAACAGCTTGTCATACCTATTTGCATACTGTGTAAGTCCACAAAACATTCTCAATAGCTAAAGTAGCACCCATCTTACTTTTCATTGATTGACCAGACATGAAACTGTGTCAGCCATAACAGGGTACTAGGGATGTTATGCTTTTATATAATCCCATGTTCATTACCTGCCAGCTTTAAGTTTTAGTTAAGAAAAATAATGTTGAAGATTGTAAACAGTTTGTTTCAGCTCACAGACTCATTTCTACAAAGGACATCACATTATTTACATGTAGAAAAATTACAGTGGAGAGTGCCTTTTGTTTTCTTGGCCTACATTGATACCGTACTATGTCATTTGAATCATAAGTGATAATTAGTTCTTTTTCATGTGATACTGCACTTCAAAGGACTCATTCCACATAATAATTTATCATGCAAATTATCCGTGACACATGAAACTAACTAAAAGTTAAACCAGCTAAAAATGGAGAAAATAATCAATTAGCTTTTGTTAAATTTACTAACATTTCTCTGCAGCTGTGTTTGATTTAATCATTAATAAGAACACTGGTCTGTCACATTTGTAGTGTTGCTGTAGTATACCAACAATAAGCAGTTTAGATAGAAGTATTTGGACGCACATATCAATGAAAATTTAAATCAGAAAATTATATAAAGACCTCAGAAATCCTTAGAGGCTTTATAATCAGTAATTTATTATATTTTGCTTATTTTCATTTATTGACGCACTACAGAATAGAAGTTTGGATTACATCCTTTCAGGAAAACCCTAAATATTGCATAAAAGCAGTTAGAATTCTGTGTCAGATTCAAGCACAAGATGTTTTAGACGGTTGGGATAGAAGTAACATTTTTACAACATCCATTGAAATTGGACAGTAATACAGATGTTCATAAACACAATAATAACATGAAAATCTATTTTCACTACTCTCTGATGAATGGAATGTCGGCATATGATGATGAAAATCTCATGTTTCACGATCTGTCTACGGAGATCAGTTGTCTTGTAAGAAACCTTGGTGGATTCAAATGCTGATTCAGGTTGTTTTTTCTTAAGAACTCCTTTTATACCATGGTGTAATTATTGAGTAGAAATAAGTAGTCAAATACAAATCTTTAAATAGCTAGCGTTTACCCTGATTTATATAATTTTTAAGAAATGTATTATGTTTTCCTCATCGGGCACATTTCACATTTATTGTAAATATGACTTGTGAAACATATCTATGTAATTAACAACAAATATACCAAGAACATAGTATGTGTTTATCGTGCAACTATAGTGTGACAAAAGCGAATGTCCCAATAGCATCTCACATCATAAAATAAAATCGTTAGTAATCGATTATGATCAGACAGAAAATTAACATTATCTTTGCTCACATGCAGGCTAACTGGAAGGCCTGTAATGCGTATGACCTGTAGCAAGTTTTGTGAATTCAAATTAATTATTTTAACGATTTTTTGTTGAGAGAATTGTGATAGCTAAGAATACAGCAAAAAATTTGGTGGTCAGAAAGAGTTATAATGGTATGGGTGAGGCTTCATGGACTTTTACAGGTTCATGCCATCATTTTCAGTGTAAAGTAGGTAACGATAATGTGGATGTTGATGACTTTGTTTCTTTCTGAAGCAGGATCATCTGTGAGGTAGCTAATAGGAAACTACAGGGCAGATGCTGACATAAATGTTTGAGAACACATCATTCGTACCACATTATTGCAAAAAGGTTAATCAACTGATGAACCACATGGGGATGCTATTGTTGACCTATAAAATTGTTAGTTGCGATTTTAGTGAGCACAAGAAAAATATGAGTGAGTTACTTTCGATTGAAAATGAGTGCAGCCAAATTAATACTGATTCTATTAAATCACATTGACAAATGAATGTGCAAGCTAGTTGTGGCAACATTATGTTTGGAGCATTAACTATGACCACCCTGAAATTTCTGCCTGGAGTGTGGTAAGTGTGGACCCTCATAATGTTAGTGTTGACCATTTGCTTCCCTTTGAGGCTGATGTCTTCTCTACCACACACAGTATATTCTAGCAGAACAATTAGCTACACAATGAGCTTCTATAGCTCAAGTAGGATGGTGGATTCCAGTCAGTTACTGCTTTTCTAAATAGCTGGATCAAAAATGAGAATAAGATATACCTTTAAACCTCCGTACATTTTCATTTTTTGGAAGCATTCTAGAAAATTTAAAAGGTAATATACAAGGGCTAACATTTGACTACAATTAATGTATTCCCATACTCAGAGTTTGGATTTCTAAAGGGTTTCGATATTGAGGATGCTGTTTACATATACAATGAGTGTGTGCTTAATTTGTTGGCCAGCCAGAGTGGCCATTCGGTTCTAGGCGCTACAGCCTGGAGCCGAGCGACCGCTACGGTCGCAGGTTCGAATCCTCCCTCGGGCATGGATGTGTGTGATGTCCTTAGGTTAGTTAGGTTGAAGTAGTTCAATATTCTAGGCGACTGATGACCTCAGAAGTTAAATCGCACAGTGCTCAGAGCCATATTTTTAATTCGTTGGGCAATAATTTACAGGCAAATGGTATATTCTGTGTTTTTGCAAAGGCTTTTGATAGAGATAATCACAATATTCTTTCAAGTAAGTTAATGTATTATGACGTAACGTGAAACTCCGCAAAATGGTTATGATTACATCTCCCTGACAGAAAACAAAGTGTGTCAATAGGAAACAGTCCCAAATGAAGCTACAGGTATCACTCACCCTACTGGGAACTGACCACATGTGGTGTCCAACTAAGTTCCATCTTAGGGCCTTTACTTTATCTTATGTATGTAACTGACTTCGCATCACGTGCTAGGTGTGTTTTGATAGAAGCTGATACTAAAATTGCAACAACCAGCAAATGAGGTATATTTTTAGACAGAGTGCTTAATGAAATTTTGGTGGACATTATTAACTGGTTTCTAGCCTATTCTTTGTCACTGGTCTTTCAAATGAATATGTAGTTCAGCACTAATAAGAGGTTCCCTCCTGGCATCTTTCTAAAACTATGATGACAAGCAGATAGAAGAGGTTGACATGGTAAAATTTTTAGGATTATAACTTGCTAATATATTCAACTAAGAGCAGTACTCGTATACCACAGAATGCAGAAAAACCGAAAGAGTTTTTTAATGCGGATGTCGTTACACGTAGATGGCACAAAAATGAAAAAGTGTAACATACTTCGCTTACTATTTTTACATAATGAAATACAGGGTTATTTTTGGGGTAATCCATCATGCCAAGCTATAGTTTTCCGAATCCAAAAGCGTGTAACACGAATTATTTGTAGTGTGACTGTAAGAACATTCTACAGAGGCCTGTTCAAGTAACTAGGAATACAAACTATTGCTTCCCAATACTACTACTGTTTCTTTATTTCTTTATTAAATTTGTCATAAATAATTAAAATTATCATCATCAAAGTTTGTAATCCTGTCGTCTTCATTTGCGTATAATATTACGCCATACTGATAATTATTACTTTGAAACTGTCTAATCACAACCAAATAAAACGCGATTTTTGTGCCATATGCCTTTCACCCTTTTTTTCTTTGCAAGATCTCTTCAGTGGCTTGTAATATGTGCATATTTCTTGTTTACACTTTTTAACTTACGTTCAGGGCGTTTTACATATAAGTTATAAACGATTCTGGCATGTTTTGATTTTCTGTGATGTAGTAATAATTTAAAGTCCTACTCCCATATTTAGTGGATGTTGCTCTACACGCTGAGTTCTTGTTCCTTTATTATAGTTTTCCTTCTTCTGATGATTGCCATTTGAAATTTCCCTTTTTCCACTACACAGCATTAGGAATAACATCAAAACGTGTCCTCCATTCTTAATACCATGAAGTGTAAAAAACCAAAGTTCAAATGTCAATTATCAAAAGAGGAACAGCTAGAATAAAGGAGCAAGAACACAGCATGTAGAGCAACATTCACAAAAACTGTGAGTAGAACATTAAATTGTTACTATATCACAGATAAGCAAACGAGTCACAGAACTGTTTATACACTCCTGGAAATTGAAATAAGAACACCGTGAATTCATTGTCCCAGGAAGGGGAAACTTTATTGACACATTCCTGGGGTCAGATACATCACATGATCACACTGACAGAACCACAGGCACATAGACACAGGCAACAGAACATGCACAATGTCGGCACTAGTACAGTGTATATCCACCTTTCGCAGCAATGCAGGCTGCTATTCTCCCAAGGAGACGATCGTAGAGATGCTGGATGTAGTCCTGTGGAACGGCTTGCCATGCCATTTCCACCTGGCGCCTCAGTTGGACCAGCGTTCGTGCTGGACGTGCAGACCGCGTGAGACGACGCTTCATCCAGTCCCAAACATGCTCAATGGAGGACAGATCCGGAGATCTTGCTGGCCAGGGTAGTTGACTTACACCTTCTAGAGCACGTTGGGTGGCACGGGATACATGCGGACGTGCATTGTCCTGTTGGAACAGCAAGTTTCCTTGCCGGTCTAGGAATGGTAGAACAATTGGTTCGATGACGGTTTGGATGTACCGTGCACTATTCAGTGTCCCCTCGACGATCACCAGTGGTGTACGGCCAGTGTAGGAGATCGCTCCCCACACCATGATGCCGGGTGTTGGCCCTGTGTGCCTCGGTCGTATGCAGTCCTGACTGTGGCGCTCACCTGCACGGCGCCAAACACGCATACGACCATCATTGGCACCAAGGCAGAAGCGACTCTCATCGCTGAAGACGACACGTCTCCATTCGTCCCTCCATTCACGCCTGTCGCGACACCACTGGAGGCGGGCTGCACGATGTTGGGGCGTGAGCGGAAGACGGCCTAACGGTGTGCAGGACCGTAGCCCAGCTTCATGGAGACGGTTGCGAATGGTCCTCGCCGATACCCCAGGAGCAACAGTGTCCCTAATTTGCTGGGAAGTGGCGGTGCGGTCCCATACGGCACTGCGTAGGATCCTACGGTCTTGGCGTGCATCCGTGCGTCGCTGCGGTCCGGTCCCAGGTCGACGGGCACGTGCACCTTCCGCCGACCACTGGCGACAACATCGATGTACTGTGGAGACCTCACGCTCCACGCCTTGAGCAATTCGGCGGTACGTCCACCCGGCCTCCCGCATGCCCACTATACGCCCTCGCTCAAAGTCCGTCAACTGCACGTACGGTTCACGTCCACGCTGTCGCGGCATGCTACCAGTGTTAAAGACTGCGATGGAGCTCCGTATGCCACGGCAAACTGGCTGACACTGACGGCGGCGGTGCACAAATGCTGTGCAGCTAGCGCCATTCGACGGCCAACACCGCGGTTCCTGGTGTGTCCGCTGTGCCGTGCGTGTGATCATTGCTTGTACAGCCCTCTCGCAGTGTCCGGAGCAAGTATGGTGGGTCTGACACACCGGTGTCAATGTGTTCTTTTTTCCATTTCCAGGAGTGTAGAATATATACGCAATGCCCTAAATGTAAACTAAATAGTACAAACAAAAGTATTTACTTATCCCGGCCACTGAAGACGACTTGCAAAGAATAAATGCGAAACACTTATGGCACAAAAATTGTGTTTTATTCAGTTGAGATTAGATGGTCCCTTGTAATTATTATCAACACACAGTAATGAAAATTAAATCTCTTTGTCGAACGAACGATTCAGCTTATGGAATCGTTACTAAAAATAAAAATAGTCTACATAAAGATTGAAAGTCACTTACTTCGGTGTAGAAAGGTGTCCATTATTCAGGATTATCAACTTTCCAGCTGTCATAAAAGATTACAAGTGGCTAAAATTCAGTTTGAGAGGAGCCTGAAGGATTTATTGGTGGTCAATGCCTTCTACTCCATTGACGAATTTCTTGGTAGAACCAACTGAAATATTTATTGTTAATAATATCAAGTAATGTAGAATTGGACTTCTACATATCTTCAGTGCAGTAGTGTGTTCAATGTAAGTAAACGGTATAAACTTGTTGCTGTTTGGTGATGCATGGATACAGTAGTCAAAGAATAATGCAGTCCAGCACATATACATTTATACGTTTGTCACAAGTTGTAATATTACCTCTTAAATTAAAACGTGTTTCAGATTTTTAACTTATTCCATATCATGAAGACCATATGACTTAAGAGCTGTGGAGAGAACATTAGCATATTTCTTTTTTTGTAAATATGTATTGTGTGTTCCTGTTGTCAGACATGTTCTACATCCTTGACGGTCTCCTCATATCCGTCTACGGAAATATTCCCTGACAATTAACGTTCCGTGAAGATGGAGAAAGGGCAGCTGAGGTCGACAATTGATGAAGAAATTTTTTGGAGGTCTGTCCATCGCATTATCCTGAATAATTCCAGGTATTTTGTTTGTCTGGTGATAAAATATCGATTGTTACGTTGGAAACGCTACTGGTGTGCCGTTCTGTTTTCAAGAAATTCAACAAATAATGTTGACCAGAGTAATTTTAGAAAGTATATGAAGATGGTATCTGTTCTTTCGGACATGTCCGAAAGAACAGATACCATCTTCTTATATAGTTAAGGCTAACTGACCATTGACCTCCTTCTGTGCTGGATGCATACGCATTGCCTGAACTCTTACGGGACTCAGTAAGACTGTCTGCCGCGAGTAATGAGTGTAATGGGCAGGGGCATTATGAATCTAGTGTGTGGACGTCAAGTTGGGAATGTGGGTCTCACGGGGAGCATGCAAGGGATAAATCCCTGCAGTCGCATTATCTTCTGTGCCCTCAGATGGATAGAGCATCTGCCATGGAAGTAGGAGATCCCGGATTCAAATCCTGGCTGGGCACACATTTTCAGCTGTCCCCGTTGATGTATATCAAAGCCTGTCGGCAGCTTATGGTCTTGATTTCATTATCATTTGATTTTAGAAAGTGTCCAGTGCTGTGAAACAATGCTAAATTTAGTAAAGATATTTGTTTGACAAGGTCTAACTTAGTGGTCTAGTGAGAGATGAAATGTTATGATAGTAGCCATGGTCGCGATAGTAGTACAGCTAGCTGGATAGTGGAGTATGGTTTCAATATTAATGTTTTACTCGTAGGAAAAAGTGTAATGGAGACCTGTAAGAAGCAGTAATCATTACTATTACACACCGATGTGGTAACGTGACACATAACAGCCTACTTTACCTACCAAGATGACAAGCTGTAATTCAGAAAGCGGTATGTAACAAACATTAATAATTATTACACATACATGGTGGTAATATGATCTGTATGATAATATGAAGAGCTGGCGGGATAAAAGGGATAAGTCCATCAGTTCTCTAAACGGATGTTTTTATGCACAACTATACATTGAACCAATGGCTTTCGAATGGTGTTGTTGATTGCAGGATAAATGGCACCGGTCTTCTAAAATTAAAAAAAAAAAAACAAGAATACTCTGTTCAGGGATAAAGGGGATCAGTCCATTCCGTTTGAGCAATAAAAGGGTTCAGTCCAAAGATTCGTGGGAATTGCGTGAAGACTGGGATCAGTCTCAGCGCTTGTTGCGCCGTGAACCATGACTCTTAGGCACGTCTACACTTGTTTCTAGATTGGCTCACAATATTGTCCACCATCTCGCAACAAGACGCGAGTGAATAAGAAGCTCCGATAGTTAGCGTGTAGTAGTGTGTGTTCTTTGCAGTTCGTGCTGCTAAACTCGGGCATGTCGAGTTTAATGCGCAAAGTTTGTGGCTCTTAGTTTTTTTTAGTGCATCACAGTTCAGTGCTAAAACAGCTGACAAGTCTGCAGGATTCATAAACAATGGATTCACAAACAATGGGGAATGATGCTGATGAGTTTCTAAGAAGTTCAGGGACGAAAAAAAGAAAAGTGAGTGGTAGAATGTCAGATGTACGAAAAAAAATCAGGTTAATGACTCATGTTCTTGGCCAAAATTGTGAATGTCGACTTCGATGTTTTGAAGTGGTACCAAATTTAGTAAAGCATTGGATACTTCAACAGTTTAATCTCATGGAAAGTAAAGACGAGCAAGACACTTACATTAGCGGCTTGATATCTGTTTATCCCGTACAGCGTCGACGTATTCGGAAACCAGCAGCAGAGGCTAGAACTAATTTGGCCACTTTTAAATACAGAGTCCATGGTAAAAAATTTGAGGGCCAGGCAGTAGAGTATGACGTTTGCAAAAAGGCTTTTTGTTCTTTTCATGGAATACGGAAAAAACGAGTAGAGCGTGTTTGCACTGGTCTGGCAGCTAATGGATTTTGTGAAAAAAACAAACAAGGAAAGCACAATATTAGGTCTCACAAGATTAAGGATGATGTAAATTTAATCAGAATCCACATTAAATCATTTCCTTCCAGGAACAATCATTATGGTTTGAAAGATTCCAAACGAACTTACATGCAACAAGATTTGAATGTAAAAAGAATGTTTGAATTGTTTAAGGAACAAAATCAAGGAGTGAAAGTGTCGTACCACTACTACAGAAAAATCTTTTTAACAGAATTCGACATCAGCTTTGATTATCCACGAATAGACATTTGTTCTACTTGTGACGAATTTAATTCGAAAGTTAAAGATTTGAAGACTGAAAAAGAGAACTGCACAAATACAGACAAAAGAAAAGAAATAGTAAACGAATTACGTCGATTAACGACATCAAACACACTTCACAAAAGAAAGGCTCAAACTTTTTACAATAGAAAAAGGCAGCAGGTCGTGATAGTCGGACTTCTGTAGCAAAAGAAGCCACTTGCTTTGATTATGGCAGAAACTTACCAATCCCAAATGTGTCGACTAATGATGTCTATTATAAATGACAGCTGTCTTTGGATGTTTTCAATATCACTGTTTTATCATCAGGCCAAAGTTATTTCTACCTATACACCGAAACTGTGGGAAAACGAGGAAGTGATGACATGTGCCCCCTTCCACACGACTTTTTTTTATAATCACCATCCACTAGAAGTCAAGAAAATACACTTCTTTTGTGATGCATGTGGCGGCCAAAATAAGAATTTCATCATATTACGTTTTATGCGTTATTTGGTCCCCCATGAGATGCGCTTTATCAAAATTACTCTCACTTATTCAGTCCGTGGCCACAGCCACTTAGATTGTGACAGACAAATGGCTTCATTAAACCCAAAAGCTTGGCTTGAGACACCTGAAGCTTGGAAAGAACACTTTGAAGCAGCTTGGCGAAAACCTTCACCCTCTGTAGTTCAACTTATAACAGAAATGAACAAAACAGTAATCAGATTATTGGGCAAAACATTTTTCGGAAATGGATAGAACACCTAACTCCACTCTACACAAGAGGAATTTTCCAATTCGGCCAATATGAGAGGTAAGGACCGACAACACCAGTGAAGACATTCTTTACTGGACCACGTACAACAGAACGTGGGAAAAAGCAGTCATTGTGAAAAGGAACAATCGGCCACCACAAAATGAAGAATTCATTCTACCAGGCCTTTCCTATGATGGTAAGTTATTTTCATTGAACTCTTTTATAAATTTCATTAAAGAAAAAATTAAATTTCTAATCACTTGTCTTTTTATTTTAGGGCCCATTCCGATAAGTGTAGCAAAATATAAAGACCTACAGAGTTTGGCCACATTCTGTGAACCTAAAGCTAGGATCTTCTTTGAAAACGTTCAACACAATTAAGCAGGAAGACAACACTCTCCGATCGTAGTTTGTATAGCTACTCAACTTGTAACAGTTTAAAGTTGATTTAACTGTAATACTATGTGAAAAAATAAAAAATAAACGTCGTTTGAAGTATTATTATTTTGTAAATAGTTTCTCTTATTGAAATAAATGGGATAAGTCCTATGGACTAACCACCTTTTTCCCACAAAAGCTTGTACTTCAGACTATTTTTGGAGGAAAAAACACCTAATAGCCTTTTTTTACTGTACTTTTTACTGCAAATTGTAAATTTATATACTTAAAACTACTAAATAACTGAGAAAAATTAAAAATAAATTATAAAAGACAAAAGTTGTTTGGTATCAAATCATTGTTTTTGCTCTCCTGAAAAATTTTTAAAAGTGGACATATCCTTTTTATCCCGCCTTCCCTTCATATGGCCTGTTTTACCTACACAGATAATATGCTGTAATTCAGAAATAATAACAAAAGTTAATAATAAACTAATTACTGCAAACTTTGTCAGAGGTGTATCGTTTCATCGTATATGGGATACTGATGCTGACTACTCCAGGTACAATTCTGATTTGTATCTCCTTGTACTGCTTGCAGCCTCGTTATGCTGCTTCATGCGTTTTTCAGACGGTACAGTTACACAACAATAGCCTTAATTATAACATAATGAGGCCTCCTGAATCTGCTACCGACAGACCGCTCTGTCACCCTTGCCAAAAGCGTCATTGCGTATCAGTATTGAACACCACATGATCAGCACACAGTCATTACAGCCAGCTTTCCCAAATTGAGGTCTATCTTTTTCTTGCAGTCATTCCATCAGCTGTCCATTCGAAACTAAGAACACTCCATTCCATAGCTCCTACCAAGGAAAAACTGTTGCCAGTATTGGCAATCGAACCTCTTGAAACTTTCACATTAAAAAATGTTAGCAAATACTCGTACAAATTATACATTAAGCACTGGAGCGACTGGAACTCATATGTCTGAACAAGATGTTGATGCAGTTTGGTGAAGAATGAATGGTGAATTGCTCGCTATGTGTAAGGTAACACGTTCAGAAGCTCAAGCTACAGAAGGTTACCCTTAGAACACGTGCTTTCAGTGATAAGAAAAGATGTTACAAGCTTAGAACAACTTAATACCTTCTTCATTTATGATCGCAGTGCAGCAGTAAAAGACACCAGTACTAAAACCGATTTTTTTCACATAACCAGTGCTTTTCAGTACGTTAAGGGGACATTGTATGTGAAATTTGTTAAAATTTGATATTTTCTGTTTTCTACTTCATAATGTACTTTGGACTTTTCTAAACATTTTCGGATATAATACATTAAGATCAGTCAGTTGTGAGACCTTCAAATAATATTTTGAATGTTGATGTGTGACTGTCAAATTTTGCGGCTATGCATATATTGCCACAGTTGAACAGTCATATCTTGGGAACCACACAGTCTAAAAGGCTGTGAATTGCTTTGTTTTGTGCCGACTGCTACGTCTCAGAAGTTGGCTTCACAAATAAACAAATCAGTCTTTTGTTTCTGATACTAGTTTTCATTGAAAGTAGTGAGATTATCAGCTATTTTTGTAGTAACCTAACTTCTATTACTTTTTATACGTAAATGAAATGACTATGCATAAAAGTAACTTCGAAAACGCAAATTTGCGGGTATCATATGTGAGACTGCTTTTTGTTCTAAAGTACGTGAAAAACCGGCGAAGGAAACCAGGATAATGTTTACGAAGTGACCACGCCCCCTAGTGCATCGAAAAGGAAAATAACTTTAGAAATTGGTGACAGTGGTAAAAGTAATGATATTATGGACAACGTCATTATTGATCTGCAAATCTTTGCACAAGTTCTTTCTGAAACTGTCTCTTGCTGTCTTTGTGGTGGTGAAGTTAAACTTTATGAGGATACTGTAGCTAGAAAGGTGTTGTGCCTAAATTAATTATTAAATGTCAGAAGTACAAAAACAAAAAAGCATTTCATACTTCATCAAAGTATTCAGGTAATGAATTGTATGAAACTAATGTGAAACTGTTCTATGGCCATAGATGCATTAGTAAAGGTGCGAGGGCTGGTAATGTTCTCTGCACTGTGTTGAATTTGCCAAAACCACTTTCTAGGTATACGAAATATGTAACAGCAATTGGGGACTCTGTAAATGCTATGGCTGAAGATTCAATGGTTGCTGCTACATCAGAAGCTGTTGAACAAAATGAGGGTGACATGGGCATCAGTATAGCTGTGGATGGATCCTGGCAAAATGGTTCAAATGGCTCTGAGCACTATGGGACTTAACAGCTGAGGTCATCAATCTCCTAGAACTTAGAACTACTTAAACCTAACAAACCTAGGGACATCACACACATCCATGCCCGAGGCAGGAATCGAACCTGTGACCATACCGGTCACACGGTTCTAGACTGAAGCGCCTAGATCCGCTCAGCTACACCGGCCGGCTCCTGGCAAAAGCGTGGGTTTATTCCTAAAAATGGTTTTACATCTGCAACAAGTATTGACACTGGAAAAGTTTTGGATTTTGAAGTTCTCAGTAAGTACTGCCAAGGTTGTACAATGAACCAGAAGAACAGATTACTTCATAATCAGCAGTGAATAAAAACTATGACGGTACAAGTGGAGGAGTGGAGGTAAAGGGAACAGTTAACATTTTCCAGCATTCGCAGAAGGAAAGAGGTGTGAGGTATGTAAATTACTTAGGTTATGGAGACAGCAAGGCTTTCATTGCATTACAAAACAGTAAGCCATATGATGTTCCTATACAAAAACTTGAGTGTGTAGGACATGTCAAGAAAAGGATGGGAACACGTCTCCATAACCTAAAAACCAAGCTGGGTAACACAAAACTGTCTGATGGCAATACAATAAAATGTGCTGGAAGACTAACGGACAAAGTAATTGACGAATTACAGGAATATTATGGGAAGGCCATTAGGGATAATTGTAACAATTTTGAGAAGATGAAAAGAGTTGTGTTGAGCACTTTCTTTCATCGAATGTCAACCAATTAAAAGCCATGTCATGCTTTGTGTCTACCTCCACCAAACACATTGTGTAAATATAGGTAAGCTGAATTTTCTGGCACCCTGCATGAATTTACGTATAAACATTCTCTTCCTTTGGCAGTAATGGAGGCAATCAAACCTATTTACAGAGATTTGTCAATTCCTGAGCTCCTAAAGAAGTGTTTACATGGGAAGACCCAGAATGAGAATGAGTCC
Source organism: Schistocerca piceifrons (assembly GCF_021461385.2). Taxonomy (NCBI): domain Eukaryota; kingdom Metazoa; phylum Arthropoda; class Insecta; order Orthoptera; family Acrididae; genus Schistocerca; species Schistocerca piceifrons. Next base: position 212,455,046 of record NC_060138.1, read on the forward strand.
TTCAATAATGTTGTGTGGAGCTGTGTGCCTAAAAATTTATTTGTTGGTCTCATGACTCTAAAGTTAGCAGCATCTGATGCTGTAATAACTTTTCATGGTGGGAACTATGAAAGACTTAAGGCTCTGGAGAAGTTAGGGGTAAGATCTGGTCAGAACACAGCCACAGGACTGCGGGAACTAGATGAGTTTCGTGTACGTGAAGCAGAGTTAGCTGCTGAGCAAATGACAGAAGATGCAAGAAAGAAACAAGAGGAGGCAAGCACTGGGCTGCTGTGACACAGAAGAAGACACAGACTGGGCCAGGGCAATTCTAGTGGATAAAAGGCGCAGAAATGTAAGTCTGTAAAAGAATTTGTAATTAAAAAAGTTTTAAACCTCAGTATCTCTGAACTACATTGCAGTAAATGACCCATATTCTAAAAAAGTACTGATGGTAGAGACATGAAATTTTCACAGCATGCTAAGTGTGAGATGGAACACATATGGAACTATAATAATTACAATATCCTGAGTTGTTTCGTTTTTATGGTCATTTATTTACAAAATTATGTCAAAAAAATTGAGTGTTTCAAAACAAAAAAATATTACATGCTCCACAATACAATTTTAGTAATAATTCTAGTTCAGTGCATCTACACTCCTGGAAATGGAAAAAAGAACACATTGACACCGGTGTGTCAGACCCACCATACTTGCTCCGGACACTGCGAGAGGGCTGTACAAGCAATGATCACACGCACGGCACAGCGGACACACCAGGAACCGCGGTGTTGGCCGTCGAATGGCGCTAGCTGCGCAGCATTTGTGCACCGCCGCCGTCAGTGTCAGCCAGTTTGCCGTGGCATACGGAGCTCCATCGCAGTCTTTAACACTGGTAGCATGCCGCGACAGCGTGGACGTGAACCGTATGTGCAGTTGACGGACTTTGAGCGAGGGCGTATAGTGGGCATGCGGGAGGCCGGGTGGACGTACCGCCGGATTGCTCAATACGTGGGGCGTGAGGTCTCCACAGTACATCGATGTTGTCGCCAGTGGTCGGCGGAAGGTGCACGTGCCCGTCGACCTGGGACCGGACCGCAGCGACGCACGGATGCACGCCAAGACCGTAGGATCCTACGCAGTGCCGTATGGGACCGCACCACCACTTCCCAGCAAATTAGGGACACTGTTGCTCCTGGGGTATCGGCGAGGACCATTCGCAACCGTCTCCATGAAGCTGGGCTACGGTCCCGCACGCCGTTAGGCCGTCTTCCGCTCACGCCCCAACATCGTGCAGCCCGCCTCCAGTGGTGTCGCGACAGGCGTGAATGGAAGGACGAATGGAGACGTGTCGTCTTCAGCGATGAGAGTCGCTTCTGCCTTGGTGCCAATGATGGTCGTATGCGTGTTTGGCGCCGTGCAGGCGAGCACCACAATCAGGACTGCATACGACCGAGGCACACAGGGCCAACACCCGGCATCATGGTGTGGGGAGCGATCTCCTACACTGGCCGTACACCACTGGTGATCGTCGAGGGGACACTGAATAGTGCACGGTACATCCAAACCGTCATCGAACCCATCGTTCTACCATTACTAGACCGGCAAGGGAACTTGCTGTTCCAACAGGACAATGCACGTCCGCATGTATCCCGTGCCACCCAACGTGCTCTAGAAGGTGTAAGTCAACTACCCTGGCCAGCAAGATCTCCGGATCTGTCCCCCATTGAGCATGTTTGGGACTGGATGAAGCGTCGTCTCACGCGGTCTGCGCGTCCAGCACGAACGCTGGTCCAACTGAGGCGCCAGGTGGAAATGGCATGGCAAGCCGTTCCACAGGACTACATCCAGCATCTCTACGATCGTCTCCATGGGAGAATAGCAGCCTGCATTGCTGCGAAAGGTGGATATACACTGTACTAGTGCCGACATTGTGCATGCTCTGTTGCCTGTGTCTATGTGCCTGTGGTTCTGTCAGTGTGATCATGTGATGTATCTGACTCCAGGAATGTGTCAATAAAGTTTCCCCTTCCTGGGACAATGAATTCACGGTGTTCTTATTTCAATTTCCAGGAGTGTAGAAAGGTGCATTCAGTAATTATGGAAAATTGTAAGTTGGTGTCTTAAAAAGTTTCTTACATAATGGGTCACAAAATTCGATAATTTAACATTGGTGGCATAGGACATACAATGTGCCCTTAAGCATCACATTTGTAAGTTTGAGCAAAAATAATATTTGTTAAGGTATTCGATGTTGAAACTCTTTTCTGCAGAAATAAATTTACTTTATAAAAAAGTTTTTACGGCAGATTATATTGGGATCCCTCTGCCCCAATGCAGAGATCATACTACCCACATCTCGTATTTCTCAGCTACACTTCCTTTCCTTCTGAGCCCACAATTACTAGACAGTTTTTCTTGTTTTGGTGTAATAAACTTGTTCCTTAGGCTTGTCGGCGTTTTTTGGAACACCATTTACGTATTCATATTAACATAAAAAAGCTGCTCTCACTATCTGCAATACTTCTACAAACAATATTCTGTTACGTACCAGGAGTTACATAAAAGTGACATACCAAAATCTGTTGATCGATATTCTGCTGTATTTGCAAAATTCCAACGGGTGTTATCTCATTCTTTATAAAATAAAACTGAGCTGACCTTTCACTTGTCTTGCACTATTACTCAATGTACAAAATGTTTTTCCAGCGATTATTTTTTTGCAGTTCTGTAAGTAGAAAGCATACACTTAACATTACAGAATCCGAGTGTATGTGAACTGTTGATCGATCCATAAATCGAACATACGCGCGAAAAATTCTCCCCATATTTACAGAAGTTCAATGCACACTGATTTGCATTATCGGACGAGTAAATGCGGCCTACTGAAAAATTGTTCACACGCGTCTACCATAGGTGTAACAGGCTGTGGTCAGTAAAGTTTAGTCACAGCTTAGCTCCTTTCAGCCGATGGGATGAGATGAATTACTAAGAGAAGCACTAGAATTTGTGCCCTGTCCTCAGACAGATGCCTTCCTTCCTCTAGGAAAGGACCACCGGCAAACAGTATTTGGGGTATACTTAAATCTGTGTGACATATATTGGTCGAATACACCTAAGTCACCCTTTAGCTAATGACAAGGCAGTCCGTCGTTTTGTTGTGGACACACTCTCAAATTTGCAAGGCGACAACCGATGTGTCACGAAGATCTATGAAGACAAATAATGGGACAGTTCCTTTGAAAGGTTCACGGTTAACTTCCCTCCTCAATCTTAGTCAATGAAAGTTGTGCTCCACCTCCGTCACTACGACAAAAACTCTAACATTACCTTCTCAACTTCCTAAATTTTTGTTGTAGTTCTCAACTAACACCTTAATCTAGCGAAATAGAGCATAAATTTCTGCAAAACTATGGTTTTAACCAGTCAATTTTTAACAATTTTTTATTTTCAGTTTCTTTTTACAAATCTTTTATGTTTTTTCCTTATCATAATTCCCGCTTAATTGCATTTCTTTTATGAAATGATTTGGTGACCTATTTCACCTACTGATATCGTGCATGGATATTTATGTGTACACAATGCTGTATTCAAGCAACATCAACTTTTGTGTTCTTATCACTTATGTCAAAGCTTCTTTAGCACCCCTAAAATTATCATTACTTACCATGATTTTATAATAAGCTACTGCGCAATCGCTGATGATACTGCTACGACGAATGCACACTTCATTAATTTCTGTGCACCCTAAGGCAATACTGAGGTTTACAATAGGAGAAGTTGTCACCAATTGAAGTACTCTATTTTTGCTTCAGTATCATTGCATTAGGCTACTTGAGTGTCCTATGTTAATATAGAAAAACAACGGTGTCGTGACGAGCGGTTTTCATTATCATTTTAGCTGTTTTAAGCTGAAATGTAACGAAATTTATTAGATATGTAGCGTAAAATGTCTCGTAAATATCTAAATCAAGTAAAAACTGTGACCGAGAATCCGTCTTCAGAATGAAGAATATCCTGCATTATAGATCGAGACATATAATTTTTAAAACATAGTCTTGTACTTGAAAGCAGACCATCGGCATAGATGTACCTTTGTTCCCAGAATTGATTCTGGCAAAAACGCAGTCCCTCGTCTGTCCTTCACCCGTTGATTAGTAAATAATACGTCTATAATGGCTTCGCCGTCCATGGCTCATTAAACCCTACAAAATTAAAGCATCTACTAACTGACAGCATTATTCCGAGAATCATAAATTTATTAGAAATGAAGTCCAGTAGCTAACTTGTGTTGATGCATGGAAGAGACGTAAACATCTGTAGACTCAATTACAGAAATGTCATTACCATAGATCTGTTACCTCAGCTGTTGAACGAAATTGTGTTTGACCGTATACATCCATGAAGAACAGCCCATGTATGTGAAATATTGTGTGAAAGTCAGTGGAATGAGGGAAGCTTGATGAATTTTATTAACACACAATACAGTCAAAGAAATCATGAACTCCATTTAAAAAACATCAGTACATTTATTAATAAGCTGTATTAACAAGGTATCTTAATGTAATTATTCTACCATCTAATGCAGCCACTCATTTGCAGCATCTATCCTCTGAGCACCCTGAGCTGTTTCACGCAGACTCGTTTATCGAACTGATTCCTGTATCTTCTCATGAAGCTCCAAAAGACCTTGTAGAGGTGAAATCTGTTGCACACATAAAATAAATTAGTATTCGGGAACAATCACAACAGCTTAGAACATAGAAAAAATAAAAAGCAAGAATTTACGTCATACAATGATTGTTGTTGCTAAGTTTTTATGAAGCATGCACACTCCCTTTGCAAAACATTAAATAACTGCAGGAACGCAATTCATCTGGCAACTACAGTTACGGACCAAAACGACAAACGCAACAGAACGTTATACTACAGACAGACTTCATTGGCGAGTTAATTAAGTAGCAAGAAAGTTATTTTAACATTTGTCCTTCATTTCTAGAAATTAAATAGCGGCTAAGCTGTATAATGTACTAACTGGACTCTCTCAGATAGGCTACAAAAATGTGAACCTTTAATCATGGGGTAGCTATTCTTACATCGGGCGCCCAGAAAGGCAAATGGCTTCCGCAGCTAATGCAATCCAAAGTATGGAGATACCAGTAGAAAACATCCACTAGTCACTTTAAAGTCATAAATCGATAGAGATCCATCACCAGAGATGAAGAAGCTAGGGTAACACTCTTCTCGAAGATCAAAATATACTTTCGTGGTTGTATTTACATAGTATCTTCACACACACACACACACACACACACACACACACACACACACACACACACACACACACACAGAGAGAGAGAGAGAGAGAGAGAGAGAGAGAGAGAGAGAGAGAGAGACTGAAAAATGCCTAGGTGTGCAACACTCCCTCTCTCGAAACACAGTGTGTTTCGGTATCATGTAAGTTTGCAGATGTAATAGAGAAAATCAAATGTATCGATCTGAGATAAGAAACCTTCATATAAAAATGACTGACTTTAAAAGTATAAGTGACAATGGGACAATTTCACATTTACGGCTGGGATGCTGACGATGATTAAAATCAAGCAAATAAACTGTCGCCAAACGTCGTCTGTGCAGCTTCCAAAGGGCACTTAGAAAATGACGTTCCACGGCGTCTATGCGGGTATAACATCGTAGCCCAAAAATAGGTCATACCCTTTCGAACAATCTCACTGTTGATCGAATGCCAGAGGCAGCGAATCCATGCCAAGAATTCATATGACTCCATAAGAAGAAATCAGATGGGATCACGCCATTTCAACGAGCGGGCCACAAAGCAGCACTTCATAAAGGTATCTAACTTTCAGAGACCCATAAGGGAATGTTCGGGTGTAGGATGTACATAGTGAGCTGGGGCTCCACCATGATGTACTCACATGTCCACGAAGATAAAAGGGGTATCTTGCGACAATGAGGAGAATGTCCCTCGCAGAGACATAAAAGAAACTGTCGCATTTTAGCGGTGAGAAAGCAGAAACGGATCTATAAACCAATCACTGACTATGCCAGGCCACCGTTTCATTATAAAGCCATGCGAATGGTACGAGGATTCTCAAATGGTCCGTAAATGACTACAGCAACAATTAGGAATATGCAGGAATTTGACGACTGACGACGCTTGGAGGATGCAACAAATCTACTAAAGAGACCACCTGCACTTCGTTTGTCTGTCCTTTCCTGGAATATTGCTGCGTGGTGTGGGGTTCTTACCAGATAGAATTGACGGAGGACAGTGAAACAGTTCGAAGAGGTGTAGCTCATTTCGTGTTAGTATGAAATAGGGGAGAGAATATCAACGATATGATAGCGAGTTAGGATGGCAATCACTAAAAGACAGGCGTTCCTCGTTGCGACGAGATCTTTTGACGAAATTTCAATCAACAATTTCCTCCTCCGGTTGCGAATATGTTTTGTTGACCCACACCTACACAGCGAGAAATGGCCATTGTGATAAAATAAGAGATATCAGAGTTCGCAAAGAAGAATTTAAGTGTTTATCTTTCTCATGTGTTACTCAAGAGTGGAATGGTCGAGAAATAATACGATAGTGGTTCTACAAATTTGAATCCTCTTCCAAGTACGTAAGTGCGAATTGCAGAGTACTCACGTAGGTGTTGATGCAGGTATACAGTGGTAAGTTCCCATTGGTTCAACACGATGAGAAGAATAAAGCCAACAGCAGCTAAAGCTCGCACTTTCGGTGCGTGGCTGAATTGTAATTGCCGTTACCCTGTGGTTTTCCACACAGGTTTATGCACGAGACCCATTTCACGTACTAGTGATCGATTAGTGTTACAGAAGGCGCCATATGAACGCGAGCAACCACTGCTTTCCACAAGTCGGTATTCGGTACGTCGGTACGTCACTGTATTGCGGTAGAGTTTTTATTGCTTCCGTTCACTGTTTGAACAGTCTTGGAAACCTGGTCTGCATCGGACATCTCCTGCGTAGGAGCTCGAACTGACAAAAGCTGTCAGTTCCTCTACGGATTCCTTATATTTGTCCTTATCCCTGAGAAGCAATTACGTAACCAAGTACTATGTTAATTCAGTGGCGTTCATCAAACGTAAAATTCAGTTTGTAAACACAAATGCGGTCTCACTCCTCAGAAAGGCAGTCGTCGTTGCACACGTCAAACTACCTGCGGTGCATTGGTGACATTTCCTGGCCCCATCCGTACACGATGAACACCTAAATTTGATTGGGTTTGCTCACCCTTCAATTTACATAATAAACCAGTTTATTAGATCGTACAAAACAGCGACGCCTACATTCTCGTATTCCACTCTTATAGTTATGAGAAATATGTTTGCGTTCGTAACTTAAGACCTCGTCGTTCGCTAACCACTATTCCTAGCTTTCGTTTTACGCATTTATCCTTTCCCATTCTACCTGGAAGTTTATGTCACCAGGAGAACACCATGCATCGATGAGGATTAACGGGACAGAGACAGGGGTGTGAAGAAACAAATTACGCGCGGAGATGTGAATCTTAGAAGGAAATATTTTAGAAAGTTATCAAACAAGAGCTTCCAAACACAAATGTAGTTACACAAGTAGTGCTAACACACTGTACTACACTGACGGGAAAAGTACTAAAAACGGAAAATAATTAATGTAGGTAATTAAATTTCGGGAACACATTTGTCTATGTAATGTATTTAAATGATTAACATTGCAAGATCACAGGTTAGAGCAAGTGCGAGATAAGCCATTGCAAATGTGAAATGCTGGTACATTATTAACCGGTGTAATCCCCACAATGTTGAACGCAAGCATGAAAACGTGCTTGCATTGCGGTGTACAGGTGCCGGATGTCAGTTTGTGTGATGGAGTTTCATCCCTGTTGCATTTGGCTGGTCAGTACAGGGAAGGGTAATGCTGTTTGTGGATGACACTGGAGTAGTCGTCCGATGATGTCCCACATGTGCACGACTAGAGACAGATCTGGTGATGAAGCAGGCCACGGCATGTCGGCAGTCTGTAGCGTCTTTTGGGTTACAACAATGGTACGTGGCCGAGCGTTATCCTGTTGCAATCAGTCCCTGGCATGCTGTTTACGAATAGCAGAACAACAGGTCGAATCACGACTGACGTATGAATTTTCAGTTTGTTTTCATGCAGTAACCAAGACATTCATGCTGTCATATGAAATCGTACCCCAGACCACAATTCCAGGTGCAGGTCCAATGTGTCTAGCATGCAGACAGGTTGGCTGCAGGTCCTCTACTGGCCTCCTTCTAACGAGCGCACGGCCATCACTGGCTCTGAGGCACAACCAGCTTTCAACCAAAAACACAACAGACATCCACCCTGTCCTCCAAAATGCTCTCGCTTGACGCTGCTTGAAGTCCCAAATTGCGGTGGTTTGGAGTCAGTGGAATGCATGCTACAGGGCGTCTGGATCGGAGCTGTCCTCGACGTAACTGATTTGTAACCGTTGTGTCACAGTGGTGCCAACTGCTGCTCAAATTGCTCCTGCAGATGCAGTACGACGCATCAGACCCATACGCCGAACACGATGATCTTCTGTTTCGGTAGTATCACGTGAACATCCGGAACGCGGTCTTCTTGCATCCACAGATGGTTTTGATCACCGGTGCCAGCAATCACGTACAGTGGCTACATTCCTGTCAAGTCTTTCGGCAATATCGCAGAAGGAACATCCACCTTCGCGTAGCTTTATTACACGACCTCGTTCACACTCCGTGAGGTGTTGATAATGGCGTTTATATCGCCTTGAAGACATTCTTGACTAACATCAACTCACCACGTCCAATCTAAAATCTAACTAACGTTCACGACATTACAGCGTATATTTAAAGCAAACCTGATTTGCATCCTCACACTGGCGCTAGTACCGCCACTCTTATGCTGTCGCGAAATTTGAATAGACAACATCTTTCAGATGTATAAACACGACTACCAACTTTCGTTTATGTCGCACAACTCCTGCTTGGTGTCGCGATTTATTTCCCGTCAGTGTATTACTGTCCGCCGTTACTTACCAACGTACTTGCTAAGCTTCCGCCAGCACACGAAAACTTGACATGAAAACATTTGTGGAGCTCTTGCAGTCAGTCATGATTGTATTCTGAAAATATGTATCGCTTGTGGTTCGTGTTTGCCCAAAGTTTCCAAGAGGCTGAAAGCACCGATATCGGGTCTGGACTCTAGAGAGCAGTGTATCTGCCCTTGAGACGGAGAACATTCGGCCAGCATGGCACGTGAAACTGAACTGTCATTTTGTCTAAAGCTATGAGAGCGTGATATTCGAAAATACACAGTCAACAAGGATGGGGGAAGAAAGTGACCAAGGAAACAATCCTGGAGTTCGCCTTGAGTGATTTAGGAAATCCCACGGAATAACTAGGTCAAGATCATCGGGCAAGTATTTGAACCTTGCTGCTCCCCGATGAGAGTCAAATATCTTTAACCGCTACGTCATCCAGTTCAGTAATGCAATTACTGGCTCAGTTAGATTGTCAGCCCCATTTTGTTCAGAATATCCTTACTACAAATAAACATTGCTCACTCGACAGTCTCCTCCGTTACAACATGCAACGCCTTGATTTAAAAATTTATCTAGTTCACATTCAGATGTTTTTATGGAAAATCTAAAAGAGCAAATGGTTTAACTCTGAAATAACTGCTTGTCTGAATGCAGTACGCTATCCTGGATTAAGAGACGTTAGCAGAAATAACAGTGATTTCTGACCAATTGTGAAAGTACGATACAGCTATTGTTCACACTCAGTTTGCTACATGGTGGATAGCTTGCACTAATCTAAAGCTACCAGCCGATCATCCTGCCATCTATCGCAAAACGCCATCGAAAGTAAACTTCATGAAGTGTACAGTAGTCTTTATAATTTTCAGCTAAAGTCAGAATTGGCAACGTAACCCAAACATTAAAAAAATCTAAAGTCGTGTACTGCATCAACGTGAAAGCACTGTAGCGCATTTGCACTTCCGTAAAACATGAGTTGTGACCATTTCTATGAAATTCTATACTAGCCCGCAACATACCCGGTTCAAATGGTTCAAATGGCTCTGAGCGCTATGGGACTTAACTTCTGAGGTCATCAGTCCCTTAGAACTTAGAACTATTTAAACCAACTAACCTAAGGACATCACACACATCCATGCCCGAGGCAGGATTCGAACCTGCGACCGTAGCAGTCTCGCGGTTCCAGACTGTAGCGCCTAGAACCGCTCGGCCACATCGGCCGGCCAACATACCCGGAATCTCATCCAATGATTAATGACAAATATAGAACTTCCTAACAGTATCGAAACTTAAAAGTACCAAGACAAGTATCCAATCAAAATATATTTTGAGAAACCCACTGGTCTATAAAAATTAAGAAAAAAGAAGCGCGCTCCATCGATAAATTACTTTATCATGGTATGGTAGCCCTGATTACTCTCTATAGAGTTCTAATACTACAAATTTTGAAGGTCTAAACAGCTTGTTAAAAATTCATTTAAGCATTCTCTGCTTCAAGTAGGCAGCACAGTTACCTCATGAAGTCAGAAATTAAAAAGAGAAGGATTAAATTGTAACGTTGTTACTTATGAGTTCCATTCACACATCAACTGTATCACCCTCATCTTCAGCCATCTGACATCCGTTACTGGATAATGATCTCCACCGATTCATTTCTTTGTGGCATAATGAGTACACTCACTTCACCTTGTACACTCATGCCTGTTGTTTACTACTCTTTACAGTTCATGACCGATTTCCAAAGCTGGAGCATTATTCCTTACAGGAAAAATATCCGGACACTTATTAGTCGACATTAACATGGCATGTGTCTGCACTTCACCTTTGTGGCGAATTTGACCCTGCTGGAGATACTTTCAATTAGGATTACGTATATTCATGACGGAATGACAGCCCGTTATTCGTCGAGAGGCAGAAACAGAAAAGATAGTGTTGTTGTACATTAGGACCTGGAATAAGTCGATGTTCTAATGTGTCCCAAAGTTGTTCCATAGTGCTCAGATCGGGACTCTGAGCAGGCCAGTTCATTTCAGGAATATTAACGTCCACAATCCGTTGTTTCACAAATGCTGCTATATGAACAGAGTGCAATGTCATGCTGATACAGACCATTATAAGAATTGACTACAGAAATGTGTGGTTTTAGATAAGCTGCTCAACCATTGAATCCCATTCTTTTTAATTCCCTAGGCAAAGTCATTGCATTGGCAGTACTGCTGGTAGCACTTTGTAACTCACTTAGGTTTCCTTTCCGTTTTTTATAGGAATTTTCGCAGCCATCCCCCCCCAGTGCTCAAGAGTCCTTGCCAGTCAGTACATGAGATATGCCTTGTTCCGGACCGAGCGAGGTGGCGCAGCGGTTAGCACACTGGGCTCGCATTCTGGAGGACGACGGTTCAATCGCGCGTCCGGCCATCCTGATTTAGGTTTTGCGTGATTCCCCTAAATCGCTCCAGGCAAATGCCAGGATGGTTCCTTTGAAAGGGCACTGCCAACTTCCTTCCCCGTTCTTCCCTAATCCGATGAGACCGATGATTTCGCTGTTTGGTTTCTCCCCCCAAACAATCCAATCCTTGTTCGGTTTAGCTGTGACTGTTCCTTCGCGTTTCCACTTCACAATCACATCACCAGCAGTCGACTTGGGCAGCTTTAGAAGTGGTGAAATGTCCCTGTTGGATTTGTTACTCAAGAGACACCCAATGACCTGTTCATCTTCGACGTCACTGAGCTCTCCTGCCCGAGCCATTCTGCTATTAATGTTTCTCTGTTGACAACACAATACTTCCCGACTCTTTTTATACTGGCAGATCCGTCTCTCGTGACTGCTAGTGGTCAATCCGCATTACATAGTGGTGTCCGTATATTCTTTGATCAGATAGTGTATGCTGAACCAGGATTTAGTGCCCGGAAAGCCGAACGAAAACACATAAAAATTTCGACAAAGCCGGAAAAAATTTATTGCCGTGGATACTAGCTTAACAAACACTGTGTCATTGAAGGCACAGAAGTTTCTACTTTGCACACATAAGTTGAGAAGTTGGTGTTGGTTCATGTGGAGCAAGGGTCATCAAAAGCACCAGTCATCTTACCCGTGAAATAAATAATATCTGGAAGCAATAAAGCTAAATGATTTTCAGCCTAGAGTTCAGCATAGTCAATGGATTATCCAGTGCAATACCACAATGCTGAAATTTCTACATTAAGATTATTCACGGATGAGGTGATGCCTGTTTCAGCCGTGGTATCGATTCAACTGGCAAAATAGTCACACCCCGAGCGATGTAAATCTGTACGCCACGCTGGTCCTACGTGACCAGCCACGATCCCTTCTCAACCTGTTGGCTGTAATTGTACAAGACAAAGTAACATGACCTTATCTGCTGTCTGCTGTCATCCGGCTTGAATAGTGCACGTTACCTGATGTTCATTCGTGAAATACAGCCACAGTTGTCGGAAACAGTACCTTTTGTCGTACATGAAGTACTTAGTTTCAACACTATGGTGTACTATCCCATTTCGCTATTAAGATCCTGAGAACCTTAACGACAGACACCCTTACCGTTTGAGTAGAATCCGTGGGAGGGGGAGGCTGTCCAATAGCAATGCCTTCGGCTGATCTCAGTATTATGGATTTTTACCAATGCCATTACATGAAGTAGTTGGTACGTGGAACCCCAGTAGTGGAATTAATTAGCAGAATCCGAGTTATCTGTCTCATTCAAGAAAAATATTTCAGACTTTGCGACAAGATTTTATGAGTCATAGTGATTAAAGCACTGTGACTCGTGTTCGTCACTTTGGACACGAACTAGGAGCGGAAGTTTTTGATATAAGGTGCAATCTGTTTATGTCAAAACAATAAACGCTATTTTCCTACCACTGATTCCTTATCTCAAAATAATCCGTTTAATATCCTCTGCCATCTGTCGACCAGCACGTTGGAAGTTGTCTTAATTAGTGTTCAGATACAATTTGCCATCCGCAGAATTGTGCTGGCCAAGTTTTGGGGTGCTTTAGGGAAGCTTATCTGGAATAGGAACACACAACCAACAACAAATTGATACGCTGGTCAAGAAGTTGACGCAGAAATTGTTATCATTGCTCGATTACGCACATCTACACGATCTACCGCACAGTCGAAACCATACGTGAAAGTACCGTAACGCCCTGCCCACAAATCAAATTTCACACCCATATCACTATCATCTCTTCGGGCGTGAAACGCTGGCTAAAGTCCATTGGAAATGATAGATCCTACGAATAAGTTATTGTTTTCTTATATTCCATACACATGAACGTAAATAAAATTAACGAAAAAGGGAAGATGTTCTTTCGTCATAACAACAGCAGTCTAGCTGAGGATTTGAATACTTGAAAACTATTGGGAAAAACTGTGCTCAAGATGCTTTCACCAAAACATCGGAAACTACGAACTGATATGCAGAGAACATGCTACTGCACGCCAACGAGGTCCCGATTTCTCAAGACTGTTTCCAGTACAACAGGATGTAAGTGAACAAATAAACCCCTGAAACCATAACCCTATCGTTACCATGGAAGCATACGAGTTTCCAGAAGTCCACAAATCCACAACAGCATTAAAACTAAATTACGGTGGTTTCCGGACGCTGTTACAACAACTACAGTACTATAGATCACGAATACGAATTAGAAAGAGAAATCGGTACTCAGAATAACTGCTTTCAAATACTACTTCGATTTCATAACGATTTTCGTTGCTAAAGGCTCAAGCAACAGGCAGTTGCATAATAATAATATTCCAGGACATTCACTTCACCTACATCAGATTTTCTTAGACAGAACATTACATTCCCCCGAACCAAAAGTCCAATAGCACCCATATGCTTGTGACATATCTCCTTATGTGGTTTTTCGAAGACGAAGGCAACTCTGAAATTATTCTACTTTGCGAGGCGCAAAAATGAAAACTGAGGCAGTTACATATTGTGACGTGTTGTACATACAACAAATTTTGTACTAGCTTCCAATAGCGTAAAGTGGTTATGTTAAGGGCCGCAATTAGTTTTGTTGAGCGCGTTGTGGTGCCCTTCTTCTACAGTCAGTCGTGACGTCATTGATGTCTATTCTATAGCCGAATTAGGCCCAGCATTGATGATGTTTTCTGTTTCTTTTATGTTGTCACTGAGAAACTGTTTGCTCATTAGACGACAGAGATAATATGGTATTGGTGTCCTCTTAGAACGAAGTGTCCTACCGCCGCTGATTTTTCGCGGAAGCGTAGGCACAAATGGCTCGTATTTCTTTCGACGTTTGTGTAGAGCACGCGCAGCAGCGTCTGCATTTACTAAGTATTTGGTTTGCACCAAAAATTCTGAATTCCACGGTGTACTCCAGAGACCACGTAAATTGTAGGATGTTTGAAGAAGGCCTGAAAATAAAATTTAATATCATCTCTCTTTCTAAGCTTACCCTCGTCACTTCGAAAAGTTCGAAAACTGGTTTTCTTTCCGAACCAACGACGAATACTTGTCACCAGATCAAGTATCAACAAAAATATATTATACAGTGTAGCTCTTGATGCTGTTGTCGTGTTGGTTGAGTGTGGTTTGGGAGTAATATTATGATGGCTAATCGAGAAGGGAAACTGGGGAAAGTGACTCAGAATTTCCAGTTCCAAAGACAGACAGCCGTGTATTGCTCCAAACAAGTCTTTCTTACAGGACAGACAAGTTTCATGTATGAGTAAGAGTATAAGCAAGTGTGAGTGCGCGAACAAAGCGTTTTGTAACTTTTACCATTTATGAGCATCGTTGTAGGGGTACATGAAAGCGATGGAATTAACAGAGGAGGATGGTACTGAACACTGAAATACTTTCTCTAGATCTTTACTTACTCTACTTACTTTCATCTGGAAGATTATGCATTAGTCCTTTCCTCTCGTCCTAACTAAGCAGCTAATGACTGTAAAACCTAAGTATGCGTATGCCTTTTCTTGCGTTTCTGCGTGTCCCCGATTTGCTAGACATTCTTTCGTTTCTTGGATACTTGGCTACCTTCATAGAAGGAACCACAAATCCATTTTTAGAGCTGCATAATTTAAATTCTAACTGTATATCTACATGCTTCTCAGTTCAAGAAACCTGATTCATTCCTTCAGCCTGTAACCCGTAAGTGCCCAGTATACTATTATTTTGTTTTGTGTTAGCTGTCAAACTCGTTGCAGAATACATTTTAAATTGTAGTTGTACTTTATCAGAGCCTACTGTATGGGAAGATTGTGCGTATGAATCATTTAAGCATTGGTCTTGCTACGTTTGCCACCTCAAATTATTGTGGTAACAGCAAACATGGGAAAATTCGCAGAGCATTTCTCTAGAATGGGTTGGAAGCTCGCCTTCCTCCATCAATCATTCTTCGAATTGACTATGTCGCAAGAAATCAGAGAAATACGGGTGCGTATCTACAACATTTCTTCCTGTACACCCATCGCCAATGGAACTGAAATGGGGAATATGACAGTGGTACCCGCAGTTCCCTCCACCACACACCGTAATGTGACTAGCAGAATACACACCAGCTGATCAGAAGTATCAGCACACCATTTTGTAATGCGGCATTGACTACTAGATGTCACGGGAGGCGGGCCCACTAGTGTACAAGGAGGCGAGGAGTATTATGTATCAGTAGAGAAGCAATAACAACTGAATAGGTCAGTCGGGAGAAAATGGCTCTGAGCACTATGGGACTCAACATCTGAGGTCATCAGTCCCCTAGAACTTAGAACTACTTAAACCTAACTAACCTAAGGATATCACACACATCCATGCCCGAGGCAGGATTCGAACCTGCGACCGTAGTGGCCGCGCGGCTCCAGACTGTAGCGCCTAGAACCGCTCGGCCACTCCGGCCGGCTCAGTCGGGAGAGCTCAATGACTTCGAACATAGACTTGTCACTGGATGTCGCCTGAGTAATAAATCCATTGAGGACATTTCAACCCCTCCAAAGCTGCCGCGCACGATTAGCCGAGCGGTCTGAGGCGCTGCAGTCATGGACTGTGCGGCTGGTCCCGGCGGAGGTCCGAGTCTCCCTCGGGCATGGGTGTGTGTGTTAGTCCTTAGGATAATGTAGGTTAAGTAGTGTGTAAGCTTAGGGACTGATGACCTTAGCAGTTAAGTCCCATAAGATTTCACACACATTTGAACATTTTTTGAACCTTCCAAAGCTGCCCAAGTCGACTGCTGACGATATGACTGTGGAGCGGAAACGCGAAGGAACAACCACATCTAAACCAAGACCAAGCAAACCTCATGTACTGATGAATACGGACAGTGGAGGATTGCAGAGGATAGTTGTAAGAAATCATATGAAATGAGCCAACGGGATCATCTATGAGTTCCAAAGTGCTACCAACAGTCCACCTAACACAATGACTGTGCTTAGAGAGTTCGAAAGAATGTATAATTGTCGAACAACTCTTCATAAGTCATACATTTATGTAGTCTATGTTAAGTTAGGCTTGAAGTGGCGTAAAAAATGACGCCACTGGAGAGTGACTGATAGGGAATGACTGATCTGAAGTGATGAACACGCGCTACGCTGTAGCAATCCGATAGAAGGGTTTGGGTTTGGCGAATGCTTGGGGTACGTTACCTGCCATCACGTGTAGTGCCAACAGTGACGTACTGCGGAGGGTATGTGGGTGTTCTTCGTGGATAGGGCGTGGTCCCCTTATTACGCTTAATAAAATGCTAAGTTCAGAAGGATATGGATATATTTTACAGCATTGTGTACTGCACAAAGTAGAGGAACATTTTGGAGACGACGATTGTTTATGTCAGCACAACAATGCACATAAAGCAGCGACTGTGTGACAATGATTTACGGACAGTAAAATTCTTGAAATGGACTGGCCTGCCGAGAGTACCGATCTACATTCAGATACCTCCTCACGGAAAGTGTCTTCAGAAGAGATCAAGCCGTCATAAAGGCGATCTTCTGATGACTTTACTACATGGTAAATGATAGCATCATGTGCAAATACGAAGGTAATTGTAAAAGTAAGGTCTCCTATTTTGTTATAAGCACATACATCCTTTTACAGCTTGAACATTTAGCTATTTTTCGACATAATCACCATTTCTGTCGATGCATTTTTGTAAACGCTGTGGCAGTTTTTGTATGCCCATGTCATACCAGCTCGCCGCCATGCTGTTCAGAAAGTTATGAACTTCTTCTTTCACCTCGTCGTCGGAGCAGAATCGCTGGGACCACAATTAACGCTGACAGGTACTGTGAGACTCTGAAAAAACTCGAACGGGCAATCCAGAAGCGGAGAAGAGGAATGCTAAGCCCACACATCGCTCGGCAAACCGTTGCTCTCCTGCAACAGTTTCAGTGGAACATGAACACACACACACCCTACAGTCCCGACTTGGCTCACAGTGACTATCACCTGTTCCCTATGTTAAAAGAACATTTGGCCGGAAAGCGATTCAGCTCAGACGACGAGGTGAAAGAAGAGATTCATAACTTTCTGAAGAGCATGGCGGCGATGTGGTATGACATTGGCATACAAATACTGCTACAGCGTCTACAAAAATGCATCGACAGAAATGGTGATCATGTCGAAAAATAGCTAAATGTTCAAGCTGTAAACTGATGAAAACCATTGTAGAAATAAACAGGTCTATGTACTTATAAAAAAAAAGGAGACCTTACTTTTGGGATTGTCCTCGTAATTAAATAGGGCTGCTCAGATTGTCTCCTAAATCTGTTATATAGAATAGGAACGCTAGAGGGCCTATAACACTTCCTCTCGGAATGCCATATATCATTTCTGCTTTATTCGATTACTTTCCATTAATTGCTATGCGCTGTGACCTTTCCCACAGGAAATCGCGAATCCAGACATATAACTGAGACGATAATCAATTGGCACGCAATTTGATTAAAAGCTGCTAGTGAGGAACGGAATCAAAAGCCTTTTGGAAATCTAGAAATATGGGATCAGCCTAATTTCTCCTATCAATAGCACCCATCACTTCGTGAGGTTAGAGAGCTAGTTGTGTTTCACAAGAACGATATTTTCTGAGTCTGTGGTGATTGTGTGTCAACAGATCTTTTCCTCGAGGTAATCCATAATGTTTGAACACAATATATGCTCCCGAATACGACTGCAAATCCACGTCAGTGATATGGGTCTGTAACTAAACGATTACTCTTGCTTCCTTTCTTGAGTACTGGTGTGATCTGTGCACCTTTCCAGTACTCAGGTATCGATCCTTCGCCGAGCGAGCGGTTGCATAGGATTCTTTCAGGGTGACAATTATTGAAATATATGAAATAAAATCGTCATAAATTCTGAACGGTTTGCGTTAGGGTGTTCAAACGGCTGGCTGCAGAGCATGACGGGTTCAAATGGCTCTGAGCACTATAGGACTTAACTTTTAAGGTCATCAGTCCCCTAGAAGTTAGAACTACTTAAACCTAACTAACCTAAACACACATCCATGCCCGAGGCAGGATTCGAACCTGCGACCGTAGCGCTCGCGCGGTTCCAGACTGTAGCTAGCATGACGGGAATTCGTATGGATTTTGTATGGTTTGGCTTAGCGACGAAGCCCACATTCAATTCGATGGGTTCGTCAGTAAGCAAAACTGGCGCATCTGTAGGACTGAGAATCCTCATTTCGCGATCGAGAAGTCTCTTCACCCTCATCGGGTGGCTGTGTGGTGTGTAATGTCCACTCACGGAATAATCTGTGCGATATCCTTGATGGCACGGTGACTACTGAATGGTACGTGAAGGTTTTGGAAGATGATTTCATCCCCATTATCCAAAGTGACCCTGATTTAGACAAGATGTGGCTCATACAAGACGGCGCTCTACCCCATCAAAGCCGTAGAGTGCTTCTTCTGCAGGAGCACTTTGGAGACCGCGGGGTGACTCTGGGGTACCCAGATGCCGCTGGAATGGGCCTCGATTGGCCGCCATATTCTCTGGATATGAACACATGTGACTCCTTCTTGTGGGGCTATATTAAAGACAAGGTGTACAGCAACAACCCCAAAACCATTGCTGAGCTTAAAACTGCCGTTCAGGAGGTCATCGGCAGCATCAATATTCCGACACTTCAGTGGGTCATGCAGAATTTAGCTACTCGTCTGCGCCATATCATCGCCAATGATGGCAACCATATCGAACATGTCGTAACCTAAATCCGAATATCAGTAATAACGTTTGCATGTTGAGTAAAGTGTGTGCAGGCCGTAGTTTGTAACTAATTTTTCGCGTTTTTCATGTAGTTCAATAATTGTCACCTTATAAGTACGGAGCTATTAAATCACCTTACTCTGAAATGAATTTAATTAATATACAATCTGGACCGGAGGATATGCCACACCGTATATTAATGTCCTCTGCTAAGTGCCCGCATACTTATGATCATGTATATATAGTATAATGTAGGTGCAAATGTAATTTTAGAAATAGATGTAGAAGGTGTATCCAGGCTGTCGGAGTGCCTAAACATCGCTCAATGTCCGTATACAGGAAGCAACCCCGCTCTGTTTGGCTTACCTCGCTGGTTTCAGGTGCACGCGTTTTACTCTGCGCGAACAGTTTCAGAAAAATTACCCATTTTGTCGTTGCTATGTAACGTACTCTAAAGCATGTCTGAATTTTAGTAACACCGCAAATCACTTGTTGCGGCGACGAGGACCGGAGTGACTCAGACAACTATCAGACACAAATCACAAAGCTATAAGACGAAGATTTATGGCTGTTTTTAACAGTACTAGTGTTCGTTAACTGATCGCTCAATCAAGCCTAAGCAAAATTTTCCTTAATACGTCAAGAAATCAATAGGCGAACGAATTAAAGTCTCAAAACACAGCAAAACAGACCGCCGTTAGATGAACATGTACTAGCATCGTCCAACAAAAGGTAAGTGTAAAAATTACGTTGTAGTTTAAATGCATACGCTTAAATAACTGAAATGTGGCTGTCATTCATAACTAATTCGACTGAACTGCGACGGAATTCAGTGGCACGCAAAACAAATCACAACATAACACGACTGCCCAACATATCACGACAGACAAATGGCTCCAGGATAGTGCGTTATTAACAATGAATCACTCAAATTCTTTGTAACACGGTTATACACGGGTCGTGTAGTTTGGGTCTTCTTGCTGCTGACACTACTGAAGAGATCCCCGTTGAAACAGGCCAGTTACGCAAAATTATCGCTGACCTTTGAATTGAAACGTAAGAGCGACAAGAAAAACTTTTGCTAGGGAGTGTGCAAATTAAAATTTTGAAACGAAACGTTTGAAAGAAAGAAAAATGCGCTATTGCTAAGCTGACTATTCTTCTACTCCACTTACCCTTCTCGAGGATCCTTGAACGCTTCCATATCTTTTCTCTTTTTGTTCCAACGCCTCGCACAGCTTGAAGTTTTCGCCAAGAAACGCTATCCTGGACTCCACTGATGTTACGGCGGCTGCCAGTTCTATTTTAATGAATTAAATTTGATTACAAAGCCGAAATCACTGCAGTTACGGTTCAGGTCATTGGGTGAACGCGAAAGTATGATGTTATGCGATCTTCCTTTCGCACGACGGAAGTAATTTTTACCTTCTGATCTCTATCAATTTAGCTTATGTATCAGAAGTTTCCGCTGTTGTAATAACATTTCTAGAAGATTGTTTTAACGCATAAGGCTTTTATTCCGATTAAGTTTACGATTTTCCTTTTTTTAGCCAAGAGATTAAAAGAATTAGGAATATTTAAAAATATTTTAACAGAAGACGCTGCTGACTTAACGACCACGTCAGATGTCGAAAAACTCAAGTGCTCTTCGTGTTCGGATCAGCGGTTCACGTACTCTCTCCACGCAGACTCTTAGCTGGGCGGATCCGACGTACGCCCATTGACAGCCGGATGCCTTCACCGTGGACACCGTCTAGCATTTTAGCACAGGAGGCCCGTACTGATGCCTAAACAAAACTGCCAGTCAAATGGTGGCCTTGGGAACAAAAGTAACCGGACATCGG
The DNA here is from genome assembly GCF_021461385.2 of Schistocerca piceifrons. Classification (NCBI taxonomy): domain Eukaryota; kingdom Metazoa; phylum Arthropoda; class Insecta; order Orthoptera; family Acrididae; genus Schistocerca; species Schistocerca piceifrons. The sequence continues at coordinate 212,476,135 of NC_060138.1, forward strand.
AAACTAACCAGTACATATCACGAGCGGCGGACCCGTTAGTGTAAAAAGAGACGGGGAGTATTGTGTTGTCAGTAGAGAGGCAGTAAACCCGAATGGATCGGTCAGGTAAGCTCAGTGACTTCGAATGGGGGCTAGTTGTTGTTGTAACCTGAGTAACAAATCCATCAGGGATCCTTCTAAAGCAGCCCAAGTTGAGTGATGGTGATATGATTGTGAAGCGGAAATGCGCAGTAATAACCACAGTTAAACCTAGACCACGCAGGCTTTGTATTCTCATGGACAGGAGTAGTTGAGTGTTGCAGAGAGTGATTGTGCAAAACCGCATGAAATCAGCAGAAGGCATCACTCGCGAGTTCCAACGTTCTACGAGCAGTTCAGCTGGCACAATGACTGTGCGAAAGGAGTCAAAAAGAATGTACAGTTGTAGAGCAGCGCCTCATAAACAGTCAAGCGGCATAAAGAGCGGCACCAGTTGACAGTGAATGACTGGAAACGGTGGTTTGAAGAAGTAAGTAATATAGAAAGATACTATCTGGTGTGCGAAATCTTACACATTTCTAAAAATAGGGCAGTTTTATTTTACTCAAATTTTTACAAAGATCAGTAATTAAATTTGCGTATTAAAGTAAGCAGCCTGTGTGTGTGTTGTACCGTAAAATGATAAATGATTTCTTCAAAGAGCTTACTTTCGAGATATCAGATCTGTTTTGTTCTACCATATTCTTTGGAAATGTTTTACTCAGTCATCGTTCTTGGTTGTGATATGTGTCTAAACAGAAAAGAAGTTCTTGTTGTGTATTACCATAAAAATGCAGTTTAAGTGCTACATCACAACAAAACCAACGAAACAACTCTTTCCTTCCTTCCTTCCTTCATTCCTTCCTAATATAGTATTTGCTCAGTTCGTTCTCTTTTGCCGAAGTTGTGCGTGCGAGAATGTGATTTCTCAGTCGATATTTTATTAGATGTTGGCGTCACTTAATTACTGATTATAAAAAATATAATCCGCAAACTTTTAGAGAGCCTTGGCACGAGAGAACCGATGGTGAATAATGCAACCTTTGTTGAAAGTTGCTATTGTACCTAGTAGGTCTGAGCCATTTGTAATAAAAGGAATAATTGTCAATAAATATCATCAATTCCATTTTGCTAGTGTATAACATGATGCATTATGTTTGTCCATGGCAACGGCCTTGCCGCTGTGGCTACACCGGTTCCCGTGAGATCACCGAAGTTAAACGCTGTCGGGCGTGGTCGGCACTTGGATGGGTGACCATCCAGGCCGCCATGCGCTGTTGCCATTTTTCGGGGTGCTCTCAGCCTCGTGATGCCAACTGAGGTGCTACTCGACCGAATAGTAGCGGCTTCGGTCAAGAATACCATCATAACGACCGGGAGAGCGGTGTGCTGACCCCACGCCCCTCCTATCCGCATCCTCGACTGAGGATGACACGGCGGTCGGATAGTCCCGGTAGGCCACTCGTGGCCTGACGACGGAGTGCTTTTTATTATCTTTGTCCGTCCTAAAATGGTGCTTGAGAACAATTTACATGTGGGAATATTTAATCTGAAGTTGTATTGTGACTTACGTCATGAATACATCTAATTAATTACATTCTTCCAATAAATCAGACCACATATTTGTTTGTGTGCTTGCCTGCTTATCGCAGCATTCTAGTTAACTTGTATTTTCTGTAGTAAAAAGTGTGGTCATATTATTTTACAACATCGATCTTTAGGTCTAGCTTCTAATGTCAGCTGTTAGTCTTATCATGTTGTTCGTTACTGTTTAGGCATGGAAATAGCATTGGAGTACTTACTTTATTGTGATAGTCATATTTTAGACACTGAGTTAACAAGTTTATATGTATATGGAAACTAACACTGAAATACTTTATATAAACATTGCACTATTTAGGGTTGCCGTCGTATTTTTGCATACGTTTTAGATTTGGAAAGAACGTTGTGATACTAGACTAGCATCGTAGATGAGAAAAATAATTAATTTCAGGCTCTGTCATATTTTAGGCACTGAGTTAACAAGTTTATATGTATATGGAAAGTAACACTGAAATACTTTATATAAACATTGCACTATTTAGGGTTGCTGTCGTATTTTTGCATACGTTTTAGATTTGGAAAGAACGTTGTGATACTAGACTAGCATCGTAGATGAGAAAAATAATTAATTTCAGGCTCTGTTGTGCCTTGAACTACGCATAGTTCTCAGATCGAACATAGAATGTTTTACTAGTGTAACCATGTATTGACGAAGACAAGCAATAGGAGCTTAAACAAGTAGTCGATTTTATTTCGTATTTTTGAAATTGCAGGACAGTATTTAAAGTAAAATCCATTTCTTGTAACTACTCATTACTAATTCATTAATTACACTATATGATAAAACACTGGTTCGTAAATATTCATTCAGAATACGTTTTACTCATAATATTCCATAGCGAATTATATACAGCTTTCAGTGAAATTTACCTTTGCGACTGGTGAGTCAATCCATAAACGATTTTTTTAAAGTCAGTCATGAAAATGTAGATGACAACGTTTTCGTCATTATACACACTTGAGATATTTTTTTTTAAAGTGCGTGACATTTTTTTATCGTTCAGATACTGTGTGTGTGTGTGTGTGTGTGTGCGCGTGTGTGTGTATTTATGTAGCATCTTTGCCATTTTACATGAACTTGTCATTTTTACTGGTCATTTTAATAGTACACTGTGAATGGTTGTAGAGGATTTGTACAATTGAACTTGGATTTTCCACTTGTCATTTCATTTAATACCACACTGTGATCGCCTGGAGAGCCAGAGGAGTGGGGAGAAGAGGTGAAGGGGCTAGACCATTGTCAAGTCCCTGCATGTAGGCAACCCTAATTCAAAGGTAAAATTAAGCCCGATCATATCTTGCTATACTAGTGTGATGAATCATACTATACGCTCCGGCAATCTGATGGAATGATTTGGGTTCGGTGAATACTTAGATGTTGTTTCCTGGCATTATGTATAGTGCTAACAGTGAAGTACAGAGAAGTTTGTCTTATGGTATGGGGGGGGGGGGGGGGTTTCGTGGTTAATGTGTGGTCCCCTTATTGCACTTAGGAGAACGCTACATGTAAAAGGCTATGAACACGTTTTACAGCATGTGTACAGTAGAGATAAAGTTCGAAGACTACGACTGTTTGTATCATCTTGACAATGCGGCCTGTCAAAGCTGCATCTGTCTGGAAAAGGTTTGTGAACATCATCATTTCTGAAATGGACTGGCCGATCCAGAGTCCCAACCAGAAACCCAATGCAACACCTCTGGGATGAATTAGATCAGTTTCCTTCCACACCCCTGTGTCCAACGTCATTATCTTCTCTTCTTTCGGCTCTTGAGGAAGACTGGGCAGAGACACTCGAATACTTCACTGAAAGTGTCCCCAACAGAGTTCAGGCAGTCATAAAGGCGAATGGTGGGCGCACCCCGTATTAATGTGTCCGGATACTTTTGATCAGATATCGTATATCATCATCATCATCATTTAAGACTGATTATGCCTTTCAGCGTTCAGTCTGGAGCATAGCCCCCTTATAAAATTCCTCCACGATCCCCCATTCAGTGCTAACATTGGTGCCTCTTCTGATGTTAAACCTATTACTTCAAAATCATTCTTAACCGAAGCTAGGTACCTTCTCCTTGGTCTGCCCCGACTCCTCCTACCTTCTACTGCTGAACCCATGAGTCTCTTGGGTAACCTTGCTTCTCCCACGCGTGTAACATGACCCCACCATCTAAGCCTGTTCGCCCTGACTGCTACATCTATAGAGTTCATTCCCAGTTTTTCTTTGATTTCCTCATTGTGGACACCCTCCTGCCATTGTTCCCATCTACTAGTACCAGCAATCATCCTAGCTACTTTCATATCCGTAACCTCAACCTTGTTGATAAGGTAACCTGAATCCACCCAGCTTTCGCTCCCATACAACAAAGTTGGTCGAAAGATTGAACGGTGCACAGATAACTTAGTCATGGTACTGACTTCCTTCTTGCAGAAGAGAGTAGATCGTAGCTGAGCGCTCACTGCATTAGCTTTGCTACACCTCGCTTCCAGTTCTTTCCGAAATGTTAAATAATTTTTGTTCTTCATAAGTGGTAACCAGTTGATTTCTTGTCGAGGATTCGGTCTAAAAATCATACAGATTGATTTAAGTTTAAAACAATGTCCCACAGTTTGAGGTAAAGTTGACAAACGAAGTTTCATGTGAAAGCTAATCGTTTCTCCCCATTATTCCAATTTTTTTATGGTCAGTTGTAGCTGGGTGGCTATGGTTGTAAGGATGGACAGAGAACAGAAGACCGTAAAATCGTGCATGAACAGTGAACATTTACCAATACTCTTTACAACAGGAGAAATTCTGTTCATGGTTTTTGCAAATACGGCTATACTTAAAATGCTGCTTTGGAGGTTTCCAATCACCTGAACAAAAGGAACTAATAAGCCACCGCCGACAGTATGAAGAAAAAAGCGCTTCCCAAGGAAGGACAATATAAGCCTTTGGACGCCTCCGTCAGTAAAAGAAGGAGGGAAGGATTTTTTTTATTTTCAACTGACGTAGTACTCATCTTCCAGATAAAAAATAAATAAAAAATAAAAATACGAAAAGAAACCTTAAAGATTTTGATGTAGAAAAAACTCTTTTATGCGTGCTTCCAGCAGTACAATACATGATTGTCAAGGGTGGAGTGGTGCTGTTTTAATCCATGCTGGAAGTGACTCGAGTGTTTTTCTGATTGGAGAACCCATAAGAGGCGGCGGTTGATCATCTGCTCACAGTGCTCCCTATGCAGCTGGCGAGGTGTGTCCTCTGGTAAATGTTTGGGCAGGCAAGATCCTGATCATGTTTCAGGAGAGAAATTATTATTCTCCCCCTCAAAGTGCCAAGATGTTCTCGTGAGTATATTGTTTAGTGGCGATCAGTTCTTGATTTTTTTCCCCTCAGTCATAAACAAAGGACAGTTCCATGTTTCACACAGGAGTAGTCACCAGAGCACAATACACAAAATGGAGGAAAAGTGCATGGTGGTGGCTCACGTGCAGTCGATTCACGTTTTCCATACGTTGCTTTAGCTCAAAATGCAATTGTGATGCGTTCAAACTGACGCTGGTTGTGACAATGCATGGAATTCTGGATATAAGGACGTACCTTGCGCCGGATAAAACCTGGTTTAATGTATCCAGGCAACACTGAAATGCAAAGGTAAAAATGAAGACAGCTGTTTTCCCGAATCTTCAATAACTCGTTACGTGATGTTGTGTGCTCCTGATACTCCTCTTCCCTACACCTTTTTGGGTTCTGATGTTCGTATGGGCACCAACTAATTTAATAACATATCTGCTAAAATTGAAGGCAGTATATGGTTCTACCACTATGGGATACTTGCGTAGCATGTTATTTTCAAGGCGGGTACTAGGCTTTTTGAGGCAAAGTTCTTTCAGCTAAATGGGTTGCGTAGCCGTAGCATGTTATTTTCAAGGCGGGTACTAGGCTTTTTGAGGCAAAGTTCTTTCAGCTAAATGGGTTGCGTAGCTTAGCCTCTTCACAGATTTCCAATCACACAGCATTTAATTCTAAGTATTTCTGGATGTAAAATGGGGACATCTCATCAAATGGCCTATTACCTCTTCTTACAGTCAGCAGTAGACACTGAGATATTTTTGTTATGTTAACAGTAGAGCAACATTTGGAGATGACTGCCATGGAGAACAGTCTTCACTTATGTCCGCTGACTGTTTGTGTGTTAGTACACATCAGTATCTACACTCTCCACAGAGAGTTTTTCTTTTAGTTATTGGGCCTCATGGTCTTTCCACCAGCAGTAAGGTAAATTCTTACTAACTCGGGCAGTCTTTCATACTTAAGGGAAGACACAACTGAGTCAAATTATTTGTCTTTTAGGGTGTAATATCTCTGTATTTTTTGATCCTATCTGCGGAATTTGATTTGTTTCATTTACAAGTATATAATTCATGTATGTAAAGTATAAATGTAATAAATATTTTTATAACAGCCAGTAATGAATATGCGGCGCCTCTTTTCGCGTCTTTGTACACGAGATGTGCATTTTTTTACTTACTTGCATTTATTGTTCATATAAAGATTCTTGTATTCTCAAGGTATCCCGCATCAGTCGATAGCTATCAAGCATCATGCTATCGTTATTCGATTGATGGCGCTAAAGATTACTTAAATCGCATATGCTTTACCGATGAATCCACTTTTCATGTGAGTCGAATGGTAAATAGGCATAATGTCCGTATATTGGATTCAGAGTCTCCACATGCTACTGTACAGTTATAGCGAGACAGCGAAAAAGTGAATGTTTGATGCGGCCTCATGCATAAGAAGGTTTTTGGACCGTTTTTCTTCGCTGAAAAATCGATTACCACTAACCCTTACGTAGACGTTTTTCAACAGTTCGTTGCCGCACAGTTCGAAGAATATCAACCATGGATACTTTTCCAACAAGATGGAGCACCCCTCCGCCCCCCCCCCCCCCCCCTTCACTGGTCTTTGATAGTGCGTGATTTCCTGGATGAAACATTTCCGGATCGGTGGATTGGAAGGAACGGTCCAACACCCTGGCCACCCCGCTCTCCAGACATTACGCCCCTTGACTTTTTTTTTCTGGGGCTATATCATGGACAGAGTCTTTGTCACTTCAGTTACTGACGTCGACGAACTGAATGCTAGGACACATGTTACGAAACACCTGGCGGGAACTGGAATACCGCCTCGACATTCTCCGAGCTACCAAGGGAGCACATGTTGAGGTTTACTAACGTAAGTGGTCTTTAAAAAAACTAGTAACACTAACCTATGTAACGGCATCAAATGTAAATTTTTATGTCAAACGGTTATTCTGTAATAAATTGTTATAATCAGGGCAAGACTTTGTGCTCACCCTGTAAATTGTTTGCAATGTTGGATATTTCTCATCCACCAACGAGATTCATTTCGGGAAATTGGATTATTAGGTCTTTTGCAGGATATATTTGTTAGTCTTCAATGAAAAGACTTGCTGAAGAAGTTGTATCTGAAAGCACTGAATATGAACCAACAAATATTCTTGCATGCTTTGATGGCACCTGGCAGAAGCATGGACACACCTCCCTGAATGGAATAGGCCCATCTGCTTCTTTGATTAAGGAAAAGTGCTGTATATCGACATTATGCCAAAATTCTGATCAAGGCCGATATTGTCCCGTCGTGGGATATGCAATAAAATAAACACTTGACTAAAACGGCGAGGTGGAATATTACAGATTGTCTTTCACAGTCCGACTGTTTGACAGCTAACAGAAGACACTTTTTAATTATGGGTTGTTTAGTCTCTGAGTAAAATTCAGGACGAACCAAGGCATCTCTTAAATGTAAGGCATAGTGTTTCTAATAAAGTCTGTCGCAAACTAAATCTCAGTGTACAAAATCATGCTTCCAAGATTTTACAAGAAAAGCGAAGTTCAACATATTTCGAGATTTCAGAATAGTCTTTAGATGTGTTTGATAGGTTTGTTTGGAATGGGCTTAAGTTTATTCTTTAGTATCCTACAAACAAGTTTCAATTTTTTTCCAGTCGCCTGGATAAATCTGTTTCCTTATGCTAAAGATGCATCCGTCTGTACTGCAGAACGCATTGAGCAAAGCGTTCGATGCAATTGGGTGTGATTTTCGACGTCTGTATCTCTCCGTATACACATGTAACTATCACAGTTTTTTGCTAACGTGAATACATGTATCTACTGTGGTACAGTATCATCCAAAGATCACAGCGCCACACCGAAGTCGGCAACGCACATTGATATCACAATACCACAGACACTAGCGGTGTCTAGCTGCAATCTGCAACGACGAATAGCAGAGGCTGAAGAAGACATGCTCTCTCACTCCCTCTCTCTCAAAACCACAGCGCCCTTGCACGGAGCATGGAAATTCTCGGCCCAAGTCCGTGATATCAGCTGAAGCAGTCAACACCATCGAGTAGGTCTAATGAACTATTCAGGTAACCGATGGAAATGTACTTTTGTAAATGTTGAACACTGTACTTCAAGATAAACGTCTGTGATTGTATGCATAAAGGTGTGCTTTAATACTCAATGACAGTTGTGAATATTCAAGCACTCTTGTGGAAAAGTATTGTATCAAGTTAGGTAAATAATATCTGCCATATCTCTAGAACTATCGAACTGAAAAACATTATAGGCTTTTAGAAAAGTTGCCGAGAATTCCTCCGGGTTGTATGGCCGTGGCCCATGGAACTCTTCTATCCCCGACGTTTCGTCCAAAGCTACGTTGGACATCTTCGGAGGTGCTCCTGGTTGTGCTGAGTCTTGCCGACTGACGAGTCGGACGTCGAAGAACGGCCTAAATACCGTGGAAAGTTGGCGTGGTCTGGATTTAACGTGATAGCAGAAATAAATGCACCTTGTGAAGGATAAAATATAACTATCGATCATAGCACGTCAAAGATAAAAACTTCTCATCGATTCTGTAGCGCCACTGTCCATATACCGCTGAGTTTAATAGCTTCTTCTTTTCTGTTAAAATTATCACCATGTTTATATATTTCGATGGCTTCTCTACATAGCCATGGATAATAGTTCATCATAGTACACAAAACTTCAGTTTCCGAAAATTTCACTACGTGATCGCCCGACTGAAGAGCATGTTCCACCACGGCTACTTGTCTGTTTTCCCTAATCGGCAAAGACTTTTATGTTCCTTCAACATTTTAGTAAAGTATTTTAACTCGTGGCTGTGGGACGTGTATCCTGTCAGATAGAGGAGAAGTTAAGAAAGGGAATAAAATAAACACTAGCTAACGAAAAACTAATAAAATACCCTCGACACCGAAGAAAAGTAGGTTGGCTGTACTTGAAAAAATAACGGAATAAGAGGATAAGAACGCTGTATCGGACGCTACGTATGTGTACTGATCATATTTACAGGTAACACCTTTATAGTGTAGCAGTTGAATCAGTTCATCGCTTTGACGGTAAATGTAAGACCTTGATCTATAAGACGTTACGAGATACTATTAAAAATATGAAAGATTTGATAACAGCGACGTATAGCGGCTTCATTGACGAACTCAAATTATCAGACGAAGAAGACGGTGATTATGATGGTGATGATAACAACTACAAGTGCAACAAAATTTAGAAATGACATCAACTAGCTTGCACTTACAACTATTTTAATTGATTTGTGCACATAAATCTTCCATGTAACTTTCGACGACAGACACGTTTCCTATAACTACCCTGAAGCAACCATTGACTCAACATGCGACCTTTCAGTAGACATTTATGCGGGCTGATCTTTTTAATTTAGCTGGACAAACTCTCTGCATCATCTGTTGGGTTGAGAAAAACATGGACACTGTCATGTTGTACATAATTATAACATTAATAGGTAGTTACAAACTTGTCGTTCAGAAAGATCGCAAGTTGTCACCGAATTGTCGCATGGCGACACGTGTTGATTTCTTTTGTAAAGTGACTGTTGGTGTAAATGGTTAAGGAGGTTGAAGTTTTCCGTACGAAAAGCAATGGCTTTTGAGATGAAAGACCGTGCAATGCTGGTAAAGTTCTTTTATCAGAACGGTAGCAATAGCAGCGCTGTGTTGACAAAAACAGCTGCGAAGGGGCCCCATGCCAATAAATGGGCTAAAGAATACGGTCAAGAAATTTGAAGGAACAGGTGAATTAGGTAGTTAAGAAGGGAAAGGGAGGCGTCCCATTCCCATGGCGATTGTTGATGAAGTTGCTGTAGCTATTGCCGATCGCATAGCACATGCCTCAAATTCTGCAGACACTGTTCGATTTTTTTCACGGGATTGGCCTCATCCCTTGTCAACAATTCAAAAGATTTTACGACTCATTTTACATTGGTATCCCTATGAGATTCGGAATGTGCACCAAATGAAACCCAAGATACGCTTCAACGCCGTGACTTTGCCCTTCCTTTTTTTTTATTTTGGCACGCATGGAAATGGATGACATGTGGCCGGGGAATATTCTTCGGACGGACAAGGCACATTCTACTCTGCATGGTACCATGAATGCACAGAAATATCGCATATAGAATTCTACTCGGCCACATGTTGTGCAGGAACACCCACTGCACTTAGTTTATGTGGCTGTGTGGTGTGGCTTCACAAGCCCCTTCATTCTCAGTTTGTTTTTCTTCAAGAAGATGGCATCTCAAGGGCCTGTTAAGCGTAGAGAGACATCTCCACGTTATAAGCACCTTCTCGTGCAACATGTGATTCCAGCTTTGCAAGAACGCAACTGTGTCCACACCACTATTTTCATGCAAGATGGGGCGACACGACATGTCGCTTGCGGGTGAAAGATTTGGTTTAAGAAATCTTTGGTTACGACCGCATCATCTCAGATGGCCCTGAGCACTATGGGACTTAACATCTGAGGTCATCAGTCCCCTTGAACTTAGAACTACTTAAACCTAACTAACCTAAGTACATCACACACATCCATGTCCGAAGCAGGAGTCGAACCTGCGACCGTAGCGGTCGCGCGGTTCCAGACTGAAGCGCCTAGAACCACTCGGCCACAGCGGCCGGCGATCATATCATCTCTAGGAAATTTCAAGATGAGTGGCCTTCCAGATCCCCCGACCTAAATCCATATGTCTTGGTGGTTACGGGAAAATTTGAAACATGGTGTCTATGAGGGATGTATCCGGACTCTTCCTGATTTGAAGGACAGCGTGCGACGACAGTTCGTTCTGATTGTACCGTATATGCTATGAGCGACTGTCCACAACGCCGTGCTACAGATGCAGCATTTTTCTGACTCGAGAGACCGTACTGAACGCATGTTGTAACTTATGACCATATCTTAATAAGTGTGCCACAACCATTGTTATCACGCTCCGCTTTCCCCGCACCCACGCCACGTTCCAACTGCTTACAGCGCCATGTATTCACCTGATGGCAGAAAGTCGAACTATTATCTTTTTCAGCACCGATTAATAAATATGCCTTTGATGTTCAGCGTCCTGCGATGTATACAGTCCACACTGCAGCACTCCCAACGCCGTCAATTTAATTATAACCACCCAGTATAAACTGTTGTATACCCAACTGGTTCACTCCACTGTGTCTCTATTGTCCCTTTTGAACAGTGGCCAACAACAAGGATAATTTATTTATTATTTTGTGATAGCAAGAACCATTACAATCGCTCGTCTTGCTTCAGTATGATTTGCTAAATAAATCTGCAACTGAGACCGCGAAATAAACGACAAATTTTAAATATTTACACAGTTGCGGAATCTCACGTGGCGTATATGTCGGTAACAGTTGGCTTATTTAGTATTAAGTTTGTTGTTCCCGTTGAACAAGGCCTTGTGCTCAAACCCTTGTCAAGTATAACTGTCACCTACTTCAGTACCATTCACCATGATCGTCTACAACGGTATCGATTCACAGTGATTCTCAACTGAATGTAACGGCAAAATGAACGAAATTCGGTTAGTTTCTCGTGCGGCATCTCTCAATAGTCTGCATGGAAATTATGAGACTCGTCCTGGTTACTCAGATTTTTGTGACATGCAACTAATTCATTTCTTGGCCATCGTCCTTTTTTTTACGGCGGTTCTCGATATTTTGTTATTGAAGTTTCCTTCTGCAGCCTCTAATCGTTATAAATTGATCAGTATCAAACGTAAGTGGCGCTCGCAACAGTTTCATGACCTAGACGTCAAAGGAAAATAAACTGGCACACTCTATACGGTGACAGTTAAAGCGTTATCTAATGTTAAATAACAATTTATTAATACAGAGCCGGAAAGGGCACACTAAATTAAACAGTTGTGGGGCTGGAAGGCTCTTCCCACGATCCTTATTTGCATGCTCCATGGTTTACTTACGTAGCTGCAGATTGCCGGAACGATTCCTTCAACATGGCTATTACCGCCTGCTTCCCCTGACGCAAATCTTGTACAGCTGACCAGTGCTTCAACTCTGATGACCTAAGTGTCGATGGGACCTCAATGCCGACGGAACCGGAACTTCTTACTAGTGCCATACTTCAGGAGAAAACCTGTTACCTTGCTGGGAGGCATACCTTCTATTTTTCAGCCTTCTGACTCAGTCAATTTATCGATCGGTTTCTTTAAATTTCAATCTCCATTTCCAGTACACATTTATTTGTTTTTCATTTAGACAGCTTTCTCGATAACTTTAAAACTAAATATTGACGACAATTTTTAACAGTATTGTAATCATCTACCATTCAAGTGTGAATTTCAAAGATATCAGGCACGTTTCTTCATTACCTTGAAATTGACATTTACTGCAGTTTTCACATGCGCTGTCACAACGTTACATTTCATCTTCACTTTTATTTTCTTCCACATTTCTTAAAATTCCGAGTCCTTCGCGGACGGGTCAGAACTAAAGAACCTCCGGTTTCATATCAAAGTCTGGCTACCTCGAATCGTTTCAGACAAACATCTTGATCGCCCCTGTGCACTCTTATTAGATGTATTCTTAATGTCTCCGTATACACCGACGTGACAAAAATCATGCGACAACGATGTGTACATATACAGATGGCGGTAGTATCGCGTTCACAAGGTATAAAATGGCAGTGAATTGGTGGAGCTGTTATTTGTACTCAGGTGATTCATGTGAAAAGATTTCCGACGTGATTATGGCCGCACGAAGGGAATTAACAGACTATGAATGCGGAATGGTAGTTGGAGATAGATGCAGTGTACAATCTCTTTCGAAAATCGTTAGAAAATTCAATATTCCGAAATCGACAGTGTCAATAATGTGCCACGAATACCAAATTTCAGGCATTACCTCTCACCACGGACAACTCACTAACCGACGGCCTTCACTTATTGACCGTTTGCGTAGAGTTGTCAATGCTAACAGACAAGCAACACTGCGTGAAATAACCGCAGGAAGCAATGTGGGACGTACGACGAACGTATCCGTTAGGCCAGTGCGGCGAAATTTGGTGTTAATGAGCTATGGCAGCAGACGACCGACGCGAGTGCCTTTGCTAAAAGCACAACGTAGCCAAAAGTGCCTCTCCTGGAGTCATGACCATATCGTTTGGACCCTAGGGGACTGGAAGAACGAGGCCTGGTCAGATGAGTCCCCATTTCAGTTGGTAAGAGGTAATGGCAGAGTCCGAATGTGGAGCAGACCCCACGAAGCGCCGGCCGGAGTGGCCGAGCGGTTCTAGGCGCTACAGTCTGGAAGCGCGCGACTGTTACGGTTACAGGTTCGAATCCCGCCTCGGGCAAGGATGTGTGTGATGTCCGTAGGTTAGTTAGGTTTAAGTAGCTCTAAGTTCTAGGGGACTTATGACCTCAGATGTTGAGTCCCATAGTGCTCAGAGCCGAGCCCCACGGAGCCATGGACCCAAGTTGTCCACAAGGCACTGTGCAAGCTGGTGGTGGCTCCATAATTGTGTGGGCCGTGTTTACATGGAATGGAATGGGTAAATTGGAAATTTGTGGTAAGGCCTTATGGGACCAAACTGCTGAGGTCATCGCTCCATAAGCTAACACACTACTTGATCTAACTAACTTATGCTAAGGACAACACACACCCATGCCCTAGGGAGCACTCGAACCTCCGACATTGGGATCCGCGCAAACCGCGACAAAACGCCCTAGACCGCGCGGCTACCCCGAGCGGCAATGGAGTGGGTCCTTTGGTCCAACAGAAACGAGAATTGACTGGAAATTATTATGTTCGACTACTTGGAGACCATTTGCAGACTTTCACGGAGTTACAGAGTTCATGTTCCCAAACGACGATGGAATTTTTACGGATGACAATGCGCCATGTCACACGGCCACAATTGTTAGCAACTGATCTGAAGAACATTCTGAACAATTCCAGCGAATTATTTGGTCACCCAGATCACCCGACATGAATCCCACAGAACATTTTGTTGTTGTCGTTGTGGTCTTCAGTCCTGAGACTGGTTTGATGCAGCTCTCCATGCTACTCTATCCTGTGCAAGCTTCTTCATCTCCCAGTACCTACTGCAACCTACATCCTTCTGAATCTGCTTAGTGCATTCATCTCTTGGCCTCCCTCTACGATTCTTACCCTCCACGCTGCCCTCCAATACTAAATTGGTGATCCCTTGATGCCTCAGAATATGTCCTACCAACCGATCCCTTCTTCTAGCCAAGTTGTGCTACAAACTCCTCTTCTCCCCAATTCTATTCAATACCTCCTCATTAGTTATGTGATCTACCCATCTAATCGTCAGCATCCTTCTCTAGCACCACATTTCGAAAGCTTCTATTCTCTTTTTGTCTAAACTATTTATCGTCCATGTTTCACTTCCATACATGGCTACACTCCATACAAGTACTTTCAGAAAAGACTTCCTGACACTTAAATCTATACTCGATGTTAACAAATTTCTCTTCTTCAGAAAAGCTTTCCTTGCCATTGCCAGTCTACATTTTATATCCACTCTACTTCGACCATCATCAGTTATTCTGCTCCCCAAATAGCAAAACTTCTTTACTACTTTGTCTCATTTCCTAATCTAATTCCTTCAGCATCGCCCGACTTAATTCAACTACATTCCATTATCCTCGTTTTGCTTTTGTTGATGTTCATTTTATATCCTCCTTTCAAGACACTGTCCATTCCATTCAGCTGCCCTTCCACGTCCATTGCTGTCTCTGACAAAATTACAATGTCATCGGCGTACATCAAAGTTTTAATTTCATCTTCATGGATTTTAATTCCTACTCCGAATTTTTCTTTCGTTTCTTTTACTGCTTGCTCAATATACAGATTGAATAACATCAGGGATAGGCTACAACCCTGTCTCACTCCCTTCCCAACCACTACTTCCCTTTCATGTCTCTCGATTCTTATAACTGCCATCTGGTTTCTGTACAAATTGTAAATAGCCTTTCGCTCCCTATATTTTACCCCTACCACCTTAAGAATTTGGAAGAGAGTATTCCAGTCAACATTGTCAAAAGCTTTCTCTATATCTACAAATGCTAGAAACGTAGGTTTGCCTTTCCTTAATCTATTTTCTAAGATAAGTCGTAGGGTCAGTATTGCCTCACGTGTTCCAACATTTCACATTTATGGTACATAATCGAGAGACCAGTTCGTGCACAAAATCGTGGGGCAGCAACACTTTCGCAATAATGGACGGTTATAGAGGCAACATGCCTAGTATTTCTACAAGGAGGTTCTGACGACTTGTTGAGTCCATACCACGTCGATTAGCTGCACCACGCCGGGAAAAAGGAGATCCGATACGGTATTTGGAGGTATCCGACGATTTTTGTCAGATTAGTGATGGCATGCCTGGTATATCTGGATTTCGCTATGAAAGAATGGTCGTAATTTTCAATACGCCACAAATAAATCTTTTTCATAGCTGTTATTTCGCTCAGGCTGCCATTTTCTTTTCCTACTTTATACCTGTAAATTTCTCTGCACTTATTTTCGATATTAATTATATACTCCTAATTCGAGAAAAGACGTAAAGAATCAAGTCAATTGTTTGAATTCAGTAAGCTCAGAATTCGCAATGTTTGCGAGAATCTTAATGCACCTGAGGGGCACCTTGCTATATGAGAGGCTTTTTATGTCAAACTACTACATATGCATATATAGTGTTCCGTGTTAACGAATTTCATCAAGTGCCTGCAGAGCGAAACTAGTCTACGTTTTGTAACACACGAAGTAACTTTCATCTCGGCTACAAAACACATTCCGCGTAGAGTTAATTAGGGCCGCATCGCAGTGTGAAATTTCGAGTGGCGGGGGTCAGCTCCGGCGCTAGAGAGCGTACGACGTAACTGAATAATAACCGTATAATGTTGCCCTAAGAGTTTGACGACGTTGCCGTTTACGCAGAACGTAACAAGTTGCCGGCAGGAGCAGCTGGCGAGATGAAAATTATTAAAGAGGAACGCTCAGCACACACCGTATCTGCTTGCAGATAGACGACTTCCTACAGCAAGGATGGTAGAAAATGGCAAAGAAAATTTAAAAACACATATGTGCTGAAATGCCTAACTACACGCTCAGGTTGTATAGAAGGACCTTCGTAAAGTGATGAGTGGCAACAATTTCATTCTCTGTGCACTTAAAGAGTGGGTGAAAAGGAAATGGACCATCAATGGATAGAAACACGCGAACAGTTAATGCAAATAATAAACTTCCACCACATTATTAATCTCGTGTGACTGCTATGGTTGTTGTCTAACGATGCATGCGATACTCACCATGCGCTCATCCGAAATCTTTTCCAGGTCTTTTCTGAGTACACAAATCACACTAAAATAACACGACATAAGGTATGACTTGTTTTCTGAACGACGTACGGTCTCCAGTGCTACTTCTGTGGAATATCTTTTCAGACGTTAGTGTTGAATGTTAGATTCTCAGGGGCGTGTTTTTGTATTTGTGAGATTCTCTTTCTCCACTTTATGCGAAAAAATTGCTGCTAAAAAAGGAGTACACACCTTAGTGATGATTATGTAATATCATTGGAAGTTGGACTGAAACTTTACATAAAAATTTTAATATGAATTTTGCTTTGTAAATCTCATTCAGATACTGTATGTTAGTATACAGTGAAATAATAAATAAAACGGAGTCACGATCACCGTTCGAACAGATATACTATTTTTAAATAGTCTTGTAAAATTGAGTCAGTGGAAGTTTAAAAGTTTTTTTAAGAAAAATGGTGTTCGATGAGTCAAAAGCTTCAAAAAAATGAACAACGGAGATAAGGTTATCCTGCGCGATGTGCAGAATTGGTACATACCAAAGCAAAAAATCCTGCTTCTTTAGAAATGATATTGGCATTCTGCGCTTACATCAACGTGTAGAAAATACGGGGGTTAATAGAACAAGCCCAAGTCGCGTTCTCAAACAACAGTACATTATCAGATCAAAAATATCCGGACCACTAGATGTCACGAAAGGCGGACCCGCCTGTATAAAGAGAGACGGGGGCTATTTCGTTGTCATTAGAGGAGCAGTGACATCAGAATGGGGCGGCCAGAAGAGCTAAGTGACTTCGAATGTGGAGTGGTCACTGGATTTCATCTGAGTAAAAAACCTGTCAGGGACATTTCAGCCATCCTAAAGCTGCCGAAGCCGACCGTCATTGGTGCGATTGTGAAGTGGAAGTACGAAGCAATAACCACAACTAAGCCGAGACCAGGCAACCTGGTGTCCTAACGGACAGGGACTGTGGAGCACTGCAGAGGGTGGCTGTAAAAAATTGCATGAAATCAGCGAATGGAATTACTCGGGAGTTCCAAAGTGCTACCAGCAGTCCACTTACCATAATGGCTGTGCGAATGCAGTTAAAAATAATTCACAACTGTCGAACAGCTCCTCATAATCTATAAAATTCTGCAGTCAATGTAAATCGATGGTTGAGGTGACATAAAAAGCGACGCCACTGGAAAGTGAATGACTCAAATGAGTGATTTAAAGTTATGATCGCGCTATAACCTGCGGCAATCGGATGGAAGGGTTTGGGGTTGGTGAATGACTCGAGAACGTTACCTGCTACCATGTGCAATACCAAGAGTGAAGTATTGAGGAGAGGTGTGGGGGTATTTTTTCGTGGTTAGATTCTGCTTCCCTGACTGTGCTTAAGAAAACGCTAATTGCGCAAGGATATGAACTCATTTTACAGGCATTGTGTACTGCGTACAATAGTGGAATAGTTCCCAGGCGAAGACTGTTTGTCATAAAGCAGCATCTGTGAGCCAATGATTTGTGGACAACAACATTCCTGTAATGGACTGGCCTGCCCTGAGTCCAGACCTGATCCAATGGAACATCTTTGGGATGCGTTAGAACATCGACTTCACTCCAAATCCCGGCAGCAAGCATCACTACCTTCTCTTGTTCTCTTGAGAAAGAACGGTCTGCCATTCCGCCACGGACATTCAGACATCTCATTGAAAGTGTCTTCAGCAGAGTTCGAGGCGTCGTTAAGTCCGACTCACTAAACATTTCAATAGTTGCTATACATGAGATAGTTTCTGATGTCTGAGTAACATATGCGAAACGTTTGAGGGATTGTAAAAGTACCTATAAAGAAAGCAAAAATATATGTCGTGTGACTAGGGGCCTCCCGTCGGGTAGACCGTTCGTTGGGTGCAAGTCTTTCGATTTGACGCCACTTCGGCTACTTGCGCGTCGATGGGGATGAAATGATGATGATTAGAACAACACAACACCCAGACCCTAAGCGGAGAAAATCTCCGACCCAGCCAGGAATCGAAACCGCGCCCTTCGGATTGACATTCTGTCGTGCTGACCACTTTATTTTCTTTTTTCTTTTATTTTTTTAAATTTCGGTTGTTGATCCTTCCACTCAGTTTCTTATTACAGAGGCCAACCAGCTCTCTGACCGAACACGCTGAGCTACCAAGGCGGCTGTCACTCAGCTACCGGGGGCGGACATAAGGAAAGTAATGTCAATAAAACAATAATTAAATTTGAAATATACATACGACCTTTCAAGTAGGTTACTTCAAAAGATCTGCTATACAGGGTGTTTAGAAATTCCAGTTACAAACTTCTAGGAATTGTTGAGGGAAGTTAGTGTATAATATTCTGAATCGGAACCCATCTCTGAAAACGTACGGTTCTCGAGCTACAGCCGTTTGAAATCATGTTTGCTAGCTAGGTTCAAATGGTTCAAATGGCTCTGAGCACTATGGGACTTAACATCTGAGGTCATCAGTCCCCTAGAACTTAGAACTACTTAAACCTAACTAACCTAAGGACATCACACACATCCATGCCCGAGGCAGGATTCGAACCTGCGACCGTAGCGGTCGCGCGGTTCCAGACTGAAGCGCCTAGAACCGCTCGGCCACAACGGCCGGCTGCTATCTAGGTATGCAACAGGGGAGATTACGGGTGGGGGTGGGGGGAGGAGGTTACTTTGGATCGGCTGATGTTTGACTTTTGTCTTACCTCTCTGACCTGGTTCGAGCCTCATTCACATATCTGTGAGAATTAGAACAACACCATAGAGTACACATTTGTGGAAAACACCGACATGATCCTTCTGAATGGCGAAGCTCGCCGTAATGGAAGAGCTGCTCATCGCCTTTATCAAGATCGTTCTCCACAACGTCCGACTTCATCGCATACCCTTTACGCAACAGATTCGAGAACGGGTACCTTCATCGTCAGCAGGTGTGACTCTGGTGCACCAAGGGGACGCCGCACACCCGAACTGGGAGAGGCAGTACTGCATCACGTTGAAGAGAACCCATCAACGAGTACAGGAGCAATTTCTTTGGCTATTAATGAGTGAAACTGGAAAACAAGTGATTTACTGAGCCACGCCTAATCATTTACCTGTAAAAGACGTTACCAACATGTATTCAAATGGTTGTAGCACGGAAACGGTGCGTTTCTGGGCATGGGTTCCAATTCAAAATATGATCTATTCACTCCACTCCCCTTTACAAGTCCTAGAAATTTGTAACTGGAATTTCCGAATAGCCTTTATAGTTTGTTAGAGGGCAAAATGTGTGATCCTGGGTAAACCGTTTTTATTTATCATCAAAAATCTCTAACATAACAGTGATACTTTGAACATATGATCAAATCTTTCGTATATTTTTAATTTTAATCAGCATAATGGATGCATATTCGCACTTGTTTACTTTCACGGAAATTTATTGTGTCTCCTTCTAATAAAAGCTTGCGCTTATATTTGCTCCGTTCCCGCTTACTACAAGCATCATTAATGAATTTTGTCGTCTTTCCCACATCCCCAGTTGGGTCAAATGGCCGCGAGTGAAATATTTAGCTGTTGTTTCTGCGATTTCCGAGGTCCACTCAATCACGGGAGAAGGTGGTGTAGTGTCACGCAAAGCTTACTCGAAATGTGCTGCTGGGCCCGGCAAGGCAACTACTGTGACGTCGCAAGTTCGTTGCGAGCCCCATATTTACAGCGGGCTCCGTGCTGGGCACGTACATGTTATTTTGATGTCACTTGCAAGTCTACCCTCTGGAATCGAGCAGACGTTATTATTCCACGACAACGCCCCAATTCAATATGCACAGCGCACAGTCATACATTCAAACTTATTACTTCTTTGGGCTATTAAATTTAGCCACCCCCCCCCCCCCCCCCGGTAATCTCCTGATACGGCGCCCAGTGACTTCTTCCTCTTTCCTCAAGTGAAAAACCCACTTCGTAGCAGGCATTTTCAGAATGACGACGAGGTGATTTCCGAGGTGTAACGTTTCCTGAAGAGCCAAAATGCGGATGTGGACAACCAAATCGTCCATTGTAGGGTAAAATGTGTTCAAATGGTACAAATGGCTCTGTGCACTATGGGACTTAACATCTGAGGTCATCAGTCCCCTAGAACTTAGAACTACTTAAACCTAACTAACCTAAGGACATCACACACATCCATGCCCAAGGCAGGATTCGAACCTGCAACCGTAGCGGTCGCGAGGTTCCAGACTGAAGCACCTAGAACCGCTCGGCCAGCCCGGCCGGCGTGTCGTATTGGGGGACAAATATTCGGAGCAGGATTAACGCCGCCAGCACATTTCATGGTTACAACTTGATTTCTTCGAGCTGAAAATTATAACCTTACGACTATCTCTCGAACAACCGCGGGAACGGTCCCTTTCACAAATGTTGCTGAACTAGTAGTTCACCTAAATACGAATTGTCTCGGCACTAATAACTGTGGAAGTCGTAGATGATTAATATTTATCATCTTACACTTTCATCAGTTAAGTACAGGGAGGTTATAATTAAACATTCGCTACTTGAGAAGGCCACCATGAAAAATGAATGATCGCAGGACAATGAAACATTGTGGAGATATTTGTAAAGACATGCGGAAGAGAAATAACCTATGAACTGTTGAAGGAAACAAAGTTTAATTTCCACATACAATAGTAACAGTTGTTAACTGCGTACCATGTTGCTCAGTGTGCCGATCATCTTCATGCACGACAGAGTGGAACCGTACTAGAGATTGCTCTACTGCTGCCCGAAAAATGTCAGGTGGGATGTTGGCTACGTCCCTGCCTATGCTGATCTTCAGTTTCCAACGTGTTCAGTGTCCTGTTGATAAACCCTGTCCTTCAGGTAACTGCACCGACAGAAATCACAGGAGTTCATATTTGATGATCTTGGTGGCCGCGAGGTTTGGAACGATCGGCCAATGATTTTGGTTTTCTTTAAATGTGGGACCTCGCGAGCAATGTGAGGTGGAGTTTCCCATCGTACATCAGAACTGTTGGAGTCCAAAGCACCTCTATCCCGTAGAGTAGGAATCTCATGTTGGCGAAGCAGGTCACAGTAACGTGCACCGTTCACATTGCACGTTCTTGTTGCTTGGGTTCCCAGTTCCTCAAAGAAACTTGGACCCATCATGAACGGTAGCGTTAAGCCACACCACGCCGTGACGCATTCATTACGCAAGGGAACTCTGTGGTCGTTTGTGGAAGGTACGATCCCCAAATCCGACAATTCTGAGTGTTCACTGCACCAGTGAGCTTAAAGTGTGCTTCTATCATTCAAGAAAACGTTCCAAGACCACATGTCGTCAACTTCAACTCTTGCAAACGTAAGAGCAAAGTCTACGCGTACGTTTGCGTCACGTGGAAGAACTCGATGACTAATGTGAAGTTTGT
The DNA here is from genome assembly GCF_021461385.2 of Schistocerca piceifrons. Lineage (NCBI taxonomy): Eukaryota > Metazoa > Arthropoda > Insecta > Orthoptera > Acrididae > Schistocerca > Schistocerca piceifrons. Next base: position 212,497,882 of record NC_060138.1, read on the forward strand.
ACAGATTTTATTTCGCTATTGTTCACAGCACTTTTCGAACGGTGGACAATGGAATGTTCAGCTGCCGTGGCACAGCAAGTGCACTGCTCAAAGATCGCACATTGCGTCCAGATTCTCAGCCATGGCAACAATAACTTCTTCAATAATTTCTGGAGCAACTGGGCGTCAGTCACTCCCCGAAGCTATTCCAAAATCACCAGTTAATTCGACCTTCCAAATAATTTTCCTTAACCCCGATTCGAAAACCAGACCTCTCTGTATTCTTTTAATGAGTCGATACTCTCTTTTAATGAGTCGATACTCTCTTTTAATGAGTCGATACTCTCTTTTAATGAGTCGATACTCTCTTTTAATGAGTCGATACTCTCTTTTAATGAGTCGATACTCTCTTTTAATGAGTCGATATGAGTCGATACTCTCTTTTAATGAGTCGATACTCGCGAAGAGCAGCAGCACTATTGCTGTTGTTTTGATAAAACAGCTTTACGAGTAAAGACCTGCTCACCTTGTCCTGACCCATGTTGAACGCAACTGTAATGTACACTGATGCTTGTGTTTCAACCCTACGCCGCCTACCAGAACGAGCGCCTAACGGCAAGTCATGATACTAACGCAACTAAAAACGCAGATCTTGCAGCGCACAATCGGACCATCATTCCTTTAACTGGAACCCATACGGTAAATAGTTTTCCGCCTAAGCTTGCTCAAATAGCAAACGTTTAACTATAACCATCCAGTATTATCATATTTACACAGTTTCTCCTATCCTGAAATGTGTGTGCATTAAAGCCACCGGACACTGGACAGTTCCTTCTTGTCTACACGATGTCACAGAGGGCGAACAATCACTGTGAGGGAAATATACAGCTTCATGAACTCTGATGTGAGTAAATCCAAGGCCATATTAGACGCTAAAAATAAAAGCATAGATCAGTCGCATACAGACCCTGACACCCAACGAGATGGTGCAGTGGTTAAAACACTGAAGCCACTTCCGGAATCCTCATCTACCTGTCTTGATTTAGGTTCTTCAAGGTGTCCTTAAATACGCTCAAGTGAACGAGAGATTTATTTAAATGACGATTTAGCCAATTGCTTCACGAATTTTGTCCAACTTTGCTATGTCTTTAATAGCCTATTTATCGACGAGATATACTCAAAACTTAAGTTTCAAGGACCGTAAAGCGCGCTTCAACGTATAGCACAGCATGAAAATGCAAGAAATGATGCACCCTAAGATTATCAACGTGTTCTAATGACCTAAAAGACTGTGAAATGGTATACAAACAAAGTCTCTTCGCAGGTGATAAGATGGCTTAGAGTGAAGAGTTAGTGACACATATGTGTTAGTGACTGTGCACATGTGTTTAAACGAGGAAAGTAGAAACACTGGGCCAGCCGGAGTGGCCGAGCGGTTAAAGGCGCTACAGTCTGGAACCGCACGACAGCTACGGTCGTAGGTTCGAATCCTGCCTCGGGCATGGCTGTGTGTGATGTCCTTAGGTTAGTTAGGTTTAAGTAGTTCTGAGTTCTAGGGGACTTATGACCACAGCAGTTGAGTCCCATAGTGCTCAGAGCCATTTTTTTTAGAAACACTGGTGAATACGTAAGCTTTCCCGGTGTATTAACTAATAATGTTCTTGTCGGGTCTGCAGCCGTATCATACCATCATCTTGACACGATATTTCAACGGTCCATATGATCACCACCTTCAGGCGAAGATGGCTCACCTTCAAGTGTAGATGGGTGGCCCTTCAGACGAAGGTGCCGCCTCTCCAGGCGTAGTGGCGGTCAGTGATCCGATGAAATATCGTCTCAAAAAAATGGTTCAAATGGCTCTGAGCACTATGGGACTTAACTTCTGAGGTCATCAGTCCCTTAGAACTTAGAACTACTTAAACCTAGCTAACCTAAGGACATCACACACATCCACGCCCGAGGCAGGATTCGAACCTGCGACCGTAGCGGTCGCGCGGTTCCAGACTGAACCGCCTAGAACCGCTCGGCCACTCCGGCCGGGGAAATATCGTCTCAAGATGATCGTATGATCTGGCTGCAGACTCGACAAGAATATTGCTCTCGAGTGTAGTTATGTGCAGAAAAAGTTAGAAAGGGTGTAAGGTAATTGAAAAAAGCGTTAATGAGAACACTTGAAATCCCACGAAACGCAACTGTCACAGCTTACACAAGATACCTACAGTATGCCGATCATCGAGACAGGGTGAGAGTCGAGAAACTTCCGTCAACAGGATGATGCTCTCGCAGCTCACTATGTTTTCTACTTCAACTTTCATCGTCGTTACAAATCTCTGAACTTTAAAGAACAAAATAGCATATGGGACTCGCCATAAGGAAGTTCCAGCTTACCATAAGGTGGCTGTAATCCTTAAAGATGGGGTGCTTGTGAATCGTACAACTGCTAGTCCACTATCGTCTGAATTGGTGAATGATTTGCTGAGCTATGGTCTATCTGTCCGCTGTTACAGTCCGTGATAGCTGATGGCGACCCCAATCATAGGCAAGATGTTAACCATGATTGTTGATTCTGGCAGTGGCTATTTTCTCCGGAATGAAGTATGCACGTTGGTAAGGTGAACTGAAAAGCCTAATGCCTGCACCACCTCATAGACGAAAGTCTGACGTGTCACCTCCAATGATCTGGCCTTGATAACATCCGCTGATATCCTACAATAGACCATCACGCCAAATTATCCCATTGACTGTGGCAACAAGAACGCGCTCGCTCTCTCTCTCTCTCTCTCTCTCTCTCTCTCTCTCTCTCTCTCTCTCTCTCCCTCTCTCGCTCGCTCTCTAATAAAGCTCTAAATGAATTGTTCATTACTTCATTACATGTTTTACCTGTCATGCTGGGCTTTCTACATTCTGGCTAAGTTATGCTGTATTTGAGGCGTAACCTATTACTTTATACATAGTCTTAGCCTACAACTGTGTTCCTCTTGTATCTTAAGTGGCACAGTACAGTTATTGATGGTTTCTTGTGTTTCACATCATCACTGTTGACGATGGTAGTATAAGTTCTCCATTTGTCTTACAGCGATTGGCAGCGAGTAGTTATTTGGTTTCAAAGCTGGTTCTTTTTCCCAACGGCAACGTTATCAGCTGACTTATCGTTTACATTACCAGTGTCGTCAGAGCATCTAAAGTCGTTTTACGAATTTTAGTACCATTTAGTTACAGAAGTTCGAGTGTCTAAGCAAATTTTCTCCTTCCAACATGACAACGCAGAAAAAAGATAAGTTGACGCAGGTGCTGCATGCCTTACAGTGGCTACAGCGAGAACAGAACACCCTTGTGCAAACCGTGGCCCACTCGAACACTGCCCTACTCGAAGTCCTCCAGCAACTTTAGCACCAATAGGAGCTTTTGCTATAGATGACGACAAGGGCGATGCCGATTCAGCAGCTAGCATTTCAAGAATTTGATGAGGACACAGAGCCTTGGCCTGCCTTCATTACACGGTTACACCGACATTTCGTGGCCTCCGCAGTTCAGGGTGACACGCACCAACGATCTTTTCTCCTAGCCTTCACTAGTTTTCATACCTATCGGTTCTTCAATGTCTCAACCCCAGCATACATCCTCGTACCTTACTAACACCCATTTAAAATCCCAACTTACTGCCTGTTATGCATCACGAAGCAATTTCAGTGCACAAGCGCACGTTCCCCCTTCCAAAGCGTCTTCCACATAGCTCCTCTGTGCTCCGGCACACGTTCAGAACCGCCAGTCGTTCCACGAAACCCCTGCCCGCCCTTTGACTCTGGGGCACAATAACGATTTGAAGTCTTTTTCGAGACACAATTGGGCTCCTTGACAGTTCTCTGTGCGCATCCACATGATAACAATTCAGATCAGTTCCCCACGACATAATGGTACTCCCTGCTAGTCCTCAGTTCCCTTGCACAACATCATATCCTACGTTGTTTTCCTATGCTATTAGGGTCATTGCAAATTTTGGCGATATACATCTCAGTAAATTAGCTTATCACGCCTATTTTCATTCTCTGCTTTCGTATGGCATCATATTCTGGGGTAATTCACCATTGAGTAAAAGAGTATTCATTACACAAAAGCGTGTAATCAAACTAATTGCTGGAGCTCATCCAAGATCATCCCGCAGACACATATTTAAAGAGCTAGAGATCTTCACTGTAGCCTCACAATATATATATTCACTTATGAAATTTGTTATTAACAATCCGAATGAATTCAAAAGTAATAGCAGTGTACATGGCTACAACATAAGGAGAAAGGGTGATCTTCACTACTCAAGGTTTTGGAATAAGGGACCGATGACCGTAGCAGTCTGGTCCCTTCAATCCCACAAACCAACCAACTACTCAAGGTTAAATCTAACTTTGGCTCAGAAGGGGGTAAATTATGCTGCCACAAAAGTCTTTGGTCACTTACCTAATAGCATCAAAACTCTGGCAGATAGCCACATAGCATTTAAAAGGAAATTAAAAGAATTTCTTAATGGCAACTCCTACCCATTAGATGAATTTTTGGATATAGTAAGTGGGTAATTTCCCCAACCCCCACAAAAAAATTAAAAATATTAAGTGTCATGTAATATTTTGTGTAATGTAATATCTTGTATAGACACCTTTCATTAACCTGACACGTTCCACATCATTACGAAGTGTCGTATTCACGATCTATGGAACAAGTACTAATCTAATCTAAGCAACAGGATTTTCTACCTGTCTCTAGTGATCATGCAAACAGTAACAATTCCAGGTAGTCGTTTGCAGTAGGACTACTTGACAGTTTTCACTGTGCACAATGACATTTTCCAGTTGTCTTCCATGATGCACTGTGCCTCCCTGTCGGTCCTTCCTTGTTCTCGACCTCTTAGTGCTCCACAACACCCTCTGCTTTCTGGGATGTCTGCTGTATAGATCCTTATCTTTTGCAATGCCACTTGAAGCCCCCAATGCTTCAGCTGCCACAGGGTCACTACACAGTCTCCGAGTGCAACATGTTTACTCCCATCCACTTCATGGAAACATGCCGTACTAGCTTCGCCAAAAGGGTTGCCAACTTCAAGACCAGTGGCGCGTTTATCCCGGGCGACAGCGCCACAATCAGGAGCACTGTTTCGCGCGGCTTCCAGGACAACAGTACCACAGTCGGGAGCATTACTTTGTATCAATCAGTCACGTGCTCTCCAGGTATACAGCAAATATCACTGTGTTTGGCGTGTATTTAAGGTGGCACCCTACCACTCCCATTCAGTGCAGTTCGCTGAGCCACTGCAAGCAATTCTGTCACAGGGCGAATCCCAGCAGCAGCCTGATCTCGATGGTACCGCTGCGCAGCCACTACGAGCAGTGAGACGTCGTCCAAGGAACTTCGCCACTTCCGACTTGGTCTCTCATGGTACTGGTGCTCCCAGACTAGTATTCCTGTGTGGAACTTATTTGACTGTTAACTGTGCTCTGTGATCACCATCATTATGACTTCATAGGCTGACCTTAATCATTTTGTACAAGTGCTAACTGGACATAGATTTATTAACCTGATGACTACTAGTTCCGTGACTTTGATCCATGTGACTCATTCTGTGGAACTTATTATCTTCCATATGTTTGTGCACAACTTGCGGTAGTGGTTATATGTACTGAATTTTCACAGTTTGTCAAGGAGGATAATTTAGTTCCATATTTGCGGTGAAACGAAAATAAATGTTAATTCAAATGACCTAGGACAACCCTTTATTGATGTGCGCTGCCACTGGGATACTTCATCTATATTTGATTTTTCATCATTTCTCTGATCCTGGGCTTGTGGCAATCAATTCAGATATCCATCATTTCTGAGCGACAAGAATTTAGTAAAGGAATTGACCGTATGACTGGATGAAATCTTTTGGAGAAGTCTTGCGTGACTGTTACGTGATTAACATTCAAATGAGTGAACAATACATCCTTTGTTCCATAAAATTTCGGGCGTGCAGCCGCATTAATTCGACTTCTTCTTCTAATATTTCCACTGAATACCGTCTAGCCATCTTTAGAGTGAGCTGAGATGGCTGGACAGTATTCAGCCAAAATATTAGAAGAAGAAGTCGAATTAATGCGGCTGCACGTCCGAAATTTTATGGAACAATATTTGCGCCGCGAAAATATGAAGATGCACATCAAGTACAGCGTTTGCTTGAAAACAATATGTCTAATTTTCACGTGATGAATTGTTCGTGGTATCACCAAAGTTCTTCAGTTACTTAACGGCTCTCCTATTTTGCTGAGCACCCCCTCAACCACTGTGGCCAATAAGGAAGAAGTCAGGTTCACAAGTTACGTCAACTGCTGAGAGAGAACAACGTTGCAGAAGCTGGGCATGTTCAGAATTAGGAACTTCACTATTAACATAAATGACGGACACCTTGATTAACTACATCAATAACCACTGAAGATTCTACATGTCCGTCCTAAAATCGAAGTTTCTGATGAATATATACATTAGTTGCAAGTAGTTTACCCTGAGGTAGAGAAGCCGACAAAGATTCAATGTCAGTTCCTGCAACAGGCAAGTGATTCCAAACATATGTGAAAGGAACATAATGTAAAAAAGATAGGAGGAAAAACCATTTCATTCCGTTGAAACATCATTGGGTTTCTATAATCAGACCACAGGTAAATTTCTCTAGGCAACTGAAAGAGAAGTCAGCAGGCGGAAGATGAACCAACAATAGTAGTTCAGTAAGAGTAGTTCAGTAAGAGTACTTCAGTAAGTCCAACGTATCACTGAAGAAGATGGCTCACAGAAGTTCTAGAGAAGCTTATATTTCAGCAAACCCATATTGCTATTCTTCTGTTTGTGACTCTACATTTGGCAGTGGATTTAAGTACCGAACTACACTACTGACCATTAAAATTGCTACACCACGAAGATGACGAGCTAGAGACGCGAAATTTAACCGACAGGAAGAAGATGCTGTGATATGCAAATGATTAGCTTTTCAGAGCATTCACACAAGGTTGGCGCTGGTGGCGACGCCTACAACGTGTTGATATGAGGAAAGTTTCCAACCGATTTCTCATACACAAACAGCAGTTGACCGGCGTTGCCTGGTGAAACGTTGTTGTGATGCCTCGTGTAAGGAGGAGAAATGCGTACCATCACGTTTCCGACTTTGATAAACGTCGGATTGTAGCCTATCGCGATTGCGGTATATCGTATCGCAACATTGCCGCTCGCGTTGGTCAAGATCCAATGACTGTTAGCAGAATATGGTATCCGTGGGCTCAGGAGGGTAATACGGAACACCGTGCTGGATCCCAACAGCCTCGTATCACTAGCAGGCATCTTATCCGCATGGCTGTAACGGATCGTGCAGCCACGTCTCGATCCCTGAGTCAACAGATGGGGACGTTTGCAAGACAACGACCATGCAACCATGTGCACGAACAGTTCGACGTCGTTTGCAGCAGCATGGACTATCAGCTCGGAGACCATGGCTGCGGCTACCCTTGACGCTGCATCACAGACAGGAGCGCCTGCGATGGTGTACTCAACGACGAACCTGGGCGCACGAATGGCAAAACGTCATTTTTTCGGATGAATCCAGGTTCTGTTTACAGCATCATGATCCGTGTTTGGCGACATCGCGGTGAACGCACATTCGTCACCGCCATACTGGCGTATCACCCGGCGTGATGGTATGGGGTGCCATTGGTTACACGTCTCGGTCACCTCTTGTTCGCATTGACAGCACTTTGAACAGTGGACGTTACATTTCAGATGTGTTATGACCCGTGGCTCTACCCTTTATTCGATCCCTGCGAAACCCTACATTTCAGCAGGATAATGCACGACCATATGTTGCAGGTCCTGTACGGGCCTTTCTGGATACAGAAAATGTTCGACTGCTGCCCTGGCTAGCACGTTCTCCAGATCTCTCACCAATTGAAAACGTCTGGTCAATGGTGGCCGAGCAACTGGCTCGTCACAATACGCCAGTCACTACTCTTGATGAACTGTGGCATCGTGTTGAAGCTGCATGGGCAGCTGTACCTTTACACACCATCCAAGCTCTGTTTGACTCAATGCGCAGGTGAATCAAGGCCGTTATTACGGCCAGAGGTGGTTGTTCTGGGTACTGATTTCTCAGGATCTATGCACCCAAATTGCGTGAAAATGTAATCACATGTCAATTCTAGTAAAATATATCTGTCCAATGAATACCCATTTATCATCTGCATTTCTTCTTGGTGTAGCAATTTTAATGGCCAGTAGTGTAGTATACAAGATGAAGTAGGTTCAAATCACCCCCCAGTATTTTGATATAAAGGGGCCAGTCACATTAATGTGACCACCGCCTATGTTTCACGTCAAGGTGCAATAACCATTCACAGACAGCAGGTGGCAGCACTAGCAGCGGAGGGTGTATAAAGCGTGTTGGGGGGGGGGGGGGGGCGCAGAAAATAGTCCAGTCGTTTCACAATGCGGAAACAGAGCGATTTATCCGACATCCAAAAGAACATTATCATTGGCTTTCGACACGAGGGTAGAAGAATTTCCGAAATGGCTACGTTAGTAAACTGTTCGTGTGCTCTTGTGGTTAAAGTATACCGTACTTGGCAAAATGGCGCTACCCAGAACAGGCGCCAAGGCAACTGTGGTGCACCACGGGCCATAGATGACAGGAGTGAACAACAGCTGTGGAAATGTGTACGGTCAAATACACGTGTAACCATTAAGCAACTGACCGCCCAGATGAACCAAGGGGCTACCAACAACGTCTCCTCAACGACCATTCAAACCCTGGTTCATGCACCCATTCGACTGCTATTCCCTGGCTATTAAGACTGGAATTTACATGCCAATACAACTGGGCGTCCGTTGAGTGGCGACAGGTGGCCTTTTCAGGCGAATCACGTTTTATGCTCTATCGGACAAACGGCATACGCCCTGGAACGACCATCGGAATGGCCCAGGCCGGGCGAGGGAGCATTGTGGTTTTCGTAGCATTCCCTGAGTGATCTCATCATTCTGGGAATCTCAGTTGAACAACATGGGTACGCAAGTGACCATGTCCACCTCTACATGCAGTGTGTTTTTCCTCGACACGTAGGCATCTACCAGCAGGAAAGTGCAACACATGAGGTAGCTTGTAGCGTTTGTGCGTGGTTCGAGGAGCATCAGGATGAGTTTATTATACTCTCCCAGCCAAACTCCCCGGACTTAAACCCAATTGAGAATTTGTGGGGCCCCTCGATCGGGCTGTTCGCTCCACGGACTTTCAACCGAGAAACCTAGCACAACTGGAGTCGGCATGGCTCCACAACACTCAGTACCCTCCAGAACCTCATTGGCTCTCTTCTGGCACGTACCGCAGCGTTCTGCGGTGCAAAAGGTGGTTATTCAGCATTTTGACATGGGTCACGTTAATGTGATTGGGCAGTGCATGTTTTCTATGGATCCCCTGAATCACTTCAGATGTATACTGGGAAGATGCCTTCATAAAGGACAAAGTTGATTCCTTCCTCAATTTTGCCTAATCAAACTGCTGCTCCTCTCTAATAACATCGACGTCGACTGGTCGTTAAGGTCTAACCTACCTACCTCCCATCCTTCATTTTCCTTGTTCGGTTCTGTCCGGCTTCAACCAAGTCATATTGCTTAAAAAAGTTGGAGACACAACAATTGTGACAAGCTTATCTCGCAAATAGTTACGTATACTCAGGATGCTCAACACGATAGGTAGCTTAATAAGGAGTCGTTCTATACCCCACAAACTGCTCTCAAAGCTCCGGCAGCCTACGCCCGTGCATTATGAAGAAAACTCACCTTCCTCGTTAGAAGATTTCAGGTAAGATGGGCGATGACAGAATCCAAGTAATGGAGGGCATGATAAAATCAAGTATATGTTCCTTTTTCTCTTGGCCTTAGAAGGTCACGATCGTGTGTTGTTTCAGCGCCAAGTGGAAAATAACTGTTTGCACACAACAGATCTAGATACACACACGTAAACGCATCAGAACAGTAACACCTAGGTAAAAAGTATTTCGCTCGGGTAATTCACAAGTAACGCCACAATTTCGCATTTACACCGTTCAGTCAGGACATCACGACCACATCCAACGTTCGGAGTGAGATGACTAGGGCTCGAGAATATTACGAAGCGTGGTACAAAAAGTTACGCTCAAGTGGAAAATGAAAAATGAAGATCCATAAGCAACGGCCACACGTGAAAGAAATTTTAGTTATATATTATATTGGCTACACACCATACGTTGCCGTAATTATAGAACGATACACCTAAGGACAGATTATCTTGAATTCCAGAATTGTAGTCTTGTCTAGCTACTAGTGCAATCCTACTATCGTGTATAGCGACAATAACAAATGTGTCAGATATCTTGGAAGACAATGTACCACGCTGTTTCCACATATTATCGCAGATGATCGCAACGCGCGAACGTGAGCAAACGCCATTCCATCACGACCGCATGACAGTGTAGCGAATAGCATTTAACAGCTTTTCGAACTTAGAACACACTGTTGAAAGGCCACGTTGTAAGCATGGCTTTGCAGAGGATTCTTCGTACATGGGCCGTTGTTAACCCAGCAACATCATCGCTCAGGATTCCAGTGGAAACTCTAACGTTGTGATTGCGCCGCACAACGTGAGAAAGAGTTGCCTGTCTGATTGTCAGCAGTTCCTGTTTCATATGCGGCTGAAGAAGGGTCACTTTCCCACGAGAATGCCTGCGTGGCACAGAGTCGTGAGACGTAGTCAGGCTCTGGCAGAATCCTGATCTGGAGTACATTCACCTAGTCCGCTATAACGCCGTTGGTGGTTTCATAAGGCAACATAAAATCTGATGTCACCTGCAGCTTCACTGCTGACTTCCAAGTAGCTAATTTTTTTTCCACGTCGGAAATAGCGTTTTCCAGAAGGACAATTACAAAAGCCGCAAGTCCTTAACAGAACATCGGCGATATGAAGACAGCAATGAACAAATTTAGCTGAAAATGTGTGAAATAGTATATCATTAATAAGTGTTTAAGATAGACAATGTTGACTGGAATACTCTCTTTCAAATTCTAAAGGCGGCAGGGGTAAAATACAGGGAGCGAAAGGCTATTTACAATTTGTACAGAAACCAGATGGCAGTTATAAGAGTCGAGGGGCATGAAAGGGAAGCAGTGGTTGGGAAGGGAGTGAGACAGGGTTGTAACCTATCCCCGATGTTATTCAATCTGTATATTGAGCAAGCAGTAAAGGAAACAAAAGAAAAATTCGGAGTAGGAATTAAAATCCATGGAGAAGAAATAAAAACTTTGAGGTTCGCCGATGACATTGTAATTCTGTCAGAGACAGCAAAGGACTTGGAAGAGCAGTTGAACGGAATGGACAGTGTCTTGAAAGAAGGATATAAGATGAACATCAACAAAAGCAAAACGAGGATAATGGAATGTAGTCGATTTAAGTCGGGTGATGCTGAGGGAATTAGATTAGGAAAGGAGTTTTGCTATTTGGGGAGAAAAATAACTGATGATGGTCGAAGTAGAGAATATATAAAATGTAGACTGGCAATGGCAAGGAAAGCGTTTCTGAAGAAGAGAAATTTGTTAACATCGAGTATAGATTTACGTGTCAGCAAGTCGTTTCTGAAAGTATTTGTATGGAGTGTAGCCATGTATGGAAGTGAAACATGGACGATGAATAGTTTGGACAAGAAGAGAAGAGAAGCTTTCGAAATGTGGTGCTACAGAAGAGTGCTGAAGATTAGATGGGTAGATCACATAACTAATGAGGAGTTGTTGAATAGAATTGGGGAGAAGAGGAGTTTGTGGCACATCTTGACAAGGAGAAGGGACCGTTTGGTAGGACATGTTCTGAGGCATCAAGGGATCACAAATTTAGCATTGGAGGGTAGCGTGGAGGGTAAAAATCGTAGAGGGAGACCAAGAGATGAATACACTAAGCAGATTCAGAAGGATGTAGGTTGCAGTAAGTACTGGGAGGTGAAGAAGCTTGCACAGGATAGAGTAGCATGGAGAGCTGCATCAAACCAGTCTCAGGACTGAAGACCACAACAACAACAACAACAACAAGAAGATAGAAAGGGAGGAAAGGGGAGGGGAGGGAAGGGGAGGGAGGCGGAAGGGAGGGGGCGAGAGCGAGGGGGTAGGGATAGAAATGGTGTACAAGTATATGAAGTTGCATCCTTTCTCCGTTGATCGAAAGGTTGGTGTTACACCAAGATTAATTAATGAAGATCGTCAAACGAAGTAGAAACGAGAAAGAAAGTGCCATGTATGCCCCTTCGTCGTTGTATGGTGTAATACAAGCCTGCAAATGAGCTCAAACGAGGTACAGTGATCCGTCTCCAGAAACTGAGTTTGACATACACACGGCATGCTGGTATGGCTGTGACGGATCTGCGTTATCAGTGGGTATAAGAAGGCCATAGGCAGCGAAAGGAGAGTATTGGACACCACAGTGTAACCACAGCGTGAGATGATATCCATCCTATACAAAAGCTTCAGTTTTGTCCAGTGTTGTTTTTGCACTCGAGTTATGTAATGAGTGTCTCTCTACGTTGACAGTCTTGCTTAGCCTTCTGTGGTACAATGTGGCATTAACCAATGTCCGTTCTGCTGATGTAACTTTTACAAACTGTAGTGCAGTTACGGGCGATTTCTGACGCGGTCCGTCTCGGCATTCAGATGTACGGCATTCAAGAAACCCTTCACCAACGATAAACATTCCACCATTATTTTTGAACGAAGACCTGTTCTTCCATTTTTCAAAAATAATCTCCGATCATTTAAGCACTATGGGAACAAATATTCAACATGTAATGAACGCGCTACTAGGGTCGTTCCTGAAACAATGAAAATATATTAAGCAGGACTACTTGTAAAGAAAACAACAGAAGTAATAAGGTACGTTGGAGTACACTGTCTTGGATGGGGTGTTTATTATGATAACTTTATATAAATAAATAGTTTTATAATTTACTTATAAACCAGTCTGAAAATATCATGAATAATGGAAAAAAATGACAAAATAATCACACTTATAATTCATAGTACTGCTGCTGAATGTTTCTAATACGGTCCATATGACAAGAGCCGAATATTAAGCGCATGTGTAACACAATGTAGGTGACACACGGCCTAAATGAAAAACTATCTTACGGCAAATATACCCTATTTTTACCGAACAAGACATCTAAAACAAATGATTAAAGACTCTGCAAATGCGAAAAGTATCACCACAAGGAGATTTGACGTCCAGAGTGTGTTTTTTCAAGATGGTGGTAAATGCTCTATAATCAAAGTTAATTTGAAAAAGGATGACGAATACTCTACAATCAGTATCAATAGTAAAAATCTCCTGTACACCGAAAGGAAACTTCTGATTCTCGCCAGCTGGTGTCGCATAAATTGACTGCAAGAGAAGAGTAAAAGAGATAAACTGAAACAAGTGTGTATAAAAATGTCATTCAAAAGTCGCGAAAAACAGCCAAATGACAGAAAGAAATAAAAAAAATATTATACAAAGCACAGACGTCACTGAATTCAGAGACTGATTTTAAGACCTCATAATCGTTGTTATTTGACATTATAAATTGCATAAGAATTGTGATGATATTCCTGCATTTTGTTTAGCCTGTATCACTTGTGAATTCAAAATATGATAAAATATATCGCTATCTGGCAGCTCCACCCCCCACCCTATTATTAGCTCTACCTGCTTTACTTTGAGAACGTAGATGGATCATAAAAAATAAACAAATACGTAATGTGCAAGCTCACATACCTACGACAAAACAGTTTTAATAAATAGTCCTATTCTAAAATCTCGTAGACGCCTAAATATGTACAAATTTAGCCTGTGCTAGTCAAAGGTACAGAATTATTTAATTGTACTTCTTTAAAGTAATCGATTACGCAAATGCTTAAAGATGGATTAATAAGTAAAGAAATAGTACTTGACGTTCCAAACACTTTTGAAGCGCGTTTCTCCCACCACTTCGTGCCTCGAATTTATCGCGTCACCTAAAAGAACACCAAAGGCTATACGAATTGTACGTTGTTCCCACGATATTATTGTAGGTCTGTAGTATATTTTGCATCATAATAGCGTAGTTATTCCTGTAGAAATAACGTATTTCGCTACCTACAGACGATAGCACAAAAGAGGACATAGTATTAGGTAAAACACTGTGACACACTATTAGGCAAACCACAAGTAGATAGGTATAACTGGCACCTTATAATAAGAAGGAAATAAATTGCTAAATTATTTTTATTACTTTATCGCTCTACCGCGTACATAATTGTAGACTCCAGATGATAGAACATGGAAAACCTTGAACGAGTACTCGCTAAACCGTTTGAAACTCAAATACCACTGGGTCATTGATATGAAGCAAATAAATAAACAGGTTGGAAAATACTGACTAGTAAACTAATAGTAACCTCAGGCACTCTCACAAAATCTGGAAAACCCCAATACTACTAATACATTTATGTATTTACAATCCTGAAACTACATGTATCTGATGAACGTTCAGGACAGTAGCAACACAAACAGTTTTTAACAAATTAATGTAATTTTGTATTTTTGAGGCACTCAAGATGCAACAGAAAACTTATCCTTCTTCTTTATGCAGCTAAAAAATACCTAGCTTCAGTTATGGCCGTTATGTAGTAAGATCTACCAATAATTGGAACGGAGAATAATAAACGTAACGAATTTCCAGGAAAAAATTCATTAACGAAAAAATATAAAACTTTAATGAAAATAAGTCACTGCTTAGCTGTTCTAAATAATAGATAAGTTAGACATTAAGTAAATATTCGAATTAAGTACATTGCCGAAGCAGGAATTTGAAACACCTGAAGCGCGCTTCACTTTTCTTCGTTCTGAAGGCGAGGGTACAGCGTCAGATTTATTTTTGGAAACAATCGCGACACGCGTTTGCATTTGACACCACGGCTACAGACAATAACCGGTTTGACAAACTCTTACATGTACAAAAAGAAAAACTGATGGTGCGCATAATTTCATCGAGCAAATTTTTGAAAAACAGCGTTTGTTGACATTCTGATTTCCCCGTGCTGCTAATGCTCCAAATTTACGAATTTTTTTCGAGAATTTGAGGGCATGACTGTCGTAACGGGCACTCGCAAATTATAGATTAAATAATTACAAATAATTTCGGTACTTACCGTGTCCGTCGCTCATTCACTTTTCCCGAAATACACAAAAATTATACACTCACTAGTACACGGCACCCGCACAAGCAGCCATCATCCGTGGGAATCCGATTCCAGATGTCAGTAGTACTCTGCCACTAAAGAATATAGTTCCCCCCTCATCTCAGCTTTTTACGCTATGGTTAACGATAAATACAATACAAAA
Source organism: Schistocerca piceifrons (assembly GCF_021461385.2). Lineage (NCBI taxonomy): Eukaryota > Metazoa > Arthropoda > Insecta > Orthoptera > Acrididae > Schistocerca > Schistocerca piceifrons. The sequence continues at coordinate 212,513,294 of NC_060138.1, forward strand.
CGCGGCTATGAAAATCTATAAGGGCTCTTGAAGCTTTTCTGCAAATTTATCACGCGCGTTTCTAAATAATCGCGTTTACCCTCTCTTTCTATACGTGCGTAGAAATACTTACCAAAGATTACACACCGCTGTGTAAACTCCGTTGGCATTTAACAAACGACACCTTTTTTACATGCAAATGTTCAATACCATAAAAACAATGTTTAGGACTGTATATAATAGTGTGTTAATAATTCACGTTTTGTTGCGGAATCGATTATTAGTCAAAGATAGTAGATACACCACTGGAAAAATGTGTTTCGTAGTCAGAGCACTTCATTCGCACAACCACTGGGATTGTTGTCACCGATAGTCAGTTGTCTGTGAATGACGGATGAGAGAGGGAGAAACGTTATGTTGATTGAGGACTTACCAAGCGCATGACCCCACAATAAATGTAGCATTTAGTACAGAATTAGAAAATTTCTGCACGTCTTCTTTGTTAATAAACTATTTCTGACTATTCGTCTATCCAATTAATTGGCATGTGAATGCGAAGTATGATTCTAAGTAAACTATATACACCAGGAAAATGTTGAAAAACTTAATTCAGATTGTAAACTTTATAGGTGTTTGAAGTCAACTTAAGTATTCTGTAACGATGCATGTATATTAGTTTTGGAATGAGGGAACATTTCGGTTGTCAGTAAATCTTGAAAGGATTTTTCGTATCCGTCAAAATACATATCTAATAGTATTTGTTTGTCCATGTAAATGGTGTTTTGCCAACTAGAGTACGTCGCAAGAGTTCTCGTAACCGAACGAATTAGTAATAGGAGCTTCATCATGGATACGGTGAAGAAATACATGTTAAATTGCAAGAAAGGAATTTTCGCCTGATGCTCGACGTTAAAGTTGTATTCACTGCTGTAACAAAATGAACAGCCCTGATATAAGTAAAGGTGTTGGCCTAATGATGTCGGATATTGCCGTTTCACAGTGTTTTGATTACAATGTGTGAATATTCTACACACGACGTTGCAGGTCGTTGTATTAAGGTAGTTATTCATTACAAAATGTACACGCAATAAAAATAATTTTAAGGATTACTGTTGCAATATGAGAAGTTAGTTCCTAGGTGTTTTATTTCTCTTAATTTCTTGCCCGTATTTAAGGATAGGATTGGAGGGAATTAATGGACATGTAGGTTAATAACTAGAAGTTCTTGCTACTTCACCAAGTTGGGTTTCCTAAACAGGATAAACATACCCTTGTAGTTGATTAAATTTATTAATTCTGAAAGGAATTTTATGGTTTTGTCACTCATATTTCATGGATTATGAAAAGCTCACAAACATGGTATCTCATAACATAGAATTTGTTTGTACACCATGCATAACGATTTTATTGCTTCAGCCAAGTTCTACCATCAGTGGGATTTTAATTTTGAGAATAGTGACACACAAAAATGCGGGTGATGCACAGGCAAATACAGTGGTTTATGGGTTACTAAATATTTGCTTAATTTTCCGTATCTTTTCTTTATTTACATATTAAGTGTCAGTTTGCTCTAAGAAATAAAGGTTGTATTTACAGCACAGCATACCATGTGAAACATGAGTTCTTATCGTGGTTATGAAATGTGTTGGCATTAATTACTTTTCAAATATCAAATAGTACCCTTACAGAAACACTAAAACAAACTATTATGTCACCCAGCTAAATTAATGCAAACAATTCCATGTTTCAGATGCCACAGTGTCTTATTAAAAACTACCTACGAACTGGTAGAAACTAAATTTTGTGTCAAAAAGTAAAATGCTGTATTACGAATGTACTCCTGTATTTTTCATGTTTTCAAAATTAGTAAACCAATTATCTAGAGCTACTACTTTGTGCCAATATGTGTTTGGCAGAGACAAGTGTCTGGCACCTAAACAGGCATGTGAACTCTTGTTTTTTGTTTGCACAAACTGATCAAGATAAGAATATAAGTTTCCAACAATTCACTACTTTTTCCTGGCTTACGCCACAAATGAAAACTTCTTGGGTGAATAACTGGACCATCACGATGAACAGGCATCTTAGTTCCATAAACCAGTCAATTTCCAAAGAAATTTTCATTTGTGAGTGAACAGTTGTTACTAGCTTGCAGTTTATTGTCATTGCCCCACCCCATTCTTCTCCACCCGCTAACTCTCCACCTAACTGCCTACCCTTCAGTCATTAAAAATCTCCAGTTTAGATTACAATGGTAAAATAATACTTCAGTGTAAGCAAATGTGACATCCTACTGGATATTTCTTGCCCGCTCAGCAAGTATTAAAAAGCTGTTCGTACCATCACAGTTCCACACTAGAAGTACCAACACTGCACATACAAATGAACTAGGCCTATATTGATGGAATTAAAAATTTAAAGTTCGATAACTTCTACCGTATTTTACAATTTTTGTTTGTTATGCTGCTTTCATACCACTGATGCTAGTTCAGGTGTATTCTCCACTGTGAACCTAGCAGTTTTAGGCAGGCTGAAAAATTTCTCCCAGCTTCTTATAACAAACAGCTCCAGATCACAATCCGATTTCTCTATTTTCCACCTCAACTTCCTACATTAGCAGTAAGGTTGCTCATACCTGAACTGTGTAATAGAATTGCCAGCCTTGTGAATTACATAGTGTATTGCAGGCAGGGCAAAAGTAAAATGTTGCCCAATTCTTCATGATTGTAGTGCTCTGTAGTACCAAGTTTAACACCAGTTAATAATTTCACAGCAGATCCCAAGACAGCTTACTATTATTTTTTTAAAAAATATACCCTGCTATGTAACCTCACGTTTAAACTATAGTTTTACTACCATCATATGCAAAGTGTATGGATGCACAGAAAAAAATCAGTATGTGTTTGAGGTGATGCAGCTGTGAATCATTTCAAAGGACTGTGATAAGTGAGTAGTTGTTGATAATGCCATACGTACTTTAGAACTAAGTGTTCCATAAGGATGATAGTGGGAAGAGTGGATATCTTTGTAGGTGCATTTAACTTCTCAACTTTTCCTCTTACCACCATCTTGTAAACAGTAATTGCCACAGTGTAGGTGACTCATAAGGTTGCTATGTGTTCATTCTATCTGACCTCTACTCACTCTGTAAAACAGGACGTTCCCACAAATGCCATAACACAGCTCTTCCAACAATCCCTCATGGATGAAAATTTTAATGCACACATTGTGCTACAGGGATTCACTACCCTCTGCCCAGGGGAAGAGCTGTTGAGAGTCTCTTGTTGACAGAAGGTCTGTGTCTTGTGAAAATGAGACAGAGCACACATTTCATCACTGATATAGTGTTGTTCTGCACTGTCAATTGTTGAATACAATCTCATACCCTATCAGACATTGCCTAGAAGGAACTGGGTGGTGATCTGCACTTTAATGGTCATTTTTCACTCTGTATACGCTTGCCATGCAGATGAAAACTGCCAAAATGGATGTTTATGTATGTAAAGTGGACACAGTAAAATCAACTTGCTGCTCTTGAGCACCATCATTCCATCTGGGAATGGGTGGACCAAATTATAAAGACATTCTTAACACACTGCTGAAGCATACATCCCATTGTATTTTAGAGCGTGTATGGAGGCAGCCAGTTGCCTGGTTGAGTGATGAGTGCTACTCTGCTGTCATATCCAGGCTGGTGGCACATGGAGGATCAAATACTAATCAACAGCAGAGAACCTCGCATCATTTTGGTTAGATAATTGCTACCAAGTTATAAAGAACAGTAAATGATTATCATGGCAACCTTTCCTAAATACACTCCTGGAAATTGAAATAAGAACACCGTGAATTCATTGTCCCAGGAAGGGGAAACTTTATTGACACATTCCTGGGGTCAGATACATCACATGATCACACTGACAGAACCACAGGCACATAGACACAGGCAACAGAGCATGCACAATGTCGGCACTAGTACAGTGTATATCCACCTTTCGCAGCAATGCAGGCTGCTATTCTCCCATGGAGACGATCGTAGAGATGCTGGATGTAGTCCTGTGGAACGGCTTGCCATGCCATTTCCACCTGGCGCCTCAGTTGGACCAGCGTTCGTGCTGGACGTGCAGACCGCGTGAGACGACGCTTCATCCAGTCCCAAACATGCTCAATGGAGGACAGATCTGGAGATCTTGCTGGCCAGGGTAGTTGACTTACACCTTCTAGAGCACGTTGGGTGGCACGGGATACATGCGGACGTGCATTGTCCTGTTGGAACAGCAAGTTCCCTTGCCGGTCTAGGAATGGTAGAACGATGGGTTCGATGACGGTTTGGATGTACTGTGCACTATTCAGTGTCCCCTCGACGATCACCAGTGGTGTACGGCCAGTGTAGGAGATCGCTCCCCACACCATGATGCCGGGTGTTGGCCCTGTGTGCCTCGGTCGTATGCAGTCCTGATTGTGGCGCTCACCTGCACGGCGCCAAACACGCATACGACCATCATTGGCACCAAGGCAGAAGCGACTCTCATCGCTGAAGACGACACGTATCCATTCGTCCCTCCATTCACGCCTGTCGCGACACCACTGGAGGCGGGCTGCACGATGTTGGGGCGTGAGCGGAAGACGGCCTAACGGTGTGCGGGACCGTAGCCCAGCTTCATGGAGACGGTTGCGAATGGACCTCGCCGATACCCCAGGAGCAACAGTGTCCCAAATTTGCTGGGAAGTGGCGGTGCGGTCCCCTACGGCACTGCGTAGGATCCTACGGTCTTGGCGTGCATCCGTGCGTCGCTGCGGTCCGGTCCCAGGTCGACGGGCACGTGCACCTTCCGCCGACCACTGGCGACAACATCGATGTACTGTGGAGACCTCACGCCCCACGTGTTGAGCAATTCGGCGGTACGTCCACCCGGCCTCCCGCATGCCCACTATACGCCCTCGCTCAAAGTCCGTCAACTGCACATACGGTTCACGTCCACGCTGTCACGGCATGCTACCAGTGTTAAAGACTGCGATGGAGCTCCATATGCCACGGCAAACTGGCTGACACTGACGGCGGCGGTGCACAAATGCTGCGCAGCTAGCGCCATTCGACGGCCAACACCGCGGTTCCTGGTGTGTCCGCTGTGCTGTGCGTGTGATCATTGCTTGTACAGCCCTCTCGCAGTGTCCGGAGCAAGTATGGTGGGTCTGACACACCGGTGTCAATGTGTTCTTTTTTCCATTTCCAGGAGTATAGTATAAACCATGCCACTGATAGTATAATTTGTGGGAGACCCTTATGAAAATTTCAGGAAGAGGCTGGAGGTGACCAGTTATTGTTATGATGCAAAATGGAAATCCCCAGCCCGACCTAAAAGACAAAGCACAGACAATGGTAGAACATTTCACATGAATAACTGCCAGGCCAATTAGTCAGGATCCGAGCTTCTAACACCACAGAGTTGTCATTGAGAGAGGTAGTTGAACATTCAGTTTCAACAATGGTGAAGCATAGAACATCCCCCCTTAAAGTGAGAGCAGGATTCACCTTTGTCTGTGACTTACAACACATCACCTGGTTACAGTGAGAGTTATTAGCGTATGTTGTAGCACATTATGAAGAGAAGTCACCCTCTTTAATTTTATCTATATTACAGAACAGTTTTGTGGAGACATGCTATTTTAATTGCCTCTTGAAACATGGGAAGGAACACATTTGTGCTCAAGTAGTTATTACTGTATTGCCCTCACTTGCTGTATGGGAAAGATCTTGTAGCAAATGCTCACCCACTGTCTTTCCAGGGCCTTAGAATCCAGCAGGTTCTTAATCATTTTTTGTTAGGTTCAGGAGATATCTATCATCCACTGATAATCTAACACTATGAAGTCTACAACAGGCTATGCCACACAGGCATTACTTAATAAGAATTTTTTCAGCTTTTGAGAAGGCCTCTGACACTTTTTTGATTCATAATATCCTTGGATGGCTCTCTAAATAGGGAATCTGTGGACCTCTTTCAATTTTCCTTCTTTTCTTCACATTGTTTTGAATTTAGATTGTATAATCCTCTGTTAATTGTTTTGAACAAGAGGATGAGACCCTCAGCATAATGTTTTAATAGTAAATATGTTTGCAGTTGCTTTCAATAGTATTGCATCCATACTAACAGATACTGTACAGTATTAATTACTTAGGGATAACTTCTCCATTTTTAGTTATTTTTCCAGTGTTAAAACAAGCACTTGATAGCTGCACAAGGCAGCTAGGAGGCTGAAGAAGTGGACAGATAAATTAAATTTTTACTAGGAAATCTGTGGGTACCATTTTTAAATGTTCATGCCCTGTTTTTAAACTGCCTGAATTGAAAATGGGGAATACCATTTTAGACTTTAAATCGATGAGGTTTCTGAGCGTAATTTTAAATTTTCCAGCCACACCTAAGGGAGCAATAAATCTCAGGAATTTGATATTTTAAAATGTATTAGTTACAGATCTAGAAGAGCAGATCAAAATGTTTGCTCCAGTTTTGTCAAACCTTTCTGCTATCCCAGCTTGAGTAATAATGTATGGTGGACAGGACAACCAGTGGGTCACATTAAAAAATATTAGATGCTGTCCACCATGAGGGAACTAATGAGCCACTGGGGTATTTAAGACCAGGCCAATTAGTCCAGTGATTTGCTTCATTATATTAGACCTGGCATAGGATAGAGAGAGAGAGAGAGAGACGACGACGACGATGATGATGATGATGATGATGATGATGGCATAAGGATGCCTGCACATAAGAATTTTCAGGAAAATATTAAAAAACCACACACACATTCTTCATGTACGGCTTTTGTGTAGCTACTAAATGCCTAAATGTTGTGCATTCCAATGATCTTATCATGACCACTATCATGGGATATTAGTTACCTACAATAATCTTTTATGAACTGTATGTCACTCATTTCCCTCCACTTATTAACTATATCATGTTAATGAAAATTTTTCAGTTGGCAAACAAAAGCTAGAAAATTCAACTCTAACTAGATTCAGAAAGAAAAATATTTCTCATTGTCTACTGACACTGATCATCTTATAACATGAACTAGACAAGGATTGCAAACTCATGTTAATGGCATGAAAGTGACAATGTTTACATTAACTGGGACTTTATTCTCACATTGTATAAACGACAGTTATTCCCTAGCAAATACCAGTGAAGCCTCGTAAATACTAAGTAAGCAGTAGTGGATAAACCGAAAATACTTCCTGAAAAAAGAGCATCTTCTTTCAGTGCAGCAGTAGCTGATGAGATTACAAGTAATGAAAGGAGTGTAGGTAAACAGTAACCACATAAATGAGGCATTGAGCAGTCTACAGGAGCATTGTTTGAAACATCAGCAATAATTTAAATTGTTGCTATGTTTCAAACAATGTTCTTTCTCTGAGCTGACTGACTAACAAAACACACACAAAAGAAACTACATTGTTCCAATGTAGTGCACTAGCTGAGCGACAGCTTCTGGTGTAAAGTGCGTGCCTGGCCTTCCCACAGCAGTTCGGGAAGCACACCGAAAAAAAAGTAGGCCACCTCCAGAAAATCACTCACAAATAGTGTAACACTTTGTCCAGCGTTGGTAAAGGCATCAGTTCACCAAGGAAGAGAGGGCACAAGATTCTTCAGATATGGCACACCCCAGTTAAAAACCATTCTTTGATTATCAGATTCTGCAGAGCTACCAAACTATTATGTCTGACCCACTGTTCCAAGTAAGTCCAGGTATTTTTTTAGGAGATTAAGATTGGGTTATTTAGTGGGGCAGTCAAGGTGTGATTGGCTGCCTGATTATTTGTCAAACCAGGATTGTTTGCTTGTAGCACATTGTACATGGTAATTATGATCTTGGAAGATGTGTGTGTCCACAACATTCTCACCCTGAAAGTGAAGAAGACAAGGCAATGTTTGGACACCACGAATGTTGAAATAAATTTCCTGGTTCATATTCGTGGTAACCTGAATGAGTGAGCGAGCACAAGCCCTGGTGTGAAAAGTACCCCTGAAACATCACTGAACCACCTCTGAGGTGACTGGACCCTCCACACACTGCAGGAGAAATGTCTCATTGCTCAGACAGTGTACTCAGTACCTTGCAACATTTGAAAAGAGGCTACTCTGTAACTCGTCAGACCACTCTACATGCCTCCAGTCAGTTACTGTCTAATTTCTGTGTTCTTTGGTCCATTGAAGATATGGTGCTTTTGTGTCACTGTGAATAATGGCCTTTTGCAAGATACCTGACTCCAAATGTCCACCGCATGCAGCTCCCATCAGAAAATTCACTTGGAAACTGGTGGAGATAGGCCTGCATTCACTAACAGTAGCAATTTCTGTTGGGTTTGAGACTCATTGTCATTGAAAAGATGTGACATCATCTTCATTTCCTGTCGGTTAGGATATTTTTATGACCATTAGCATTACATCATGTAACATGTCTGTGAGTGGTAAACCATTCCTTGAAGAAATGAACAGTCTCTGTCCATAAACCAATAATTTGGGCATCATTGAACCACCTCCAGCCCCACTACACCTGCCAGACACTGCAGGTTCAATGCCACATTGGTCCAGTGTCTGCTAAAAGTCTGGAGAAAATGATGACAAAATTCAAAAAGACAGGTTCTTTTGAAGTGCAGTGTGTCAGAGGGAGGAAAACAGTTGATCCAACGTCTGTCAAAGATGTGGCCACAGGAATGCATGAGGGTTCGAGCAGTGGTATGCAAACACACAGTGCATGGGGAATTGCCTTAATGTTGGACATGCCAGTGAACATGGGGCATAAAATCCTATGAAACATCCTGCGTTGCTGTCCATACAAAATCACCCACGTTCAGGAGTTGCTTCGTGCTGATCTGCCAACAACACAAACATTTGCTCTGGAATTTCTTACTCACATGGAAGTGAACAGAGAATGGCCATGGAACATTTTGGACAAAGCCTGTTTCCATCTCCAAGAACATGTAAATATACAGAATTGCAGAATCAGAATATGGCCAGTGGAAAATGTGCACACACATCAACTGATACCACTTCACTCTGCAAAGATGACTGTGTGTTGTGGTTCAACAGCATCATTTATCTTAGGGCCATATTTTTTCATGCATATGAGTCTTGCATGTCCTGTTGCATGTATCATCTCTGTTGAACACTATGAGAGTTTTTTGAACACCAGTGTCATTCCAATCCTTCAAACAGTGTGGACGTTTGGGTAGGATCAGTTTTATGCAAGTTAGCACTCCTCCACACATTGTGCAGCCAGTGGAGCAGCTGCTGCTGAGGCAGTTCAAAAATGTTAGAATTAGCAGCTATAATTTCTCTATGGCGTGGCAGTCCATATCACCTGATCTTAATCTACGTTGCTGTGCGGTTATCTGAAAGATGCTGTGTTCAGTGGTCCAATTACGAACATTGCTGAATTGACACATGGCACAGCGCATTCTGAAAATGATGCACAAGACACTCAAATCTCTTGTGAAACATGCTGTTTCTCGATTTCAGCCTATGTTGAAACTGATATCATTTTGATTTTCATGTGATTTTTAGTCTCAGGACAATTAAAAGCCATTGTTTCCTAACTGTTGCATTACAACGATTCCATGGTGGATGTGCTTACCTAACGGTGCCACAACTGTTGACTGGCAGCTATTTTTCCCTTTGCATCAATAATACGCTGTTTAAATTTATCGTCACTCTGAGCAGGATTTTCTTTCTACAATGTTTTGATACTGGAATTTTAATAATGGGCACCCTGTACATCAGCAGCAATGGATAACATCTATAGCACTCAAAAAGTGACCAGTTTTGTCTTTTATGAGAAGTGATCAATAGTTTTACTAGAGTGCTTATCCACTCTATAGTGCCAGCCAATGAACCTGCAGCAAAGCTCACCACAGAACCAATAAAACTTGCTTCCACACCAGATATCCAGAACAGTCTTTATGGTGATGCTGCAGATTGACATCTGTGCTGAGACCTCATAAGGGGGTATCTTTGCCAGTCTCCTGAAAGACCAAAAAATAGTCTCAGATTTAACACAGCACAAAATGTTGATAGCAGCATGACAGATTATCTGCATCTAACTACAACTCATCCTAATGCTAGCTCCCAAGATGCCCTCTTCCATGTGGCAGATGATTTCTCCCAGTATACATATATTTGCACATTCAACCTTTTCCCTTCCCTTGACATTTTTTCCTCTTCATGCACATACCATTAAAACACACTACACTACTACTTTTCCCTAAGTGGTTGCCTGTACCTCGATGACAAAGAGGTCTTTGCTCAAGCAAACTCACTGATTCTGTTACATTGTCAACAAGAGGCACTGCCTCAAACATATTCATTAGAAGTATGAGGATTTATCACATACTGCTTTCACTATAAAACAGTTGCAGATTTTGCCTGCTCCACCAATGACAAGCACTTGGACAATTTGATGCCAGATCAAAGTTCTGAGGGGACTATAGCAGCAATAAGAGAAGCAGGAAAGGTCATTATGTACCTCCATCAACTAATCTGAACAGCTCAATTGGTTGTTCGCATTGAATTGTGGAGACATGAAACTATGCTACAAAGTAAACTACACTTTAATGTAGCCCCCAAAATACACAAACATGTACAGAAATTTATGAAAGAGTTCTACTGAACAGTCATAAACTAGCTACTGTTCACTTTCACACAGAAGCACATGATGAGGTAAATAAAAAAATAAATGAAGTAAAACATATGTCCTGCATAAACTATGTACTGCTGCTCCTATAAATGGCAAACTCATAACTTGTTCTTTACCTGGTATTTCTACCTGGGTGCACCATATTACAGCTGCCATTTTTTAAAAATATAAATCATATCATAAGAACTAAATTGTATAGGTGACATAAAAATCTTATTATATCCCAGAGAACTGATGGTCATTCAGTCACTTTGGAACTATGTGACAGTTCTTTAATGAATAAAAACTGTGTACTCCAGATTACAGGAAATTTTAGAGGAGGAGGGGGAGGCAAGTGCACCTTCTTCCCCCTTATGGATGACTGTGGTGTTGTCCATTGCTTTATCGGTGGCTCCATGAGATAGTGTACATGAACTGTGCCAGTCAGCAACACCACCTCCAGTTAAATACACACCACCCCTTCTACACTCTAAAGTGTCCGTGTCACACTGCTTGCCCACCTATGGACACTGCATCTGGTGTAACAAGCAGTGTCTCTCCTATTTGGTCTGATAGACTTGCAAAAGACTTTGCAGTCTTTCATCAATCTTCCTTCCTTTCTTTCTGGGGTCTTTGTGGACTGACACCATCTTCTCCCCTTGACAAGAAAAAGATTTCCTCTGCCTTAGCCTGACATTCATTTGCACCCAACACTTTTTCATATACTTGTTGATCAATTACAGTACCACTGAGGACTCTAACAACTGAACCACACCTTCTGCTAGAGCTTCAACTAAATTTTTTCATCCCTTCAATTGAGGAATATCATACACACCATAATATCAGCTCTTAAAAAATGTATTTAGCCACCTAATGTTTCCATTGTATCCTATCCTATAGGAGGCAAATCCACTTGTGATAGAATAACAACAATGTTATCCACAAAAAGCAAGCAGGGACAATCAGCGACCATAACATTGAGACATTTCAGAGTTAACTCATGTCCACTTCTTCTGAAAAAGATATATGGATACACAGTTGCAGTGCTGCACATTTAGACTGACACAATTCAAAGTTAAATTCATTCCCTGAAAATTTAAACTCAAATAAAAAGAAAGAACACAATCTTAAAACAGGCTGTGCTTTAATCATCCTTCCTGAATACAAAGGCCTCGCCACTGTTATAATGAACCATAGTGAGTATATGACAGAAGGCATTTACCAGCTGTCTGAATCTTCCACCTACAATCTGCCATAGTGATCTCATCCCAGAAGTCCAGCGTAACCTACAATCCAGTTCCTTCTCAGATCCCTAGGACGACCCCAAAACCTCTCTCCTGAATTCATTTCCTGCCTACCTCATATACTTTTTTCTTCTCCAGATAATTAATTTCTTCTTCCATAATTTTTTTCCATTTCTCAATCTCCTGACTGCATAACATCCTTGGTACCTCATAAGGGTGTGTCATTGTTGTTTAATGGGCTGAATCGTTGCTGTAATACTAGCTTCTTCCAGGTTTGTTATTTACAGAAATCCCAGTTTCTTTTCCCATCATTCATTGCTTTTAAATTGCTCTCAACTTACACTTCCATATCATGAAGTTAGTTTTTAATAATGTCACTAAATGCGTCTTGTTAACACAGCCGTTCTCAATAACATAGTCAAAATAAAAAATTTCACATCCAGTTTCTATAACATTATCTTTTTCTTTTGAATCTGATACACCAACAACTCAGCAGATTCAGTGGCTTGTGTAATTTTTGGAGTTGTTATTTTTGCATTCCTGCTATCAGTCATTGTTTCTACACCATGTTCTTTCAAAAACTGCTGAACATAGAGTTTATTTTGATAACCAAGTTATTCATGCTTTCTTAGTACAGTCTCGACAGTTTCAGCTATAATACAGAGTTTCCTTGACAAACAACTTTCAGGTCCAAACAGTATTTTTGCAACTGGGGACACCAATAGTAATTGCAGTTTTATTCTTTACTATTATTCTAAATTATTTGTGTGATGCCCTTTTGTCTGGCTTTCTTTTTTTCCTTTTTTGACAAACTAAGTTATAACCTCCAACTGAACAAAACTAAACACCTTCAAAATATTGTTCTCTCTCTTTCTGTTCATTGAATACCCGCACATGAGTTTGACCTGTTCCAAACCCTTTAATTTGTGCACCATTTTTGCCATTATTCATATTTCTTGGAATTTTAAGTGTTTGGTAAGTCATGTACCAGTGACATCAATCTGTAATTTAATGCATTGAACCACCAGCCCTGTTTGTATGTATTTACCAGCTGTCTGAATCTTCCTCCTACAATCTCTGCCATAGTGATCTCATCCCAGAAGTCCAGTGAAACCCACAATCCAGTTCCTTCTCAGATCTGTCAAGGCATTACAGTTTCACATCATTATAACCTTCCTTTCACTTTTGTATGTATTTGTAACAATATTAGAGAAGGAAAGTTCCTACTAATCATATAGTGGAGATGCTGAGACATGATAGACACAACAAAAAGATTCACACAATTATAACTTTCGGCTATTAAGACCTTTGTCAGCAATAGACACACATGTGTAAGCTATAATTGTGTGGAAACTTCCTGGCAGATTAAAACTGTGTGCCTGACCGAGACTCGAACTTGGTGAATCTTTTTGTTGTGCCTATCGAGACTCAGCATCTCCACTACATGGTGAGTAGCAACTTTCCTTCTCTAATATTGTTACATTCCATCCTGTATTTTCCATTGTATGTATTTGTGTTGTTATATCCTAGAATTTCCTACAACCATTTCTCAAACTGACAGCATTGCACAATCTTTTGTTTTATTTATGTTTGGATGCTTATTTGACCAATGACATTTTCTCTTGCATCAGTAACTACTCAAACAAGTTTTGAGATTTGATAAATGACCTACCTCCTTGACACAAGAAAAACATTCTCCATCTTGATTCAACTTAAAATATCTGTCACATCACTCTCAGATATTGTTTGACTGCATCTTTGTTGTTGTTAATCTTGAGAATTATTAAGCTACATCATTGCTATCATTCCTGTAACACCAACAGTTTCATCTTTTTGAACTGTTATTCTCAACTCACAAAGTAAACATCCTGCTTGTAATTTATTCCATGTTTTATCAGGAGGTAAGCCAAGTAAACATCCTGCTTGTAATTTATTCCATGTTTTATCAGGAGGTAAGCCATCCCATTCAACATAAATATAATCAAACTATTTTGGCAAAGATTACAAAAATCACACAAAAAGGTCTTCATCATCCATTGGCTTATTAATCAAAGAGATTTTGTTTGTATTGCGTTAAATTTGGCAAATGACTTTGAACAACACCAGATGCTTCACACTCAATGTTACAGAACTGATCTCAATATCAATCAATGTTTTCCACTGAGTGAACAGCATACATTTTATGCAGCTTCTCACAAATATTTTTGGCAGTTATGCATTCAAATGAAGCAATAACTCCATGTCAGGTGATGGAATAAGACATTTCTAAACCTTGGAATTAGCCTTTGACCATAGAATGCCTTGACAATTCTGTGCACTTTTTTCTGGTTTAGGTAACTTGACAATGTCAACTCTAGAAGAGTCTTTATGATACCATATTTTACAGACTATAAGACATTACAGCTATAAGATGCACCTTGATTTTTAAGCAGTTTCTTTTTTAAATTATGTTTCTACCATTTTTATTATTACACTGCAAAGCCACACCAAAATAAAAATTCTTGGTATATAAAAGTGAACTTACCCTTAAAATGCCTGAAAATCATCATCTCAACTTTCTTCTTCTTCTTCTTCCTCCTCCTCCTCCTCCTCCTCCTCCTCCTCCTCTTCATCATCACTGTTGTCTTCTTCATATATAAGACAGTCTCCATTGCCATTGAGAGTGTTACTTATGCCACACATCTTGAAAGATTTAACAATAATTCTTATCTTACTCTAGACCATGACTGTTTTACCCATTGACACACTCGTTTCAGTCTAGGTCAGTGTTAATTTGTGTTGGGTTTCATCCATCATCCATTTGTTCCATTCCTATCTCATAACCACCTTAAATGGTTTATTTTTCATAACATCAAGCCATTGTAATTGTAAAGTAAGTCCTCCCAGAATAATGGCAAGCTCTGTACTTCCCTGTTTCAATTTCTCTTTCACAGAATTTTTCAAATGACTACTAAACTGATCTAGCACAAGAAGAGAACTCTTCTTCAATAAAGCACCTTTCCCACTCTACCACACTCTGTTAATCCATAATTTAATACCAGCCTCATCCATCCAACCCTTGTCATGTACATGAACAACACCACATGGCGGTATTTAGAAGGTTTTAGCATTGTTTTGTACTTGAAAATAATCATTGCATTAAGCTTAGAACCAGCAGCACAACATGAGAGGACAACGGTGTAGTGCAGTTTTTCATGTCCACTTCTTTTTATAGTTACACTTTTAGCATGTTTCATGGTAACAGCTCTGTTGCTCAGTACACCAAATGTCACAGGAGTTTTGCCCACATTCTCTATGTGGCTTAGTTCCACATTGATTATCTTTCAGTGTTGAATAATGAAGTGATGGATAGATAGTATTTTCTCTTCATACACTTGTGGCATTTTCTGAGATATTTTGGTTTTTGTCTGTGTGCTAAGTCCATGACCCTTCATAAACCCATAGCACCAACCCACACCATCCCCAAACACTTTTAAGTTTCACTGCTTACAAGTGTGTATTTGATTCATTTTTGTATTTATTCCAGTGCCATTTTGACAGTGTCCTTGAATCCATTTCAATATCTCGTCTTCTAGTTTTGGCCATTTTGCATTCAGTCCTCCATTTGCATATTTAATCTTCCTCTTTTTTTTTTCAGTTCTTCTTTAATGACCCGCCAGTCATGAATGGTTTTTTTCTGCTGGAAGAGGGTCAAAATGCTGCTCAGCTGCTCTTTTTCCATGTTCTTCTGCATATGCTATTACTTTCAATATATAGCCTGCATCATATGAATACCTTTTATTGTATCCATTACAGAACCAGCTACCAACAAATATATTGTACTGTTACAATAACACAAATCACTTTCAATTCGATCTCATTGGCACAGCACAAGAGACTGCAGTGACGCATCATAGACTAGACAGCGTTCTGGGCTTGTGATGGCCGGATGGGGGGAAGACAGTGTTAGCAAACTTGTGAATCCCTGCAACACATGTTTGTCACATTGGTGCACTGCTGCTGCCAGCTGAATCCGATGTTGCCAGACAGAGAGAGGTTCCTCACAGCATCATATATATTGCCATTTTAAAGACTGGTGAGAATTTAAAATCAAACACTGGACATTTTTATATTAATTTCAAGTATAAGATACACCAGAATTTTGTAGGCAATTTTTTGAAGAAGAAAGTGCATCTTATAGCCCGTAAAATATGATAATTCACCAGGTTGTGTAATTTTTCTCCTCAACCAGATTTTCAATCTATTGCTTTTTGTCTGTCATCATCAAATATTATGAGGTTATGTAACGTAACATTGCTGTTGAAAGGATTTGCAACTGCCATACAAAACTTTATGCTACAGATGTAAACGACACTGTCCTACCATCTTAAAATATCATAGGCAGAATAAATAATATCAGTATTTTTCAAAAGCACCACAATGACCACACTGTTATTTGATATGGCATCCATTTGACAACAAAAGATAAACTAGAATTTCACCAAAAACTGTTTATATCACCTAATCATACCATTGAGTGACTATTAAGATATAATAACATTGATACAAGTTTTGTATCTAGCAACTGATTGTATTAGTAGTTTACTTCTTGGTTTATAGTTGAACACAGGTATAGGGACTGCACATGTTGTGTATGCATATGAGGGAAAGAAATGGCCACTGTCTGAAAACAGTTGGAAGCTGCATTAGCCATAGTTGGCAGACATCAATCTGCTATTCTTGGGTATGGTGGTGTTGAGGCACCTGTGGCAGATCTAATGCCTGTAGCCCTAGAATTGCTGGGTCCCAGGGCCTTCAGATACACCTGACCTGGCCAATTTACAATCATGATAGGGTTAACAGAAAACTGTGGCAGGATCACGAATCTCTGGGCAGCAGGTAAAAGTGGGTACTGGTCACATGGCTCTCCCCTTACACCTTAAAACAGGTTTGAGGTTTTGTCCATTCAAGCCAGTTGGAATAGGGGATGCTCCCTCTGGTAAATCCAGACAGATGTGGAGAATGGGTTTGTAGGTCACTGTGTGAGGCCACTGTTGCTGTCTCCTAAGGAATAAATATAGCCTCTGTGAGCAGCAGCAATGTGTGGTTAAGCCTCTCTGGTCACAACAATCAAAGCTTGGTGACCTGTACTTGTGCACCCAGTGTTGTAGTTGAAGTTATCATTTCAGAGTCAGTGGGAGTCATTAAATGAGTGTCATAATGAGTGTTTGTCCATTGTCTTGAAGAATATTTACCATTAGCATCAGTGTAGGGTGTGTCGTCCCAAAATGAAGTTTCTGAAAGTGAGATGGTATTACCATCTCATGGCATGAGCCATTATTCTGATTCTGTAACTACCACTGACAAAATGAATTTAATTAAAAGTTATTAATTAATCAATAGGTCATCATAAAAAGAGGTGTAATTCTCATTAAGTGAAGCAAGGGGAGTCTCACAGCTTGGATCATCAACATTAGGTAGGTAAAGGAGCACTCAGAAATCTAATGGTCAGGCATAGAAGGAAAGCCAAAGGCAAGTGTCCACTTAGTATATTTGTCAGAGATCTTTCTGAAGATATGAATTAGGCTTTGCCTGCAGACACTCAGTGCACTGGCTGCAAATTGTGGCTCATGTTGGCATGAATGACATCTGCTGCATTGCCTTATCTGCCAGTATTCAGTGAAGCAGCCTTAGCACTTTATACTAGCTTGTGTTTCTGATCTAAGGAAGTTTGGTAGTGCAAATCCAAGTGTAAAAGACAAGAGGAATCATTTTTATTTATTTTCATTCTTTGTGGATTAGTTTTTCTAATTTAGCTTAGCACTGACTGTAGCACAACAGTCGCTTAGTGTGAATACAGAAAATGTAACCACTTGCACTGGCATTTCCTGATCAGGTGCCAGCCTCCATCCATAAATTGCCAGGAGAGTAGATCCTTTGTTGGTGTTTACCAGTGTGCAATGAACTATAATCAGAGAAAGGCTCAGCGTTCTCTAGTTGTCATCATCATCATTATCTCCCACCTTTATTTTGGTCATCCAACTCTCCTGGTTTTCAGGAACTATGTTGAATATCTTCTTAATCGTTCTCCTGTTTGCAAATTCCAGCCTTTTTAATCTTAGTATAGCTGACAATGTCTGGTTTGGGAGAGAGAGAGAGAGAGAGAGAGAGAGAGAGAGAGAGAGAGAGAGAGAGAGAGCATTATATATATTTCCACTGGTCCAAGAATTAGTCTCAAGATCTTTCTTTCAAATATGCCCAGTTGCTTTTTATCAAGTTTTGTTAATGTCCATGTTTCAGCACAGTATCTTAGCACCTGCTTAACTAAAATTTTGTACATCATAATAACTTTAATTTTCCTGAGTAGCAACTTAGATTTCAGATGTTTTCTGAGGTCACTGTAGCACTTGTTGCCAGACAATATTCGCTTTTGTATTTCAGAGGTGACATGGTTTACTTCTGATCCAAAGTAAGTGAAACTACGCATTGAATTTATATGATCCGTATTATATGAATGGTGGCTCATTTAGATGATTTTTCTCAGTTACATGCATGTACATAGTTTTCCCTTCATTGATTTATAGGTTCATCTTTCTAGCAGCCTTTTTGAGACGTGTAAAGGCTTCTTTTGTTGCTCTCGGTGTTCTTGCAATTACATCACTATCACCTGTATATGCCGTCACCTGAACTGATTTGTACAGGATATTTCCACCTAGTACCGATGCCTGCATCTCTTATGACCTACTCTAAAACTATATTAAAGAGAAGGCAGGATAATGTGTTCCCTGTCTTACTCCATTTTTATGGTCACAGCACTTTATAACATATTCTGCATTTTAACTCAACTCCAAATATTTTCCATAGTAACTTTTACTTAGGCAATCAGTTTGTTAGGAATATGTAACTCTTCCGTTGCTGTATACAACTCCCTTCTGTCAATACTATTGCAGGCTGAACTGAAGTATATAAAGAGGTGGGGTGTATCAACCCCATATTCTTTACATAATATCTCAAGTGACAATGGTATCAGATTGTACACTTCACTGCCTCAAGAAAGGTAGTATAGCTTTTAAACACAAAGTGTTGTCTATAGCTCAGATTTTGTTTCTAATTAGTTTGATAGTGCAAAACCTTTATATAAAAGAAAATCGGATTCATTTTTTATCTTTTTTGGTACCTATTGTTTTCATCCAACATTTTGCAGTAGGATAGATGGGAGTGTGCATGCTGTATGTGGACGCAATGGAGTTTGTAAACAACTGAAGACACTATTGGTTGTGGTCAGCTATCTAGGCTGCTGCCTCAGTGTGTAGTGGCACCATAGAAATGGGCACATCCCATGGAACAGCTCAGGTGTCGCTTGTTTTGCCTACAGTCTCTGCTGGCAACTATTTTTTTCCATGTATCTAATTCAGTCTAGCCACACTCACTGCAGACTGAACATCAGGCTGTAGACTGCCCTGTCATTTGAGGAGAAGAGTGAATATGGGTACTGACCATCTGGCCTCACCCAGTTGCCCTGTGAGTTGACAAGTAGTTGCTCCTTCAGCAGAGTCCAAGCAGGCACACAAGGAGAGGAAGGAGGGGGGGTTTGCTAGTTGTTGGGAGTTCTAATGTTAGATGCTTTGTGGAGCCTCTGAGGAGAGAAGTGTCCAGAGCTGGAAAGAAGTCCAGTGTGAGGCGAACCTGAGATGATGGTGTACAGTGCAGTCATCTTCAGGTTGCCATTCATGTCAGCATTAATGCATTCTGAGGCCATCTTCAGTTTGTATGGGTGGCTGGCAGACGTGGTGAAGACTGCTGGCATCATTCGTAGTGTGCAAGTAGAACACACAATTTTCAGTGTCATGCCCAGAATTGATCAGCAGCCTTTGATCTGGAACCAAGTGGGGGATCGCAACTAGAGGCTCTGCCGATTCTGTTACACTCTTGGTTGCACATTTCTGGACTTGCATTGGGGGGTGGAGAATTGCAGGACTTCCCTTGATAGTTGAGGGTCGCACTGTGCATAGGAACTAACTACTCAGGTAGTACTGTACTTATGAAGTGCACATGGGTTTTATTGCGGGTTAAATGATAGTTTGAGGTCCTCGGTTAATGCTCACCAACTGATCCACAGAGAGCAAAATCAGACTGCTTACAAAGTAAAGACACTAGCAATGTCAAAATTTTAACAGTAAATTTCTGAAGCATTTGTAACAATTTTCCCGAATTTACTACCCTCCAAAATCTGTCATGACCAAATTATACTTGGAATCGAGAGTGTGATGAAACCCAAAATAGAGAGCTTGAAAATATTTAATGAGGTAGGGAATGTATATCAAAACGATTCATTAGATGCCATAGGAGGAGAAGTGTTTATTGTAACCATCAAAGATATTGTGTCTATCAAAGTCAAAAATTTGTCTGACTGTGAAGTTATCTGGATGCAAGTAACTGGCCTTGGTGAATTCACATTAATCATACAATGTTTTACTGGCCACTTGATTAACAGTTGTGGAATCATTCAAAGAAAGTCTGTGATCAGTAATGTGAAAGTGCCCCGATCATGCAGTATTAGTTGGCAGCAACTTTAACCTACCAAGTAAAAACTGGGACCTCTGCGAATTCATTGCAGGTGCTACAGACAGACAGAATTGTAAACGCACTGTACGAAAACTTCTCAAGCAGTGAGTTTGATAACCAACACACAAAAGAAATATAAGGGGCAATTCAAAAGTTTTTGTTTGAGAACTGCAGTGTATATGCAATGTAGCATGACTGATGCAGACATACAAGCAATGACATGTAGGCAATGGATTAATGTGGTGTTTGTTCTTTCTGATGTGCATGTGGTATATGCACAACAGTGAACTATGGTGGTATTATTACCAAATGTGTCCGAACAAGACCAAAGTGGTGTTATGGTAGATATCCATCAAAGAATGAAGAAAGTTTGTGGTCAGCATGTCTTTTGAAAAGTGCCATTGGTGTATGGTGCACCAAGTTCGGTGTTGGTTGCACTTTGACAGTTGTTTGTTGTTGGTCTTCAGTCCAAAGACTGATTTGATGCAGCTGTCCATACTACTCTATCCTATGCAAGCCTCTTCACCTCTGAGTAACTATTGCAACCTATATCCTTCCAAATCTGCTTACTGTATTCATCTCTTGGCCTCCCTCTATGATTTTTACCCCCCAATGCTTCCCTCTGGTACTAAATTGGTGATGCCTTGATGCCTCAGAATGTGTCCTAGCAACTGATCCCTTCTTCTAGTCAGCTTGTGCCACAAATTTCTCTTCTCTCCAGTTCTATTCAGTGCCTCCACATTAGTTACATGATCTACCCATCTCATCTTCAGCATTCTTGTGTACCGCCACATTTCAAAAGCTTCTATTCTCTTCTTGTCTAAACTACTTATCATCCATGTTTCACTTCTATACATGGCTACACTCCATACAAATACCTTCGGAAAGGACTTCCTGACACTTAAGTCTGTACTTGATGTTAACAAATTTCTCTTCTTCAGTAATGCTTTTCTTTCCATTGCCCATTTACATTTTATTTCCTCCCTACTTTGACCTTCATCAGTTATTTTGATTTCCAAATAGAAAAACTCATCTACTACTTTAAGTGTCTCATTTCCTAATCTAATTCCCTCTGCATCACCTAATTTAATTTGACTATATTCCATTAGCCTCATCTTGCTTTTGTTGATGTTCATCTTATATCCTCTTTTCAAGACAGTGTCCATTCCGTTCAACTGCTCTTCCAAGTCCTTTGTAGCTCTGACAGAATTGCAGTGTCATCAGCAAACCTCAAAGTTTTTATTTCTTGTCCCTCGACTTAAATTCCTACTCCAGATTATTCTTTTGTTTCCTTTACTGCTTGCTCAATATACAGATTGAATAACGTTGGGGATATGCTACAACCCTGTCTCACTCCCTTCTCAACCACTGCTTCCCTTTTGTGCCGCTCAGTATTGGAGATAATTTCACATTGTGACATCACCTACAGGATGACAGCTGCATACCATCCACAGATGCATGATCTCACAGAATGCTTCTATAAGATGTTGGCAGATATGCTCTCTGTGTATACAGATGTTGAAAAGAGAAATGGGGAACAATACTGCTCATTGTATCATGACATTTGCCTACCTTTGATCCACATCATAGTGGAAAGGATGGAACAATGTGACCAAAATGTGAGGATCCACCAGCACTACCATACAGAGGACCTTGGTCAAGATCTAGATCCGAAGAGCTGTACTTAGCACCTGTGAGAAATTCTGAAACAGCAGGTCACTGTTTCACCAGAAGAGAGTGCATTGATACAAGCTGTGGTGCTGGTCTGCCTTTTCTCTCTCATAGTTTGAAAACATCTCAAATCAGTTTCAGAATAGATATCACTCACCAACATTTTTCCTCAGTCAAGCCAGATTCTATTGGCAGTTTGATAGTTGCTTCCTGCTGTACATTGTCTTTAATGGTAAGGGAACACAATTCTTCATTGATGACACTAAACGACCCTTCCTGGGCTGGTTCAGCTGTCTCTATGCCCATATTTTTAGGGATGAGTTGTGGCTGCTCACAACAATTAGTGACTCAAAGCTGTCCTCAGTCACATACAGTGCTTATGATTTTTGATGGCATGTAGACATCTTTTTGTGAACCTGAGTAGCTTTTTGCGATTTACAGTTCTAATGAGCATCTCAGTTGATGACTTGAACTCATGTCCTTGATGACAATGGGATAGTAATGTCTTGTATGACAAACAACCACATTGAACAATCTATGTTATGTGTGGTTCCTGGAATAGTTTCATAAATTCAGAGCTTACACAGTCTATGACTGCTTGTGATGCCTGGAAGAAGTCCCCTCCAAGGACAACATATGACTAAATTCTGCTAAAATGGCAAATTCAAAAGGCTATGTTCTGTCATTGATAGTCATTTGCAACACATGCTCCTGTCACCTGGGCATATTTCCCATTTGTGACATTCAGCATAATTGCTTTATGTCATGGAACATAGTCTTCTTTAGCTGGCAACAATAAACATTTAACATTACAGAAGAAGAAGAAGAACCTGAGTCAACTAGTGTCCAGACAGGCTGGCCATCAATAAGATTTCCTGTCATCCTGAGATGATCACGTCATTAGTTTTCCTGAATTCAGTGGCTAGGCAAGTGGTTGGTACCTCTACACAGCAACAGGAAATGGCTACAGCTTCTTTGGGAGCAACCTCATCCTGGTTCCTGTGATGAACCTCCTCTCACTGGTCAGTTAAAGTTCTGCAGTTGACTGAATAGGGCAGTTGTGATGTCTGAAGTCTTGCTGCATAACAGTTGCCAAACACTCATCTTCTTTCTCGACAGCAGCATACAATGTGTCCAGGGAACCCACAGTGAAAACATGAAAACAGACCAGCATATTGCTCTCTGTCCTTCAAATGTTTCTTCTTCTGTGGGGCACAATACTTTGTGGTGGGGTTGGTTGTACCTGCATTGGTCAAATGCTGGGTTGATGTTTGACAATGATGGTGTAGGTCTGAACTGACTGAGTCTGTTCTTCACAGCATGTTCAACTGGTGGTGGAGATTAGTGCGAGACATCAAGACACCTCTTCTTCAATGTTCTCTATTATCTCTTGATGTATGAGACTGATTTCTTGTGTAGTTGGTCTGAGAGTTCTAGCTGCCAAAAAATGCTGTATCTCTTCTCTTGTGACCTGCTGTGTGAGAGAGGTGAGGACACGGTGGTCTTCCACAACTGCCATAGGGACTGCATTTGGGACTCACACCTCTTTTGTCCAAAACTTTTCTATTGCATTTCCTTGATGTGCTGACACAACTTGATGAATTCCTCTGTTGTACATTCTTTATCAGAAGTGTCTGAACATGTCTTCTGCACCTCCTTTTGTCAAATGTGATATTTTGTTGGCTTCTTTTGATTTCTGTCATATTCTGTTTCTTAATGTTGAAAACTGCCAAAACATTTTTTATGTAAGGCTGTATTTTTTGCCATGACATTGGGTCCTGTTCTTCTTTCATAAAGAGGACTTGCAGTTGATTGTCACCAATGTTTTCTTCAGATTCACCTGCAGTTTGTTCAAGCTTCCCTTTGTTGTTCTTCAACAATTGCTAGCCTGTGCCATCAAAGTAAAACAATGCATTTGCCAAGTACATATGTTGTCCTGTCTGTTGTACTTGGCAACTTGATCAAATCTTGTCAACCATTTCATTGGGTCCTAACCAAAGACTCCAGAAATGATGGGTGCCTTTTGTGCAGCTTACTTATTTCTGGCCTGGAATCCATTGGTCCCCTGAATGTACCTCTGGAGCAATGTATTGCTTATATTCTGCATCCTGTCCATGTAGGCAACAGCTTTTACAGTGCACATCTGGACTCATGATGATGTAGATGTTTTAAAGTACACGGTGCCTTTTTACCAAACAATGTCACATCATAACCAGAATCCAAAATCACGGTCATCAATGAAATGCTGCAGTTATCAGTGGAAGTATGTTTATTACAAACACCGATGTACAGCCACAACAGAAGTGACCTGAGTGGAGAGTATAGTTATTCACAAAAACTTCGAATTTTCCAGAATGCTGGTATTTATAAATACACCAAATATTCCAAAATGTACAAATGTAAGATATTTCAAGAACTTTCCAGAATTAATAGATACTAAATAACAAATAATTGTTAGTAGTCAGGTTTGAACTGCTGCCCCACAGCACACCATCCAGCAACACTAACCACTATGCCATACTGCAAGCATCACAGCTCACAACAGTATAATAAGTTCTTTATTAGTGATGACAGAGTCTTTTAAGGATTTTAAAATTTTCACATACCAATCAGAAATATTTAAATGTTCCTCATAATTAACACCACAAACACTTCTCTGATGAGTTTTGAGTGGTTCTTATGATGGACCATGAATTGATTTCTCAATCTCTTTTATTCAAAATACTCTAAACACAGTACAACAGATAAATGATAGTATTTGAAATGCGGTATTGATGTATTGTTTGATACTATATATGTGTACCTGTTGATTACAGATGCTAATTATGCAGTCTTGAAGTTTCACCTTCAGGACCACAGAACAAAGAGACAAAGAAAATTTACTTAATTGCAAACTGGTGAACATTATTGTACCAATGTTACTCAAGAAAAATCCATTAACTGTCATTTGTAACTCCAAATGGGAAAATTCAGATATGTTACAGAAGTAACTACATGTGATCCATCATCCTTTCATACACCCACTGACAGATTTGTGAAAACTTTAACATTCAAATATTGAACTGTTCTCTGAATATGGGACAGAGATAAAAAGTGTGTGTAAAAACTATTGTACCTTATATGTATTGTACCTCTGTTTTCAGAGTTACTCACAACTTCGTTTCCATTGTTAGCTACTTTTGTAAAAGGAGAGTTACATACAGAATTGATGGCGTCCCACCTCGGTTTATTCAAAAGAGATATCTACAGGAAACAGCATAAACTTTCTTAAGTCCATAATCCAAAGTAAATCCAGTCCATGCCATATTAAAGTTCCACCTATGACACTTATTTATTTCTTTGCCATTTTCTTTTAGTCTGTTACCTACGCAAAAGAACAGACCAAATGTCGCACGTGAATTGGCATGAATAAAGCTCATAATATTTTAACATAATTTCAAATGTGTTAGTAATGACTAAGCATTGTGCTATTCAAAGGGGAAAAATCTACTTAGAATAACTATATCAAAATAAATAACAACAATAATCACATACCACCATTTGGCCATCAGGAACACAAATATATGTTTGTCTGGAATCCAGAAGGCATAATTACTGGTCTATTACACTATGCAGCATTGATAGATCACAAAGTTTGTTGTTGTGTTGGCAGAAGAGCCAACACCGTGTTACTAGAGGAGTCTGAAATGCACGTGTTTTAGCTCACGCAGGCTGGCGTGAGGCGGGAAGAACTATACTGACGTGAGGTCTGGAACATGACAAGGAATTAGAATTCAGAAAGCAGACGTAATTAGTTTGATACTTAACTTTAATCCATTAATGATGAATGTCGCTCTTGATGGTACATGATTCACAATATTATCTGTTCAGAAGACATAGTAACTGAATATGGCGCCTTGCTAGGTCATAGCAAATGACGTAGCTGAAGGCTATGCTAAACTGTCATCTCTGCAAATGATAGCATATGTAGGCAGTGAATCATCGCTAGCAAAGTCGCCTGTACAACTGGGGCGATTGCTAGGGAGTCTCTCTAGACTAGACCTGCCGTGTGGCGGATATACTAACAGACTGCGGCCGATTTAAAGGCTACCACCTAGCAAGTGTGGTGTCTGGCGGTGACATCACATTTGTAATTTATAATTCTGGACTACTCTGCTACAACATTACTATACAGCACTACACTACCCAACACTGCACAACTGTATTATGTATTAGAACCAATCTGTATTTCTCATTTCTCTGGACAGTTAACCCCCGGCGTGCGGAGATGCAACTTAGGGTTCATAGGAGCTGTGCTGCTGTGCCAACCAAGGTGTTGAGGTTGGGAGATAGCTGTCAGGGTCTCAGACAAGCTTGTCTCCTCACTCCTTCCAGAGGGTTGTTGTAGGTGGATTTCTGACATGCCGCATCTCGTTATCATGATATAAGCCATGTAGGCTTGCAGTACATAAGCTGATATCTTAGCTGTGAGTGAGTTCAGCTTATTCCACAGTCCCTCATTTCTTTTTATTTATACACTGTTGCATTCCAACTGTGTTCCTGTCCCAGTCTGTAACATCTTGTCTAACAACACACTTCCCAATGTTGTGATCCACTGTACTGAATGCCCCACATTCACAAGAATCTGCATTGCACTGTCGTGCTTTTAGTAAGTAAATGGGATATGGATCATGTCCCAAAAAGTAGTATATGGCTTCCTTGGTTGGGAGGAAGTACGTCATCCTTGTTCTTTCTTTTATGTTAGAGAGCAAGTGGTAGGGTCTCCTCCTGTTTCTGCCATTCTCTATCAATGCATGCTTCTATTTCTTATTTGATATGGCCCTTGTGCCCAGTATCTCCTTTACCTTATCATATTCATGCTTTATGAGCCAATATTATGCATATCTGTTTCTGACTGCTAGGTCTAGAATTAGCGCCTAATATTACCAACAGCACCTCAGTTGGTGTTGTTCTGTATGCACCTGTCAGGTGCAGGAGTACATTCCTCTGTGCTCACCATAGAGGCTGTGCTGTCCTTACCTTCCTGGCCCTATGAGCCCAAATGCTCGACCTGTAGCCCCCAACAGCAAGTAATATTGTGTTTTGGTACATTCTTATTTCACTTAGTGGCAACTGACAACTTCTTTGGCCAATTGTTGTTATTTTTGTTAGGATTTTAATGCCTCTCTGGCAGCCAATTTCTACATGTGCATGAAAGTTTTACTTTTCGTCTATGTTGATTCGAAGGTACCCACATAGTTCTTTCCTTTTCACAGGCTGATCATTTATTCTGATTGTGGGATTTCTCATTCTTGATAATGTTTCTTTTAGTAACATACAGGCTGTTTTGTGCACTGCTACATTAGTTTGTTTTCTATGAATCAGCTTCTTAGTCTTTTGAAAACTACTCCACTGTTCTCCTTTAATTTAGGCCTTTTATTAGCACATACTATAATAAGCAGACTGTGATGTAGCCTCTATTCTGAAGCTGGTTTGCTAATGGCTCTACGCCAACATCCCAAAACTCTGGACCACAAACAGAGCCCTATGGGCAGCCTGTGGTGATGTTTTTCACAATTTTATTTTGGGGACTTTCTAATTTCACCTGCCTGTTTGTGCAGTAATTTCATAGACACTTATAGGGACACCTTGAACAGTCCCATCTCTTTCAGTCTTTTTAATAGTGCAGGCCACCACAAATTATAAAACACCCCAGCAATGTCAATCATTATGCCTATAACATACTTGTCATCTGAGGTGTTTACACTATTCATTGCATGATTTACCTCATCCTCAATGGATTTCCATTTCCTCAAACTGTACTGCAGATGGCTCAAGCCTACTGCCTGTGGTTTCTCAGGTGGTGGCACAGAAGCTTTTCCTGTACTTTGGCTACAGCACTTACCAAGCAATTCCAGATTCTGGGCACCCGACTTTGCAAAAAATATTCGTTTAATAACAGTGTTATATGTGGCACAATTTAGTCCACTAGCTGATGTAATACTTCTGCCAGTATTCTATCAGGTCCTGTTGCTTTCCTCTTCTTTATCTTCACTGTGCTGCTCTAGTAATTCAGAGCAAAAATGCTGATGGAGCTCTGTGTCTTCCGTCATTGTACTGTCTGTCAACAAAGTTTTGAATAGGAACTGAGCTGATGTTTTCCAGTCTGTTACCATTGTGCCACTGGATCTTCGCAGTGTTGATAATAGAGTGGGTGATAAAACCTTATTTGTTACGTGTTTGTACAGAAAACACCAAACAAATGTTACAATTCAGTCCTTAATGTACGACTCTGATTTTTCTACTCTTGTTTGGTGTAGTAATTCTTTATAATGTGGTTTGACTGTTCAATAGAAAATCAGCCTTCTGTGACATTCTGTTTCCCCTAAAGATCTTTTGTAGTCTCCTCACTTGCCTTGATCTATATCTTAAGTGCTATATCATGGGACTCCAGGGAATTTTGAGCCTTTTTGGCTTCCTAACAAATGTTGGGATTGCCTTGTCTTGCACCATCTGCAGCACTCACAACAATTCATCTGCTTTGGTGTGAACATCAGATCGGCTTCCTTGCAGTGGCTGTAACTTGAATACTGCCTTTAAAAGCCCCCAATTTCCTCTGTGTTTATTATATAGTCACTCAGGCTGGATGTTAGTGTCTTAGTCATTATCTGTATTTGTAATTGTGAAATAAATGAGATTATGGTTACTTGTTGTAAGTCCATCACAGACCTTCCAGTTGGCAAATGGTTGTTGACTTTTGAGTTTGCAAGGGTGATATCTCTATTAGTTGGTGCACATCAGGTGGCGCCATTGAGTATACTGTTATGTAAGTGTAAGAATACTAACATTCTTGAAGAGATCTTGCACAGTTCATAATTATGAACATACCATAAAATACAGAAAACCGAACTGTACAGCTGAGCATGTTAAAGGGTCTCCTTCCCAGATACAGGGAGGGGTGTTGGATCCAGATCGAATCTGCCTTACAGATAAAAATGGAGACCAGTGTGCTGGCCAGTCTGGATCTGGTTTTTAAGTGATCTTCCATATCCATCTAGGTAAATACTGGATTGATTCCATGGTGCACAGTGTCACATTTGGCTAGAAAATTACACTAGATGCAGACAGAAGGGATATATGGATTCCTCCCTCTAGCAGTAGCTTCCAAATGTCCATTAAAATGCCTCTGGGAGTCACAAACCCTGTACATGACAAGGGTTGGTACTCGGTGAAACTATAGAAGCAGTATGCTTGTCCTGGTCTGGTGTTGGCCAGATAACGAGCACCAGAAAGAAGGTCAGGAAAATTCATGAAGTTCATTTCTGTGGAATATTTACTTAGATCTATATCAGCTGTCTCTGGAGACAATAAAGTGAAATAAGATACATGTATTAGTATTCTTTATGCATATCTGCTTAACAAGAAACTTCTGAGGACAAGATAAATTGGCTGTAAACCCTTAGTAGAATATGAGAGTATAGAAGTCATTTTAGTTTATTACCCATGCATTTAAATCAGTAAAGAAAAATAGGTTAAATCTAGACATGAACTTAGTACAGTTAGTGGAGACAAACACTTTGAAATATCAGATACTGAATTAATGGGGGCAGACAACAGGAAGAAATTAATCATTTTGTGAATGTATCAGCCACCCAGTTGGTAATGTGGCTACTTTTTCGGTAAATTAATGTAAGTTCTAGATGAAGTCTCACCTACAAAATTAACATAATTTTATCTGGAGTCACAAACATAAATATCACCAATTAAGCTAGCTGCAACTTGTAATGTGACTCATCTGTAAATTCATTGACAGCCTTTGTAGGTCATTGGTGAGTATCTTTCTTGTGGGTGCTGCCAATAATCTAATTTTCTACCACTTTTTGAAATGATGTTCACAATACAGCATGAGTTAATATGATACATCTCCGCATTTAGTAACACTCATACTCACTTAATGAGCAGCTTAGTTTATAATGTGTCATACTGAGTAATAATTACAAGTAAGAACATTCACTCAACAACAAACTATTTTTACATGGCAATATTTTATAGTACTCAACCACAAGCAAGTTCTCGGTTTATCACCATGCATATAAAACATTAACTATACACTGTTGGCAAGGTTAATACCTCTTGCCAGTTCAAAGGACTTTACAAAAACATTTACATCGACATATAGATGTTAACACACTGATGGTGACTGTGAACTCTGACATATATGTCCATGCTTTGATTACAGGACACTCACTCAATAATGGACTCTCATAGTTACTTATAGATGTGCTTAGAGATAATTATTAAACATTGTTATTAAATTCTAGATTGTAATGAGAACAATGTTGAAAGTAGCTGCAAAGGCATTTCAGAAAAACAATAATTTGGTTTATCTCCATGATGGATTACCACAAAAATAATAAAGTTCACTGGTCTGTTTAATTAACACCATGTACACCTCAGCTGGAATTTACCGATATTCGTGCAATATTTGTAGGTTCATAATTTTCTCAATTTTGTTAATTTTTTTAATCAAACCATTATTCAGTTAACCAAATGCAAATTTCACTTAAAAAATTTATGGTAGCAAAATTATTCCATCGTTTCTTAGAATTACACAATCTTAAATACCAAAATAGCAAGAGTATCTTATGGGAGGTAAATTATAATTACAAATATCGTTTTAAATAGTTAGCTTTTGGAAAACATGAAATGTTTACTGAAAAGAGTAACTGAAGGGGTTTGAATGAGGTACATTATTTTACAAACCATTAACTATCTGCCCAACTGTTTTGGAAGAATTTAAGTGTTTAATAATTCTTCAAATAAATTGTTTTTAAATAAACTAACTATTCCTTTGCAGTTAAATATCATGAGGGTAGTTGGTGAACTATAATGTTATATGAATAAGACATGAAACAAGAAATTAATCATTTTACATGACTATAGCATATGTACGAGAGTTGTATCAAAAGTAAGGTTCCCACATTTTTTACAAATAGAAAACATTGTTTATTTTTATTAATTTATACATCATTGAAAAGCTTACTCTTTTGTCTATTTTTCAACATAGTCTCCATTTTTTTTTTTACACACTTTTGAAGACGGTGCTCCAGCTTTTGTATTCATAAGTCAAAGAAGTCTCCTGCCGACCCGTTGAGGAAGTGTGTGACCTCTGCTTGGACTTCATCATTGGTCTTGAAGCGTTTTCTATCTAAGTGTTTCTTTAGCTTGGGGAAGAGGTGATAATCACTGGGGGCTAAGTCCAGGCTGTACAGGGGATGGGGCATAACAGTCCACCCAAATTTCTTCAAAAGCTCCTGTGTTTGATGAGCAATGTGGGGCTGAGCATTGTTGTGAAGAAGCACTACTCCCTCCATCAGTCGCCCTCTCCGGCAATTCTGGATGGCTCGCCGGAGTTTGGTCAATGTTTCACAATTCCTGTCTAAGTTTATTGTTGTCCCAGGTTGCATGAAATCAATGGGAGTAGCCCCTTCCGATCCCAAAACACAGTCACCATAACCTTTCCTGCCGACTGCGTTTGTGGCGGTGAACTGGAGTCACGCCACTGACAAGACTGTTGTTTTGTTTCGGGGCTGTAACGAAACACCCATATTTCATCTCCCATGAAGATAGAGTCCAACAACATCTCCTTGTTGCCTCCCCCCTCACACTGTAGAAGAAACTTGTGAGCACAGTCAAGGCATTGCTCCTTGTGTCCGTCAGTCAACATCTGGAGGACCCAGAGAGCACACACCTTGCAATAACACAACGTTTCTGTTAAAGTTCTTTCAGTTGTGCCGTGGTAAGCTTCAGGGATGTGTTCAACAAGTTCATGGACAGTGACCCTCCAATCATTGAGCAGTTCACTGTTGATCTTCTGGACGATCACATTCAAAACTGGCAGTCTTCCACTCCGTTCTTTACCATGAACTTCTGTGCAACCCTTAGCAAAAGCCCTGCACCATTTGAAGATGTGCTGAACAGATATACAATCTTCACCATAAACCTCTGTCAGGTGCCAATGAATCTCCATGGGCGGTAACTTCCTTGCATGGAGAAACTGGATTACTGCTCAAACCTCGCACTTGATGGGAGCGGTGATCAGCACTTCCATCTCTGACAGCTGCCAAGCCAACACTGAGTGACATAGTGCATCGCAGATGGGTGGGCTCAAGAGTGGGGGAACCAACACGCACGGTGCTGCTGTTAGATTTAGCCTAGCACCTTCCCTTGACGCTGTAGCTCATTGGGAACCTTACTTTTGGTACATCCCTCATGTTATGTACATATACATACTGAAAAAAATTATAAACATTGGGAATAGAATTGTAGTAAGTGGAGCTAACTCATCCCCTTTCCACCTCACAATGTTTCAAACATCATAAGCTCCTTCACAGTTTTGACACGGCCTTGGTGGTCAATAGTGCAACAAGAATGATTACAGTAACTGCAGTAATAATCAACCAAGTGGTCACAGATATGGACAGGCAGGGGAAAGAGTGATTTAGCTGTACAGATCTTGAACTCTCAGGCCATTTATTAAATACTGACAGTAATGTCTGGTTTGGAAAAAAAAATCTGTAAACTGTAAGCCTACAGATGAATTTCACAAGTCAAAATACAAAATTTTTCAAGAGAACTAGCAATCCTAAAGTTTGAATGAAGTGAACAGAGAAACCAATGTAAATGCAAAATTCTCTAAGTTCTCTGCCTCATTTTAATTGGTACTTCAAAAGATGTTTCCAAAAGTACCCATATTATTAGCAGTGTATCACACAAACAAATGGTTAACAGTATGTACTGGGACATACTCCCATACTCTTACATATGGTACCTCACTTCCAAGAAAAGGCTGATGATGAGCTGGATTTCTTCAACCAGTATTATAGGTACATAAAGATTTGTAGATGGGTGTTTTTTGCACAATCAAAATCATCAAATGACAAAGTCATATGCAATGCAATGAGTAAAAGCAAAATATTTGAGGATCTCATTAAACAGAAAACAGGGTGAGAGACAAAAAATCATAATACTATACCAAAAAGGAAAAGGGAGGGTGATAAATTAATAAATGATCCACACCTATTCGCAAACTATCTGAATGACCTGCCCCCCACTTCCCCTTGCCCCCACCACCACGAACCATGGACTTTGCTGAAGCAGGGGATGGCTTGCATGTCTCATCAGCACAGACAGCCATGCTGTTGGTTCAATCACAATGCAGGTATACCTGAGGAGAGGCCAGACAAAAGTGTGGTCCCTGAAGAGGGGCAGCAGCTTATTCAGCACTTGTAGGGATGTCTGAATGATTGCCTGATCTGGCAGCAGAGGATCACATGGCGCTGTTGTGCTGGTACTACAAATGCCATGATTTTACTGTCTGAGAGCATGCAGCTCTACTGTATGGTTTAATAATGATGTCATCCTGATGAGCTACAGCCTGCACTAGCATTTGTAAAGCCTATTGAATAAACAGGGACATAGAAAATTAAGGGAGAGCCTATACTACAGCACACACACAAAAAGATAAGCTAAGGG
The DNA here is from genome assembly GCF_021461385.2 of Schistocerca piceifrons. Taxonomy (NCBI): domain Eukaryota; kingdom Metazoa; phylum Arthropoda; class Insecta; order Orthoptera; family Acrididae; genus Schistocerca; species Schistocerca piceifrons. Next base: position 212,546,923 of record NC_060138.1, read on the forward strand.
ATTATATATACAGGTAAGGGATGCTAAACAGCAAGATATTTACTTAAGCTATGCTACTATGTACAATATTTACAAATTTAAGTATTAAAAGTGCATACACTAATTATACTTGATGGATGAGAAAAAGTCTTCTTGCTACAGGTAAACAAGCAAATACAATATAAGAGATATCGCGCCACACTTCTAATACACTTTATATTTCAGACTTACAAGGTAATTAGAGATGCACACATGACAGTAAATAAGTTTTGTGATTGCACAACTGCACACTTCAGTGAATGAATACATGGTTGAATAAATGAGAAAGGTATTAATAGCCATCGAGCCACAATACACTTATCTATGTAGATTTGAGTATAATAGAGGGAAACATTCCACATGTGAAAAATATATCTAAAAACAAAGATGATGTAACTAACCAAACGAAAGCGTGTCTGTGTGTGTGTGTGTGTGTGTGTGTGTGTGTGTGTGTGTGTGTGTGTGTGTGTGTGAGAGAGAGAGAGAGAGAGAGAGAGAGAGAGAGAGAGAGGGATTGGAATGACTCCTTACCCTCTCCCTTAAAACCCAAACCCACATCCTTTCGTCTTTCCCTCTCCTTTCCTCTTTCCTGATGAAGCAACCGTTGGTTGCGAAAGCTCGAATTTTGTGTGTGTGTTTGTGTCTGTTTGTGTGTCTATCAACATGCCAACACTTTCGTTTGGTAAGTTACATCATCTTTGTTTTTAAATATACACTCCTGGAAATTAAAATAAGAACACCGTGAATTCATTGTTCCAGGAAGGGGAAACTTTATTGACACATTCCTGGGGTCAGATACATCACATGATCACACTGACAGAACCACAGGCACATAGACACAGGCAACAGAGCATGCACAATGTCGGCACTAGTACAGTGTATATCCACCTTTCGCAGCAATGCAGGCTGCTATTCTCCCATGGAGACGATCGTAGAGATGCTGGATGTAGTCCTGTGGAACGGCTTGCCATGCCATTTCCACCTGGCGCCTCAGTTGGACCAGCGTTCGTGCTGGACGTGCAGACCGCGTGAGACGACGCTTCATCCAGTCCCAAACATGCTCAATGGAGGACAGATCCAGAGATCTTGCTGGCCAGGGTAGTTGACTTACACCTTCTAGAGCACGTTGGGTGGCACGGGATACATGCGGACGTGCATTGTCCTGTTGGAACAGCAAGTTCCCTTGCCGGTCTAGGAATGGTAGAACGATGGGTTCGATGACGGTTTGGATGTACCGTGCACTATTCAGTGTCCCCTCGACGATCACCAGTGGTGTACGGCCAGTGTAGGAGATCGCTCCCCACACCATGATGCCGGGTGTTGGCCCTGTGTGCCTCGGTCGTATGCAGTCCTGATTGTGGCGCTCACCTGCACGGCGCCAAACACGCATACGACCATCATTGGCACCAAGGCAGAAACGACTCTCATCGCTGAAGACGACACGTCTCCATTCGTCCCTCCATTCACGCCTGTCGCGACACCACTGGAGGCGGGCTGCACGATGTTGGGGCGTGAGCGGAAGACGGCCTAACGGTGTGCGGGACCGTAGCCCAGCTTCATGGAGACGGTTGCGAATGGTCCTCGCCGATACCCCAGGAGCAACAGTGTCCCTAATTTGCTGGGAAGTGGCGGTGCGGTCCCCTACGGCACTGCGTAGGATCCTACGGTCTTGGCGTGCATCCGTGCGTCGCTGCGGTCCGGTCCCAGGTCGACGGGCACGTGCACCTTCCGCCGACCACTGGCGACAACATCGATGTACTGTGGAGACCTCACGCCCCACGTGTTGAGCAATTCGGCGGTACGTCCACCCGGCCTCCCGCATGCCCACTATACGCCCTCGCTCAAAGTCCGTCAACTGCACATACGGTTCACGTCCACGCTGTCGCGGCATGCTACCAGTGTTAAAGACTGCGATGGAGCTCCGTATGCCACGGCAAACTGGCTGACACTGACGGCGGCGGTGCACAAATGCTGCGCAGCTAGTGCCATTCGACAGCCAACACCGCGGTTCATGGTGTGTCCGCTGTGCCGTGCGTGTGATCATTGCTTGTACAGCCCTCTCGCAGTGTCCGGAGCAAGTATGGTGGGTCTGACACACCGGTGTCAATGTGTTCTTTCTTCCATTTCCAGGAGTGTATCTATGTAGACTTAATTTTAAGTTAGTATTAAGTTTTTTTCTTCCAGAGAGCAATGCATTGATGTGTCCTAAAGTAAGGAAAGATAAATGCTTGTATAGTGTCAGGTACCTTATAAACATATGAAAGGACCACACTGCAAGTAAATATAGTTATAAGTTTATGATATGTATAAATGTGATAGTGTGAAAGTATGTGAAGAAGAAAACAGTTGCATTACATCAAATATCATGATGCTGAACTAAGGTTGAGCACAACAAAATAATCAAGGGGTCAAAATCTTACTACTGTGAGTGTTGACTACCCATGAAAGTGTCAAACAACTGATTTCCATTGAAATTTTTATGCACATTTGTTACCTATGTAAACATTGTTTTGCCATCATTGTACGTAACATATCATATTGATGATACAACTCTGTATACCTCAGCAAATGATATGGTTATCCTTTATACAATGAGCATAACAAGTAAATATTGAGCTGCACTTTTAAACACTGAGTAAGTATTTGATACAATTGGTATCATCAGATTTGAATTGTGTTTATAAACAACAAACTATTTTGTTCTTGAGATCACAGTTAAATCTATTAATGAGAGGTAACCATGCACATTCATGCCTTTCCGTGGAATCTCTTCAACCCTGTAGTGTGTAGATCCTTCCTGGAGAATGCTAGAGAGGTGAGGCCATACATAGTTATCTGATTGGCACATTGTACTATTGCAGTGACTATTGTTAATTTCTTTAAGTCTTCTGAATTGAATAAATACTCTCTGACAAGAATTCATTGTAAATTGAAATGAAATGTATATCAATTTATGCAATAAATGAAAACAGAATCTATTATTGTATGAATGTTATATGAAGAATGTTATCCAAAAGAGAGTGAAATGTGTACTCATATAACTGGAATTGCATAATGTAACAAAAATGAAAACAAAATGACAAGCAGTGACACTGTACATACAAAGGGGAGAGAATATGTTACAGACTATAATGTGTATAAGTGATGATAATAGCATGTCAGCCAATCAATAGGATAAGGGTAATTTGTAACTGTATTTGTATTTTATTATGTTATGTGTATAGTATGTAGAAAGGACCCTAGAGAAACTTTATGTAATGTGACTGTATAAAAGAAGCTCAAAAAAAAGCACAAAAACATACAAAACATGGCTGCAAAGTGTTAAGTGGGCATGTGATAAAACAATACATGGGTGTGCATGTGATAAACTAAAAATGGCAATACTTTGTGTAACATGAATTTTCTGTGCTCGACAATGTCGTAAAAGTGGCAAGGAACTTACCTCATTGATGGTTGTCGGATGTATGACTGGTGTCCCAACTGAATAAGTGAGAGCGACGAGGTGAAATAAATTCCTCGGGCCACTGATGTGGAAACCCGTTTTCACCGCATTGAAGATTTCACAAAGGATCACGCTACTGAACATGAGCTTCACAAATCTGTGCAAATGTGTGCAAATGCATCACATGGACACTCTGGTCTTCTACTAAACATATGAGTGTGAACTGGGACGATAACGGATGTTGCACTGTGCGCGCATGCTTCACAAGCTAAACCCTGTGCAGATGCTTACTGACAACAATGGGACTATGCAGTTATGCAAGTGCTTTGTCAGGAGAGAAACACAGATGATGTGTCTTACCGAACGAAAGTGCTGGCAGGTCGATAGACACACAAACAAACACAAACATACACACAAAAGTTGAAGATGTATATACACAAAATTCAAGCTTTCGCAACAAACTGTTGTCTCATCAGGAAAGAGGGAAGGAGAGGGAAAGATGAAAGGATGTGGGTTTTAAGGGAGAGGGTAAGGAGTCATTCCAATCCCGGGAGCGGAAAGACTTACCTTAGGGGGAAAAAAGGACAGGTATACACTCGCACACACACACACATATCCATCCGCACATACCAAGACACAAGCAGACATAAAATAGAGGGAAACATTCCACATGGGAAAAATATATCTAAAAACAAAGATGATGTGACTTACCAAACGAAAGCGCTGGCAGGTCGATAGACACACAAACATACACACAAAATTCAAGCTTTCGCAACCAATGGTTGCTTCATCAGGAAAGAGGGAAAGACGATCCATGTGTTAAAAGAAGCTGACTTGCCCATATAAATTGATAACCACTTAGGGTAACTCCAGTGGCCAAAAATAAAGGCTATGCCCATACCGGCCAGGATTATCAACCCACAATAACAGAAATAAGCTCACACACTTTGCACCTCCATATGACATCAGAGCACAGTGTGTGTGTGGGGGGGGGGGGGGGCAATTGTGTTGAATCCTATTAATTTTTCATTCTTTTGTTTTTATACATATAAGCTATATGTAAACTGAATGGGATATACACAAAGCCAAAGGTAAATTAACGAGTTGTTTTGTAGCAAGGATAATGTTTTGATACATCTACATGAAAAAAAGAAGAAATATGTTCTTCAATTTATTAATTCCTGCATCTTCTCCTGTTTGTTTCTATAAATGGTAGAATGTGGATGAATGCATGGATCCGACATTATTAAACAATGTGTATCTCAACTGTACATTAAATCTGTTATAAAAAGTTAAAGGTAAAATTAATTCACATATGTGAGATGTGCATCCCTGTCTGTCCATCATTTCACCCGCCACCAAGATCCTGCATCAGGAGGTTTGGAGCAGACAAGAGGAATTTGTGCAAGCAACGGAGGAGCAATCCTGCATCAGCATTGTTATAATTAAGACCACACACAATGAAATTAATTTGAAGCAATATATAATGCAAATTATGAATATTGACCTTTAATATGTTGATATTGAAGGTGTGTTGATACTGGTATCAGTTAAAGTCACCCAGGATTGTGTACAGATTCAGAAATTACCTTCCAATTTGTTTCCCATCAATTTTTTCCCAGTTACTCAAGCAGCAATTATTGATTAATTTCCATTATTTCCCCACACTTATATGCTACCATGCATTGTTTACAACTGGGCTAAGCACAAGGCGAAGTGTGGAATTTAGAGTATCATCATCTGTAGACACACAAAAGTTAAATTCTTCCTTGTTACAACCACTCATTTTATCATTTACACATTTAACACATAAGAAAAAACACAAACAAAAATGTTCGTTATCAACTAACAAAATAAATTCTGGAATGTGACTTTCCAGCATCCTAAATCTAATATTATTATACACATATACAACTTAGAGGGTATACAGCCCTTCTTCAATGTATATATAGGTTCTCAAGCCTTTGTGTGGGTAAAGACCTCATTATATCTGATGAAGCAAGTGTCGATCAAGCTTGTGCCCCCACTCTCCTCCCATGTCCCAGAATGGGGGCTTACCATGACCAGTTCAAGTTTTCCGGTGTCACGGTGACATCTGTCTCTGGGTTTGGTGTAACTTCTACTATATGGACTGTTGGTATTTGATTACACCAATTAGTATCCTGTGAGGCTCTTGACTGAAACTCTCTTTGCCTTTGTGCATTATTTGGCATATGTGCATTACTTTGCTAGCCAAATTCTGCTGTCTGTGGATTATTCAGCTGTCTGGTATTGTTTTATGTTTGCCAAGCGATCAGCTGATTATTGCTGGTAACTTGTGTCTGTACTTATTGTTCAGGCTGGTGATATGCTACTTGCCCGTTGTAGTTGTTCTTTTTCAGTTTTTGCCCATTTCTTTTATATCTGCCCTTAAATTTACAGCTTTCTTCAATGCCATTGTGATTACCGTTACTGTTACCATAGGTCTGTGAGGGGTAAGGTTTCCATCTGTGTTGTACTACAAATCCGTTGTTCACTTGTTGGTCTGTAAATCTCTGTGACACTATCTGCATATTAACAGGCTTGGGTTGTACTCGTCTCTCTATGTACATCAAATCTATTGAGTCCAGTACAGATAGAAAGTATTCGGCGTCATGTTCCAGAACGGTAATGAGTTTTTCCCTAATGTGGGCAAGATGATGGCTCTTCAAAATTTTCATCATGTCTGCTTGAGATACTGGGTTGGTCCAGTATCTTGTTTTATTAAAATATTTTCCAAAATACCCCTTAAACTTCCATGTTTGTTATTGAGCTATGGAGTTGGGTTGAATATTTCTCATCTGAGCCTCTCTTGTATGGGCTGAAAACAATACTTAGCCAGAAACACTCTCTCAAACTGTTCATAGTAGTTGCAACATTCCACCATGTCTGTAGCCCTTAGCAGAAAGTCACCTTGTGCGTATCCAACAACAAATCTAATTTTCTGGGCTTCTGTCCAGATATGAGGTAAAACATTTTGAAATGTTCTGGTAAAGACCATGGGGTTTGTTCTTTTCCCTTCAGAGGTAAATACCAGAAATTGTCAATGCCTAAGTAATCACTCATCTGCAAGTAATGTTGACAAACACGCCGCACTGTCCATGAGTGGTGCGTTTGTGTTCACTTGTGGTGTACCGCATGGTCTGCTCGACAGGTACAGCTGCCGGCAAGTGTTGCTGCATTCTGAAGCCTTCACTATTTTCCTTTGATGGGCTAGGCATATTATGTGGGTAACCAGTGAAAGTATTGTCCGCCCCCAGTAGCTGAATGGTCAGCGTGATGGATTGTCAATCCTCTGGGCCTGTGTTTGATTCCCGGATGGCTCAGGGAATTTTCTCCGCCCAGGTACTGGGTGTTGTGCTGTCATCATCATCATCATCATCATCATCATCGACTGCAGGTCACCGAAGTGGCATCAAATTGAAAGACTGGTACCTGGTGAACGGTCTTCCTGATGGGGGGCTCTAGCCATACAAATAAATAAATAAAATAAAGTGAAAGTATCTAACTTCTCTAAAAGCATGGGTTTGTTTTCTGTCAAATGTTGTTTTGGAATGTCAGTAGTTTTAGCAATACTGCCTCAAAACCTTTCCTCTGCTTTCCTTAAACCTAAATCTATTTTAGTTAGAAACTGACTTTCTTTCTCTTTTAGAGCTTCTTCTACTGTATCTACATAAATTTTGCACTCTGATTCTACCTTCTCAGCATGGGTGCTGCTCCTATCCAGCATCCCAGCTTCAGCTTTTCAGTTATTTCCTTTACATCTGCACATACCTTATCTCCCTGTTTTTTTAGCAAATTTTGGCTCTAAACCTAACTGATCCACTCTTAGAGAGTTAACTTTTGTACTTCTGTAGGTGAGTTTTTGCACACGTCTTGCAGCTCACTGACTTTGCCTGTCACAATTTTTACTGACATATCCACTTCGGATTGCAACTTCTGAATTTGAGAATATGCTTCACTTAGGTTTTTTAACTCAGCTGCAAGTTGTTCCTGTTTATCGTGTATGAATGATACTCTTTCTGTTAATGTATTTATATTGCAGGATACATCAGTAATTATTTCTTGTTTTAGTTGTTTACTTAGCTCTGTCAACTTCCCAGATAGTTCGTCCAATAGTTCAGTGCATATAGTTTTGCTCACCTCACTGAACTGTTGAATAGTACTATTCTTGAAATCATTAAATGCCTCATTTTGGAGTGTAAACTGTTCCCATTTATTTTCCTGATGTTTTTGAACTGCTGTGTCATACCCTTAAGTTGTTGTGCTACACTTGCCTGAAATTCCTGTTGTTTTGTAAAATGGGTGCTGCTCCTATCCAGCATCCCAGCTTCAGCTTTTCAGTTATTTCCTTTACATCTGCACATACCTTATCTCCCTGTTTTTTTAGCAAATTTTGGCTCTAAACCTAACTGATCCACTCTTAGAGAGTTAACTTTTGTACTTCTGTAGGTGAGTTTTTGCACACGTCTTGCAGCTCACTGACTTTGCCTGTCACAATTTTTACTGACATATCCACTTCGGATTGCAACTTCTGAATTTGAGAATATGCTTCACTTAGGTTTTTTAACTCAGCTGCAAGTTGTTCCTGTTTATCGTGTATGAATGATACTCTTTCTGTTAATGTATTTATATTGCAGGATACATCAGTAATTATTTCTTGTTTTAGTTGTTTACTTAGCTCTGTCAACTTCCCAGATAGTTCGTCCAATAGTTCAGTGCATATAGTTTTGCTCACCTCACTGAACTGTTGAATAGTACTATTCTTGAAATCATTAAATGCCTCATTTTGGAGTGTAAACTGTTCCCATTTATTTTCCTGATGTTTTTGAACTGCTGTGTCATACCCTTAAGTTGTTGTGCTACACTTGCCTGAAATTCCTGTTGTTTTGTAAAATGTTGTGTTACATTTTCCTGAAATTCCTGTTGTTTTGCAAACTGTTGTTTATTAGTTGCATGAGTTGTGTCAAATTGTGTGTGTCTCTAGTATTTACATTGTTTTTACGAACTGTTTCCTGTTCTTGCATTCACGGGGGACTGAGAAATTGTTTCATCGAGTGTCATAAAAATGACATCATGATTAGTTATATTTCCTGTGCCATCGTTTTTTGATAGTGGGCCACCAACCTCATTTTTTTGGTTGCCATTGGCCAGTTCATGGGTTGCCGCTTTACGTTCAACTGTTGCCAAACTCGGATTTCCTACATCTTGGCATACTACATTTTCTAATGAATTTTCATCAATGGCCATTTCCTTTGACTCCATTGTGAATAGTTTTTAACAAAATTATGAATAATTTTTTCTCAAAAATGAAATTTTGTGTGTATTAGTACTGTTCAATTAAAGTAGGTTTATTTGTGTATTCACTTATGAATCTGTATTATCTGACACAGTCTTATAGAATTTCAATGACTCATCTTGAACTTCAATGATGACTTTGTACAAATTTTCATCTTTTCCACAGAAATGCACTTTCCATAAAGGATATTAATTGGAAGGAAAAGAGATTACCTAATGCCAGAGAGACAGCGCCAAATGCAGCCATATAAGCATACAGCATGGCAGCTTCCTACCTTTACCACTGAAATCAGCATTCCCGGCATGTCTCATTTGCAAACAGAATTTAATTTTAATTTGCTCCTTCAATGTTTTTATGATTCCCAATCTCGCAGACATGTAAAAAATATAATGAAAGTTTCATTTGTTTCTTATAACAATAAAATGAATTATTTATCTCAATTTTTTTATCTCAACAATTGAAAGGTCTGTTCATATTTCACTCAGCACTGTCCTTTAAACAGTCCCATTGAATAGTGATGTATTTGTGTGTGTGTGGGGGGGGTAACGGAAACTGATTAACAACTGCTGCTTGAATTGAATAACTGGAAAAAAACTGATTGGAAAGAAAAGTTGAAAGAAATTGGAAAGTAATTTCTGAATCTGTACACGATCCTGGGTGACTTTAACTGATAACAATATCAACACACCTTCAATATCAACATATTCAAGGTCAACATTCATAATTTGCATTACGTACTGCTTCACATTAATTCCATTGTGCATAGTCTTGATCATTACAATGCTGATGCTGGATCGCTCCTCCGCTCCTCAATGAAATTCCTCTTGACTGCTTCGAACTTCCTGGTGCAGGATCTCGGTGGCGGGCGAAATGCTGAACAGACAGGGGCACACATCTCACATATGCAAATTAATTTTACCTTTCTAATAACTTTTTATAACACTTTTAATGTACGGCTGAGGTGCACACTTTTTAACAATGCTGGTACATGGATCCAAGCACACATCTGCATGCTACCACTTATAGAAACAAACAGGAATTAATAAATTGAAGAGCTTATTTCTTCCTTTTTTATGCAGATGTATCAAAACATTACCCTTGTCACAAAACAACTCATTAATTTACCTTTGGCACTGTGTATATCTCATTCAGTTTACATATGTCTCATATGTATAAAAAGAAAAGAACAAAAAATAATATGATTCAACACAGCAGGAATATCTGAGGAGAGGCCACACTAAAGTGCAGTTCCTGAAGAGGGGCAGCAATCTTTTCCGTAATTGTAGGGACAACAGTCTGAATGATTGATTGATCTGGCAGCAGAGGATAACATGGCGTTGTTGTGTTGATACTGCAAATGTCGTGATTGTTTGTCTGAGAGCATGCAGCTCTACTGTATGGGTTAATAATGATGTCATCCTCTTATGTAAAATATTCCTGAAGTAGAATAGCCACCATTTGGATCTCCAGGCAGGAATAACTCAGATGTATGTCGTCATCATGAAAAGCAAGATTGGCATTCTTCAGGTTGGAACATAAAATACTGGGTCCCGTAATCAGATAAGTAAGTTAGAGGAATTAAAAAGAGAAGTTGATAGGTTGAATTTATAGTGGAGATTAATTAAGTGTGGTGCCAGGAAGAACAGAACTTCTGATCAGGTCAGTACAGGGTTATCAACACAAATTCAGATAGGAGTAATGCGGGAGTGGGCTTAAAAATGAATAAGAAAACAGAAATGAGGATAATCAAATATTAACAGGATAGTGAATACATCATCATAGCCAAGACACACACAATACCACCACCGACCACAGCAGTACAAGTTTATGTGTTAACTAGCTCCAAAGATGATGAAGAGATTGAAAGGATATATGATGAGATAAAGGAAATCATTCAGATTTAATTCTGATGGGTGATTGGAATTCAGTAGTAAAAAAAGAAAGAAAAAGAAAAATAATAGAAAACATGGCCTGGGAGGAAAGGATAAACAATTTTGCACAGTGCACAATTTTGCACAGTGTACAATTTTCATTGCTAACATTTGTTTTAAGAATCACAAAAGAAGGTTGTATAGATCAAAGAGACCTTGGGATACTGGGCACTTTCAGGTTGATTAAGATTTCAAAACCAGCTTTTAAAGTGTAATAAATTTCCTAGGACATATAAATGTCCAGCCTATAATCTATTCATTATGAACTGCAGATTAAAAATTAAGAAATTACAAAAAGGTACTGGGACCTGAATAAATTGAAGGAGCCAAAAGTTGTTGAGAGTTTCAGAGGGAGCATTATGCAATATTGGACTGAAAACAGTGAAAGGAATCCAACAGAAAGCTAACAGTTAGCACTGAGAGACAAAATACGCAAGGCAACACAGGGTCACACTGATAAAAAGACAAAGCTTATCAGAAATCCCTGGATAACTCTGGAGATACTGAATTTAAATGACAAAAGAAGAAAAATATAAAAATAGTATATACAGCAGGCAAAAAGGAATACAAATATCTAAACAACGAAATCGACAGAAAGTACAAAATGGCTAAGCAGGAATTGCTAGAAGACAAGGTTTCAGAAGTATGCATAACAAATGGAAAGATAGGTGGCATACATATAAAAATTAAAGAGACCTTTGGTGAAAAGAAGCAAAGAAGGGAAAGGTGCAAGGAATATATAGAGGGCTATATGAGGGGAACAAACCTGAGGACAATATTACAGAAAGAAAAGAGAAAGTAGGTGAAGATGAGAAGGGAGATAGATGCTCAAGAATATTTGACACAGCACCAAAAGATCTAAGTGGAAACGAGGCCCCAGAAGTAGATGCCATTCTCTCAGAATTATTGAGATCCATACAAAAGCCAGCCATGACAAAATTATTCCACCAAGTGTGCAAAGGAATATGACACAGGTGAAATACCCTTAGACTTCAAAAAGAATGTAATAATTCCCATACCAAAGAAGGCAGTTGCTAACAGGACCATTGGTTTAATAAGTCATGGTTGCAAAACACCGACAAATTATTTAAAGAAGAATGAAATAACCAATAGAGGCCAGCCTTGGGGAAGATCAGTTTGTGTTCCGCAGAAATGTTGGAACACAAAAGGAATAGTGAACCTATGACTTTTCTCAGAAGGTAGGTTAAGGACAGGCAAACTTACATTTGTATCTACATCTACATATATACTCTGCAAGCCATTGTACAGTGTGTGCCCGAGGGTACCCTGTACCACTATTAGTCATTTTCTTTCCTGTTCCACAAGCAAGTACAGTGAGAGAAAAATGATTATCTATGTGCTTCCATATGAACCTCAACTTCTCTTATCTTTGTGGTCCCTACATGCAATGTACTATGGCGACAGTAGAACAGCATTTGTAGAATTGGGGAAAGCTTTTAACAATGTTCCCAGAAATACAGTCTTTAAATTTCTGAAGGTAGCAGCAGTAAAATACAGGGAGCAAAAAGTTATTTACATCTTCTACAGAAACCACACAGCTATTATTAGAGTCAAAGCACATGAAAGGGAAGCAGTGGTTGAGAGTGGAGTGAAACAGGAATGTAGCTTATCCCTGATGTTATTCAGTCTATACATTGGACAAGCAGTAAAGGAAACGAAGGATAAATTTGGAAAGAGACTTAAAGTTCTGGCAGGAGAAGTAAAAACTTTGCAGTTTGCCAGTGACATTGTAATTGTGGCAGAGACAGCAAAGGACCTGGAAGAGCTGTTGAACAGAATGGAAAGCGTCTTGAAAGGAGGATATAAGATGAACTTTAACAAAACCTAAACAAGGCTAATAGAATGTAGTTGAAGTAAATCAGACGATGCTGAGGGAATTAGATTAGGAACTGAGACACTAAAAGTAATAGATGACTTTTGCTATTTGGGAAGCAAAATAACTGATGTAGCTGAGGTAGGGAAGACAATAAATGCAGACTTACAATAGCAAGAAAATTATTTCTGAAAATGAAGAATTCGTTAATATTTAATATCAATTTAAGTGTTAGGAAGTATTTTTTGAAAGTATTTGTCTGGAGTATAGATTTGTACGGTAGTGAAATGTGGATGATAGGAAATTCAGACAAGAAGAGAATAGAAGGTTTTGAAATGTAGTGCCACATAAGAATCTAAAGGTTAGACGATGTGACAAAGCAAGCTAGGATATTTTTACTTCCCCTCTTGTTTTGCCATCTGCCTCCTTAAAATCATTTTCTCGGATTTAACTGATTACCATTAACATACATGAGTATAATCTGCATTTTCATAAAAAATAAAGGCTGGCCCTCAGTTTTAAAGAACATAACACCAGATTTAATTTTGTGCTTAGTTTTATGTATGTAATCGATTTTCTAATTTATTTTGACTAGTACTAGTTAGGATCTTTCATTATAGGGTGAAATCAGTAATTGTTTCATAACTTAAATTCTGTTGTTTACCTACAAACAAATATAAATTATGTACTAATTATAAACATTCTTAAAGTATCTATTTGGATCTAGCTGGAAACTTATTAGCAAAACCAGTCCTTAATTAATTCAAAAGTAATTAAGTTTTGTTTGATTATTGTTTGAGTACTTATATTTGTTAATTTAATGATGTAAACAAATAATTTGGCCTAACTCTTGTAGTAGAAGAAACTGTTAAAAATAACCAATTTTTTATGTATACAGTTAATTTAATGAGTTAAGTTTTAATTGTAATTCATGTAAATTTAACTTCAAACAATGTGTAGTTTCAGCACCTGCTATTCTGAAGATATATAAGGGCCCGATGTTTGGTCACGAGACAGTCAGTCCACGGCCGAGTTTTAGACGAGGATCCTGTGTTGGTTAGAACAACAACAGTGCATCAATTGTGTGTTAAAGCAATGACAGTGGATGTTCAATTTATATGAAAGACTGTGAACTGTGTGGTTAGGCTTTTACTGCACATAGATGTTCAACAGTAAACTATTGTAGCAGTATGTGAATGTTTGCCTGCAATCTATTAATGAGGCTTATCGAAAGTTAAGCAATAGTGTACAGGCCATATAACTGTGTATTACTGGAGGGTTGTGAACAGTGAAAGTAAAGTACTGTGAAATGCAAATGTGCACCTGTTGGCTACATTATTTAAAGTGACAGTATTGTTCTTCCAACCCTATTTTTTCAGCAAATATGTCGACACAGAGGACAAACAAATGATGAAATAAAGCAGGAAAGTGTTGTCACAATGGGAGCATCGAAAAACAAATGTGGAGGATTTGAATCAAATTGTAGAAAAAAGAGATTTAGGGCACAACTTGATTAAAAAAAGACATACATGGACTGGACATATACAAAGCATCAAGGAATTAACAATTCTGTATTGGAAGGATGTATGTGTTTGGGGGAAGAGGGAGGGGGCGGTGGGGGGGGGGGAGAGCAAACATTTTGGGGAAGGACCAAGGCTTGAGTACAGCAAGCAGGTACAAATGGATGTATGCTGTGGTAGCTATGCGGAAAAGACTAGGCTTGCAAGGGATAGACTAGTATGGAGAGCTGTGTTAAACCAGTCTTCAGACTGAAGACTACATTAAAAACTACATGAATGAGTATTTTTCAAGCATTGCAGAGAAATTACAACAAAAATTTCCTAAAATGAATAGAACACCTGTAAGTAATTATGCAGTAAGTACAGTGATATAACCAACCACAGAACACAAAGACAGTAAGATTGTGCAAAAGCTAAAACATAAAAAGTCAGTGAGCTTAGATGAAGTATCAGTCCGTGTGCTGAAGCAATGCATACAGATGTGATTCTTGAATCTTTTCTGGTGCAAAGAGTACACCATGAGGTTTCAGGATTGCAGCCAGATGAGACTGACACCTTGCCACAATATTTTAGGTGGCAACTGATCAGCCATCTCCAGGTGAGTGTTTTGCACTGTAAAAAGTGTAGAACACTTACCTGAAGATAGCTCAATGGTTGTAAGCTGAAATATCACAGGAAGAAGTCAACATCACCAGACTGCAATGCCAAAATTTCATGGTATAATGCACACAGAGCACAGAAGTTCTGTTAACAAACCTTAAAAAAGGTACTGCAGAAGACATAGAAAACTACCACCCCATTTCCCTGTTGTCATCATTCTCAAAGTCTGCAGCTTATAGTCTAATGGTTGGTGTCACTGCCTCTAGATCATGAAGTCCTGGGTTCAATTTATGGACTGCTCAGAGATTTTCTTCACGTGGGAACTGAATATTTGTATTGTTGTAATTATTTCATCTCATCTTCATCAGTGCACAAATTCTCAAAGTAGTGTGTAATTGAAAGATGTGTGCCACGCGGCCAAACAACAACAGACAGGGTCTCCCAGCTGTTAATGCTGTATGACCATTTCTTTTTATTTATCATTCTCAAAAAAAAAAAAAAAAAAAAAAAATTATCAAAAGCAGATAATGAGCAATGATTTTCTTTTAAAAAATAATAAAAAATAAATTTAAAAAAGTAACTTGTGTTATTTGAAATTGCAGGAACCACAACATGAGCTGAAATTTTGTGCATTAGAAACATCAAATATTCTCAGAATGAAATTTTCACTATGCAGCGGAGTGTGCACTGATATGATACTTCCTTGCAGATTAAAACTATCTGATGGTCTAAGACTCAAACTAGGATCTTTGCCTTTTGCAGGCAAGTACTCTACCAAGCTACCCAAGCGCCACTCATGACCCATCCTCACAGCTTTACTTCCGCCAGTACCTCATCTCTTACCTCCCAGCCATCACAGAAGCTCTCCTGCGAAACTTGCAGGACAAGCACTCCTGAAAGAAAGGACATTGCAGAGACATTACTTAGCCCCAGTGTGTGGGATGTTTCCAGAATTAATTCTCACTGTCGGTAGAGCACTTCCCCATGAAAGACAAAGGTCCTGAGTTTGAGTCTCAGTCTGGCACACAGTTTTAAACTGCCAGGAAGTTTCATTAAGTATGCTAGTTAAACCTGATTAGTAATAGGGTAAAGTCAGGTAAGAGTATGTGTCTGGTAAGGACCCTGTGCAGCTTGTTGTCTGTTAACAGGATCAATACGACGACCAACCTATCTGATCTCCTATATGTGGATAGCTAACTAATTGCCTCAACTACCCGAAAACTAACACCAAAAATTCGGTTGCCCCTATGTTGCAACCTGGAGAAGGAGCTGAAAATAGGGCAATTACCTGTGGCTGTGGAGCAGTGTAGAGAGTATGTGGACCCATCAGCAGCTGCTAAAATGCCTGAACAAGGAGGACAATAAGCAACTACTGACAGGTTTTTGTTAGTTGGGAATTAGCCAGACTTCACACAAAATATGGAAGTAAAGTCCTTAGATGTAGTGTTGCAAAAAGACCATCTGAAGCACTGTGCTAAATTGCTACTAGGACCTACCCCTACTCCCATCATATAGTGATGCTTCTTCCATATTCTTCACTACAAAGAACCCTGACAAGATGAACAATGGACTGCAACTGACTCTGCCTCCTAATGACTCTAACTGACTCTGGGTCACTGCAGCACCCAGTATAAATACTCTCCATTGACGAGTACTTCCTGCATGCCCTCCTACAGCCTACACCCTTGTTTTTCTTTGGTAAGATTCCACTGAATGTTCAGATCAGATGTAAGTGAACGCATGACCTCATGATTTCCACTCTTACTCATCTCAGTGTATGTGCTGGTAGCTGTTGCCATCCAAAGGGCATGAGACTTATGTTTGTCTGTACCTATTTCCTTGTAGGCCATCCAACCCAACAGTGCCAGCAAATACACAGTGTTGTCTTGGTGCCCATTGCTGGCTTAAGGACTTCATGACACCTGGCGTCCCAGGGGTAAATTTTTTTGAGTTTCGCCCTTCAAAGAATACCCCAAAAATGTCTTCTTTTGCTAATTTTACTATTCAAGTAGAGTACCTCCTCAATCATTTATTTCCTTCTTATATACATGATAATCATTTTACAATTTTTCATAAGCATTTTCTCTTAGTGTGAAATCTTCATCATAGCTTCATATAAACTCTCATAGTTCTTGAACACAAGGTTCACTTCTCTATAAAAATATTCAACAATTTCTTTTTACAGTCAAACAATGGAAACTCCAGGTAGGAATATCAGCACTTTAGGAAAAGACAGATTGCTACTTACTATGAAGAAGACAGATTAAGTTGCAGACAGACGCAATGAAAAGACATTTAAATAAAGCTTTTGACCATAGACTTCATCAGTAAAAGAGAGACATATATCATTCATACACACAAGCATTTAAAGCCTACCCTATCTCAGTATTCAGTGCAAGGTACAGAATGTCCTGATAAACTGCACGTCGAACATTTCACTGGTACTAGACATGGAGTGACCCCATTCCCCTTATACAATTTTGTATCTGTTGGGTATGGGCTGTTTTTAATTTCCATTCAGGATTTGCTTCTACTGTGTGTACTACTCATGCACTCTTGCAGCCCATCAGCACATGGCTTAACATTCCACAATTACAGCATTTCATGGATGTATTGCAAAACTGTGTACTGCTAGTTTGTTTAGGGGGAGGCTGAATGTTACTTTTTGAATTGGTTTGTTGATTGGTGGTTGATTTGGGGGAGGGGACCAAACAGTGAGGTCATTGTCCCATTTTTGAAATGGTTTTTCTTTATGGGACATAATAGCATTTTCTTCCATGATTGCAATATCTATTGGCTCAGATGAGGTGATATCCTCTCCCCTCACCCTAATAATAGTCTTTATGTGCTCATCATACAGTCCCTGTATGATGCAGTTCAACCCAGCTTCCCAATTAATGCATTGCTTCCCTGTAAATTTGAAGTGTCTAATACTCTTCAAGTAGCTCCCCTGAATTGGTACTGTAACTGGTCAACCCACAAACCCCATTGTACTGTAATTTCTGATGTTCATTGCTGACTAGCAAACATGTGGCAAGCATAATAATCAATTGTTTGTGTACTTTGATAATTATCAATGAGTTTTGCATGGACTTCTGACCAGGAAGTGGTTCTATCTCTAAATAATATGTTTTCCTTTTTGGTGTCTATGAATTGTGCCTTTACAAATTTTTATAAAAAATCATACAAAGTGTGATCAATAACCTCAGATATACTATCACAGTTATCTAGGAACTCACTGCAATGATTTCGTCTCCCCCCAAATTTTTGGGGTAACAATTTTAAAGCATCATCTAAACTTACTTACTGAATGGTAGGCTCTTCAAGGTTATCCTGTGACATTTTGGCAGTTGCTCACTCACTCTTACTGTTGACCAGCTGCATTTTCTGTTGCTCCATGCTGCTTGGTGTTGCTGTAAGGTGCTCCTGGGGATGGCATTGAGGCTGCTAGGCTGCAGTCCTCTGGTCATACAGACACATTGCAAAGACCTACGCTGCTACTCATAAGGTCTGCACTGCTATTTGTGAAGATCTGTGCTGCTACTCATGAATGCTGCTTCTTCAGTTATAAGTCTCAAAGCTGTTAGTCTCTACCTGACTTCAGGCTGCGTTTTGACAAAAATTTCCTTGCTCTGTGTATTCTATCAACTCACAAGCTACAACAAACCATAACTACAGGTTGTTGTCTATTAACAGGGTCAGCTCTATGACCAACCTCTGATCTCCTATGATGTGGGTAGCTAACTAATTGCCTCAACTACCCCACACCTGGCACCAAAAATTTGGTTGCCTATACATCGCATCCTGGAGAGGCAGCTGAAAACAAGACAACTAACTATGACTGTGCAGCATCGTGGAGAGCTCATGGATCGATCAGCAGCTGCTAAAAAGTCTGAAGAAGGAGGACAATAAGCAGCTACTGATAGGATTTTATGGAACAAGCCAAGTTACAGGCAAGGGGTGGAAGTAAAGTCCTTAGAGAGGCATAGTATTACAAAAAGACCATCTGAGGGACTCTACTGAACTGCTACTAGCATCTACTCCTACTCCATCACACAGTAATGTCTCTTAAACATTTTTGCTACTGAAAAATGTTGACAAGATGACTGACAAACTGCAGCTGACTCTGGCTACAAATGACTGTGACTGATTCTAGGTTGCTTCAATGCCCAATATAAATATTCTCCAGTGATATGTGCTTCCTGCATCCCCTCCAGGAGCCCATACCCTTGTTTTCCTTTGAGAATATTCTACTGCATGTTCAGATCGCATGCAAGTAGTTCTGTGATGTGATTTCTGCTCTTGTTTGTTCCTGCATACATGCCAAAGCTATCCAGAGTGCAATATGCAGATGTCACAAGACTCATGTATGTCCATATCTGCTTCCTTGAAGGCCACCAGCCCAGCAGTGCCAACAAACCTTGTTGCCTGCTGCTTGCTTGAGGGCTTGGCAGTTCCCTCATAAAATTACTTTTAAGCATTTTTTCTCACTCTGTTTCCCTATGCATGACAGTTTCATGGCTCTCCATGAAGAAAAATCCTCAGTGCTCTGGAGTCGAGTTTCATTCAGATATTCACACTCTTGGCGACTCTAGTGAGGGGGTGTCCCGTCTTGTTGAAAAATGAAGTTGTCTTCATGCAGCCTCGGAAACAACCAGTTTTGTAACATAGCGAGACACTGCTGACCGTTAACTGTGTTTCCATCAAAGAAGACTGGGCCATAAACAGATGATCGGGATATCGTACAAAACACATTGACTTTGGGCGAATCTTGTACATGTTCAGTGGCTGCATGTGGGTTCTGTAGGCCCCAAATTCGAACATTGTGTTTGTTTACCTGACCACTAACATGGAAATTTGGTTCATCACTGAACATGACATGTTGTGCGAAAATGTTATCATTGTCAATAGCATCAATAATCTCGTTACAAAATGCCATATGTTTGCATTTATCATCATGACACAGAGCTTGTAACAGCTGTAACTTGTAAGGCTTCATAACCAACCGACATCTCAAAACACACCAAATTGTTGTTGCAGGCAGTTGTAACTCCCGATTGGCATGATGAGTTGATTTTGAAGGACTTTGTTGGAAAGTAGTTTGAATTCATGCAACATTTTCTTCAGGAACACAAGGGTGGCCAGGACTCTTTCCTTTATATACAAATCCTGTAGCTAGAAACTGTTGATACCATCTGCAAATATTCTGAAAGGTCTTTGCACTGTAATCACAGAATTGCACTTTGCAGACTCGAGAATACAAAATTATTTCAGTTGCGGAGTAGCCATTTTAAACATATGATGGTTACCAAGCAAAACAGAAGACAACTGACATCTAGCAGCTATTAATATGAACTAGACTATGTATCCGTTTCTCCAATAGCCAAACCGAGGCACAGCAATCGATAGTTTGGACAAAATAATACTTTGTAATACATATATTCTTTCTGAAACACTCGGTATTTATTTCTCAACATAGCATTGTTGGTGATGAACACAGTTCTCCCAATGAGAGACCAGTTTGTTGATACTAGCACTATAAACTGTTTGACTCTGTTGATGGAGCCACAACCTCACCTCTGCTACCGTTGCCTCTTCACTATTAAGGTGAAGTCCTCAAAGGTGTTCTTTAATTTCTAGAAACAGATGGATATCAGATGAGGCAAAGGCAAGACTGTGTGGAAGGTGATCGATGACAAGGTGTCTAATTGTTGCAGATGTTGCAGCACTCCTGTGTGGTCTGGTATTGTCATGCTGAAGGAGTTGGTGCTCCATGTGTGGAAGTTTTGTGCAGTTAGAAATTTGATTACAGCTTGCTGTTTCTTACACACTGACAATAATGTTACACACCACCATATTACAAGCTACAATTTGGAACCCTCCAGCAGCAGAGGGCTGCAACTTGTGTCAGCAAAACGAAAAGTCAACTGAGTAATATACATGACATGTAATACCTCAACAGGTGTTGAGAACAGAATAAAAAATTTGAAGGCATTACTTTTTAGCATATCCACATATATTAAATGTGAACAAATTTTTCTTTTCCAAAAACAGTTTTCCTGCTACTGAAAACCTGCATTTTATCTACTCTTTGCTTCAGCTATTGTCCATTTTTTAATCTATAAACGCCATAAATTTGAGTTTATCTTTCTTCAACCTATCTTCTACGATAAGTTACAGCCTCACAAGTTCCTACACATCTATGGAGCACAAACTGATCTTCCCCAGGTCATCTCCTATCAATTATTCCATAT
Organism: Schistocerca piceifrons; assembly: GCF_021461385.2. Lineage (NCBI taxonomy): Eukaryota > Metazoa > Arthropoda > Insecta > Orthoptera > Acrididae > Schistocerca > Schistocerca piceifrons. Next base: position 212,567,839 of record NC_060138.1, read on the forward strand.
AAGTCTCACTCTCCTCATCCTTCTCCTGGTTAATGGTTCATTAGGCTGCTTTCCTCACATTTTCTTTTTTGTACAGGGTTATTACAAATGATTGAAGCGATTTCACAGCTCTACAATAACTTTATTATTTGAGATATTTTCACAATGCTTTGCACACACATACAAAAACTCAAAAAGTTTTTTACGCATTCACAAATGTTCGATATGTGCCCCTTTAGTGATTCGGCAGACATCAAGCCGATAATCAAGTTCCTCCCACACTCGGCGCAGCATGTCCCCATCAATGAGTTCGAAAGCATCGTTGATGCGAGCTCGCAGTTCTGGCACGTTTCTTGGTAGAGGAGGTTTAAACACTGAATCTTTCACATAACCCCACAGAAAGAAATTGCATGGGGTTAAGTCGGGAGAGCGTGGAGGCTATGACATGAATTGCTCATCATGATCTCCACCACGACCGATCCATCGGTTTTCCAATCTCCTGTTTAAGAAATGCCGAACATCATGATGGAAATGCGGTGGAGCACCATCCTGTGGTACGTTTAGCTCCCTGCTTGCTTTATTCGTCGCCTTCCGTGGGCTACGCGTGAAACTTGCCCGCACGCGTTCAACCGTTTCTTCGCTCACTGCAGGCCGACCCGTTGATTTCCCCTTACAGAGGCATCCAGAAGCTTTAAACTGCGCATACCATCGCCGAATGGAGTTAGCAGTTGGTGGATCTTTGTTGAACTTCGTCCTGAAGTGTCGTTGCACTGTTATGACTGACTGATGTGAGTGCATTTCAAGCACGACATACGCTTTCTCGGCTCCCGTCACCATTTTGTCTGACTGCGCTCTCGAGCGCTCTGGCGGCAGAAACCTGAAGTGCGGCTTTAGCCGAACAAAACTTTATGAGTTTTTCTACGTATCTGTAGTGTGTCGTGACCATATGTCAATGAATGGAGCTACAGTGAATTTATGAAATCGCTTCAATCATTTGTAATAGCCCTGTACATCATGATTTCACATGTGTTCTGTACACCTTATTTATAACATTTCAAATGATTTCAGCTTTTCCCTTGATTTCTGATGGTTCACACAATACTATGCTCCAGATGACCACTTTCAGGAATTTCTGCCTGAAGTCCACATAAATATTTGATACCAGTAAGGCTCCATTAGAGGATATAAAATGTAGGCTGGCAATGGCAAGGAAAGCGTTTCTGAAGAAGAGAAATTTGTTAACATCCAGTATTGATTTAAGTGTCAGGAAGTCATTTCTGAAAGTATTCGTATGGAGTGTAGCCATGTATGGAAGTGAAACATGGACGATAAATAGTTTGGACTAGAAGAGAATAGAAGCTTTCGAAATGTGGTGCTACAGAAGAATGCAGAAGATTAGATGGGTAGATCACATAACTAATGAGGAAGTATTGAATAGGATTGGGGAGAAGAGAAGTTTGTGGCACAACTTGACCAGAAGAAGGGATCGGTTGGTAGGACATGTTCTGAGGCATCAAGGGATCACCAATTTAGTATTGGAGGGCAGCGTGGAGGGTAAAAATCGTAGAGGGAGACCAAGAGATGAATACACTAAGCAGATTCAGAAGGATGTAGGTTGCAGTAGGTACTGGGAGATGAAAAAGCTTGCACAGGATAGAGTAGCATGGAGAGCTGCATCAAACCAGTCTCAGGACTGAAGACCACAACAACAAAGGCTCCATTTTAAAATTTTTATAACATAACGATATTGTTTGGAGAGTCAATAAATCTTCCTGTTCCTGTGTTGTTTCTTTTATGAGTTCAGGCATACTCGTTTCCTCTTATTATTTTTAGATTTGATCCATTATGGACCTTACATTTTTGTTTTTGTTTCTCCTTATTTTGTTCTTTGATTAGCTTTAGTGACATGGTCAGTACAGTTATGTAGATAAGGTCTCATACAAAACAAGCTGAAATAGTCCCTCATGCAGATGACACTAATATTGTAAACACTCCAAGCATACTAACAGAAACAGAAGAAATGGTAAACAGTGTCCTTAAAAGTATCATTGACTTGTCTTCTGTGAATGATCCCATGCTCAATTTTAAAAAGATGCAACATATCTAGTTATGCACATCTATGGGTACCACACTAATGGTAAGTGTAACACAAGGTGAGGAAATAATAAGAAGGCAGAAAATTCAAAATTCTTAGATGTCCATATAGGTGAGAATTTAAAATGGAAAAAGCACATTTTGAAACTCCTAAAAGAACTTAGTTCAGCCACATTTGCAATTAGAATCGTTGCAAATCTTGGCGAGAGGCAAATCAGTAAGTTGACATGTTTGGTTTATTTTCGTTTAATAATGCCATATGGACTAATGTTCTGAGGTAACCCATCTTTATAAAAGAACTGCTCAAAAAAGATGCTGTAAGAAAAATACATGGTGCTCACCTCAGATCATCTTGTAAACATCTCTTTAGGAAGTTAGGTATGTTGGCTACTGCTTTACACTATATTTATTTCCTTATGAAGTTTGTTGTAAATAATTCATTGCAGTTCAAGAGGAACAATGATGTACATAATTACAAAATGGTACCAGAAGAAAAATCAACAGTCGTTATGCCACAACAAGTTTGTATTTAGCACAAAACAAGATGCACAACGCTGCAACCAAAACATCTGATCACTTACCAAGTGATATGTAATGTCTGACAGACAGCAAACTAAAATTTGAAAGCAAATTGAAAAAGTTTTGATGAACTATTGAAAACTGTGGTACAATTTTTTCTGCACCATGTGCAAAAGATAGCCTGTGCCCTGTAGTTACAGATCTTGCACTACTAGTTATAGTGACACCTTAGTTGCACAAGAAATGTCAGTTTCACTTACTGTCCTTTATCTACATCATCTAGAAACCTGCATATTTGGTTTTGATCTGCTAAGAATTTTACTCTTTTTCTGAGCTATTATTTTACTTTCTTAATTGTCTCTTCAACATGAAAGTTAAAAGCAGTGATCTTAACCTGCACCCAGCCTCTGTTCTTTCTTCACAAAAACTGTCTTTGTTCTACTTCAGTTACTCCCATTTACTTTTTGGAGCTGTTTTAAGAGGATAGTTAGTCTTTCCTATTTGGTCTCAAACATCTCAGGATTTTTTCTAGTCCCACAAACATTAGCAAGGTATACTGATTAATCTTTACTCTTTTTTTCTATTATTATTTACAAAGTTGGAATTGCTTCTCTCATACATTTTTCTTTTGTGAAACAAAACTACTTTTCAGACAGTATCTACTTCGTTTATCTATTTGGTCTTCTGTGTTTTATTCTATTCAGCAACCATATATAGCCTGCTCTAAGCTGCTTTTATATCAATATTAGCTTTCCTAGTGTGTCTGAAGCACCAGCATTTATCCCCTTTGCATTTATGCCCTTTTATATCTGTATCTTTCATCGGGTTATTGCTTTTGACCAGGAGGGTGATCTGCCTGTATAGCATAATGTGCAGCATGCCAGCCTGTGAGACAGAGATGTGAACCAGATTTGGATTCAATCCATACAGCTGATTAATGACTGTGGACTGGTAAATCTGCCAACCCAACTACAACTTTTAGGCCCTTTCCCACTCTCATTGAAGTAAATGCTGGGCTGATTCCAAAATTCCTTTTCGTTGAATACAATACACAAACAGCCAAAATATGATGTCACACAGGACAAAGTTTCAACAATTAAAAGGATAGGTTGAAATATCAACAATATTATGAAAATGATAGATTGCCGCTCACTATAAAAATAATACATTGAGCTGCAGACAGGCACAATGAGAAGGCTATTACACATTTAGCTTCTGGCAGAAGCCTTCTACAGAAAAGAAACACATACACAAAACTTCTTGGCTGATTAAAACTGTGTGCCAGACCAAACTCGAACTCGGGATCTTTATCTTTTGCAGGCAAGTGCTCTACCTATTCTCATTCTAGAAACACATACACATTCACGTAAGTAAGTACACCTCATGCACAATGACTACTATCTCTGACAACTCTGGCTAGAATACATCTGTCACATTGAACAAAAGCAACAATCTGGAGTGGGAAGGGGTAGGAGGATACAAGTGAGAATAGAGAAGAGCACTGTTTGTTGTAGTGTGCAGGGACTAGATGGTGGCACAGTAAGCCTGTTAGGCACAGTGTTGCGAGGCTTTGGGCATAATAGGAGAGGGGGAAGGGGGAATGTGGAGGAGAAAAGGAGATGAGAAGGAAAAGGGCAAAAGACCAGTGTGTGCATTAGAAGAAAGTGGCACACAATGAGAGTGAGACGACATGAATAGGAAGGAGGTGATAGGACAGAGAGGGTGGAAACTGTTGATTGGAGGGTGTGGAGCAGTAGATTACCACCAATTGAGGCCAGGATAATTTTGAGAGCAGAGAATGTGTTGTAAGGATAACTCCCATCTGTGCAGTGCAGAAAAGCTGGTGGTGGAGGGGAGGATCCAGATGGTCCAGGTTATGAAGCAGCCATTGAAACCAAGCAAGTTGTGTTCAGCTGTATATTGTGCCACAGAACACTCCCCTTTGCTCTTGGCCACAGTTTGTCAATGGGCACTCATCATGGTGGACAGCTGGTTGGTAGTCATAACAATATAAAAAACTGTGCAGTGTTTGCAGCAAAGCTGATATTTGATATGACAGCTTTCACAGGTGGCCCAGCCTCTGATGGGGTAGGATAATCCTGTGACAGGACTGGAATAGGAAATACTGGGTAGGTGGATTGGGCAGCTCTTGCACCTAGATCTTCCACAGGAATATAATAGCTGTCGCAAAATTGGGATTAGAGTGACATATGAATGGATTAGGGTGTTATGGAGATTGAATGGGCGATGGAACACAACTTTATGTTGGTAACTACCTACCAGGATGAATGGCCATCACCAAATTATGGCCAAGAGCAAAGGAGACCAGCCTTTTACGCAACATTCCAACATACAGCTGAACATAGCATGATTGATTTCAATAGTTGGTTCACAAGAGGGGCCATCTGGAACCTCTACTTTATCACCAACTTTTCTGAGCTGCACAGATGGGAGTATCCTTGCAACACATTTTCACTCCCAAAATTATCCTGGCCTCAACTTATGGTAACCTACTGTACCCACACCCTGACCCAACAGTTTCTGCCCCCTCTGTCCTATTATCTCCTTGCTATTCATGTCCCCTCACCCTCATTGTGTGCTGCTCTCTCCCAACCCATCCTTTAGTTTTTTTCCCTTCTCTGCTCCTCTCCCTTTTCACTCCCTGTTCCCCTTCCCCCCCTTCCCCACAACCACCCCATGCTGCAAGTTGCAGCCTTGTCATGCACCCATCTTGTCCTTGCATGCTCTGCCAAACAGCGTTCTTCTCTACACCCACCATTATCCCGCTATCCCTCTTCCTTCCCCATTCCATTCCAGATTGTTGCTTTCATTCAACATGACACGACAGTTGCATTCCACCTAGAGCTGTTTGAAATAGTGGTCAAGTGTGCATGAGGTGTACTTGCTTGTGTGAATCTGTTTGTATTTTGGTTTCTGAAGAAGGCTTTGCTGGAAGCTCCTCAATATGTAACAGTCTTTTTGTTTCTGTCTGCAACTCATTTTCTCATCTTTATGGTGAGTAACAGTCTGTCCTTTTCATAATATTGTTGTCAGAACAAAGTTGACAAAGTTCACAGTCGGCTGATGCATACAACTTCCATCCTTTATGTTACCTTAGTGACTGTGATGTCAGGAAAGGCATCCAGCCATATACTTGAATAATAATATAAAGTTCTCCAATTCATGAAAAACTGGACCCTGTACTGGATGGGATGACTGCTAGAGAAAAGAACAAGAAGACTGTGTTTGACAGGAAGAAGCAGGTTGGCAGCTTTCTACATTTCCTAGAATGCTTGCTTGAACATTTTGTTTCATATTATTCCTAGTCCCCTTTTTCATAGTTTTACTGCTAGTCACCTAGCACTTCACCAATTTCTGTATGAGAAAAAATATCAGAACACCATGTATACACACCTCCTCAAAATTTTGGAATATCATAGAATTTACTATAATGACTGCTTATGGTACACCCATTGAGGTTTGCACAATACCTTACTAACAAAATAAACATAATTCCTTCTGAAAACAGAAATGATCTTGGTTAGTTACAAAAATCATTACAAAACAAAGCAGGCTCTCTCCTAAGTGTACACTCGGAAGACGAAAATAGCAAAAATTATCTGATGCTGATGATGATTATCAGTATTTAGTAGTATGTCCTCCCCCACACATGGATGAGTTCTTTCATTCTGGAAGGCATGCTCTGGATTATACCAACAAGTTTATCTTGAGGTATGAGGTCCCACTCCTCATAGGCAGCTCCAGTGAGCTCCTGATGATCATCAAGCAGATTCAAACAGGTCCCATACATGCTCAATTGAATTCATTTGTAGGGACAGTGCTGGCCAATGCATTTGATTGATGTTGCATCTCTGAAGATACTGAGACACTGCTAGAGTACAGTGTGGTCTTGCGTTGTCATCAGCTGGGATGAAGTTGTCACTGACTTCATGTCTACAGGGCCTTTCAATCATTTGTAGGACCTCTTGTAGGTATCGAGGATCAGGCAAACTGCCAGAGATGGGAATTAGAGGTGACTGCCATCCCATCATTATTGCCACCCACAACATTACTCTTACACAACAAATGGATGGACTTCCTGAATATATCAGTACTCCTTGAGTTGTCTAGCACTTTAAACCCTTGCACATATGGTGTCACATCACAACCCAATCCTGTTCTTGTCTGTAAACATGACATTACCCCTTTCTGCAACAATCCAATGTTGATGTGCAAGAGCCCAGGTCCTTCGATTGCGTCGGTTCCATTGGTCCACTGCATAATTTCTCATTGGTCTTACAGAATGAAGACCACCCTGATGAGATCTTCTATGCTCTGTTTGAGATACAGATTCTTGTTGCCCAGGAGAAGTCATTTCCAGTGCTTCTGGCAGTTGACATTGGGTGCCTGTGAGCCGACAATTGGAGGACAGGATCCTGCATTTGTATTGTCATATCATCTCTCTGTAGTTCCTCCACACCTTAGATACACAACTTTGGGTGACATGTAACCAATCGGCAACATCTTTCTGTGTATGACCTGGTGAAAGTAAAGCTACTACCCTGACTCTATCAAAGTGTCATATGCCTCTACATGGCATGTTACTTTAGTGCTGAACAAAAACTGAATGAAACTGTTGTTGATACAGGACTGCTCCTGGTGTACTGCTGTGGCAGCAGTATGTTTACATTACTGAGAAATAGCCATAAAGCATTCCAGTAGTAAACACCATGCAGAGTATGGGCTCTGACTGGATAATACATGAAGTGTCTAGGTCAATGAGACCTCTAGTATTGTAGACTACATTTTACAGTAGTATTCCAAACTTTTGTTGACCAGTGTAGTTAAAACATCTAAAATTCTGACATATTTAAAATCATGAAATATTTATGAATGTTTAATGCAACTGAATAAATAAAAAAAATCTATTCACCAAGTGGTAGCAGGAGAATGTACTCACATACAAAAAGGTTTAACTTATGCAAGCATAAGCAGTAGCTCCTTCTTCTGGCAGAAGACTTGAAGGGGAAGGGAAAGGACTGAAGATGTTTAGGAAAAGGGGTAAAGTTCAAAAAATTGCCCAGAATCCCAGTTCAGAGGAGACTTAACATCAGTAAGCAGCAACTCAAAAGTGGAATATTTCTATAGACTTTCAAATTACAAATTATGTAATAAAAAAATATAAAGAAAAAATTTTACTTCCACTAACCAAAATCATCAACCAAATTCTACATGAGGGAATCTTCCCAGATTGCCTACTGTGAAATCCAGCCCTAACAAAAATGACAACTATCATCCCATCTCAATCACACCAATCACATGGAAAAATTACAGAATATTGTACACACAAACAGATGAACCAGCACTTCAGGCAAACTAATATACTTAATTCTTCGCAATATAGTTTCAGACCTCATGTTTCCATTGTCAAAGTAGTTGAGATGATTGTCACAAAAATATATGATTCTCTTGAAAGTAAGGAAACAATCTGTTCTACTCTTCTGGATTTGAGTAAAAAGGTTCTGTCTCCCATAGTATACTTATCAAAATACTCCAGTACTACAGAGTTGGAGAGAATGCTCTTTACCTTACTGAGTCATACTGAAATAACAGAGAGCAGATGATAACTATAAAATCTAAATATTGGACTCATTAACTATTATAAAAAGGCATTCTACAGAGCTCAGTAATCTGCCCATTCCTGTTCATTGTGTGTATAAACAATTTACCCTCATTCTTCAAACAATGCAAAATCCGGGATGGAATAATAACAACTGTTTAAAAAGGGTAGATTGCTACTCATCATATAGAGAAGATATTGAGTCACAGGCAGCCACAACATAAAGACTGCTACATGTGTGAGCTTTTGGCCAACAGATCTTCTTCTAAAGTAGAAAACATTCCCACATTCATGCAAGCACAACTCACATATGCATGACCATTGGCCTCTACTCCCAGAGAAAGTGGTCATGTGTGCATGTGAATTGTGCTTGCATGAATGTGTGAGAGAGCTTTGCTTGCATGAATATGTGTGCGTGTGTATTCTACTTTAGAAAGAAGCCTTTTAGCTGAAAGCTCATATGTAAGCAGTTGTTGTTGTGCCTGTCTATGACTTAATATCTCCTCTATATGATGAGTAGCAGTCTATGATTTTCATAATATTACCCTTATTATTTCCATGTGTATGCAGATGATACAACACTAATAACAAAAGTTGATGACCTAGGGCAGCAGCACCATAATGTAAATACAGCAATATATATATCGGAGCACTAATTGGTTCCAGGCATATTATTTATAAATTAACAATAATAAAACTGAAGACACTGTTTTCAATGGAAGTGTCTCCAATGAAGATCGCAAAATAATTAAACTGTTTCTATGTATATTGGGAACTCAGCTGTGTGAGCCACACAAAAAAATTGTGCTCCAAACTGTCTCGAGTGATTTATCTATTGTACTGATTGGGGAATAATGTAAGCAAACCGCTATTAGTGTATGCATATTTTGCTTCCCATCTTACCTATGGAACTCTTCTATAACTGTGCCAGCTCAAAAATTGTATTCAAGTGGCAAAAAAAGATCACTTCAAAGGGTGCAGTATTATAACAATCCTTATCCTCTCTATATGTAGTTGACTTCTCAATATTAAAGAGAATTAGGATGTCTGTACACAAGTGCAATACAAGAACTGGACAATCAGTTGATATGTACTACAGTAGGCTAACTAAGGTTCACAAAAGCACGAACATCTAGGCCTCAGATTTATCAATAGACTTCCACAAGCTGCCCATTCTATTCCTTACAATACTAAAATTGTTTTAGCTGTATGTTTTTTTTTTTCATAGAAAAAGAGTATGAGGAATCAGGCATAAATGACTTAGCGCTGTGACTACTTATTGTCATACTAAGTTGAAACAAATTGTTGGTTTAAAGGTTGCAGTACATATTATTTTCACATTATATATAAAACAAAGTGTCACTGATGTAAATACCATGAATTTTTATGAACTTTATGTCTCTTGGGATTACGTAAAAATATTTACCAAGAACATATAAAATGTTCTCTACCCTAATAACACCTTTTTTTTCACTTGATACTGGTTGCACATGGTTGTGACACCAGAAAGGGCATATGTCATGACAGACGTGTGGAAAAATGGAAATGAGCATTTGGCGCCATTGGCAGGGAGGCCCTTGCGGGACAGGTCCGACCGCCTTGGTCTTATTACATTGGACGCTTCACTGGGCGCCCTGCGTGCTGGATGGGGATGAAATGATGATGGGGGACAGCATAACACCGAGTTCCTAAGCGAAGAAAATCCCTGACCCAGCCGGGAATCGAACTTTTTTTATTATCGTTGTGTTTGGTCATTGCGGACGTCACATGACACCCGTTCAAGTTCGTTGTTGATCCTTTAACTCAGTTTTTTTATTATTATTACAGAGGCCAAGCAGCTCTCTGACCGAACATGCTGAGTTACCGTGCTGGCACACCTCAGCTATCGGGGTGCACATGACAGCCATGTGAAAGATATATAATGAGGAACCATTCATCAAGCGACGTCACTCAGCGAGCAGGGAAAAGCCGGTCAACATTTTTGACGTAATGGAATGTAAAAACGTTCCACAGTGCATTTCAAATGGCGATAATCACATACGCCGTCAACGGCATGGAACGGTAGATATGGAACAGGACGACACTGTCCAGATTTCTCAGGGTGAAAGCTTTGACATGACGTTGGAAACGGTTGTGGGATGTTGACGTTGCAGGGAAACGGTGGGGGGGGGGGGGGGGGAGAGAGAATATTGTCGTCGTCTGCTAACATCGGAAGCTAATTATTTTCTCAACGCTGACTTATGCTATAGTTGGGGGTTTTGTGCTTTTGCCTCTTCCTTCATAGGCTATAATTTATTATATTCCCTTGTTTTCGTGAGAAATGACTAATGTTCTATGACCACTAGGGTGTTTTTTTCCGTTGAGTGTTTTTCCATAATATATGCCATATGCCTGAAAGCGAAAAGTGATGTACGTGTTGCAATAACTCAAAGAAGGTGTGTATAAATAATAACTTGAACTGACGAAGCAATTTTCATTAGAAACCTTTTGTTGTGTGAAAAAGTCAGCTCTATTAAGGAGAAAAATACAGTTTTTGTGATTTTATTTGCTATGTACGAAAACAAAACGAAAATAAACGGAATTGTTAAGGCAAACAGACTCTATGTATTTCTTTAGAAATATTGTTTGATGTGTTTGTATTTATATATTTTCTCTAGCAAATAAATGTTGATGTTTTGAAATATTTTCACTTCTCAGCAATTTACTATACAAAATGGATCAAGAATATCCATTACGAAGTTTGCTTTGGCTGTTAATTAACTTTATAATTGTTGGTTCCTTAATACTAATAAACATTAGACTTCGACTTTTTGTATTATGGACGGCATCTCACAAGCTCATTTTAACCGTTCGGTACTGGGTTAATAAAACTGACGTTCAGTTTACTGTGAACCCTCCATGGTTTGACGATGAAGTCGCCTGACGTTCCGTTCCGTTCCGTTCCGTTGACGTCGACTTTGAATCGGCCTTTAATGAAGAAAGAAATATATGGGCTCGTTTGCTTGAGTATCCATCGGCTGGGTTTTTAGTATTTTTGTGATATCTTCCTAAAGTCTAACTGGTCACTGCTATTCTCGTTGCCCCTTTTTGTACAGTCCCTCGCTTGAATCTACTTTTAGCGAGATAAGTGTCCCGTGCTCTCGAGCAGCATCCGCTATAGAATTTTATGAGTAGTACACTCTTTTGAGGCAGGCTTTATTTTCCTAAGATCAGTGAAATAATCGAAAACTGCAATTTACATGCAGCTGAACAAGGCTGGTTATTTCACTTCATATCTACTCACATTGTTTTATCCCACTGTTGCACGACGTAATTGAATCATGGTTTCCTCAGTACATGGCAATGAAAATTCATAACAAGCTAAAAGGAAAGAATGTTCTGAGTATGAACCTAAAGACACTGAAAACAAAGCTATATGATATACTTGTCAAACGCTGCTACTACACTGTAGAGGAGTTCATGAAGGATGAACTGGACATTTGAGCAGGATAAATTTACATATAGTCTTGCGTGTAAATGTAGCTGTCCTTCACAAAAGGGAGGAAAGAAAAATAAAAGTTTATATTAATGTTAAAATTCTTTGTACCAATTAGGCCTAAGTTGTGTTATCCATTTTTTTTACGAGTCTCCTGTACACTAATCATATGATTAGAAATTGTATGTTATGAGACGAATATAAAACACTATTCACTTTTTTTCAATCATGAAGTCACTCTCAGAGTCTAATCGAGGATTTTGGTAGGAGTCTGAGCTCGTAGATATTTTGTATCATCTAGGCGTCTCCAAATCCTCAAGAGTAAACGAAGTGGTTTCATTATCCATTTTAGTACCAATTATAATGGCGTAAAATTTTCGAGACTGTTTAGTCTGACAGGTATGTTGTAAAAAATCTCTTTCTTTCTCGAGATTAAGAATAAACAGATGTAGTCTCCTCTCCCCGACAGGATTCGTCCCTGAGTCATAGGCCAATAAATTCTTATATTCTGGAACGAGAAAGCGTTACATTTATAAAAGGAAAAGGCGGGCTAATAAAAGACGATTATTACGACAGACGACAACATCTCCATGCATGAACTAATTTAGTATAAAAGGAAAAGAAAAACATGTATGAACCAGAACTAAAGACTTACGAATTGTGTGTGTTTATTTTTCATTTCATGTGTGTGATTTATGTAAAACGATGTATTCTTAGTGAAATAATGAATGGTACTTTATATTTTTGAACCTCTCATATTTTAAGGATGTTTTCCAGTACCAACCTAGTCATTATCTATTTCAAGTAAGCAGTGTTTTAATCCTGTCAGCATTGTTACGGTTCGCATTAGCTTTTGGAGATGAAAATTACTGCACGTATATTACTTACGAATCTCCATATGGGTAACGACTCCGCGAGCGCACATTGTAAAACCGAACTCCAAATTGTATGGGATATTATTTAATAACCACTGAATAACATACTATGGATAGCAGATTTCATAGAAGACCTTTTTATTTGGGTGATTTTATCTGAAAACGCTGTGGATGATCTTAATATGTTTATTTTGAACGGCCAAGATTGTGATTAAACATAAGCGTCATGTAATATCGAATAGTTTCTTTTTGATACGGAGTCGACGACAACGAAAGAAACAAAAGACGCAAAGTTCAAGGACACGTTCTTGAAACCTAGATATAGGTAACCTCAGAATTTACATGTTTTCCATCATGTCTGAATATCTCAATTTTGTATGAACAACGCGCAAATTACCACTCCCGCCTCCGAGGAAGGATATGACGTTGGAATTAGAACAGTATGGCTGACAGTAAAGGACGTAAACATTCAAATACAAAGGAGAGATCGCATGAAGGTAAGTGCAGTTGTGTCCTTTTGTACTGTCACTGTAAGGAAGCTATTTGTGTGAAATGAGCATCGGTAAAAACTTTAAACTTGACTGTTGCCAATGACATATACATATTAGCAATATTGTATGTTATGTTATTTTGCACAATACCCACGAAGCGATTGATTCCTTAGGCAAGTATGTCGACTGGTAACTGGTGCATATTTTATGGTAGTAGGTATGCTGTGCACGTATTTTTGGGACAAATGCGAGTTGACAAAATTTACGTGATCAGGTTTATGTGTTGTCTAGTAGACGTAGGTTATGTTTCATGTTTTCTAAACTGATATGCTAATACTGAACAATTTTTCGCCACAGTTGGTGGTGTTTATAACCTAAGAATATCTGTCACCATACGGGAAAAGTTTTGTGAACGTATGTTGCTTTGTGTACAGAAATGTTTGGGTTAGAGACTGTTTGCTTTTATAGTGTTTTGGATCAAAACCGCGCTCCGTTTAGCATATTCCTGTCACGTTTGTGGACACGCTGTGGATACACACTTGTTCAGGCATTTAGTGTTTATAACGGCAACGACAGTGCGAGACGTTAATAGAATCTGAATATAGCACTGTGTGTAATGAATTAGTGTGCTTAAATTTCCGCTGGGAGCTGCTGGTTAGTTGCTCTCATGCACCATTATATTGATGTAAACATTATGAAACTCAAGCTGAGCTAATTTATACGTATGGGATGTATCACATATTTTAAACTTGCGTCGTGTTTTTTGAAATGTGTAGGTGAATACAGGATACAGTCAGACATGTCTAGCCATTATATATTTATATTTATATATATATATATATATATATAATTTTTTTTCCATTGGCTTTGTCACAAATGAACAAACTATGTTCAAGAGGTTGCCGCTCTCTGAGAACTGTTATGCTGTTGTCATTTAGGATATTTCCTAGCTCAGTGACAGGCAGCTAATTGTAATAATAGACAAATGAAATGCAGTTAAAACACTCGCTACTTTTACAATATATCATCTGTGATCTATTTCATGGTTGTAGTTGCAATATTTTGAGATGATTGTTGAAATTTAAATGATACAAAACTACATGATTCTAGTATTGTTGAAGTACTTTTTGAAGTGTCATTCATTGACAGTAATCTGTTATGTGCTTGTCAATAAAACAAGAGAGAAATATTTGTTACTTACGTCTTGATCATTTTTAATACTCATGTTGTATTGAACTGAAAAAGTTTAAAGAAGAGTTGTGTGAATCGATACGTTTGATGACGTGTATGTTTCAAGGAGATGGTTCACCAAGTAAAGATCTTTTTTTTATCTGTTGTGACGACTTAGAAACATCAGTACTACTTTCTTGTAACTCTGATTGAACAGCAATCCTATCTCTGGTGTGGTGGAACTTTTGTGCCATGTCTACATCTGTACTCTGCAAACAACGTGAGATTTCTTTTGCCAGTTATTAGGCTTTCTTCCTGTTCCATTCATATATGGAGCACAGGAAGAATGATTGTTTGAATGCTTCTGAGCGAACAGTAATTTTGTAATCTTATTCTCACAATCCCTGTGCGAGTGATACATTGAGGGTTGTATTACATCCCTAGATTCATCATTTAAAACAGGTTCTTGAAACTTTGTTAATAGACGTTCTCAGGATAGTTTACATCTGTCTTCAGCAGTCTGCCAGTTCAGTATCTCTGTGACACTCTGCCATGGATTAAACAAACCTGTGGTCATTCATGCTGACTTGTGTGTATACGTTAAATATCCCCTGGTAATCTTATCTGGTACGGGTCCCACACATTTGAGCATTATTATTCTAGGCTGGATCACACAAGTGATGTGCAAGCAATCTCTTTTGTAGACTGACTGCACTTCTCCATTATTCTGCCAATAAACCAAAGTCAGCCACCTGCTTTAATCCATGTCATAGTGATTTGGATAATCTTTCAGTGCGCATAATAATGCAAAATGTAAACTTACAATTTTTTTATATATATATATTTTTATTTTTTTTTAAAAATTGCATACCAGTCACCTGCTGGCATCACATTCTAGTGACATGTGAATGAATAAATCTGTGTGAGCACCACAAATACTGATACTGTGAAGGATGTTGAATAACAAAAATACCACAAAGTGTGTGTGTGTGTGTGTGTGTGTGTGTGTGTGTGTGTTTGTGTTTTTGTGTTTTTGTTTTACATTAAGGTTTTCAAGGGATATAAAACTGTTTCTATTTTCTACAGTGGGATTCTCTTCTCTCAGCAAAATTGATGAATTAGAAAACATGAAAAGTAATTATTGTGTGCAAAATATGGTAGTGGGGCTACATTCCTAAATACGTTAGGAAGTGTATATTTTTGGGATGGAAAACTTCATTGTTGGCAGTATGGTATAATTACTATTTCTCCTATGAAATACCTGCAACAGTTAGAATTTTTGTGCCACATAACTACAATCTTTTCATATTGCTGAAGCACCTGAATGCTTTTCCATGTTTTGTCTTGTAGCTACCCCAGTTATCACCACTTCATCCAGATTCCTTGCTTTTTTAACACTTTGGAGCCCCATGCGTGTAGTATAGTGTAGTCTTCAGTTTTGCTTAAATTACAGACACAATATTGTAGTCAGGACTACCGTACCAGTTATGTTTAGAATGTGGCAGTCCTCGCTAAGACTGTTTGGTAATATTACTAGAAGGGAATTCTTTTCAACATTGAAGATAATGTAATATAATGGGCATGGCACTCAAAGTATTAACTGAGGTAGAATTTACGTAGTGGTATCTGTGAGTGCAGCATAGGCTTTCATTTTGTCTAGCTACTACTTATTTTTAGTGTTTTCTCATCAACAGCCCTGTACATAATGTTGGCTCTCCATCTCATAGAGGGCCATTACCATGTCTGTTGTGGGGATAATAATGTATTTTCCTATTGTTTTCCACATAGGTCTTCATAGGTATTGGACTGTAGTTCATTTGTGAATTTTGCCAAATTATTTTTGTCTTTGGATTCACCATACCATTAAACTGGTGTGTGCATAAGAAGGCAGCTATGTTATGCATGCGGTGCAGAGACAGAGTGACGGTGAATGTCTTGTGGCGTTTTGTGTCATAAGCTTCAACCATTACTTGTCCGCGAACTGGCAATGCTGGGGTGAGCGCTACACCAGACCACTGCTTCTCTTCTCCCTAGTAAAATGTGTATGCTGAGAAAACTAAGCTTATCTATGTATTACTTGTCATGTGTGCTTCACACCACCCATATTGAACAATGTAGTGGCTAAGTAACCTCACCATGCCTTAACTAAAATGAAAATAAAGTACACCAGAGACAGATACTACCGCCAGATGTGGCAGAATGACACTGCTATCGTTTGTGATTGCCCATTGTACAATCACCGCTGTTTACCACTATTAACACAGTAGAGTTTTTGGGAGGCTGGGCTATAGGTGGTTAGACTTATAGGAGCACCATCAAGAACAAGTTCTCTCTGTTCAAATGTTTCACGTTAGGGGGCCAGGGCAAGTTCATCTGCATGAATAAAATGTGTTGTAAGGAAGTGGCTGGTCACTTGTATACATATGAAACAGCAACAGAGCCAGCACAATTCAATTGCTTGAGGCAGCCCATTTTTTTCTAAATCCTCCAGTTGAATTTTTGCCCTTGAAAATCAAGAAGAAACCTACCATTCTGCAATAGTGTTGATATCTACATGCTAAGTTTTGGATCCTTATTGGGAACAAATGCCTTTTGTAAGATAATGGAATGGTTACAGTATCAAATGCAGTACTAAGGTCAATGAAGCTTACGCCTGTGATGCATCTGTGTTCAAAAAAATGTTAAGTAAGTTGAGCTAGGTGGAGGATCTGTGTAACAGAACTCATGCCTATTTTGAAGACAGTTCATTGTGGGTTGAACTATTGGTCAACAGCCTGAGTGATTCAGTCAGTTGAGTAGTATATTTTCGAATAACTTCTACTGTGTTCTGAGATTTAAAAAGGCCATTACACTATAGCTATTTCTGTCATGGTTTTGGAATATTGGGCCTCATTCAAAAGCTGTATCAACCATTCCTTTGTGGCCATGCGGAAGTTCATTGTTCTGCTGTGACAGCACTGAAACCAGCGGCTTTCCCTGCTTTACATTGGATTATTGCATTTCCAGTTCAGTGACATTAAAATATTGCTGGTGTTTCTTCGTAGGGTGGACTTGTATTGTGGGTAACAGGCTACAAATAAAAAAAGTGAATTAATGGAAAATAAGCACACTTATAAAGTGTTCTTGCATTTGTACAAAGTAGGATTAAGGACTAAGTAAGTATTACACCATTGAAACCTAATGTTTTCGTTTCGGAAATTAGATGGTAAACTAATGAGAGACTGCTGATTTGTTGTTGGAGAAGTAGTACTGCATTTCAGTGTGTTGATGTTTCCAACTAAAGTTAAATGAAAGACAGTGACACTTCAGTCTGAGTATATTCTTGTGGTTTTTATTCTTCTAAAGGATGTCAATGATCATGACATTTTGCTTAGTGATGTGATAAAAAAAAAGCTTATACTATGAGACTTTCTTTCTTCTTTTTTTCCAGTAAGTTGCCTTTCTTGGTATCATTGCCCAAACCAAGAACAAAAGAAATTCAGAAAGGACGTACGTAGCTCAAGTCGTAAGGTGCAACTACTCTCCTGATGGCCAAAAATTTTGAGCTCATTCAAGACGTTACACAGCATTCCTCAGCATTTTACCCATTCTCAGTTGATGCATATGTATGTGTGCCCATCATTTTATCACCTCACAAAGCTTGTATGTATGTTGTTTAAATGAAGAAACATAAGTTTAATTTTTAAGGGAAAAATGAAAAAACAAATCCTCTTTATTTGTACTATGTCCATCTTTTTATACCACAGAGGTAGATAAATATAGAAGAAACATGAAAAACAATCATTTTCACAGCATCGAACAGATCAAAAGACTGTTAAGCTGCCAGACGTACTGGAACTAACGTACGTAGCTTTTTCACACGTCACTGCCGAACGCTGGCAGGGTATAGAACGACTCGTCATGAAATAAGAGAGAATGCTGCACCTGGTTGGCTTCATGGATTCTGTTGTTGATAGGCTCGTTATCAACGTAGCAGCAGGTGACACTTTCAGAACTGAAATGCATTTCTCAGATTCGGACAAGGAAGGAGCTAAGAGATTGTGTCGTTAGTGGTTTCAGTATTTAACTATTCCATGAAATCCTTCAGTACTCTCTTGTGGTGCACACAGCTTACGCAGAAAAAAATTACTCCATGATTAAGTCAGGAATTTTCGTCATTCTTGTTTTAATTACAGTAGTAGGCCCATGTTAAAGAATTACTCTATGATTAAGTCAGGAATTTTCATCATTCTTGTTTTTAATTACAGTAGTAGGCCCATGTTAGCTAAAAACGATATGTATTGGTGTTTTTGTCTAGTCGTCTAAGGACCATATTGTGGGAGATTGCTGTGTATTATTTCATTCTGCTTGAAAATTAAGACATTCGAAGCTGCATTGCTCCTCTGCTCGTATCTTTTTACGTGTGAACTGCAGCTGGCCATATCAGTGCAGGCTAGCTGTAACAGCTGACAGGCCAGTGCTGTCAGTTAAATGCGCCGGTAAAGCTGTTGTCCCGTATTATCGCTAAGTCGACGTGGGCGTAACGCACAGCACAAAACGTACTTATTATCGTAGTCGAGACGGCTTGGCTCCAATCCCACTTGATACGGAAATCCAATGAGGTTCCAGCAAACGCGGGATACATAGTGCAATATTTACATCAGGTTTATTTTTATGGTGAAAGTTTTATAGAAGTGTATCTGCTGCGCTGGAGATTCTTTAGTTCTCTAGAGGACATCAAATTAGTTGCTCTAGGGCTTTTTTTTCCCTCCCACAGAACTTAGGGGAACAGTAGTCGCCGAAATTTTCACTTCCTGTAATTGTCTGCCAGAATATTATTCCGCAACAATAGTGAAAATCGTATCAGTCGCTGACTAACTGGTTTTAACGTGGCACGGCCGCCAGAATATTATTCCGCAACAATAGTGAAAATCGTATCAGTCGCTGACTAACTGGTTTTAACGTGGCACGGCCCTTACCAACGTTGCTCAGTTATCCCGCCGATGACTAGCATAAAATTGCGGAAAACTATAAGAAAATTTTGACTAGCAGTATTTTATTAGTTCATATAGATATGAAAAGTAGTCAGATCATGAAAATGTGCAGCCGAGACGGCTAAATAAACGATTTAAATCAGTCTTTATAAGAATACCGACGAATTATATTTAATAAGTAGTTTCAAAAAGGTATACGAGGGATATTCATAAATAATGCATAGGTTGATATTACTGTGGATTGTTGATGCAACAACGAAAATTACGTCAGATATAGCTGGGAGCTTGAGGAAGAAGCACGTGTACTCTTCACATAAAATTGGCGACAATTAGAAATAGAGGCTGCAAGGGTATCTGGTACTGTGATAGTGGAAGACAAGATGTCGTACATCAAGATCGGAACTTAACGCGACAGAAATGCACAATGCATTTGTGGTGATTTTGCAGTGGACCGTGGTACAGTTTCACGTTGAGTTATCCATTTCGTGGTGGTCGTCGTATGAATATAGACGATAATCCAAAAAGATGAAGTGTGAATCTTTAGGCAGTTTGACTTGAAGTACTCTCTGAAGCCACAGGAATTTCCCCAACATCAGAATTCTGTATTGAGAGAAATGATTTGAAGAAGAGAAATTTCTACGATAGGAGTCCCACACTGCTGGAGAAGCAGATACCCCTGGACTCTGCAACCTTGTTCAAACAACAATTCGACCGTGAAGGTCAAGGATTCTTGGTGTCGAATTGTCGATGCTGATGAAACTTAACTTAGAGAGGCTTTGAATCGGAGTTGAAATCGCAGTCCTATGTGTAAAGAGCTTCAGATTCTCCATGTCCAAAATAATTTCGACGCTTTTGTTCAAAGTTCAAGCAAATGATGAATTTTTTTGCTTATGATCACTAAGGAAGCATCGTTACAGAGTACCGCGTGGAACAAGTGTCACAGCTGTGTATTATCTTAACTTCATGCATAAACCTGCTCAGAAAAATGCACAAAACCCGACCCCAGTTGCTTGAGGCTGGGCCATTCGTTCTCCACGACAATGCTCGCCCGCATTTCAGCAATGTTGTGGGCCAAAAACTGCGTGAATACGGATGAGAAGTGTTGCCGCGTTCTCCCTACATCCCGGACATGAGTCCACCAGTCTTCGACTTGGTCACGAATTTGGAAAAACCTATGCGTGAGCGTCGTTATCTTTCTCTGGAAGAGCTTTCTACCGCCGTTACCCTAGCCATTCGACAGACGAGCAGAAGTGGTGTCCTGATTGGAATAATAGAGCTTCCGAGAAGTTGGGACTCAGTCATAGAGAAGCAGGGAACTATATTGAAGGACTATAACGAGGTATTGAAAAAAAAATAAACGTACAAGAAATAAGAATAATGTGCGTTATTTATTAAATGCCCCTCGTACGTGTATGCCAGTACACTTGCGCACGATCTCATTACCGTGCAATGAGTTGTATAACGTCTGTGATTACATTGTTATCGTTGTCGTTAGGAGTATAACGTGTTGTAGTGTCCTTAACAATACTCGGGCGAAGCGTTGCAGAGATGTGGAGAAGCCCAACCCATCAACGACAGGAGCCTGCAGACTCTAGGGAGAGCCGGATACGCAGAATAAAATGAAACCTTGGCAAAGTTTTCGTGAGCCTAAAATATCGCGTGGTGCGCTGCGGCGACGGCCTCTGCGGCGCGCTGTCTGTAGTGTGCAGCGTGGGCTCCAGCACAGCGCAAGTGCTGGCTAGCGTTGCGAACCTGCTTGCAAGTTAAGCAATGACGGGTGACAGGCGTAGTAACGAATCCCCGACACCGGGGCGCAGCGGGCCTCGCCGACCGGCCAGACGGCAGAGTTCGGGTCGGCAAGTGACCCCTGCCCAGCAGGTACCTGCTCAGCAAGCTCCTGTGGCTACCCAGCAGGTACCTGCTCAGCAAGCTCCTGTGGCTACCCAGCAGGTACCTGCTCAGCAAGCTCCTGTGGCTACCCAGCAGGTACCTTCTCAGCAAGCTCCTGTGGCTACCCAGCAAGTACCTGCTCAGCAAACTCCTGTGGCTACCCAGCAAGTACCTGCTCAGCAAGCTCCTGTGGCTACCCAGCAAGTACCTGCTCAGCAAACTCCTGTGGCTACCCAGCAAGTATCTGCGCCTGCCGATCCAGTACCTGCTCAACAAGTTCCTGTGGATACCGAGCAGGTATCTGCTCAGAAAGGAGCTCTGCCCGTTAAGCAAGTACCTGTGCCTGCCCCACGAATATATGCTCAGCAAGCACCTGTTCATGCGCAGCAAGTGCCTACTCAGCAAGTACCTGTGCCTGCCCAGCAAGAAACAGTGCCTGCTGCACATCCAGCAGTTGAGAAAGTGTCTACTCAACGATTACCTGCCCAGCGGTCATCTACTCAGCAAGCATCAGGCAAGCATATCACTCCGTTGCTCATCAGAAAGGACATGCATGGTCATACGTAATGCCGACACTTGTGATACTTTCAGGAACGTTGCTGGGTGTTTCACTGCCTTAGGCGAGAACTGATAAAATACACCCCCTCTTTTTCAATACCATTGGTCTAGTCTTCTCGGTCTCCTTCTCTCCACCACCGGCATCCAACGGCACAAGAATGTAAATTTCGTATTACACTTTTAATCACTAAACTAAGGTGACAAAACGTCCTCTTTTTCTTCGAGTATCCCTCAGTTTTCAAGCTTTGTCCTCATTTCCTTTAAAATTGATTGGTGACAACAAGTGTCCTCAGTTTATTTTTTGTTCAGTTTTCAAATTTCCCAAAATAACTGAAGTTGAAAGAATGTGCTGAAGATTTTAAATCGGAACTCAACTGAATACACCAGCGTAGCCAAATTTGGCATCACTTACTTATTTCATTTTATTATAGGAAAGTGGACTAGTAAAGGTGTGGAACTATTTTCTGGCGCTAAT
Source organism: Schistocerca piceifrons (assembly GCF_021461385.2). NCBI lineage: Eukaryota > Metazoa > Arthropoda > Insecta > Orthoptera > Acrididae > Schistocerca > Schistocerca piceifrons. Next base: position 212,589,958 of record NC_060138.1, read on the forward strand.
GAATTTTTGCTTGGATTTAGAAATTATGCTATACTGTGGGGAGACATGTCAAAGTATGAAACTAGATCATCTGGATACTCAGTGTTGTTTCGTTATCTGTTGCAATTGAAATATGTTTAGAATGAGGAATAAATCTACTCTTTTTCAGCATAAACTTTCTTGCGATTAAATAAATAAATGACGCAACGCTTGCATTTTCTGTTGAGAGTTCTAAAACTTTTACTAGCAGTCCCGGCGGCGCAGTGGTCTGAGCGATTTTCTGATCATTCGTCAAAGATGGGTCCGGGTTCGATTCCCTGCGAGGCATGGATGTTTATCTAAAGGCATTGGCTCGATCCCTTCCCTGAAGTCAGTAGCCCCTAAATTAGAGACGGGCGACTGCTTGTAGTCCATTGAGTTGCTCACAGTGGTCGTTTAAACCCTAAGGAAAAAATTAAGTTTTTTGTTAAATTGTTTCTTCAAAGTTACGAAACAGAATATCCCTTCTTCTGTACAATACATTTTTGGCTTCATGTTTTTTTTCCTTTGTACAGAATCACACTGAAATTTCAGTACGAAATAAAAATGTAGCTTTGTTTTTGTGTTGGCCCCTAATAGTAACATTTAGAAAATATCAGAAGTAATTCTCTGAATGCTAGTACATAAGTCTTCTTTTATGCTTTGCCAATCTTCGACAAGCCAGCGCACGTGCCCCGCACCAGCGTTCGACACAGATGAATCGTCATGTTTGTTTTCGTTTCATACCCAGTTGCGGGTGCTTTAGTGTTTAGGAAGCTAGAGGCAGTGGGTTTATCTTCGTCAGACTAAATAAAGACTTACTAAATATAACTGTTCCATATGGTTTGAAAACAATTCAGTGTTTAAATTTTTTCTCATTTTCATTTATGCTTCTCGTTTGATCAATTTACTCGCTGTTTAATTTGAAATTAATTTTTGCCGCCCCTAAAATGTTGCCACTTTAACCGGTCGCTTAGCCTTGCCTGATAATAGAATCGACCTTGGATACTTTCTATATGCCAGTCGTAGCTTTGTGTGGTGGTGTGAAACGCGCAACAAGCTTAACATCGGGAACAAGAATATACGGTTCAGTACCTTAAATAAAACTTCTGTCAGAAGATACCAAGAACATCCCAAAGCTGAGTTGTCGAAATTGTTAGTACGTCGTGCAGATGGTGCACCAAAGGTCGTAAATATTTAAAGAAAATTTTATTTATTTACCACCAATAGCTGTTCACACAGCAGCTACCAATTTAGATTGAAACTATCATTAGGCGACATAAAATTGTTATAACAGCTACTACAGCGTCAGTCATCTTGCGTCACTGTCTTCAAGGGTAAAATGTATAGAAAGTAATATTTGTCTATAACTATCTACTCTATGCAGTATGCAGAGTGAATTACACAGAGCAGAAGGAAGGAAGGAAGAAAGAAATGGACAGTGACGAAGATTACCTAATTGTAAAAATTCATTTTACCTTTACTGACAGTGACGCAAACGATTTTTTACAATTTTATATTCACTATTGACGCCATAGTAAGAGCTATGCCATATACGCTGCTGCCACTATTTTATATTGCATGATGTGTTCAGTCTAAACTAGTACAAAATAAAGGTTTGTTCTATCAGTAGCTCTCAGTGGTAAATAAACGTGACTTTCTGTAAAAATTGTAATTGTTGTTGTATGTAGGATTACGGGATAATTGCTGTTGGATGTAGCGTTCACAGCAAATTCAAACTCGTTATCTACCAAAAATTGCAGCAGCTGTTTCTCCTATATTGCAAAATTGGCATTTCGTACAATGTGGAGCGAAAGTTATAAGAGATATTAACTCCAGTCCAAAACGATGCTAATTGAAATTTTTACCGTCGCTGTGGAGCCTCCTTTCCACGTGGTTCGTTTGTTTCGTAAAGTTTAGAGGTGTACGGATGGAGAGCAAGTAGTCCACAGTTGGAATACCACTGAGTCTGTGGGATTCGAGAAGATGGCTCTCTTGTACTTGCAGGTGTGCCTCGTTAATACATCAATAGTTTTGCAGATGTTGTCGAGAACCCATTTGGTAGAAGACATTGTTCACAAGTGTCAGAAACCACAGAGGCTTTTCAGTAGAGTAGAACTGAGAGATACAGCTACCTAGCACAGTCTGGTATGTTGATTGTGGTGTCTGGGATTGTTTGTTCTCCCGAAAGCGATGCTGTCATGAGTTATCCTCTGCGTTATCGTCAGAAAGTATGTTTTCGGGTGTACAGCCGAATTTAGTTGGATGAACTATTACTTGAATGAATGACGATTTTGAGGGCTTGATTAGCCACCTGATCGGTTCAACCCACGGAAGTGTAACTACTGGCGAGTCTGACCTACTTACGCATGCACATCTCACGTGATTATTTTCTAAATTTTTGCTCTTATTTTTCACAAATATGTTCAGTCAAGTTAACACTGAACATTGTAAACGATTAAACTAATATTTAGTGACATTTTTAGCATACGTATTCTTTCTACCTTACACCAAACGTAAGAATGAAAGTGAGTGCAGTATCTTGCTGTCCAAAGTCACGAATATGGTACTGTTGCAGTGATTGTGTACACTCTTTGACATAAAACTTGACCGGCGGCCGGCCGCTTCAGAGGCCAAGTCCGCGCCGATCGCGACATGGGACAAAAAAACTGGCCAACTCGCTAATTCTCTAAGTCCGGTTATCTGCACAATCTGGCAACACTGTAGACTGCGGCACTTCCTGGAGGAAAACTTGTCCCACGATAGAGAAACTCTAGGCTGGTTACGCCTGTGGTCTAGCGATAGCGTGCGTTGTTTCTGTTCATAAAGTCAGTGGATCAAGAGCAGCTGGCATAAAATATTTTTATAGCCTCTTCTGTCTGAATGCTGAAGACGTGAATGTAATGGTAGCGCAGATTCAATCTATTTCGCTTTGTGACACACCGATATCAAAATTTTATCCAGTAACGATTTTGCGGCAGATTTCCTGCAGACTGTCCTCCTCTGGACGCCGTATGCGGCAAAGCTCCGGGATCCATTTGCTGGCTACTGGCAGCGGCCGTGGCGACAGCAGCGGCGCTGCACTCCCCCGTTCTTTATCGAAAGCGCCTGCTACCGCTCATCGCTTTTGATGATTTAAAACGCTTTATTATTAAATGTTGCTCCACAGAAAATTTCTACAATTTCCATTCACGCTCAAAAGCAACGGAGACAGACGACCTGATTAGTACGCGCGTATTATATTACATTAATCGGCAAGAGCTGAGCATGGCCCGAAATTAATTTTATAGACTGGGACGAAATGAAACCACCTCACTACATTCGATGAATTTATAAATGCTTCATACCTCGTTTCTTTTCCTTTCAAACTCAATTATTTGTGCAACTTTTGGTCAATGTTTGGATGTTTTCGTCAAGCCAGAGTGAGCGTCTGTGGTGTAAAGTGTATTACAGTTCATGTTTCATTCCTTATGGTAAGTCTATGCGATAAACTGTGTGAATACCTTGCAATGCATGCTCTGTAGCAGTGCAGGAACACTGCACATTTGGAGTTCATGAAGTATTTATTGTTGATCGGAAGTGATAGTTAAGGTCATCAGATTTAAGCCAGAAAAATTTGTCGTTTTGAAGGTTTCAGAGAACGGAAAGGAATTGCTAACGCCGGTGTTAGAAAACGTCTACAGTTAAATGCTATTGCAAAAATTTAGAAGAAGGGAACTATATTAATGAACATGTGCACTTCATAAACAACCTTCTGACATGTGAGACCTATACGACGAACAAAGCTCAAATTTATATCGTTGACAGTCGGTTTGAATCTTTTCAGGGTCTATTTTACAGTGAAGCACCTTGGAATTTGTAAAGCAGAAATCCATGATATTAACTTAATTTACTAAGTCGAAATCGGACGAAGATTGATGTTTAAAGGCATTCTTCAGATTTCGCATAAGAAATTTTTACTAGCAGTTTGCAACTCCATTAATTAAAATGGAAAATAAAAGGTTGCAGTCAGCGGCTTCTACCGTGCTTCGAACTGCTATGTCTTATAGTACAAGCACTGCAACGCACAAGGGAACCTCTGAGCTAACGACACACTGGCTGCCAGAGGCGGAATATAGTCACTGCGATGTTGCCTGAGCCTCAAAACGCAACCTTAAACACACGAACAGAGGAGGTGGAGATTACTGTTTTAAAGTCCCGTCGCCAACGATGTCATTAGAGACGGAGCACAAGCTCGGATTAGGGAAGGATGGAAGCAAGAAGAGACGCAGTCAACAAATATTCTATTCCTCATGGCATTCATTTCATTTGACACGTAAGAAGAGGTAAAGCGGGAATTTACTTTCGTTAACACGAAAGATATGCCGCACATATTGATAACGAGGAAGTCTGCGTCTTCATACGTTTCCTCCTTGAAATCTGTATGCTCTATTATATACTAAGTAGCCCGATCATTGTTTCAGTAATGTTACCCTCTTGTTTGACCCCGTAACGATGAACAGATTCCAAATGCATGTCTCCCTTCCTGGGTTGTTTTTTGTGTTTTATTGCTTGGAATCCCTGAAGCAGACCACTGTGCCTTCTCCCCTCGTGGGTTAGGTCTCAAAACTAAACCGCTTTGTATCCAATGGCATAATTTATTCAGACAGCATCAGCATAAGACTATCAAACAAAGCCTTCCATTTACAGTTGCAGCACTCTAACCAGCACTGACCAAAGTGTAATCCACGGTCATGGTCCTAAATTACCAGCTGTCTGCTACTGTGGCAAAGTCCGTACTACACATTCGATTCCGCAGCACCATTTTATCTGGTAACAATGTGTAGTTGCACAGTTGTGCTACCAGGTCTGTCCTCACACTGTCAACTTTATGTATCTCACTTCTCCTGTAGCGTAGATCACGAGGAGCCGAAGTAAATGAGTGTATTCTGCATGACGTAACATTGAGTATTCCCTTCTTTCATAGCCACTCTTCATGTGCATCGATACCAAATAGGAATGCGAAAACTCTTGCGAGTGAGAGAATGACAATAACAATCGTAACAAGAACAAGCAAATAATGAATGATGTTTATTCCAACGCAGAACGAGAATGGCTTCAAGTTTAAAAATCTGTATCTATATCTATATCCATATCTATTGATCTTTGAGTTGGCACAATGCAAATGTATTCTTAGCATTTAGTTACTGAATTTAGTTCTGGATGTTTGCAGAGAAAAGGAAAAGTCGGTACTTCTCGCTAGTGTAATATAATGTGAACCAGCAACTACCCTTTCCTTAGAACACGACTCAAGCAGGTCCTCAAGTAGGTAGCAAGGCACTGCTGCATTCTGTTCCCTGACATTGCTCTGATGACGGTTAATGCAGATAGTTCCGATTATGAAATACAAAACGTATTGCAGGTTAGTTCCTAGGATAGTAACATTAAATTTGCGTTGTAGACGGCACATGAACGTGACGACTATCCATATTACTCATCAATATAAAAAGACAATATTTTGGGAATTTAGCAGGATTACTCAAAATGAATTCTGAAATTGGGTGACTGACTGCACAGGTGCTAAACGTCGTCAAGAGTATACGATGTCCTAATCGCATAAGGAATATGAAGATCGTCTTCGACAGCTCGCAACTTTCACATTGCTATCTCCACCCTACTCCAGACAGCCCTCGGTGGAGTTGCACTACGTTGCCGATGTTATGGAAGGCCTTCAAACCGGCAACAGACCACATATTGAAAAATACAAGCGAATTCTCTTGCAGCGTAAGCTTATTGTAACTAATCTAAAAATTATTGGGGAGGAACATTGTCCTATTCAAAAAAAGTAAAATGTTAAACACTGTTGACGTCAAACGGACATTATCTATGTCCTGTCTTGTGTCCTACTCATCTATAATATCAAGTGTACTATGAAAATGATTATATATAATGGATGATAGGGTAATGCATTGATACCAGATGGTGGGGGCCGGCCGGTGTGGCCGTGCGGTTCTAGGTGCTTCAGTCTGGAACCGCGTGACCGCTACGGTCGCAGGTTCGAATCCTGCCTCGGGCATGGATGTGAGTGATGTCCTTAGGTTAGTTAGGTTTAAGTAGTTCTAAGTTCTAGGGGACTGATGACCTTAGAAGTTAAGTCCCATAGTGCTCAGAGCCATTTGAACCATTTGAACTATTTAACACAAAATGACATTAAAAATTAAAGTTATTCACGAGCAGCTAGTTGAGAATATGTATGAACATTAAATGACACGACGAACTGAAATAATATGACGAAGAGTTCAGCGCTCACTGGGAATAGAGCCCCACACATATCGTTGTTGACTACACACAAAGAGACGTCAGCTACCGAATTTTTCTCCACCAGCTACTCAGAATAGCATCTTGAACTTACAGTCATCTCGCAAATAGTTCTGTGTCTCACTGGGAGTTAAAAGCGTCAGATATCGTTAGTGTTGACAACGAATGAAAATACATTAAAAATCAAAATTATTATCCACCAGCAGATAGGTGTTCTCCTGATAGAGCTTGATAATACATAATTAAATCTTTAGTGCCGGGCCAGGATTCGATCCCATTCACGCGTAATATGTGAAGGTGTTGAGGAATCTGCAGTTTTGAACAAACAACAAATTGTAGCCGAGCTGTATTGCCACGAAGGGATCAAATTCCGCGTTAAGGGCATTCCCAGTTTAGAACCAATTTTATCGACATACAGAAGCTCAAATAAAAGATGGAATAAGTGTCCTGTGACCATACATAGCGTTTGTGTCGTCACTTGAAATAAATAACTAGTATAAGAAAGGTTACTGGTGATAGAGTTTCTACATGTCGCCACTCCAGACTTTATTGTGGTTCAACCTACCGTCTACGTGGTAAAGAAGGAATATCATCTTTAATGTGAATTTTCAGACCACGCAGCCATTATATCTCCTTCACTTGGTGTAGCCAGGAGAGAATGGAATCTGTCTCTCCCTATCTAAAATCATTGACGGAAGTGGGAATCGAACCCAGACCATAGGTATAACAACCTACCATCCGTCCAACAGACCACGAAATCCTCTTCTCTGCGAGTCATTTTTCTATCGTAACGCAGTTGCGCCACACTGGATGAGAATTCTGACACACAGGCTCCCTGTAGTAATTTGCAGCATGTTCAGTAAATTCATTTACTTGGTTGACCGAATCACCATGAACTAGCTGCCTCGGCTACCCAGTGCATACATTCGACTATTTTGTAATCACAGAAATAAAATCACATAACTGCCACCTACACACAACTGCCAACAGTGTAGGATGCAGAAGTTTAAATAGGAAGTGTTCCTTTCCACTTGAGCTATTCTATTGCGCTATCTGTTACTAGAAAACGTCGTTCAGTCCAAAAGAAAAGCTGTAACTGTTTGTCTCTCAGAAGTCAAGACCTGGCCATATGCATAATCTCACAGTGCTGTGGAATCCAAAAGTTCTGGAGGAATAGTTGCCGAGCTCTGGAGCTTATGTAGCTACGTGTCAGCTTGTAGCATAGATAAGATGTCGCGAGTTCGAATACATTCAGTGCTACATTTTTTAAAACGCAATTCTGCTCTCTGCTGAAGGTATCAATCTAATGGAACTTTGAACATAATTCCCTTCACTTCTCAACCCAAACTAGTCGCATGTGGAAAAAGGGCTAACTACTGTGACATTTTGTTCTATTCAGGTTTAATAGACAGCAGGCAGCAGATGCATCTCGAAGATGTGCAGGGAGAGCGCATCGTGCCATAATATGTCAGAAAAGTATTTTCTACATTAGCCGTCGTGTGGTAGTGATATTTTATTCTTCTTCAAACTTTGTCTGACAGCTTTAACTCAGAACAAGTTTTCTACATGCATGTAATCCATAAACTGCATGTGCTTTGTCAGACTGTCATAGGTAACATCAGAGAATTCGCATATATCGTTGATGATTAATTTCTCTCTCATGTTTACTATTGTTTTAACAACACTAAAGGAAACCTTACGAAAATTGTGCACTGTATTATAAGAAATGAAATAAAACTAACCATGATAACCTTACGACGAAAGTATCTGTACACAAGCATGCCTCTATCGACACGAATTAGTAACATACTACTCACTTAGAGTTTGATTGGGTCTGTGTTTAATTGGTATGCCGTGTCATACTCAAGAGGTATGCAAATGTGGCAATTCATAAATATAGTTATGTATTCCTAGAAACCCAAAATTCGCTTGGCAGCAGCGGAAAGAGGCCTTACCTGTTGTGCAGCATTGTAAGTTTTTCAACATTGCACTATGAGCTGAAAGCATTTTCTTGCGATTTCCTTATTGATGTTTGATCTGACTGCTTGTAGCTCTTTCACAGAAGGGATAAAAACGTTACAGTCAGTGAGACTGGAACTGCGAACCGTAACAGACGCTTTTTCACAGGTCAGCACGTTACCACAGAGCTGGCGAGGAGGTATGGGTCTGAGCTTCCTATTGCGAGGGCAATAGGAAATCGAATTCGTAAACCGCTATTTGAAGGTCGAGATTAGTTGCGGTTTCCACCTGCAACGACTTTCCTGGGCTGAAAACCGTAAATTTTCAATCTTTTGTTACCCTTCAAGCGATAATAACTCAGATTATTCAATGGAAATGACAGGTAAAATCAAGTGAACTTTGAGGCTTAATTCCGTGCACACCAGGAAGTAACTCGTCGATCACAGAGTTGCCAAACATACGTTGCCTTGTTGTCAAATCTCAGTTACAGTACCAGCAGGAAGAAGACGAACCGATGTGATCCTACAGCGGTCTGGGAAGTGACCATAGCTGGTGTCTCCAAGTCGCGGCTGCTACGGCCTGGAATACGTAATGCGTCTGATTCGCTTTCTGTAACTAGGTTTAGGGACTGGAGCGTAGTTACTAATAATACTCAGAACTGACTGCAAACTGAGCATCATAAATCAGTAACTCTCATTGTTGTTGTTATATTTCTTTCGTAAGTGTACTCAAAACTAAGAAAGTCATTCACAGGCCTTTTCGTGCCTCGCCGATAATCGAGCACAACATACAAATAAAAATAAAAAAGAATGTGTGTGTGTGTGTGTGTGTGTGTGTGTGTGTGTGTGTGTGTGTGTGTGTTTGTGAGAGAGAGAGAAGGAGAGAGAGAGAGAGAGAGAGAGATAAATAAAAAGCAATGAGAGAGAGTGTAAAAAATTGTTGTAAAGAAATTGAATCATGGTATTTAAAGAAATCTTTCATTAAAATGACACGTTCCACATCATTACGAAATGTCGTATTCATGATCTATGGAACAAGAGTTAATCTAATCTAATCTAATCACATCATATTGATGATTAGCCATGAAGAGTCATGAATTACCGAAATTTTGGCCCATACCAGTAACCAAATCTAAACTTGAAAATAAAAGACGACAATTTTTGTAATAAACCGTGACTCCTATCAAGACCCTTTCGTCCCTGTTATCTAACCACGAAAGATGTCTGATATACCTCCATTCTGAAGTAACAAAGTGTGCGTGCATTTAAAGATGAAGTGCATGATGTGAACTTCACACTTCACAGTGGATTTTCTCGAACTAAGAAATTTGCTGAATTTGTGAAAAATCAAAATGGCTTCACATCCAGCCTATGATGCCTAGAAGAGTCTTTACATCCTGCTGACATGAGAATAGCATAATCTCTGCGTCAGAAGCTTGCTTCTACTTGACCATTTAATAGACTCGCATTTTTTCCACCGTGACTAATTTTGTAAGCTAAGCACATCATCCGTTACAGCACACTCTTGGGGCTGGGTAATGTGGCCACAATGGTATGGTGGAACGAGCTATCACAGGTGCAATGTGTGGGTTCAGGCATTTACTTTTAAGAGGCACAAACAGATTTATTTTACCTGTGGTAAGCTCAAGAGAAAGACGTTATAATCCAGAATCCGCATTAAACATCATGTTCCTTCATTACCAACTGGGCAGAGCCGGTTTACGTTGGGAAATGACACAGCGGAAGTCATGGTAAACAGAAATACAGTCGCCAGTAAGCTTACTTACATTAGAAAATTTTATTTTATTTGATGAACCGATAGCCATTTAAAGGGACAGGGCTCTTATTTTACTTGTACTTGATTGAACTAGAGACGTCTAAAAATTTGGTGCTGGACTGTGATTCGAACTCGTATCTCCTCTTTCGAGGATCTGAATCTCTCGGAACAGTATAGTTCAGTCATTTCGTTCCTTTTCCCAAGACTGCAATCTTCTCTAGGTCTCCTCCAAAGGTAAGTATGTGGGTCTGAAACCTGATCCAGTACAAAAATATTCATAATTTCATTTCTAGCTTTATCAAGTGCACACCCACCTGCTAGTGAAAATTAACGCGCAATTTCAATGTCTGTTCATGTGTTTCCAACAATCGCAACAGGTGTCGTTATTTCTGGTCAAACACGCACACATCTTACTGTTCATGAGTAAGCAACTGATACTTAAGCTATATTCGTGGATGCACGGTAGGTGTGCAGTTCGATTGTCGCTTAGGCACAAAAGTTTGTATCCTTATTTTAGATTCAGACACCTAGCGGCTCGTAAGAAAAACCGATACGTAACATTTGATTTTTCTTAGTTAACAATCGGATTACGTGTTGGGTTCGTATCTCCGTCACAGAACTTCACATCATGCACTTCATCTTTAAATGCACGCACACTTTGTTACTTCAGAATGGAGGTATATCAGACATCTTTCGTGGTTAGATAACAGGGACGAAAGGGTCTTGATAGGAGTCACGGTTTATTACAAAAATTGTCGTCTTTTATTTTCAAGTTTAGATTTGGTTACTGGTATGGGCCAAAATTTCGGTAATTCATGACTCTTCATGGCTAATCATCAATATGATGTGATTAGATTAGATTAGATTAGATTAGATTAACTCTTGTTCCATAGATCATGAATACGACATTTCGTAATGATGTGGAACGTGTCATTTTAATGAAAGATTTCTTTAAATACCATGATTCAATTTCTTTACAACAATTTTTTACACTCTCTCTCATTGTTTTTATTTATCTCTCTCTCTCTCTCTCTCTCTCCTTCTCTCTCTCTCACAAACACACACACACACACACACACACACACACACACACACACACACACACACACACACACATTCTTTTTTATTTTTATTTGTATGTTGTGCTCGACTATCGGCGAGGCACGAAAAGGCCTGTGAATGACTTTCTTAGTTTTGAGTACACTTACGAAAGAAATATAACAACAACAATGAGAGTTACTGATTTATGATGCTCAGTTTGCAGTCAGTTCTGAGTATTATTAGTAACTACGCTCCAGTCCCTAAACCTAGTTACAGAAAGCGAATCAGACGCATTACGTATTCCAGGCCGTAGCAGCCGCGACTTGGAGACACCAGCTATGGTCACTTCCCAGACCGCTGTAGGATCACATCGGTTCGTCTTCTTCCTGCTGGTACTGTAACTGAGATTTGGCAACAAGGCAACGTATATTTGGCAACTCTGTGATCGACGAGTTACTTCCTGGTGTGCACGGAATTAAGCCTCAAAGTTCACTTGATTTTACCTGTCATTTCCATTGAATAATCTGAGTTATTATCGCTTGAAGGGTAACAAAAGATTGAAAATTTACGGTTTTCAGCCCAGGAAAGTCGTTGCAGGTGGAAACCGCAACTAATCTCGACCTTCAAATAGCGGTTTACGAATTCGATTTCCTATTGCCCTCGCAATAGGAAGCTCAGACCCATACCTCCTCGCCAGCTCTGTGGTAACGTGCTGACCTGTGAAAAAGCGTCTGTTACGGTTCGCAGTTCCAGTCTCACTGACTGTAACGTTTTTATCCCTTCTGTGAAAGAGCTACAAGCAGTCAGATCAAACATCAATAAGGAAATCGCAAGAAAATGCTTTCAGCTCATAGTGCAATGTTGAAAAACTTACAATGCTGCACAACAGGTAAGGCCTCTTTCCGCTGCTGCCAAGCGAATTTTGGGTTTCTAGGAATACATAACTATATTTATGAATTGCCACATTTGCATACCTCTTGAGTATGGCACGGCATACCAATTAAACACAGACCCAATCAAACTCTAAGTGAGTAGTATGTTACTAATTCGTGTCGATAGAGGCATGCTTGTGTACAGATACTTTCGTCGTAAGGTTATCATGGTTAGTTTTATTTCATTTCTTATAATACAGTGCACAATTTTCGTAAGGTTTCCTTTAGTGTTGTTAAAACAATAGTAAACATGAGAGAGAAATTAATCATCAACGATATATGCGAATTCTCTGATGTTACCTATGACAGTCTGACAAAGCACATGCAGTTTATTGATTACATGCATGTAGAAAACTTGTTCTGAGTTAAAGCTGTCAGACAAAGCTTGAAGAAGAATAAAATATCACTACCACACGACGGCTAATGTAGAAAATACTTTTCTGACATATTATGGCACGATGCGCTCTCCCTGCACATCTTCGAGATGCATCTGCTGCCTGCTGTCTATTAAACCTGAATAGAACAAAATGTCACAGTAGTTAGCCCTTTTTCCACATGCGACTAGTTTGGGTTGAGAAGTGAAGGGAATTATGTTCAAAGTTCCATTAGATTGATACCTTCAGCAGAGAGCAGAATTGCGTTTTAAAAAATGTAGCACTGAATGTATTCGAACTCGCGACATCTTATCTATGCTACAAGCTGACACGTAGCTACATAAGCTCCAGAGCTCGGCAACTATTCCTCCAGAACTTTTGGATTCCACAGCACTGTGAGATTATGCATATGGCCAGGTCTTGACTTCTGAGAGACAAACAGTTACAGCTTTTCTTTTGGACTGAACGACGTTTTCTAGTAACAGATAGCGCAATAGAATAGCTCAAGTGGAAAGGAACACTTCCTATTTAAACTTCTGCATCCTACACTGTTGGCAGTTGTGTGTAGGTGGCAGTTATGTGATTTTATTTCTGTGATTACAAAATAGTCGAATGTATGCACTGGGTAGCCGAGGCAGCTAGTTCATGGTGATTCGGTCAACCAAGTAAATGAATTTACTGAACATGCTGCAAATTACTACAGGGAGCCTGTGTGTCAGAATTCTCATCCAGTGTGGCGCAACTGCGTTACGATAGAAAAATGACTCGCAGAGAAGAGGATTTCGTGGTCTGTTGGACGGATGGTAGGTTGTTATACCTATGGTCTGGGTTCGATTCCCACTTCCGTCAATGATTTTAGATAGGGAGAGACAGATTCCATTCTCTCCTGGCTACACCAAGTGAAGGAGATATAATGGCTGCGTGGTCTGAAAATTCACATTAAAGATGATATTCCTTCTTTACCACGTAGACGGTAGGTTGAACCACAATAAAGTCTGGAGTGGCGACATGTAGAAACTCTATCACCAGTAACCTTTCTTATACTAGTTATTTATTTCAAGTGACGACACAAACGCTATGTATGGTCACAGGACACTTATTCCATCTTTTATTTGAGCTTCTGTATGTCGATAAAATTGGTTCTAAACTGGGAATGCCCTTAACGCGGAATTTGATCCCTTCGTGGCAACACAGCTCGGCTACAATTTGTTGTTTGTTCAAAACTGCAGATTCCTCAACACCTTCACATATTACGCGTGAATGGGATCGAATCCTGGCCCGGCACTAAAGATTTAATTATGTATTATCAAGCTCTATCAGGAGAACACCTATCTGCTGGTGGATAATAATTTTGATTTTTAATGTATTTTCATTCGTTGTCAACACTAACGATATCTGACGCTTTTAACTCCCAGTGAGACACAGAACTATTTGCGAGATGACTGTAAGTTCAAGATGCTATTCTGAGCAGCTGGTGGAGAAAAATTCGGTAGCTGACGTCTCTTTGTGTGTAGTCAACAACGATATGTGTGGGGCTCTATTCCCAGTGAGCGCTGAACTCTTCGTCATATTATTTCAGTTCGTCGTGTCATTTAATGTTCATACATATTCTCAACTAGCTGCTCGTGAATAACTTTAATTTTTAATGTCATTTTGTGTTAAATAGTTCAAATGGTTCAAATGGCTCTGAGCACTATGGGACTTAACTTCTAAGGTCATCAGTCCCCTAGAACTTAGAACTACTTAAACCTAACTAACCTAAGGACATCACTCACATCCATGCCCGAGGCAGGATTCGAACCTGCGACCGTAGCGGTCACGCGGTTCCAGACTGAAGCACCTAGAACCGCACGGCCACACCGGCCGGCCCCCACCATCTGGTATCAATGCATTACCCTATCATCCATTATATATAATCATTTTCATTGTACACTTGATATTATAGATGAGTAGGACACAAGACAGGACATAGATAATGTCCGTTTGACGTCAACAGTGTTTAACATTTTACTTTTTTTGAATAGGACAATGTTCCTCCCCAATAATTTTTAGATTAGTTACAATAAGCTTACGCTGCAAGAGAATTCGCTTGTATTTTTCAATATGTGGTCTGTTGCCGGTTTGAAGGCCTTCCATAACATCGGCAACGTAGTGCAACTCCACCGAGGGCTGTCTGGAGTAGGGTGGAGATAGCAATGTGAAAGTTGCGAGCTGTCGAAGACGATCTTCATATTCCTTATGCGATTAGGACATCGTATACTCTTGACGACGTTTAGCACCTGCGCAGTCAGTCACCCAATTTCAGAATTCATTTTGAGTAATCCTGCTAAATTCCCAAAATATTGTCTTTTTATATTGATGAGTAATATGGATAGTCGTCACGTTCATGTGCCGTCTACAACGCAAATTTAATGTTACTATCCTAGGAACTAACCTGCAATACGTTTTGTATTTCATAATCGGAACTATCTGCATTAACCGTCATCAGAGCAATGTCAGGGAACAGAATGCAGCAGTGCCTTGCTACCTACTTGAGGACCTGCTTGAGTCGTGTTCTAAGGAAAGGGTAGTTGCTGGTTCACATTATATTACACTAGCGAGAAGTACCGACTTTTCCTTTTCTCTGCAAACATCCAGAACTAAATTCAGTAACTAAATGCTAAGAATATATTTGCATTGTGCCAACTCAAAGATCAATAGATATGGATATAGATATAGATACAGATTTTTAAACTTGAAGCCATTCTCGTTCTGCGTTGGAATAAACATCATTCATTATTTGCTTGTTCTTGTTACGATTGTTATTGTCATTCTCTCACTCGCAAGAGTTTTCGCATTCCTATTTGGTATCGATGCACATGAAGAGTGGCTATGAAAGAAGGGAATACTCAATGTTACGTCATGCAGAATACACTCATTTACTTCGGCTCCTCGTGACCTACGCTACAGGAGAAGTGAGATACATAATGTTGACAGTGTGAGGACAGACCTGGTAGCACAACTGTGCAACTACACATTGTTACCAGATAAAATGGTGCTGCGGAATCGAATGTGTAGTACGGACTTTGCCACAGTAGCAGACAGCTGGTAATTTAGGACCATGACCGTGGATTACACTTTGGTCAGTGCTGGTTAGAGTGCTGCAACTGTAAATGGAAGGCTTTGTTTGATAGTCTTATGCTGATGCTGTCTGAATAAATTATGCCATTGGATACAAAGCGGTTTAGTTTTGAGACCTAACCCACGAGGGGAGAAGGCACAGTGGTCTGCTTCAGGGATTCCAAGCAATAAAACACAAAAAACAACCCAGGAAGGGAGACATGCATTTGGAATCTGTTCATCGTTACGGGGTCAAACAAGAGGGTAACATTACTGAAACAATGATCGGGCTACTTAGTATATAATAGAGCATACAGATTTCAAGGAGGAAACGTATGAAGACGCAGACTTCCTCGTTATCAATATGTGCGGCATATCTTTCGTGTTAACGAAAGTAAATTCCCGCTTTACCTCTTCTTACGTGTCAAATGAAATGAATGCCATGAGGAATAGAATATTTGTTGACTGCGTCTCTTCTTGCTTCCATCCTTACCAACATATTTCTTCATTCTCGTGGTAATCATGACATTCTATGTGTATGCTGCAAAAGATTGCAAGTGGACAAATTCGACATCGAGGTGCAAAGCGTTATATTCAATTCGATTAAGCTTCCGGTGTATTTTTACTTCGTCTGTATTTTTAGATGATTATGAACGTTACGGAAAATTATCTCACATGCTTTATGTTTAATGAGAAACATTGAATGATCCGTTTTGCTTTCCCTACGTTGAAATGATATAATGTCGGCGTCAACAGCCTTCTTCCACGCCGGAAGCTGAAACTTGTATGATTCTGGATTAATGATAATTGAATGTCTCATATGTATACATAGCCCACAAGGCGACGTCAGAAACCATCAGGGGAGAACGCCGCATAAAAACCAAACGTGCGCGCGCGTCTCCACTCTGAAGAACCGTATCGGAGAATCATGGCAAGCATTTCGCTGAAGAGCTGCCTCGTCAGAGAGCCTAGAAATGGCAGCGTCGTAGCAAGTATTTGTCAACACTCTGATAGTGCATTTACTTCCGGGTGTAGGTCGGCGTTACCTCGCTAAATTCTCTTGACATTCGTTTTCCACATCGAAGACTCGTACGATATAATCCACTGCAAGATGACACAATTAGAAAGTATATTTAATTTCTGGACTCCAAGAACGGCGTTCTTCACATAAGTAACACCTGTTTGTGTGTGCATTCGGGAGGACGACGGTGCAATCCCGCACCGGGCCATCCTGATTTAGGTTTTCAATGATTTCCCTAAATCGCTTCAGGCAAATGCCGGGATGGTTCCTTAGGAAGGGCACGGCCGATTTCCTTCCCCATCCTTCCCTAATCCGAGCTTGTGCTCCGTCTCTAATGACATCGTTGTCGACGGGACGTTAAAACAGTAATCTCCACCTCCTCTGTTCGTGTGTTTAAGGTTGCGTTTTGAGGCTCAGGCAACATCGCAGTGACTATATTCCGCCTCTGGCAGCCAGTGTGTCGTTAGCTCAGAGGTTCCCTTGTGCGTTGCAGTGCTTGTACTATAAGACATAGCAGTTCGAATCACGGTAGAAGCCGCTGACTGCAACCTTTTATTTTCCATTTTAATTAATGGAGTTGCAAACTGCTAGTAAAAATTTCTTATGCGAAATCTGAAGAATGCCTTTAAACATCAATCTTCGTCCGATTTCGACTTAGTAAATTAAGTTAATATCATGGATTTCTGCTTTACAAATTCCAAGGTGCTTCACTGTAAAATAGACCCTGAAAAGATTCAAACCGACTGTCAACGATATAAATTTGAGCTTTGTTCGTCGTATAGGTCTCACATGTCAGAAGGTTGTTTATGAAGTGCACATGTTCATTAATATAGTTCCCTTCTTCTAAATTTTTGCAATAGCATTTAACTGTAGACGTTTTCTAACACCGGCGTTAGCAATTCCTTTCCGTTCTCTGAAACCTTCAAAACGACAAATTTTTCTGGCTTAAATCTGATGACCTTAACTATCACTTCCGATCAACAATAAATACTTCATGAACTCCAAATGTGCAGTGTTCCTGCACTGCTACAGAGCATGCATTGCAAGGTATTCACACAGTTTATCGCATAGACTTACCATAAGGAATGAAACATGAACTGTAATACACTTTACACCACAGACGCTCACTCTGGCTTGACGAAAACATCCAAACATTGACCAAAAGTTGCACAAATAATTGAGTTTGAAAGGAAAAGAAACGAGGTATGAAGCATTTATAAATTCATCGAATGTAGTGAGGTGGTTTCATTTCGTCCCAGTCTATAAAATTAATTTCGGGCCATACTCAGCTCTTGCCGATTAATGTAATATAATACGCGCGTACTAATCAGGTCGTCTGTCTCCGTTGCTTTTGAGCGTGAATGGAAATTGTAGAAATTTTCTGTGGAGCAACATTTAATAATAAAGCGTTTTAAATCATCAAAAGCGATGAGCGGTAGCAGGCGCTTTCGATAAAGAACGGGGGAGTGCAGCGCCGCTGCTGTCGCCACGGCCGCTGCCAGTAGCCAGCAAATGGATCCCGGAGCTTTGCCGCATACGGCGTCCAGAGGAGGACAGTCTGCAGGAAATCTGCCGCAAAATCGTTACTGGATAAAATTTTGATATCGGTGTGTCACAAAGCGAAATAGATTGAATCTGCGCTACCATTACATTCACGTCTTCAGCATTCAGACAGAAGAGGCTATAAAAATATTTTATGCCAGCTGCTCTCGATCCACTGACTTTATGAACAGAAACAACGTACGCTATCGCTAGACCACAGGCGTAACCAGCCTAGAGTTTCTCTATCGTGGGACAAGTTTTCCTCCAGGAAGTGCCGCAGTCTACAGTGTTGCCAGATTGTGCAGATAACCGGACTTAGAGAATTAGCGAGTTGGCCAGTTTTTTTGTCCCATGTCGCGATCGGCGCGGACTTAGCCTCTGAAGCGGCCGGCCGCCGGTCAAGTTTTATGTCAAAGAGTGTACATATTCAGCAATAAATTTGTTGTGCGGTTTAAATTCTGCTCTTGGGCTTAGCCTTTGATTTGGTTTTACAGTGTTTTTACCGTGTCTTACACTTCTCCACATAGCTATGTTTGTATGTGGTACTGTATGACCAACAGTAAAGTGCTAAATTGCCTTTCCCACTCTTACCAACACATTACACCACTTACCAAAAGCATCCATGCCACTTTTTGTGTTAGTGATGACAGCGATTGTGCTAAATAAGAGGCCATAATGCATATGATCCACTTCAATGTTCTTTGTACTTATATGACTTAAAGGTCAGTGGCCGGGCACCAACTTCCTGAAGCAGTACGATGCATTTCGGAAACACACCTGAAGAAGAAGAAGAAGAAACCGCGAGACGATAGACTTCAGAGTGTTGTGAAAGATTTAAAAAAAAAAAATCAAACTTTACTACAGAATCGTACATGGTTCGTGTATAGGTAGCCTTCTAAGCCTGCAATCGCGAATTTGCTGTTTTGATTTCTTTAGACGGAACTTTTATTACTTGTAGTAGCATTCAGTATTTATCTGATGGAATTGTTAATTGTAAATGTGCAAGTATAATTTTTAATAAAAATAACATTTTATTTGTAATTACTAATTTTATAAAAATGCTAACGTTAATTTAAATTAAAACTAACATTGCAGCAACCTCTCTCGTCTAGCGTTTTTAGGGCTTACATTTCGAAGTCATCTGCGATTTTAGTGCCGCACAAGCTCAGAACATCGAAGTTAACTTGTGCACTTATACGACGGTTTGGCAGCACAATGCTCATATTCTGAAGGAACGATGCTCAAATCACCGATCAGTCGTCCTAATTAGTTGTTCGTAAATCGCGCCAGTCGATTGTCGGGAGGTTCCTTCCGAAAGGCACCATACTGTCTCCTCCCTTACCCTTGTCTGAGGTGGTGTCAATGACAAAGATTTCGACTGGTCGTTAAACCAGACCCTTTCTTCATTCAGTTTCACTTTGGTGTCTTGGTATTTTGGAATGTTATTTGTTAACATAGTGGCATGCCATTGGTTCATCTTGCTCTTTCCTTGGTTACTTTGCAATGTAAATGAAAGGGTCCTTGTCCGTCCACCGTATGGCAGCGGCTTTAGGATCAGATGACTGGTAGCCGTTTCGCTAGAGTAGTGGTTGCCAATCTGGGGGGGGGGGAGGGGGGGGGGCGGTATTACACCTGAGGGATAAAATGTAATTTTTTAGGGAAGTAAAAAGAAAGGATTCGGCCGTATTTCCGTCACGAAACCAAATTGCTTGTATTCAAATACATATAAGCAGGCAGAAAACGGTGCAGCGCTCGGCAACGCCTGTATAAGACAAGTATCTGGCGCAGTTGTTGGGTCGATTACTGATGCTACAATGGCAGGTTATCAAGATTTAAGTGAGTTTGAATGTGCTGTTGTATTCAGCGCACGAGCGATGGGACACAGCATCTCAGAGGTAGCGATGAAGTGAGGATTTTCCCGTACGACCATTTCACGAGTGGACCGTGAATATCAGGAATCCGGCAAAACAACAAATCTCCGACATCGATGCGGCCGGTAAAAGATCCTGCAAGAATGGGACCAACGACGACTGAAGAGAATCTCTCGACGTACCAGAAGTGGAACCCTTCCGCAAATTACTGCAGATTTCAGTGCTGGGCCATCAACAAGTGTCAGCGTGCGAACCATTCAACGAAGCGTCATCGAAATGGGCTTTCGGAGCCGAAGAACCACTCGTGTACCCGTGATGATTGCACGACACAAAGCTTTACGCCTCGCCTGGGCCCGTCAACACAGACATTTGACTGTTCACTGGAAACATGTTGCCTGGTCGGACATGTCTCGTTTTAAATTGTATCAATCGGATGGGCGTGTACGGGGATGGAGACAACTTCATGAATCCACGGAGCCTGCATGTCAGCAGGGGACTGTTCAAGCTGTTGGAGGCTCCGTAATGGTGAGGTCCGCGTGCAGTTGGAATGGTATGGGATCTCTGATATGTGTAGATACGACTTTGACAGGTGACATCCTGTCTGATCACCTGCATCCATTCATATACGTTGTGCATTCCGATGGACTTGGGCAATTCCACCAAGACAATGCTACACCCCACACGTCCGGAATTGCTACAGAGTTGCTCCAGGAACAGTTTATACACTTTTGCTGGCCTCCAAACTCCCCAGACATGAACTTTATTGAGCATATTTGAGATGCCTTGCAACTTGCTGTTCAGATCTCCACCCCCTCGTACTCTTACCGATTTATGGACAATCCTGCAGGATTCATGGTGTCAGTTCCCTCCAGCACTACTTCAGACATTTGTTGAGGCCACGCCACGTCGTGTTGCGGCACTTCTGCGTGCTTGCAGGGGCCCTACACGATATTAGACAGGTGTACCAGTTTCTTTGGCTCTTTGTACTTTGATCCTGGATCTGTGCCAGTAAAATTGAGACACATACGTCAAATATGCTTAAATATCTCATGAAAATGTCATCTCCGAACTGTAGGTAGGTCCTCCGCTAGATCAGAAATAGCTGCGTTATTCACTTCGCAACAGTAAGCGAAGTAATTGACAGCACAACAGCAACTATGTAATAGCTACTATACTTCTGCAGGCCTACACTGTATTATTATTATTAGTGGCAGTGGGCAGGCACAAAGCATTGGCAGCCTGTTCAGATTCAGGAATACAGCAGTCAAATGGTCTAAAAACAATAGGCCTAAGTGAAGTGTACACATTTTAATTCGGTAGAGGTGCAGGAGGTGGGTGAAACAAATGTCGCCAGGGAGAGGACTGGTACAGAGGAAGCGTTTTTACTAACAAGTATTTACCTCATTGATAGTTGCCTTTCTTTTGTGAGAAGTAGATTTGGGTAACCCTCACAATGCACTGAGAATTGGTCTATAATTCTAAAAAAGGTTATTCGAAATAAGCCGTACCTATAATCGCACTGATTATTAAAAAATTAAATATTGTTCATCAACTGTCATTTTGAAACAGTGTTCAAAGGAATTCTTTTTCATACTAAAATGTAGTTACTTAGTAATCTTGGTGATGGTGGGGGCAGGGAGGGATACTATCTGATACATGATTGCACTCAGGGGTAATGATTTCAGAAAGATTAGGGATCACTGCGCTAGAGAGACAAGGAAAAGGCGATGTTGGATAAACTGTGGCGAAGGCGGATGGAGGGCATTGGAGGGCATTGCTGGCATGATGTGCCTTTGTTGCCGAATACTCAGTTTTAAACCGTGGTGTGCCACTTCTCACTGCCAGTGTTCTGTCCGGGCATGTGTAGCACGCTGTCGGAAAGCGTGCAGGCCGCAGCCAATTAGTGACGGTATCGGTGTAACAGATTTAACACTCTGCCGTTTGTTTTCCTGGTTAAAGACCGGGAGTCTATTGGCGCCTTTACTGCATGACTTTGCATCGTGTTCGTGTTCGCGTTCGAACAGCAGCTGTGATGCGGGTAAGTTCTGCGTGGGCTTGTAGAACAAGGAGGATGTGAACGTGCGCCCAGATATTTTGGCAGCATCCTAGCGCTGAGCTCATGCCATTGTTCTTATTTAGTAGACTAGCGGCGGTTGAGAGCAAGTAATCTTTGTCCCACAAGACGCCGGAATAATCTTGGCCCGTAGTATTAGTTCCCGTGATGACAGTTGAATTTTGCTCTCGGTTATTATTGTTTCCTTCAGTAAGGCAGTTCATTTAAGGAGTCTTCGTATTCGACGACAAAACTAGACTAGATAGGTCATAGGATGTGGTTCTGGATTTAAATTGCCTTTCAGTGCTGTTTACTGGGAGATAAGTCTATCGTTGAGTGTTCATAGCAAGCAGTGTGTGGCAGAGGCTTCTCTTTGTCTGTCTTGCTGACGGTGACGGTAGCTTATCGCTCTGCCTATGTAGTTATCTCTGCGATGTGGACACACTCCACGTAGTCAGCTACTCTAAGGCTTTGTTTGTAAATAAGTGGCTCATTGCGATACGTATTCACCATTCCACTCCCACTCAGTGGTAGCAAACTCGTCTCGACCCGCCAACGCATAGGCCATTGCTATACGTAGCATAGCTTACTGTTACGACAGGACCCTCCAGAGCGTGAGGTATTTGCAGTGCACGCACTGGTAACTGTAATATCCACGCATTCCGACAGTGGTACGACACTGAATCACCGAGGAGTCCGGCATTTATTTTACAAGACCGAAATTTGAAAGTGATGAAATTCCAAATGTTGTATCTCCTCCCTGAAACTGAGGCGTTGACGCAGAAAAGCGTGTGTCACAAAAGCTAGATTTTGGAGGAGAGACGGAGAGATTTCTGAACGTAGTAAAAATGACTCTCATTTGAGGCGCTGAGGATCATAAGGGCCTAAAGCAAAGCGTCATTGATATTGAGGCTATGACATGTAAGCATGTCCGTGACATCTGTTGATCTTATGATGCACCAGCTTTATCTATATTAGTAGCCCCCACACTGTATGTATGGACATTTATGGAAAGCTGCGTCGCTGATTTCTCGGATATTCATTTCCACATGGGCCCAAAGCGCAAAGCATAATTTAGTTGCTCTGCACTGCACAGTAGGGTTGACAACATGATTTAGTCATCATCTTGTACATGGTAATAATACTTAATAATCGGAGGTGCATCGGCAGTTTTATCCGAAATCTCAAGCCCCCGAATGTGCTTAATGATAATGATAACAAGGACCATGAAGTGTTGGAACAAGTCATTACTGGTGCGTGCGTGCACATAAAGTGTCCTTTATGTTCTGATTCTAGTATATTTCAAAACATCAAGTGGGTCATTACTTTTTTCAAGGAAATGTAGGATGTTGAGGCATGATCAAAAAACAGTTTAGTCGTGTGACAGTTGGTTTGTCCATAAATTTCATTTTCGGAAACGTCTATTTTGTATGAACAAGTTTGATATATTTGCTGATTTGAAACGCGACCATAGTTGTCTATAAATGTGTGATATTTTTTTGTAGACAAAGTATGTCAAATATATCCTCGTTAGGTTTAATAATTGATGACCTGCTCGTTATCCTGGTAACTTGTAGTTGCACTCGCAACCGTCTTACAGAGTTGATATTAGAGATCTTCCTGTTGCTGTTGTCTACGGCGGGTCGGCTTCTAGGAGAGCAACGTGATCTTCAGCAAGGAGTTCATGTGCCGGTATTTTCCAAATCTTACTAATTGGGCAGTGCTCCGGACGTAAGAAGCCGGTTCAAGGTCGAATGAGTTACCCAGGAAGGCCTATGTTTCCAACCTTCGTAGAGAAAGTTCTGAAAGCCCTGCCACGAGGCAGCACATTACAAAACTGCTGTAAGCAGGCAGGAAATGACCAGTGAGACGGCCTCCTCCTCCTCCTCCTCCTCCTGCTGCTGCTGCTGCTGCTGCTGCTGCTGAAAGTCTTAAATGTGAAACAATGTAGTGGAGCGCTTTGCAGCTCGCGAAATCGGTCGAACGGCAGACATCGCGAAGTTTGAGGGGCAAGTGATGGGTCCACTGGGCAGGAGTTTGTGTTTTTAAAGTTATCGCTCCGGAAGGCTGGAGTTAGTTATTCTTCGTGATCAGTGACGTCACGTTTCCCTTGCGGGACACCTACGAAGCAAGCATTTAAAAGGGCGTTCCCTTGCCCGGGCGTCAAATTTTGCTTAGGCACTTTTCCGTTTTTCTCGGCCAGCGCTGCGGATTAGTTAGTGTAGACTTTCTTGGGGAAAGGGGCCTCAGCACTGCGTGGAGCCAGCTCAAGATCTAGTTGGATGAAGGGGGCGTACTTGGCAAGGGTTAATAGATATCGATATTTTTTGTGCAAATTTAGATGTCGTTGTTCTTGAGTTTTTACTAATGACCTTGAAGTGCATTCTTGTTATCAGCGTGGGTCGCTAGTAATCAGTTGTAGGTGTTAAGTGTTCGTAGTGAATATATTCCCGTCGAGTGATTGTATATCGGAATCTGCCTGATAGTATTTAGATAGCTACAGGGCATTTCACTATTGACTTTAGAGTAATTAAAAGATATTATCCCATCCTGCGGGTCTGAGCGAGACAGGCGAAGCTTGTTTACTTTGATTTGATATTTTAGCAGAGTAGAGGCGTAATCTGCATGCGCCAGTAAACTGTTAAGATTAAATCCGTCAAACAGTACGTCGTGAATCTCGCACGCTGCACGGTGTTAACGTTGAAGAGGCTACGACTGGTTACGACCGTGAGTGTTTTTTAGTGCGACAATCGGGAAGATCAGAGATGCGGTTGAAAGGAACGCTCCAGAAGTGTATGAGCCCCATAAGAAATTGTCTGATGTTCCGATGTTTGTTTCCCAAACCTACTCCACAGTTTACGTTCGTCGAGCAAATTTGTCCTGACACTTGAAGCAACACAAAAAAAACCACTCTTCTCTGAGCCACACGTACAGCTAATGCCATTTTTGGAGAGCTGTACAAACTAAAGCCCATCTACGCGATCGACTGTCTTGTCTGAATTAACTTCTGGAAACAAGCGAGTCTGCTGCACTATCCCTGGCCTTTTATTCCTCTACTGTTTTTTCGACTGATCATTTTCGTTTACACATTAGCGCCAAAATTTCTAGTGTTAAAAGAATCTGCTGTGCAATTCGGCGTATGAACGGTGAAAGTGAGATAGTTAGAAACTATCCTTTTTTACGGAAAAATCGAAATGCAGGAAGAAGCAATGGCGTTAGTTTATAAAAGACGAAAACAGATTTCATGGTGGAAGTTATTGTCAAAGGTCGTATGGCAAATTCTTTACACTCTAGAGAATTGAAAGAACACGAGAAGTGTCATCCAGTCATTTCACAATATATACATTTATTTCCTTGAAAAAAATTGTAACGGTACGCAAACACGTCAAACAATATCCGGAGCGCAATAACCAGCGCCTTTTTGCTTTGTCCTTTGTATCTTGTTTTCTTGCTAAGTCCCAAATGAGAACTAAAATTATTTTTCTGGTCAATTAGTTCTGACTTTTCACTGTTAAAATACTTTTCATTAAAACACGTTTATCTGTTTACATTTTTGTTTATGCATGGTGTAAAACGTAAGTACCTTCCTGCTTTGAGATATTTCTCTTGGACAACAAAACAAACAACACATTAAAGATCAAGAAGACACGAAAGCATAGAATCCATTTCTATAATAGGAGTGAGCTGGGCCAGAATAGGTTTACTTCCGATGTTTGCAGATCTCACCGTAGTCTCTGGCTTCTGTGCATGCGCTTTGTGCAGTATCCTCAAATATAGTACTGCATATTCGGCACAATCCATTCATCATTCACGTCATAGACACATTTGTGTCGTGGTTGGTAGCAGATTTACAGGTAGGCACGAAAGGCGCACGCACTGTAGTCTTATGTTGACTTTCTAGTCAAAACCGACCACAAAGTTGCTCGTTTAAAATCTTGTTTGAGCTACTTGTAATTTATTTCATCTCTCTTTAACGTGCTTTCAGTCCATATTCTATCCTCATTAGAACGTTCATTCCATTGAACAGGTCCTGTAATTAATGCTAGATTTCACTTATAGTAGCATTGTCATTAGCAATTTTTTTATTATGTTCTCACCCTGAATTGTAATCTCACTCCTGCCTGCAGTTATTAAAGTAGCGAAACTATATATATATATATATATATATATATATATATATATATATATATATATAATTTTTTTTTTTTACGGAAGAAAGCATAAAACCTACCCCTGCTGTCTCCCCAATAGTTTTTGTAGTTCGGAGTGACTGATAAAGTTAGTTGACACTAGCAGTCGGTCGTAGCCCTGTAAGCTGCAGTTAATTGCACAGAAACACTATGAACCATCTGGATGTGTATAAATAACAATGGGGTCTACTCCAATGACTAGTAACATTGTCTCAACACTAATCCTCCGTCACTTCGCTGGAAAAAAATGTAAAGCAACGCTTGTACGTCTCTTTACAGTTTATTGTTGGTGCTAAATCGTCAGCTGATACAGGAAAAATGCTAGGATGAGATCAAATGCTTGTACACAGTACTTGCATCGCCAGTGAAACATCTGCAGGCGCAGCACCCAAAGCCTCCAACTGTAAAGCAACATAAGTTTGTTACAACACCCACCTAGAATTACGTTGACGTCAATCACCGGACATAAGCCGAACTATGTCGGGCAGCGGGAAACGAGTAAAAAACGCTGTTGTTAAACGAGGCTCTACATGTTTATTTTTGTCAGTCAACATAGCATGTATTGCTGTTTGTAGTAATCCAGCATATCGCATGTCCTACACCTTTGCACGCTTCGCTGTGTTGAATGTTGATAAAATGATGAGTCTGAAAGACGTCGCAACTAGCTGACAATCCAAGCGCCGTTATTCCCAGCGCGTGACTTCCATCTAATTGGTCTAAGTGGCAGTGCTTCAATGGATTGTACATGGCAGGGTCGTGTGCTGTTCTTCGTTGTGCCCGTCTCTCTACCAGCAACGGAGCGTTTTGTACGCAGATACACAACAATTAGGGACTTCTCTGTATCGTTGGCTACAGTTAATGTTCCCTTAGCCTTGGTGTCTCACTTGCTCAGCAACGTTAGTGGTCTGCATAAAACCACCTACGAAGGATGCAAGCGATTTAAAACTCACAGGAATTGGAATGTCGGATAATATACACGTCTTCAAAGAGTTCGATGAATGGTGTCATTCAGCAAAGAAAATATTCGATGCAAACAAAACTACATTACTCAGTTTCAAGATAATCTCTACAGGCCTACACTACATATTTGTAAACGTTTGTAAAGCTGCTGTAAGTTGTCCATTTAATCCAAAAGTGTCTCCATCGAATTGCGAGTCTGACGAATATACAACGCTGCCATCATGATTGCGTACTCTAGTCCGGATGTTGATGGTAACATCAAGCATTATCCTCTGCTATGATAGTGTGCCTATAAGGTGGCTTGCGCTACACTTGCTATTGCAAATCTGTTAGTCAGTTTGACAGTTTCCAAATCCTCAGTTACCTATATTGTACCAGCATCTGCCGCAATTTCATCGTTGCTCTGTTACATTTGCCTTCCGACAAACCCAACGTGGCTAATCGGTAGTTTCTTTTCCCTCTCCTAAAGCGTTCAATCCATTGTCAACATTTTCTCTCCACGGCTTCTGTTTCATAGCCTTGCACCATTAAGGAGGCAGTTTCCGTCAAAGTCTTTTTATTCGACGCTACGACGTGTAGAAACTCCAGCAACATCACGTTGTGGGTGCGCCATAATTATTTTCAGTATGTCGAATACGGACTAAAATTAATTTGTTTTAATAATTTCTTCATATTATTGGAATTTCTGCCAGCATTATTGTGGATTCTGTGCTGGCGGTAACGTACAGGTTTGTGCTCAGGAATCGAAGTTTCATTCCATGGTAGGATGGGACGTTTCTGTTACTTGTGTCTCAACTAGGACTTTAAGAATAAAATGTTACGGTTTGTTTGCGTCCCCTTCCCTGTGGTTGAATAAATGTTGCTATTCTTACTTGAAATGAGGGTGAAACTTTAAGAGTTTGCGTGAAATGGAAGTTCATTCGTTTGAATAAAGCTGTAGACGAGCTAAGTCGTAAATAGCACTTTGTCTGTGATAAGTGAGCAACTTGGTTTAGATGATCTTTAAGTGAAGCTATACGGCCTTGCTCACATTCCACAGCCTTACTGTGCCTTTGGGGCGATCACTATATTATGCAACGGCACTTCAGCTTGGGTGGTCAGGTGATTCCTTTTGGGAAACGATTGAGGTGAAACTATTGAGCGCAATCTTGATTACATGCGTGAGTTAACTGCAATATCCAACTGAAGTTAGGATCTACTTTAGATCCAAACATTCGACTGATTCACAGAGAGAGATTGTCAACTTGCTAAACAAATGCCCTCCTGGTTGTGAACTAAACCGCATTACATACTTTACGATCCATATTTGTTTTCCACATTAATTGTTCCTAATGGATGATTACTTCGAACCATCTAAGTGCATTGGTTCGTAACTGATGTTCTGGCACCAGTGAGAGAGAGAGAGAGAGAGAGAGAGAGAGAGAGAGAGAGAGAGAGAGAGAGAGAGAAGAATCCTGTGGACACTTACGAGGGTGGTCTGATAAGTCTGGTAAATTTCCATTAAAGAGCGGAACATTTTTTGTTGCGCACGTTCATAGTTGGTAAGCTTGATTTTTTGTTTCCTCCAACGATCGTGTAAAGAATTTAAACAATGTACAGCGTACAGTTCATTGTTGACAGGCCTCTGAGTTGGCCAGTTTTTCGACTGCGATTGAAAATGGAGAAATCAAAGTTTCGTGCTGTTATTAAACATTTTCATTTGAAGAGTTGAACTGCCGCACAAATCAGAACAAAATTTGATGAAGTGCACAAGGTGTGCACAATCACTGAAGGTCATTTACTTTTGCATTAATGAATTTATGAGATTGTAGTCATCTCAGCTAAACATGTGCATAATATACTGCACGAAGAATATACAATGAAAAAGGTGTCCGAGGTGGGTGCCTTCATTGCTCACAGTCGACCAAAAGCGCAGCCGACGCATTTCAACATATGCATGGCAATGTGTAATCGAAGTCCACAAGACTTTTAGCGCCGATTTGTGACTTTTGATAAAACCTGTATTCATCATTACACAACGGCAGTCAATGGACAAGGTTGGTGCAAGTGCACCGAGGAATGCAAAGATCATTTTGTCAGCTGGTAAGACGACGGTCTCAGTTTTTTGGGAATCCCAGGCAATAATCCTCATAGATTACGTGGAAAAAATGCAATACCATAACTGGACCTTATTATGCTTCATTGTTGGATCCTTTGAAACTAGCATTGGCTGAAAAAAAGAAGGCAAAGATTGGCACGCAAAAAAGAGCCCTTTTACCAGGGTAATGCACTATCCGACACAGCGATAGCAATGGTGAAAGTGCATGAATTAGCTTCGAATTGATTGCTTTTCAGACTTAGCTCAAAGTGACTTCCTGTTCCCCAACATGACACTTTCGCTTGCTGGGAACAAATTCTCATCAAACAAGGAGTGGTAGTTCCAGGCAACGATTATTTTGCAGTTTTGCAGAACCTATTTTCCTAAGGGAATGAAAAACTGGAGGATCGCTGTACCAAGTGCATATCCCTCAAAGGAGATTATGCCGAGAAGTAAAGTGAGTTGTTCATGAAATACATTTCTCTTTTTACCAGACGTATGAAAGCACTCTCGTACTTAAAAGTTCTATGACGCTTTTCTTCGTCCTATCTAAAAAGAGGGACCAGGTTCGTAAGAAAGTGAAGCAAGCAGTGATATAACAGTTAAAAATTATAGTCTGATGAGCGAAACGTTATCAAGACTTGTAGAACCGAAGTAGATTTGACTTCTCTAGAGGAGCATGCAGCTGGTGCGTACACATTGTCACAGAAGTCAATGTGTTTGTAAAATTCTTTTTGCGTCCATCATTACTTCGTACCAAAACGAAAGTGATAACGGCTGGTGTTCTAATGGTTTTTACCAAGCCAAATGTTGTGCACTGAAAAACAATGGGCAGTTACTAGTTAATTTGCCGCATCACGATTAAGTCAGCGGCTGCATCTGTTCGCTTGATAATTGTGGAACAGATATTGCCCAGTCATCGTTATACAGTCACGTAGCTGTAGGCTGTATTGTTAGTTATCGTGGTTGCGTTCTTCTTGCTGTCGAAGGACACAGTTTCATATAGCCATTTCTTTAAACGCTCTCCGTCGTTACGTAGAATATTGTTTTTATACCCTCAAATAAACGCGCACTTGACGTCAGCAGATTCTAAACCGGTTTTTGCAGGAGAGCATGAAAGCCCTGTTAGACTTGTTGAGGAATTGTCTTTTTGTGCACCTTAGATAGCAGTCGGTACTTTTCGGAGTAGTACATCAAAGCTGTCATTAACACGACGTTCGTTTGTGCGCCGTAGCGGTTTGCCAAGCGTAGTCCCATTGGAGTTGGAATGTACTTGCTTCCTTCAGAATAAGTTGTAAACCACGCTTGCTTTTCGTAGACCTTTAAACTGACTTACCCAGCCAATTATAGGCAGATCTACAGTTTAACGTGGAGTTCTATACATGATGAGGAATGGCATTTTTCACGTTAACAAATCGTATGGGGTGAAGCGATAAGTGACAGAAAAAAGAAATCCTAGAACAGAAAAGGGGAATTGTAAGATTTGATATGTGATGCCATACAAGGTTCTGTGCAGAATCATCATGCGAAGGTATGTATAGAAAACAGTAACAGTAAGAATGAAACAGGGTGATAGGACATGGGTTAACGGCGGTAGAGAAGAACTCTCATGGCATTTGAAGAGCTGTGAAGGGTAGAAGCTGTAGGGGAAGACAGGGATTGCAATATATCTAACAATCTATGATGTTGGGTGTAAATGCTGCTCTGAGGTGATGAGGTTGGCGCAGAAGTTGAAGCGGGTCTATCAACCAAGTCCGAAGACGGAAAGGGTGGAAGAAGAGTTGACCAGCCACATAGTTTGATGTAAAACCGCTATTTAAGAGTTTCTGAATGCACAGTCTTTTATTTTTAATTGTTTTGAAGTTGTTAATACTATTTGCGCAAGCTAAGTAGACACTCTGCGCAGCGTTTGATGGGAATGACCGTAAATGGCAAATGCCTGTACTGTCGCACCTATCGCCCAAGCGCCGAGTGTCAACTTAGTTTGGGCGAACGGATTATCCTCGTAAATCTGGCATTGGTGGCACGGCTTTCTTCGCCCTCCTAAGCGATGACGTGGTTGTGCGTTGTCAGACAGCTGCTGATTCATGAAATTATGTGCATGCTGTAATAATCCAAAGGTTTCATCTGAGTTTTTTGTGCCTTACAGTGATGATTCAATGCAGCATTGACGCACCTAGTCAACGTGATGTTGCTGAAGAGAGACTTTGTAACATTACCACTCTCTCATGTTCCTATCAGTAGTGGCACTGATAATTATGCTGTTGAATGTAGAGGCGGTTATCCAAATAGATTATAGCGTATATAGCAATACAGCGGGCCTAGCACTGCCTATTGTTCCGCGGAAAATTAGCATGTGCCAGTTTTCAATTAAAAACAGTAATACTGTTTAGGATTACGTACATATGGTTGTGCAGTACTGGAATTGATAGATCATTAACATTACGCATGAGGAATACATTGGTCGTAATTTTACTTTATTAAACCGCATTTTACATATTACGAAATTGGCATTACAATCATATTTACATATTGCAAATTGCACCACAATATTGTTCAGAGATTGTTTGCTTTGTATTGTCAAAGCTTGCCAAAAAATCATTTGTTCATACACCCTCACTTCAAGCGACGTATGCTGCCGAGCGTAACAATTAAAGTTAGTGTTAATCTATAAGCCCCTATATTTTTGCGGTTCTTATGATCATTTTTTGCGTTTCTTTTCCCAATTTTATTTTCAGCCAGTGTATCTTTACAGTTGGTTTGTCAAACAAGTTCCTAGGGATTTATTTAACGTTAAGACATTCAGGTACGCCAGCGTTATTATTCTTCCCAACCGAAAGTCACTGTGTTAGACTTCCAGCTTCCACAGCGAAACCCAACATAAATCAGAATCTCCCAGCATTTCTTGTATCCAGAGGTTAAACCTTAAAAGTGTATAACTCGACACATTTTAATTTTGGACGTGAATTATGATAAATTTCTCTTGGAACGCGGTCGACCGTCATTGCTGCTGCTAATAATTTGATTGATGGTAAAAACTTAGATCAACGGTTACCTTACGCTTTCAACAGTTTTAATTTGTACACGGTGCAAGCAAATAGCGGCTCAGAAGTCATATTTTGATTTCGCGATGGAGAGCCTTATTCTCAAAAAGCAAGCCTGTACTTAAATTGGTGACACAAATCTGTGTTACGTTCAGATTATATATGGAAGTAAAATAGTCAAACTTTCTGGCAGATTAAAACTGTAGCCGGAGAGCCTGTCCTCACAACCGTACCTCAGAACTGACAACGTGTTTTTTGCACTCTGGGATTGAACCACGGCCATTCTTTTGGGATACGAGGGTGGGCAATACCGGCTGATACCAGGAATAAATGTGACTGTGTCTGAAAACAAATTATTTAAAAAAAAACAACTCGATGAAATGTTATTTCCAAAGCTTTAGTTCACAGATGTTAGCCAAAGTGTAATTCTGAGGACCATTGTGTTAGCTAACACCGAATATTTGGAATTGTAATACGATAATTGATATCTTTGACAAAGCTCCCAAAAGTTTTTAAGGACTTTCGTGTGTCGCACGTTCAATGTAATCGAACATTATGCAGCCGTATACATTTTGTTTGAAAGTGGGGGCGGCGTGGTTATGAATTTAGGAGCGCACTGTCAGGTAAAAGGGCACGGGGAACTGGCGACAGAGGTACGCGGGCGTGCTTAGTAGCGACGTAAAGCGCATGTCAATGGAGCAAGAGGGAAGCACAGGGCACGGGAGTGTCGCCGTTATAGGTAGTCAATTCGTATTCGCTCCCCGTCGGTTGTAGATTCTGCTATGCACTGGACGCTGGCAGGCCGAGCGTGCGTGATCGGCGTCTAGAAGGCTGTCTGCGCCGCAGCGTGAAGGTTGCCGCGGTTGCCTGTTCGTCGTTCTACTTTTATCATTGTTTAGAGACGTGTGTCGCTGCCAATTCGCCATCAGACCGCACGGAAATCAGGTCGTAGTTTACCCGTATCGCTTATCACAAACACAAAAACTATGCCGCAAGAAGAGCATATCCCTTTTGTCTGATTCGTGAAGTGTTGGCAGTGACGGAGGATACGTCGTATCAGTGATATTCTTTCCTAACACATTCGCATATTGTGCAAGTGAGAAACTGATTGTCTATATGCCACATATATTATTGTCATGACCCCTTTGCGAGGAAATGACCCCAGCAGAACTATCGCACAGTATTTTTCGAGTGCAGGTTATTTTAATTTACCCAACAGCATTTCGCGAGAAGTATTTCTTCCAGTGATTTACAGTCAACTTCCCTCAGCATATTCTGTTGCCGTTTCGTATGGGCCATACCGCCTACCTGTTACGATCCTAGCAGTGCGTCGCTAAATCCGTTTACCCTTCCAACAAATCTCAAGCCTTCTAAGCGCCTTCCTTAATACTGATTTTACGGGATCGTCTCATTTCATATGCTTCTTTCCTCTGAAGTACGGCTTGACGTGCTCAGTGTTCGCCACAAATTTTGTAGTCAGATAAGGTGTCCCTCTCTTTTTCTCTCTTTCATTACACCAAACTGGAATTTTGTCAAAGCCTTTCTGCAATTTCTTACGATCGTCCAACGGCGATATTACATGTAGGCATCAGCATCGTCAACGAACAATCATACTGTGATACTGAACCTATCTGACAAATCGTTTATGTACGAGGTTGGCTTGATAATTCTAGTAACAAAGCCAGAAACAATGTTTGTTTCATAAACAATTCACTTTACTTCTCGGTAACCTCCTGTGAGGGATATACATTTGGTCCAGTCATCATCTAGGTTTTTCATCCCATCGGAAAAATAGGTTATGTCAAACTGTAAAATACTCGTTGACTGCACTTTCTCGTTTGATGAAAACTTCTTTCCAGCAAGTCAAAGTTTCAAGTTATGGAATAGGTAGAAGTCATTCGTGGCTACGTCTGGTGAATAGGGTGGAACAAAGTCAAAGCACAACTCACTCACCTCCGCCATTGTTATCGCTAGTGTTGGATGGATGGTGCGTTATCCTGGTGTGAAAGAGCATTTTTTGCCTACCATTGTTCGTCGTTTTCCAGACATTGCAATGATCCATTCAGGAAGCATAATATGGTCCAGTCATGTTTCTGCCTTTTCCTAAGTAATCCATGTGGATTATACCTTGAGAACGACACCCTCCCCCCGCCCCCCCCCCCCCCCCCCCCAAAAAAAAAAAGTGGCCAACACCTTAGCAGCTTACAAAATGGCCTTTACCTTTTCGGCGCACTTTCACCAGCCTATGTGATTTTTTTTACCTGTATTTTGACTCGTGTAAGGATGGATCCAGGTGTCACCAGACATCGTGTTGAAACGTTGTGCAGTCTTTCAGTTGAGATACCTACAGTCTCAGCGATCCCTCGAGGTTTGGACAGCTGGAGCGCGCTTCGCCCTGCGTGCTTGTCCGACCACGTTTAAATTCATTAATCCAAAAGTAAATATTCTTCTTTGATAGTGCAGAGCCCGTGTGGACTTCACCTAATTCTGTTTTAATTTTTGTCGCAGTCCAGCCCTTCAAATAGAAATGTTTAATAACAGCACGAAACTCGGTTTTCTCCGTTTTTCAATCGTGGTCGACACACCGACCACTTCGTGCAGTTGTCATCAATTACCTGTACGCTATACACTGTTGAAATTTATACGATCTTTGGAATAAACAAGCCCACCAACCATGAAGACACAGCAAAAATGTTTCCTTCTTTCATGGAAATTTACCAGACTCATCAAACCACCATCGTATGATGAAAACATTCTGTGTCCTATTACGCTTCCTGGGGACATTCGATTGGACTAGTTCCTGTTGGACATACACCTTCCAGTGTACTGTACACCCTGCCTCCCTAGCGGAATCGCCAGTGCGTTTGACTATCATGCGGAGGAGCCGTGCTCAATGCCAAGTACTGCCTGGAATTTTTACACGGCGGGAGGACTTGAACGGGATGCATTCTGTCTCATTAATGCCAATTGAGGAGCTTCTTGAATGAGAATAAGCGGTTACAAGCTTTTGAAAAGCCGACAACAGCCGGGAGGGCGGTGTACTGACCTCATACCCCATCTTCCGCACTCGGATGACGCCAGTGGCAGAGGATGACGTTGCGGTTGGTTCGACATCGCGTGGTCTTAAGAGCCTGGTTGTGCCGTTTCTTTGTTTATTTAATGTTCTTTCCTCTGTTAGTTAAAACTTTATTGATCCAGTAGCGTATCGGTGGCGATAGGAAGAAAAGTTTGAGTACTATGTTATGGATGTGGAACTGTCACAGAAGTCTTTCTTTGGGATGCTATTCTAACTCTGACGTCACATTGTCTTGAAGCCAATTATGTCGTCGAAGCGTTGACCCTTCATGTGAATTTCTGTAGTTTGTTGTTTCGTGCTTGGTTCGTATTGATAAGACAGACTCGTCATCGTGATCATTTTTTCCAGAAAAGGATTTTCGGTGCTTTGTATTTCAATGAAGTCGCGGCAAGTGCCTACGCGTTGTTGTTCTTGTTTTGGATTCAAGTTTTGCAGCACGAACTTTTTAAACACTTTTCTCTTCAACAAAACTTTCTGGCGAATTTCTTGAAAACTTGATTTAGAGATGTTGCGTTTTGAGAGACAGCATTGCACGTAATAGCCGCAAGACCTTTATCTCACACTGCCTGCTCGCAACTGACTGGTCGAAAGCATATCTATTGTTCACATATATTCAAGCAGCCACCGTTGTAACTGTGGACGTCGCTTATACCCCAGGAATAAAATCCCGGAACTTTTTGGACGGACGGTTTGTCTACATCTGTATTTGCATCAGTGCTGTGAAAACGACTGTGAATTGCAAGGCAGAGGGTACGTCGTATTGTACCAGTTATTAAGACTTTACTATTCCACTCACGTATGGTGGACGGCGAGAGTGGCAGTTTAAATGCCGCTGTGCGCGTTGTAATTAATTCTGTCCTCACGATGCATACGGGAGCGAAATGTAGGAGATTGTAGTGTATTCCTGGAGTTATCATTTAAAACCGGTTCTTGAAACTTCGTAAGCAGACTTTCTCTGGGTAGCCTACGTCTATCTAAGAGTGTCTGCCTGTTAAGCTCTATCAACAGCTCTGTGACACTGTGCTGCCGGTCACACAAACCTGTGACCTTTCATGGTGCCCTTCTCTCAATAACACTTGTTAGTTCTATTTGGTACGGGTACCACACGCTTGAGCTATTTGTAAGCAAACTTCTTTGTAGACTGATTGCATTTCTCAAGTGTTTTTTCGATTAGTATTCGCAAAGTATTTGTGGGAGTGTTGCGTTGCATTGAAATGAAACGTGGACGGTATATTGTACAGAGAAGAAAATAGAATCTTTTGAAATGTTTTGCTACAGACGAAAGCTGAAGATTTAGCGGCTAGGGTAGGTAATTAATAGAAATCGGGGAGGAAAAAATCCCCGTACCACAACCCGATTAAAAGGAGGTATAGGTTGATGGATTCCACCATGAGGTATGAAGGAGCAGTTGATTTCGCAATGGAGCGAAATACAGAGGTTAAGAATTGTAGAAACGAAAAGCTCTTTTCAGCTAGTCATAATTGCCCATGAAACTGCAAAGACATAGATGCCTGCGCCGTACATGGTGGAGTGCCCTTAAAGAGCTGCGGCATGAATTCGAGCCATCTCCGCACTGTCGTCTAGTGAATTAAATACTAGTTTGCGAATCAACGTATTGGCTTTCATTATTCGATGAGAAATGGATCCAACGTCATTCTTAGCGCGGGGAAATCGTCAGATGTAAAAGTTACTTCTTGTGCACAACAAGGAAGTATCAACAAGACTCCTTATTGCACGATACATTGCATATGTGTGATTTAATGGGAATCGTCGGGAACTCTTGATGCTGTTCGTGTGCAGCTGTTGTTTATGGAAAATTGCAACGGTAGAAAATTGTATCGAAATACAGAACGTAACGACCACATAAAATTGTATATTAGGAAAATCAATGAGAGAATTCCTAAAGAAACTTAATTAACTCAGTCGACGTTGTGTTGCATGAGATAAGTGACCTTGTTTCATATTTTTAAGAACAAAACCTAGTGTACATCACTTTTAAATTTCCATTATCGGTTTCACCCGATCTGAAATACAGGCGGCCGGTATCCACCATTGGTGTCAGCTGCTGCTCATCGTTACAACGCGCTCTAAAATCGACAAAACCTTCGTTAGTTACGCAAGTCATCAACTTCGGAATGGATGGACGATAGGCTGGACCATGTGCAAGCTGTTTCATAAATCACTTTCCAAGAGACGGCCTGAGTGGCCGAGCGGTTCTAGGCGCTACAGTCTGGAACCGCGCGACCGCTACGGTCGCAGGTTCGAATCGTGCCTCGGGCATAGATGTGTGTGATGTCCTTAGGTTAGTTAGGTTTAAGTAGTTCTAAGTTCTAGGGGACTGATGACCTCAGAAGTTAAGTCCCATAGTGCTCAGAGCCATTTGAACCATTTTTTAACTTTCCAAGACAGTTTAACGAAGCGTTGTCAGTGACTACAAACAATAAAATGGAATTCCAGGAAAACTGGTACCTCCTTCAGTAATAGCTTGTTCGTCAGAATGGAGCTTTTGCTTCAGGAATTAACGGTAGAATTTAATATTTTTGTTCTTATTTGCTGTCTACGCTCTCAGCCGCATTATCGTTGTTTCGGACCGTAACAGTTAATTCAGCGCGGAAATTAAATTATCAACGCACCAAGAAAATTAAGGTGTAGCTATTCACGGAACGGACAGTGAAGAAGCTCAAGCTGTTTCGTATAGCTAGGTGTAAAATCCCTGTCTGTAACAGCTGTAGAACAACTTGTTACAGCCACAGGGAAGACTCTGGTAGCCAGGCACGCAGAGCAGCACAGTTCCCACGCATTGTTCTTGTTTGATATCCAGGATAAAAGGTTGTTTCACGTGGCGAATTCGCACCACTAGTGCGATATAGAACAGCAGTGTGTGAAGAGATTTGGATTTTTAATTCTGAGTGTGATTAACACCGATAGAGATACAGCGCCATTACAATGGTACCGTAGTGTGAAATACACTTTCAGTGAGTACCGTTTTATCACTGATAGCAGTCACTACTAAAGCATTCTGTCAATGCGCGTAAGTACCATCCCGTGCTACTAATGTTTCTCGGCTGCTTGGTAACTTCGCACTGCCACTGGTTTTTCGGAAAAGGTACTCATTCATCATTGCGGAGTTCTTTGTTCGGCAGTAGTTTGCCTCATGCTTTTGACTAGCCGAATTAGTGATGACATAAGTGTTTGAAAAATCTATACGTTCATAACTTTGTTTTGAATAATTATGTCAACTAACTACAGTCAGGTAAAATATTGAAGAAAGGTGGTTGTTGTGCTGATACCTGAACCGGGAACTATTTATCGTTTCATCTTGATTGAGGGATATCCACAGTGTTTATGCCTTCAACTATATCCCCGCCCTGCCCCATGAGGTCTCCATTCTTTGGTGAGTTAGTTCTTGGCTATCACTGGCCCCTAGCTTTCGCAGCACCCCTTCCATTTCTGTGATGCATGTCTATCCTCCTGTTATTCTTTTTCCCCTCCCTTGGGAACATTTCTTGGGTATCTTCGGTAATGCTTTCTGAAATTTCGGTAGTCCGGTATCAGAACAGTCCCTTGTCTGCTTTTTCCTTCTTCCTTCTTCCTTCTTCTCCTTCCCTTTCTCCGCATCGGTGTTTGAGGTCTCTGTTAGTTCCTTTTTCCTCCCCGTGCGAACTTAAAGGCCCTCTCACGCGTTTGACGCTTAGCAGGTGATTGGATAACGCGTAATTCCCAGCCCCGAGTCGACAGGTAGGGTTTGCACGTATTCTCGTCCAGGCCAGGCTCAGGAAGGCGTGATTGCGTGAGCTGTTACCATTCCAATTGCCAGTTAGTCCCTCAGTCAGGAGTTCGGGAAGTGTGACCTGGGGCGTGAGCAATCACCTAAGGAGAGTGAGTTCCTCTCTGAGGAGGCCCTCAGTTGGAAGATGCGCACCATCGCAGGCGCTGGCAATAGTGGGGGATTTTTTCGCAGTGGGTAAATCACCATCTCAGCCTCTCTTTCTCTGTAAAAGATGTGAGGCTAAAGATTCAGAGACACTCTCAGGTGCACTATGGTTCGTCGTGGTGTGACATGCCAAAGTAAGCAGTCACTTGGTAAGGTAAATCTGTTTATTATTCAGAAATTACGTAAAGGGACTTCGCTTCGGAGACCAATTGTGATTTTCAAGACCAAAACTGCCTGCAGATTCGCTCCTCCATGACTAACCTGTTTGTATCAAAGACATTGTACGCTGAATTCTTCGTGTGGTATTATTTTACACTTCTCTACTTGATGGTCTGTCGAGGGAGAAATCCAAAATTATTTCTTGAGCAGGGCATCACAGTCAATCGGGTGATGAGAAAGTTTGATGCAAACTTAGTGCTTACAAGCACTCTTTTTTTTTTTTTTTTTCTTACATTTGCTCGAGTGGTGCTTCTGTTGAAGCTTAAGGGAGGCTATGAAGTAACCAAAGTCCGTCCGTACATTCCAAGTCCGATGCATTGCTACCATTGTCGACCTTATTACCACTTTCGTATGTCGTGTCAAAACGGCCAAATGTGTTACTTGTGTTAGAGATGATCACGAGAGTAATTGTCGACCTCCTTCTCCCCACTGTATCAATTGTAGTGGCGACCACCAGTATGGGCGCGCCCTTCTGTTACCTCCGAAGTTCACTTTCGGCTACTGCTTCGACAAGTTAACTTCACATACCTGCCACATTCCCTTCACTGCCCTGGCTTCGTGCGGCGTCACGTCTTCATCTTGGACTACATTCGCTTCCCAAGGACGCTACTCCGATTCCAATAATGACTGTAAGTTTCTCGACCTTAGCGATAGCACTTCCGTGTATACTGATGGCTCTAACAAGGGAACCTCCCCATCGCACCCCCCTCAGATTTAGTTATAAGTTCGCACAGTGGATAGGCCTTGAAAAACTGAACACAAATCAATCAAGAAAACAGGAAGAAGTTGTGTGGAACTATGAAAAAAATAAGCAAAATATACAAACTGAGTAGTCTGTGCAACATATGCAACATCAAGGACACTGTGAGATCAGGAGCGCCGTGGTCCGTGGTTAGCGTGAGCAGCAGTGGTACGAGAGATCCTTGGTTCAAGTCCCCTCCCTCGAGTGAAAAATTTTATTTCTTTATTTTCGCGGTTATGATCTGTCCGTTCGTTCATTGAAGTCTTTGTTCAGTGTAATAAGTTTAGTGTCTGTGTTTTGCGACCGCACCGCAAAACCGTGCG
The DNA here is from genome assembly GCF_021461385.2 of Schistocerca piceifrons. Taxonomy (NCBI): domain Eukaryota; kingdom Metazoa; phylum Arthropoda; class Insecta; order Orthoptera; family Acrididae; genus Schistocerca; species Schistocerca piceifrons. The sequence continues at coordinate 212,630,485 of NC_060138.1, forward strand.
ATTAGTAGACGAAAGGACGTGCCTCTCCAATGGGAACCGAAATCATTTGATCGCAAGGTCATAAGTCAACCGATTCCTCCACAGGAAAACACGTCTGATATATTCTATACGACACTGGTGACGGCATGTGCGTCACATGACAGGAATATGTTGTCGACCCACCTAACTTGTACACTTGTCGAATAGGTAAAAAGATTCTTGTACCTTGCCCGATTTAGGTTTTCTTGTGGATGTGATAATCACTCCCAAAAAAGTGATGAAAACATAAGAGTTTGTCACATAAACTGCAACAAATGACTGCAACAGTCGCACAGTTTTCCCTGTGCTCTGTTAAAACATACGTTTTTAACGTTTTCAACGTTTTCAACTTTTTCCGTGTGTAGACCGTCAAATCCTGCATATGTCCAAGCAAATCTGAACATGTCCTGGAATTTTGGTGAACGAAGTTGATTGTGTGTATGTGTGCCTGAACTTTGATAATTGTCTGAAAATAAAAAATTAAAATTTTCACTCGGGGGAAGATTTGAACCAAGGACCTCTGACTCCACAGCTGCTCACGCTAACCACAGGACCACGGCGCTACTGAGGAAGTTCTGTCCTTAATGTTACATATGTGGAGCATGGACTACTCAGTTTGTATATTTTGCTTATTTTTTTTATAGTTCCACACAACTTCTTCCTGTTTTCTCGATTGATCTGTGTTCAGTTTTTCAAGGCCTATCCACTGTGCCAACTTACAACTAAATCTGAGGGGGGGTGCGATGGGGAGGTTCCCTTGTAAGACTGACCGTGGTGTCAGGTGTGCTTTCGTCATTGGCACTGACCATTGTCGGTGTCGCCTTACAGAACACTGCTCGAGTTTTACAGTAGAGCTCTTTACCTTCTATCCGGCTACCCAATACATGCGGCGACACAGGCTTTTTAATTGTCATACGTTACGATTCTTTCAGTGCCTATCAGAGCCTCACTGTGCTGTACACGATCCATCCCTTAGTGCAACGGGTCTAAGAAAGCTTCCATTTGCTCGCTGTTGAGGGAGCCACCGTGATGTTCATATAAGTTCCTGGTCACGTCTATCTGGCTAGTAATGAGGCTGCAGACACTGCTGCTAAGGCTGCATTCCTCCTACCTCGTCCTGACAGCTCTTCCATTCCTTCGGATGATCTGCGTGTTGCCGTCTGTCGGCTGGTGGTGTCACTTTGGCATCACCATTGGTCTTCTCTTCGCGGGTACCAGCTCCGGCGAATTAAGGCTTGGCCGATCTCCTCTAGGCCATCTCGCCGCGAGGTCATTTTATTTAGGTTGCGTATTGGGCACTGTCCTTTTAGCCATCGCCATTTGTTACGTGGTGATCCCCCCACCACGTTGTGCACGTTGCCATCAGCCGTTGACGGTTCTCCTTTTCCTGACGCAATACCCTTTTTTAACCACTTACGTTCCAGCGTATACTTGCCGTCTGAGATACCGGCCGTTTTAGCGACTGACGCATGGGCTGTCGACTGCGTTTTGCTTTTTATCCGTCATAGCAATATAGCGAAGGACATTAATCTTTGCTTTGGGAACTCCCCTGTCTCTGTGGCGTATTTTGTGGCCCTTTCTCAAAGGAGAAGACCTTGTGTTTAGCTTTTCCTTGACGTATAGCCACTTTTAACTTATTTTACTTCTTGATGTTCTAAAGTTATGAAATGGGCGCATATGACCTCAGTTACTTTTGCAAAAAATAAAAAATAAAACTATATTTTCAGTGATTAACATTCTGTATAATAGTTCAAATTAAAAACTCAGTTTATCAAAATGTTATTTTGTGGGTTTCTTTGTCATGTATTTGGGGAAGTTCCTACGAATATTCAAGTAGCTGTCGCAGACTGAAAATAAACTTAAGTTGATTTAGTTAGTGTTCACTGGCGATGAACGTATGTTTATGAGCCACTTACACACGTTATTTAGACGAATGAGGCGTAATGTAATTTTTTGCTCAAGGGCTCGTTCCCCAGACGCCAAATTTGATTGAGCATTGTCATTTGGATGGTGCTTTTTTTTGAGATTCTTGGTATAAGTGATGAAATTTTATTCAGATGACAGCATTGTAATTTCAGCAGTGGAAATTACACTTGACACTACAGGTTCATTTGCTTCGAACACAGTATTGCGTGAAGGTTGCAGGTAATTCGAAAATCTTATATTTAGAGCCGCTCGGTTCTTTTGTTTTGTTTATTTCAACGAATACCTTCTAGCAAGTAGTAGCGGAATTACACCAAAACGAATTTTTCCTTTATTAATATGTTGCAGGTATTAAGTGGTAAATATATTTTGTCTTACTGAAATCTTTGTCTAAACGTGCGAGGGAGTAGCTGATAGGTCGCTTAGCAACTTCCATCCTCACTTTCTCGGCGGCCGAACTTCCCCGCATGGGGCCTCCCGGCCAACAATGCCATACGATCATTTCATTTAATTGTACCGTAGTGTATCACATTTACTTTACACCTAAATAATCTCTAAAGCAGCGCACTTACTACCTCCATTCGAGGAGACACTTAAAACCGATATGAAGCAAATGAAATTAATCGTGCAGCTTTTAAGCTGATTAAGTGGCGTACGCAAAACGCGTGGCTGCTGTGGCTTTTTCGGTCTCATTTCCGTATTGGATTTAAGACAGTAACACAGTTACGTATTATGTATTAAGTTATTTATAGCTAAACATAGGAACCCGACGTGTGTAACACAAATGGTTCACTGATGTTGTGTAGGTGGCTGTATCATATCATTTCGTAGACTGGATGTCGTTCTGTCCGCTGTGCGTAAGAGAAAACCGGACCGAGTTAAAATAATGTACGACGACTTTATGTAGTCGGAAATGCGTTGTGAATCGGCTGAGCTGGCATTAAACCTTTCGTAATATCGCCGTAATACCAGAAAATTGTGCCAGCTGGCTGGCGACCTTTCGTTTGTAATGTGCTATAAATGCTTTTTAACTTTACCCTCCATCTCTCTGTGACACGACTTTGTGGCCCTCACGCTGTTCTCTCCTTAACATGACCACAAAGAAAAACCTTCCCGAGCGCTTCGTAGTGACAGGTCAGCCGTTTAACTACAAAAGACCATAAGCCTACTTCTTCATCTTCTTCTTTTCCAGCATTATTCTGCAAGAAAGGCCGTGTCCGTGCCCGTTTCTTCCTTGGTATCCGGCATCCCATTATCTTTCGGCGATATACTTTATGGTTACTGCTTAATGGTCATTACTTCATACTTCATGGTAAATTGTATCCAGGTGCCCTTTGGAATCGTTCATACTAGCTTCTGCCTTCTATTTTTATTTTATTAAGTGCTAGCTGTACTCGGCCACGCATTACTGTGGCTCAGTCTGTTTAAATGGAAAAGAAATACAAGAAAACACACGTTTTTTTGGATATGCGCTATAATTCCTATTCTAACTCTTCCTTTTCCGTGTCCCTGTCCATCACCCCATCCCTCTTTCTTTGCCATCTCCTCCACCCTCTCGCTCCATTTCCTCCTGCCCCCGCTTTCCCCCTCTCTGTCCATCGCATCCTCTCCCATTCCTTTGACCATCTTCTCCTCCCCCCCTCTCACCATCTGCTGCTCCCTGTCTCCCTGTCTCCTCCTTCCCGTTTTCTATGTCCATTTCCTCCCACACGTCTGTCCATTTCTTCTTCCCCCTCTCTCTGACCTTGTCTTGTTTATTGTTGTTGCAAACTCTGATTTTGTAGTTGTATTATAATCATAAACCAACATTCCTGGGCACTTACGCAGTTTAGCAGGTACGGAAAAAATTTTCATTCCAAATGTATCTGGCTTGGAGAGCTTTGTGGGTGAATATGTAAAGTTTGTTGGTGATTGTACTTCGTATTTTCATAAATAAAGTGATCTGTAGCGTAGCCCACTTGAGGTTAGGTTGGGAGGGGTTTTTTTTTTTTGGAATGCGGCCGCGGCAGCGGCCGCCTATGATTTGAAAATACTGATTAGTTAGTGTATTACGCAATGTTGCGTCATCGGCAGCGCCGCGCTTATCGGGCAGAGGGAAAATGAAAATGGATGTTATATTCGAAATCAGCGCATCAGAATTCACTATATCGACAAAATATTGAAAAATAAAAAAATTTTAAAAAAATTTAAAACAATTTTTTTGATGTAAATAATTGACTGGGGCGAAAATAAATATCGTATTCGTAATCAGCGTATCAAATTTGACTATAATCGATCAAATTTTGAAGAAAATTGATAAATTTTTTCCGTACCTGCTAAACTGCATAAGTGCCCATTCCTGCTTACTAACAACGCCTCATTATTATAACGTTTCCCATTATTAAATTCATTTATTACGTATATTTAAGTAATAGGTAAATAAAGCCGGCCGTTGTGACCGAGCGGTTCCAGACGCTTCAGTCCGGAACCGCGCAGCTGCTACGGTCGCAGGTTCGAATCCTGCCTCGGGCATGGATGTGTGTGGTGTCTGTAGGTTGGTTGGGTTTAAGTAATTCTAAGTCAAGGGGGCTGCCGCGCTAGATTAGCCGAGCGGTCTCAGGCGCTGCAGTCATGGAAAATGCAGCTGGTTCCGGCGGAGGTTTGAGTCCTCCCTCGGGCACTGGTGTGTGTGGATAATTTAGTTTACGTAGTGTGAAAGCTTAGGGACTGATGACCTTAGCAGTTAAGTCCCATAGTGACCAGAGCCATTTGAACCAATTAGGTGAATAAAAACACACGCGTATACCAATGGAACGTTGTCACAATCCCAAAGCAATCGGTCAATTAACAATTTTGAACAAACCAACATTTACATTTTTATAAAGTTTCCCCTTTTATTCGATATGTACCTACCATACAGCGTTCCAGCAGACATATAAAAACAATGGAGTATTCGAATGCAACGCTGTGTCAAAATGTAAAAGCATTACACGAAGAACTTTCGGAGATACGAGATTTTGAAGAAAGTACCATCTGTGTTTGTACTTGTGTAGAAAATGTAGATGTTACTAATCGGAAATCTCCGAAAGTTTTTGACCGATTGCTTTGAAATTTTTAAACAGCCTTCCATTGCTATACGCATGTGTTTTTATTTACCTTTCTAAATATATGTAATATACAATATTTTATAAATTTAATAATAGGGAAACGTTGTTACAAAAAATCTCATACATTAAAGAAATAGGTATCAAGGACTTTCGGAGATACACGGGTTTTCAGCAAACCAACATTTACATTTTTATTTATATAGAGTCCTTCTATCTAAGAATATTTTTCAAGTTTGCAAAATGTATATCTAAGTGTGTCAATTGGGAATTTGATTTCTAACGTTTGACTTCGTGTCTTGCCGCCACCCCCCCCCCCCTTCCACTACTTCATCTGTGTCTTCGCATCCATACAGGGAAGAACTACTAATTTGTACAGCTTTGTATCCAGATCTATGCCGTTCTTATACGAAGTGTAACGTCCAGAAATTTTTTAAAAATACTCTAATTTTATCTCCAGCAGCTATTAGTATACACAGATCACATTATAAGCGTCAGACTACACTATATTTTACGCAAAACGTTTTCTTTTCGCTTCCTAATCAATTCCTGGCAGTTAAGTTTCTTGTGATACATGTGTGTTCCCAGCAGAAATAACCGAGGTTTCCTGATCTCACGCTTAAGATACATGTGTTAGTGTATTCTGGGCTGTCTACTCAACCCATTTTTAAGTTTGAAAGGTGCCAAGAAGTACACACATTACAGCGTAGATGTATTATACATTCCGCATATTTTGGCCGTCATATATCCATATTAAATCATGTTAGGCAGCCAGTAGTGCAATATCAGCTTAGCTATATTTGTAGTTGACCTTCATTTGGTGGAGGAAACAGTAGCCGAACTTGCAAATAGACTCCAGCTATTTTGACTATTGAAAAGAAAACTGCGGTTGCTTGTGCTCGTTCTGCTTTTACGAGTGCAGTTCGAAAATTAGCTTAAACTTCTGGACGTTGTCAGTAGCTTTTGAAGTTGAAATGGTGTCTGGTAACGCTGCAAATAGGCGTTGCGGTCATAAATAATGTGTGGCCCCAACCAACATCTGCCTCAGTGAAGGCCATTTTGCCGCGTCCGGTGTCTGCTTCCTGCCGTCAGCAGCAATACAGATCTCGAAACATCGTTACCACTGTCCACATTAAATTTGGAGTTACACACCCATGCTTGAAACATGTCGTCTAGAGTAAGTTCTATCAAGCAAAGTTAAATTTTGAACAAATTATGTAAAATATAGGACAACGCATGTTTACACATGCGACATTCAATGTGTCGCACCAAGTTAAATAAGTCACACAGTGAAATACTACTACTTACGAAATTACGAATTCTTTCTAAGAGTATCTGTCTGGAAAGTTTAAAGAAAATACCTGAGAGTCTTCCTTGAACCCTATTGCAGTTGATCCACTATCGATGTCTGATTGCAGAACAGAATCGATTCTACATTACATTCGTACTCCGGCTGAATGAAAACTTGCGCCACTGAGGTAATTGCACTGACCATGCAGCACGTTCTCCTTACTTGCCCATTGCTCCTGACAGTTGTTAGGTTTGGGCAGTGACATGAGGAAAAGGCAGTTTCACCTGGTTCCACATTGTAAATATAATCAGAATCTTAGTTTACCTTCTGCTGAAAATACTTGTCGTTCTTGATAAGATACTTTCAAACATTTGCAATATAGACTCTTTTCATTCCCCAGGTCAGAGATCATTTCGAACAAACCGCAGGTGATGACCAGTTTGTAAGGTTGACAGAGGAAAACAGAGGCGTGACAATATATAAATTACGTAAATGTAGCACTATAGATAATACCAACAAAGATATTATAAATAACATTAAAACATTGTAAACTCATTCATACATGGTGCTGTAAAGTTTAATTTGTCGCAAGTGGTAAGAATGTAACATAAATGTTAAGCCAGACGCTATTTTTCATTCATTATAGGAACAGAGATCATGGTTTCCTAAGACATGTCGTCAATTATGAAGATACAATTTGATGTTTTACCAAGTACTTTGATAGCCATCATCGTTTTTCAGTTATGCTAGGATCGTCTGTTTTACTTGAGTAAAATTCCATCAAGTTAACTTCCGTTAAGTATGTGGATGCACTCAACGACTGTGATATGACGTTCAAAATGGAGCACAGCAATCAGTCGTCCTTTCCTTTTCAGGTTTTGGTAAGCAAATCTAGATTTCGGCTACTGCCTTCCCATTATCAATGCAGTATTTTATAGCATTAGTGGAGCATACTATACCCTTAAAAAACACACACCAGTCTCCTGAATTACTTAAGACGTCAGTAGAGCTAGAACGGAATTTGAATAATATTCAGCTTTAAAACATCGAAAGGACAGAAACTGTAAATCAGAAATATGGCATACTAATCTTTTGAGACAAGTTATTTCCGAAACTAAAATTTATTAACGTGAACCATCGGGCAAATGAAATGGTTCATATGGCTCTGAGCACTATGGGACTTAACATTTGAGTTCATCAGCCCCCTAGAACTTAAAACTAATTAAACCCAACTAACCTAAGGACGACACACACATTCATGTCCGAGGCAGGATTCGAACCTGCGACCGTAGCAGTAGCCGCGGTTCCGGACTGACGCGCCTAGAACCGCTCGCTCTTTATGGCCGGCAGGACAAATGAAAGGAAATGTGTTATTAGATTATTTATTTCATAAACATCGTGGATAATTGAGAGTTGTATTCTCTTGTGAGTCAGTCGATCCATCGTGTGTGAATGACATCGTTTAGATGTCCAAGACGACAAGATTTGAATGAAACCAATAATCTCACTTCACACTGTCTATAATGCCCCAATAGCAAGAATTCACTATGCTGCCAGAAGTACGTAATACCTTAGTACACATGGGTCGCAGCACCACCTTCCCGAACAATTTACCTTTAAGAACCACGCTCCTTTGACAGACTCTGCTTAACATAGAGCGCTTCTTAACTTACTAAGTAAAGCCCTGAAATCGTCTTGTGGCTAGCTTTCACTCTCCACTTATACGTGACTGAAATGAGCAATACTACACACGCATTCGCACTGACAACAATAGAAACAGATACATACATACATACATACTTGATATAAACATACATATATCAGAAGGTGTATTGTAATGTTGATTACTGAGAAGTTGGCTGTTTCATATCGTAAATTTATAGGGGTAGACAAAAACATGGAAACACCAAAAACACAACTCGTTTCCATTCGTAATATGGTGTAGAAAAAACCTGTCAATGAGACAACTCGCGGTCGTGTCGGAATCGATAATATGTGTCCTGTATGGTTTTCAATGGAATCTTATAACAGTTTTCTTGCAAAATAGTGGCAAGTTCAGGTAGCGATAATGGAGGGGGATAACGACCATGCATTCTTCTCTCCAAAGTAGATCACTATGACTCAATAGTATTGGAATATGGTGACTGGTGGCCAGCGAAGATGCGACAATTCATTCTAGTGCTCACAAAACCAGTCCTGGACGAAGCGAGCTGTTGAACAGGGTCTGTCACCTTGCAACACAGCGTAATCACTATTGGGGAACAAATATTGAACCGTGGTATACCTTATCAGCCAAAGTGATCACATAATCCTTAGCAGCAATGCAACCTCGCAAAGAAATAATGGGGACCGTGGAATACCACGACATTGGTGCCCAAATCATCGACGAACGTCCACTATATTTCACTCTTGGCCCCAAGTAATCTGCATCGTAGGCTTGGGACGGCTTACACCAGACGTAAATTCGCCCAGAAGTTGGAAACAGCGTAAAATAATACTCATCTGACCAAATGACTTTTTTTTTCTTTGCTGGCATTTGCATCACTGATGAATGAGTTTGGAATTCCAGCCTGCTCTATAATTTCGTACTTACGGAACCCCCATGTTGTTTTGGTGCTGACAGGATTCGCGAGTGCGATGTTCATTTCTGCAATGACTTTTGTAGTTGTCATCAACTACCTTGGTTACGGAAGCACCTACCATACGAGCACCAACAATTTGCACATGTTCGAATTCATCTAACTACGACATAATTGCTCCCACAAATACACAGAACAGTGTTCGGACTACGACTGGCACAACTTATTGAGGTCATTTGCACAGGTGCCGTTCGTGGTAAATTTCAGCAACGCCACCTGCGGATTTTGAAGTCATCTGTATTTATGTTCAGCCATGCATTTCTCGCTGCGTTTCCACGTTTCGTCATCCCATATATTTGATGTAATTGTTGTGCAAAGACTAATGAGCAGAAATGCCCTATTGACGTGTATTAGTCGTTTCGTGTTGCGCAAGATATTCAGATCGAACATAACAAGCGGTTGACTATTGTAAATATCGATTGCGTATGGATAGACGAATCGTAATAAGTTAGGTATAGCTATATAAGATGACCCTTAATACACTGAACGACGAAACTTCGGAACAAAATCCAAGATCATGATTGCATTATGTTATATCATACCCGGGCTGAAATGTTAACCTTTTTACTCGGCGTTGCCCAAACTGCTGTGCCTCCCCAAATTCTCCTCCTCCTCCTCCTCCTCCTCCTCCTCCTCATCATCATCATCATTGATTTAAAACTTCCTCGCTTTCGCCTTCTACATTTTCCTTCTCCCTATCATCTCACTCTACCTCTCTTCCTCTGGTTCCCCTTCCCTCTTCCACTTCAACCAAGGCCACCCCGTTTTGGCCGTTCATATCCTCTTCATTTTCGTTTTCTTTACCATTCTTCCTTCCTTTAGTGCCGTGTGGCTCTATCTCGCTTTCCTTATACTCTTCCTCATCTTTCCAAATTTTCTGCCGCATCCCTCTCGTTTATATCTCTCTGCTGATAGACAAGTTCCATCATTTTTTCCTCATATCCTTCGGTAGTCACTTCTGCTCCTATACTTTCTTCGTGTATAAAATAATCTAATTAACTCCCTCCTGATTTCTGCTGCCACTGTAACTTTAGGTATTGAACTCTCTTCTCCTTTTTTAAAAATAACTTATGTATTCATTCGTCTGCATTCACCCTTTTCTGGAGCTTTTACACGCACTGACTCTCCGTCTCTTAGTTCATAACATTTATTGCCACAAATACCTACCTCCATCCACTTCGTAAATTGCTTCATGTTGACTTGAGTGTCACCTCGGCTGACTTCAATTTTCTCTTTTCCGCTGCTAGTTTCATTCTCTCGTTGGAAACGTCTCTTCTGCCGGCCATTAGCCACTTCTCTGCACAGACAGTATACATTGTCATTGCTCTACTCACAGTGCCCGTCCCTCTGTGTTGTTGCAAATGTTTGTAAATACTTTCTTCTTCTCACGGTCCGGTTCTCGTATCCACGCCTGTTATTAGAGTCGTCAGAACGGCCAAAATCGCCTTTGCTGTCTACGCCAAATAGACCTGACTGCCATTTTGCATGTTTGCGGATCGTCACATAAGCGTTTCCAAATTTTCCGGTAAGTTTGGGTTCTGATTCTTTCTCTTCTCTTCTGCTTCTCTTCCATTGTCACTCCGTAGTTGCCTGTTCCTCGATCATTTCGATCGCACCCCTTCGTCTGACAGTATTATTGTTGACCATTAACCATTCATGTAATTCAGGCGTGGTTCAGATGGAGTGATTGTTGTCATTCAACTCACTGTACTTTCATCAAAATTTTTTCATTTTTCCATGGACCTCCCCCCTTTCCTCCCGCGTAGCTTTCTTCAATTTCCTCTATAACGCTCTGAATTGTAGCTCACTTTTCCCAAACTGGTCTGTATGGTGCAGTTTTCTAAGTATGTTCTCACAATATTCATACACACTTCCTCCACTGTACCTTGGTCCCCATAGAACTTAATTTACTAAGTTACATTGATTTTCTGGTGACAAATATTTTTCCATAAATTTCTGAATAAATTCTTCAAAGTTTCGACGTTGCTTTCGTACGTTGTTTCCTCACTATTGGCAATCGTCTTTCATTATCTTCGTTCAATGTGCTGGTAGGTTTCTCCTCAACTCATTCACAAATTCATTAGGCTTACAGACCCTTCCTTTCTGACTTCTAGGCCGTTGAATTTCACTCTCTTAGCGCCATTCAAAATTCTTTTGTGGAACCCCACACATGCCAACATTTAGCAGCCCTTTCTGCAGTTACTTACCCATTTTACTGTAGTTCTGTTCTATGAACGTAGTCATTTTCTGTATGGCTTTTACCCTGCTTCTGGTTTCTTCATACTTTTCGGTAATTTTTTGTATGCTACTTGCTGCCAGTTGTTTACATGTTCGACAACTTTGTTTTCACCTGATCGACACCACCTGTAAGAGGGAGGTTTGAGAAGTTATCGGAATCACCACGAGAGGTCAGCGCCAGTGTAGCAGGTTGTTAACGTGATATTCGTTGGACTGTTGCCTGTAAACACGTGCCGCGTCAGTGCTCTTCGAACTGTGGCGGTGACGTGGTTGTGTTGTTGTTCCCGTGTAGTGATTTGCGAAGATGGAAAACATAGATTCAAGCAGTGATTAAGTACTTCGTAAAGAAAGGTATGAAAGCAAATGACATTCGGGCCGATTTCCAGAATAGACTGGGTGACTCTGCTCCTTCATATTCAACTGTTGCCAAGTGGACAAATGAACTTAAATTTGGTCGGGAGAGCTTAGATGATGATCCGCGCAGTTGCCGGCCAAGATGTCACTACTCCAAAAGTCATTGCAAAAGTGCACGAAATGATCATGGAGGATTGCCAACTGAAAGAGCATGAAATTGCTCACGCTTGCCAGATCATCTGAATAGGTATATCACATTTTAACAGAAGAATTAGAAATGAAAAAATTATCTGCAAGATGGTTGCCGCGACTCTTAACAGCGCGCCGGTACATAAACTCCTGGAAATTGAAGTAAGAACACCGTGAATTCATTGTCCCAGGAAGGGGAAACTTTATTGACACATTCCTGGGGTCAGATACATCACATGATCACACTGACAGAACCACAGGCACATAGACACAGGCAACAGAGCATGCACAATGTCGGCACTAGTACAGTGTATATCCACCTTTCGCAGCAATGCAGGCTGCTATTCTCCCATGGAGACGATCGTAGAGATGCTGGATGTAGTCCTGTGGAACGGCTTGCCATGCCATTTCCACCTGGCGCCTCAGTTGGACCAGCGTTCGTGCTGGACGTGCAGACCGCGTGAGACGACGCTTCATCCAGTCCCAAACATGCTCAATGGGGGACAGATCCGGAGATCTTGCTGGCCAGGGTAGTTGACTTACACCTTCTAGAGCACGTTGGGTGGCACGGGATACATGCGGACGTGCATTGTCCTGTTGGAACAGCAAGTTCCCTTGCCGGTCTAGGAATGGTAGAACGATGGGTTCGATGACGGTTTGGATGTACCGTGCACTATTCAGTGTCCCCTCGACGATCACCAGTGGTGTACGGCCAGTGTAGGAGATGGCTCCCCACACCATGATGCCGGGTGTTGGCCCTGTGTGCCTCGGTCGTATGCAGTCCTGATTGTGGCGCTCACCTGCACGGCGCCAAACACGCATACGACCATCATTGGCACCAAGGCAGAAGCGACTCTCATCGCTGAAGACGACACGTCTCCATTCGTCCCTCCATTCACGCCTGTCGCGACACCACTGGAGGCGGGCTGCACGATGTTGGGGCGTGAGCGGAAGACGGCCTAACGGTGTGCGGGACCGTAGCCCAGCTTCATGGAGACGGTTGCGAATGGTCCTCGCCGATACACCAGGAGCAACAGTGTCCCTAATTTGCTGGGAAGTGGCGGTGCGGTCCCCTACGGCACTGCGTAGGATCCTACGGTCTTGGCGTGCATCCGTGCGTCGCTGCGGTCCGGTCCCAGGTCGACGGGCACGTGCACCTTCCGCCGACCACTGGCGACAACATCGATGTACTGTGGAGACCTCACGCCCCACGTGTTGAGCAATTCGGCGGTACGTCCACCCGGCCTCCCGCATGCCCACTATACGCCCTCGCTCAAAGTCCGTCAACTGCACATACGGTTCACGTCCACGCTGTCGCGGCATGCTACCAGTGTTAAAGACTGCGATGGAGCTCCGTATGCCACGGCAAACTGGCTGACACTGACGGCGGCGGTGCACAAATGCTGCGCAGCTAGCGCCATTCGACGGCCAACACCGCGGTTCCTGGTGTGTCCGCTGTGCCGTGCGTGTGATCATTGCTTGTACAGCCCTCGAGCAGTGTCCGGAGCAAGTATGGTGGGTCTGACACACCGGTGTCAATGTGTTCTTTTTTCCATTTCCAGGAGTGTACAATCTGGACCGGAGGATATGCCACACCGTATATTAATGTCTTCTGTTAAGTGCCCGCATACTTACGATCATGTATGTGTAGTATAATGTAGGTGCAAATGTAATTTTAGCAATAGATGTAGAAGGTGTATTCAGGCTGTCGGAGTGCCTAAACATCGCTCAATGTCCGTATACAGGAAGCAACCCCGCTCTGTTTGGTTTACCTCGCTGGTTTCAGGTGCACGCGTTTTACTCTGCGCAAACAGTTTCAGAAAAATTACCCATTTTGTCGTTGCTATGTAACGTACTCTAAAGCATGTCTGAATTTTAGTAACACCGCAAATCACTTGTTGCGGCGACGAGGACCGGAGTGACTCAGACAACTATCAGACACAAATCACAAAGCTATAAGACGAAGATTTATGGCTGTTTTTAACAGTACTAGTGTTCGTTAACTGATCGCTCAATCAATCCTAAGCAAAATTTTCCTTAACACGTCAAGAAATCAATAGGCGAACGAATTAAAGTCTCAAAACACAGCAAAACCAACTACAAAACAGACCGCCGTTAGATGAACATGTACTAGCATCGTCCAGCAAAAGGTAAGTGTAAAAATTACGTTGTAGTTTAAATGCATACGCTTAAATAACTGAAATGTGGCTGTCATTCATAACTAATTCGACTGAACTGCGACGGAATTCAGTGGCACGCAAAACAAATCACAACATAACACGACTGCCCAACATATCACGACAGACAAATGGCTCCAGGATAGTGCGTTATTAACAATGAATCACTCAAATTCTTTGTAACACGGTTATACACGGGTCGTGTAGTTTGGGTCTTCTTGCTGCTGACACTACTGAAGAGATCCCCGTTGAAACAGGCCAGTTACGCAAAATTATCGCTGACCTTTGAATTGAAACGTAAGAGCGACAAGGAAAACTTTTGCTAGGGAGTGTGCAAATTAAAATTTTGAAACGAAACGTTTGAAAGAAAGAAAAATGCGCTATTGCTAAGCTGACTATTCTTCTACTCCACTTACCCTTCTCGAGGATCCTTGAACGCTTCCATATCTTTTCTCTTTTTGTTCCAACGCCTCGCACAGCTTGAAGTTTTCGCCAAGAAACGCTATCCTGGAGTGTATGTGCCGTCGCCATGGCATAATTACCCGGTTGCCACACCCGCCTTATTCACCTGATGTGGCTCCGTCAGACTTTCATCTCTTCTAAAAACTGAAAATTTTTCTCGGTGGGCGAAGATTCACTTCAAACGACGACTTGATAGCCAGAGTTGACAACTATTTGGCAGACCTGGAAGAAACTCATTTTCGAGATGGGATCAAGGCACTGGAACATCGTTGGACCAAGTTGGACTATATCGAAAAATAAAAAAAAGTTTCAGTGATGTAAGTACTTTTTTCTATTCCGTTCCGAAAACTTTTCAAACTACAAAATGAATTAAAGTGTCAGATATTGACGTTAAGCGCGTAAGCGAGAAAAAGTTCGGAAAAGGTTTGAAATTATGCTCAAAGGTTTTTGGAAGTCACTTAGTACTCTCTGCCTCAAATATTAGACGAATAAAGACAAACGCACAGTATTAAACTGTAATACTTATTGCAACAAACTCTACCATTTGGTTATGTCTCCTAATGAATAAATTAAATCAGCTTATTTTAATTCGGTCAGTAACACACGAAATACGTAAAATCAAATATTTGTCGCCACTGGAAGCGGTTGGAGAGGCTGCCTGCAACTGGTACGGATTCTGGGAGAGTCGCTTAGTAAAATACGAGGGCGTGCTGAAAAGTAAGGTCTCCAAATTTTTTCCGTCAGACTCTTAAAGTTTTTTTAAATAAAACAAGCTTTATTAACGTTCTGCATATTTCTTCTTCACGCCTACGTATTTATTTCTCAATGTAGTAACCCTGGCGAGAAACACAGTTCCCTCAAATGAGAGACCAGTGTAACTGTAGAATGTTTGACTTTGTTGACGGAGCCACAACCTCAACTCTGCGTGCACTGCTTCATCACTATCAAGGTGAAGTCATTGAAGATGTTCTTTAAGCTTTGGAAACAGATGAAAATCGGAGGGAGTCAGATCGGGACTGTAAGGAGGAGTATCGATGACAGTGAGATTACAGGGCATGAGTGAGGTCTGGCATTGTCATACTGAAGGAGATGATGCTCCATGTGTGAACGAAATCCTCGAATTCGTGCTTTCAATTTTCTGATGGTCTCGCAGTTTCTTGCAGAGTTTATTGTGGCGCCTTTATTCACGAATTCCAAATGCATCACTCCTTGAACATGCCAAGACACTATGAGGGTGACTTTTCCTGCTGATGACATGCTCTTGAACTTTTTTGATATGGATGATCTTTTGTAGCGAAATTCCATTGCTGCTTTGTTTTCAGAATAAAAAGATGAACCCAGCTTTCATGACCAGTAGTAATGTTTTTAAAGAACCCTTCGCCCTCACGCTCAAAGGCAGAAGAGATTGTTGACAGATGTTCAATCTCCTTTGTTTCAGGTAAGGAGTAGGCATTCGTGATGCCCACGATTTTCTATATTGCTATGATGGCCTGTACACGCTGTCGTGATGTGTCACACTTAACGAAGAGCTGTCTCTGTGTTATCCGACTGTTTTCTCTGATGAGTTCATCTACCCGCCGTGAGCCTCGTCGGTTGTACACGGTCGTCCACTCCGAGCTCTTGTCACACACATTGAGATTAGCACATTGTTTCCTTCATTACGAGCACGAACAACGCAAACTAGCTCGATACTGATACCAATACAATCGTTACCGTAGTCAGGTTTCATTCTTCTGTGGAGTTAGTTGGAGGCACATTTTCTACAGTTAATACAGCAGACTGCATCTACATAGTTGTTACACGCCTCCATCTTAACATGCTACAATTTGGAGCCGTCTAGCCCAGAGGGTTGCAACTTGAGTTACATAACTGTTTGCTGTTGTAAAAATATACAGGGTGCCCCACCTCACTTTTGCCATCTCATATATTCCTGAAATGGAACAAAATGTGAACAATCCAATTGGTCAGTGATGCATCTCTCAGGGGCTCACACAGTGGGCAGGAATGCTGTCCATGAATGTAAACAGACATGACTTTCAGCGTAAAGTTACGTTTTGTTTAAATGGCCGATGTATGTTTTTTCTACCGAAATGGAAATTAGAGGTATAGTCAGTGATGGCAGATTTGGTTTCACTGCTCTAAACCTTATAGACTTTAAATGTTGGAAACGGTACCACAGTTATGCCACAATGCTGTGATGCCGTAATACGGGTTGCTTGCGCTGCCATGAAGCCTACTTACTGTACTCAACCCTTGCTCTGCGCATTACGGCAGAGACTGTGGCGCCGTTGTCATCCTTTAAAGTGTACTGATTTCAGAAGATATGAGGCTTATAACAGTGAAAAGAAGTGGGTCATCTCTAATTGTAGCTATATAGTTTTCATTTCTGTAAAAAAAAAAAGCCATTTAAAAAAAGGAAGTTTGTACTGAAACTGATGTTTGTCTAAATTTATGGATTGTGCATTCCTGCCCATTGTGTGAGCCCCTGGCAGTTGCGTACCTGACCAATCGCATTTTCCACATGGACAGCAGCTTTCTCTCTCTCTGTCAAGTTTGATGCGATTTTCCTACAATGGACAAATGAACAGAAATGCTCTACTGTTACATAATAGGTATTCAGATCTAACGCAGTAGCAGAATGTGACACTTCTAAATATCAGTCACATGTGGATGGACAAAGCCGAACAAGTGTTCGATATAGCTGTATAAGCTGAGCCTTAATGCACTAAAATCAGTATTACATCGTGTTTACTAGTACAGTGTCTCTACAGAAATCTCGTTATAGTGTACGATCAAAAATTCTACACTAGCTCTGGGAGAAATTTCTGTTACTGTTAACTCGATAGTTAGCTCTCGATAGAGCGGCACATAAAAATAAAATACCCTCTCTAGCACAACCTTCAAACTATATCTTTGTGAAATTTCAACATTTCAGCTGCAGCACCAAGGGAGAAAAATATTATTGTGTGTTACATTCCGAACATCCCTCCGTATTATTTAGTAGTGAGGTTGTTGCTTGATCCTTGCAGAGACTGAAATTTGCTCGCTACAAAAGCAGTATTAACGCGTTTACTTTCCTGACGTGTTGCTGACGGTAGTTGATGTACGACTGCCATTTCCCTCTTACCCTGTTCCAGTCGCGATTGGTTAGTGGGGAGAACGATTGCTGGTAAGCCACTTCGTGAGCTCGAATCTCTCTAATTTTTACCTGCGTCTTTCCACTAGATGTACGTAGGAATAAGCAACTTATTGGTTGACTCGGCTTAAGAGAAACTGAAATTAACCTGAAATTTCCCACAGATATCTGTTGTAATCAAATACTGGGTGTTTCAAAATGAATATCGGGGCTTTCAAGGTTTTATAGCATTTGTTACATTCCGTTTACAGTTATAAATAACTAGCTGCGTACCCGGCGTTGTCCGGGTATGTATTTACTCCAGTCTTCTATCAGTCCCTCTCTTCCTGTTCCATTTCGCTGCCTGTTTTCTTCTCCCCCTTCTGCTCTTCACCCCCTCCTTCCCCATCTCTCTGTTTGTGTTTTCTTTCCCCCGTCTCCTCTGTCCAACTCCTCTTTCCTTTCTCTACTTTTTTTCCTGTCATCAGTCTGTGCGGCTCGTCTCTAGAAAAGTTTCATAAAGGTTTGAAATTCTGTTCAGAGTTTGTTGCAAGTGTCGAAGTCCTCTTAGTCTCAAATAATGGATGAGTGAAATATGGGTAATCTTTCTTGCGCCCACAGTGATTCTTTCCAGGAAGTAAATGATACTTTAACCAAGCGTGGTTGAAATCGATCCGTGGTTTAGGAGGAGATGTGGAACATACATACATTTTTATAATTTGTATAGGTATACCAAACGAAAGAGTAACTCTTAGTTTTGTTTGTATATCAGTGCGCCGCTGTCTCTGCAAAGGAAAGAGTCCGGACGACCAAGAGTGACTTATGAGTGTTGAACAAGAGATATTCTACAGGCACAGCCCCCAAGAAATCAGTTTGAACGGCAAATAGTGAATTAGCAGTTCCAATGACGTCTGTGTGGAGACTTTAAAGGAGGCGAGTGCAACTAACTCCTTATCGTTTCCAGTTCTTACAGCCCCAAAAGTCTATACAGACTACCGTTTACTCGCCAACTTGCTTACGAAATGTTGCTTCATGACGATGAAGATTTTCTGGATCGTGTCGTCTTCACTGATGAATGGACATTTCAGCTGAGTGGAATTGTGAACACACAGAATGTGCACATCTGAGGGTCAGCAGATCTTCCACGAGATGGTGTACCTTTGCAACGAGGCTCTCCGAAATTGAATGTTTTTTGTGCTATATCCCGGCGCAAACTATATAGCCTTTTCATTTTCGGTGAAGCAACTGTAACTGGTATGATTTTCAGTCTTGATGCGCTAGAACAATGGCTCTTTCCTTTGTTGGAAATCACAAATCTTGATTTGGCAACAAGATGGTGCGCTGCATCACTGGCATAATTCAGTACGCGATTGGTTACACGAGGGGCCGGATGACAGAGCTTGTTTCGCAAGGTCTCCACGTCCACCCAGTCTGATGCCAAATGATTTTTACTTTCGGGAGTTCATAAAGGATCACATGCATGTGCCTTTTGTTCCCTGTTGATCTACCCGACTCAGTGAAACAGAATTGAAGGAGTCGGTGCAACAGTTACCCCACACACACTGATAAAGGTTTGGGATGAACTCGCGTATCGATTCGTGTGACGAACGGTGCTCACGTTGAACACTTGTAAGAAAAAGTGTTTGAGCTGTTCTTTCATTTGATTCATTATTTATAATTGTGAGTTGAATCTAGTAAATATTATAAAGTCTTAAAACTTCGATATTCATTTTTAAGAACTCGATAGATTAAAAAATTTCGCACATGCGTGACCAGAAAATAATTATTTAAATAAAAATCAATTTTTAATATACCATTTTTTGTCTCTTAACATGACCCACAGTTTCGTGAATTGCATTGCAGTCATATTGGAGTTAATATTCTCTAAACAGCGGCCGAAAATTTCTTTCGTATAAACGCATTTGTGTAGGTGAAGATACTGTTCTTGATGCGATTATCTTCTATTATGACAATGGCAACCTACAGTGTCCACGTGGCTGTGAACAGCAATCTCTCTTGGAGGACTGGTAAAACCCAGAGATACTCATATTGCTAATCGAATCGCACAATTCAGTTTTAAATTTTAAGCAGTATGCATCTTGAAACAAGTGTGGAGCGTTGCCCTTATCTGCGACACAGAATCGAATCTGACGCGGTGTTTAATTTAATGCCGCCATCATTAGTTACTGGCCGTTAAAGTCGTGAAAGTCAGCATTATAAAGCACCTAACCTCGTACGTCCCCAGTATGTTGCAGTAGCTCCTTAATCTTTAGGGATCTTTGTGTGTGCCATATGGGCGCAAGATTCATTCATTAATATGGGAAATACTGACTATTGTTCGTTTTTGCGTTAGCGACATTGCGAGGTACTATTTGCACGTAGATAATTACACAAAAATACTGAAACTGTTAAAATTTAATAGTGCGATTTTACTGGACAACAGTCATTCGTACGTGGTGCATCGACGACGTGTAAAATTAGACACGCATGAAAGGAGTTCCGTACGATACAAAGCAGGTGAAAACTATCTACGTCATACAGAGCATATAGACGCCGAGGTCTCGAAATGCTACGAAATTATTGCCTGTTGTTTTGCTGATTAGACCGATCCGTTTCGCCAGATCACAGGAAGCGTTAATCAGAATGTGTGAACCAAGATTTTAAACCGACTCAGCTTAAGTGGCTGACACGTATTTTTACCATGGAATCTGTGCCAAAGCATTGTAAAGCACCTAGCCCCATACTCTAACAACATTAAGGCTACACATCGTCTCTGTGCTAACTTTTTCATCTTTCGGTTGATTGTGTGGTGTGGTGTGATGTTTCGTCCTCACTTGTGCAACCGGAGCAACGAGATAGACCGTCTTGAAGATCTATTTTTTAAGGCGGGTAATCACTGGACCAACGAACGACAACCAACCACTGTATGGGCGGCAAATCGGAGCCAACGAAACGGTTGGCCTTGATTGCAGTTCGGACTGCCGGCGGTAACATCAAAGCGTTGAAGGTGACTTGGACGTGATACCCATCTCATGGTGTGGACGCCAGGTCGAATGTTCATTGGTTCAGCAGCAAATTCGCTGTGTGTGTTGAACGGATATGTATTTATAGTGTCTAAAAGTATTTTACTATTGAGTAGAATACGGAGACGGCATTAAGGCTGATATTAATCGTGGACGGCAATGTTTATAGGACCCTACGAACTGCGACTGTAAAAACAAATTGAAGAGATTATCCGGCTGTTGTGGGCGAGCGGTTCTAGGCGCTTCAGTCTGCAACTGCGCGACCGCTACGTCGCAGGTTCGAATCCTGCCTCGGGTATGGATGTGTGTGATGTCCTTAGGTTAGTTAGGTTTAAGTAATTCTAAGTTCTAGGGGACTGATGACCTCAGAAGTTAAGTCCCATAGCGCTCAGAGCCATTTGAACCATTTGAAGAGATTAGACGCTTGGAGCTGTGAGAAAGTAATGTGAAAGAGAAAGTGGAGTCTCTATGGATATCTTTTCTAGTGCAGATTCAGCTCTCCTAAAAGAGGCGCAATCATCGGAATTTTTTTGGCCTGCACAATTCAATAAAAATTTGAAATCTGTAGCTCTCATTCGTAAAATATGAAGTAACCCATATTCAAGTTCAGCGTTAAGGTCGGACATTAATTTCATCCCACCACACTGCTCCCTACATTTTAAGAGTGCACATACACCAGCGTCGTTTCTTCTACTTATTTTCTGATGATCAGCTAATTTCTTCCCTCATAACATTGGAAAGTGGAACTGTTATTAAAACGCCACTTTATAACAGCAACAAAATGGGAGCAACCAAGAGGAGTTATCAGAGCCAACTGCGATTCCACATAGTCGAATCCCTTGGTCCCAGCCCCATTGGTTTGCTGAGGATGATAGGCCAAATGCCAATGCATTTGCGACCAACGTTCGGTCTAATCCATTGGGAGTCGTTAATTTGCCTTCATTGGGCTAGTGTGTGCGTACCATCTACATCTACATAGATTCTCTGCAAGCCAGCGTACGATACGTGGCGGAGGGTACTCTGTACCACTACTAGTCATTTCCTTTCCTCGATTACCATACTATAAGCGAGACTGTCAGTATTCAGTATTATTGAATTAACTGTCACTTTTAGTAGCAGATCATTGATATACATAAAGAAAACCAGCAGGGCCCTGCGGTAAGGCTCCCACATAACCCTAGCTACATTCAAAAAAATTTCCCTTTATTGACAATGGAGAAAAACTTACTGCTTTGCAGATACGAAGTGAATCATTGTTGAGCTTTTTCTCTGACCCCATGATGTTCTTACTTATGCAAGAAGTGTTGTGTACGCCACACAAGTAAATGCTTCTGTTAAAGCAAAGGAAATAAGTATTGTCCTCTACTTACCGTTTAACACTGCTAGTGCCTCTCACAGAAGAGCATAAATTAAATTTTCTGTGGATACTTCTTTCTTGAAATGAAACTGCGAGTCTGACACACAATTTGTCTATTCTGAGGCGCGCCACGTCTTTCATACACTTTCTGAAAAAGTCTCGAAAACATTGATAGCAAAAAGTTGGCCCGTAATTGTCTACATTCTCTAGATTCGCTCTTTTATAAGAGGTTTCATTGTATTTCAGCCTGACGGGAAACTGACGACACCTGAAACACACATTGCGTGGGTGACTTGTGTGCAGAAGAAATACGAGGGGCGTTTGAAAAGTCCGTTCAAAAATAAAAACTTTTGGGGTAACCCTTTTTTATTTTTCGACAGTCTCCTTTTAGACTTATACACATTGTCCATAGTTGTTGTAACTTGTTGATCCCTTCCGAATAATAGGAATTGTCCAAGTCTGCAAAATAGATATTAATTACTGCAATCACCTGTGAAACGAGTTGGAATCCTATTTCCATTAATTTTGCAACCACAACTGCTGAGTTGTGCAGTGGTGCAATTTTGCCGTCCAATCGCCGGCGTTTTTCTTGCAGCTCGGTTTTCAAACGGTCCAATAACGGTGAATAATATGCACCTGTAATAGTTTTACCCTTTTCCAGATAGTCGATAAGGATTTCCGGCCGAAGGAATTCACCTTTTTTGGTGCAGATTCTCCCTTGGTAACGTATTGTTTAGATTGTTCTTTGGTCTCAGGAGTATAGTAATGTATCCATGTTTCATCCACAGTGACGAAACGACTGAACAGCTGCAAACCATCCTTGCAACACTTCACACGATTCCGTTTTTGGTCAAGCGTGAGCAATCGCGGAACCCATCTTGCGGATAGCTTTCTCATGTCCAAATGTTTATGCAAAATATTATGTGCCAGTTCATTGTAGATGCCCACAGCACTAGCAATCTCACGCATCTTAACTCTTCTGTCATCCGTTACCATATCATGAATTTTATCAGTGATTTCTGGAGTCATAACCTCCACAGGGCGTCCAGAATGTTCAGCATCACTTGTGCCCATATTGGCTCTCCGAAAATTTTGAAACCACTTATAAATTGTTCTAATCGAAGGTGCAGAGCCACCGTAATGTTCATCATGCTTCTCTTTAGTCGCCTTAGACGTTTTGCCTTTCATAAAGTAATGTTCAATCACCACACGAAATTCTTTTTCATCACTCGACTTCCTTGATTCACACGAATGCCAAACACAAAAAAATAGACCAATATGGCTGAAACGTGGTGTGCGTTCTTTCCTAAGGTGCTACTAACTAAACATAACCTCGATACGTGCCGGTGGTGCCATCCCTCGGATTTTGCACGGACTTTTCAAACGTCCCTCGTATATGGATCTGTGTAATCGTATATATTGTATTGTACCCGTGGAAGAGTCTATGGATTTAATAAATGGTTTAATTACATCTTCGCCGTGCGGTTCTAGGCGCTGCAGTCTGGAACCGCGAGACCGCTACGGCCGCAGGTTCGAATCCTGCATCGGGCATGGATGTGTGTGATGTCCTTAGGTTAGTTAGGTTTAACTAGTTCTAAGTTCTAGGGGACTAATGACCTCAGAAGTTGAGTCCCATAGTGCTCAGAGCCATTTGAACCATTACATCTTCGCTAATATCCTGTAGCTGTCAGTGATACAGTTATCTCGGAACATCTTTTTAAGAGTTCTCCTTATTTTTATGGAACTAATATAATTTTGATTTAACTTGCCGATGATGGTGAAATATTCTTCTCATTTGCATACAGTAGTGGATGGAACATTGTCGACACCAAAAAACTGGCGAATAAGGATACAGTATAGCTATAGTGTCTCCAGAGATGGAAAATTATATGTTAGCTGCCCAACTCTACGGTCCACAGACTGAATGTGGCCCACGGTGAATATCTTTGCGGTTTGGGCATGGAATCACCATTACACATGTAATTTTGTATCCACATAAATCTCTTTTAGTCTTCTCTGACTAAAGAGTGACTGAATTTCGCTCGTTCGATGCCTTTCCGTACACTTACAAGGGTGTTCTTTTAAGTTGTTATACAAACGGTGGAAAAAAGCATTTTTGGTATACATAGTTTCATTGTTTCTCAAAATATCCGGCTCTGTAATTAAGGCGTTCGAAGTGCGTTTGGGAAGTATCCAACAGTTTCATGAAGTGGTGAAAGTCACATGAGGGAACAAAAAAAAAAGGCGTTCGGCGATCAGTTATGTGAATATGGTCACTGAGATATTTTATCAGGTGTTGCATTCGTCAAATAATTGGTTGCGGTGTTGTACGAGGTGCATTCAAGTTCTAAGGCCTCAGACTCAGATTTTTTTTTTTCTCCGGACTGTAAAAAGATAGAAACATGCACATTGTTTTAGAATGAGGCCGCGTTCATTGTCAATACGTCTCAGAGATGGCAGCACCGTACGGCAGATGGAATTTTACCGCCAGCGGCGAGAATGAGAACTGTTTTAAATACTTAAAATGGCGACGTTTTCCTTACTTGAACAGCGTGCAATCATTCGTTTTCTGAATTTGCGTGGTGTGAAACCAATTGAAATTCATCGACAGTTGAAGGAGACATGTGGTGATGGAGTTATGGATGTGTCGAAAGTGCGTTCGTGGGTGCGACAGTTTAATGAAGGCAGAACATCGTGTGACAACAAACCGAAACAACCTTGGGTTCGCACAAGCCTGTCTGACCACATGATCGAGAAAGTGGATCGCCGAATGACTGTTGAACAGATCGCCTCCAGAGTTGGCATTTCTGTGGGTTCTGTGCACACAATCCTGCATGACGACCTGAAAATGCGAAAAGTGTCATCCAGGTTGGTGCCACGAATGCTGACGGACAACCACGTGGCTGCCCGTGTGGCATGTTGCCAAGCAATGTTGACGCGCAACGACAGCATGAAATGGGACTTTCTTTTCGTCGGTGTGACAATGGATGAGACGTGGATGTCATTTTTCAATCCAGAAACAAAGCGCCAGTCAGCTCAATGGAAGCACACAGATTCACCGCCACCAAAAAAATTTCGAGTAACCGCCAGTGCTGAAAAAATGATGGTGTCCATGTTCTGGGACAGCGAGGGCGTAATCCTTACCCATTGCGTTCCAAAGGGCACTACAGCCCGTGTGGCATGTTGCCAAGCAATGTTGACGCGCAACGACAGCATGAAATGGGACTTTCTTTTCGTCGGTGTGACAATGGATGAGACGTGGATGTCATTTTTCAATCCAGAAACAAAGCGCCAGTCAGCTCAATGGAAGCACACAGATTCACCGCCACCAAAAAAATTTCGGGTAACCGCCAGTGCTGAAAAAATGATGGTGTCCATGTTCTGGGACAGCGAGGGCGTAATCCTTACCCATTGCGTTCCAAAGGGCACTACAGCCTTCGCCGCTGCCATGGAATCATGGCGTCAGCGTTGTGAAAAATGTGTACGTCTGCAGGGCGATAACGTCGAGAAGTAACGCCAATTTAATCGATTTCGGGTGAGTAGTTAATTAGAAAAAAAATCGCAGGCCTTAGAACTTGAATGCACCTCGTATGACACTCAGCAGTCATGCTGAAGTATAATTCTAGTTTTCAGTTTTTCCTGATAACATCACTGACTTGCAGCGAAGAAATTATTGTATACAATTTAGCATTAACTGTTCTTGAATCATCAGTAGCCGCGACACAGCCAGTGTAACCAATCAATCAATCATTTTCATGGCAGGGATTCGCAGAAGAACCACTTCTGTTAATTATTATGCATCTTGGGACACCCAAACAGCTTGTAGCTTCTTAGTTACCGCCTCGTGCCGATATCTAATTTCGTTTCCTGTTAAGATGTCTCGAAATCTGGCAGAAAATACAAAGAGATTGTGGTTATATGTGAAGTACACCAGCAGTAAGACACAATCAACACCTTCACTGCGCAATACCAATGATAATACTACTGATTACAATTTCACTAAAACGGAGCTATTACACACAGTTTTCCGAAATTCCTTCATCAAAGAAGACGACGTAAATATTCGAGAATTCGAATCAAGAACAGCTGCCAACATTAACTTAATAGTGCAGCGAAGCAGCTTAAATGACTCAATAAAGGCAAACCTTCTGTTCTAGGTTGTATGCTGATGCAGTAGCTCCATACTTACTAATCATATACAACCAATCATTCGACGAAAGCTCCGTACCTAAAGAGGTGAAAGTTAGATAGGTCACACCAATGGTAAATAAAGGAAAAAGATTAATTCGATTATTTACCGACCCATAACTCTGACGTCGATTTTTAGTAGGATTTTGTAACATACACTGTGTTCAAGCATTATGAATTACCACGAAGTAGTCTGTTGACACATAGCACAGATTCAGAAAATATCGTTCTTGCGAAACACAAGTAGCTCTTTCCTCACACGAATTGTTGAGTGCTATCGACTGGGGATCTCAAATTGATTCCATACTTCTAGATTTCCAGAAGGCTTGTTACACCGATCGTCATAGGAGAGTTCTAATCAAACTACGTCCCTGTGAAGTGGATTCGTGATTTCCTTGCAAGGTGGTCACAATTCGTAGTGATTGACGGAAAGTCGTCGGTTAAAACAAAATTAATATCTGACGTTCCCCAAGGAAGTGTTAGAGGTCACATGCTATTCATAATATATAGAAACGATTTTGGAGACAATCGGAGGAGCCGTCTTAAATTGTTTGCAGATGATGCTGCCATTTATTCTCTCTTAAAGCCATCACATGATGAAAACCAATTACAGAATGATTTAGACAAGATGCGAAAAGTGGAAGTTGACTCTAAATAGGAAAAGGTGAGATCATCCACAGCAGTACTCACAGAAATCCAACGGCAGTCTATTCAACTAGATTACTCGAAAAACTTAAATTAGAACGATCACGTAGATAATGTTGTGGGGAAGAAAAACCAGAGACCGCGTTTTATTCCCAAAACACTTAGGTGCAACAGATCTACTGCAGAGGCTACGTACTCTACGCTTGTCCGTCCTGTGCTAGAAAATAGTTGAGCAGTTGGGGATCCTTACCAGACAGGATTGACGGATGACACCGATAAAGTCCAAAGAAGGGCAGCTTGTTTTGTATTAGCGCGGATAAGAGGAATGTGGATCACGGATATGATGAGCTAGCGCGGATCAGAGGAATGTGGGTCACGGACATGATGAGCGAAGTGTGATGGCAGTCATTAAAACAAAGGTTATTTTCGTTGTGACCAGACCTTTTGATGAAATTTCAGTGACCCACTTTCTCTTGAATCATCGTAATAAAATAGGGAAATATGTGTGTTCATTTTCCCCACGCGCTACTAGCGAATGGGAGGGTAGAGAAATGGTCTGAAGGTGGTTTAGACACTAGTGTGAATTGCAGAGTAGTCATGTAGATCTATTTGGATTTAGACATTTTCTCGGTCGTATTTTTTCAGCATTTCCTTAAGCCAGCCGTCTTGAGACTATTTTTGACTTCAGTCAAATGGTCAATATAAATAGAACGTTGGGCATCCTTTCCTCTGGGTTATTGAGTAAACGTTCGCTCCCAAACAGAAAATCCACTTTCTGTTCTTGCATCTCCCTGCATCGCCTCCGTCAGTGCGGCTGTTTTGTTACAAAGGTTGTCCTTATGTTGTTGGTTGCGTTATTTCAATCATTAATCTGACGGCCATAGACGTCAGTTGCGGTAGCATCCACGCGTCGTGTGATAAACTGCTTGGTGTCTGATCCCTGGACTTTGGTGTCTGCTCAGTGGCAAAAGACTGCTGGCTACCCAACCGCAATTTGCGTAACGCGCCAGTTGTATGACGTTCGCTCGTTTCAGTGGAACCAATACCAAATCATAACACATATCTGCTTCACGACTATAATTGAATCGCTCCATGCAGAAGGGGCCTTAGTCCATTATACCTAGTTTCGAGAATACTAAAAAAACCAATCTAGACACTAGAGTATGAGATCAAAGCTAAGAGTAAAACTACATGTTGTTTATCTACCGAGTATCAAGGTCCTTGCAGAGTTTAAAGGCATTTAAAGTGTTTTAATTTAGGGAAAAAATGTTTTTTGGTGATGGACTGAAGTCCTTTATGCATGGACCAAAATAGATTTTCACGCTTTTAGTACTTTCTTGAGGAAAATGTTTATTACTTTGAGGATATGCTTATAGTTTAGGAATGTGAAAGGATCATGAGCAGTAGAAAAACAAAACAACTGGTTGTCAATCAATATTTATTAAGAAAATAACAGAGAAGAAAAACAATCAAATACATCATTTTGAGTTTCTTTAGTCATCTTGCTCTTCACTGTTACGTCACCTGTGGGCCAATGTGTCAGTTCGTGGTAGAATTCTTCATGCTCATTCGATACGTAAGGTATTAATCTAGTAATGTTCTTTATTTTTGCTGCTTCTATTGGAACTTCCCCCATGGGATATGCACAGTTGGGTGGTAAAGTAGAATGTGATATATGGCCAGTTTGAGACAGACGGAATGTGTATTTCACATTGCCATCAATAAACCGGGATGTTGTTATACATCCACAGAGTTGGCTACTGAATGAAAAGTGCATCATTGTACTGATTCCGAAATGTACTTTCTGGTCTCGTGGTACCGACTTCGGTATAGTTTCTTCTGATACGCAGTTTCTTTTATAAGGAATCCGAGATGTCCTCCGTTTCCACTTCACATACTTCAAATTTCACAGATGTGCTACTTTCTACGATCAGATTGGTTATTTCCTGCACACAATATAGTCGATCATGCTTTCTAAGGGTGCGTTTGATTGTAGCAAAATCTTTGTCACAGGGCAGAAACTGACTGGAAAGAATTGCTCAATTTGTTTAAATCGGCCAGTGTCTGTTAAAAATAGAAGCAGCCTTACTAAAGTATGGTTCTTATTCTGCCCTGCACAGTTATCGGAATACAAATGTAGCTCTGTAATTTCAGAAGGAATGTCCTGCAGGTAATTATACAAGAAAGAACATACCTCATTACATCCTTTCCTGGCAATATCCCCGTTATAAATGTATATTTTAGCTTTATTTTTCTCGATATCATGAATGCAAAACACATTAGTAGTCAGCTGGCGCATGTAAATAGTTTCCTGAACAGGGATCACTGGTAACTCAATGTTCTGCATAAAATCTATTGCCAAAGATAATACATGGCGTTTATCTTTCATTTCAGTTTCCGCTTCAAGTTTGTTATAGAATTTTTTAGCCCGTCTCTTGTGCACCATAAACTCAGCCACTGCACACCGTTTTGCAGCATCATTAGTATGGGGATTTCGAATCTTAACTTTTAATTCTTCACACAAGCAGCATGCATTTACCTGAGGTCGCCCAAGTGGCAGGGAGTATTTTTCATTGAAAGACAAAGCAAATGTCTGGTAGCTACATTTAACGGCAGTATGTTTCTCCTTGAACATTTTACATATCAACTTAATATTGAGTCTTGCGTCTAAATACTTAGTTGTTCTCCCACTGTAGTGGCTTTATCTTACTGGGTAGCTATTAATGTGTTCTCTCATGAGTTGTCTGGCTTTGGCTGACAAAGCGTTTACGCTGGGAGTTCTCTCTCTTTTATCATGTGGACTCTGATCTGATAGAGACAGCTTTCTCAGTCGTTTCACTCTCTTGTCACTTAAAGCTAGAAGAGCCAGAAATGCTTTGTGACATACCTTCATTTTGGTGTTACCCACAATTACATGGTAAGTAAATACTTTGTCGACTTGTCGAATTGAATCGTCTGTTCTAGGTAGGCGTCGCTGGACGTAATGTATGTCTATAACGACTGAATATAAACATCTTGTTCATCCTTAGAAGCCAAGTTATGAAGCCGTACTATAATAGATTTCTTTTCATCTGCACTGATGTCTTGAGAGCACTTTGACCCTCTTGCACCTGAAACATAAAAGGATCGTATATAGAAACATATTCTCAGTTGACTGCCATACTAGCAGAGGCGAAGCCAAAATGTGCGCGGAGAAAAAGAGCAGCGCTATGGACGATCCATAATAAAATTTATCCCAAACACTAGTTACAGTGCTCAAAAAACTGTCAGTAACATCCAATGTAATTAAAAATTGCCTGCAGTCACATCCTGTAATTTTAGCTGGTATGCGTTGTCCTTTATAGTTAATATATTCTTGGCCATATAGCTTTGCTGTTTTTGAAATATTCCTCTTCCATGTTGAAAGATTCTTTTTCTTCCCTTGTCTACTTTCTTCTTGTCTTGATACAGTGGTGCCTTCCATCGCTTTCGGAAATAAAACTGGAAGTATCGTCAACAAACGAATGTGTAGGTTAGCGTACACTTTCAGCTGTTTCCCTCCCCTGAATAAGTTGCGCACGTTAGCCAACATGCTCTGCACATTGAAGTTAACATTTCCGTGTGAAGTGTCCAACTACGTGCCTGAAATGCAGTTGCTTAGCAAGAAGGGCTTCAGTCCTGGACTGAATTCCTTTCTGCATATAACTCAAAACAAGAAACTTCAGTTTATGTATCTCCAAGCACTGGACGGAATACATTTTTGCTCAGAATGATGGGAACAGCCATTAAGATCCGATTTCCATCATAATCTCATTTTCACAATTTTGTGACTGAAGCCCTTTCTGCATGGAGCCATTCAATTGCTTTTCGCTAAGTGTTTTCTTGTCTTATTTATATATAGAATACGCAGGGCACCCTATCGTCTCATCTTTTTTTTTCGCAAAGGAAAATGTTTTAATTTTACCTCTATATCAAGACAATACAGCCATGAACTATTATTTAAATACAAAGTATGTACACGTTTGTTCCTTACAGTGAGAAATTTATATCAGAAATTATATCAGAATTATATCAGAAATTATTATCCACATTTTACTCAAGTGATTTCTTGTGCCTTGTTTTCTGTTCTGTGCCTGTTTTAGTCGTCTTCGTACTTGAACGGGATAGAGCTGTTTATCCGCCATTATTTGCATGTGTTGCTTGTGTTGCTCGGAGTTCCGCTGATGAGTATGAGCAACTATGGCCTAAAGATGATGAAACATCAGATGGAAAATATTCTTCAGACTTCCTTAATTTTTTTTGGTTCAGTGGAGAATAAGTGGCGTTTACGGAAACACTATGGTGCATATTCGTAAGGCAGTACTTACTTTAATTCTGTTCTATTATGTGTTCATTTGTCAGAGTTACCGTATATACAAATAGCGATTGTCGAATTAGTCACTGATTACAAAGCAAACTTGATTTTGCTGTCTCGTTCCACAGCTATCCGGTTATTATTGCGTGACCCCAGAAAATGTCACTCATTAGCATATTTGATCCTGTATCTATAACATTTACATAAAGCCGGTTTTGACACTAGTCCTACTGTGCATTAAACTGATTCCCACTTACTCCAGTACATGTCGGTTCTTTCCATAATGTTCTAGACGTATGTAATTGGTTCATCCTGAGCCTGCTGTTACTGAATGTTGTGTACCCTACTTAGCTTTAGAGTAATTGTTGTTGTGGTCTTCAGTCCTGAGACTGGTTTGATGCAGCTCTCCATGCTACTCTATACTGTGCAAGCTTCATCATCTCCCAGTACCTACTGCAGCCTACACCCTTCTGAATCTGCTTAGTGTATTCATCTCTTGGTCTCCCTGTACGATTTTTACCCTCCATGCTGCCCTCCAGTACTAAATTGGTGATCCCTTGGTGCCTCAGAACATGTCCTACCAACCGATCCCTTCTTCTAGTCAAGTTATGCCACAAACTTCTCTCCTCCCCAATTCTATTAAATACCTCCTCATTAGTAATGTGATCTACTCATCTAATCTTCAGCATTCTTCTGTTGCACCACGTTTCGAAAGCTTCTATTCTCTTCTTGTCTAAACTATTTATCGTCCACGTTTCACTTCCATACATGGCTACATTCCATACAAATACTTTCAGAAACAACTTCCTGACATTTAAATCTATTATAATTAGCAAACTACTTTCTCACATTTGACCACTTGCAATATTTTCTTCCTGTCAGTAGACATACCTTTGTCATTCATAAATCCGACAAGTTTCCAGCTTTGTCATTCCAATTAACATTTCGTATACATGACACACCAAAATTTAATATGATTTTCGTGTGTTGAAAGTCAGATTGATTGATCGAGTAAAGAAAGAAATTATCAGCGATTGAGTAAAGAAAGAAGTGATCAGTGGGGAAAGTGCGGAGTCAAGTGCGTAATGAATCCGAGGAATGAATTGCAGAAACCAAACGGCTGATAAGAGAAACAGCAAAGTTCTCGTATTATGAAATTGGTGCCAGGTTATAATTTTTCTCCCATTTCCCCATCGGTAAAGTGCTGCGATTTTTATTGAGACTTCTTTTACTTCCTGCAGTTAAACGTTACAAAATCCAGAAGACAGCCACTTCGTCTCCTAGGGCTCTGCAGTATAATAGTATAATAACCTGTTAGTATTATATCTTGTTAACAAATACGTATCATAGTCTTTCACAATTAACCCTTTCAGACCTGGTTTTTTTCTGGAAGAAGGAAATTTTTATTTATGTGGTAATGGCCTTAGGTGATTTTTTAACGATTTTTAGATCCAAGGTTAACACAGAAATGTGTACCCGTTTTCAAAACATACTTTGTATACTTCGGCAACATTTTATAGACTAAAATAACTAATTACGAAAAATTCTTTATTGTAATAAATAATAATCATTCAGTAATTACCAATCCAAGTAATTATTCATTTGCGTAGTGGAATATATTGAAGCAACCACATCCGTGTATTCTGGTGGTCACAAGCTGCCGCGCACTGCTACATTGACTTGCTGGTATTTTCGTAGTGATGCCCAACGGTTGAAAGCACTTTCGCTTGATGAAAAGGTTGAACATTCACAAATGTATACCTCAAGTTTCCATTGCGGAAAAAGCTTCTTTTGTAGCTAACACACAGTGGAAGTTAATGTACACAATTGTAGCTAAAGGTTCCCGAAATGGTTAAATTGTAGTGTTTTAACACTTAAGTCCTCGGTTTTATGTACTTTTGTTCGCTGTAGAAGTACAACGAAGGCCTTCCAATAGTTTTACACCATTTGGTGACCTTTCTTTGATCTATTCATTTGTTGCTCACTAGCCAACTATTCTAAGCTTTGCTAAACGATGATATCACTGGTTTTTTCAAGGTGTACAACTTTGCTTCGGCCGTTTTTTTCCCCAACATTTGAGGCTTTAATGAAACAAATTGGTTACACATGTATCATTCAAAGTATTTTCCATCGCTGGCCACCACTTTCTGCCATCTTTCGGGCAGTGTACGAATCCCGCGTCGAAAAAATTGTTCATCTTTTGAAGCGATCCACGAATCGATTCAATTTGTGACTTCTTCATGAGATTGGAAGTGTTGGTCAGCCAGGCGATACGCCATTGATCTAAAGTGATAGTCAGAGGGAGCAATGGTTGGAGAATACGGGGGGTGGGGCAGGACTTCCCATTTTAACGTTTCCAAGTATGTTTCGACCTCTCTTGTAACGTGGAGTCGAGCGTTGTCGTGCTGCAAAATCACTTTATCGTGCCTCTCGCTGTATTGCGGCCGTTTGTCTTTTAATGCTCTGCTCAAACGCATAAACTGCGTTCGATAACGAGCACCTGTGGTTGTTTCACTTGGTTTTGACACCTCTTAGTACACGACGCCGAGCTGGTCCCACCAAATGCAGAACATGATCTTGGAGCCGTGAATATTCGGTTTGGCCGTCGACGTGCAAGGATGGCCGGGATATCCCCATGATTTTTTTGCATTTAGGGTTATCGTAATGAACCCATTTTTCGTCCCCTGTCACAGTGCGATGCAGAAATCCCTTCCGTTTTTCCCTCTGAAGCAACTGTCCGCAAACGCCGTTCAATGTCTCTTGGTTTCAGTTCACACGGGGCCCAAGTTCCTCCTTTCTGATTCGTGCCCGTAGCCTTGAGACGTTTTGAAATGGCTTGCTGTGTCACTCCCACTAATCTTGCCAATCCTTCTTGAGTTTGACGCGAGTCTTCACTCAACAATGTCTCAAATTCTGCATCTTCGAAAACATTATCTCTTCCACCACTATTGCCGGTCTACGACGTTAAAATCACCGTTCTTGAAGCGCTGAAACCACTCAAGTCACGTTCTTTCACTAATAGCGTCCGTACATACGTACTTGAGAGCATTCGATGAGACTCAGCCGCTGTTTTCTTCATATTGAAACAAAACAATAACTCCTCCCGCAAATGACGAGAATTAGGCTCGTAAACTGACATTTTCAATGAAGAACAACTTTATGATGCAGATACAAATCTACCAGTGTTTGAATGAGGTTATGTTGACCGAGGTCCAAGCTAACTGCCTGCCTGGCGTCTGCGATCTGTTCCTTTCGATCGCTACTTACCGTTGTCGCCACCTATCGGAAAACGGCGGAAGCAAAGCTGTACACCTTGTAATTCATGACGTCATCTCCAAATCTAAATTTCTAAGTATGACTGTTACGAGCCACCTTTTTACTTTTCGCTGTTGCCCGAGAGTTAACTTTGTCATTCGCAGCTGTAGAATCAGGTAATCAGATTTTTTTCTCTTAACAAATTTATTCTCGTCTGCTGTGCGTTTCATACATTGTAAAATTATCATGTGATGATGGAAATTACAAGCAATAGTTTTGAGGAATCCGGGGCGAGCAGGCTAACGTCCAGGAAGTAAATAGTTGCCCCCTCCTCCCCCTCACTCCTATTCTTGATTTCTACGTGCCTGTTTGTAGTTGGCTTGATAGAACGAAATGAAACACTGTAAACTGCGTTTATTCCAAAGAAGACCCTATGCTGGTACATATTTATGTTTGATATGTTGCATAGAAATGTTGCGGACGACATAAAATGTAGCTCTAATAATGACATTTTGTCCGTATGTATCAAATGTCGTGTGACTTCGGTAATATGTGGTTCCAGCTGTATTATTTGTAGTTGTCCTATAAACATACAGTAGCTGACTACTACCAATATTTTTATACTAACGCATTACTGATTTCGTGTTTCGTTTTCTGTCAATCGCCAATTCTGTGAACTAGAATTGTAATTCAGATAATTTTCGACGTTCTTGGGTATTAATTATGGTTTCAACTGGCATAGGAATTCAGTCTTTGATGCAAATGTTTGCATTGTTTCTAACGGAGTTTTAGCTGCAAAATGGTGTAATGGATGAAGCTTAGTTATCTGGAGGTAATACTGTGAAACGATATGAAATTGAACGATCACATTAAATCAGACGAAGACAAGGCAAATATAGGACAGATTCTTTGCAAAGATTGAAGGAAGGCGAAGTACTTCTCTTATGGAAACTTCACACAAGAAATTACCGTCCCACATTACATTGTTGCTTGAGTATGTGGGATGTTTATCAAGTAGACTTGAGAGGATTGTAAGGAATTTGGAGTCGCGCCATTGATATTGTTACCGGTTAGTATAGCCCATGCAAAGGAGACTGACTGCTGAAGTAAAGGTACTAGTAATGGGGATCTCAAAGTATTTTTAAACGACATCATATTCGCCGTTGACTGTAGTCATTATTTATTTTTACGGTTATAATTTCGCCCTTTGGACCATAATGAAGTGGTAGTGCAAAAGAGTTTGCTTCAGCACTTATCAGACTTTAAAATCCTCATACAACTGTCATAGCGAACACTTAGCCATTTTACTACAGTGGAAGCGGCAACCAAATGATTATTCAAGGTAATTTGTTAACTCTGAGACCAGAGACATAACACGGACTTTCGGAAGGACATCAACAACACAGTCAGGAAGATAAATGCGATACCCATCTTAACGGTTCAAGCATTCGAACCACTGACAATAAAAATACCGAGAAGAATGGAAAGAAAATTAAGGATCTATTAGATGACGATCGGTTTCGACTTGGCAAAGTTAGACCAGATGAGCAGTTCTGAATTTGAGTTGATACGGGCGGCAAATCTTGAGAAAAATAAACACACCTTCATAGGAACTGTAACGTTGAAAAAGCGCACGATAACATAAAAAGGTGTACCATGTTCGTAATTCTCAGAAAGTAGCTATAACCTGTAGGTAATAACAGGTATATACAATATGTACAAATTCAAGAGGGATCAATAGGAATGGAAGACGAAAAAAAATTACTCAGATTAAAAAGGGCTTGCGGCATGGATGTTTCTTTCATCCCTTCCGTTCGATTTGTACGTCGATGAAGCACTTACTAAAATAAGAGTGGTTCAGGAATTGTGGGCAACTTGACGCATGTATCTTGATGAGTCACACGACGACGATTGTGCAAGAACGATTTTGCCTTCACAATTAACAGAATTGAATGTTACCAGCCAGCATGGTCCGTGCTATAAAAGCAGTGGAGGACTCGTTGTCTTAAGCTTACATATAGTCGAAAATTTTCTTGTCTGCTTTGCGAAGTTGAATATACACTCCTGGAAATTGAAATAAGAACACCGTGAATTCATTGTCCCAGGAAGGGGAAACTTTATTGACACATTCCTGGGGTCAGATACATCACATGATCACACTGACAGAACCACAGGCACATAGACACAGGCAACAGAGCATGCACAATGTCAGCACTAGTACAGTGTATATCCACCTTTCGCAGCAATGCAGGCTGCTATTCTCCCATGGAGACGATCGTAGAGATGCTGGATGTAGTCCTGTGGAACGGCTTGCCATG
The DNA here is from genome assembly GCF_021461385.2 of Schistocerca piceifrons. Classification (NCBI taxonomy): domain Eukaryota; kingdom Metazoa; phylum Arthropoda; class Insecta; order Orthoptera; family Acrididae; genus Schistocerca; species Schistocerca piceifrons. The sequence continues at coordinate 212,667,093 of NC_060138.1, forward strand.
CCATTTCCACCTGGCGCCTCAGTTGGACCAGCGTTCGTGCTGGACGTGCAGACCGCGTGAGACGACGCTTCATCCAGTCCCAAACATGCTCAATGGGGGACAGATCCGGAGATCTTGCTGGCCAGGGTAGTTGACTTACACCTTCTAGAGCACGTTGGGTGGCACGGGATACATGCGGACGTGCATTGTCCTGTTGGAACAGCAAGTTCCCTTGCCGGTCTAGGAATGGTAGAACGATGGGTTCGATGACGGTTTGGATGTACCGTGCACTATTCAGTGTCCCCTCGACGATCGCCAGTGGTGTACGGCCAGTGTAGGAGATCGCTCCCCACACCATGATGCCGGGTGTTGGCCCTGTGTGCCTCGGTCGTATGCAGTCCTGATTGTGGCGCTCACCTGCACGGCGCCAAACACGCATACGACCATCATTGGCACCAAGGCAGAAGCGACTCTCATCGCTGAAGACGACACGTCTCCATTCGTCCCTCCATTCACGCCTGTCGCGACACCACTGGAGGCGGGCTGCACGATGTTGGGGCGTGAGCGGAAGACGGCCTAACGGTGTGCGGGACCGTAGCCCAGCTTCATGGAGACGGTTGCGAATGGTCCTCGCCGATACCCCAGGAGCAACAGTGTCCCTAATTTGCTGGGAAGTGGCGGTGCGGTCCCCTACGGCACTGCGTAGGATCCTACGGTCTTGGCGTGCATCCGTGCGTCGCTGCGGTCCGGTCCCAGGTCGACGGGCACGTGCACCTTCCGCCGACCACTGGCGACAACATCGATGTACTGTGGAGACCTCACGCCCCACGTGTTGAGCAATTCGGCGGTACGTCCACCCGGCCTCCCGCATGCCCACTATACGCCCTCGCTCAAAGTCCGTCAACTGCACATACGGTTCACGTCCACTCTGTCGCGGCATGCTACCAGTGTTAAAGACTGCGATGGAGCTCCGTATGCCACGGCAAACTGGCTGACACTGACGGCGGCGGTGCACAAATGCTGCGCAGCTAGCGCCATTCGACGACCAACACCGCGGTTCCTGGTGTGTCCGCTGTGCCGCGCGTGCGATCATTGCTTGTACAGCCCTCTCGCAGTGTCCGGAGCAAGTATGGTGGATCTGACACACCGGTGTCAATGTGTTCTTTTTTCCATTTCCAGGAGTGTATAATCTAGTGATATCATAAAATTTATATTTTTTGGCGTCCATTTGAATTTTCTCTGTCAGTGATGGCCCTTCATCTAGATTTCATATTACTCTCGGCAGTCTGAAGCTGGTGATCACGCAAGGTGCTGCCGCCCAGTTTTTCAAGTCAAATACCTGACTGCTCTTTAAGTTGCTCTTATGTCATGGGAGGCACTGCAACAGATTTAAAGCATGTATTATACGTGGTGTGATCAAAACATAACGAATATTTTTTTTTAATTTCGCGTGCTTTAAACATCGGATTTTCAAATTTTTTGTCTTGTTAGTACACGTGTTCCTGATATGTTAGCATTTCCAGTCGTTTTGAATATTCAGCTTATTGTTAACAGTCGGAAATGCTATAGGTGTTTTCGAGTGCTCGATGAATTTTTAGTTTCAAAAAAGATGGATCACAGAATTTGCATTGAATTTTTGCTTGAAAAATGGAATAAAGCGGATCACTGCATTCAAAATGTTGAGTGTGCCTTCTGGCGACTCTCAGTAAGACAAGAGTTTACGAGTGATATAAACGTTACGCAGATGGTCGAGAAAACCTTGAAGACGACGACCACTCTGTGGACGCCTTAGCATATCAATTACTGACGACAGTGTAGAGGAAGTAAAGAAAATGGTTTTGGAAAATCGCCGAATCACCGTTAGAAAAGTTGATGACGTGTCGGCATATCCTTTGGTTCACATTTTTTTCGGATGTTTTAGGCATGAAATGTGTAGCTGCAAAGTTTGTTTAATTTGGAACAAAAACGTCGCCCAGACATCGCTCAGGAATTGCTGAGTGAAGTCGACAACGATTCAGAACTTCTTTTAGAAGTTATAAAAGGTGACGAATCATGGGTATACGGGTATGAAATCGAAACCAAGGCCCCGGAAGTCCCAGTGTTAACTGCCTGAAGAATCAAGACCGAAAAAAATTCGACAAGTTAAATCACATCGAAAGATTCTTCTCACTCTTTTTTTTTCGATTACAATGGGATAATGTATCATGAGTTCCTGCCTTATGGTCGTATGGTTAGTAACGAATACTACCTGAAGTTACATTGCCTCACCCATCTTATTTGCCGGACATGGCCTCATGCTACTTCATGTTCCCGAGGCTGAAGAGAACGATGAAGGACCTAGTTTTGCCACCGTTGATGAGATAAAAACCGAGTCGCTGAAGAATCTGAACACCTTAACGCAAAGTGAGTTCCAGAAGTGCTTCCAAGATTGGAAAAGCGCTAGCAAATTTGCATTATATCTGAGAGGGAATGCTTTGAAGAGGACAAAGCTGATGTTGATGAATAAAGATTATTTAAGAAAAGCAAGAGTTCTCTTTACTTTTTGGTCACAATTCGTATATATGAAGCCTATTGTACGGTATTTTGTTGGCAATATAAACTGTCTTACACGTGTGAAATTCATAAACTTTCTTCTAGAGTATGAATCTACCGGTTGGTAAAGGTCATGAGAGACGCGTTAAAACTCCGTAATGGCTGGAAATAAAAGCTACCATGACACTGAATTATTACGGCAACACTCAGAATAAGCATGAGTCAGCAGCCTGACTCATCGCCTTAACGGAACTAGGTCTTTTATCGTATTGGAGAAGATACGTATCTCATTGTCGATCAGGCCAAACTGATTTAGTTTTGATCTCTCATTTTCATTTAGCTTGTATACTTTGTTCCTAAATTTCTGTAGTAGACCAAACACTTCATTTCAGCTGCAGTCTATTTTACCTGTTGCTTATCGTACCTATCGATTGGCCTGTGAAGGTGATAAATCACATTGTCACCATATGTTTGCGCCAACTCTGAAGTGGTGTAGATAACTCAAAGCGCTCAGAGACACAGATTTTAAGTTTTCATTTGTACAAACAATTAGTTAAGAGGGCAGCAGAGAAACTACCGCGCTCAAAGTTACCAATGTCTTGCAAAGGTTCTTACCAAACTCCTAAAACGCTTAATATGCATTAAATTCCGCCCGTAAACTGTCAGACGTAACTAATACCTCGTTTGGTGTATTCCTCTTCGCCACTCCGAGCCCTTCATATAAACGAACACCAGCGTTAACAACGTTCATGGTATATCACATACTCAGCTGGGAATCTCTGGTATACGAGCCGGCGGATCACGTGTGCAGTTGCGTAACTTCGGGTGTAACCAGAGTTGCAATTACGTGAACGTCACGCAGTGGGGAAGTGCGGTGCTTGACATGTGTGAAGGATGGAGATAGTGAGCATTATCCGACTGCGTAATACCAATGAGAAAAGCGGATGAATGTCAACGTCTGATACTGCGCCCTGAGCTTTCCAGGCAACGGTACAACATACGTGGTCGTCGTGACTATTTTTAAAGAATACAAATCGTATAAAACCGTCCAAAAAGGTCATATCGCCATCTAGCGTATGAAATATGGACAATCATTTAAAACGTAATTCCATAAAAGCTCAGGGAATGAGCTGCATATATGGGCTACTCCGATAAATCAGCCTATCATTGTACGGCTTTCCATTTAATGATGACGGAGAGCACATCGTTTTGTAAAATACACAAAATCTCTCCGATATTAGAGGCTGCACTGTTAAGACACTGGACTTTTTGGAAGGAACTGGCATGAACCCCACGATTATCGTAAATCGTTTCTTACATATCACGGAATGATTCTGTAAAGAAGATCGCGGCTAATTTCTGTCGACACCTTTTTAACAGTTGCCGTATTGACCAAGATTTTAATATTTTTGTAATCTCGAAGTCTATAGTGACAGAGTGAGATGGCTTAGCGGCCAGCACATTGGACTTATCGTTCGGGAGATTTGAGAAGTATAATAATGACATGAAACTTCCTGGCAGATTAAAACTGTGTGCCGCACCGAGACTCGAACTCGGGACATTGCACTTTTGGGGGCAAGTGGAGATACGCTACTGGCGTACGTAAAGCTGTCAGGACGGGTGGTAAGTCGTGCTTGGGTAGCTCAGTCGGTAGAGCACTCGCCCGCTAAAAGCAAAAGTCCCGAGTTCGATTATCGGTCCGCAACACACTTTTAATCTGCCGAGAAGTTTCATATCAGCGCACATACTGCTGCAGACTGAAAATATTCATTCTACAATAATGACATTGTCGTGGCGCATTAGTTTGTCTAGAACCTGGAAAAGAACTTCTCAATGAAGTCACACGTTATGCATTGACAGTTTCTACACAAGTTATGAATTGACTTTATTATTTCCAAAGCTTGGAACGCCTGTGGTGCGTACATTAAATGATAACAGGAATCTCCTGCCGAAGCTGCTTTTCCTCTCATATGTGCAAAGTCATGAACATAAATGATGAACCTTTCTGTACAAGTAAGAAACAAAGAAACAGATTTTCAGAGAAACCAGAAATCGTCTTGGTTTACAATAAAGGAAAGGCTGCAACCGATCTCTGACCATATGTCTTATTATGCAACAAAATGCTGCAAGGAAGTTCAATGGTGGAAAACATACGTTGTTGGCAGATAATTCAAACGCACGTAAGATAACAAAAAGGAAACTAGAACACAAATGACATCAGACCTTTCAGAGAAAATTGCTGTATCATTGCTTCTCATTCCTTCTGATTGTGTGAAAAAATAGAGTACCAACACACAGTCATTCAACAAAGAAAATAAAGCGAAGAATACTCGAAGAATGTAGACAGTCTGCCACCCGCCAGTGAAACAAACTGAGAGAAGAGAATGATCTGTTCACATTTTATCAGGTAGCCCTCGGTAGCCATTTATGTGCATGGAGTGTTTTGAGAAATGTCACAGGAAATGAACGTCTGTAAATCTGGTCCAGTGTGTAATATAATTAGATACATTATCTTATTAAAAGATGTTATCACGTTTCATGGTGTTTTAACTTCCGTCCCCCACTTACAATTAAAACAAAAATGAGTTCTGTATTGCGTGCAAACGTTGGAGTGGCAGGTGTGTCACTGACCTCGGCTATATATTGACAGCTGCGTATGATTAAATTATTGAATTCATCTTCCAGAGAATCCCTGTCGGGCCATTCTGTTCTAGGTTTACTGGTACCGTATTGCAATGGCTTCAGACGAATCCTGGGTGGTTCCTTTTAAGTACCTACCTTGTTTCAACTTGTCCAGTTCGTCTCGTGATGTTGTGTTGGACGTAAGTCGCCTCCCCCTCCACCCTTAATCCCGCCACCACATCTCTCTCTCTCTCTCTCTCTCTCTCTCTCTCTCTCTCTCTCTCTCTCTCTGTGTGTGTGTGTGTGTGTGTGTGTGTGTGTGTGTGTGTGTGTGTGTGTGTGTGTGTGTGTGTGTGTTCCTGCTTTTGTGGGCTTCACGTGGCATCACAGATGCCGCTGTCATTTGTTGGTGCGCAGGTGAGCACATCTCCGCGAAGCTCGCAGCACGCGCGTGCTCAGGATGTGTTGACCCGCATATACGCTTCGCAGCGTGCGCGTTGTTCTGTGAACATTGCACCGAGATATTGTATCAGGTGTGCGACCAGCGCGACCGCCGCCACGCGTCTTGCCTTTGTGCCGTCGGTGCTGCTTAGTCTTTGTATTCGCAGCGATTGATGCTCCATGAAAACGAAAAGCATTGGTCCAATGCGAGGTGCGGGACAGAATATTTCGCAGGAAAGTGCATTCTCTTTACCGTTAACATAAAATGAAGCTATCACTTCTTTGCCAAGCGCCTACTACTATGATCAGTTTTGAGTAGTCCGGCTAAAAGACTGCATCATTCACGTGGTTATTCATCGCAGTTCGCGCATGTCTTCGTAAGGGTGCCGCGCCCCCCCCCCCCCCCCCCCACCCCATCTTCTTGTTTTACGGATGTAACCTATTTGCCCACCGCTTTGCGTGCTAACTGCCACTGAGCATCCGAGCAGAAAGGCGGGCGCTTCCCCGTGGCCTTCCGTGCTACAATTGTATATAGCAGTGGTGATTTGTCTGCTGCGGTAATATTTTGTTACTTGGCTGTTTATCTTCAATTTAAAGTAACATTAAGCTCTTCTAATTCACACTAATAAATTTTAGAGGCGTCATCAGCAGCGCTGTGTTGTGCACACGTACGTGCAAAACCTGAAAGAACAGGGTTTGTAATGTTGCTATTCATATACGACCGTAAATTTGAATGCTGACGCATAATCATTATCGTAAGATTTACTTCTTTTTGTCTTTCGTATTGCTTTGGCTGTCAGGTTTCGTCTTGTTTGTAAAAATTTTCGGCTAATATGAACGGAGTGGCATTTTATATAGTGAAGGATAAGAAGAAATATTAGACTGAAGCTGTTTACACCTAGTCTAACTGAAGAGAAATAGTGATTGTGCTAACTAAATCATAAACTGCAACAGCTGTTTTCCAGACGCCGTATTTAGTTGGGCAAACAAATCCACTTCAGACTTCATTATGTAAACACGACAGCGAAAAACTGTTTGCGAAATTAGGTTTTCGTCTTTCGGAAGATGTGCCACATGTAAACGTATTGAGTCAGACTGTCGCGACTAACGGCGAAACAGTAAAAGAAGAACCGATAGAGTTTGGACAATGCTATCAATTATTCAAATGCAGCACTTTGAGCGCTGTTACAAAGATTATAGCTATATCAGAATAGTACATCCGTTATTACATTAAGTAGTTGCCTTACTAGTTTTTACCAGGAAAATGAGTGAACCGTCACGCCCCGGCTGTGAAACTGAATTACCTTTGTGTTTTCTGTTTTTAACTCTGATTTGCACATTACTCGGCACCTCCTGTTTCCCTAAATGATGTCAGGTGAATGCCAGGATAGTTACTTCAACAAGATCACAAACGAATTCCTGCGATGTCAGTTGATGGAGACGTGACATGAAAGTGTAGCTTTTCTTTCAAATACTCCTTGAAGTTGATCATTTTTCAAGGCATTTAAAATTATCTACAATATAAAACTCAGTAGGCTAGGACACTTTTAATTTACTAATTCGCGTCAAAGTTTGTCTTACAGATTTGTTTATCAAGAATAACTGGATTTCTGCAGGTTTGATACCACAGCCGTTAAAATGACTGCCTTGTTATGGCACTGCTGGCAACGTGTTTGTTTACAAGCGCAAGAGTGTACAAGTAATGTTTGGTTTTGTAGTATTAAAGCTTACGTGACGTTCGCTGATTCCATAGTCAAGTCCACTTGAAAATGTCTGTATAGTGGAAATCGACCACTATTGGTGCAAATAAACAATATTCTCAGCATATATGCCGTTCTAGTTGAAATAATGTCCTCCTTCAAACATCCCTTTGCACCGTTTATGTACTGACTGTCATGGATTAGACATTTCTACCGCAAGAATACAGTTGGAAAATATCAAGTGTCTGTACGTAATTTGGTCGTCGACTCGCCCCTTGCTAGTAGAATTTCCGGTACGCAGTTGCTTTTCGCTCAAACGTTTAAGTGCTTCGACGATAGAACAACACACACAAGCACAGCTGTCATACGTGTAGAATGGGGTCCCACTGTATCTGAATTATACTTTTCACGGTTTTGTGTTAATTTATCCTATTCATACCTTCACTGTTGCTTCAAAACTGTTCACATCCTCAGAAATATTTATCAGAATACTGTATACACTCTTTCAGTCTTGTTAGACGGACTCCACGGAGTTCGCAATTACATATATTATTTGGAAATGGACGTTCTAATAAAGAGATAGAGGCAAAAGAATGAGAACATACTTGTCAGTATGCTGTATTTGTGTAAACTTTCTAACAGTTACACATTTCTGCGATAATTCTTTAGACTTATGCTTAGAAAATTAAACTTAACACAATATTAATTTAGTGGCAGTAGCACCACAATATGAATAAAATGCCCCTTTAACTTTTTTCACGACGGAGTCACAGCTGTTGCTATGTAGGACTTTCAGACCATTTTTCATCCCAAGATGCTTAGAAAAATTGTGTAGATGTACAAAAGCAAAATCGTATAAGGTGTGTTATTTCTGCTGTCTTAACATGTCATGCGAAGGCCAATGCTTCGTACTGCAAGACTGCAGCTTAAAAAAATTAAACTTCCTTCTATACATGTTAAGATATTCCCATACATGCTCTGCAGCAAAGGTTCAAACTACTACTAACACTTTTTGCGGTATGTTAGTCAGTACCGGTGTGTTGGTGCTTCCAAGAAACGTTGCCGTTGCGTGGAGAATGCTGACGACATGTTTTTCCAATTTTTAGATAATTGAAGTATGTCCAAGAACAATAACTGCATTCACAAGATGTACGTTATCCACTCAGGCCAACATCCTTTATCTGTCGCTGAAGAGAGAGTTGCTGCCGTACGTAAACAGGAGGAAGGCTAGTGTGTGTCGTACCACCTGAACTTGTTCTTTTGTGTACCTACAATTTCTACCACTCTGTCCCAGACACTGCTCAAAGGAGTCAACCTTTAGTTTTGGATGCCGCACTCGTTAAGAGCATGGCACATACGGTCTCGCTAAACCAGTCTCGCAATATGTTGCTTCTCGCTATATGAGTAGCACTGATATAGGCACCGAACCTAGTTTTATTGCTGCTATATTCCGTTTAAGTCGAAAATGAGGGTGTGCTGTCCACATCCTAAAGAGAATAGCAGTTCTCTTCTCTGCGAGGAAAGTTTTAAATAAGTTGGCTCGAGCTTCTAAACCGCAGTTAAAATTTGCTATTTCAAACAAAGGCTCTCTCAGCTCACAGAGACAATAAATAAAGCTCTTCTATCTTACAGGCTGGTGTGCGTGTCATTTGATGAACCACTCTGGCGATTTGAGTGTGTGTGTGCCACTGCTTATTGATCTGAGCAGCATGTCACTTGACTGCATGGGGATGGATGGGCCTCGTTCTAGACTTCACCATCCCAGAAATATCAGCGGTTGTCCCTAGGAACTGATATCGGAATTTCAGCACATGACCTCCGCTCAGATTCTTGGTGGAATATGCATGTTCCGTCCCGCCTGACGGGAGTTCAGCCCTACAGATTCCCTTATACCCAAGAAAACTAGGGGGCATGAAATTGCTTAGCTTCGTTTTTGAAGATCTTAAAACAAGTCGAAAATGCGTAGTTAGTAACTCCAGGTTCGAAGCAACAGATTTGCAGAAATTTTACACAGTGACTTTTGTGAAATTAATTCAAACAAATTAACCCATATATGCTCACAGGGTCAATAACGAGCCTGCTGCGACTCGTCAAGGTCAATATATTCTTACTGGTCAGGTCGGAAGATGATACGCATTTTTTAAAAATAACTGCCAAAATGTTCCACAAATGTAAACGTGCATGACAAATGCTTTGCAGAGTTTATGCGTAATGATTGTTTTATGTACCTTATCAACCTAATACAATTACTTAACGGTTCGTAACTTACAAATAATGACTGATTATCTAATGTCTAATAATAAACATTGATCAGCGGAAAATACGTTTCATTTCTTGCCATTTTCGAAAGCAGCTGTATATAAATTACAGTCGTTCAAAAGGAAACGCTTTTTGCGTGCTTCACATTTTTATTTTTCTTGAGCACTCAGACGCGCATTTCTCCTTAGTAGCAAAGAGTCTTCAGCGTGTAATTCATTATTTCTAAGCCAAACAGAAAACTGGTTGAAAGTTTGCACGTTTCCTTTTTATACGTAGAAAACAGTGACAGAACGGAAACTTGCAAACTTTCATCCAGTTTATCATCAGAGAGGAAGCTGTTTGGCTTAGATATAACGAATTAGTCGCTGATCTGACGCCCACTGAAGATGCCTTGTGACTATGGCGAAACGCGTTTGGGTGCACAAAAAAATGGAAAAAATGTAGAGCATACAAAAAGCGTTTTAGTTTAAAGCACTGTAATTTGTTCTGTTTTGATTATTCCTGGTCCACAGTAGTGTAAGATTTTGTGTGTCCTATACTCATTGAAGATCCACTCAAAAAAATCTTCTTTCAGAACTCACAACTACAAATTACAGATGTTGTCTGTGGTCGCTAATAAATGACTTACGTGAAAATTATAAAACACTGTTGTAGAACACGTTCTGGGCATATGGGTTAAGAAAAGGCCATCAGTTTCAGGAATCTTCGTGCTTTAATGTTGCGTCCTCTCTGAACTTTACTGAAAGGTTAACTATCGAACGGTTATATTTTTATAGATACGTAAATTTTGAACCTAATTGTGTTACCAGATATGTATCAATTTGTATTCCTCATTAATCTGAGTTTGCGGTTCTTTCGTACACGACATATTCATTGTCGAAGTAAATAAAGTATTAGCCACAATTAAACCCCTTTCCAAGATAATACCGTCAAGATACGTAGGTGGTCGCAAACATGGTTCTAATTCCCACATTTCAGAAACCATTCTGTCACTTATCGGTACACGAGCATATAAGGAGAACATTATAAAATTATGAGCATAAATATCAAGAATTAGTAGTACGTGGAGCAGTTCTCCTACTGAGTCTGTTCGTCCTTATTTGAACGTACAAAAGAGTGTCGTGGTATATAATACACGGGCTATTTCGTTACAAGCGTCAGTAATCATGGGCTTTAATCGCTAGACCACAGAAATGATGGTAGAGGCGATGAAAGCAATCGTTCCAATACAGAAATACGGCATTATGTTCAGCCGATACAAAATTTTTCAGTGATATGCTGAAATTTCTGCCGTAATATAGGTGTTAAAATTCTAGAGCACCGTTCTTTTAGCTCTCAAAATGTTATGTGCCGAAGTTGGAAACCAACGATTTTTTTTTTTAGAATGAGATATTCACTCTGCAGCGGAGTGTGCGCTGATATGAAACTTTTGGCAGATTAAAACTGTGTGCCCGACCGAGACTCGAACTCGGGACCTTTGCCTTTCGCGGGCAAGTGCTCTACCAACTGAGCTACCGAAGCACGACTCACGCCCGGTACTCACAGCTTTACTTCTGCCAGTAAACAAAATGCATACAAAACTCTCAAAGAGAGAATCCCAGAGTGCCCCAGAGAGCATCCCAGGGTCACACAGAGAGAATCCCAGAGTGCTCCAGAGAGCTAAAACACTAAGAAGAATCGCTTCTCGGCTTTTGGCAAGATCAATGTGTAGAAATGTATATAAAAAAATTAAAGCCATGTCTCCGCATTATCCTTTCTTTCAGGAGTGCTAGTTCTGCATGGTTCGCAGGAGAGCTTTTATAAAGTTTGGAAGGTAGGAGACGAGGTACTGGCAGAAGTAAAGCTGTGAGTACCGGGCGTGAGTCCTGCTTCGGTAGCTCAGTTGGTAGAGCACTTGCCCGCGAAAGGCAAAGGTCCCGAGTTCGAGTCTCGGTCGGGCACACAGTTTTCATCTGCCAGGAAGTTTCGATTTTTTTTTTAGTTTAGTTTTGAAACATGAAGAGAGAAATCGGAAATAGTGAGAATGTTTGAAAAGTATTAAACTGGACATAAATTAATGCTCTCTGCAAGTGTCTCAATATTTTATCCAATCCAGATCGCTGGTGTACTATTTTTTAAGTTCCTGCACAGCAGAGGGATTCACGGAACAGCATTAATTACTTGCAAGTGCTGGTACACAATGACACAATGCTCTGCCACTGAGATTCAGCGGCAGTTATCCATCGATAAAAGTAACAACCGGGGTATCAGATGTTTACTCTTAGCAGAACTGGCAGCTTTCTGTTCAGAACACAGAGGAAGGAGGACATCTAATTTTGTGAGCTTATGAGATACCGAAGTTATATTAGTCATTATGTTTGTAACGCTCTCGTAAGGTGTGGAAATGTGTGGGTTAAAAAGTTGCCAGAACGCAAGCTAATGATAACATTAGTGATATTCTGAACGATTTCTGGGACTCCAGTCTGCAGTCTGTGTGAATAGGTCAACATTATTAAACAACACCATTCTGAATTAGTCATCGCTGATCGTATAAACATACTGGGTGATCAAAAAGTCAGTATAAATTTGAAAACTGAATAAATCACGGAATAACGTAGATAGAGAGGTACAAGTTGACACACATGCTTAGAATGACATGGGGTTTTATTAGAACCAAAAAAATACAAAAGTTCACAAAAGTCCGACAGATGGCGCTTCATCTGATCAGAATAGCAATAATTAGCATAACAAAGTAAGACAAAGCAAAGATGATATCTTTACAGGAAATGCTCAATATGTCCACCATCATTCCACAACAATAGCTGTAGTCGAGGAATAATGTTGTGAACAGCACTGTAAAGCATGTCCGGAGTTATGGTGAGGCATTGGCGTCGGATGTTGTTTTCAGCATGTAGGTCGATCACGATATACTTGCGACTTCAGGTAACCCCAAAGCCAATAATCGCACGGACTGAGGCCTGGGGACCTGGGAGGCCAAGCATGACGAAAGTGGCGGCTGAGCACACGATCATCACCAAACGACGCGCGCAAGAGATCTTTCACGCGTCTAGCTTCATTCTTTGAACTAAAATAATCCGTTCCGTGATGTACAGCCGCTCTAGTGATATCTCCTGCTCAATCCATTCGGGGACTCCATCGCACTGAGGAAACAAGCCTCACGTATTCTCAGAATATTTTCGGTACCTTCCGTTAATTAGACTTAGCCGGGTTTCCTAAGATGTGTACTCTAGGCCCTTATTGGGTGTAAATGAAGCTCACTTACGACTCTTCCAATTAATCTATCTGACATCTCCGCAACGAGATTAATGTGTTTGTGTGAACATAAATATCTGCGAATAGCTATTCGCAGGGTCTTCCAGTGAGTGATCGATGTAGTAGATTTCAACAATACATGGTCTTTTAGACTATTATATGATGCCGAGAGCGTACAGTCTACCTTCAAATGTAATCGTGCAATACCTTGCCATCACTTAACGTAGATACTATAACTTTAGGATGTACTCTAATTGACCTTCCTCAGATAATAAGAGTGATGTCCAAATCGTGCGCACGTCGTGGCGTCAATCAGTATTTCATTTTGTATATTAAAATGAAATCGTCAACACAGCTCTAAAGTAATACTTAAAAGTCAATCACGCGGAATTAACTTCAGAAATCACATCACATTACTTACGATCTTTATTTACATCTGACGTAAAGTCAGTCAAATGATTCATGTAAACCTTGTTTGTGGGTTTTTGTTACAGCATTTTTATTTATGCATTGTAGCAAAAATTCAAGTGTTGTCAATGCCTATTCTGTACACTGCCTTTCTTGCCAATGTTTAATTCCCTAGATCGCTTTAACATCTCTGGTTGCTAGTCGAACCAAGCGCATTGTGCTGACGTCATAGACAACTGCCAGAGGCCTACGCTACTGCCACGTCTCCCTTATGCCAAGTCATTGCTGTTGTCGGCCGTGGGTAACTGAAACTGATTTGAAAGGCAAAAGTTTACGACGTTCATGATCCCGTTCCTCCAGACAGACAACATCGTGATAGTAAGCTTGTACCTGGGGCAACATAGGAAGTTTGTCTTCAACCGTCTAACAATGGCCGAATAGTTTGATTTTGTCATGGTATTGCTTCCATCATGGATGGATTTTGTGAAAGTCGTCTTGAAGCGGACGTTGTAGAAACGCTATGGGCAAGCTAATTGAAGATGACTGTCATGTGACCATGACGAAGGGGTGTTCTTAGGAATATCGATTTTTCTTACATGATTAAAGTTTGAAAAAGATCTGTTGCTGGTGGTTTCCTCACACTTTGACAACCTCAAAAACACTCTTGTCAGTCGATGTAAGAAAATGCTCAAAAAATTCGGCTGAGGAAATTTAAAATCTAACAACAAAATCGTGAGAGGATACGAAACTTGTATACATCCGCACGGGCCGGAAACTTGACAGTAAGCAGCGACCAACTCATCGCCTTTTCATAGGTGACCTAAACAATTTTTTTTCTTGCGATATTGCAGTGCCTGTGTTGTTCCGAATTACTATGCAGCGTCCCTTCGGATATATATATATATATATATATATATATATATATATATATATATATATATAATGGATGTACGAATACAGGTCGTAAACGCATGGTTGAACGTTTGAAGTAATTTTTTTTGTCAAAAGTCTCGTGATTGGGCTGCAAGTCTGTCCGTAACTAGGTGTTCAGATTCTTGCTCCGAACGTAATTTCGCTATATTCTCAATAGGATAGAAAAATTGAATGTATAATATTACTCCGTCTATTTGTCGGAATTCTGTATATAGTATAGAGAAAAATACTGTGTTAACAACGTTTTCTTTTACACTGTGCTATAACGAAAGTGATAACGAAAATCCTCCATGCAATTGGTTGTGGTGTCGAGAAGGAACTTTTTCGGTGTACTTTTAAAGCAAACTTTATTTCTTCAGCTAGTTTTCATAAATACGAAACTAAACAAAAAACATTATTCCTCACAGCGTAATTAACACAATTTTGTTCCAGGGTCAACGATAGAGAAATGCAAAAAGACACTGTCCCCTCTACTGTTGCATATTGTTTTCCTATTGTGTTCGGACAATTCAGACCAGTGAAATAGCTGATTTATAACAGCTTCTGTAATTTTTTTTGCTCTATTTCCTTGTGTTCATAACTTGTCCCTGTTCTGGAAACCTTCGACCTTTTTACCTTTTCCCTGAATTCTTTTCCTATGTCTTTCTCTTGTCTCCAACTGCTGTCGATATTTCTTAAGTTCTATAAACCATGATGTCTGGGTTTTTTGTCAGTTTTTTTTTTTTCATTCGTTTTAAGTTGCCATGAAATTTAATCCTTCGCTTTATTATAACATTTGTTATACTCTCAGGTTTTTCGTAGAGCTCCTTGTTGCTTCTCAATTTCCAGATCCCATTTTTCATACTTTGGACCCAAAATTTTTCGAGTTCTTCAAATTATTTGACTTTTTGACTGTGCTGATGTCGAGACATTCTTAGGCATAAGGACGCCCAGTTTTACTTACCACATTTTAATGCCTTAGTTTTGTATTAATGGATGAGGAGTTTTTTTTTTCGTACATGTCCCTTTTTAAGTGGATTGCTGCTTCCATTTTTTCTGGCCCTGTTTGAGTTAGCTACTTTGTTCAGGGCATCTGGTTTGATTGTTTCTATCAGGTATTTAAATTCTGGATCTTAATTTATCTTTCCATATTTTGATTTCGTATATTTTGGTGCACCTTTTACGTTGGTTATTTGTACGAATTTTTCAAAAAAATTTTGTAATCCAGTTTTTTCTGTTGCATCTTCGGCGATGTTTATCTGCTTTGCTGCATCTTGTAGATTCTCTTCTAAAATTGATAAATCATAATTAAAAGCTAAGCAATCAATTTCAAGGTTGTCACTTGTTCTCCAAAGTTTTCACTTTATTTCCTGCTCTCATCTCCTGTTCTTTTTCTCCAAAAAGCAATTGCGTAATGATGCAGGCAGCCCATACCCTGTCATGCACTTGTTTTAATTTCGAAAGGTTTTGATAATTCACGTAAAAAATTAACTTCAGAAATTTTAGTAGTCGAAGTTTTATTGCTATGTTGTTATTTGCAACGTGCCTCTTGGCGCAGTGTTAAAGAAACTGAACGTTCGCTCCAGAGAAGCGGGATTGGAATCCACAATCTCGATCTGAATCAGCTTTTTGGAGGTTTCCGTGATACAAAGTTTCAGTCGAATAGCGGTATGGTTTTCAGACAAATGATAGCGTATTTAGACTGGATTTCTTTCACCCTAAGCTTGTGCACTGTCTCTAGTGCCCTCGAGAATAGCGTGGAGCCCTTTGGCGTAGAACTGGTGACTAAATCTACCGCTGCAAAAATTCAAATAATTTATTTTCTACGTCCATATTTCTACTTTTCTCCATTCATTAAAAGGATGACACTGTTACAAACATATATATGCGAACAGTTACGCAGTTTCATAATTCCACGCCTCGTGCATTGCTCCAGTCTTCCTAGTGCAAAATTCATGTGTCACACGAATTGCACAAAAAAAAAAAAAATGTGGACATAAGAGGTTTGCGGCACGAATTAACATAAAGTGACGAAAATTAAGGTAGGTATAGTTCGAGGCCGCTCGCGATTGTTACCGTCTTCGAAAATGCGAGGACATTGCGAGTCCCTGGCGATCTTACTGTAAGTAAAAATTTCATGCTTTTGTAGTTCCCGAAGTGTACATAGTGGGTAGCGCGCACCGCTACAGCATGTCCGAAGCCTTTCGGCAAACGCGGACGACCCAAGCGCGCCTATCCCCTCCATAACACCGCTGTCACTTGGAACAGGTTTGCCGTCGTCCTTGGGACACACCGCTGCACGCATGATTTTGCTCGTAAGTTTATTTATTTAGACTTCTGACTATTTCCAAATTTTGTCGTAAAATCTGAGTATTTTCTCCTACAAGCACGTGTACAACACACATGATACCTGTATTTTTCTTCGGTATTCTGCTCTGAAATTAGTTGAGTCATTATTTTGACCTGAAAAAGACTGCAACTGTACACATGACGTCACTTTGAGCCATCTGATTTGTGCATTCTGGTGTCCTTCAAGCAGGCATATGCCTTCCATCAAAATGAAAGAAACAAAATAATTTTTACTATTCTTCTGGAAATAGATTTCTATCTTTCCAAGCAGATTTTTACTGTAGGTTATTGGCATTTTTCAACCTGTTCTGAGAATGCATCTCTAGTAACAAAAGTTTAAGTATATCTGTAAGCATGTCTAGATTTTTGTAATGCTCTAGTTTTGTTTCAGCTGCTGCCGGAGATAGTAACATCAGGGGAAGAAAAGAAAAGATGGGAGCAAGACCCGTGCAGATAGTTGTAGCTAAGGATGATCACACTTTTGAACTGGATGAAGCAGCACTTCAGGAAATACTACTGCAAGATCATGTGAAAGACAAGACTGTAGTTGTTGTTTCTGTGGCTGGAGCCTTCCGCAAAGGAAAATCTTTTCTGCTTGATTTTTTCCTGCGTTACCTGAAGGCACAGGTTGGTATTCGTATTTGCAATGATAACTGTAGAACAATTAGAAAAGGAATTGATGTTATTCACACTATTTGTAATTGTGCTCTGTGCTGCTCCCTGCTTCTTTTTCTCCTGAACTTCAAATCTGTCTCACGTTCAAGGGAAGCAAAAGTATGTTGAATTACCGACACATCATGTTAATAAACATTCATATGTTGTACTGCTACATTGTCTTGAAAGGTTTATTTGCACAGTTCAGTTTTGTGTATGTATATGAAAAGAGATGTTACTTTGGAAATATTGATAATATTCATTGCAAGACTTGTTGAGCCTACATATTTCACAAATATGTTATGGTGCTATAGTGAGTGTGGAGTTACTTTTCCCTTATTATGTAAACAATTTGCCACCTGACCAAAATAAAGGTTATAACTCAACTGATGACCTCACTGTGGCACACTTTCCACTTAATTGTCACTTAAATATACAAATGTAAAGCTGTGATTTGCTAAAATACAAAGAACTGATAAAATGTTTTACTCTTGAAGTTACATCTCCTTCTGAGCATTCCCATGGAAATTATGATGTACTGCTTGCAATAATTTTAAATTACGTCTTTTTGTAACATACTGATCACTCAGTATTTGAAAGTAAGAGCACTGAAATGTTGAAAAGGGTGGTGTCAAAGATCTAGACTTTAGATTCAAAGGTAATTTATTCTCATTCTTGAATGCATTGCAGTATTCCTATCTCAAATAGTGTAGCCTAAAACATTTCTTTCACATTTATTTTGTTACATTAGTTAGCTGAAATTTTAGCATTGAGTAAATATAAGCTGTATTTGATGAACTTTTAATTAGCAGAGATTTTTTAAAGACCATTGCCACAGTTTATTTGCCCGACTTTCACATGGTTTAGTGTAGATATTGAGAGCTGTAATTCAGATTATGTTGGAAGTGTATACATAGTTTTGCCTAAAGCAGCATCTAATTCTATTTTGCCAGTAATTCCATATTTGACCCAAAATAGTAGCATGCTATACTAAGAGACATAGCTGATCTAGAACTTGAGCGTGTGCAATGCATCCAATGATCTTCGCAACAAGATATTAACTTACTCTTCCTTCCTTGAATTCAAACACCTGTTGAACAGTTGTGGATCTGGTAATACCATACTGAGTGTCTATTTTTCAATACTTTCACACACTCATCTTGCCAAATTTTGGTGTGGTTTCACTCTCTCTGCTGCATAAACCCAGCACTCAACTCCTAATATGAAATAACACTTGGACAAAAATTTATCTTATTTGCAGGACAAGCAGTAGGCACAGATTTGCCTCTCCTCTCACCTTATAACAGCTGACATTTTCATGAACAGATTGATGACTGACTACAAAAAATAATTATTGGAGTATTGTTAAATCCAGGATGGCTGAGTGTTCACTATGTGCACATATTCTAAATAAGAACTTCGGGAAACTTATAAGTCTATTGTCTGTTTTGTTTCTCACACCTGAAAGTAGATGATGTCTGTAGGGGAGTCAATAAACACATTGTGTGTTTCCAATTTGCTCAGTTCTTTTGTACTTAACTCCTCTCTCAAATTAATGAAATTTTTCCTTCTGGTAGTTGTGGTACTTAGTCTCATGTTTTGGTCAAAGTTTAGTAGTGTCTACAAAATTAGAATATTAGCAAACACACAAATTAATGTATATGACTTTCTGCTAACAGGGAAGAGCTGACTGGATGGGGACAGATGAAATGCCCCTGGATGGTTTCTCATGGCGTGGTGGTTCCGAGAGAGATACTACTGGAATCCTGCTGTGGTCTGAAGTGTTCATAGTGGATCTCCCAACTGGAGAACAGGTTTTGTTATTTTTCATACTATTATAAACAGTCCAATATTGGTTCGTAATTACTTCCCCCCCCCCCCCCCCCCCCCCCAACCCCTCTCTCAATACCTTCAGTATATTACACACACACACACACACACACACACACACACACACACTAGATTTACGAAGAACAGATCACAAAATAAAATACAAATCAGTTTTTGGTAGTGCATGAATTCCAGAAAATTGGTTTGAACACTATTTTGACAGCAACATGGGCAATTGTAGAAGATAGCATGTTGATATAATTATGCCATATTATACAAACTTTCTTTTTTCACAGATATTGGTAGCATTTGTTATGTAAGTGGAGAATTAATAGTTACGGTCCATGCTTAAACAACAGTGTTAATGATACGTACACTTATCCATCCTGTGAACTTGCAAAAAGTGAATTTTTTTTTTCACTGCTGAATATCCCAATAACTTCCTTGGCATGTTTTCATGTTGTGTTATAGCAGATAACTCTGACAATATGTCACAGTTTCAAAAAGTCTTAGATTTCAAAAGGATATGCAATCTATAATAATCCCTTGTAGGTTTGGCCCCACGTGTCATATTGTTAAAAGTATTTTGTCATTAACCAGTTCAGTAAGACATGTGATGGACATTTTGAATATATTCCATGCAAGGTTTACCCATCTGCCATCAAATTCCTGTATTTTGTAGTGTTAGTAGTTCAGCACACACAAACTGATGAGTCAGAACATGACAAACACCCACCATGAGACTGAACACTGCCTGGTGGCTTTGCGGGTACTTTATGTGGTAAGGTAAGTATATAAGTGGAACAGAGATGATTTGGGAATCATTTTTATGGGCTGCAAATGAGTAATTCCACTGACATAAGTGACTTTGATGGGGAATAAGCGTCTTGTAAATGTTGTAAGCTGGTTGAGCATCCACAAGTTACTACTGTGGGCATCTATGGGAATTGGTTTAAGCATAGTGAAACCACAGTAAGTGACAAGATGTGTTATGTCCTTTCCTCATCACAGAACACAGAGGCTTTCCAGCACTGTCAGGCCGATTGCCACAGCTGTCTGTAGCAGATCTGACAATAGAGTACAGTGCTGGTGCAGGCATAAGTTTTGTGGAGCGCACATTTTTGAATGTGAGACTCCTGTACAGATGACCCACATGTCTTTTTGTGTTGCCTCAACATCATTTACGATTGCAGTGGGCACAGAATCATCAATATTAGACTATGGATCTGTGGAAATGCGCTGTCTGGTTGGATGAATCACTCTTCTTCGTTAGAACAGATTGACGGTCATGTGAATACGCCATCATCATGAAAAACAGCTCCACAAAACATGCACCATGCCACAGATGCAGGCTTTTGGGGGCAGTAATACTCTATGGAGTACATTCACTTGGGCTTTCATGGGAGCTATGGTCATATTCAAAGGCACCATGATAGCTGTGTGGACCTGTTGAATCCCTTGATGCTTGATATCTCCCCTGATTGTGATGGCATCTTCCAGCAGGATAACTGTCGTGTCACAGGCCAGGAATCGTGCAGTAGTTGTTTGAGTAGTATAATAATGATTTTTGGTTCATATCTTCGTCACTAAATTTGCAGGGAGAGCCTTTATTTGGAATAGGTGGTATTATGCCCAGTACCTTGTTTCATGAAAAGACTGAAGTTATAATCCGGAGACTGCATGCCTCCAGCCATCTTCCCAGACATAACACTTTTCAGTGCAAATCGTTACGACACTGGGAATTGTCCCTCCTTGGCAATGCCATGGGAGAAAAGCAAAAGCGAACGACTTGGAGACATTCCCTTCAGTTGTACCTAAACATATGGGGAATCCTCTCTCTGCACTAAGCCAGTGTTCTTTATGGGGAATATTGAAAGCATATTTGGTGAACTCTCATCCATTTGTAAATTACGAAGTAGGTCAGTTTTAATTTAGATGAGATATCCTACCCACTGCGAGGCCATACTCTATTGTAAACAGCTTGGTGATATACCTAAATACCGTAACAACGTATAAGAACCTAAACATTGTGCTGGATATAATTTTTCACCAGGATGTAACATTGCAAGTGGTTTAAGAAGTAGGTGAACACTTGGGGAAGCGAAGGATCCACATTGTATGTCGCGTATTATAGACTATTCCAGCTTATGCATTCACTTGTGAGCTGGGGAGCACTCACTTGCCCTCAGAGCACTGCCTCTCGGCTGTGGGCTGTGGTTATGTGAACACATCTGCAGTGAACGAGGATACAAGTGAAGGGGCTGGACGGAGCGTGACATCATGAAAAACAAGCCGTAATTCAAATCCCATCATGAGCATGGCTTTTGTTAAATTAGTCTAATTGTAGTGTAATGTACATGAAATTAATCAGAATTAAAATTTGAGGGCCATAAAAATGTATTAGCTGGTAAGGGGTGAGCAGCGTGTTTGGAAGTGACGAACAGAACAAATTATCAAGTAACCTTTGCCCAACTAACAAAAGATTATGTACTTACAGATTTTTTTGTGAGACTGATGCCCTTATGTGGGGCGATATCTTGTTTGTTGCAGCAATGCACAGCATACCCTTCATTGTAGGTTCCTGAAGCAATGATCTTTCCCTGTTTTTTATCCTCTTCATTACAGAGAATAGCTGCTCACAACAGTATATTGACCTGACCATGCACGTAATTCCAGGTGCATTCCTTTGAAGCCGAATGAATGTTTCTGCTGTTGCATTTTGATACCATTGATACAAATTCTGACTATTGTAGTACCTGTCGTTTAACAACATTGAATTTTGTGTGTCAGTCAGTTTGAATTACATTGTGGGTGGCAGGTCATCAGGTATAACTGAAAAAGGAGTACTGAAACACTGCAGTTTCTTCTCAGGATATGTCAGTTATTGTAACCATGATTCAAAACTATTAGCTGATTAATTATAAGTTGACTGTTTACAAAGGGGAGGTCAGCAGATAAATTTAGAGAATTGAGGTATGTGAAAACATCAGATCCCAGTTCCCTACTTGCCTCTCAAATAAATGGAGCTTATCTCTGAACACCCTGTGTTTGCCATGTGTGTAGTATCAACAAAAATTTTCCCCCTGTAATGACACATTCAGTGTATTCACATGCAGAATTATCAGCCAGAAAAGTGAGGTCTGATATCTATTTTGATTCTCTGAGGCAAGGAATTTCTTCCCCTTTCATGTCTAGAAACAAAGCAATTAAGTCACAAATAGGAGGAGGAGGAGGAGAAGAAGAAGAAAAACGATACTTCTGCTGATCCACTGAACAGTTCAGTGGTAAGGCCATACTTAACTTCAGTGTCTTGAAGAAACTGTTCAAACTGATGGTGGCTGTCTCTGTGTGTTTGTACAAAATTCAGTCACTTCACAGCAGTGTCCATTACATGACAAAGTTCCACAGTTTCAACACACAATGCTTCCTGATTTATGACACAGTTGTAATAGGTGGTGGATTTGAAGTGGTGAGGGACACAGTGAAGTGCCAGTCAAACAGCGTGATGTTCTAAATTCCTTTATTTCGGCTCCTCACTGTGGCTCCATACAGGAAGCAGCAATGTGGCTGTGGCATCCAGTGACCTCATCTGTGATTTTTCCCCACACTGCTGACAGAGGTCAGTATCAGCCGGGCAGCGGCATGTGACACAACTGCCTTTGTCGACAGCAGCTCCAGGGCCGGGCAGTCTCGGTTAACCGCAAGCCGCATATATTGTGGTACGACTTGCATACCGTGCACTGCCCAATAGGTGGCAGGCATGTGATGTAACGGCATTGGTCCACTGCCCCGCATTGATGGCCAGCATGCTGATGTCCACGACCAGCTGTGGTCCAATGTGGTGGTGCCTCCAGGTCCTGTGGTTTCAGGGAGGACTGTTGTGATGGAGAGTCAAACCGTGGTCCAGGAACAGCATTTCAAATGATGCCCCTAGGCAATAGAGATGCGATACTAACACAACTGATTTTAATTAGAAATGGCTAGGTATTTATATGCTTCAGAGCTGAGATCATGTAGGCTTTGCTTCATTATGTGGCACATAGACTAAGCATTTTGGTGGCTGCTGGTTTGCAAAGGCTGCCACCCTCCCCTGCTTAGGCACTGCTGTGTCAGCTGTTCCCACACCTCACCAGGCCATCTCGCTTCGCATCGTTGCGACAGCCGTGTTATATTTTGTAAGATGTAATACTTTTGCTTTCCTGCAGTTGGAGCTACTGCAAACCATTTCTTATTTTGCATATTTCTGACCAAATGTGGTCTGTACACTACACACGGTATGCTGTAGCTCTCTTTTTCCCATGTCACTCTTCAGTCCACTTTTTAAGCAAGAGACAAAAACTTGCTGATGCCCTTGGTGCACCATCTGTGGCCACAGATTGAAGGTGTTTCCATGAGAAATTCATGACGTCCATATACTCATATATGGCTCCAAAAATATTGCACCTATTTTCACGTAATCCAGTGTCTTTGTATCCAGGAGCTTATCCATAACTTGCACTGCATGTCCGCAACACACACAAAAAATAGCAAGTTGAACAAAATCGGATATATCTGTGCTCTTACTGAGTGTGAGAGGAGAAGCTGTGAAACTCTGAGCTTTATTCCCGTGTTGTGCCTCAGAAATCAGCTCCCATGTGAGAATTAGATGAGACACCATTTGCTTTGAGACACAGACATCTACATCTACATCTACATCTATACTCCGCGAGCCACCTTACGGTGTGTGGCGGAGGGTACTTATTGTACCACTATCTGATCCCCCCTTCCCTGTTCCATTCACGAATTGTGCGTGGAAAGAACGACTGCTTGTAAGTCTCCGTATTTGCTCTAATTTCTCGGATCTTTTCGTTGTGATCATTACGCGAGATATGTGTGGGCGGTAGTAATATGTTGCCCATCTCTTCCCGGAATGTGCTCTCTCGTAATTTCGATAATAAACCTCTCCGTATTGCGTAACGCCTTTCTTGAAGTGTCCGCCACTGGAGCTTGTTCAGCATCTCCGTAACGCTCTCGCGCTGACTAAATGTCCCTATGACGAATCGCGCTGCTTTTCGCTGGATCATGTCTATCTCTTCTATTAATCCAACCTGGTAAGGGTCCCATACTGATGAGCAATACTCAAGAATCGGACGAACAAGCGTTTTGTAAGCTACTTCTTTCGTCGATGAGTCACATTTTCTTAGAATTCTTCCTATGAATCTCAACCTGGCGCCTGCTTTTCCCACTATTTGTTTTATGTGATCATTCCACTTCAGATCGCTCCGGATAGTAACTCCTAAGTATTTTACGGTCGTTACCGCTTCCAATGATTTACCACCTATGGCATAATCGTACTGGAATGGATTTCTGCCCCTATGTATGCGCATTATATTACATTTATCTACGTTTAGGGAAAGCTGCCAGCTGTCGCACCATGCATTAATCCTCTGCAGGTCCTCCTGGAGTACGTACGAGTCTTCTGATGTTGCTACTTTCTTGTAGACAACCGTGTCATCTGCAAATAGCCTCACGGAGCTACCGATGTTGTCAACTAAGTCATTTATGTATATTGTAAACAATAAAGGTCCTATCACGCTTCCCTGCGGTACTCCCGAAATTACCTCTACATCTGCAGATTTTGAACCGTTAAGAATGACATGTTGTGTTCTTTCTTCTAGGAAATCATGAATCCAGTCACAAACCTGGTCCGATATTCCGTAGGCTCGTATTTTTTTCACTAAACGTAAGTGCGGAACCGTATCAAATGCCTTCCTGAAGTCCAGGAATACGGCATCAATCTGCTCGCCAGTGTCTACGGCACTGTGAATTTCTTGGGCAAATAGGGCGAGCTGAGTTTCACATGATCTCTGTTTGCGGAATCCATGTTGGTTATGATGAAGGAGATTTGTATTATCTAAGAACGTCATAATACGAGAACACAAAACATGTTCCATTATTCTACAACAGATTGACGTAAGCGAAATAGGCCTATAATTATTCGCATCTGATTTATGACCTTTCTTGAAAATGGGAACGACCTGCGCTTTCTTCCAGTCGCTAGGTACTTTACGTTCTTCCAGCGATCTACGATAAATTGCTGATAGAAAGGGGGCAAGTTCTTTAGCATAATCACTGTAGAATCTTAAGGGTATCTCGTCTGGTCCGGATGCTTTTCCGCTACTAAGTGATAGCAGTTGTTTTTCAATTCCGATATCGTTTATTTCAATATTTTCCATTTTGGCGTCCGTGCGACGGCTGAAGTCAGGGACCGTGTTACGATTTTCCGCAGTGAAACAGTTTCGGAACACTGAATTCAGTATTTCTGCCTTTCTTCGGTCGTCCTCTGTTTCGGTGCCATCGTGGTCAACGAGTGACTGAATAGGGGATTTAGATCCGCTTACCGATTTTACATATGACCAAAACTTTTTAGGGTTCTTGTTTAGATTGTTTGCCAATGTTTTATGTTCGAATTCGTTGAATGCTTCTCTCATTGCTCTCTTTACGCTCTTTTTCGCTTCGTTCAGCTTTTCCTTATCAGCTATGATTCGACTACTCTTAAACCTATGATGAAGCTTTCTTTGTTTCCGTAGTACCTTTCGTACATGATTGTTATACCACGGTGGATCTTTCCCCTCGCTTTGGACCTTAGTCGGTACGAACTTATCTAAGGCGTACTGGACGATGTTTCTGAATTTTTTCCATTTATGTTCCACATCCTCTTCCTCAGAAATGAACGTTTGATGGTGGTCACTCAGATATTCTGCGATTTGTGCCCTATCACTCTTGTTAAGCAAATATATTTTCCTTCCTTTCTTGGCATTTCTTATTACACTTGTAGTCATTGATGCAACCACTGACTTATGATCACTGATACCCTCTTCTACATTCACGGAGTCGAAAAGTTCCGGTCTATTTGTTGCTATGAGGTCTAAAACGTTAGCTTCACGAGTTGGTTCTCTAACTATCTGCTCGAAGTAATTCTCGGACAAGGCAGTCAGGATAATGTCACAAGAGTCTCTGTCCCTAGCTCCAGTTCTGATTGTGTGACTATCCCATTCTATACCTGGTAGATTGAAGTCTCCCCCTATTACAATAGTATGATCACGAAACTTCTTCACGACGTTCTGCAGGTTCTCTCTGAGGCGCTCAACTACTACGGTTGCTGATGCAGGTGGTCTATAGAAGCATCCGACTATCATATCTGACCCACCTTTGATACTTAACTTAACCCAGATTATTTCACATTCGCATTCGCTAATAACTTCACTGGATATTATTGAATTCTTTACTGCTATAAATACTCCTCCACCATTGGCGTTTATCCTATCCTTGCGGTATATATTCCATTCTGTGTCTAGGATTTCGTTACTGTTCACTTCCGGTTTTAACCAACTTTCCGTTCCTAATACTATATGCGCACTATTTCCTTCAATAAGAGATACTAATTCAGGAACCTTGCCCTGGATACTCCTGCAGTTTACCAATATTACGTTAACTTTTCCTGTTTTTGGTCTCCGAGGACGGACATTCTTTATAAACGATGATAATGTCCTCTCTGGTAAGCCGTCAGGTATTTTATCGTTTCGCCCAAGGGGGGGTCCCTCTAACCTAAAAAACCCCCGTGTGCACGCCACACGTACTCTGCTACCCTAGTAGCTGCTTCCGGTGTGTAGTGCACGCCTGACCTGTCTAGGGGGGCCCTACAGTTCTCCACCCAATAACGGAGGTCGATGAATTTGCAACCATTATAGTCGCAGAGTCGTCTGAGCCTCTGGTTTAGACCCTCCACACGGCTCCAAACCAGAGGACCGCGATCGACTCTGGGCACTATGCTGCAGATATTAAGCTCAGCTTGCACTCCGCGTGCGATGCTGGTTGTCTTCACCAAATCAGCCAGCCGCCGGAAGGAACCAAGGATGGCCTCAGAACCCAAGCGGCAGGCGTCATTCGTTCCGACATGTGCTACTATCTGCAGCCGGTCACACCCAGTGCGTTCAATAGCTGCCGGAAGGGCCTCCTCCACATTACGGACGAGACCCCCCGGCAAGCACACCGAGTGCACACTGGCATTCTTCCCCGACCTACCCGCTATTTTCCTGAGGGGCTCCATAACCCGCCTAACGTTGGAGCTCCCTATGACTAATAGGCCCGCCCTCTGTGACTGTCGGGACCTTGCCGGAGAATCGGCCACTGGCCCAACAGGCGAGGCACCCTGTGGTGGCTCGGAAACGATGTCATCACCACTAGGAAGCACCCCGTACCTGTTGGAAAGGGGTAAGGCAGCTGCCACGCGGCCAGATCCCACCTTCGCCTTTCGGCCAGGCACGCGCGAGCCCACCACTGTCCGCCATTCACCCTGGAGTGATGGCTGACCGGTAAGATGCTCACTGCCGGAAGACGCAGCGACATCAGGGGTTCCATGTGATTCCAAGGCCACCGAAGTAGGCATAGGTCTCACCACAGTTGCCCCAACGCCACTACGAGCCGACGCCTGCGCCTCGAGCTCGATGAGCCTAACAGACAAAGCCTCCACCTGCCCCCGAAGAGTGGCCAATTCTCCTTGCGTCCGCTCACAACAACCACAGTCCCTACACATGACTATGTTTACCCTACTCTATAGGGTGACAAATTCCCAAGATAATCTTCTGATGAGCTACTCTGATAATCAAGAAACACTCACTGAAATACGAGACGCGAAAACTACGCTAGGTTTTCCCAGAAAAACTATTTAAAAGCTAAGCGCAGCAAATAAGTACAAAAACGCTTTATACAAACAGTACTCGCTGCTGCTGGTGCTGTCGCTCTGGCTGTCACAAGACAACTGCTGATTCAGGTGACTAGTGGCTAACGGCCGCGAAACAAACAAAAGACGGTTTTAGGGCGCTTTCTGTTCTAAACGATCAAGAAAACACTAAGAAATCTAACACGAAAACTACGTAAAGTTTTATCAAGAACTGTTAGTTACTATGCAGAGCAGATAAACACAAATAGAATCCCTTCCCTAGTGGAAGGTCGTAAACAAAATGCAAAATAAACGCTTTATACAAACAGTACTCGCTGCTGCTGGTGCTGTCGCTCTGGCTGTCACAAGACAACTTCAAAAGATTTGATACCCTTGGAAGTTTGCATTCTGCTACTGCTACCAGGCAGCATATAATGAGAGGTCCCAAAGAGAATGGTGTACCAGTCATTGCTATGATGGGAGTTACTTTGTAATTCACAAAAATTACAGCTTCAGCTTTAATGAATAAACACATTATAGTAGTACTAGAAACTTATTACAGTTCTAAAAAAAATCCTCATTCACTGTATTTTCTTAACTTACATCTTCCTCAAATTAGAAAATAGTTCCATGCTAGGATCCCCTTCTATTCAGTTATAATCCACTGCGTGAAAGCAAATGTAATGATGCTGTAAATTGTATTTGTTTGCAGAAAGAAGCATGTCGTGACACAACAAGCACTGTGGATGTCTGTCTGTGAAGAGATATGTTCCTTGTTACAAAATAGGCAGTGGACACTCGTGGCTGGACTTTCTGTTGCATCCACAAGAAGTGCATCTGTGTACTTGTGCCCACAGAGTACTAAGACGCGTGACATCAGCTCACACAATCACCGCAGCTGCAAGCTGAAGCCGTGAGCAGTCCTGCCTACAGGTCACTTGTTGGAACTGTCGGGTGTACATAGAGACCCAGCAGATATGGGGAATTAATCCTCACTTTTGAAGGGGGCGTGCTTCCGGAGGTGGTCAAATTTATGGTTTACCAGTGCAATTTGAAGCCACGTTCTAACCTCCAACGTGGTGCATTAAATACCAGTGCTTTGGGCAGAAGTCTTCCTGGTGTACGTACAATCACATTTGTGAGGACAGTAGCCAGCCATTTAATGAAAATTCATCCTGTGCGCTACTACCTGTCTGTCAGTTGCGGGAACCGCCACCTTCCTCGATCTCTGAACTGGGCTACCCAAATTGAAGAATGCAAAATACAGAAATATCGGATCTCAGATTGCCTCTCATATTTTGAAGGTTGGGAAAAATATTATGGTTTATATCTTGTCTTCATGATATCAGCTTCTGCCACTACTGTGGCCAGGTCATTGTCAGTATGTGTCATCCATCATAGACCTCCAGTAGTTGTGCCAATAAACTATACCACAGTTCCAGCAGCACCACCTGTGCAAACCACTCCCTACACCCAGCCAAAGAAGCAGCATCCTCCTCTGGTGCGTACCAGTAACAGGACTCCCTTTCAGGAACCTTCTTCTCAGATACCTAATGACCAGAGTCCAGGACTGCTCACTGGTCTTCCTCTCCTACTCTCACAACGAATAGGTCTTGGCAAGACTCTCTACTGACAAAAGCAGTGAAATAGGAGAAAACTGAAATCTTGGGAGAAGGCTACTCTGGTGACTGCAGAGATGCCGAATCCCCCTCACATCATCAGACTCTGAAACAATATTAATTGTTGTTGTTGTTATTGTTGCAGCCCTTGTGGTGCAGACTACACAGAGTTTGAAGATTGTTACATAGCCCCAATTTTTGGGTCTCCTCATTGTTGGAAAACTTGATACAGCTGCCCCATATTTTTCAACTAAATCTTAAGGTTTTCTCAGTGTTACCACAAGTTCTGGAAATCAGGGAATTTCAAATGTGTCGGGGGAAATATAGGGGAAATTTGAAAAAGACACTGGAAAAAATCTGGTTTTTCTCTCAGTAGATGAAATGGTTTGTTTACTGAGATGTCGTGCATTGTCACTGGCTGGATGCAGCTGAGTCTGTGCGCCACTTCCGTACTCCCTGATTCTTTGTGCATCTCCCCTTTCTACCACTCCCCTCAGCTTGCAGTCAGTGCTGCCACCACTTGTTGCCGCTAGCCTAGCAACTGCCGACAAGAGGTAGACAGGCGTGAGGGGTATTTGTGTGGTTCTGATTCTCAGAGACTGTTGATGCAGAGGCTGGAGATGGCAGTGTGCATGAGTACTCTCTGAGTGATTGTGTGAATGAATGTGTGTATGTGCTCTAATTTTCTGACAAAGGCTATGGCCAAAAATTTAGTTGCAAAAGTGTGATTGTCTTTTCTGTGTGCCTGTCTGCAGCTCAGCGATCATCTTTATGGCCAGTTACTACCTATCCTCATTAGTAGGGACCGAAAAATGTAGCATCTATTTTTGGCAAAATTTGCATCTATTTTTTTGCACAATTTGCATCTATTCTTGTCAAAATTCATGTCTATTTTCTTTGTTTGTAAATGATTAGATGCACAAATTTAAAAGGTCGTCATGTTACCTGAGTGAGGACGGACAAATTATTAGTTCTTTGAAATTGACTGTTAAAAAGAGTGCTGATTGGGAATTTCCGACTCGAATGTTTACTTTTGCAAAAGCTTCAACACCGTTTTGTTGTGAAAAGGCCTTTGTTTCCTTAGTTTCGCTATATTTAAGCTTTCAAAACTGATTGTAACTGACAAGACAGTTAGCATAAAGTAGTAGATTTTTAATGTTTGGGGAATAATTTCAGCACCATCAAAAAACGTTACAGATTTTGTTTTCCAATCACTATAGGACAGATGGCAGGCACTATGGCTAGAGTTGCAGATGGCAGAGAGTGTAAACAGACTAGAATTTTGACTGCCATAGGGGAAGGAGCGGTGCAGGGAAACAAAACCCACCTCCATTGCTGCACAGCAACCTGCAGCAGAACTCTCACATTGTCACAGGGATCACCGATCTCTTCTGGTATTGTAAGGGTCGTAATCAAAATCCGTGATGTACTGGGATTAGTCACTTCCTTTATTTCAAAATAAGAAAATGAAACAATGAACAACAAGCAGAACAAAAGCATTTGGGGATGGCTACTGCGCATTTGCTTGTTGAAGTTAGCAGAGTATTGTTAATGACGTAGTTCAGACCAGACCTCTAGTGGTGTCCTGCACAACTACAGTTAAAGACATCAGCCACCTAATTTGCCACGTTAAAACTGTCCACATTGTCTTATCTTTTGAGCTTTCGCAAACAAATGTGTGCATTTCGTTCTTATAAAATGCTAGATCCCATGGCTGAGTACTGCGTTTCACTACACAAGTGTATCTTAAACGGACCATTCAATCGTCCACAATTGGCATCGCACCAAATCATTGAGCATATTAATACATTGTTGTGTTCATACACTTCATTTTGCACGTAGGTTCTTGCGCACGTTATCTTTCCAAAGTGGGCTTCGCCACATGATGTATAATGCCAGTAACTGCATTTTCGATATTCTATGCAGGAAATACAGCTATTTCAAACTGTCGCTGATAAATGGCTCCTCTGGATACAATTCACTATGAAACGGTGTCTATTAAGTAATTTTGCATTTTGAGGCAGAATTTATTTCGCATTAATCACAAAATGCGAGTTATTCCGGTCCCTACTTGTTAGTATTGAGTCTCGTAGTATTTGCGCAAGTTATCTGTTGCATGGATTGATCATTTCATTAACATGATTTCTGTGAGTAGCTGGACACATGAGTGGACTTCAATAACGGGCCAAAACCGCAGGCCATTTCTGTGGGTATTTCTAACAGATCAGGCGTGTCAGCTTGAAGTCCATCATTTCCCACTAATGTACCCTGCTTGTTGGATCTAGTCCCACCGATCTGCCCACAAGCCAGGTCTATTTGTGTTTGACGTAATGCAGCAGATTTTTGTGGTTTATCCATGAATCCAGGAGAGCAGTGCTCCTCAACAGTCCAGAGGCCATGGATGATGGATTTCAGGAATTGCGACTGTCTCACCGCAAGTACATTGTACAGTGCAGCATTTTTTAGACATTTTATTTATTCCAGTACATTTTCGCTTTTGAAAGTAGTTTATATATTACAAAGTATGGACAATAAAGAAAACTGTGTCAGTTCCTGGCAGTTTGCACACTATGTACTCATGTATTTCATGAAAGAAAAATCACACAGTACATGTAAAATGAATATAATAGAGGGAAACATACCACGTGGGAAAATATATCTTAAAACAAAGATTCTGTAACTTATCAAACGAAGGCGTTGGTACATTGATAGAGACAATAACAAACACAAACACACACACAAATTTCAAGCTTTCGCAACCCACGGTTTCTTCATCAGGAAAGAGGGAAGGAGAAGGAAAGACGAAAGTATGTGGGTTTTAAGGGAGAGGGTAAGGAGTCATTCCAATCCCGGGAGTGGAAAGACTTACCTTGGGGAGAAAAAGGGACAAGTATACATGCTTTACATATGTCTGCTTGTGTCTGCATATGTGCGGATGGATATATATATGTGTGTGTGTGTGTGTGTGTGTGTGTGTGTGTGTGTGTCTCTTTCCACTCCCGGGATTGGAATGACTCACTCCTTACCCTCTCCCTTAAAACCCACATCCTCTCGTCTTTCCCTCTCCTTCCCTCTTTCATGATGAAGCAACCGTGGGTTGTGAAAGCTTGAAATTTGTGTGTGTGTGTGTGTGTGTGTGTGTGTGTGTGTGTGTGTGTGTGTGTGTGTGTGTGTGTTTGTGTTTGTTATTGTCTCTATCAACATACCAACTCTTTTGTTTGGTAAGTTACAGAATCTTTGTTTTTAAGTACATGTAAAATAATAGACATAACACTGTGGGTAATAATCAGCAGTAACGAACATAGTAGAACCAACATTTTGTTGATGGGCTCTATAATGTTGGTTTATACTACTCTTCTCTGCCTTATACACTTCTTTCAAGAGCCCTACTTTTTTCTGAAATCAGTGAAGGTATTTTAATTCTGTCTTGTGACTTCAGTGAAATGCGTATTTTTGTCACCAAATGGGTTTGATTTTATAATATCGGTGGTCTTAATGAAACACACATACCATTTGGCTTGCTTTCTCGATCTAAAAATCTCAATTACAAAAGATGTTGATGTTAGCACTTAAGATTTTTGCTGACACATTTAGAAATACAGAAGTCCTTACATTTTTAGTCAACTTATGTCTTTACTTACTCTTGAGATCTCAAAATCTGTCAGGGGAAAATGCTAAAACTTCTCTGGGAATCTGGGAAATATCAGGAAATATCACTTGGGGAAACTTGTGGCATGTTTCTGCTTCCTTGCCAACACCTCTTTGGTTACGGATCACACTACTCAACTTGAAAGATGACTGCTAGTGTTATGGCTAGGGCAACCACTTTGACTTCAAAATTATTGGATCCAGTCCATCATCATGGAGTAAGACCAGTCATTGGTGCCCTCTGTACTAGTCCTGTAGACAATCTTCTTGCCAAAGCAAAGATTTTACCTCTCCAGTTCTGGTGGCACCAACTCTTGCTCACTTATGCAATCGCTATCTGACAATTTCCTAATCATCCAATTTATCAAATTCTTTTTGGATGCTAGAATCAATGACCCCCTGACACCCACCCTCCTCAAGGCCCTCTGCCAGGACCTCTGCATGACCCCCATAGAACGTGCATATCTATGGTTGGATGACTTCTACCAAGGCAGTAATAAATTATACACACAAACCTCCATCATGCATCACTCTGTTTATTAGCATAAACTATTTTAAAATCCCAACAGTAGTTCCAAGATTTGCCTTCATGCACAGACAGAAAAATGCAGCAAGGGACTTCAGTTTATAATATGTAGTGATACAATATTTTAGACATTATTTTGGAGGGGACTGGGTTGTTGCAATTGGGCAATTTCCTGCTGTATGCTGAGTCCCTGTCAGTTGCCTTGATCATCCCTTTTTAGCTCAGTTTTAATTACTTTTGGAAGTGGTTAGGCCTTTTCTATGCCGTGCCTTATTTTGTTTTTTAGGGGTAGCACTGTCATTAAGGGAAAACCTTATGGAGAAACCCCCCCCCCCCCCCCCCCAACACACACACATACCAGTCTACTTGTTTCTTATCACCTTATTTTATTACTATAGGTCCAACTGATGTTCATTACCATTTATTAGCCTCGTCACTTTTACTATAACGAAACACCCAACTAGAAGGACACCTTTCCTCCATAACTGCGTTAGCCTTTAATTGGACAGGTGGGGGTGAGATGCTGTTGATTATTATGTCGCCACAGGTGAGCACTTGGGGGGCCAGCTTACTGATCTGATCCATATACTTTTACCACCCTTCAAATTATTTCTCAGCTCTGACATTAATATTGCTTTCAATAGCTTTGTTACCACTCCTACATGCTTTCATAATTTGATCAGATTTCTGGCTGATGTCACTAACTGAAGATCTCTTGACTGAGGGTCTGATGACCTCCCTGTTTGGACCTCTGCATCCACATCTGCACGTACAGGACTACACTGTAATTCACACTTAAATGCTTGGCAGCCAATCAAATTTGCCTGATTTGAACCCTGTGGAACAAATCTGAGATGCCTACAGGCACCAACTCTACACTTACAAATCAATGTCCTGTAATTTATGGAATTTTGTCACCTGTGCATAGACATCTGCCACATACCTCCGGAAACCTACCAAGAATTTGCCAGATACGTGCCATACGGAATTGCTGCTTTATTGCTTTCCAGAAGTAGACCTATATACTGTTAAACCAGTGGTCTTACTGTTTTGGCTCATCACTGTGTAAATCTGTACAGGCTGGACAGTGAAATGTCAAGTAAGAGTCCGCTATTCTAGGTCACTGAAGTGGTGTCCGATTGAAGTACTTGCACAAGGCTGTTGAGCCACACACAATTATCATTATTATTATTATTATTATTATTATTATTAACAGCAGCAGCAACTGAATGTAACCTTCATAGAATGCAATGATACATTCATTAAAATATTGCTTTGTTTGGGTAATAATTTTAATTTCTGTGTTTGTATTCTTTCTCCTGTCTATTTCATATGTGTCTCTCCCAAGTAACATAGTGTTATCAACTAGCTTACAACATTTTTTTTCCTCCTTTCCTGATGTATTTGTCATTTAGCTTTGAATTTCTCTTGCTGGTAATAAGGCCTTTTTTATGTATGAGCTATAAAGTAAGAAAGCTAAGCCATACGGAGGAAAAGTTCAGCTCAAAAATTTCGTTACTCTGAAGTTTGTTATTTGTTCTTTTGTCTTATGCATTATTGTTCTTCCAATTCACCAGGTAGCAGTATTATTAATGGATACTCAAGGTGCCTTTGACAGTGAAAGTACAGTGAGAGACTGTGCAACAATATTTGCGCTTAGCACAATGGTCAGTTCAGTGCAAATATACAATTTGTTGCACAACATACAGGAAGATGATTTACAGCATCTGCAGGTAATAATTACTATATGTGGCAGTAGTAGTAGTAGTAGTAGTAGTAGTAGTAGTGGAGTTTGTGGTGCTTGCATCTTCCATTCTTTTAAAAAGTGCTTGTTGGTGTAGATAGGGAAGCGAATTTAGGCTTGACAGAAAAATGGTTGTTATAGTTGAGTTGTGCAGGTGAAGATGACCACTGTGTGTGTTTTATGGAGAAATATATCACTGGTGTACATAGAAAAGGAAAAGAAGAGAGATGGTAGTCATTTTTACTTTCTTTTAAAGAATTTTTTCCCATTTAAGAGTATTTGATACTGCGAAAGTTTGATACGTAGAATTTGGAGGGGGACTGGAGGTATGAAACAGAAGACTTAGCTGTAATAAATAAAATATATCTTGTGTTGAAGTAGTTTAACGTAGTAAGATGTTAATATTACACATACTGTTGATGGGTCTTTCTCTTACGTGGTACATTCATTTTGGTAGTCAATATTAACTCACTGTTAATTTGCTGTTATTGCAGTCTGGAATGTTGCTGCAAGTTCACTGTCATTTTACATTCTTACAGTTAATTTCCCCATTGCTTCTCATTTAATTTTGTGTAAGAAAATTCTCATACATATATTTCTTGTGGTATAAATTAAATATGACCAATGACCAACAAATTTTAGCTGGTGTCCTTGTCTTGCTTATTTACCTACAGTGTTATATATCATGCTGTCGTTATGAGCTTCGGCGATAGAAAGCAATGTGACTGTGTTGATTCTGGATAATGAGATGTACTGCAGTACACATTGAAACAATATTCACTTTTGCGAAATAAAAAGCAATAATGTAACATTGTTTCTGGTATGCTCATAACCTCAAATTAGGAATTAGGTTAATGTTTTCAATGGGAACAATATTGGATGGTGTACTTTACAAATGCTAGAACTAATTAAAGTTTCTACTACAACAGCTGCACTTTAAATAATAGTTACTACTGTAACATTAGTTATGCTGTATGTTCAATGTACTTAGTGAATCCATTTGGTTTCACAGGCATCTGGAGAGTGAGGTTCCATTACGCGGTAGTGATTATTGCTTGCTGTTTACATTGCTAACAGTGACACATTACTTTAATTGATTTAGCATAAGACATCAGACTTCAATTACAGTGTCAAAACATTCGAAGGTCTAGGTTGGAATATCAACAGTTATGGAAATGATAGATTGCTACTCACCATAAAGATAAGATGTTGAGTTGCAGAAAGGCACAATGAATGTGTGCCACACACATTTGCTGTTTTATTGTGTTCCAGAGGTAGACCAATACACTCTTAAATGCGTAACGGTGATGAAGAGAATGAGGAAGTAATAAGGTAGCTGGCAAACAGAAGCAACTTCAAATGAATTCTTTGTGAAAGTAGACACACATTGTACTGAACCAGAAAATCCATCATGGTTTACATGGTTTTACTCCTCTTCTGGTAGCTCTTTTTGGTGGAAAGGGGAAGGGGGAGAGATGGGGAGACCAAGATAGGTGATAATGACAGCAGTTGGCAGACTGTTCTTGGGTTATGGAGAAGAGCAGGATTCAGATTCCTGTAAGACGAAAAAGATTTTGGTTTTATGTGCTTCCTTAAATCACTTAAGGCAAATGTCAGGGTGGTCACTTTGAAAAGGGCTTGGCTGATTCTCTTCTACATCTTTGTTACATTTGAATCGGGCTCGATCACTACTGACTTCAGTGTTGATGAGTTGGCAAAACTTAATCTTTCCCTCCTTTCCAGTGGAGTGAAAATTCTGGAGGTCAAATTTGAAACATTAATTGCTTTTGAACAGTAAAGAAACATAAATCAGTAAGAATTTAAAATGCATTATGCATGCAAGCACATGATTTTAATTAATGTATGCTAATACACAGTCGGGCATATTTATTTACTCTAAAATCATTTATTTGTGAAAACATCTGAATAATAAATGAAAACATAGAACACCAAGTGTTGTGACACCAATATAGTTACCATTTCAGGAAATACCTCTGACCTCAGAGTGAAAACATTAAATATATTTAGTGTTCATCCATTTCTTGTCCATGTTTATTCTTTTGTTTTGTACATAGCTTTTGTAGTTAGTTCTTAGTCTCCTGTAAGACATTAACTGTCTGTTTTCTGCTTAAATTGCACAGTACTGTTGCTGTATAACTTAAAACTCAGTGTAAAGTTTTTGGCTTGTGACACATTTTGGAAGCTTTGTTACATCATCAGGTGGCAGTTCCATTGTTTAGTTTAGGTGCATTACTCCTGGGAAACGTACAACGTGAAAATATTTCTTCAGTTTCTCCCAGCATATTTTATAACAAAATGTGTTATGTTGTTGGTTGTTAGTGTCCAAAGCGTATAGTATTTTGGCAATTGACCCTGTCTCCATGATCTGGTACGCTGATCAACTGACTATCTGGAGCTGTGGGAGCATAATGGTGCTCATTATTTGTTGACCTTGCGAACTCCATAAATTCTCGGGTGTGACTATATATATATATATATATATATATATATATATATATATATATATATATATATATATATATATATATATATATATATATATATATATATATATATATATATATATATATATATATATATATATATATATATATATATATATATATATTTTTTACAGCCTCTACCAGCAGGTCTGAACTTTTGAGAAGATCTTTAGTCGCTTTCTCTACCTTCAGTCAGATTAGCATCTGTCTTCCAGTACAACTTATCCTTCATTAGGCTCAACGTCTTCAGTGTGATCATTGTGGGAAAGGATCCCAGCACTGTTGACCTTGCCAGCCAGGAAGACTAAAATAGCTAGATCTTCTTTCAGGTCGCAGATGGCTATTATTCCTATGGGATTAATTTAGATCTGCCATTTTGGGGAGAAAGTCGCACAGCAAATTTTTGTACTACACTGTTAATGTCCATGACTGGAGCTGACTTTGGTCTGAGTGCAGTCATATTAATGATAGTTGGGCAAGGAATGCCAGTAGGTGGCATACTTTGGACACAAACAACTGACAATACACCAGTGGAGTATTTTGTTAGTGTTGAATTATCTAATATCCTGTGTATTTCTCTTGAGAACACTGCATTTAAAGTTAACATATTCACTGTTAACAAACAAAAGTTCAAATGCAGTGCACTTGAGCTAAACACCGGAACTCCACTGATTATGACTGAACTGGTAATGGAGTAAAGTGTGTTAAATATGTCATAAGTGGAAAAATTTTGAATTTTGTGATGGTTACAGTGTGTGTTTATTTATATTTGAAGCAGTCACAGAGACAATGTACCAAATGGGTGTGTGTAAAATACTGCCACTATGTTGATCCTTTCTCATGTGACTGAGTCCATGTTTCAGATACTGTGGGTGGTATATCAAGCAGATTGCTATACTTCTGGGAGAAAGTTAAGAATTTTATTTCTGCAGTGCTATAAACTGAAATATTTTGGTGGTGTAGCAACCTCAAGTAGATCATTAACCTTGTTAGAAATGGTATAGTTATAAAAAATCACTGAGTATGTACCATTAACAAATAACTCATCTAAATAAATTTTTCTCTCTAGTTGTTCACAGAATATGGCAGGCTGGCCCTTGAGGACAGTGGTACGAAGCCTTTCCAAAAACTTCAGTTCCTTGTTAGAGACTGGAGTTTCCCTTATGAGGCAGAGTATGGAGAATCTGGAGGACGCAAAATACTAGACAGGAGATTGCAGGTAAGTGTATTCACTTCGGCGTGGTCTGAAAGGAACTTAGTGACCTTACAAAATAATTTGATTTAGTAACTCATTAATAACATAAAATAGTGGAAAGGCTATCACTCACCTTTAGCAGACTGATATATAGCACATAGATACAATTCACAAAACACAGTATTAACTAGCTTTCAAATCCTGTCTCTTCTTCTAGCAGAAAGTACACACATTCACACACCTGAATGTGCACCATTGTGGCGACACTAATGAGGAAGAGGGGTAGGAGGAAGGGGTGGGAGAGGCAGTGGTGAAGGAGTGATATGGGTAACTATCCCACCTACCTCTCCCCACGTCTATCAGCCGGGGCCACTGCTCTCTAATAACGAAGCAAATTGTTGTCTTTATTTTATTTAGTCTTGTATCCAGTAACACATTAATTACAACTTCATAACCGAACGAGGTGATGCAATGGTTAGCACACTGGACTCGCATTTGGGAGGACAGTAGTTCAAACTCGGGTGATTCACAGCACTTGACTTTCATTAACTACACTGATGGCCACTGTCTGTGCAGTGTTCAGTTTCTCAGGCAAAGTTTCTGAAGCTGAGCTTGCCTGTGGATCATACAGTGGGTGCCAGTAAGGTCAGGATTGTTTTTCTTTGGCAGTACTTAGGAAGCCAGAACA
This sequence comes from Schistocerca piceifrons, assembly GCF_021461385.2. Classification (NCBI taxonomy): domain Eukaryota; kingdom Metazoa; phylum Arthropoda; class Insecta; order Orthoptera; family Acrididae; genus Schistocerca; species Schistocerca piceifrons. The sequence continues at coordinate 212,706,656 of NC_060138.1, forward strand.
TGAACCTAACATGACTGGTGCTCTGTCAGTACAAATTCCCACCGAGCGAGGTGGCGCAGTGGTAGCACACTGGACTCGCATTCGGGAGGACGACGGTTCAATCCCGCGTCCGGCCATCCTGATTTAGGTTTTCCGTGATTTCCCTAAATCGCCCCAGGCAAATGCTGGGATGGTTCCTTTGAAAGGGCACGGCCGCCTCCCTTCCCCATCCTTCCCTAATCCAATGAGACCGATGACCTCGCTGTTTGGCCTCTTCCCCCAAACAACCAACCAACAAATTCCCATTACTCTGTCCAAAGGCAAAAAATTTTCAACCATAAATTCGTTAACAGCAGAAAACACAGCAGCACCTTCTGATAGTGTTTCTAAATTTCTAGAAAACAGTAGTTCTTCCATTATTTTCTTATAGTCCACCCCCCAGGGGGTCCACAACTCTTTTGTGGATACGTGCGTGGCGAGCACGGGGCCCCGAGCCATTGCAGCCTTCTTTCTCTCCCGGGCTGCATTTCCTTTCCCTTCCCCTCCTTTCCCCTCCATACCCCTTTCCCCTCGCCCTCTCCTCTCCCTCTATTGGTGTCCTTGCTTATGTTGGCCCCCGCTATCCTCCTGGTTCTGTTGGTTTTACACTCCGGCTTTGTTGCGTAATCATCTCCTCCTTTTGGCATTCCTTGGTCCCCCTCTGGGGTTTGACCTCCATTCCAAAATTTCTCTTCCGTAGTGTGAGCCATTTGGGGAAGAGCACCTTACCTAGTGTCTCCGACGTGTGCCCTCCTAGTATATTCCACCTTTTCTTCTACGTCGTTGTCTGATGCTAGGGTGCATAGCCAGCACGGTAGCCAGCCCGTGTGGTGGGGTCGCTATGTACCCTTTTGGTTGAGCCCCCTGAACACACAGGGATCACACTTCTGATACCTGAGCTGTGACCTCCTCATGCATGCCTTGGAGTGGTTGCTCGTCATCCTGGAGCATCGGAACTCCCGGCAATGGCCGCCGTGCCAGACGGCCCTTGCTGTGGCTGGGTGGCGCCCGTGAGGAGAGCCCCTGATCGGAGTGGGTGGTATCAGGGCGGACGCTATGCAGATGAAACGCATAAGGGTCCAAACCTCTGGCCGCTCTTCTGCGGCCGTCTCTCTGCGTGGTACTGATTCCTCAAGTGCTGCTTCTCTTGCCCCTTCGGCCTTCCCTTCCGTGGCTACCCCCTGGGAGGAGGGTCAGGCCCGTCGTCTAGGGGCAAAGCCTTTCCCCCGTTATCTAGTTTGCACCAGGACTGATGGAGATACTTTCACCAGTGTCAAACCTTTATTCTTTGTGGAACACATTGAAGACAAGTTCGGCGAAGTGGACTCCCTGAGCAAGATGCGGTCGGGTTCGTTACTGATAAAAACTGCTTCGGCTGCCCAATCTGCGGCCCTTCGTGCCTGTACCCATCTTGGCACAATTCCCGTGTCCATTACCCCTCACCAGTCTCTAAATATGGTACAAGGTGTGATTTTTCATAGAGACCTCATCCTTCAAACTGATGAGGAACTTCGGGACAATCTCGGACGGCGGGGTGTTCACTTTGTTCGGCGTGTTCAGAAGGGTCCTAAAGATAATCGTATTGATACTGGTGCCTTTATCCTGGCCTTTGAAGGGGATACCCTTCCTGAGAAAGTTAAGATTATGGTCTATCGCTGTGATGTGAAGCCGTACATCCCACCTCCTATGCGGTGTTTTAAGTGCTTGCGTTTTGGCCACATGTCTTCTCGCTGTACCCAGGACCCTCTCTGTGGTGACTGTGGACGTCCACTCCATGAGGGGAGTCCCTGTGTTCCCCCTCCTGTATGTGTAAATTGTCATGGTAGTCATTCTCCACGTTCAGCAGATTGCCCAGTCTATAAGAAAGAAAAAAAGATACAGGAGTATAAGTCTCTTGATCGTTTAAGCTACACAGAGGCCCGTAAGAAATATGCACGATTGCACCCTGTGTCCATGACATCTAGTTACGCCTTGGTTACATCTTCATCCCTTCCTCCCCCTTCCTTACCCCCGTCCCGGACCCCTCTCCTTCCCCCCTCTCCTGCGGCTTCCACACCTTCTCCTCTGGGCGCCGCTCCCCCTCCCCAGCCGGAGAAGTGTCCCACTCCTTCGGCGTCTGCCGGTCAAGGGCGCCTCTCCCGGGATGCCCCTTCCCGGCACCTTCCAGGTCAAAGGTCTGCTGCAGCGCGGCGACCGCGAGAGCCGCGGTCTATCGGCCCCCAGGTCGCCCGGTCTCTTTCTGTTCCTGATCTTGCTGCAGCTGGCTCCATTATGCCACACAGCCCTCCTCGATCTCAGCCTGAAAAGAAGAAGAAACATAAGTCCCGGGACAAAGAGCCTCTGGTGTCACCGGAGGTCCCTTCCCCGGCTTCACAACCGGATTCTGACCTGTCGTTTATGGATGTCGCCTCCTCCTTGTCGGTGACGGGTGGGGACCCGGCGGTATGACTGGATTTAGCGTGTTCAGCCCTCATTTAAACCATCGTTCTGTGGTTCTCCAATGGAATTGTAATGGCTACTATCGTCACCTTCCGGAATTGAAATCCCTTCTTTCGTCCTACTCAGCAGCTTGTGTGGTTCTCCAGGAATCTCATTTTACTGATGCTCACTCACCGACCCTCCGTGGGTTCCGTGTTTTCTGTCGAAATCGGGTCGGACCCTTGCGGGCTTCTGGTGGCGTTTGTACGTTGGTCCGTACAGACATTGCTAGCACGTGGATTCCTCTCCACACTACATTGGAAGCAGTTGCTGTTAGGGTCCACTTAGACTCAGCAGTCACAGTATGCAATCTTTATCTCCCTCCTGACAGGACTCTTACACCTGCTGCCTTAACCACCCTTCTTCAGCAACTTCCTCCTCCCTTCCTCCTCCTTGGGGATTTTAATGCTTATCATCCTTTGTGGGGCAGTGCCTTTCCATCTAGACGAGGTCTTCTTATCGACCAATTTATTGCAGACCACGACCTGTGCCTTCTTAATGATGGCTCCCCTACTCATTTCAGTGCTGGTCATGGTACCTTTTCTGCCATTGATCTTTCTCTTTCTTCTCCCTCTCTCCTCCCTTCATTACACTGGTCGCCACACGACGACCTTTGTGATAGTGACCATTTCCCGTTGATTATCACGCTCCCTTCCCGCTCCCCGATGGAGAGGTTACCTCGTTGGTCTTTCCACCGCGCCGATTGGCCTCTATATACTGCACAGGTCGAGTTTTCTCCCTCTTTGTCGGGTTGTATTGATGACGTCCTACGTGACGTGTCTGACGCGATTGTTCGCGCTGCTAACCTTGCTGTCCCGCGCTCATCTGGACAATTTCGTTGTCGGCAAGTCCCGTGGTGGAGTACGGCCATTGCCATTGCCATCCGTGATCGCCGTCGAGCTTTGCAACACTTTAAGAGGCACCCATCTGTAGCCAGCCTTTCTACCTTTAAGCGCCTTCGCGCTAAAGCCCGTTATTTAATCAAACAGAGCAAGCGGATATGTTGGGAACGATTCGTTTCTTCCCTTGGTTCCACTGTTCCTCTGTCACGGGTATGGGCTACACTTCGCTCTCTCCAAGGTTGCCATCGGCAGTCCACCCTCCCAGGCCTTCACCTCCCAGATGGCATTTGTACGGACCCATTAGTTCTCGCAGAACATCTTGCGACCCATTTTGCAGTGGCATCAGCGTCGGCCTCCTATCCAGCTGCTTTCCTTCATCAAAAACAGCAGGCTGAAGCTGTCACCTTATGTTTCACCACTTGTGAGTCAGAATCTTACAACGAACCTTTCACTGAATGGGAATTCTTTCTGCTCTATCTGCTTCTCATGATACGGCTCCTGGCCCAGATTCCATTCATAACCAGCTGCTTCAACATCTCAGTGCTCCACAACGGCACCATCTTCTTCGGGTGTTTAACCGTATCTGGCTCCAGGGTGACTTCCCTTCTCAGTGGAGGGATAGCATTGTGGTTCCTGTCCTTAAGCCTGGTCAGAACCCCCTATCTGTTGATAGCTATCGGCCAATTAGTTTGACCAATGTTGGTTGTAAGTTACTTGAACGGCTGGTAGCCCGTCGGCTCACTTGGGTCCTCGAATCTCGGGATCTATTGTCCCCTTACCAGTGTGGCTTTCGAGAGGGACGATCTCCAATCGATCATTTGCTTCGCTTGGAATCCGCAGTTCGGCAGGCTTTTTCCCAGCGCCGCCATTTGGTTGCAGTGTTTTTTGACCTTCGCAAGGCCTATGACACGGCCTGGCGCCATCACATCTTACTAACCCTTCATCAGTGGGGTCTTCGGGGCCCACTCCCGATTTTTATCCGCCAGTTCCTGATCCATCGGTCATTCAGAGTTCGAGTTGGTACTGCTTTTAGTTCTCCACGGACCCAGGAGACGGGCATCCCACAGGGTTCTGTCTTGAGTGTCCTTCTTTTCCTCATTGCTATCGATGGACTTGTGGCCTCTGTCGGTCCCTTGGCCGCCCCTGCCCTGTATGTGGATGATTTCTGCATTTGGGTTAGTTCCTCCTCGATGCCATCTGCAGAACGGCAGCTCCAGGTGGCTATACGGCGTGCCTCTGCATGGACCCTCTCCCACGGGTTTCAATTCTCTCCTTTAAAATCGCGGGTGGTCCACTTCTGTCGCCGTACTACGGTCCACCCTGATCCAGAGCTCTATCTCGCTGCACAAAGATTGCCTGTGGTTCCACAGTTTCGTTTCCTAGGTCTTCTTTTCGACAACAAGCTCACTTGGCTGCCCCATATCAGACTCCTGAAGGTAGGATGTTTCCGTAAACTCAGTGTCCTTCGCTTCCTTGCCCACTCCTCCTGGGGTGCGGACCGTTCCCTCCTCCTCCGTCTTTATCGTGCTCTAGTTCTGTCACGTTTGGACTATGGTTGTCAAGTTTATGGTTCAGCTGCTCCTTCCACGCTGCACGTGCTGGATCCAGTCCACCATCGTGGTATCCGTTTGGCCACCGGTGCCTTCCCTACTAGCCCTGTTGATAGTCTCCTGGTTGAAGCTGGGATCCCCCCCTTTCTGTTCGGCGGTCACAGCTTCTGGTGTCTTATGCCCTTACTATCCGTTCTTCTCCCGCTCATCCTTCCTATTCTATCCTATTCCCAGACCATGGACGTCGCCCGCCTGACTCCCGCCCTCGGGCGGGTTTACCGGTTGGGCTGCGCCTTGCGTCTCTTACCCGTGATTTTCGGCTTCCTTCTTTGTCCTGTCTTCCTCGCTCCCTCCCCTCCACCCCTCCTTGGTTAGTTCCTCGGCCTCGAATTCGGATGGATCTCCGCCGCGGTCCGAAAGATTCCATCCCCCCGGTGGTGTTCCGTTCCTTTTTCCGCCAAATTTTATGGGAGTTTCGGGATGCTGTTGTTTTTTACACTGATGGCTCTAAATCTGCTGATCATGTTGGGTATGCCTTCACGTCCTTCGTTGGAACGGAAAATCATCTACTGCCACCCTCATGTGGGGTGTTTACTGCGGAATTGATGGCAATTTCCCGGGCCCTTACCTTTATTAAACAATTCCAACACAACCGCGTTTTGTTATGTACGGACTCGATGAGTGGCCTTCTTGCTATTGACCAGTGTTTTTCGCGCCATCCCTTGGTCTCTGCCATCCATGACCATCTCGCTGATCTTCACCGTGCTGCTTGTTCCATTGACTTCCTATGGGTCCCGGGCCATGTGGGTATCCCGGGTAATGAGCTCGCTGATCGTTTGGCTGGGGGAGCAGTTACTTACCCCCCGTTTTCTGTAACCCCTCCTGCAGCGGATTTACGGCTTCACATCAAATCCCACTTTGCACAGTCATGGGCCAATTCTTGGGAGGCTACTCCACTGTCTAATAAACTTCGTGCCATTAAGGTGAATACAGGCCCATGGCGTTCTTCCTTTAGCCTCTCCCGCAAGGACTCGACCACACTGTGTCGTCTCCGCATTGGCCATACCAGGCTGACCCATGGTTTCCTTTTGCGTGATGAGCCACCCCCGCTATGTGGTTGTGGAGCCTTCCAGTCAGTGGCCCACATTTTGGTTGAATGCCCCCTTCTTTTGGCTCTGCGTGCTAAGTACAGACTCCCCCACACTTTACCTTTGATGTTGGCTGACGATTCCCGGATGGTCTCTCTGGTTCTAGATTTCCTCCGGGAGAGTGGTTTTTATTCTCAGTTTTAAAGTTTTTAATCTCCCTCTGGTGTTGGGGCAGGGCGGTGAGTGTTTGGGTGTCTCCCACTGTAGGCAGGTTCAGAGATTCCCGATTCACCTCCCTGACCGGAATTCTCTTTTCTTTCCCTTTTACTCTGTTTTTACCCCTTCTTTTTAAGGCTTGGTTAGTTTTTCTATTCCCATACGTACTTTCTGCATTATAGCAGTTGTACCTTTTAAGTCACAGGTGGTCTTGCCTATGCTGTTTCAGCATAGTGTTGGGTTCGTTCTCTTGCCAACTTCCCTCATTTGTTTTTACTAATGACAACGTGACTGCCGTTTTACGTTTCCCCTTTATCCGTTTTATTTTTCTGACTATCCTGAGATGTCCCGTTAGCAGAATGGAGTCTATTTGAAACAAGGGACTGATGACCTTGCTGTTTGGTCCCTTTAATCTCAAACAACCAACCAACCATCTTATAGTCCACAAATCAGCAGTATATTATTAAGCGACATTGTTGAACTGTATCACTAGAATCGTCACTCTGCAAGGCAAAAAATTGATGTTTTCAGTCTTTTAAGTGTCTGTCCTTCCACATTGTGTCATTTCTTCGATTCTATGTTGCACACTTTTGTTTGAAAGAGGTATCTTGTTTACTTTTTGCTGACGGTCTTCTCCAATAACGATTCTGGTTGTTTCAAGAATGGAAGGTTCGATTGACAACACCAGTAGTATGAAGTTTTTATCTTCGCTGTTAAGAGAGAAATTTCATATTGTGCTTCAGTAACTTTAAAATTTTCCTACAAGGGCAGTTTTGTGCAGTTTAAAGAATTTCTTTTTCCAACAAAAATCTGTTTTGGTTTATTTTCAAATACCAGATGAGTTATGTTGGATGATGATCCAGAAGCATAGGCTTCAATGAGTTGTATCTTCATTGTACAATTTTATTTTAGCATATATTTTCATTCACATACAAAACCAATAAAAATATTACTTACTTCTACAGAACACAACAGGTTTAGTACAAAGTTCAGAATGCAGAGTGCAGGCTGAAGAACATGTTGTCCCCAATAACTTAGTGACGTATGAGGCAAAGCTGATGCAAACAACTAAAAAAAGTGCTTGCTAACTTTAATAAGAATGTAACATTCTTGAGTTGTCCATATAACTGCTTTCTTCTCAGCTGTCTGTGCACCACCTCCCCCTCCCTCCATTGTAATTCTCTCACGCTGCTCGAGATTGGGAACCGCTGCTCTACGTTATGCTTGCAAGCGTATTAATTTAATTAATGTATGCTAATACACAGTAATTTCTTATGTCACAAGCGGATAAGTATTTCCCAATGGGACCTACAGGTTCTGTAAGTCAAGTCTATTGATATTCAGTGTTACTATCTGCCTTACCTCTGTTGTTTTGTCAGTTTTGTAGACAATGTTGCTGGATGTGTCCCGTCAGTTTTCACCTTCATTGTCTACAAAAACATGTAAAATATTTTTAATTGATAATGGTTCAGTATTGAATCCCGAAAGAACTACTGATATTAATATTGTCCAAAAACATAAATTGGGTATAAATACAGAGTGCTTGACAAATAAATTGAAGAGTAAAGTGGCTTCAGTGATTTTTATCTAGTGCCATTAGTGTGGACACAGAAAGGTTGTGTGCCACAATAACATTGCATTAGTCATTAGCTACTGAACAATTTTCTTGTGGAATTAAAATGCAATATGTCAGCATGTTGATGTTAAAAAAACTGAATTTTTGTTTACACAAAGGTATTTGATTTGTACTTGAGAACACAGCAACATTAAATTACTTGAAAGTAGTTCTTTTCCTGCTTATGGAAATATTTTTTAACAAAATACTTAATTTTTTTGCTCCTATCAGTTATTATTTGTTTTTGTTGTGAAATTGTCCAACATATTAACAAAATATTGTTTCTCAGTGATTGGCTAATTTTGCCATCTTGGGTATCGTGAAGCAACCTAGTGGTAAAAATTGATCTTAACCCATGTAAGACACTCTGCAGTCACAAGACATCTGCATTTTGAACTATGCCACTTCAATGTTAATGTAACATACACCTGCAGGCTATGTAAATATCGCACGTTCATTGCATATTGTCATTTGAGATGCAGTGGGGAAAAAAAGATCTTTGGGGTAACCCACCTTCATTCCGTGTATTTATGACAGATGTATGCTTGCGATACCCTCTGATATTTTAATGTTCTGCACGTACAGTCTTAATTTTAACTGTAATAAGTGTTCAGTGTACATCACATTTCACAACCAAGGCCTTTAAATATGTCTGCTTGTGTGTGTGTGTGTGTGTGTGTGTGTGTGTGTGTGTGTGTGTGTGTGTGTGTGTGCCTGTCCTTTTTTCCCCCCGTAAGGTAAGTCTTTCCGCTCCCGGGATTGGAATGACTCCTTACCCTCTCCCTTAAAACCCACATCCTTTCGTCTTTCCCCCTCCTTCCCTCTTTCCTGACGAAGCAATCGTTGGTTGCGAAAGCTTGAAATTTTGTGTGTGTGTTGTGTTTTATTATTGTGTCTATCTACCAGCGCTTTTCCGTTTGGTAAGTCATGGAATCTTTGTTTTTGATATATATGCTGTTCACTTAATTAATATTGAAATTGTGGATGATGACTATCCTACTACCACGTTTGCACTCATTGTGTAGTGCATTTTCCCCCTCAGACACATGCAAAAGCCCAATTGTGGGGGGTAGTAACCGCTCTTTTTATGCAGAAGTCACTGTAACATGACTTAATGTTGTCTTTTGATGGACTTGATATTTCTGGGCAATATGTCAGATAAATCTCCATAGAGAATGCTGTGAGTGTCGTACAGGGTGTCCAAGACGTCTTGTTACTGTATAAGTTAACACTGAAAATATATAGTAAGGGAAGTTTTTTTTATACCTCATATATATATATTTATAAGCATATTTTTCTCATGTGCTCATATACTATTGTGTGGGTAACATCAGTAAATATTTATTGTTCAGCCTGCCAATGCGGACATTGCATTCAGAGAACACAACAACTATTGTAATTAACGTACAGAGAAAATGCCACAGGTTGCGTATTACTTCATTTATTAACTAGCTTCACTCACCAAGTGTGAGTATCCTCAAATATTTGTTGCCCGTGTGGCAACACATTAGAGGTTTAAAGCACTGTTCGTACAATCATCCAATGGAGCCAGTTTGTTCTTTAGACCTCTAACGTGTTGCCAGCAGGCAGTGAATTGAGAGGATGCTCACATGTATTGAGTAAAACTAGTCAATAAATTAAAAGTAATGTGACAGTTCTGTATTTTAAATATGTTAAAAACAAAGTTGTCTACTAGTATTGTCATGTGATAATCACACTAGAGTCCATATTTGAAGCACGGTAATAAATGAAGTAAAACACCTCAAACTAGTATCACATTCATTACAAACACCAGCAGACAGACAGACAGATCAGAACTGAACTCCTGGGCAGAGTTGAGTTATTTATACAAATATTGAATATTCCTGAACATGCTATCATTACAAATGAAATGGCTGATGTCTTGATGAAGGATCATAATCCTCAACTTCAAATGTAATGTCTGAAAAGCAACAAAGGATATGATATGGCCGAAAGTAGCACTTTCATAACTTTTCCGATAGTCTCATTTTTCGCACAGGTGTAAAAATCTGTATCAAGTCGCCCACACTGTCACTGGCCAGTGCTTGATGATGTTATAGCACTCACAGACCAGGGTCAGTAGGTGAGCCAGTTGCCCTGTATTTACAGTCCTGTTGTTGTTGTTGTTGTTGTTGTTGTTGTCGTCGTCGTCTTCAGTCCTGAGACTGGTTTGATACAGCTCTCCATGCTAATCTATCCTGTGCAAGCTCCTTCATCTCCCAGTACCTACTGCAACCTACATTCTTCTGAATCTGCTTAGTGTATTCATCTCTTGGTCTCCCTCTACGATTTTTACCCTCCACGCTGCCCTCCAATGCTAAATTTGTGATCCCCTGATGCCTCAGGACATGTCCTACCAACCGATCTCTTCTTCTAGTCAAGTTGTGCCACAAACTTCTCTTCTCCCCAATCCTATTCAATACCTCCTCATTAGTTACGTGATCTACCCACCTAATCTTCAACATTCTTCTGTAGCACCACATTTCGAAAGCTTCTATTCTCTTCTTGTCCAAACTATTTATCGTCCATGTTTCACTTCTATACATGGCTACACTCCATACAAATACTTTCAGAAACGACTTCCTGACATTTAAATCTATACTCGATGTTAACAAATTTTTCTTCTTCAGAAACGCTTTCCTTGCCATTGCCAGTCTACATTTTATATCCTCGTTTTGCTTTTGTTGATGTTCATCTTATGTTCACCTTTCAAGACAGTGTCCATTCCGTTCAACTGCTCTTCCAGGTCCTTTGCTGTCTCTGACAGAATTACAATGTCATCGGCGAACCTCAAAGTTTTTATTTCTTCTCCCTGGATTTTAATACCTACTCCAAATTTTTATTTTGTTTCCTTTATTGCTTGCTCAATATACAGATTGAATAACATTGGGGAGAGGCTACAACCCTGTCTCACTCCCTTCCCAACCACTGCTTCCCTTTCATGTCCCTCACTCATAACTGCCATCTGGTTTCTGTACAAATTGTAAATAGCCTTTCGCTCCCTGTATTTACCCCTGCCACCTTTAGAATTTGAAGGAGAGTATTCCAGTCAACATTGTCAAAAGGTTTCTCTAAGTCTACAAATGCTAGAAACGTAGGTTAGCCTTTCCTTAATCTAGCTTCTAAGATAAGTCGTAAGGTCAGTATTGCCTCACGTGTTCCAACATTTCTACGGAATCCAAACTGCTCTTCCCCGAGGTCGGCTTCTACCAGTTTTTCCATTCGTCTGTAAATAATTCGCGTTAGTATTTTGCAGCTTTGACTTATTAAACTGATAGTTCGGTAATTTTCACATCTGTCAACACCTGCTTTCTTTGGGATTGGAATTATTATATTCTTCTTGAAGTCTGAGGGTATTTCGCCTGTCTCGTACATCTTGCTCACCAGATGGTAGAGTTTTGTCAGGACTGGCTCTCCCAAGGCCGTCGGTAGTTCTAATGGAATGTTGTCTACTCCCGGGGCCTTGTTTCGACTCAGGTCTTTCAGTGCTCTGTCAAACTCTTCACGCAGTATTGTATCTCCCATTTCATCTTCATCTACATCCTCTTCCATTTCCATAATATTGTCCTCAAGTACATCGCCCTTGTATAGACCCTCTATATACTCCTTCCACCTTTCTGCTTTCCCCTCTTTGCGTAGAACTGAGATTCCATCTGAGCTCTTGATATTCATACAAGTGGTTCTCTTTTCTCCAAAGGTCTCTTTAATTTTCCTGTAGGCTGTATCTATCTTACCCCTAGTGAGATAAGCCTCTACAACCTTACATTTGTCCTCTAGCCATGCCTGCTTAGCCATTTTGCACTTCCTGTCGATCTCATTTTTGAGACGTTTGTATTCCTTTTTGCCTGCTTCATTTAGTGCATTTTTGTATTTTCTCCTTGTATCAATTAAGTTCAATATATCTTCTGTTACCCAAGGATTTCTACTAGCCCTCGTCTTTTTACCTACTTGATCCTCTGCTGCCTTCACTACTTCATCCCTCAGAGCTACCCATTCTTCTTCTACTGTATTTCTCTCCCCCATTCCTGTCAATTGTTCCCTTATGCTGTCCCTGAAACTCTGTACAACCTCTGGTTTAGTCAGCTTATCCAAGTCCCATCTCCTTAAATTCCCACCTTTTTGCAATTTCTTCAGTTTTAATCTACTGTTCATAACCAATAGATTGTGGTCAGAGTCAATCCTGGTGACATAGGATTTCACAGTCATCTGCAGTATTGCCTAGTTGAAATGGGAACTGTGTGTCTGTTGTCATTTTGGGCCTTGTGTCCATGGAGCAGAACAAATGGTGTGAGGCCTGTGTGTTATGCACTACTGTGTTATATGCACATGTCTGGCAACATCTTGTTGAAGTGTTCTGTGAAGCCATTCGTCCAGAGATGGTATGCAATTGTCTTCCCATGGGTGATGAAGCAACAAGAAATTGCCTCCGATGCTAGTCTCAATTGGAAAACTTTTCCAAGATCCGAATCACCACACTGGGTGCTCTGTGCTTCAAATGATGTATTTTACAAACAACTTCACATTTTCTGGAACACCAGCTGTCAGCATGGCTTTGGTGACAGTATAGCAGGTAAGGTAGTCAGAGCAAATGGTTATCCATCGATTATCATTTGTCGATTTCAGGAACCTTCCCAAGATGTCAAATCCAGTTTAGTGGAATGGAACTGCTGTGGATGAGGATAGTACCAAATGCACTGGAGGAAATAATGGCATGTGGTGCCGTCATTGACATTCTTTGCAGTGGCTCTCACAGTGTTGAACGGGTCAGTAGGGACCTGGCCAATAATACCTTTGTCTGATTCTGTCCATGGTCTTCATGAATTCCAGGTGAACAGAAGTTGTTGGGGTGTGGAAATACATCCAGATATCTGGCTGCAGAACTGGGATGATGAGCAACCATTTCAATCCTATTGGATCATCGTTCCTTTTATACAGTGCTCCGTTTATTATTGAAATTCTTTTTTGGTCAGTTCATCCTCCCTCTTTAAGTCTTCTATGGTTTTCAGCAGTACAGTACCTTCCATTTGTACAGCAGCAATGTCATTTAAACTACTGGTGACTGAAACTTCGTCCAAACTGCTGTATTGTGCAAAGGATTCCTTGTAAAGTAGTTGGTGCCTTGTGTGTGTGTGTGTGTGTGTGTGTGTGTGTGTGTGTGTGTGTGTGTGTGTGCGCGCGCGCACGTGGGTTTCTCCAAATGTCTGTTCTTTTATGGGGAGTCCGACTTGGCATAGGATTTGGGGTGTGTGTGTGTGTGTGTGTGTGTGTGTGTGTGTGTGTGTGTGTGTGTGTGTGTGTGTTGGTCGGGAGCTGTGTTGTTTGATATGACCGGAGCATACATCAGAGTTGGCAGAGTCCATGGGCTGCTATCTCTGTTTACCTGCTCCATCAGTTCCGGTCGGCGTAAAATACTGTACGTCTTCTCTCACTACCTGGTGTGTGTGAGAGTTGAGGTTTTGGTCTTTCACAACTTCCATAAAAACTGCAATCTGTGGTCGGTCATACTACTTTTGTCTAATTATTTTCTGTTTCACTTAATCAGTGTGTTGGCACCACTTAATAAACTCCTCAGTTATTGTGACATACTTTAAGAGAACTTGTCTTCTGCAGCTCCTTCCATCAAGGGTGAGATTTTGTCCAGTTCTGTCATATACAATGTCTGTTCAAAAAATTTCCGAACTTATCCAAAAAAAAATTTCTATACTTACCTCTTACTTATTGTGCATGGTCTCCTTTGAAATACTCTTCTGCACAATTGATACCCTGCTCCCAATGCTGTTTCCACTTCCGGAAATGGTCTTGGTACGCCTCTTGCTGGATAGCGCGACACAGTCTGTGAATTTTCTTTCATCTCAACTGTCGTTGAAAATCTTCATTGTTGCAGTGGGGTTTTCAGTGTTGGAAATAAAAAAAAAGTCCACAGGGGCCATACAGTTCTCTTAAGGAACATCTTGTTCTCAGTAGTGCGATCCAAAAGCTGTTCGCAGATTGTGAGGCAAAGGTCTTTCTGATATTGCCTCATGAGCCACAGGGCAAACTTGCAGCATGCATTCCGAGATGCTGTGTAAGGATTTCATGACAAGATGCAGCTGAAATGTTACATTCTTCTGCAATCTCTTGGACTGTCAGTCTTTGATTGGCACACACAATTTCATTGATGTTCCTGTCATGAGTGTCGTCTGTAGACCCCTGAAGGGCATCCTGAACAGGGGTAATCTATAACTTCTGCCCAGCCATTTTTAAACCATGTGAATGATTCATAACACAGAGTATGCCTTAAGCGCTCATCAGTGTAGGCTTACTGCATAATTTGTCACCTCTCTGTGAAGGTTTTCTTGAGTTTCATGCAAAACTTAATGCTGACATGTTGCTCTTCAACTCTGCCATCTCAAAATTTACAAACTGTAAGACACAACATTCTTCTCAATATAGCACTGAACAATAACTAACAGACATACAATAATGAAACCTCCAGCAGTTACACATTAAACATAGGCATGTGCAGGGATGCTAACTGTGGTTCGTTCCAACACACCATTGGTGTGAAATTATGAATGTTCTGGAATTTTTTGAACAGACCTTGTGTGTGACATTGGGGCCAAAATATGTTGTATGTAGGAACGTGTTGTTTTCCTATGATGTTTGGCTCTGTTCTTGAATAGTTCTTATAATAAGTGTACTTGTTGCCAGTTGACGCCAAATGTTTCATTAAGTTCGACCTGGAATTGAAATTTATTTAGCTTGTCATTATTATTCTTGATAAATTGCTAAGCTGTGTCATCAAAGTAAAAGTACACGTTTGCCACACACATCATTTCATCTCACGTGTTGTATTTGATGACTCAGTTGAATCCTTTCAGCAATTTCTTTGTTCTACAAGCATCTCCATAGAACAATGATGGATGCCTGATGTGCAGCTGTCTTCCACTAAGGCATATTATTTGAACCACAGCTTACAGCAATATTTCTCTTACGGTCACTGTTTTACCGCCTTATATGTACATATTTTGGCAATTTTGCATGATGTATTTGTGGTATTATAATACACACTATGATTTCAGAAATAGCACTAGTGTAAGAAACTTAGTTCATATTTAGAATTAAATTAATAGTTCACGCTACAGTGTTCTGACAGATGCCACAAATTGACTTAACAGCTCTTTGGATGTGATTGACTTAACAGCTCTTTGGATGTGATCTTTTTTTGGCCACACATACAGACTTCATATGGCTAATATACCCATTACTCATCTTCTAAAAAACACCTAAAATAAATTGTAATTCTTTGTCAACCTTTCAGTATTTTAATAAAAAATGCTTCAGTAAAATTTTACTTCATTACCATAGCATGCCACCTGTATTTCTCACATGTTAAGGATATGCTATTTTTATACTGAACAGCATTTGAATCAGTGCAGGAAGGATTTACTTATTTTGTATAGTAATGATATGATACAAAATCTTTTTTCCCCCTCCAGATTTCAAAGAAACAACACCCAGAATTGCAGTCACTACGACAACACATAAGGTCGTGTTTTTCAGATATTTCATGCTTTCTTATGCCTCACCCAGGACTGAAAGTCGCCACACATCCTGAATTTGACGGTAAACTTTCAGGTGAGTTGTTATATGTAAACATATGATGTACAGCCAGTAGCAATAAAATAGTGATGTGATTGCAAGCATAACTGTGTCCATCTAATTGTATAGTAGTCCTTGATACATGTTTAGGTCCATAAATTAATGGGATTATTAACATCAGTGAAACATTTTTGAAGGAAAAAATATGTTAATAAAATTGTGAACCATGAGACAGCGATATGAACGCAAGAGAGACAATGAGTTGTAGGTGCTAAATACTGTGTTGTGTCCTGCCACTGCAACAGACAGAATATCAATAACAGTTGTGATGTCCTCATATGGTATAATGCTGGATGCACGTCTTCATATGGTAATGCTTGATGCACAACTACTTGGTGTACTATGGATAATGGTATAATGTACCCCAGGCAATATTTCCTGTAACTGCTCATGTTCTCTCTGTAGGTCAGCAATGAACCTTGCTGGGAGTGTTAGAACTTAAATCCAAATGCATATATATAAAGCACCAGCTAACAAATTGCATAATTATGTAGGCACAATATCTGCATGGTGCAAAAAGAGTCAATTTACCCTAAACAATAAAAAGTGAGAGGTCCTCCACATCAGTAATAATTTAAAAATTAAAGGTTGTAGATGTAATTAAGTACCAGGGGGTATTAATTACAAATAAGAAAACTGGAACTATTTCATAGAAAAGATCAATGGAAGGCTAATGAAATGCTGAATTTTATTGCTGGAACTCTTAGAAGAAGCAAACAGATGTACTAGAGAGACTGACTATCTTCTTCTGGAGTATTTGGTTTGCAGTATGGGATTCATACTTGGTAGGATTTGTGGAGGACATAAAAAAGCTCAAAAAAGGGCGTCTTGTTTCATTTTATCACAAAATGGAGGAGACAGAGCAGAGTTGGGATGGCAATCATTAAAACAAAAATAGTTTTTTACTGCGGCGATATCTTTCCACAAAATTGCAATCGTCCCTTTCCTCCAAATGACCAGATTCTCAGAATCACTCTCCGTGTTAACCCGCAATTCATCTTTAAACAGAATAGTACCTCATCTTTAAACAGAATAATACTCAGATAAGATAACTGCTAAGTCGTGTAGTGTTTTGTTGAGAGAGTACTGTTTTTTGTGGCACACAGAGCCTGTAAACCTCTGTAAGCAAACTCCACATGGTATGGCAAGTAAATATAGCTCTGAAATGGGAAAGATGCTGTATTGTTATTGTTTTCTGCATTACAGTCAAATGGTTTGTCCACCTCAAATCCTCTCCACAATGATGAGACAACACTACTACCACTTCACACTGAAAGGAGCTGGCATCTAATCTGCTTGTGTCTGTATATGTGTGGATGGATATGTGTGATCTTGGTTTTTAGATCTACTAAGTATTTTGTCGCACAAAATGTCATCCAGTTCACTGTGCTATATTGATTTCGTGCTACTATAGAACCGTCTTTAGATGCACAAACCAAGCTTTCAGAACCACTATACCCAAGACATTAACCCACATGGATGTTGCCTGAGCAATCTCTGACATACCATTCATGTCAAAAGTTTCTACCAAGCAAAGTGGCGTATTGGTTAAGGCAATAGACTCAGATTTGGGAGCACCGGGGTTCAATTTCCCCTCCGGTCTTCAGGATATATGTTTTCCATGGTTTTGCAAATCGAATTAGGCAGATACCAGTAGGTTTCTTTGCAACGATCATGACCAGTTTTCTTCCCCAATCTGAGCTTCAGTTGCATCTCACATGACTTCATTACTGGTGGGAAATTAAAGCCTAATCTTCCTTCTCCACATGTTGCTGCGTTGTCCCACCAAAATTTAGTCCACGTGGCATCTCCACAACTTTAAAAAAAGATTTGCTCATGCCTTCACTTATGGTCATGGTTGTAACACTTTTTGTGATAATTCTTCTCTCTTCAAAAGCTTTGGTTGTTTTAGGGCAATAAATATTTTATCGTCCTAGGTTGACAACTGTTTATCAAATTGAACAAATGCTTCCAAGTTGTGTCTATAATATTTGTTAAATATTTTAATGAATTAATAGGTGGAGGGTGTGAATATGATTATTCTCACTGAAAATGAGTGTATTCGTTTGTAGTTTTGCAATAAAAGTCTGTCAGTTTGTCCAGCTTACTAGAGAGAAATTAACAGTTACCTTGCAAAATAACGCAGAAGATCACAAAATGAAATTATGACCTTCTTTTCGGTATTATTATATTCACAAGGATTATTGTACAATGCTTTAAAAAATCAGTTTCTTTTTTTTGTGGGGGGGGGGGGGAGGAGGGGAAATATTCTTAATCTACTTTCCAGGCGAAATTTTCTTCTTAATATAAATTTTATGCTTTGCACAGAATCACTGTTGTGCATATTTCATAAACTGTGCATTTTGTAATGAAGTATCACTTTTTAAATTTCCTATCTTCACCGTGTCATTTTGTGTTCGCGAGTAAGAATGAAAATTTTACTTCCTTACCAAGATAAACAATTTTCCACTACAATAATGAAATATATTTTCCATTGTTATATACCTTGAAATAGTAGTCCGCACCACATTCTCTCTCATTGACCATTTTGTTGGGTGCCACAAAGTGTGGTGTCGTGAATATGTACATGTGAAAAAGTAAAGGCCACATGCTGCTTATATGCAGTTACTATCAAATTCATGTCATTGTCTATCATTGCATAAGAGATCGTGAAAGTCACAGTAAAGGTATAAGTAGGCAGCCTGATAAATAAGTTATTCTCTGTTTTGAAAAACAAATAGTTACTACAAGAACAGATGAAAATTCACCAGGAAGTGGTGCATCCCACTGACTTAGTAAAATAATTAACCCATTGAATGCTGCCAGCATCTGACCTTGCCTGTTCTAGTAACAATCCATTTGTGAAGTAAAGAGCTCCCCAACTTTATGTGAAAGTTGTAAAATTCTCTCACACCCAGTCCTCCTCCTTACTTTCCAAGACCTCTATGGTGCCAGGATGGGCAGTCATTTTAACAGATAAATGAGTGACAATTTTTCTCTCTGATTACCCTGTTCCCTATTAAAAGCTGTCCAGCCATGTGAACCAAGGTTTTCTGTGTTAAGCAAATCCTACCTGTCTGCTTAAGAGAGATGATGTAACTGGTGGTTGAAGTATTAACCAATGAAGGCCTATCAGTGTAGCCCATAGTATGCACAACTGTGGTTCCCATTTCTCGTCACCAATGTGTCAATGCTAAACATATGCTAGAGCAAATTGGCTTTAGACATGGGAAGTTCTCTGGACAAGTTTTGAACTTACTTCAGCTTATTGTAATGTACTTCGGGAAAAGATTATTGTTGATATAGATTCTACTGGCTTGCCTGACACCTGTGATTCAGGAAATCACAAAAAAGTGTTGCAGAAACACCAGTTGACAAAGGATTTCTGTTTACATTGTTATTGTGGTCTTCCTTCAGAACCAGAAATTATTCCTCCTTGCAGGCCCAGGGGTTAGAATAGGTTCAAGGTATTCCTGCACATCATAAGAGGTGACTAAAAGGAGGCTCTCACCTTTTGGCCTTTGTGATGGTCCCCTGTAGGGTTTGACGTCCATTTTTCAAAATTTTCACAAAGAGCGAGCCAGTTGGGGAAGGGCGCCTTACATGGTGCATCGTGGGCGCCTTACATGGTGCATCGTGTCCATTATACATTGAGATCTTTAGCCCACTTTCTCATCGTGGCATTGCAGTCCCCCCTCATCCTCCACCTCTTCAGCGAGGACACCTTCCTGGGTGCATTTTCTTCCACCCACTATGCAGTGTTGTTTTCGGTGCCAACAAGGACCATGGAATTCTTTGTACCTCATATCCAGCACAGTAGCCAATCCGTTTTGGGGGGGGGACCGCCATGTAACCTGTTGGTTGTAGCCCCTTGACTATACAGGGATTGCTCTCCTGATGCCTGTCCCGTTAACTCCCCAGGTATGCCAAGGAGTAGATGCCTGTCGCCATGGGGCATTGGGACTCCCGCCAGTGGCCATCCTGCCAGCTGGCCATTGCTGCAGCTGGGTGGCACCCGTGGGGAGGTCCCCTGGTCGGACTGGGTAGCATCAGAGCGAATGATGCGTGATGAAGTGTACCACGTCATCACTTGCTGGTGATCAAACACCAGCAGTCTCTAAGTGTTCCAAGTCCCAGGACAATGCAAGGAAGTTTGGTCCTAAATTGTCCACCTCCCTGGCCACACCATGGGAGTAAAGCCAGGCTAAGGATGGCAGCGAACCTTATTCCTCCCGGTACCTCGTATGTAAGAGAGCTGATGGGAACTCCTTTGTCTTGATGAAGCCTCAGTCTTTTGTAGAGCATTTAGAGGACAAGTTTGGGGATGTGGAGGGCTTGTCCAAAATGCGGTCAGGGTCAGTCTCGATAAAAACATCATCCTCCGCCCACCCATAGGTATTACTCACTTGTGACGAGCTGGGGGGTGATTCCATTACCGTCATGCCTCATAAGAGCTTAAATATTGTCCAGGGTATTATATTCCACAGGGACCTTCTTTTGCAGTCTGACGACGAGCTGCGCACCAACTTAGATCGACATGGAGTTCATTTCGTCTGGTACATCCATCAGGGTTCGAGGGATAATAGGGTTGCCACTGGTGCCTTCATCTAGGCCTTCGAGGGTGACACATTACCCGAGAAGGTCAGGGTGATGGTCTACCACTGTGATGTCAAGCCATATATCTCTCCCCAATGCGGTGCTTTAAGTGCTGGAAGTTCGGCCATATGTCTTCCCGCTGTACTTCCAACATTACATGTTGTGATTGTGGACATCCATCCCATTTCAATACTCCTTGTACCCTGCCTCCCATCTGTGTCAACTGCGGAGAGCATCATTCCCCTTACTCACTCGCTCACCAGACTGCAGAATTTTACAGCGAGAAAGGAAAATCATGGAATACAAGACAGTGGACCAACTGACCTACACTGACGCCAAGAGGAAAATTGAGCGCCTACATCCTGTGGCTATGACCTCTTATGCCACTACTACGAGAACAGTTGTAGCCCCATCAGTTCCACGAGTTCCAGTCAGCTCTCAGAGCTGGAAGACTACACCTGCCCCCTTGATGATGGGGGGCACTTCCCTCCCTGTTGCTCCCGCACCACCTACCTCAGGAACACTGTCGTCCCAACCATTGGGGACACCAGTCCCCACTTCTCAGCTGGAGAAGTGTAAGTCTTCTCCAGTTCCTCTCGCTAGGAAGGGGTCCCTTGAGTCATCCCTTCCCAGGTTTCTGCTAGTGGGAAACATGACACCCACCAGTGGCTAAAGAGCTCAAAAGCAGCTGGTCGTAGTTCATCACGCTCATTCTCAGTCTCGGAGACTGAGCCAGTGAAGTCCTCCCAGACAGGGAAACCCAAGGAGCTGCAACAGAAATTCAGAAAGGAAACCCCCAAGACCAAGGGAATTGCAGTGGCACCCACACCACCACTGTCTATAAGCTCTGCGTCTGAGGATGAGGTGAAGATTCTGGCATCTGCTGATGACCTAGATCTCGCCAGACCCTCAGACACAATACATATAGCCTGTTCAGAAAATAAGTCTGTGGCAGCAGGTGACCCTGAGGCGTCGACTACCTCATTGAGTGTTTCATGCCTTCCCTGTCTCATGATCATGTCATCCGCCAGTGGAATTGCGGCGGTTTTTTCCACCACCTGGCTGAGCTATGGCAACCGTTAAACTTTACGCCTGCTTTCAGTATTACTCTCCAGGAAACATGGTTCCCAGCAATACGGACCCATACCCTTCGTGGCTACAGGGGATATTACGAGAACCATGGCAAATATAATAGTGTGTCAGGTGGACTTTGCGTCTATGTCCTGAACTCGGTATGCAGTGAGCCTGTGCCCCATCAAACCCCTCTTGAAACTGACTGCAACGTATCTCTCTCTCTCTCTCTCTCTCTCTCTCTCTCTCTCTCTCTCTAGGTGCTGTGGTACCCCTGAACGTATTCGCTGCACTGATTGATAAACTCCTTAAACCTTTCCTGCTTTTGGGAGATTTTAATGCCCATAACCTCTTGTGGGGTAGCCCCATGCCTACTGGCAGTGGCAGAGATGTCGAAAATTTACTGTCCCACTCGAACTCTGCCTCCTAAAAATTGGGGCTGCCACACATTTCAGTGTGACTCATGGTAGTTACTCGGCCGTTGGTATATCAATTTGCAGCCCAGGACTCCTCCCATCTATCCACTGGAGAGCACATGATGACCTGTGTGGTAGTGACCACTGCCCCATATTCCTGTCACTGCCCCGGCGTCATGCCCACGGATGCCTACCCAGATTGGCCTTAAACAAGGCAGACTGAGTAGCCTTCACCTCTGCTGTCATCGTTGAATCTCCCCCATGTGATGCCATCAATGTTGTGATTGAGCAGGTCACTACAGCGATAATTTCTGCGGCGGAAAACACGATCCCTCGTTCTCTAGGGTGCCCCCCAGCGAAAGACAGTCCCTTGGTGGTTGCCAGAAGTCATTGAGGCAATTATAGTGTGTCTGTGAGCTCTGCAGCGACATAAGCAGCACCATTCCCTAGAACACCTAATAGCCTTTAAGCGGCTCCGCACCTGCATTCGGCTGCTTATAAAACTGCGGAAACAGGAGTTTTGGGAGAGGTATGTGTTTACCATTGGGTGCTATATGACACCTTCCCAAGTCTGGATGAAGATCAGATGTCTCTTTGGCTACCAGACCCCAACAGGTGTCCCTGGCATTAACATCAATGGCATGCTATGTACCGATGCAAACACGATTGCGAAGCACTATGCTAGAGCCTCTGTGTTGGAGAACTACACCCAAGCCTTTCGCGCCCTCAAACAGGGTATGGAAAGGAAAGTCCTCTTGTTCACTACACGCCATAGTGAACCCTATAACACCCCATTTACAGTGTGTGAACTCCTCAGTGCCCTTACACATTGCCCTGACAGTTCCTGGGTTGGATCGGATCCACAGTCAAATGATTTAACATCTCTCGTCGGACTAAAAGTGATATCTCCTCCTCATCTTCGACCGGATCTGGTTCGATTGTGTCTTTCCATCGCAATGGTGGGAGAGCACAGTCATTCTGGTGGTAAAACCCTGTGAAAATCCGCTTGATGTGGATGGCTATTGGTGCACCAGCCTCACCAATGTGCTCTGTAAGACGCTGGAACGTATGGTGTGTCAGCGGTTGCGTTGGCTTGTGGAGTCACATGGCCTACTGGCTCCATGTCAGGGCAGCTTCCACCAGGGTCTCAGACACCTGCTACTGATTTTTATCCAGAATTTCCTGTACCTCTATACTTCCCTTGTCCAAATTGGTGCCTCCCATAGTTCCCCCCATATCCAGGAGAATGGGGTCCGGCAGGGCCCTGTATTGAGTGTATAACTATTTTTTAGTGGCCATTAATGGTCTAGCAGCAGCTGTAGGGCCATCTGTCTCACCACCTCTGTATGCAGATGACTTCTGCATTTTGTACTGCTGCACCAGTAGTGGTGTTGCTGAGCAGCGCCTACAGGAAGCCATCCACAAGGCGCAGTCATGGGCTCTCGCTCACTGCTTCGAGTTTTTGGCCGCTAAGTCGTGTGTCATGCAGTTCTGTCAACGCTGTACTGTTCATCCAGAACCTGAACTTTATCTTAGTGATGATCCTTTCACTGTAGTGGAGACATATTGATTCTTAGGACTGGTTTTTGACGCGTGATTGACTTGGCTGCCTCACCTTTGTCAGCTTAAGGGGGAGTGCTTGCAGCACCTGAGTGCTCTCCGCTGCCTGAGCAACACCAACTGGGGTGCAAATGACCCTACGCTGCTGCACCCTTGTTCAATCCCGCCTTGACCATGGGAGTCCGGTTTACAATTCGGTGGCACCCTCAGCATAGCGTTAACTCGACCCAGTGCAGCACTGTGGTGTTCGCCTAGCGACGGGAGGTTTTGGAACGAGTGCAGTGACCAGTGTCCTTGTGGAGGCTGGAGTCCCTCCATTGTGGATCAGACGTGCACAACTGCTCGCCAGTTATGTTGCACACATTCATAGTTCTCCTGAGCGTCCGAATTACTGTCTCCTTTTTCCCACCTGCGGCAGTTCATCTCCCACATCGGCGGCCCAGGTCAGGGCTCGTGATTGCGGTTCGCGTGCGATCCCTTCTCTCCGAACTGGGGTCTTTCCCTTTACCATCTCCCCTCCAGGTCCATTCACGTACATCTCCATGGCGTACACCTCAGCCGAAGTTTCGTCTGCACCTTTTGCATGGTCTTAAGGACTCCGTTAACCCCGCCACTGTCCGCTGTGATTTCCTCTTGATTCTTGACATGTTCCGGGGATCGAGTGAAGAAACGCTTGAACATCATTTATCTAAGAAAAGTGACTACCTGAGTGTAAAATAATTTTCATTCTAATATCAAACATACCCACCAGAATATAAACCCAATTTATCCACGCAATATAGTTATTTTTCATATATCATTACTTGAGTTAGTTGGCCACCGTGTCACACTCGTTAATGATTACAAACTTGATTCTTGGCCTTGTAAAATGTTTTCTGTGAAAGTACAGATGTACGTCTGGATGCTTTGTCCTCAAATGATAGCAGTCTGTAAACACCAGCTTTGTTGTGCTTTGACTGTTGCTGTATATCACGTCGTACATTCATTGACAGAGATCAGTTGCAGCTGTTGAAGCCAGAGTGCTTGCTGCTCTGTCAGAGTCACTGCCATGTATTCTGCATCTGCCATAAAAAATGCTACATCTCACTATTTACTTGAATTTCAAGCAGGACTGCTTTTTCTGGAGCCAAAAAATGCTTTTGTCACAGAAACATAGTTGTAGATGTGTAGTCCATTGAAGACACTTTGAAACTCCTTTCATAAGAAACAAATGTTGGTTTCCTAGATCTTTTGCAACGTTGGCTTGTTTGCAGCGTACGGAATTTGGATTTTGCCACTTGCACAAGATATGAAAGACATTCTATTACTTGTCTGTACGGTATGTTGCTATTTCTTCCAGTAGGGCTTTTTAACAGATTTTGCATTCACTTCAGTGGGAGTTCTCACAGGTCCGATATTTGACATTAAAAGTAATCTAATACTTCACTGATTTATTTCCTTTATGTTTCATGATGTCTTATTATTTTCATGTCAACATATTGCTTCACTTTATCAAAACCTTTCATGCAAATTTTCGCTTCATCTTTTTTTCACTTTCTAGTTTGTTGTGTTGTTGTGGTCTTCAGTCCTGCGAGTGGTTTGATGCAGCTCTCCATGCTACTCTATCCTGTGCAAGCTTCATCATCTCCCATTACCTACTGCAACCTACATCCTTCTGAATCTGTTTAGTGTATTCATCTCTTGGTATCCCTCTACAATTTTTACCCTCCAATACTAAATTGGTGATCCCTTGATGCCTCAGAACATGTCCTACCAAACCGATCCCTTCTTCTAGTCAAGTTGTGCCACAAACTTCTCTTCTCCCCAATCCTATTCAACACCACCTCATTAGTTATGTGATCTACCCATCTAATCTTCAGCATTCTTCTGTAGCACCACATTTTGACAGCTTCTATTCTCTTCATGTCCAAACTGTTTATCGTCCATGTTTCACTTCTATGCATGGCTACACTCCATACAAATACTTTCAGAAACGACTTCCTGACATTTAAATCTATACTCGATGTTAACAAATTTCTCTTCTTCAGAAACGCTTTCCTTATCATTGCCAGTCTACATTTTATATCCTCTCTACTTCGACCATCAAGAGTTATTTTGCTCCCCAAATAGCATAACTCCTTTACTACTTTAAGTGTCTCATTTCCTAATCTAATTCCCTCGGCATCACCCGACTTAATTCGACTACAATCCATTATCCTCGTTTTGCTTTTGTTGATGTTCATCTTCTACCTCCCTTTCAAGACACTGTCCATTCCGTTCAACTGCTCTTCCAAGTCCTTTGCTGTCTCTGAGAGAATTACAATGTCATCGGCAAACCTCAAAGTTTTTATTTCTTCTCCATGGATTTTAATGCCTACTCCGAACTTTTCTTTTGTTTCCTTTACTGCTTGCTCAATATACAGATTGAATAGCATCTGGGAGAGGCTACAACCCTGTCTCACTCCCTTCCCAACCACTGCTTCCCTTTCATGACCCTAGACTCTTATAACTGCCATCTGGTTTCTGTACAAATTGTAAATAGCCTTTCGCTCCCTGTATTTTCCCCCTGCCACCTTCAGAATTTGAAAGAAAGTATTCCAGTCAACATTGTCGAACGCTTTTCCTAAGTCTACAAATGCTAGAAATGTAAGTTTGCCTTTCCTTAATCTAGCTTCTAAGATAAGTCGTAGGGTCAGTACTGCCTCACGTTCCAACATTTCTACGGAATCCAAACTGATCTCCCCCGAGGTCGGCTTCTACCAGCTTTTCCAATTCGTCTGTAAAGAATTCGCGTTAGTATTTTGCAGCTTTGACTTATTAAACTGATAGTTTGGTAATTTTCACATCTGTCAACGCCTGCTTTCTTTGGGATTGGAATTATTATATTCTTCTTGAAGTCTGAGGGTATTTCGCCTGTCTCATACATCTTGCTCACCAGATGGTAGAGTTTTGTCACAGCTGGCTCTCCCAAGGCTATCAGGAGTTCTAATGGAATGTTGTCTACTCCTGGGGCCTTGTTTCAACGTAGGTCTTCCAGTGCTCTGTCAAACTCTTCACGCAGTATCATATCTCTCATTTCATCTTCATCTACATCCTCTTCCATTTCCATAATATTGTTCTCAAGAACATCGCCCTGTATAGACCCTCTATATACTCCTTCCACCTTTGTGCTTTCCCTTCTTTACTTAGAACTGGGTTTCCATCTGAGCTCTTGATATTCATGCAAGTGGCTCTCTTTTCTCCAAAGGTCTCTTTCATTTTCCTGTAGCCAGTATCTATCTTTCCCCTCGTGAAATAAGCCTCTACATCCTTACATTTATCATCTAGCCATCCCTGCTTAGCCATTTTGCATCTCCTGTCGATCTCATTTTTGAGACGTTTGTATTCCTTTTTGCCTGCTTCATTTACTGCATTTTTATATTTTCTCCTTTCATCAATTAAATTCAGTATCTCTTCTGTTACTCAAGGATTTCTATTAGCCCTCGTCTTTTTACCTACTTGATCCTCTGCTGCCTTCACTATTTCATCCCTCAAAGCTACCCATTCTTCTTCTACTGTATTTCTTTCCCCCATTCCTGTCAATTGTTCCCTTATGCTGTCCCTGAAACTCTGTACAACCTCTGGTTCTTTTAGTTTATCCAGGTCCCATCTCCTTAAATTCCCACCTTTTTGCAGTTTCTTCAGTTTTAATCTACAGTTCATAACCAATAGATTATGGCCAGAGTCCACATCTTTCCCTGGAATTGTCTTACAATTTAAAACCTGGTTCCTAAATCTCTGTCTTACCATTATATAATCTATCTGAATCCTTCTAGTATCTCCAGGGTTCTTTCATGTATACGACCTTCTTTCATGATTCTTGAACCAAGTGTTAGCTATTATTAAGTTATGCTCTGTGCAAAATTCTAACAGACGGCTACCTCTTTCATTTCTTACCCCCAATCCATATTCATCTACTATGTTTCCTTCTCTCCCTTTTCCTACTGACGAATTCCAGTCGCCCATGACTATTAAATTTTCGTCTCCCTTCACTACGAGCTAGTTGGCATATAGGCTTGTACTACTGTAGTAGGCGTGGGCTTCGTGTCTATCTTGGCCACAATAATGCATTCGCTATGCTGTTTGTAGTAGCTTACCCGTACTCCTATTTTTTTATTCAATATTAAACCTACTCCAGCATTACCACTAATTGATTTTGTATTTATAACCCTGTATTCACCTAACCAAAAGTCTTGTTCCTCCTGCCACCGAACTTCACTAATTCCCACTATATCTAACTTTTACCTATCCATTTCCCTTTTTAAATTTTCTAACCTACATGCTTGATTAAGGGATCTGACATTCCACGCTCCGATTCGTAGAACGCCAGTTTTCTTTCTCTTGATAACGACGTCCTCTTGAGTAGTCCCTGCCCGGAGATCCGAATGGGGACTATTTTACCTCCGGAATATTTTACCCAAGAGGATGCCATCATCATTTAATCATAAATTAAAGCTACATGCCCTCGGGAAAAATTACAGCTGTAGTTTCCCCTTGCTTTCAGCCGTTCGCAGTACCACAACAGCAAGGCCGTTTTGGTTAGTGTTACAAGGCCAGATCAGTCAATCATCCAGACTGTTGCCCCTGCAACTACTGAAAAGGCTGCTGCCCCTCTTCAGGAACCACACATTTGTCTGGCCTCTCAACAGATGCCCCTCTGTTGTGGTTGCACCTACGGTACGGGTACGGCTATCTGTATCGTTGAGGCATGCAAGCCTCCCCACCAACGGCAAGGTCTGTGGTTCGTGGAGGGGGCTGAAACAAACTAAAAGCAAAATTTCTAGTTTATTTCATGCAAATATTAGTATACTAATATCTCCACATACTATAAGGAACAAAATTACTAATTTTTCAACAAATTAATATAAGGATCAGTTCTCCTTTTTTATAGTCCTGTTTCAAGAATCGTATTATTCAACTTCTAGATTGCACTTTTGGTTAACCTGCTACAGATCATACAGTTGTCTGTAACAATCATAACAGGTTGCCTTCTGAGCACATCTCTGGTTGTGACGCATTAATTTTAGAGGCAATGGTGTCCCATTCCCTGTAGAAAATGCGGAGGGGAGAACATACCAAATCTGAAATACTGGTTCTCCAGTTACTTGTGCACTAAGCAGGCACCCTAGTTCCCTCCTTTCTTTCATTGTATTCTGTCTTTCACTCTTTTTGTTTCCCAATTTCAGAAATTCGTTCCTTAAGTTTTTCCCCCCATTTGTTCACTATTGTGCCTCATGTTGGCCACTCTTCCCCCCCCCCCCCCCCCCCATAGATACTTAATATTAGTTTGCCTTGTCATATATTAGACTCATTTATCATGTATAACACTTAACCTCTCAGGGTTCCAGATCTTTATTGTTAATAGCATTATGTTGCCAACTTCCATACATAATATTGTCCTTCAGTGGCCCCCAACAAATTGTTGATACAGATCTCTTTTTGTTTAATCTCATCATAGGGAATTCCGTTCATCCCATTAGTATCTATGCAGGATGAGTGAACACCTGATCTTAACTACTGTCAATATCTGTATTGCTGCCTCCAGGTAATAGTTTTTCCCATATGCATTGTGCTACACAGGCTTATATGGCAGACACATATTAGGGGAAAAAACACAGAACATAGTTTTTCTCTCCTGTAGTAAGGTATGAAGGGCATTTGAGATTAAACTATACATGTCCCAATGGTTGATACAGCCACAGAACTGAAAAGAAATGTGTGGGTGTGTTTATACGTGCAGTATTGTCAGTCAAAATTTAAATTTTAAGAGCCATTAATACAAAAGGTAGCTTGTGATGCTATGTAGATCGATTATCATTTTCTGTCTTTGAAAAGTAACTGAAAGGTGACCTATGTATGTGATCTGTCTTTCCAGTTGAATTTTTTTGTAACTTGTAGCATGTTAACTATGAAAATTGTAAAATTGTTACAGATATTGAGAATGACTTCAAGGTTCAGCTGCAGAGGCTGATTCCAATGTTACTAGCACCTGAAAATTTAGTGCCAAAAGAAATTGCTGGTCAGAAAGTGAAAGCAAAAGAATTACTACAGTATTTCAAATCATACATTGAAATATATAAAGGAGACGAGTTGCCAGAACCAAAATCCATGCTTGTTGTAAGTTTACATTGTACTGTTAAGCTTCTTCATTGTTCTACAATACTCAGGAATAATGTGTTGAATTTAGTATATTGAAATAGTTTCATTTTTAAATTACATGAGCTGCTTTCCTAGAGCATTTTCAGTAATTTTTCTCATTGAAGCATTTGGTGATGATATTGTTCTGGGTGGCTTCCAAACTCTACCCCTTTCCCTAAACCTCTCCAGTCCTTTTCCTTCACCTCCCTCCCCCCCCCCCCCCTCCCCCCTTCCTACCCCTTCAACTCTTCTGCCAGAAGGAGCAGCCTCTGGCTCCAAAAGCTGGTAAAAGTTGAACTCGCTTGTTTTTGTGTGTGTGTGTGTGTGTGTGTGTGTGTGTGTGTGTGTGTGTGTGTTCTCCCGCTGCTGCTTGGTGAGTAGTTGATAGTATTTTATATTATATGCTGTTCTGCTTCATTTTGGGTTTTTATGTCTGATGCCAAAAATAATTTTGAGATGTACATGTTTTGATGGGCGATCAGCAATCAGTATTAAGAATTGGTTTGGAGCCATGGTTAAACACACACGTAGTAGGCAAAGGTGAAATGACAAATACCATTGTACAAAATGAAATGCTACCTTACACTATAAAATAATATAACAGAAACAAAACTTAGAGGTAAACAATGAATGGCGTGTAATCTAGGATGGAATGTAACTGCATTGAAGCATGGTCTGGCCTCGGCAGCCGGAGACTGTGGTCGTGTGTGCGCGTTTTGCATTTTTTTAAAACTTAAAGGTGACCCTCATAATTCTGTCATTCTTCTAATGAAAGAAACAAAACTGAAATTTTGCAACTGAAAAAACATGCGTTTGACCAATCACACAAAGATACTGTACGTATCTCAGGACTGGAGTGAGGACAAACCTATTCACTATCAGTATTGTTGGTATCCACAATACCTCCAGGTAATGCTGTATCGACAAATCATGCTCAATTCACATGGTAATAAAAATAATCATCACAGAAACTTCGTAGGTTTTAGCTACGTTTCAATAAGTTTCTTGACTATTGCTAATAATAAAAATTTGTTACTGTAGGTTTCTGCTAAATTATTAATCAAACCCTTTTTCTTTCATTTAGTGACCAAAGAATGTTCTTTGTGACAGTGGAAATAGTAGCATATGTTTATCAAGTATTAGGATATGTTTGTATGGCAACCTGCTCACTCAGTAACACCACTGTTCCCTGCAGGCATTACCTTGCAATTTTTCACACCGGTAGTTTGTGTTATGTGTAGTGGTATGAAGTGAGAACAACGTTCTCACCATTGTTTGATCATAGTAACAGCGATTTGTTGATGCCAGAAATGTTACTGGCAAGGAGAAAGAAGAGGCGGTATGGTGTGCCTACTTTGAATGCAGTATGCTCACGCTAGAGATACTTGCACCAGTCAAAAACTGAAAAGTTATTCATAGTTTTTTTTTTTCCTCCAGACAGTTTTCAATTAAATGTTAATTGGTACTCAAACTAAGATAACATTTTACTAGCTTTTGTCTACAACTACTACATGTAATACATCTGCCACATGTAGAGTTTAATTATGATAATTTACTGAGTAATGTTAAGTGAAACAATGTTATGAATTCCCAAAAATTATTAAATTATGGAAGGTCAAGAATGCAATAATGAAAGGACCGACTGCTACTTACCACATAAAGAGTTGCAGATGAGCACAATGAAAAGACTGTTAAACATTTAAGCTTTCAGACAAAAGTCCTTTGTGTGTGTGTGTGTGTGTGTGTGTGTGTGTGTGTGTGTGTGTGTGTTTCCTCTTTCAGGAAAAGGACTTTTTGTCTGAAAGCGTATATGTTTGTCTTTTCATTGTGCCCATCAACTCAACACCTCCCCTTTGTGGTGAGTAGCTGTCTATCCTTCCCATATTGTTGCAAAAATTATTGAGCCTAATTTTACCCAATATGATGTAGTTTTGATGATCTGTATTCCTCTGGTTCTAGATAATTGTGTGTTAAAAACATGTCTGAAATAAAATAATCGATCATAGGTCTCACTCATCATATTATTTTCAAAGCTGACAACAAATAGAACTGTCTGTATACGGTTTCTGGGAAACGGTGTAATAAGCAGCAGTCAGCTTAGCAGCAGCATGGTTAGTGACTTTAAAACAGCCAATCACAGCTAAAGTTTCAGGACAGGTAGCATTGATCCCTGTCGGAAACACAGACCAGCTTGATACACTTGCTTGGCTTGGCTTGGCTTGGGATGGAGCAAGCAGCAAGGTCAACAATGATGCTGCAAATTAAATATGTCACTGTTTAATTGTAACGGCCAGATCAACGATGTGATAGCAACAAGGTTGCAGCACAAATACACCATTACATCCATGCTGCCTTATATTGTGATATACAGTTAAATTAGTGCATTTTACAGCACAGCAGTGATACTGTCATGCAATAACTGATGTGTAGTTAACTTTATAGTGTCATCTTTCTTATAACAAACTATCTTTATTTCATCTTTAACATAATGCAATTTTCGAGATTTAGCTAAGAATGTCAACACTGCTAATGTTGTGAAACAAAAACTATACTTGTAACTGTCAATATACAAGGCACATGGCATCTTATTACTATGTTCTTTTGTTCCAAAGAATAAGTAACATGTCCCAGTAAACATTATGGCAGATATGGTCGAGGCTTTTCTACATTATGATTGTCTGCTTCCAAACTGAGAGTTTTCAGTTCCTCTTACTACCTGGTAGTATGTGTATTTTCTGCAAGTTATCTTTTGCTACATCTGCATATATCTGAAACTTTGTGAAAAGTGCAGTTCATGCATGTAACATCATGAATACCACTTAAATAAATTTATATTTAAAATAACTTTTAAGCTGAATATAACCCCACTGCTTATTACTTCTACTTGTTTAATGTTCTGAAATTAATATTTATTGTTCCACTTAAAATTCATGTAATCATTATTTGTTTTCAGGCAACAGCTGAGGGTAACAACTTGGCTGCCGTGGCAGTAGCAAAAGACACTTACAAGCATGACATGGAAGAAGTGTGTGGTGGCACAAAGCCGTACCTCAGTTCAGCTCATCTTGAGGCCGAACATAATCGTGTTAAAGAGAAAGCAATACACCAATTCCGAAGTAAGCGTAAAATGGGAGGTGATGAATTTTCAGAAAAATATAGGGAAGCTCTTGAAAAGGTTAGTGGTACTTCAGTAAGTCAGTGTTTTATCGAACAAATGTATATCAATTACAGGAGATGTGAAATTTACCAAACTTATCGTCCTAGGATTTGGATGAAATGTTTGTCCAATTTAAACTGCACAATGAAAGCAAAAATATATTCAAAGCTGCAAGGACACCTGCTGTTTTCCTGTCAATTGCTGTTGTCTTTTACTTGGCATCTGGGATTTTTGGATTGTTGGGAATTTATACAATGGCAAATATGTGCAATTTAACGATGGGAACATCACTTTTGGTGCTCATTTTATGGGCATATATCAGGTATAGTACACATAATAAAATTTTATTTTATTATAGAACAAATTGAATACAATTCATGTTTCTTACTGCAACTGGTGGATGTGTGGTTTTCTATAGGTACAGTGGAGAGCTGTCCGAAATTGGAGAACAACTTGATGAAATGGCCAACTTCTTATGGCAAAATGTAAGTCACATTACAATACATTCTTCTGGTCCAATTTTTGGTTACCTGCCTAACCTTAATTTAACGGTTGATTGTTATGCTGTCAGCATTTTCAGTTTTAAAAAAGTGCAAATGCACATTTTAATTTTTCATTGATTGTGGTGTTGAGTTTTGACTGAACATTACAATATTTTCAGGTAATGAAACCAGTCTATCAGCATTTTGTGGAAGTTAGCATCCAGCAAGCTGTAATCCAGGCAACTGAGTCGGTAACGAGCGTTAATTCAACCCAAGCCAATGGTAAATTGAAACATACATGACTATTGGTGAATTAGAGAATGTCCTTATTTTTGTGATATGTGTGTGTAATGAAGAGTGATTCAATGAGGACAGAGAATGTGATACTTAAGAAACTTTTAAGTATGGCGTCTCAGTGTCAGCCACGTCAGTGCCTAATGTAACTATCTTCCAGTGATAAATCGATATCTCATGAATGATACCATATTATATGTTATCATCCTTTGTGGATGAATACTAATTTACATAGTCGCTTTTTGTTTAAAAGTTCTACCTCCCTCAGATCTTGGTTTTGCTATGCGAATGTGATTCAGATAAGCAGTGCACACACAATATTTTAAGAGTATATGTAGAGTTACTTAATACTCTAATGATAATAAACTTGAGTGGTAGCTGTATTTTAGCACTGCGAAGATTAATATTTTATGCAAAAATCAAATCTTATGACATATATAATTTCAGTGATTTTTAAAAGTTTGTAATAGTACAAAAGGGTGAAAGAGCATAGCTGTTGCAGAGGAGTTGAAGAATTGTTGTTCATGAATAAATTTGTATGCACTTTTGGATATTTCTACCATCTTAAACTGGAACATAAAAGTTTTTCTGTACCAAGTTTTTACACTTGTCATTTTGGTTTATTGTTTTCCACTGAAGTTAGTAATCTCCATAGTTTTTTGTTATTTTTCCAAATTAGTATGTCAGAGGAACTGGAAAATATAAATCAAAGTTTTACATGATGAAAGGGTTGTGGATTTATTTAGTTCAAACTCAAATTATTTAAAATTGGTACTTTGTAAATAAAATCTGATTTATTTTAAATTCTTGTTGTACGATAATGTTAAAGATTTCATTACATTCTATTTTGTAATTTTCTTTGCATAGCAGCAGCACACAACTACTGGGTAGCAACACTATTATTGTTGTTGCAATGTTGTGCAGAATTCAAGTGTTCTGTATTATGAAGTTTTGAAGTGAACTTTGTTATATTTGCACTAGAGTTATATGAATTTACATCAGATATATGAGAGAAATTATTTTCTACAGTTGTTAATGTGTTTGTAAAAATACGAATCCATATCAGTTGTTAAAGAACTGGAATGCTGGTTCGTGAAATTAGAATTATTAGTTCCTATTCAGGACTGTGCCATAATGTTGACTGCCCAGAAATCTTGCCGCTATGCAGATCAAGATGTGGGATAAATTTCACAGCATGAATAATTGTGCTCAATGTAATACATTAAGCTTGTTTATACAGTAAATTTTGTAACATCATGTTGTTAATAATGACAATGAAAAAGCTTCCTGTAATTATCACTGGGTTTGGTGAATAAATCCTTATTTTTGTATTTTCTGGTGACTTATAAATGGTGACAAAAGCTGATATGAACCCCCCCTGCTCTCTCTCTCTCTCTCTCTCTCTCTCTCTCTCTCTCTCTCTCTCTCTCTCTCTCTCGTGTGCGTGCGTGCGTGCGCGCGCGCATGTATACCTGTCCCTTTTTCCCCCTAAGGTAAGTCTTTCCACTCCTGGGATTGGAATGACTCCTTACCCTCTCCCTTAAAACCCACATCCTTTCATCTTTCCCTCTCCTTTCCTCTTTCCTGATAAAGCAACCGCTGGTTGCGAAAGCTTGAATTTTGTGTGTGTGTGTGTGTGTGTGTGTGTGTGTGTGTGTGTGTGTGTGTGTTATTGTCTCTATCAACATACCAACGCTTTCATTTGGTATGTTACAGCATCTTTGTTTTTAGATATATTTTTTCCCGCGTGGAATGTTTCCCTCATATTCAGTGTGGCAAAAGTCAGAAGAAATACATGAATTCAAGGGGTTGGCAGAAGGAAGTGCTGATCCTAAAGAGCATGGTTGTGAGCCATTGCATGTCAAGTGTTTTAAGTCCATAGATAGTAAATCACAATGGACTTACTTGTAACTTTTTGTACAGATTGCTACACCATTCCTTTAGCTATATTATCTCTGAATGGACAAAAAAAAATCAAGTCCTGCAAAATTGTTTACTTGTAACAGTGTTCTTACTTTTGTTAACATCATATTTGTCAAAAAATACCTGGGAAGTTTTTAAAGTATATGTGTTTCTTTTACTAACTTACTTCAGAGACTAGGAGAAGAGAGGCACTTCACATAAGAAAGAAAAAAAGAAATGATGGACAGTAATATTCGCAAAGTAACAATGTGAGGTTTTCTGTAGTGACTGAATTAAGTAAGCAAGTGTTTCCAAACTTTCATGTCATTTTCCTTTGCATTGGGAAATAATACTACAGAATCAAAATGTCTCGCATAAATAAACTGCTGTTCTGTAAAATACTCAGGGAGAAACTAAGAGTTTTTGTTAAGTGTAGTCACAACACAATAAGTTCACAGCTCGCGGTCTAGTGGCTAGCGTTGGTGCCTTTGGATCACGGGGTCCCGGGTTTGATTCCCGGCCGTGTTGGGGATTTTCTCTGCCCGGGAACTGGGTGTTTGTGTTGTCTTCATCATCATTTGTGACAGTGGCGAGATTGGACTGTGTAAAAAATTGGGTCTTTGTACAGGCACTGATGACCACGCAGTTGAGCGCCCTACAAACCAAATATCAAACACTAATAAAACAATTTTCTATTTTCCTTTTCTTCATTATTCACTTGAAGGTTTTGAAAGTAGTATGACAGGATGTGGTTTAACATATTTTCTTGCTAATCCTGAAATTCATAGGTATTGTCTCTCTACCTCTTTCTTTTGTAATATAACATTTAAAAAGTCTGCATTCACGTTTGACCTCCACTGACATTTTCACCTACTTCTTACGTCTCTTTCCATGATATAGATTGTGCTCCATCCTAAAAATAAATACAAAGGTTTGTAGAGAAATAAAACAGGATAACAATAGTGCTAAGCCACAATGTTAGGGCCAAAACAATCATAACTCTCCAACACGTTTATTGTAGGACTCTATTGTTGTGTGGTAAAATGAACCAGCCACTGTAACAGCCTTACACGAGGTAATTTTTTTACCTAGAGACAATGAAATATCTCAAATTATGCATCGCATTAAAAAACAGAAAAATTTGTGTTCAATACTTCTAAAAGTGCTATCCAGTCAGCTATAGAAATATTGATCCCTGAGTCTTCAGAGTATGCAGTGGTGGCATAAACGTTGTCTACACTCTGAAGGAATGAGGTATAGACAGGAAGGTTATTTTCTCAATATGCACCAGAGAAAATTTCAGGAAAACCTGATTCCGCACTTGGAAGTCAGTGCAGAGCAAACACAACACTCTTTTGTAACAGGTCTACGTGTAGTAATTTCACCTAGGGATAACATAAGAACACCTTACAGGCTACAAACTTTGGATAAAGGAACACTCTGAAGCCCTGAAGTTAAACAATAGGCCAGTCAATAGCACCGACAGGCTCAGAAAACAGGAGCTCATTTGGTCACCTGTATGCGGGGAATTAAATCGTTCATCATTCCTTCCACCTACTTTGAGTTAGGCCACTCTATCTGCATCACTAATACTGATGATGGAGGTCAGCTCTATTAGTTGCAGGATGACCTGGTGTCTGTAGATGCTGCCACGTTGGAGTCCTATGAGTCTGCACCTGTCTGGTTGGGGAGGGAAGTCTGTAAGCTGCACTCCTGCTGGTCACAATGGTGACTGACTGAAGATAAGGACCAGGCCAATCTTCTGTAGTCGAAGAACCCATCTGCCTGTCTGTGAGCTGTTCTGGAGAGCAGTGTGCCTCTGCCACCACTCCAGGGCAGTAAAAGTACCGTCTTACTGGCTCTATGCTGGGACCGCTTCCTGGGCTGTCCTTAGTGTCACTGTTGGGTCTTCCACTTACACGACAATCGACAGCAGGGGCATTCAGACTTGTTGGGCTGACTCTAAGTGCAGCTTCACACAGCGAATGTGCTGAGGTTCCCACATATGTCCAGAGCCGTGCCAGACCCTCCTACAACAAGGCTTCAGCACTCACCCCAGACAATGCCAGAACTTGAGCCTGCAGATTCCTTACTGGATGCTGACATTGCAGTGTTTCCCTTTCTTTTGTGTGTGTGTGTGTGTGTGTGTGTGTGTGTGGAGGGGGTGTCAGCTTGACTGTATGACGAGTAGGAAACACTGTGTGCCAGATCTGTCAGTGTGATGTGGTCTTATGTTATCTTTGACTGTTCTTCTTCCAATATAGTCACCTTTTTGTTTTGTTCTCGTGGCCCAGCTATTCCATACCACAACTGCACACAAACTTACTCCTCTTGCCTTTGTCTCTAGGCACAATGATACAGTGTGTCACTACTTCCAGCTACTGAATGATGAACACGTCTTAAATGATAATCTTCTGTTTTGTTTAAACTATGTACATTAGTTGTGAAGACTGATCCAGGTATCTATCAGTGACTCATAAATTCAAATACATCAGTCAAGATACCCAATCACATTGATCTCCATTTAAGATCTAAGATTTCCTATCTTCATTTGTCTTTAATTTTAACATTGTAGTATGTCCATTTTTTCTGAGGTGTTCATGATACATTCAAGAGACGTCACCAAGGCACAAATGTCCACATCCAGAAATTGCTACGGTGTTCACCATTCCACGACTTGGCCCTGCTGTGTTGTGTCACTGCATACACACCATCTGCACAGATCACAAATTGGGATGCATAAAGTGTATTTTTCACACTACATAAAATGTTTGTACGTGACATTACCATCTTTCACCAGCATGAGTGTCCTCTGTGGAACATAGACCATTCTCATGAATAACCCGTGTTATACAACAACGTACTACCCTGTGCCTTCATGCAATGGGCCCAGCACAGCAGCAGCTGGCCATCACTGGGAAGAAGGCAGAGTCATTTTAAAGCCCTCAGAATAAATGTCCGTTAAATGAATTATGTCTCATTAGTGCCCCAGTGCTCCATAGCACTCCACCATTGCACTTATGTTTCTCTATCCTACACTCGTGCAGTGGGCCAAGAGCACTGGTGGACTCTCATGTTCATGAGAAAAATGCGTGGGCCCAAAATCATAAAAATGTATGTGTGATAAATGACTCAGTGTTTTGCAGTTTTCTCCGCGTAGCTGTTTTAAAACATTAATTAATTAATTCATTCATTCATTCCTTATTTGACTTGATCTCAATGCTTACACATCACCCTCATTTGTTAAGTATGCTTCTCATAACCTGACTGCGAGAATTCAGGCTATTAAAATAGAAGATAAACTGAAATCATTTACATTTATGGAGAAAGTGGCAGAGACGTCAATAATGTTGTAAACCTTTGTGCTCAGCGTTTTCCAATCACATGCATCATTTTAATTAGGTCATTTGACAGTTCTACACGAAGCGAACTGTACGGCCACGGAAAGGGAATGGCCTAAGAACTATTTCTGGAGATGATAATAAAGTTACGATATTAGATGCAGTGAATCATAACCCTCGACAATAAGTCGTGAATCAAAAATAGTCAGATAACTCTTTTTGCCAAGTTTTGAAACATAGAAAATATCATGTTTTATCTTTCCCTCGCTCAGAAAATACAGAAATATCACTATTTCCTTGCTCAAATAATGTTCTACAGTGAGCCAACTTCAACAGACCACAGTACACTTACTCAACGCAACAAGCATTATTAGCATGTGGGAAAATCCAGTGTTTACCCAAAGTTGATTGGCATTCATGGAATGTGAATGTTTGGCATGGAATAATTGGTGAGAACTGAGTGCTCCATTCTTTATCAATGGCACCTTAAATTGTGATAAATACTGAGCAATCTTAGAAGATGATCTTCCAATATTGCTTGCAGATCTTTCCTCCGACTTGCAACAAACCATGGGGTTTGAACATGATGATTGTACAGCACATTATTCGATAGGATCATGGGAAGTGCTACGTAGTGTGTACAATTGTCGGTGAATCGGAAGAGGTTGTTCAGGCCTTGACCTGTGAGATGGCCAGACCTTACTTCTCCTGGCTTTTGTTTGCAGGGTTATTTTAAGAGTGAAGTTTATTATAGAGTGCCAACAACACACGAGAATACACTTCATTATATCACCAATCCATGTTGGAAGGTTGCATTGCAAACACTTCTCAGTTGTGGAATCATTCCATGTGCGGATAAATAAGTGCATCAAAGTGGGTAGTAAAATTTTTGAGTACTTTCCTGTGAAGTAATTCTTACAAACCAGCACCCTGTTGGTGAGATGTGACCTTAAATGAGCACTGCATTGGTGAGAGTGCAATCTTAGATGAGCTTTTTTCACAATTGTTACTGAATATGTTTTTTTAAATCCAATGTATTTTTCTTGAGAACACCGTTTTTGAATTATACTTCCCGCTAACCCCTTTCAATTAATGTCATCTGTTACATAACGAAAAAAGGGTTAAGAACAAAAGTTGTGTATTTTTTCATGTAGAATACAAATCTACAATAAAACCGAGATGCTCCTATTTCAGA
Organism: Schistocerca piceifrons; assembly: GCF_021461385.2. Classification (NCBI taxonomy): domain Eukaryota; kingdom Metazoa; phylum Arthropoda; class Insecta; order Orthoptera; family Acrididae; genus Schistocerca; species Schistocerca piceifrons. Next base: position 212,746,295 of record NC_060138.1, read on the forward strand.
TTTCAAATTTGCCCCCCCCCCCCCCCCCCTCTCCCTCACTTTAGACCACCTAGGGGTGGAGCAAAGGGTCAACTTCAGTATCGCTGGATAACATTTTTAAAATGTTGAACGCATTTTTCTTTTTTAATCTGATGTATAGCTTTGGAGATTTCATTGTCTTAGGATAAAACACTCACCCTGTATATTATATTAAATTCATAAACTGCTACCATGTGGCTTTCCCAAACTTATAATAAATGCTGTGTCTCAAATTTTTTAGTTAGACCTGTGGCAACTTTCATCCAATGACAGAACATAAATGCAATATGGCAAAACGATGTACGTAGCTGACGAACACTTTCTACCAGTTAAAGTGGAGTTAGTTGTTGCCAGCATGTTCTGCAGCTGAAACCACAACAGATAGCTAGATTGAGGGTTAAGCACTTCCTTCCACTGACCCCTTCAATTGCATTTGAAGAACACAGTTCATAGTCATGACAACCAAAGAAGTTTTTATAGTTTTAACACATCCATGATGTTAACAGGAGAAATGACAGGGATATGTCAATTGTTCCATAGCAGACTGACCTTCATATCTTTCACTACCTAGTTTGATCTGGTACAAGCTTCCATTGAGATGTTAGTTGAGTACTTTTTAAGCACCATTACAGATACCAAACTTTGACAGCAATTATTTGTTAGGCTATTCGTTTCTCGAAAGTTTGGATTCTGAGCTTTCTAAATGTAGGGCAGTACTTCCAGAACTATTGATTAGCCTAATCAAAATCTACCATTCCATGCCATTATGACAATTTCAGTTATTCATTACCTTTAATCAATATGGTTTCCAGAAAAACTACACACATTACTGTAATCAGCATACTGAAAATTGTCACCTGCATAATAAATTATATGAAATAGTCCGAATAGCATTTTGACAGATGTGGACACACTCTACATATATTCAATGTGTAAGACTGGACTCAAAATGAAAAAGAGAGAAAGGAAAAAAAATTATTAATAGAATGCAGTAATAGATGGAATGGTTCTAGCTTGTTTTGTTTTAGTGTGTCTAAGTGGAGACAGATATTGTAGAACCAAATCATGAACTTCTTTCGTACTCACTCTACCACCTCTCAAAATGAGCAGATGACTGGATGACAGGCAATATACACTGGAGTACACAAATACTGGAAAATGTGAACATCCTGCCACCTCTCCATTGCATAATCAGTCTTAAACAATGTCTGGCATTACCAGGAAGCAAACATTTTGTCTATTAAAAAAAGCTGTTCCCCATGACATGATGTAACATCTATAGACATTGCTCGTAAAAACTTTGAAACACCCTGTATCTTGTCATACCTTCAGGAATACGAAGCGTTTGTCTTTACAGTAGAAGTTGCAGGCAGAAACAAAACATATTCACTTGCCTAAAGAGGTGAGTAGATGAAAGCTTGGAGCATTCATCATGATACGTGAAACAGGCTGTTGCATTTATAAGGCAGTGTCCTGGTGGTGCTTATGAGACAATACCATATCTCTCTTTTTCACCTCAAGGATCTGACCATGTACTTTTTTCTTGCGTTAATTTTTAGGATACGGACAATGAAAGGTTTGATCGAGAACAATTGGTGGCGGACCACTGACTATGATTTATTGCTGAAGTTATTTATTTCAAAAAAATTTAATTCAGTTTTTGCAATATTTCACATGCCACAATAAATCATTAATAATTTCACACCAAACCTTAAGATTGCCAGAATTTGGTCAAATTAATAGCTGAAGAATAAATTACCAAGCCCAGGTGCACAACAACACCACTGTAGCCACAGTGTGGTGGCAAGTACGTGCAAAAAGCAACGATCATTGTATCAGAAAGCATTGTCAGTGGCGAAAGATTATTCTTAAATGCTGGACACGGCTAAACCAGTGGTACTCTGCAGTGATGCTAAACAATAAGCATACAAAAAAATTTCACAAGTGTAAAAAGTATTCTGATGGAGGAGGATATAGGATCCTCACACATTCCCAGACCTGAAGAAATAAGTTTTGTATGGGTATTTATGACAGCATACAGTTTCAGTATGAAATTAATAAAAAGGAAGAGCCCAAATGCACAGACAAGAAACTATAGCTAAATATTACATGATGCTAAACAAACAGGCATGGGGATCATATATTCTTCACAAGTGTCACTACATGAAAACACACTTTACAAAGTAATTACACAAGACATGAGAAAAATCTTCAAAATGTGATGTTCAAGGAAATGTACAGTACGTGGGGAAAATGGCGCAAAATACGATTATTTTCAAAATTTGTTTATTATCTGTAACTGTAGCAATTAATAAGAAAGTAACCAATAATTAATAGGCAAAATATGATGATGATGATGATGATGATGATGATGATGATGATGATGATGATGATGTCCCATATTCAGAGGAGCGTAGGGGACGATGCAGGAAACTTGTACCACTGTACTAGGCAAGGTTCTAGTGGAGGTGGTTTGCTATTGCCTTCCTCCAACCGTAATGGTGATGAATGAAGATGATGATGAAGACGCCACAACACCCAGTTGTCACAAGGCAGGGAAAATCCCTGACCCTGCCAGGAATTGAACCCAGGACCCCGTGCACGAGAAGTGAGAACACTATCACAAGACCACGAGCTGCGGACCTTCATAATAACAACTGCATTATTAAACTTTTAAGAAGTGATGTTTATGTAATATAATTATCAAAAATGAGTAAAGGATGTAAATGAAGGTAATCCGTTGTCTAATAGTCATTTTTTTTTTTTTTTTTTTTTTTTTTTTTTTTTTTTTTTTTTTTTTTCAATTTTAGTCCTACTTTAAACATAATACAATAGGTTCAGAAAAATGTATTTTGAGAGGAAATGATCCCGTTATTACTATTATCATTGCAGGCAAACTTCAGCTAACTACACATCCACATGTGAAGACTAAACACGCACATAAAAAGTACAATATACACAGTAACTTCCTGTTGGGTGAGGGCCCATGTAGCAAGTCGATCATGCATCAATTTACACTGAAATAGGAAGGATAATGTCTTATGATCTGTCTGTACAATGGTGTGTCGCCGGAGCAGAAAACAGCAGACGTGGTCAAATCCTCAAACAATTGTGAGTACTTCGCACTGTTGTCATGCTCTGTTTCTTTTACCACACTGACAAAACTTGACTTGAATGTTATCATGTGAAATTGTTTCTGACTATTTTCAAAGACTATTTGATATAAATGAGCTCCAAGGTCAAATTTGATGTCAGACTCAAGATAAAGTGATTTCTGGCAGGTGTAAGAGTGGAGCTTCTAAGAGTTGCTTCTTAATTTTGTCAAATGTTGTTTTTTCTCAAAGACTGGTACTGGAAAATTTAGAATCCATTTTAATTTCTTCAGATATGATTACTGTCCCACAGATGAGATGACATGCCCTAAGAACCATATCTTCATTGTAAATTCCAATTTTTATGAATAGAAGATGACTACAGCTGATTTAAATGCAGTCAGAACTTTATCCAGATGTGTCTGTGCACTCTTCCCACAAAGTAGATGCAACCAAAAAGGTCATCTACATAGACTGTTACATTCTGGAAAACTTTCTCCCCACGAATATTGCCAAAAGCTTGAACAGTGCTTCTGATGAAACATTTAAACCGAACAGTATCTATTTGAAGTGGTCGCAACATCCATTACACAACAAAGTTGTGAACTTGCTTTGCTTATCCAACTCCAACTGCTAATAATTGCTTGTTACATACATGTTAACTAGTGCTGAGTTAACAAGTGCCAGTAAATTTCTGCAAAAGTTATTGTATATTTTTGGGCTGATCTCGCTGAAGCAGAATGGATTGATAGTTCGTGCATCCAAAACGAGTTTGACTGAGCTGTCCGTCTTAATTGCTGTATGTATCAGTTTGCAGGTGTTCACTGTCTGATCTCTCAATTTAGTCATTTTCTATCATAAACTAAATGTCATTTTTACAGCTGGTCTTCTAGCTAGCAATTCTGGATTCAATTTCATCTTGAAAGGTTTGTGTAGTTGCACCTTAATTTGACATTTCCATCCTTTCATCAAACCAGGTTTACTTGAAAATATCTCAGCATGCATACATAAGACTTCTTACAGTTCCTCTCCATAAGATGTGGGCCAATTACTACTGAATTTTTGATGTGGTTTCTCAAGTTTCATCTTCTCTTACTGAGGCCACATTATCATTCATGTAAACTGTTGCATCTGTCGTATCATCTGTTTTTATCTTAATAACCCTAACTCCTAAACTCTCAAACTATTTTCCTCCTCTTCTAAACTGCTCAAAATTAACCTCCAATTCTCCATTCGTGTCACAAATGCTTAAAACACCCTCTCCAAAATCCGTTCTGTATCTTTGTTTAATCAAAGAGTCATTAACTCAAATCCAATCCACAGATAAAGATTTAATAATCAACACAGTCACATCAAATTATCTTTCTGAAATCTTGCACCTAAAGAGCACTTGCCTGATAACAGATGGCTTTCATAACTAGTTGCTGTACCTGTATGCACACTTCTTGTGGATGGTACAGGTATTTCTTCTGTTTCATGAAGCTGCTCATATAAATCCCTGGATATAGCAGGTAGCAAAACTTCCAGAATCAAGGACACTGCAACTTTACTACCATTTCTCTCTCTCTCTCTCTCTCTCTCTCTCTCTCTCTCTCTCTCTCTCTCTCTCTCTCTGCTTGTGTGTGCACGCGTTCTCCACATCTTCACCTAAACCAGTAGGTCAATTTCAACCAAACATGGTACACATTATACTTATTGTGTGGAAAGAAGTACTGTGGGGTTAAGAACCACCTAACTCCCATTGCGGTGAGGGTGAGAAACAGAAGAGGGAGAAAGAGATGGATAAATGAGAAAGAAGGGGAGAGTCGTAGAAAGAGTGCAAAGGAGGCAATGGACAGGGTGAGGGTTAAGGAGGTGATGGGCAGGGGCAGGGGAAGGAGTAGGAGGAGGAGGAGGAAGAGATGTGTGCAACATATCTGGAATACGCATAGGCAGCGAAGCCCTGTGCATGAATAGTACACTGATACATTTTTGAACAGGTCTTGAGGGGGGAGAGTGGATTATGGAATAAAAAAACTATAGGTTGCTACTTAAAAAAGAAGACTTATGTCCGTATCTTTGTAATGAACAAACTTGCAAGAAAGGCAAACCTGTTGGTAGCTAAACATTTGCTTGATAAGTTTTTTTTTTATTTTGATTGTAGACAGGTTATTTGGGGTGATCAGAATAAGTGGGATTACTTGTATACTGATATGTTGTTCAATCCAAAACACTAGTGGAAGCACCTAACCACAGGAGGACCCCTCACTACTGCCCCAACGCATGCAGAAAAAGAAATTTAGTTGCTCGTTGGCCCTCTTCATACATAAATAGTTCTGGGTAATTTTCCAGACAGCTTAAAATATGTCATTCTTAGGATTCTACATAGGTCAAGTGTCCAGTGTCTCTCCCACTTTCATTTACTGAACTTTAGTGTAGGCAGTGCACTAAAGAGCTGTAATCCATTTAAGTAATCGTTATGACTACAAAGTAACTCTTTTTTTTATTGAGATAATTGTTTATGCATTCAGTTTACACACAAGAAAATTATTAAATGACTATCTTGATGTCACTTCCCAAGTGACCTACCACTCATTTCCAACTTTCCACAATCAATCCCCTCTTCCTCCCCCCACCCCGTGTAAGAAACCTAAAATTTCCGAAGCTAGAAATATAATTTTGTATTTTTAAGAGTTCTATCAACAGTGCTTGGATTTCATCTCCTGATGGTAAGTACTGACAAGCCATTCTGTCTTCTTGTAATATATAAATTTTCTTAACAGAATTTCTCTTTTAATGTAATTAAGTATCATTAGCTGAGACACACATATTGCCTAGGTAGTCTGAAGAAAGACATTGAAAGCTGTTTATGTGCCTCTTGATTGCTTTATACTGAAGTCGTACACTGTGTTTAGCTTTACTCCGTGCATTTTTTGGCGTTCCTCTTAAGACTATTTGGGAAAAATAAAATGTGGTTGCATCATTATCACTGCAAGAAATGGATGCTCCACAGCGTTTGGTCATGGACCTGAGCTGTTCTAGCATAACTAAATGATCTAACACATTATTGTCGTCTTGGGCTGGAATAAGAATCTTTTTAGATGATACAGGTAGTGTTGTCAAGCCATGCAAGGAAATATCAAGAAAGAAAATAATCAGTATTGTTAAGCAAAAATTAGTACTGAGTGCATAATTCAAACTTTGAGAAATTAAGCTTATCGAATACCTTATTTTGAAAGTATAACACATTTGATTAATGCAGTGAAAAAGTTGTCTCTGCCATGTTTATTAAAGTAATGAGTGTACACACTGATGAAAATTTAAATGGATTGAACTGTACAGTTAATTGCTAAGGTGTACTAAGTTCAGTAACTTAAGCTACAAGTATAATTTCTACACAAGAACTTTTTCAGTATCACCCACTGCTTATCATACACCATCTGGGTTTATTAAACTTAATATGCGAGTCTTACATTTGTTGCGTATTTCACATATGTGAACAGTACATGCATTGTAAAATGCCACATTTCTTTGAAAATGTTCTTTCTCCATTAAACATGGCAAAACACCCTAACAAATTGTATTTTTAATCTACCACTTGGTTTAATCACGTACACCGGTTTTGTAAGGACCTCCCTTTCACTTCTTTAGTTTGTCAACCCAAGAGGCTTTAGAAGAAAACATATTCCAGGAATAAATGAACACATCAACAAACTCAACCACCAGTTCCTTGAAGGTGGAAACAGGTAGGTTAAAGATGAACTTTTACATAGCCTAAATGCAGTGGAGCATGCCAAATGATTTGTAACATCAGAACAACTGAATCTCACAAAATCAGTCAGGAGTGATCAGTCTATAAAGGCAGGGGGGGGGGGGGGGGGGCAGGGCAGCAATCAGCTTACCTTTGAAACTAACCATATATCACTAAACAACGCTGCAGATCACGTTGTGAGAAATTGTAGAGCCCCAGGAGAGCAAGTTTGTACTACCAACATGAAACACAAAAATGTGAAAGGCTAAAATCATTATCTGAAGAGAATTCTCCTTATTAACACACTGTTTCAATTGAGGAAATTCTTGTTGGCATTAAAGAAATGAAACTGGGAAAAGGTCATACTCATGGGTTGGAGACAGCAACAGTTAGTGGACAATGTGGGGATAAGGAAAGGGATTAGAGTAGGGTTTAATGCCTTGTTGAAGACAATATTGTTAGAAATAGAGCACAAATTGTGAATGCAGTGCGTTAAACACTGAACTACTTCACTTGATTGTCCAATTACGAGCCTTTTCCAGGCAGCAGTGATGAAGTTCCTTCATTCTTGATTTTCAAAGGCAAAAATTAAGTAATGGATAGAGAAATCTGGCAACATTTATGATTCGAAAGAAGCCTGCTGAAGCTGAAGATCCTCCATGTAAAACAATTAAAGTTGTGTAGTAATCATAACAGAATGGCTCACCAGAGGATCCCTCTAGTATATTTTGATGAAAGTGTTAGAAGAGACCAAGAGTAAGACTGCATGATTGCTAGGAGAACCAGATCTTTAAAGAGCCCAAAACAAGACAGATGCCTATTATGCATCAAGTAGTGAATAACCGTGCACAGTGTGTCACGTTGAAGCAACTTTATAATGAGTTCTGGACTCATGATTTGCAGACAAATTGCCAAGATACATTGTATTGTCAAGCACAGAGCCTGAGATATCTGTGAGATGCTCCTTCACAAAATCATTTGGACATGTGGCTACTAGGAGGTACAAATAAAATGTCTGAAGGGTGAAAGGCGCTGCAGAAAAGGCATCAAGTGATTAACTTTCTTACAGTATGTGTAGCCACTGATTACCATGACAGTACCTTGGACAGATATAACATAAAGGCTATATCCTAATCAACATACAAAATTAAAGAGATACGGAGTTCCTTCATAGACCTAGAATGATTATTTTACTTACTTATTTTATTGAGAGTTACGTTGATCTCAGTAGTATTAGAGTTATTAGGATATGGAATGAGTCAGTGTTTTTACAGTATTTACAGTCAGTAATTGTTGTATCCTGCCTAGTTGTCAAAGATGAGTGTCTAGGAGACCTACTTATCAGATCACTAGACAAAAATTCAAGAAAATCATATTAAAGAGTTTTATTTCGAAATGAATCAATGACAATACTTAACTTTGAAAAACACATAAATGTGTTGCAAGCAAAGGGTGACATGCTATATAATCAATGTCTTTCAGTATAACAATTCTGATAAAAGTGAAGTAATACGGTGGATGTTTCTATCCAGGTCACTAGTCTTGACACTTCTGCAGAACTCATAGAACTGGGCTGTAGGCAGTCTTGTGTCCTCTCCACATAGAGGTCGCTGCCATCACATTGTCGCCCTGGGGAGGGGTGTCAGCATGCAATTGGCTGACATCTTCTTCACAGCCCTCTCTGCTCTCTCATTTTGGACAAGTGCGCCGGCACTTGACTTTATGCCCTAACATTAATTTTTCATAAAATTTTTAATAATGACCACAGTAGAGTAGGCCTACAGTATGGTAGATTGATGATAACACTCGCATCTACTAATATTACCCACAATACACTGACAAGCCAAAACATTATGATCTCCTGTTAATAGCTTGTTGAGCCACCTTTGTAGCAAAATATATCACTGATTCTGCATGTCATTGATTCTACAGTTCATTGGTAAATTTGTGGAGGTATGTGGCACCAGGTGTGTACACAGAAGTCATGGAACTCCTGTAAGTACTTTAACTGACCACATATTTGTGTACATGGTGATGGCACTTGATAGGGACTCAGATGGGAACCATCAGAATCACATCAGGCAAATTTGGCAACCAAGATATTAACGTGATTTCACCACTGAGCTTCTGGAACCACTGTTGCATAAGTCTGACTTCAAGACATGGACAATTATACTGCTGAAATATGGCATTGCTGTCAGAAAAGACATCAAGCATGAAGGAATGCGGGGTCTTTGATTACTACTACAGGCTCCATGCAAGCACAACAGAATGTGTCCCATAGCACAATACTGCTCCCACCAACCTGCACCCATGGTGCAGTGCGCGTTTCAAGCAGCCATACTCCTGGATGATGGCATTTGAGGAGATGACGAGTGATTGGTGTAGCAAAAACTTGATTCATCTGATGAGCTGACACATTTCTAGTGATACAAAGTCCAATCTTGATGGTTCCGTGCCCATAACAATTGTAATTGATGATGTCATTTGGCTAACCTATGAACATACAGGGGTCATCTGCTGCGGAGCCCATCATTCACAATGTGTGCTGAATGGTGTGCTCCGAAACACATGTGCAACCCCCTGCATTGTGCTCTTTCACCAGAGGTGCCACAGATCGCCATCTATCCACTTCACAGAGCAGACAAGCCTCCAAACCCCACATTCTGTGAAGAGTCATGGGCACTTTGTGCCTAATGGTAGTTTCAATGTCCATCTATCACTTTCTGTAGATGCTTGACAGTAGCACAGTGACATTCGACCAGCTTCGCTATTTTAGAGATACTCGTTCACAGACTCTGCCTAATAACAATCTGCCCCTTAGCAAAGCTGCTCATCTCAGTGAATTTCTCCATTTGCAGCACATATCCTTACTAGGGTAATCCCCCATCTGTATCTGCTTGGCTTACATACTTTTCTTACTGTGTCACATACCTGCAACGCCACCAAGAGGTATCCAACCTTACTATGGACAGTGGGCATTTACACACTCTCACTCTCTCTCTCTCTCTCTAAAAAAAAAAAAATTCAGTAAATGAGTAGAATAAATTTTGCAACATATATATTTTTTTCCAGTTTGCGCTTGAATTTCAGTGTTACAGTAGCAAGCCTTTTGATGTCTCTAGAATACTGAAAACTTTTATGCCTGATTAACTTACACCTTCCTGCCTAAGAGTAAAATTTCTCTGCTTACAACAAAGTACTGTTTTGACCATAATACGAACCATTGGTTTTTATTAGCGACACGCACAAGGGAAGAGAGAAACTGAGATATCATTGTAAAAACCTGTAGTCTCCAGAACAGATTCTTGCAAGTGTGTCTTGGATGAACACCATTAATAATGTGTATAACTCTCCTGTGAATGATGATTTTTGTACCAGGGACTGAGTACCCCAAAAGGTGATCTAGGATAAAATGCATGAAAAAATACAAAGTACACAGCTCTGACAGCATTCTTTTGTGTACATGTTGCCATTATGTGCAAGGCAAAAGCTGCAAAATGAATTCTTTTTGGTAGATCTAGTACATGGTAAGAGCAATTTAATTTGCTGTCAAAAGTACACACCCAAGAACTTAGGAGTGTCTGCTTGCTGTACTTACATTCTTTCCATGTCACATGAAAATGTACACAATCAGATTTTTGACATTCATTGAGTCAATTACAGTTAAAATAATTGACAACTTCATTAAGTACACTGTTAAGAGGTTTTCCATGTTGTTTTCTCTATTAGGAGAAGTATCGTTTGGAAAGAAACAACAAGGGCTCCAGCACTGAGCCTTCTGGCACTCCAGTGTTAACTGTGCCCTTCTTAGATGAAGCTATAATTCCATTACTTCAATAATTGTTACCTTCTGCTTCCAGACTGTTATATAAGACTTGTTATGTGGCCCCCAGCTTTCCACTTAACCCACAGAATTCTGTTTTCTTTACCAGAATTTCGTGGTTGACACAATCAAAAGCCTTGGATAGCCATTTACAGTATAAGGCACAACTGTGATTGTACAGTAGCAAAATCAAATGGAGCAACTCATTATTACTAGTGTTAAAAGCTAATGTTTATGAATGGTGGCAGTCTACAGAGGATGTACAACAGTATTCACAAATATACAAAATGAGTTTTTTTAACCATACTATCAAAATATTTGCAGGGTAGAAAGTATCAAATAATCTTCATCTATAATCAGACAACTTCCACTGCACAGTCTCCAGGCTTGAAGAATTCCTCATCACTCCAGACATAACAACACTGGTGCATACACAAGTGTTTCACTGCGTGCACCTCTCCACAGCAGCAATGGAATGTGTTTATTGAATAAGAAAGAAAAATGTCCTTCGATTTACTCACATCTGCTCTTAGCCTGATCAATGACTACCATTTAGAACAACTGAGATTACTTCCTGCCAGTAAAAGTTTCAACAGTTTAACATGTTTTCGAGAGACCCAGTTCTTGCCGCTTAGTGTTCATATCTGGCTTCTGTTGTTATGTATTTTAATGTTGATGATGACTGGGAAGCTGTATCTGGATTTCAATCTTAGTATTGTTAGCTTTTAACCATACAGTCAGTGCATCTTTTTTTTCTATAACCTTCTTTCTTTCATCGGCAGCAGTTATCTTTTGGTGAATAACTTGTGAAGCAATGGCGGTTGGATAGTAAACATTTTTCATTGGTAATGGCTACCAGCATTCAAGAACTAGTCTTAAGGTTTCATTACGAGCCACATCAACTTGCTTTACATGAATGGACTTACTCCATGCAACACAATCCTCTATGGATAAACATTGTTACGGCAGATATTGTGAGTGCTACTGGATAGGCTCCTGATTGCTCTCATTAAGTGTATGAATGGAGTATATTTTTGGCTTGTACAGTGTCTTTAATACACGAGCTAATTGTTGAAGGTAATAGATTGTATTTGATGTTCAGAAGTGTTCAGACTCATTTTGCATTATCACAAAATAGGGGAGGCAGTGTCACAGATACGATAAGCAAGTTGGGGTGGCAGTCATTTAAGCTAAGGACTTTTTCATTGTGGCAAGATCTTTTCATGACATTTCCATCACCAACTTCCTTGTCCAAATGTCCACCTACATAGAGGGAAATTACCATCATAATAAAATAGGAGAAATCGGAGATTATATGGAAAAATTTAGATATTCATTACCCCTAAAAGTGAGAATGGTCTTAGTAAACACATAGCCATGAGTAATTTCATAGCTTCTACTGAGTAATGTATGGTGCTGGATGATGCCACAGGCAGATGAGAGGCAAATAAATAGTATTACAGTTAGATTTCCACTTGCATCCAGTTGGTTATCTGTGCTATGCCATTTCTTTTAGGTCTGAAGACTGATAGGTTACTAATACTTGGACAGACAGTCTTAGGTGCCAGCCGATTTAACAGTAACATTTCCAGTACTTTATATGGTTGGGACCACTGACATATACCAACAAATTTTAGGATCACATAGTCCTTTTATAGCCTTTAAAATGCAACTATTTTGGTTTTTCTCCATCTTGGCATTTTTTTCCTTCTTCTAATCCTATGCGAGGGTGTAGTGGCATCACGTGGTGAGCCCCCTTGACCTGGCGACTTCCCCTCTGTGGTTGATCTTTCCATTGTCTCTTGCTTCTGGCAATATGATCAAAATATTTCAACTCATTTTGGTTGACAGGAGTCAAATGTCTTGTTCTGAAGCTGAGCTGCCTCAGGATCAATTCATTAGTTCGATGCGCAGAACTTAGTATTCAAAGTAATCTTCTGTAGCATCACGTTTCCAGAACATAAATCCTGTGACAATCCACCATCTTCATCATCCAAGTTTCTGTTGCTAAAATCATGAAAGGGAAGATTAAAGTTTGGACGAGGGTTAGCTTTGTCTTGGCAGTGATGGAGGTGTCCTTCCAGAGGTGAGCAAGTTTTGCTGTAGAATATCTCAGTCAAAATGCACCTACAGATCTCAGGCTCGCAATCTCCACTACCAGTGACAAAGAGCCTAAATACTCAAAGTGAATGACTGACCTTGCAGCCAGCAATTTTTGTGATGTCATGTCTGTTGTCATTAGGGTAATCTACAACCATCACTTTGGTCTCTGTGTTGTTGGTTTCAAGAACATATTCTCTGCGTCACTTGGCCAACCTTTGCATGATGGTTTCCACTTGAGATCTGTCTGTTCCAGTTATTAGAGCGTCATCTGCATTGTTAATTTCTCTGCCAACAACAATGATACCACCACACCAGTCTTCAAGAGCCTCCTTCATATTGTGCTTACTATATGCATTTAATAATAGTGGAGAGAGAATGCAATCTTGTCCGATGCAGCATTAGTAGAAAAGATGTCTCAGAAGGTGTTACAGATTTTTACTGTTGCTGTGTTTGGAAAGTTTAGTTGCTGGATCAGGTGTCTCAGTGTAGCCATTTCAATGGAATGGTCCATAGCAGTGACCATTTCACGATGTTGATAGCTTTCTTGTAAGCCACGAAACACCTGAACATCTTGAGATTATATTCCCTTGCCTTTTCTGTGAGGTTCCGGATGTTTAGGATCTGCTCACGGTCTCCCTTTCCTGTAATAAACCAAGAGGCTTCATCTAATGTTTGCATGAGCAAGAAGGTCTTCAGCCTCTCTTTTCAGTACAGTAAACACAATTTTAGTAGCATGTGAGAATAAGGGCTATCATTCAATAGTTCACCCAGTTAAGTGGAGACGCTGGGTAGCAATAGCAATGTGGATGCAAAATTTGTGGAGTAGGTTCCACTATATCTAACTTCAGCCTGTCCCTCTCTCTTTTCAAATTCTCTAATCTACCAACTGAGCTTTAGTTATATGACCTCAGCTTTTTGTTTTAACAAGAGTGACTAATCATACAACAGTGCAACGATAATGAGAAAGGGCGCTCATGACAACATTGTGTAGCACCCAGCAATTTTAAGTTCATTCATCCCATACGTAGAATGCTGGTTTTGTTTCTCCTGATGATGTCCACCTGAGTAGTCACAACCTGGAGCCTTGAATGGGGGACTATTGACGTCAATGTATTTTTTATTTAATTACAAATACTTTGATCAAACTGACAGAGTGGCTATGGGAGTCCATTATCCCCCATGGTCGCCAATTTGTTTATGGAAGATTTTGAGGACATGGTGTTCTTAAAATCAACTTGTTTTTGAAGATATGTCTATCATATCTTTATGGTATGGCCACATGAGAGGGATGCTCTGGATCATTCCCTAGATCATTTTAATTGTATGCATCCCAGTATTAAGTTCATGATGGAAGTCGAAAGGGATGGAAAATTTCCATTTTAGATGTCTTGGTCTACAGGAAGGATGAGAGATTAGGAAACAGCGTTTATTGTAAACCCTCACATCTGGATCGATATCTTCACGCATCAAGTTTTCATCCATCATACCAATGCAGTTGGGTCCTACATACATTAACAAAAAGAGCTTATGCCATCTCAGGTGCAGATAGTTTGACATAAGAACTGGATCATCTAAAAGCTGTGTTTAAGCAGAATATTTATACTGACAATCAGATCTGTCATGCTCTACAGACTGGACCTTTCCAGGAACCAACAGAAGATACAAGCAAATCGGTGGCATTCCGACCTTTTGTGGGAAGCATATCTTCAAAAAAAGAAAAAGGAAGAATTTTGAAGAAATTTGATATTAAAAGTGTATTCTACCCGTCAGCGAAGACCAGAGCACTGCTGGGCTCAGTGAAGGATGATTTGGGTTTGAGGAAACCCAGTGTCTACCAAAATTCCCTGCCACTGGGGGAAAGTCTATAGTGGACAATCAATTTGTATGTGCAGGATCAATATGTGGAGCACCATCATCACACACGTTTATTTCAGCCAGAAAAATCAGCTATTGTGGAACATTGTCTTACGGAAGGACATAAAATACTGTGCGACGAGACACAAGTGGTTGCCACTGCATCGTGGTTTCAGGATTGTGTAATGAAATAAGCCATTGAAATCCAGCTATCTGACAATATTATAAACTAAGATAAGGGGAATCCTTTAAATAAGATTGGAACCCTGTTTTGTTTGAGATTAGAAAACAACTGTCTTTGTTTTGGTCCTCAAAAGCTGTCAATAGTCTTAGGTAATGATTTACCATTTCCACAAGCTTTCAGCACCGGTGTGCTGTTGTATCTTATGCTAGAGGGCATTAGATTCGCACATGCATGGTGGACCTATGGGCAGTGTGTAAAGGAGCCGCTGTGGCATTCTTGATTTCAGTTGCGGCTAATTAATGTGACAGCTTAGTCACCTGAAGATGGTGGCCAGGTGGAGTGCCAAAATATTGTGTCCACGTGATGATATGTTCTGGCTGGAGATCCAACAAGAATATCAACAATTACTATGCCGGGAAAGTTTACAGAGCCACATCGAGAAAGTTGGTGAATGAAATTTCATTAGGAGATCCAACTACAAAGAAACGCCTTTGTTTTAATGATGTCCACCTCACATCCTGTATCATGTCCCTGACACTCTCTCCCATGTTGCTCTTCTTTGAACTTTCTTGATGTGCTCTGTTAATCATATCTGTAAGGATCCTACACTGAGCAGCAGTACCCCAAAAGAGGGCAGACAAGCATAGTGTAGGCAGTCTCTTTAGTAGATCTGTTGCATCTTGTAAGTGTTCTGTTAATAAATCACAGTCTTTGGTTCGCCTTCCCCACAACATTTTCTACGTGTTCTTTCCAGTTTAAGATGTTTGTAATTATAATTCCTAGGTATTAGTTGAATTTATGACCTGTACATTTGATTGATTTAGCGTGTAACCAAAGTTTAACGTATTCGTAATAGTACTCATGTGGATGGCCTCAAACTTTTCATTATTTAGGGTCTACTGCCAATTTTCACACCATACTGATATCTTTCCTAAATCATTTTACAATTTGTTTTGATCACCTGATGACTTAGTAGATGATAAATGAAAGTATCATCCAAACAACCTCAGGAGGCTGCTCAGATTGTCTCTTATCTTTTACATAGATAAGGAACAGCAGGGCACCTATAACTCTACCTGGCAGAATGCCAGAAATCACTTCTGTTTTACTCGATGAATTTCCATTAATTACTATGAACTGTGACTCTCTGACAGGAAACCATGAATCCAGTCGTATCCGAGACGATATTCCATAAATGTGCAATTTGATTACAAGCCCCTTCTAAGGTACAGTGTCAAAAGCCTTCTGGAAATAAGGAATCAATCTGAAATCTCTTGTCAATAGCACTCAACACTTCATGTTCATTTGGCACCTTCAGCAACATATTGTCAGTTTTATATTTACTGTGTAAATGCAAAAATGTATGCAGTCACAGCATATTGGAAATAGACAGTTTTTCGCAAAACGATCTTTTTACCGAAAATAAATGTTTTATGTCTTAAAAGTGGCATATGAATGTGCAGATTTGTTTTTGAGAACTATTGACAGCTGTCAGCTACTGTACCTGTGCTCTGCAGGTCTTCCAGCATTTTGCTATAGCCTTCTGGCAATACAACATTCCTGTAGACACCATCATCTATGAACAGCATCACAGAGCATCAGATGCTCCAGTTACAGGTATTTCGTTCTTTCTGAGTTAATCAGAATGTACAGCTTCTTCACAACCTAATGTCATTTAACATGGTATTCTTTTAGTTTCATTTTCATTGCAAAGAATTGAAAATTTGTCATTTGTGTAGTAACAGCAGTTGTACTGTGTCAATTGATCAAAATCCAGAAGATTCAGTAAAGCGGAATTTTTTCCTCGGTGATGATTTTTCCCCATTATTGAGTGAATTTGGAAATATAGTTTTTCTCATTAAGTAGACTTGCTTCCCTGAGAGATCCAACATTGTCTTTTGAGGCAATTTGTGACTTGTTATGTCTACATTTCAACAATTACCCCACTGAATTGCATCTGGGCTTAACTTTCACCTACTTGGAAAACAGAATAATTTGTGTTGCAATTTGATAATAAAGCTTTGTGCAATGAGGCACATTAATTTTAATCAGTGTTGTACTCGCAGATAGCCCCAGATAAGGAGATACTGAAATCATTCAACTCGTCTTGTGGCCTACCCTTTTTTACCTGTACAATTAGCCTCGCAGCAACCCCTGCGTTGAAATTGGCTGAAAAGAAGATGATGGGAACAACCTACTGTCAATAATGTAGTTCATACCAAAATTTGCAGTTCACTTTAATAGCATGTGAATGCCTGAAAGAACTACAGTTTATGGCCACTGTGTGTTGCATGAATTACAATTACATTCCAGATAAATGAGTAGCCACATACTGCACTTCATTGACATCCTACAATATAGTTAAGAGTGCAGTAACCCAACACTGACATACCATTCACAAATATTCACATGTGGCAAATACAAAATTATCACAGTCACTGAATATAACACTTAAGACACTGTCCTTCAGATCAAAGAGTCATATCAATACGAAGTAACTTTTGGGAGTAACATTGGGCATAGCCTGATCCTATTGTCACAATTTTCACTAGCCAGCATTGTAGTTTAACACAGTTGTTTTTGAAGTAATTAACAGAGTGTTGGTGTTGTTAACATATTTTCATTGCTTGTTGTATGAATACTTTACTTACTTCCAAAGTGTTGTTATCTTCTTTATCAGGAAGTCAGTAAACAGATACATGTTTTACAAATGAACAACGATAACAAAATCTGAACTCACTGATATTTTGTAATGAGCATGGTTTTCAGCCATATTAATGGATTCAGAATAACCAAAATAAGGTAACAGATAATAAAGTTAAGCTGAACCAGCCCTGAATCAATATTTGAGGTTTTTAAAGATACTTTGCAGATTCCATATAAAATACAATATTGAAGATGTTATAAAATTTGGAAAAAAGACAGAAAAATGGGGGGGGGGGGGGGGGGGAGAGAAAAACATAAGATGGATACTAATCCACGCGCTTTGTCATAATATTTAATAGACATATTGAAACTGTTCTGGCATCTGAAGTAGTACTGGTTACAAGCAAACGGCTACAAGAGCAAGAGAAAATTTTGGAAGTACAGGACATGCCACAGAATCACATAGATGTATGCTAAACTCAAAAGCAATGCTTTTCTTGTAGCAAGCTGGACAGCAGTAGAAAACAGACAGCTAACAAACAGTTCACTCATTGTGAAGTATGTCACCCTAACATAATTATAATTACCCATAGATTACAGCACCACCCTGAACTGCCATCTTGTTCTAATTATAACTACATTTTTTGTCAATGTGTTTGTTTCAAAAGGCAAAATTAGGAGTCAGGATCAAAATCCTGAGTACACGCATATGGATATCAATTTAAGATTGGTCAAATAATTATTGGGTTCTCACACATCACCTAAGTCACCAAAACCTTGGAACTGCAGCTATACTGACTGTGCAAGGAAGATTAGAGTTTGATGTCCTGTCGACAGTGCAGTCATTAGAGACATAGCACAAGCTCGAATTACAGATAGATTGGGGAAGCTCAGATCACAGAAAGATGGAGGAGTAAATCAGCCATGCCCTTCCCAAAGGAGCCATTCTGACATTTGCCTGGAGCGATTTAGGGGAATCACAGAAAACCTAAAACGGGATGGCTGAAGGGGATTTGAACTGTCATCATCCAGAACACAAGTCCAGTGTGCTATCCACTATGCCATCTTGTTCGGTCTAACTATGCATGCCTTCACTGTACCTCATCAATGTGGATAATGCGTCACATAGGCCCCAAATGTGGAAAATATAGTAATTAATCCAACAATGGAAGCAATGATAACACCACCCAAAATCTTTTCTCTTGGTCTACCACAAATCCCTGTATCCAATTATGGGTCAGTTCACCTCAGAGCCTGAACAATACTGCCTGAAATACGGGATGTCACCTGACTGTGACCTCTTCTCATCCTCGGAGTATTAGGGATGTGGAGTTTCTGATTAGAACAATTTAAGCTTCATCTTTTGACAAACCACAGCTGACGCTTCTTCCTCAGAGGCAGTGCTCAACTTGTTTTTAAGCTTGTGTAGAAATGCATCAATCCAGGACATAAGCCTGGTGGACATACTTCTTGAATGGCAGCCATGCTTGCTGACAGCAAGCACTACAACTGTGCTATCACCAAACCCCACATTTACACCCAGGTGCAGCAGTGCAGGTGAGGACATCGAGGAAATGATGGGGTTGGATAACAGCCACTGTACGTGTCTGTGCTGTTGCTTGTATGCCATGAAGATGCAATATCAACCCACTAGGTGAGCACCATCTCATCTGCACTAACAACCATATTGAACCTGCCTCACCCAGTTACCCCTAACAGCACAACCTAAAACGACATCTGATGCTTCCCCCGCCCACATACCGGCAACAGGGGGCATCTGAGAGTCCACATTGCTTGCTCACCACTGCAACACAAAGCAGGATGATAGTGTCCCTAAGTAATAATTTTATGTGGAAGGGATTTTGTTGTTGTTGTTGTCATCTTCAGTCCAAGGATTAAGTTAATTTGCCCCTTCACACCAGTCTATGCTGTGTAATGCAAATTCCTTCATATCTACATAACTAATGCAAACTACATCCACCTGAACCAGTAACTGTTGCAAACTTTGACCACCACATTATCCTCCATTGCCAAATTAATTATCGCTTGGTGTGCCAGGGTATGTTCTATTGGTCCATTCCTTTTTTTAGTTGAGTTTTGTAATAAATTTCTTTTCTTCCCAGGTAGATTCAATAGCTACCTCTTCATTAGTTATCTGCTCTACCCAATTAATCTTCAGCATTCTCCTGTAACATTACATTTCAAAATGTTTTGTGCCCTTGTCTGAACCATTTACCATCCATGTATCACTTCTGTACAAGGTTAAATTCCAGTTAAATATCTCCAGGAAAGACTTCCTAACATTTAACTTTACACTCTATGTTAAAAATTTTCTCTTCTTCAGAAATGATTTTCTTCCTATTGCCAGTCTGCTTTTATATCCTCTCTACTCCTGTCATTTTGTTGTCCAAACAACAAAACTCATCTACTATTTTTAGTAATTCATATCCTAACTAACCTCCTGTAGCAGTGTCATGGCTTTCATTCATTAACATGTAGTCTTCTGTAAATATCGCCCAGCCTCCAAGAACATAGAGTAAAGCAGAAGCAACCACTGCTGGAAACTAATGTGAAGTACAGCAACAACAAACTATAAGTAGCGCTAAGCTACTCAAACTGGTAACTATGGTAGTTGCTTACAGATTTCTTTATATTTGTATCTCAATAAAAAATCCACTGCTTCTCCTATACAGTCAGTGCTGTTTTTATGTAATATTTAAGTACAGCATTTATGTAGCTTTATACAGGTCACAACCAGCCGTCTACACACTGACAGAGTCACGAATTATCTAATACACAGAGTGAAGTTAGGCAGAATTTACATTCCAAGTATTCTGATAAATTGTAGCAGGAGTGGCTAATGAGGCATTCCTTCACTTTGTTTTCCAATATTTGGAAATATTCAGTTTCTTGACTGATACACATTGGCAGCCTGTTATACATGTTTGCACCATAGTATATTACTCCATACTGCAGCCTAGAGAGGAATCCATAGTCTACATGGAAATCAACCTGGGGACAACAGTGCACAATATCAGTGTGTGCAAATGTGGTTTTCCAGGGGGTCATATCTCAAGTCCTATTGATCACAGAGAAAAGGTGTCAAGTGTATCAGATAGGCCCTCGGCCTTGTGACATTTGTATTCATGTCATAAGAATAGGCATAATGTACTGTGATACAGTACAGGGTCAAAATTTAAACATCATATACTTCCTTGAGCCCAGGCAAATTGAGAAAAATAGGTAGATTCTTTTGCATTAGATGTGCAGGATGGGCCTTAGGCAGCTTATAAAAAATCATTTATTTGTGGTCAGTTCCTGATAAAATCCTATAAAACCATGATTTTTGGATATTACCAAAAGTGCCAATGGTGACAATAGCCACTTCTATAATTTCTATTCTGACTAACTCCTGACTGTGGAAGATCACTGCAACCTCACCTAAGTCATATGCCAGATAGTGAGAGGAGAGATACAGCATTTTATAGCAACCAGAATTGTTGGACAGAGTAAGCAAGATATAGCAGCCATGAATATCGACCCTATATGCCACGAGGTAAAGGAGAATGTTGAAGAAATGGTGTATCAACCTTTAGCACCAATCTCTACCACCAGCTAAATGTACCAAGAATGATGACTTTGGCCAACTCAGATTTATGCTGCAGCCATCAAATGACAACCCATTAAGTAACCAACTCCTACACCAAATACAGTGCATCATACAAGAACAGACATTTGAAGGACAGACAACAAATTGCCTGTGCATTTCCACTGTGGATGTCCTATGCATTGTATGCTCCTGTAAACAAAGAAGGTGAGTTTTTGAAAACTGCTACGCTGCCAGACGTCAAACATCACAACAGTTCTATTCATGCCAGTCAGCTGCAGACGATTATAGTCAACCTGAGGCATGAAGCCCATCACTGCACCCTGGACAAGATAACTCTCCAACATGCCGTAGCCATTCGTTGTTACCATACAGAGATACCAGCTGCTTGCCTGCCCGTTGACTTAAGTGATCATCTGTGGAAGTGCGGCCACCATAGATGCAAATCCTCCAAAGTCGAAAAGGAAATCTCACTGACATCATCATCAAAGGCCAACCTATTCGCGCACTAATCAGCTCAAGGGGTTTCCTTTTTCGTAATGTTGGATGCTTATTGTCAGTTGAAGAAGACTATGTTATGTGATAGAAAAACAGTTGTACTGAAAGTCTCAAATGAGAAACACATGCAACTGACAGGAACATGTATTGCAGGAATAACTACAAGGTTTGGAACTTAAATAGTGGCAACTATTTATTCAAAACCTATACAAAAGAGTTAAATGTTTGCACCTGTTACTGTCCTTAAAGTGGTCACCAGAGTTGTGTAGAACCCGTTGCCAGCGATGTGGAAGGCGTAGTATACCGCAAGCAGAGCCTGTTTTGTATCTCTGGAAAAGTTCTGAAGCGAATGCCACCAAGTGGTTCCTTCATCTTCGGAATCAAATCAAAGGCACAAGGACTTAAGTCCGGGGAATTTGGTGGATGGTACAGTACTTCCCAGTCCCATCGGCCGAACAGAGCAGCCACAACTTTCACTCTACGCGCCCGCGCATTGTCATGAAAAATGACGGATGGGTTGTGCAGAAAGTGTCGCCGCTTCTTTCGTAAAGCTGGTCGCAGGTGATGCTCCAAAAATGAATTTGCATTTGATTCCGAAGATGAAGGAACCACTTCGTCGCATTCACTTCAGAACTGTTCCAGACATTCGACACGCAGTAGACCGCTCCATTTGCACTATCAACAGAACAGGCTCTGCTAATGGTATACTTCGCCTTCCACATCGCTGGCAACAGGTTGTACACAACCCTGGTGACTACTTTAAGGACAGTAACGGTATAATACGCCTTCCACATCGCTGGCAACGGGTTCTACACAATGCTGGTGACTACTTTGAAGGACAGTAACAGGTGCAAACATGTAATTCGTTTGTATTGGTTGTGAATAAATAGTTGCCACTATTTAAGTTCCAAACCTCGTATAAACTACAGAACACGGCTCTTTTGATTTGTTATTTTAGCAGACTGTAGTCATAATCTTATTCTTGGATGGGACTTCTTGCAGCCATCACAGGCAGCAATGTACTGTGACATATCAGAGCTCCAGGTTGATGAAGCTATTCCAACAAGCATACCCAACAAAGAATGTTTTGGGCAGCTGTTTGCCATTGCAGACATTGTTATCCCACAATCATTGAGATAAATTCCAGTCATCAATCAAGATAGTCAGTTAAACTGTGAAGCTTTTATCAGTTAGTAAAACAGGTTCACAAAATAAACCTACATCTCAAGGACAATCATAAGCACTGTAGGCCATCCGGGAGAATTAACTGTCATGAGCAACCACAACTCACCCCTAAAGGTATGTGCATAGGGACAGCCAAACAAGTCCAGGGAGGGCAGCTTAGCATCATAATGAGGAATTGTGCTTAACTACTCCTAGAGACAACATAGGGGAGAAAGCTACTATCAACTGTCAATAGTATCTGGGCTGACTGAAGTACAATGTCGGCAAGTGATAGACACTGAGTCAATTTTTGCATGCTGTCAAATCTGGAGTGCAGAAAAGACAGATCAAGTGGCCTATGGTGAAACACTGTACCAACAGCAAGGGCCATTCCACCAATTAGAGAGTGCTTATATAGTTCCCTCGCTGAATGACAAATAACCTGTAAGTGGAGAAGATGCTTGAGATGACACCACTGCACCTTCAATGTGTCCTTTGTCTTCTCCTGGGTCATTGTGAAGGAGGAGAACAGCACCTGGCATTTCTGCATCGACTGAACAAAATCATGAAGAAAGGTGTGTATCCATTAGGGCACACTGATGACACCCTTGAAAGGAGAGAAGTATTTCTCAGCTATAGACATGCAGACTGACTGACCAGGAAAGGACTGCCTTCATAAGTCCTGCCAGGGTGATGCTGAACCTATGATGGACAGTGTGTCTCTGTGATCGAGTCTGTCCTGATCCAGTGAAAATAAGAGCAGTCACAGATTTTCAGACTTTTTGCCACATACGTGATGTGAAAAGTTTTCTCAGAATGTTCTCATACTACTGGGAGTTCATAAAGGAGTTCTGTACCAAGGCAAGACCCTTGCAACAATTGCAGGGGTACAACAAATTTACATGGAATGAGGAGTAAGAAAAATCTGTTTAATGTCTTCTCCAGTCCTGGCATTGTATAACAAGAACGCCAAAACAGGATTTCACACAGACACTAGTGGTTACAGGACAGGTGTAGTTCTGGTACAAATTCAGGAAGGAGAAGAAAAAGTTATAGCAGCTTCCCAAGTATGAGATGAACTACACTATAACTAAGTAGTAGTGCCTTGCAGTTGTCTGGACTGTCAACAAGTTCTGGCTGCATTTATTTGGCAAACCATTCCCCATGGTGATGGACCAGCATTCACTATGCTGGCTGACTAGCCTGCAGAATCCATTGTGACTGCCAGTGAGATGGGCACTCAGGCTTCAGGAGTATGAAGTCAAGTGGTATAGAAAAAGAGGATGAAAACACAAGGACAGAGACTGCCTTTCAACTAATCTTTTGGCAGAACATAGCAGTAAGGTGAAATCACAGTCACTGCTGCATTCAATGACATTGCTGCTGAAGGGAAGGAAGATCCAACACTGCTGAAGACCACAGAAGCCTTAGAGGAGGAAGAATCAACCAAAGGAGAATTCCAATTAGTAAACCGAGTATTGTATAAAAGAACTGCGATCCAGTGTGAGTGGAAATACTTGCAACTTCATTCCAGCTCAACTAAAGCCAGCCATCCTTGATTATTTCCCCAATGCTCTATCATCTGGAATTAGACACAGGTATCACTGGCCAGGTCTCTTCTGATCCATTAGACACTATGTGAGCCACTGTAAGAAATGCCAATAATGGAAGTATGTGCCACAGTTACCTCTGGGCATGTGGTACCAATCCTGCCAGCAGCAGAACCATTCCACTAACTGGGCTCGACATCTTGCGGAGGTTCCCAAGGTTGACAAAGAGAAATTGATGGACAGTAGTCTGCACTGACAACTAAAGTGCTACTTTGGGCCATATCATATCTCATCTCATGTCAGACGTCACATATGAAGTCGAAGATTATGAGCCTTCACAAGAAGACAAAAGTGAAGAGATGTCACCCATGTCCTCTGTATGAAGCCCTGCTATAGTTGAGAGAGAAACTGAAGACCCACTCTTTCGTAAGATGAAGCAGTAACTCATTAAGTACTATAGTATGAATAATTCACATTGTGTAGCACTATTGTAACAAGTACCATAGTACGAATGATTGGTGTTGTACAGCGCTATTGTAACACTTTTGTAACAAGTACCATAGTCCAAATGATTGGTGTTGTACAGCAAAGACCCACTCTATGATCACAAAGCTTCAGTTGGAGAGGCTACCTAAGATTCTCATCAATGTGAACAGGATGTAACAATTGATCACAATGCAAGGATCTGCCATTGCTGCCGGACAGAGGACAACTGAGAAGATCTAGACCCAAAGTGTAGAAGGTGACCCCAATGAGAACTCCTGAAATAGCAAGTCATTGTATTTATAACTTCTGGAAGGTTCTTAAAATATGTTAAGATTTGAATATTTTGGAATAATCAATGTTTCTATAAAAAGCTGGGCTCTCTGTCCAGGTCAGTTCTGTTCTGGCTGTATGTTAGTGTTCCTAAAAGTAGTGTATTACATTCACAGTCCTGTTTTCAGATTTAGACTCGAGTGTGATTATGAAGTGACTTATTTTAACTCATCCAATGGTAGCTAGTGTGGCAGAATGTTATCATTCAGCCAATTTTCATTGGCTGTGGACCCTATTGTAAATGAAGTAGTTAAGAACTTTAGCCCTATGACAGGGAGAGGAAAAAGTCAAGTTATCAAATAGCATAAACAAAAGTTGATGTCTCAGGGAGCTTGAGAACTTCACAGTGCTTTTCCCACAAAACATGGGCTTGTGATTCTTGACGAGATAAAGATGCATTTTCCATTATGGCTAAGTGCCACATCACCAAAAACGACAAGCTTCCACATTTTTTCCAATGCAGCAGCAATAAGTTATGTTCTGAAAGGAGACTTAGCTTTCTATTTGCACTGAACAGCATACAGGCTAGCTTGGGGCCCTGCAACCATAAATAAAATAATAAATCATTTCAGTTGAGCCTCATCTTTTGACTGATAGCAATACAAAAAAATTGTAGTATCAGGATGGGTTTACAGTTCAAATGACAAATGGCTGCTTGGAGTGCCAAGCTGGGGGGGGGGGGGGGGGGGGCGGCACGTAAGGGTATTAATTATTTTATAATTTTGGAATGGACAGATAAGACTGCCTGTATGCTTGATATTTTGAATAACTCGGCAATCAGGCTCAATGACACATAGAATTTCTTAAAATGAATTCATTACATATTTAATACATTTGGTATGTGCTTTCTTTTATGTTTGAAGTGCTCCAGGGACGTCATGCAACAAGCAAGACTGCCACGTGCTCCAAAGTATATGTCTCGGAGTCTGCAGCACCATGCACTACACCATAGAGTTCATACTGTGGGAAGTTCCATGTCATTGGGATTGCTTTTTTTCGTATCTGATATAATCTCAGAGAAGCTCTTCATTCTTGGGAAAAAATGAAGAGCTTCTCTGAGATTATATCAGATACGAAAAAAAGCGAGTGTTGTTAATCAGACTTTGACAAGCAAGTATGTAATTGGACAGCTGGAAAAGGCTTTGTTAAAGCTGGCTATCCAATTAATAAATTTGTTGCCTGTGAGAAATGTATCCCTCTACACTTATTCCAATAGTAACTGACTATCAGGAGTGAAGATTGACTTCAAAGCGAGGTTCCAAACGACGAATTTCAACTCCACGGTCAGGATAGTCAACATAATCCTCGCAGGTACCCATGTGCAATATTTGTGTGCAAGGTGTATCATAATTAGTAGTAAAAACTGGCACGCATGAAAGTATATGACAATAGAAGCAAAAACATCCCATTATACTTGTGTCTGCAAAGAAGCCATTTGCTAGATAATTGCAAACGCATATGTTTAACACATCAGTTTAAAATTAGATGATACTTTTTTTTATTTGCGCCCCACTTTCTCCAACTGAAAGTGAAATAATTTGTGAATTACATGATAAAACGTTCTACTGTTAATGTGAAAAATAACAAATTTTACAATTTCATTCTTTCCAGTGAGTTTAATAAATAGCACATTTTTATTGAAGCTAGAACAATACAAAATTTCTAGTTATTTCTGTTTCTAATGATCTCAGGAATTATCTTAAATGGAAATGAATTGTTTCTTCTTTTAATATTTAGCACTAGAATAAGATCCACAAATTTAACAACTGGCTCAATATAAATCGAATGATATCAAATGATATTCATCGGTAATCACTGCCAAAGTTAACTACCAGACAAAATTGTGTCAGTGCTTCTACGTATACAAAAACAGAAGTTGTACATTGAGTAAACAATTGCTGAAATGCTTTGTTTAACCAAGATTGAAATCAACTTATTTATTGATATGCTGGAGGCATGAAACACTTTTGGGAAGGGACAAATGATTTTGCTTGTGTGGAAAAATGTAAAAATCCCCAATTGCTTCTCTAAGCAAGTGGTTACACGTCACTGGCTACAGATGCAGAACTTTTGGGACTAATTCCTGGTGAATTCCTCATATTTCCTATAATAGGACAGTACTGAACAGAGTTTTAGTGATTTGCATCTCCCACAATTCAGATGGCAGGCATCTCTTGAATTCTCTTACTGCTGAACAATAGTCGATGTGAAGCCCTCAAGGAATTAGTATAGTGAGCACGTATTTATTGCACAAATTGATGGTGTGTTATTTTTATATAGCATATTTTCTTATTTTTGAAGTATTCTGAGGATGGCACATGTCTCCCATGTTCTACTAGGAGAGTACATCACATTTTGTGGTACCAGTATGGTGATGGAAGGTCCATGGACCATGCCAGTCTGCCAAGAAAGAATTGCTGAGTACCTTTGAGTCTGTCAGTGTCAACACTATGCTGGAAAAAAAATTAGTTAGGTGTGGTCACAAGATAGTTACATTTATGTAGGGTTATACTGATTTTTTCATGTCGTGTATTATCTAAATACCCTTTCTTATGATACATGAGAAGATGGAAGTGATCCAAGTGGTTCGAAATAGTTCCAATAATGGGATAATATATTAAACAGTGTTCTTTCTTATTTTGTTTTGCTATTGTAAGCCATGAAGGCATGCTGTTCATGTAGCCTTATATAAATGTTCTGTTATAGCTCTAAATAGTAATTTTGTAATAACTGAACAGATAACAACCAATAATAAAGTATTGTAGAGAAAACATAAATCACATTCCTCTTAAATCACAATGTTCTGCAAAGGAATAAAAGTGCTTCCAGACTTTTATGAACTGTGATACAAGACTGATCATTTATATTAAACTGTTATTCCAATGGGTAAACAAAAAAGGCTACAAAGTATTTGCGTCTAACATACACAAAAAGAATATAATTCTGAAACCTTGTGAACTTTAATTGCAGGAGGAGTAGTACATTAGTGTTCAACTTCCCATCGAAAATGAAGTCATTAGAGATGGAGTACAATCTCAGATTAGGGAAGTTTCCTTCACATGTGGTAATTATTTACACTAATGGACGTGAAATAAAGTTAAGCCTGCTTTGATTTCGGTGTTTCTCTATCCCAGAAATCCATTACATTTATAAGAATACAAAAACACCATTGAGGACTGCAACAAAGATGAACAAGCCATTGTGCAACCGTTCACTGAACATGTCCTGTTAAATGTGGTGTCGCATGCAACAAATGGAGTAGCCTCCATTGGATTCAGTCAGTGGAGGTACAATACATTCTGGATTCTGTCAACAGGCTCTGACCAGAACTACTGTAAGTAACATTAATGCAGGGTAGTGAAGGGTGTACGAGGTGTAACTATATAAATTAAACTTAAGTGGAAGGCACAGCCACTCTATTTGCTGTACACCAATCACATCAGCCATCCTTTGGAACAAACTGCCAAGTAAGCCTGCTGTTTACACTCCATATGGTAGCAGCCACTCCATTAGTGTGAGGTCACCATGCTATACAGCTATTGGCTGCAGGTGGAAAACAAACATCAGAGATTATGTAACCAGGCAGGTTTCACCATATTTCACAGTCTTCAGTTTATTTCAACAAGTAGGCTATAAATTTTTGTTGTTTCCAAAATGAATACAAAATGAAAGAACCCTCAAAATGTGTGATTCTTCAGTTTCTCCCAGCGTATTTGTTGCTCGAATAGTCCACGGGTATACTGCCGGTTCATAGTGTCCAACGGGCACAATATTTCGGCAATCAGACATGTCACCATCGTCAGGCGCGCTGACGAACTGAGCTCCTGAGGGCGGGCGGCTGATTTAAATCCCCTCCTCCCCGTGGACCGCTCTCTTCGCCGTCCGCGACCTCCGGCGCGCGGGCGGTCGCGGAGACGTGGGCGTCGGAATCTGTCGTAGCGTCGATGTGCTTGCTACGTCCACCCTGGTTGCCAGTTCGTACTTCTTGCTGAGAGTCTTCTTAATTACATTCAATGCCGGGTCCCAAGCCTTGCTGAGACTGTAGCCGCAATCTCGGTTGATAAGATCTTTCCTGATGCAAATTTCAATAGCTTCCTTTATAACACTGTCCCAATATTTAGAGGTCTAAGCCAGGATCTTAGTACGCTCATAATCCATCTCGTGTTTCTTGGACAAACAATGCTCTGCTTCCGCCGACTTATTTGGATATTTCAGTCAAGTGTGCCTTTGATGTTCTCGGCAACGATCTTCGATGGTGCGTACTCTTTGTCCGATATAAGTCTTCCCACACTCACAGGGAATTTGGTATATGCCGGCCTTCCTCAAACCGAGGTCATCTTTCACACTTCCCAGTAATGCCCGTGTTTTATGGGGCAGGCAGAAGACAGTTTTAACTTGGTGTTTCTTTAATATACGGCCGATTTTCCCCAATAGTGCGCCATTGTATGGAATAAAGGCAGTGGCTACCTCTTCTTCCGTGACTTCATCCGTCTCCACAGGTTGTGCTGAGTAGTCAGTGCAGCTGACTGTCTTATGGGGGACTTGGGTATGATTCCCAGTACTGCCAGGGATTTTTTCTAAGTGGGAGGCCTTGTACCAGGTGCACTCAACCTCATGAGGCTAACTGAAGAACTACTTGACCGATTAGTACCTGTTCCAAGGTCAAAAACACGACAATGACTGGGCCAGCGGTGTGCTGACGACATGCAAGGGGTGGTGATAGACCTCTTGTGAGGCAAGCCCGCAAGTTCACTCTGTGTTCGTAACACTTGAATGCTGTTTGTCACAGAACTATGGTGATGAAAGACATTCTGTGAAAGTTTACAGGCTATAGAACAAACACAGAACCAGCTGCAGTAGCCCAAGCTAGGATAGTTTCAAGTACAATTCATTTAATTTTATCAGAAATTAGCACCATTTAATGTCATATGAGTGAGGTATCTAATATAACTTTATCAGATTTTTCTAAAGTTTTCCTTGTTCAGTCTTACAACCACACCCAATAAGACTGAAGTTTTATTTTCATACTTCTTTTAGTTTCTGAACAACGGCAGAGTAAAATTATAAAAACCGGTGCATTTCTTTGGCTCATCATCTAATTCTCACTTCCACATAAAGCTGTCATGGACGAATGTTCAGGAATATCATCATGCATCACAGGTAAAGGAACATTAAAATAAAAATAATTTTTGAGAATAAAATTAGCAAAAGTGTTTCTTCAATTTCATCGAAACATTTGAATGATGTTTATTATTTACTGAAGGAACAGTCTGCCAAGTTTCAACTTGGAACAAATGTAGGACTAATTATCATAATATTTACTAATTTGCTTTTACTTGTCCCCTATTTTCAAAAAATTGGCTTTATTACACTGACAGAAAGAAAAATTGTAAGACCAAGAAGGAGTTGGGTTACGTTAACAAAAGTAGGTAGGCACATTTCTACATCTGAAAGGTGATGTGTCTTAAAATTTCACGCCAGTCATGTAAGTGTAGTAGTGCCACTATGAGGGTGCAAATCAGGTTTGCTTTAAATACACGCTGCAACGGTCATGAGTGTTAGTTGCTTTTGATATTGGACATGGTGAATCGATGTTAGTCAAGAATGCCTTTAAGGTAAACAAAAGACGCCATATCAACAGCTTACTAAGTTTGAACAAGGTCGTGTAATATGGCTACAAGAAACTGGAAGTTCCTTCTGCAATACTGCAGAAAGATCTGGCAAGAACACAGCCACAGTACGTGACTGATGGCAGTGGTGGTAACAAAAATGTATGACCACAAGGAGCATCATACTACTGAGAGGGAAGACCACCATATTTGGATTATGGCTCTAGTGCATCATACTGCACCTACAATTTGAGCAGCAGCTGGCACCACAGTGACAACTCTTACAAATTGGTTACTCGAATGACAGCTCCAAGCTAGATGCCATGTAGTGTGCATTCTACTGACCCCAAACCACCGCCTTTTGTGACTTCAGTGGTGTCAAGTGAAAGCTCACAGGAGGGCAGGATAGAGGTCTGTTGCGCTTTCTGTTGGAAGATGGTTCTGCCTTGGTGCCTGCGATGGCCCTATGTTGGTTAGGAGGAGGCCAGTTGAGTGCCTGCAACCCAGTCTGTGATGCAATTTCACATGATAGCAGGAGCACTCTAGTGGTTATCCCACGCACCCTGATAGCGAATTTGTATGTTAACCTGGTGATTCAATCTGTTGTGCTGCCATCCAGGAACAGCATTTGCCCACATACCACTGTTGTAACCTCACATGTTCTACAGAGTGTTGACCTGTTCCCCTGCCTGCTCGATTGGCAGATCTCCCACCAATTAAGTAAATACGGGATATCATCAGAAGGTAACTCCAGTGTCATCCTCAAACAGCATTAAGTGTCCCTATACTGACCGACTAAGTGCAACAGGCATGGAACTCCCATCCCACAAACAGATATGCATCACCTGAGCAGCACAATACAGGCACACTTGCGTGCTCGTATTTGACATTCTCGCAATTACACTGGTTATTAATGTACCAGCATTTCATTTCAAAGCTGCAATGG